>NC_134137.1:10012500-11371250 GCF_033958435.1 Carettochelys insculpta | reverse complement strand
AAATCCGACACAGGCTGGAAATTATTTACGTGGGAGCAGCTGCACCAAACTCAGCTCCTGGACGGTGAGCGGACGCGCCCTGCCAGGTTCCTAGCTGCTAGCAGTAAATGCCTGTGAGCAGGCCAGAGCCAGCCGCAGGGCTCTGGAGTTCCTAAGGCGAGGGTCTCTCCTGGGCGAGTTTAGGAGCAAGCGAGCGTACGCGTTCTCACCTGGTGGCCCACACAGGCCCAGCAAGCCCAGCGAGAGCAGGCAGGATTGGAAACCCCTCCTCAGCTCCATGCCAGCAGCCCCACGGCTGGGAGAAGGGCCCTTAGGGGCAGGGATCAGGGCAACATGTCAGACGCTGGCTTCATTCAGGGCTCTGGCTGGGGGAAAAAACAAACCCTCTGTCCAATTGTATCCCTAGGGAAGGAGAGAGCTGCCTTCAGAGCCCCGCAGCTAAGCCGAAGCCAGGCAGGTGCTGGCAGCCGGCTGCAGGCTTGGGAAGGGGAGGGGGGACTCAGGTATCATTTCATCCTCGCTCCTCCTCAGCAATCTCTGAGGTCGCCTCGTCCGGGGCGCTTTATGCTGGTGCCTTCGCCTTGCAGAGGACATCAATGGCATCACTGCAAGAGGAAGCTCATTGCCTCTGGGTGGGAAGCCAAGCTGGGGGAAGCTGGCGGAGGAGCAGATCTGGACAGAGATGGCCCTTGCGGGGGACACGATACAGGAGGAACTCTGTCTTAAACAGGGGCGGATTAAGAAAGGTGGAGCCCTAGGCCAACACAATATATGGGGCCCAATACATTCGAATATTAATGTACCGTTGTTGTTTATGCTTGAAAATCAATTTGTGCTGCTTATTGCTCATGATACACAACACAGTTACATTTCATTTTAAAATCAGAACGACAGGACACGTCTTTTGTTCCACCGAAGTGAACGGTTTAAACACAAGGGAGTCATGGAAGCTTGTGGCCCCTCACGCCTGGGGGCCCTGGGGCACTTGCCCTTATGAGACTCTGCCCCTGGTCCTGAGGTGGAGGCTTGGAAAGCAGCTGGTAGAACACAGGGAAGAGCGAACACGGAGAGTCCGGATGAACAATAACCCAGGCGGGGAGCCACTGAACAGCGACAGACCAGGCAAGAGCTTCGGTACAGACGCCAGAAGGGCTCGCAGGGGAGAGCTCGAATGCCTGGCCAGGGAGGAGCCTGTCGGTGTCACTGGCAGTGTGGGGACAAGGAGTCTCAGTGGGGTGTGGACAATGCAATACACAGGGTCTGACTGACTCTTGCCGGGGCCCGAGTGTCGAACAGGGAAACAAGGTCAGAAGCTGGGGGAGTTTACATCCCCCCCCGGACTCTGCTTCGGTGTTCGGTGGAGGGAGCTGCTCTGCCCAGGGAAAGGCGTTGGGTGCAGATCACAGGGGGACGAAAGGGTAGTTTGCTGAATGAGGAAAGGCAGCAGAACTGTGCTTTGCCTGCCCTGGCTGAGGGGGTCACCCTTCGAGTCATCCCAGCCCATCTGTAGGACGGTTTGGGATGGCTGCCCTGGGCCCTGCACTCTGGGCCCCCCCGCCGTTGGCTGCCTCAGCTATCCTATGGGGCACCCGCAGGGCCCATGGCGGTAGGAGGTGAAGCAGCCCAGCAACCTGCTCTGCTAGGTCGCCCATATCCCAGCACGCTGCTCTCCACTTCTCCGTGGCAGTGGCAGGCACACAGCAAGAGACTGAAAGCCTGGGATAGAAAAGAGACAACAGGTGGATATCATGGAGGTCTGTAAAATCACAAACCGCGTGGACAAAGCATATAGGAAAATGTTTATCACCCCCTTTCCCATAACTGCGGCTAACTGAAACTTTCCAGACTACTGTACCGCTACAAACAGACCCACCCTTCAGCTTTCTGATTTCACACACGAGAATGAGCCATGCACAAAAATAGGCTATGCAGCTTCAGCAGATTGTAACTGCACAACTGATGTGTTTCAAGACAGCTGTGGACACACTTGGCCAAAGCTTCGAAATGGCCGTGCTAAAGGCCAAATCAAAGAACGCAAACGAAGCGCTGAACTGAATATTCAGCACCTCATTAGCATTGGCACGCTGCCAGCCACAGCGCTTCGAAAGTGCTGATTTCGAACACACACGGCTCGGCGTGGCTACACGGGGGAGGCCTTTTTGAAAGGACCCTGCACAAAGGCCCCTGCACATTTCAAAATCCCCTTAGTCCTCTCAGCATCTTTGAGTTATGTACATTCACAGCCATAAGTCAATTTTTATAAAGCATGGGGGGCAGGGTGACAGCATGAACTGTCTCTTACTGGTTAAGAACATAAGAACGGCTATACCGGAGCAGACCCAAGGTCCATGCAGCCCAGTGCCCTGTCTTTGGACAGTGGTCAATGCTGGGTGTTCCCCAGAGGGAATAATCACGACATGATCTGTCGTCCAGTCTCAGCTTGTGGCAAACAGAAGGTAGGACACCCTGCTTTGCTCACCCTGGCTAGTAGCCATCGATGAACCTATCCTTCTTTGGAGCCCTGTTAGCGTCTTGGCTTCCACAACATCCTCTGGCAGGGAGTTCCACAGGTTGACTGTGGGTTGTGTGAAGAAACACTTCCTTGTGTTTGCTTTAAGCCCACTGCCTGCTCAAGTCATGTGGGGACCTTGTGATTCGAGTAAACAATGCTTCCTTATTCCCATGCTCCATGCCACTCCTGTTTCTATAGACCCCTCATATCCCCCTTCGTTGTCTCTTCTCCAGGCTGAGCATTTCCCCTCTAATTTAATCTCCCCTCCTAGGGAAGCCATTCATACCACTGTGCCAGGCCATCTGCAACTGAGCCTGGTCCCAGTGGTGGCCTCTAGGTGCCACAATGCTGTAAAGTATCAAAGTCAGCCACTCCCTGGAAGAGGAGTAATTGCCCACAGGGGGACTCAAACCTGGGACCTCTGGAGCTTAGTGCAGGTATAACCCACACACCTCTGTGGGGTTCACTGTCCCACATGGTGGTACCTATTCCACATCACAGAGAAACAATACAGGTCCGCTACAGGCTAAGCTGAACAGCAGCTGGCCTGTAGCTTAAGCCATAGCAGCACCTGCACTAAGCTCCAGAGGTCCTATGGTCAAATGGGTGTGCAGCTGGTTATACAGGTGCCTCTACAGCTTGAGCTACGGGCCAGCTGGCTCTCAGCTTAGCCTGTAGCAGACCCTTATTCTTCCTCTGTGACGTGGTCTAGGTAGCACTACATGGGACAATGAACCACACCTAGATGTGTGCGTTACAGCAGCAGGGATTTTCTGCCCTCAACTGTGCAGCTTGGGATCCTACGAAACCAGAAGGCACCAGATATCAGACACAGACTAGCACATCAGTGTCTTCAGACCCAGGATGGTCTCCAGGCTTGTGCGTATCTGCAGGCCTGGGGAGATGCCTCTGCTGTTCCTGGGACATTTCATTTTATTTGTCCCTGTCTCCAACCTAAGGGTGTTACGAGCTGAGCGAACACGTTAAAAGGAGAGATGGTGAAGCTGACTTTTCAGTAGTGGGCCCAACCCTGCCTCCGGTGCAATAGAGGCTGATGGTCCCGGCGGCGAGAAATGGCTACAGCAATGAGAGATGCAGCGACGCGAAGGCCAGGAGGGACCACAAGTCTGACTTTTTGGATACAAGCCGGAGGCCTGCCCCATTGCAATCCCTGGAGCAGAGCTTTCAGAGACAAATCCAATCTTGATTTAAAAAACTGCCAGCAAGACAGAATCCACCAACAGCCTCGGAGATGGTTTGAGTGGCTAATTACTCACTTTGAAACACACCTCTTATTTCCAGTCTGAATCGCTCTGGCTTCACCTTCCAGCCTTTGGACCTCGTTAGACCTGCCTCTGCTAGGCTGGAGGGCCCATTATTAAATATTTATTCCCCAGGCAGGTACTTAAAGACTGGTCGAGTCACCCTGTAGCCAAGGCTTTGTTCAGCTGAATCGATTGAGATCCTGGAGTCAGTCGTTGGAAGGCTGGTTTTCTAATCCTCTAATCATTCTCCTGGCTCTTCTCTGAACCAGCTCGAGGTTGTCATGGTGCAGTGGCAGGCACCAGAAGTTGACACAGAACTCCAGCTGTGCTCACACTGGGCCAAAGACAGATAAAATAACCTCTCTGCTCCCGGGATCACATTAGCTCTGATAGCCACAGACTGACACCGGGTGCTCATTTTCAGCTGAGCTGTTCACCATGATGTCTAAATCTTTTTTCAGCCACTGCTTCTCAAGACAGAGTGCCCCACTGTATAAGTAGGACCACACTCTGTTCCCATACGTAAACATTTACACTTAGCCACGTTAAATGCATATTGTTCGCTTGCACCTAATTTACCAATCGATACAGATTGCTCAGAAGCAGTGACCTGGGCTCTACATTATTTCTCATGCCATCAATTTTTGTATCTGCAAACTTCAGCAGGGCCCCAGAGATCCCTGCAGGACTCCACTAGAAACAGACCTGTTTTGTGTGGATTTCCTGTTCAGAATTACATCGAGACCTACCAGTCAGCTTTTAATCCATTTAATGGCGCTGGGTCAAGTTTGTACCAAACTGTTTTTTTAGTTAAAATGGTGTGCAATTATCATGTCAAAGGCCTTAGAGAAGCAACATAAATACTGGTATCAGTCACTCAACCTCATACAAAAAGGAACCAGCTGAAGTTGATAGCCTCTATTTCCCATAACCCAAGTTGGTTTGCATTTACTATATAATCCTATAATTACCCAGGTCTTCACATTTATCCCTTTTTAAAAAATTGTCTCAACCTCAGCTTTCTTCCAGTCTTCTGGAACTGCCTCACGTTTATTGAAAATCCACCAGAGCACTCCTTAGCCAGCTCTTTTAAAACTCTTGAAAGCAAGCAAGAAAGACGTGTGGATTTAAAACTGTCTAAGGATCGGGGCTGTTATCTGACCCCCAGTCTCTTGTGGGGTGGTCTGAGATCAGAGCCCCAGGTGTGCTGCATACACCCCGCAAGACAGGTGCAGTTCCAAAGAGCTTAGAGACTTAAGTGGCACAAAGTGACAGGCAAGTGGCATCGCCCTGTGGCTGATGAGGAACCCAAGGCCCAGAGAAATGGAGTGACTTGCCACAGAGCTCCAGAGAGTCTGCAGCAGAGCCAGGCACCGGAGCCACATCGACAAAATCCCGTGCTCCTGCCTGCCTCTCAAGGCCACCTCTCTTCTCTGCACCCCATTCCCAGTAGCTGTTGCACGTCACTCGGTGACAAAATGGAGCTCTGCTCCATGCATGGCTGCACCTGCCTCTAAGAGCTAACCATCGGAAAGAGGAACAGCCTGTGGGAAAGCCCAGGGGAAGGAGCTGCTCAGGGAATTTCTTTTCTCCACTGCTGGTGGACAGCAGAAGCACAAGCCCTAAGGGGGGTTTAATTGCTGAGCTGGGGGTGGGGGCAGAGAGGGCTTAGAGAACAGTCGAAGGACTATTGTATGACCCTGGGCACTGCCACGTTCTCACCAGGCGCAGCAGAGGCTCCGCACTTCATAGGTCTAAATTGCTACAGATCTTTGAGGCTCTCCGGGCCATGATGAGTGGGTTCATGACAGCCCAAATAGCTTCTCCTCCCATAACCAGGGGCAGCTGCCTGTCTCGCCGGGAGCCCATTGCAAAACCTCCGGCGTAGCTCCCTGGGGCTTCATTTGTATGCTAATCCAAGGCAGCTGTGGATGAGCACGAGCACTGATCAGTTTTAAGGCTGGATACGGTTTTATTTACAGGTGGTGAATTATTCATCCCGGAGCCCAAAGTCCCGGCAACTCTTCTCCTTTGCGCAACTTGACCAGAGCCAGAGCAGCAGGTGAATTTGCATGAAGTCAATTAAGATAATGAAAAAAAGAGGAGAAGTCGCAAAGTGCCCTAACGTTGTTGTCCTTGGAACGGTTACAGGTGTCACGTGTAACGATCCATTACACGACGAGAGCTCTCCTCTCCGGGGGAGTGAATGGGATACAGGCAGAGCGCCGCAAGGCTCTCAAACGATGCCTCGTGGAAAGCCCACAAGACCAGAGGCCTGGCTTGTCGCATAAATAGAACAAAACGGGGGGAGAGCTGTGCAAAGCTTCCCCAGGCTGACTGGCCAGCTCAGCTGAGGACAGGGGGGCACCTCTTTTGAAGACTGTAGTTCATCTTCCGTGACCTGTGTAAGGTTACTGCTGAGACTCATCACCATCAATAACCGTGGGCTCAGGGCCCGTGGGTGTCCGATGCCTCTCTTACTATTTCCTTCCATCTTTCCCTGTCCAGTGCCGAGTGGCTTAGTTTCTGTAGACCAGCTCTGCACCAATCTACTACATCATCTATCCATTCTCTGTGGGGTCTGCCTCTCCTATTCGAACCGTTCATTGTGCCCAATACCAGGGTCTTGATTTTTCATTCATCATTTATTCTGCAAATATGTCCACACAGTTGTAGCTTCCGTTTCATAACCTTCTGCAGCAGGTTCTCTTTCAGCTGTATCTTCCTATAGAATTCCTCATTGGTGACCTTCTGCATCCATCCTATTCTCAGCATCTTTCTATAACAACTCCTTTCCAACGCCAATATTCTTCTTTTTGAATCTTTCATTATCACCCATCTCTCACATCCGTACAACATGCTGCTGAATACACACGTTTTCAAGACACCCAGCTTCGTTCTTAAGCTAATTGCTTTGCTTTTCCAGATCTTATCCATCTCCTTCAAACTCGCTCTTTCTTTTGCTATTCTAGTAGCTATTTTCTTCTTACAGTCTAGATCATACGTTATGTTGGTCCCCAGATATGTGAATTTCTCTACATTTTCTAGTTCAATACCATCCACACTGATCTTCCTTCCTATTTCCTTATCTCCAAATACCATTGTTTTTGTTTTATCGATGTTCATAATCAGTCCGTACCGTGAAAGTCTTGATTTTCTGCACCCATCGCCTGTGCTGCAGGTAGTAGGTCACAAAACGGTTACTCACCCTTGTAACTGTTGTTCTTGGAGATGTATTGTTCATATCTGAGGTCAGCATTGTCGGAAAGTTCTCCCTAGCAACTAGCCAGCCAGGTCGGCTGGGGAGCCCTCGGGAGTGGTGCATATGAGAATCCTCTATCTGACCCAAGCAATCCGGCCTGCACCCTTCAGTTCCGTCTTGCCGACCACTCCCACGGTGGGGCAGGAGGATGGGTTTCGAAGAGATACCAACAACACGTCTTGAAGAACAGACACAATGGTAATTGTTTTTTTCTTCTTCACAGGCTTGCTCATATGCATTTGAGTCAGGTGATTCCCAAGCTACAGCCAGGCAAAGGGGTTTGAGTCAATGCATGGGTGGCCCTTGGACAGCAGCCCTGAAGGCCGCGTCTCGTCTACTTTGCTGCACAATGGCGTAGTGAGCCGTGAAGAGACGCATAGAGGACCCCCTGAAGCGGAACGTGCGCCAGGAAGGTGGATGAGGAGGCCTGCGCTCATCACTGGCAGTGGGGAGACTTCTGTGAGGTCATAACATGCCCGTATGCAGGATGTGATCCGGGAGGAGATGTACCGCGATGACACCGGGAGTCCCTCCATGCACCCAGCACTGGCCACGAAGCGCTGCGAGGTCTTACAGAAGGGCTTAGTCTGGGCAATATAGAAGACAAGTGCCGGTCTCGCATCGAGGGAATGCTGCTCCTCCCGCTGGAAGCCATGAGGTTTAGGATAGAGCACAGGCAGGAAAACGCCCTAACTAACATGGAACCTGAAGACCTTTTGAGACGAAGCTGAACCCAAGTTGAACAGCACCATGGGTGCTGGGTCATATATAAGCTTTGCAGAGCTGCTACTGCACGGGGCTCCCCAGCCAACCCAGCTAGCTAGTTGCTAGGAAGAGCTTTCCAACAGCTGTGCACAGATGACTCGAATAGATATGAGCAACACATCTCAAAGAAGAGCCAGAGCAACAGAGTTCCTCACCTTCAACCTTCCTTCAGTTGGAAAGAGCTTTGTTTTTGCGCTAGGCTCACACTCTTCTCAGAACTATCACTTACCCACTGGAGTAGACGCTGCTGTCTGGACCCAGTAGCTGAGAAAGTTCCTTCCCTGCAATCCTGTCCGATTGTGTTTGGTGGTTCCCTAGCTCCAGCAGAACCTAGAAGAGGTGGGAAGACATGGTCATGGAGTGACTAGGTAGCTTGACTGAAGAGAGAGAACTGGGCTATTCAGCAGGTGCCAGTGCAGAAAGCCATTTGTACCAGCCGTACGAGTTTGTGCAGGTTTTCGCTTAGGTACGAGAAGACTGGAAGTCATGGAAGCAGGGCTCAGTGGGTTGACAGGGTGGGGTGCTGTCTTCTGACCAGCCACAGACAGGACTAGCTTTTCATGCTCAGCTGTGGCTCAGTAGTCACCAGTCACATGAAGTTGAAAGCTGAAGTCTGACCCAGGGCAGAGGCTCTCAGAGTGAGTTTTTCAAGTTGCTTCCCCTCTGTTTACCAGTTTTACCTCCTCCGTTCTTCAGGCAGGCATCGAGAGAGGTGGAAGTTGGGCTGGTCCAGTGTGATAAAAATGAGAGGTCCTTCTATGGTCCTCATCACAGCAAGGTCTCAGCCTGAGCCTTGGCATTGGTATCCTCACAGTCCCCAGCAAGAGAGGGACTGAGAAGGTGTGCATGTTGAGAACAAGACACGAGAAGTTATTCTTCCGCTCTACTCAGTGCTGATAAGGCTTCCATTGGAGTATTGGGTCCAGTTCTGGGCACCACATTTCAATAAAGATGTGAAGAAATTCAAGAAGGTCCAGAGAAGAGCAACAAGAATGCTTAAATGTCTAGAGAACATGAGCTATGAGGGGAAACTGAAAGACCTGGGCTTGTTTAGTTTAGAAAACAGAAGACTTAGAGGGGACGTGATAGTGGTTTTCAAGTACCTTAAAGAGGGTACAAGGAGGAGGGAGAAAAATTGTTCTCCTTGGCCTCTGAGGATAGAACAAGAAGCAATGGGCTTAAACTGCAGCAAGGGAGATTTAGGTTGGACATTAGGAAAACTTCCTAACTGTCAGGGTGAATAAACACTGAAATAAATTACCTGGGGAGGTTGTGGAATCTCCATCACTGGAGATACTTAAGAGCCAGTTAGGTAGACATCTATCAGGGATAATCTAGATGGTGTTTGGTCCTGCAGCAGGGGACTGGACTTGATGACCTCTTGGGGTCCCTTCCTGTTCTAGTGTTCTATGATTCTATGACTCCCCACCACCCCAAATTAAATTTAAGGTTTTTAGTAAACAGTGTTAGGGCCCTACCAAATTCACGGTCCATTTTGGTCAATTTCATGGCTATAGAATTCTTTTTTAAAAAATCCTAAATTTCATGATTTCAGCTGTTCAAAATGTCACAGTGCTGTAATTGTAGGGGTCCCGACCCACAAAGGAGTTAGGGTTGGGGGAGTCGCAAGGTTATCGCAGGAAGAGTTACAGTACTGCTACCCTTACTTCTGGGCTGCCTCTGACAACGGATCTGCACTGACCTTTTTCTGCACCATCTGAGGGTTGTGGGGGAAAGCCCTGTGCAGGCCACACCCTTGTTTGCGACTACAACAACGTCCCTCTCTGATTCTCTGTCCTCAAACATTGCCTCCGCCTCTGCTTTTGGGGGGCGGGATGGGACTCCGGTGATGTCGGTGAATATTTCGTGACAAGATTTTCTGAGGGGTGAATTAGAACAACGACAGGGGGTTCAGACCAGAGCGAGGCTGGGACAGCAATTTTTAAGATGCATTTTTGGCTCTACTCCCCTGAGATACTTCTTAGGCTGTGGGGAGAAGATGGTACAATGGTAGGGTGACCACATTGCCCTATGGCAAATACAGGACAGCAGCCTCCAGGGCTGGGGGCTGCTGTCCCATGTCAGGGTTCCTTGGAGAAGGGGACTGCTTCCCCCTGGTGAGGCATTGGAGGTGGGAGCTCCACACCCTTCCAGTGAGAGGGAGGGGAGGATGGGAACTCCACAATCTCTTGGTTTGGGGGCGGGGTGCCGAAAATAGGGGCTCTGCAGGGGGAATGCCACCGTGGTGTGCCAGAGAATGGGGCAGCTGCCCCATGGAGAAGCTCCCCTGCAGGAGCTGCCACCCCAAGGCACAGGGCATGAGTCAGATGGGCAGCTGCCCTGAGACACTGTTTGCCGGGGAACAAGAGCCCTGCAAAATACGGGACAATTTGCTCATTTCTTAAAAAGAGTTGGGACGCCTGTGAGACAGCTTAAATAAGGGACCATCCCTGGAAAAACGGGACAGGTGGGCTCCCTATGCAATGGTGAATGCTTTGGGGTTTTTGCCTGCATGGCATATGTCAAGAGTGGCCCATGAGCTGATTTCCATCAGTCTGCCAAGTGGGCGCTGAGCCCCACCCCTCTTCCCCATGCAGCTGGGAGCTTGCTCAAAGCCAGGCCAGCTGTGGCTTAACAAAAGACCAGCTAATGCTGCCAACCACCACCCACATGGTAAAGCTCCGCATCTTCATTTATTTAGCAATGAAGCTGTTGTAAGTAGGACTACGTGGCTTTAAATAGCATCATTGGACTGGCCCTAGAGGTCAAAAGGTCAAATTTCGCACTCCACCTTGGAAAGGTTGCTGGTCCCTGCTCCACCCTCTTTGGTTTTGCAGTTGTGCATTGCAGGCTTGGGACATGTAGAAAGTATGTTCCCAGTCTGGGGGTGGAGAGTCTGGTCCTGGGCTGGCTCTGCAACACCTTGAAGATGATTTGGTGGTGTCAGAATGTCCCCTTACATCCCTTTATGGCTGTCCCGGTGCCAGGTGACATTACAGAGATGGGGGAGTTTAGGCAAGCATGATCTTACTCAAAGGGATAAAATAAGCCAATGGCATATGCTCCAAAGTTTTTCCCAAAGAGGGCTCCCCCCCCTCAGAAACATTGCAGGAGTGGGAGTTGAGTGATCATGGGGCAGACAGTCATGCAGCCATTCCTTTCAACTGCAAAACAAAACCAGCTCTTTTGCAGCCTTGGATTTTTACCTTTTCTCACTGGCAAACAAGCTGAACATGCAGAGGGATTCTGCACTGGTTGTTCCAAGTGTAGCAAGCAGCCTGTCGGAGTACGCATTTATACCTCAGTGGGAGCTGTATTCTTTAGAGCTTTACAGTACCAGGCATCCAGTATCCATATCTACATCTTGTGCAGCGAGAACACTGAACTTCTGGAAAACTATCTCCACCTTTTGCACTTCACACAAAAAGCAGCTTTCCTTGGTTGAATCTGCTGCAGGGACAGGTGGGGAAGAAGCTCTGGGCTGCACCATAAGGTGGTCTATTATTTTGAAGCAGTGAACAGGAGTCAAGGGAATAGGACAGGGAACAGTGATAGCCATCCTGAAGGTGGAGAAAACTGGCCCACTGCAGGTGCATTTCAGAACACTTAAAAATTTAGTTTCTTATAAACCAAAGCTGTATCTCTTCATGTGCGCAGGTTCCTTGTTTAATTTTGTTCAGAACATAAAAGATTAGCACTCAGCACAAAACTGGTTAACACCCTCCTGACTAACCTATTTTGAACTTCTCTGTAATGGATGATCCCTCATTTTTCTCTGGACAGTCCTTGTAACTGCTGTATCCTTAGATATAGTGACTAGACAATGGCACAGTCTAAGTTCATGGAATGCTATTGATTTAAAGATGTATTTCCACTTTTGTTTTCTGTTTGGCATTTCACATATTTCCTTAGACTCTAAGATGTGTAATTGAGTTGCAGAGTTCCTTATGAGCTTTGCCTTGGTATGCAAATTTAGGCCAGATCTGAGTTTACATATTAATAAGTACAGACCTGAGAACAAGTTGTTCCTTGTGAGCCACAATCAATCAGTGGGCTGGCGCCTCTGTTTGGAAAAATATCTGCTTACCAAACTGGGTTCTGTTAAAAAATATTCATTATTTACCTATTCTCATCTCTTTCAGGCTTGACTCCTATACTACTTTTAATAATGTGATGTCTGGGTCTTTTATACAGTAAAACCCCAACTTAGGCTGGGGTTGCCTTCCTTGCAACCCCCCTGGAACTCAAATTTCATGTAAGCTAGGGAAGGGGCAGGGGCTCCCTCCTCCTCCAAGCCCCTGAGAGCCTGGAGCCAAGCACAGTAGCAGCTGGTCAATTTCCAGGCTCCTGCTCAGCCACTGGGAGCCAGGAGCCAGGCTTAGCAGCACCTCCTGAGTTTTCACAGATCCTTGCTGCTTGTGGGAGCCAGGAAACTGGCCAGGTGCCACTGCATGTGGCTCCCAGGCCCTGGGGCTGTGGGGCTTCCCCATGGCCTCCCTCCGCCTCTGAACCCCCAAGAGCGAGGCACAGCAGCGCCTGGTCATGTTCCCTGCTCCCAGGTGGGAAGCTGGGAAACTGACCAGACACTGCTGCACCTGGCTCCCTGGGACTGAGGGAAACCAGGTGAAAGCCCTAGGGCTGCTCCTTTCAGGACTCGGCAGCCAACTGCAGTGCTTGGAGCTGGTGACACAGTGCTGAAAGGAGCAGCCCATAGCTTTGGGGAAGCCAGGGAGAAAACCATGTCTCCCCAGGCTCCAGTGCTGCGGGCTTCCCCCAGTAGGCGGGCTGGAGTCTAGGGCTTCAACACAATACAATTTATGCACGTCAAACTTGCGTATTCAGCACCAGCACTTGGAGGCAGGGAAAGAGGGTGTGAATGGTGCACAATTTCATAATTAATTTACCCCTAGACTATTTGTCAGAAGCTCAGAATGGGCAACAGGATGGTCTGTTCTCCGAGTGCCCTGTTCTATTCTCTCTCTGGAGCACCTGGCATTGGCCACTGTTGGCGGACAGGATACTGAACTAGATGGACCTTTGGTACGACCCAATTTAGTCTTTGGTACGTTCTTGTATTACATTCCAAGTACAGCACATTGCAGCAGACATGAGGCTTTTCACAGAGGAGGTTTAAACTGGACCAACTCAAGTTTGGAAATGCATAGGGGGTGCAGTATATTACAATGTACTGAACCAGGAGCGGTGGTGAATTCTAGAATCCTTTTCCAAGTGAGCTAACTTTGCGGCAGATCTGGATATTCTTGTGTAGTTTTCACATACATGCAGTTCTATTGTGAACGAATTTGACATTCTTCTATGTGCTTCAAGCAGCCCTTTGGAGACATCTCCCGATCTCACATGCCTTGGTAGCACCTACATGAAAGTGCTGGGTAACCAGAAAAAAAATCCAGCAAGGAATATGCAACTAGTGCATTTTTTTGAGGAGCTGGACTTGGAACTACATGGTCACCTACCCCAGGTAGCTTGTGGAGCCTCCCTTGAGGGTGGGAAGCAAAGACTCATTGGAGGCTGAGCACCAGGAGATTCCTTGGAAAGCCAGGATCTCTTCAGAAGGCAGACCCTGACCTCAGCTAGGTAGAAGCAAGCCTGATTCTTACCCTGCAGCAAACCGGGAATGGGACTGAGGAAAATGATCCTATGGAAGGAATCACAACAGGTCAATCTCTTCGGACTTTTTAAATTTAATTGTTTTTAATTATGCAACACCGCTGTGCTAGCTATTCCAGCTGCCCCATGGCTGCCGCCAGAGTTGGAGATGAGTCCAAGGTCCCAGTTCTCCTTCCCTCCACTGTCCCTGTAAGCTGAGCATTTGGATGGCCTACACAGGAGAGATTCAGGTACCATACAGCTCATTAGCAGAGCTCCCGCAGCCGGCAGCGTGCGTTTCTATTGGTGGTGCACATCCCACATGCCTTTGTGCACATAAAATTATTCCATCCATAGATGTAAAAAATCAGACAGAACCCTGATTGTTACGCCTAAACACATGCCATGATCCCACTGGAGTTGTGTACTTTGCTCACGGTACTTGGGGGGAATATCACGTTTAACTAGACACATTGGTTTCAGATCTCTGGCTGAAAATGGCCTGGAACCCAATTCATCTTTACAAAGCAAAGAAAACCTGGGAATGCTATAAACATTTTCTTTATTTTTTTAAGAAAGTATTTTCAGAAAAACAGGCAGGAAAATAATCTAGATCATTTATTTATAATTTTAATAAAAACCTTTACATAATCCTCATGCATAAAGACCCTTGATGAGCCAATCTGTAGAAGCACCTAGCAGGTTAAACCTCATTGTCTGCCAGAGTTATCAATGATTGGCTGGCCGTGGGCAGACAGTATTACAGTGACCCCAGAACCAGAGCAGACCAATAGACAAGCTTTATTTTTCCAAAAATAATCAGTTTCTAAACACAGGAAGAGCGAACACTGTACCAACCATAATAAGCCGGTTATTACCAGCTGTTCACTTGCAGGAGGTTGTTATGCTTAGTGACAGTTCTGTTCAATGACCTAATCCAGCTACACAGCAAATATAAACAAAACAGCATGTTCTAGGCTAAAAACAATTTGCCACATGGATTGATTTAAGCAACTGCTTCCTTCAGTGCAAAACAGCTCTCCACCATACCCGACGTGTGAGAGTGCAGTACATGCTGCATGCCTGTACCTGCACAGGGAGTTACGTTGCATGCTGCTGCTTTAAAAAATGAGCCAGTTTAAAATGCCAAAGCCTTCAATAACCAGGCTACCTGCTTGTCATGCGAGCCAACCTCTTTCAAGAACTTTTAACTCGAGCACAGAGTTTGCGCTCAATTACAAGCGCCTGGCCTGGATGCATGAAACCCAGCATTTCAAGACACGGCTCCTTTGTTTTATCAAAGGCTTGCGCTGAACTACACACAGAAAAATGTACACTGGGCCCATTTCCTTCAGAGGCCTGAACAGTGCAGAACAGACCATAAGGCACATGCACTCCTGTGTCGGCGCTCTCTGGCCTGACTCAGAGTAGCTTCCTTTCTTGCCTTTTAAAAAAAGGGAACTTACACTTAGGTAGATTTCCATCCTCCCTACTAAGCAGAGGGAGAACGCCACTCTGTACCTTGGCTTTATAAAAGTTACCATTCTCTACTCCCCCTCACCCATAGAGCACACCCAGTAAACAGAGCACGGTTTAAAAAGCTATCCAGTGAGGTCAGATACCAAGAGTTCATCTGCTTAACTGGTATAGCACTGCTGGATGGAGTCTGTCCATACCAAATCATTGTCCCGAAGCTTGATGCACTGTCCACTGTGCTGTTGCTAACGAGATTTGTATCTGCCAAGAGACCCAGCGCTCAGACTACCACCTTTCCTCCACGGGTACAATCTGGCTTGCAGATGGGTTCTGAAGAAGTGCTTTATTAGCTCTAGAAAAAGCCGTCACGTTGTTGAGGATGCCAGCCCAAGAGGTCCAAGTGTCACTCTGCTCCCTCAGGTTACAAAAATCCCTGCAAAAGCCCACACATGGAGCCACATTAGGCCTCTACGGAAAAGCTCGACTTGGCTACAGAGATTGCTGCCAAGGGGAGGTTTACCCCTAAAACAAGGGTAAAGATAAACAAAATGATAAAAAAAGTGTCAGCAGAAGCAAGCAGGCCTCACTGAGTCACTACAGTCAGTTCTCGCAGATAGGACTGTGTGAGACTGCGCAGCTCCTCCAGGGCATAGTCCTCTGGCATGGGAAGCCGGCCAATGTGAGGAGCAAGCAGGCGAAGTGGGACTCGCTGAACGTCGGGCGTGGAGTCAGAGGCTGGTTCAGGAGAGTGCTGGAGGCTCAGGACCACACGCAGCAGGTTAGCCACACGTTTGGCCATATCTGCAAGTGAGCAGAAAATCCATGAGTGACCACTTTCCACATGCAGCCCAGGCGGCTAAGGACAGCAGGGATCTAACGAGTATCGGAAACCTTCTCTGTCGGGAGTCACTTTAAACAGCCGTGCAAAGGCCATATTTTGAGTCAGGAAGCTTCTGTAACCAATCAAATACTTCCTCTAGTCTTCCACTGCTCCAGTCCCTCATTTCTGACATACTGTCTGCTCTCATCAGTGTACCTAGGCTTCATCTTCACCAGCAAAGGTGTCTGGGGCTTTGTTGGCACTTACAAGGTTAGCACAATGTAGTTGGGCAAGGTAAGCCCTATGCCTTAGGCTGTAGGAGACCTCTACTACTTTCTCATGGTAAAACTAACGCGCCCTGCCTGATTTGTGGTTTTACAGTGGCAGAGCTAGCATGCATTAGTTATCCCAAGGAAATAACTTTCTGCAGTGAAAACACAGCGGTAATCTATGGTGGGGTGGGGGGAGGGGATAGAAGAGAATGCGGCAGCACTTCTGGACCTGTGGACAAAGTAGTGGCATTCAACCTAACTGGGTCTACAATGAGAATATTCCAGAAATCACTCACTGTTGCACACAGGTCCCTCTTACTCTCTTCCTGTGGCCCATAAGTATTTTCTTCCTAAGGACTGTAATGTTTCGGTCTCATCACAGCTGTTCCGTGTGCAAGAGCTGGTGGCCAGAGAAGATGAGATGGCGGCAGCCAGAAGAGGTCAGACGAGATCTGGTTGCCCCTCTTGGCCTGAAATTCTGTGGCTATAACTCCTATGGCTCTAAGCGGCTGCTGAAGCTAGACTTCAAGCGGGTAGGCCCCCAAGGCTGAGGAAACCTGCTGCGGACAGCTAGCACCTCACAGCCCTAGTGAAATGGGTGCAAAGACTAATCTCCACAAGCAGCACAAGTGGTAAATGGCATGTAGAGAACGGCAGTGCCTCTGTGCCTATGACTAAAGGCTCAGAAGACAGTCGTTGCCACAAATCGGGCAGCTGAAAGTTGTTACATTCATAGCACTACTGAGATTTACTGACTCTGGTGTCGTCCGTCCATGTCCCATGTTCTCCCCGCCCCCCCGAAAAGTACAGGTTGAACCCCTCTCATCCAGCAACATCCATAGTCCAGCACAATTTCAGTTAGCCGGATAACCACTTACCATGATTGTAGCTAAATGTCCCATAAAGTTTGTTTACAGCCACCAGTTCTGACTCATTGTTCTGTGCTATTATTTAGCTGTAATTTACCCCAACTGTCTTCTAAGAGCCCTGTAAGCAGCAGAAGGATTGGTAATGCTGTTACACAGTACTGACCTCCCGTGGTTTGGCAAAGTCTCTCTTTCAGCACCAGTCAGGTGCTGAGGGTGATGGACTAGAGAGGTTCAACCTGTCTGAGTCGTTTCATGTGTTCTGAATCTTTGTCTAGAGCCCTACTAGGATTTACTGCTAAAAGGCCACTGGGACAGCATACCTATCAAATTCACAGCAGATGAACAGTAAACTGCAAGAGCAAAATAAAATGCCAGCTATATACAAACCATCCACTACAACAACACTCATCTGCACCAGCCAAGGCTGCCTGCCTTAGAGCAGGAAATGCAAATCAAAGCAAAATAGCCGTAAGTTCTGGCATTATGGAGTGATGGACAGCATTAGTCAATTCGGCTGTAAGACCCTGTGCCTTGAGGCACCCCATGTGCACTGTCACACACACCTACAGCACTGCAAAGAACATTACCAGACTGAGCCAATCGGTCCCTGGCATTGTGGCACTGTATCTGTTCTATCCTATTGCATAGCGACGTCACTTTGGTATGTAACCTCTCCAACTCATATGCAGAACAGTCCAGCTGAAAGCAAACACAACACAGTCAGTTACCAGAATTCAAGTAATAAGAACATGGGGGCTCTGAGGCTCCCTGTACCAGGTTACCATGCCAATGCTAGTCTGAACAAAGCAAGGTAAAATTTGCATCAGCTTAACACCCTACACAGATGATATGAAGTCTGAAGTTCTTGACTGTGGCTATCCAAGCCAAAGAACCCATCAATGCCAAGTAATTTTAATTTCCCAGCATGTTTACGAGGAACAGTTGGATGGCAGCACAAAACGAACTTCTGCTTTTTTGCAAGAAACAGAGGGAAGCAAAAGGTAAAGCACTAGCCCCACTGAGATGGGAGTGCCTCCTCTGCAAGTACGTGGTTTTCTCATTACCCTTCTCCTTTCCTTTTTCTCAAACGAGTCTGTGATGTTGAATGTAGACTTGTTATTCTGTGAAACCCCTAACGTATTCCTAAGTGTTCATGCAAGGTATAGCTGACATATTCGTATCTGGAAGGGAGTATTTAAGGGTTTACTGAGCAGCGAGCATACAGCTATTTTACCAACAAACAAAACTGACTGTTCATATGAACCGATACTCTACAGAAAAAAGACCAATATTTACATGCAGTTACCTGCTGAATCCTGTCAAGCATCTCATTGACCCGGATGTAGTCCAAATAAACCAGTCCTGCTGTCTCCCAGTCTTGGATGAGTGTACTTCGCTCTGGAGGCGACAAATCTTCCAGGAACCCTTTCAGGTAGTTGTAGTTTTCATTAATAATAGCATCTGAAGACGACAAT
This sequence comes from Carettochelys insculpta, assembly GCF_033958435.1. NCBI lineage: Eukaryota > Metazoa > Chordata > Testudines > Carettochelyidae > Carettochelys > Carettochelys insculpta. The sequence continues at coordinate 11,352,927 of NC_134137.1, read as the reverse complement.
TAGATAAGAAACCTCTTGCTCTGAATTAGTACCTTCAGTATAGCTGATGATACTTGGTTGAGCATAGGAAGACTGAGAACTGATAAGCATCTACCAAGGCAAACAGCTAATTACTGCACATTTAAAATCTCAGCATGCCATGCTTAAGCACTAGTAACAGCAAACAACCTCGCAATTAGTTTGCAGGTTAAGCTCTGACCAGGGCAGAGACAGACATTCTTACTGGATTTGTGGCCCATGGGGAAAGACACAAACCACACTACCTCTTCTCTTTACCCGTCTTTGAGATGTGCTCATCATCATCAATAACCGTGGGCTCAGCACCCGCTGGTGTCTTATGCCTCTCTCACCATCTCCTTCCATTGAGATGTGCTGCACAGGTCTATTTCATTCATGGTGTGCATGCTTAGTGTACCAGAGCTGGACATGTTTTTCTACTTGATGCACCTCATGTGCCTTCAGCATGCTTGTGCTACTGATGACAGAACAAAGGGCAGAGCTGCCCTGGCCCCCCTCAGCTCCTTTTTACTAGGCAGACTCCAATACAGTCTATACAGTACAGTTGCTAGTTATAAGCCCCTTTGCTGAAGATGAGCTGTCCCACACCCTCATCTTGCAGAGCATTCAATGACACCTGCTGGCACCTTCCAGCATTCAGAAGCCTATATGTAAAAGCTAAAACCAAATCATCTCACCTGAGGCTAAGTGCCTGATGACCTGTTTGTGACACTGGTTCCAGTGCCCAGCTCTGAACAAGTAGAGGGCCTCTTTATGCTTATCTCCCTCCATCCTTGCCCGAACTGCCTTAGCTTCATGAATCCATTCGGGCGGAACGCAGAGCTTTTGTGTGAGGAAAGTCTCCTTGGCCCATGAGTCTGGCGTTTCTGACAGCATGCAGTGGCGGTTTAAGAGCTCCCGCACTGCCTTCTCCCGTGTGCTAATGGGAACAGCAACCAGAGATTTAAAAAGGTCATTTCATTTTAAACCCTCAAAAGATTAGCTTTCTAAGAATGGGCATACTTTCTGAGCTGTCACTTGAACAATCTGTTTAGTATTAAGAGGTCTACAGTGGTGACGCGAGGAATGACGCCCAAGATCATATCAAAAAAGGCATGTTAGCCAAATATGATTTTTGCTGTTTATCAGTTCTTGGCACTGAAGCCTTTTGAGGGGAACGAGCTGATACTGTGGTGTAAACACACTCGGCAAATCAGGGAGTGTAGACAAGCTGCAGGGCCTCAGCTGCCAGCGCTGAGTAACACCCCACTCCCAGCCATGTCCCACCTGAGACCCCAGCCTCCTTATCCCTGTCCACATTCCACGCCCCATTCCCTAACCCTTCTGGGGAGGGAGGGCCAAAACAAAGACGAGCAAATGGACCATGAGAGAAACAGTTAAAAAATGAAGACCCCTAGCTCACTTGGCCATAACTGGATTGGCTCTACAACACCGAGACTCAGGCTGAGACTTGGCAGTTGTAACTGCACAGGCATCACCTGAAATTATAAATGCCACACTGCTAAGTGCTTAGCAGCAGTGACATCTTAGATAGGGAAATTTTGTGGCACTCTGCATTCCTCACAATTCAGAAGGGATGCACTAAGATCAACCAGTAGCGTCCATAGGTAGAGGTTCCACTCTGTATGCAACGAAAATTACTCCTTTCAAGGCAAATAAGAGATGGCTTCTACTTCTACAGCCTTGTACTTACTGTGCGTTGGACGTATGCAGCAGTACAAAGATGGCCCATTCCCAGAGTCCCTCACTTTCAAGCTGGGCAGCATAGCTGGCATTCAGCACCCCTTGACACTGCTCTGATAGATGTGTGTAATTCAAGGCTCTAAGCACTTCCCACAGGTGCCAACTAAGACGGTAGTCCAATGGGTCAGAAGTTATACTCCTGGGGTCAAGCAACTCATTGAGATCATAGCATCTGCAGGGAGATGGATTTAGAACATAAGTAACAAAAAGCAGATGAGGATCTCACTGGGCCCATAACACGAAATAAAACCAAACACTGATACTTAGCTCGTGATAGCTCTGTGTCTCCTTTACTGAATAAGTTAGTGTCCTACATAAACAGCTTTAAAAGTTAGCTTACCAAGCTTCTTTGCATTTGCATCCAGAGCATCATGTTTCCTCTTGGGAATACGCATGTGCTGCTTTGTTTTAATCAGCAGCTTAGCAACATGAAAATGCACAGTAGAAGATGAGTGCTTCGCCCTCACTCGGAACATAAGCTTAATTTACAGGAGAACACAGTCACAGTGTGACTTACACTGGGTTGCTGGTTTGTGATCAAATAAAAGGTCCTTTCCACAAATGCCACACAAGAAAGCTTTCATGTGGCATATCTTATTAGTTTGCAGGGAGATAAATTGACGTCTCATTTGTTTTTAGGACCAACTACTCTCCCAAACACAAGTGGCCTTCTCCAGCTCACCGTTTGGGAAACAAAATCCTGATAAATTATGGTCTGAGAGAAATTTGCTTACTGCTTTTCCCCAAAAAGTTATGTATGTTAGGATCTGAACTGCGTAAAGTAGCAGTGCTGAACTACTTCTTTTTGCATTGCAGGAGCGGGAAATTCAGTACAGAAGACAGTAGCCTATCATCACAGACCAGAGGGCAAGTCATCACATCCAGTAATGATTCCTCCAACATCAGGGATATAGGGACAGATTATAGGAGATGAAATCTCTGGCTGTAATTAATTCTATATTTGCCAAACAGCAAGAGTGATGGTCCCAATAAATGGCTCTTAAGTGTTCAGACTCCCATTTACCTGTCACTGTAGAGTTTTAACAAGTGAAAGCAGACATCTCTCAGCGGTCTCTTTGTACTGTCATCTTCTTCAAGAACACAGCCAGAATCCTCCAGGTAGGGAGGCAGGGGACAGCAGGCGTATTTCTCACTCTCTGCAGTGTTCTGTAGAGAATTGCACCATATACTGTACTTAATGACAGCAAACCAAACTGAGCAGCGCTGCTACATACACTGCATACAGTCAGAAGTTGACAACTCTGGTGTATTAGGGATCTGACAACCTTTCTGCTTCAGAAAGTACATTAACATCCAACACTGTGCCAGTGTAGTGACCATATGCTTCCCTTTGGTATCTATGTTCCGCATTTTAACATAGCCTTGCAGCCAGTTTTAAGTTGTAAAGGATTTTTCTTTTTTTTAAAAACAACTTGCCATTTTAAAAAGCTAGGAAGTTACCTGTCCAAGATAGATTTTTAAAAGGCTGCAAAATCAAGCACACCACAGTTAGGAAGTGCCAGAATTAAGGCTGATGGGATGATACTTTCCTTTCACCCTTCACTCCCTTTCCCTCCCTTGTCTACTGCCTCAGTCAGTGCACACACTGGAGGATACTTACTGAGTAGTACTCCATAACTTTTTTTTTTTCTTTAAAAGCTTTAGCAGTCAATGTGTTGCTTTAGGCCTTATTAGGTGAATATTACTGAACCCAGCTCTGAATTCAGCTATCATTTTCTCAAGGGTTTTTCTGTGGCACTTATTGTAGTATCCAAGCACTTCACAAACAGTGGTGGATTTACCTTCAGGACATCCCTTTGAGGTATGATGTCCTATCCCCATTTCATAAATGGGGAAACAAGGCAGACAATATTAAAGAAACCAAGAAACACAGTGGGTACCCATTGGGGGGGGGGGTCTAGTTTTGATGCTCAGCAAATATGAACCCTCTGGGAAGCAACAGAATACAGTTCCACTTCTGCATGCCCAAATAATGCTTTTTTCAACAATATACTATCTGAAGCAAGGTCTGAAGACACTACGTCTGGCATGCTGAGTTACTTCCATGCATGAGCCCACAAACCTTAACTGCTCCAGACAGAAGTGCATTGTTGCCCTTGGGACAGGCTGAAGGAGTTTGGATACAAACTACTGATAGGAATCTGTCCACACAGAGACATGTCCTAGTAGCTACAAGACTACAGATCCACCCCATGAAATTTACTCTGCGCGTTGGCTGTAATATCTTCTTGTCTAAAAACCAGGGTGAGGAAAAGGGATGTCTCATGGCCTGGATTCTGTTTTGGATGTGAAAACTACCTTTCGAGTCCAGGGAGTCATTGAGATCAAGAATGCCTAAGCAGTGCAGGTAAGCAGCTACCATGGTCACATGTATGGTAAGTATCATCAAGGCAGAGAATATGCCACAGGGTTTAAATCATGTACTGGAAGCACATACTGACTACCATGAAATGAAGACTTCTGTAGCTCAGATGAATTCCCACATGTAACTATGCAGCCTGCATGTCAAGAAGAGTGTATTAATCCCCCCTGCCCCAAAGCAGGGATAGTCGAGTTCAGGGTGATTGCCCTGAACTTGATTTTCTCTGAAAAGCATTCAGCTTTCTTAATCTAGGCCAAGACAAATGCCACCACATTTCTTTTTTGGGGGATCAGGAAGTAGCGGGAATAATACTGCTTGTGTTGACAGAGAAAGTCCCATAAAGGGGGTGCCTGAAAGGGCTATGGGAGGGAAATGAACTGGAAAAAAATACCCTCCGCCCAGATATCTAAAAAGATTTCCATCCATGCATTGTAAAAAAAGACTGTCTGTTTCCAAATTGGGGAGGGTTGGGGGAGAGAAGAGTAGGAGCTGAAAGACTGGAGATGGTTTATAATCAGTATACTGTGGCCTGGTGAAAAAGTGTTGCAGGAGATGAAGTGGTGGGTGGTGTTTAGGCAGCTTAGATCTCCATCTAGAGACATCTTGAAGTCTCAAGTGATAATGCCTAAACTGTGCTAGCAGAGCAAAACCATTCCTTCATCATGACTGAATTAAATATTTCCAATGAGCAAAAAGTGTCACGCAAATCTTGTAATGGGCAGAGGGCATCAAAAGTCTTCTGAAAGAGAATTTAAACACCCTCAAACATCAAGACCTCTATTGTCTTCCATAGTTTATTAGGGATGCTGGAGGCCTGCAACTAAGATCATGACTTCACAGAGACGGTGGTAAGCTCTGATCATGAAGTCAAATCAGACAACAGCTGCTTGGAGAGACAGCTAGGTAGTGAGTTAACCTGTGGTGACTCTGGGTACACTACCGGCTTTTCATAATCTGGTGGTAACTAGCCTATCAATTTAGCAACTGCAGAGTGAAAAGTAAAAGAATCCTTAGCAAATAAAACTTGATAGCTTAACACTCATCTGATAGCTCACGGCAGCATGAGCATTCCACTTTTACAAGCCCAAATCTTCTAAATGTTATCATTTGGGATAGTTCTGGAAACAACTGCCTCACATCATTTGTTCACTGCAATAACTAAAACATCTGGGGGCAGGGTGAATGAAAAAAGATAATTCTTGTAGGGAACTAGATAGCTTTCCATTTATGTAGCAGTGGGCAGAACCGAAGCAGATGTCTGCTAAAGGGATTTTGGAGCTTATAAAAAAGAGTCGCTCAGAAGAAGGGTGACCCTTCTCAGAACAGAAGCCTGTAGAATATCTAGCAGTTTGTGTGGATTATCTTGCACAAATTCTGCCTGTACTCGCACAGAGCAGGCAGTCTCATCAGATTTTGAAAGACCTTTAGTTCTTCATGTGGGAGTGAGGTTGACTCTGGTGCAACATCTGGAGTAGACTTAAGATCTGTGAGGAATATCCAGGGGTTATTCTACAGGCTCATCTTGATCTGTGTACTCTAAACAGGAAATGATCCAGTAGTTCTACGGAGTGTCAAAGTCGCGTTAGGAGTTGAAAGTGACTCTCTCCTGGATTGTGTAATGACTAAATGTCCACAGGGCTTCAGAGCAGTCCAGGACGCACCACACTGGTCAGTTACCATGAAGCTCCCTGATTCAAGGCACCACAAAAATATGCATCTATAAGACCATTTAACTTGTTCACTGGATGGGGGTATCCCTAAAGCAAAAAGGGCCAAAAGAATTCCTGTCTACCATGGTCTGAGTGCTCAGTGAATGGGGGAGCCAACTTCAGTAGGTGTTGGTGGAGATCTGGGGGCTGAAGCATTGACTCCAAGAGCTCAGACACTGGTGAGATATTTGGCAAGAAGCAGCTGCCATGGAAGTCAGACCACACAGTAGAAGTGGCTCCAGCAAAGGGAGGCACAGCAAGTCATCTACAAGAGTTGGTGACACTGACTGCAGAGGAGAGATTGTTAAAGTAACCTGGTAACTTGGAAAGTTCGGCACTGCTCTACTGATGTTACCCCATGACCTTCTTACCAAGATCATATCTATCATGTTCTTGGAATTCTCATCATTCGATTGCCATGTCCACTTCCCTACAGTCCTTTTGTTGGAACCTCGTGTTGCAGATCATCATCTCCTCATGCTCCACAGCAAACTCCAGCGGCTTCTCATCTTTTTTCTTTCCCCGTATCCAAACTTTCCCACGACTCTCTCCCAACCTGCATTATCTGTTGCAAACTTCACATTCCAACCTCCTTCAATGATCAACACATCTCTCTTCAGTATCTTCTCCAGTGTCTTTATCAAGTCTTTAAAGAATTCCTCAGTCTCTTTCTCCATACTATCTGACGTGGGTGCGCACAACTGAGATGCTGAACGGTTTTGCTTCCAATCTCGTTACCATCATTCTTGCACTCACCAGTTTGTACCCAAAAAATGCTCCTCTAGCTCTTTTCCTCAGAAGGAATTTCACTCCTGCCTCATGTTTCATTTTGTTCCCTGACCAAATGACTTCGAAACAGCAATCACTCCCAATGCCATCCAGTGCATCTCCGCCAGTCCAAGTATATAGCATCAGTATCTCTCCATCTCTGCCTGAAGCAGCTCTAATGTTCCAGTCACCCACAGTGTTCAGACGTTCTGAATGATGGCATGTGTGTTAGTTGTAATTTTCTTTTGGTAGCCAACTTATTGACAACCCCAACTCCTCGATGGGTGTCCTGGACCTTGTTTATCCAGGTGACGTCTGAGCAGATATCTTATTCAGTTGTACTGGCATCAAAATTTCACTCATACTGTTGTTTCACAATCAGCGCATCACTCATCTAACCAACCACTTTCCAAGGACAGGATATAGACTCGGACCACAGTCTAGTGATCACAAACATCAAGATGAAACTCAAAGGAAAGAGTAAGGCACAGTTTAAGAAGAGCGATGGCAAGGAAGAGTAGGAAATGTGTACAGAGCAGTGCTCAAAGAGAAGATTTAGAATGCAGCCACAGAGAAAGACGTAGGTAAGAGAGTTGAAGTAATAGCCACAGCAATATAGACAATTGAGCAGACTGTTCCGGAAGAAAAGAAAAGAAATAAGAAGTGGATTACTCAGGAGACACTGAAGTTGGTCCAAGAGAAGAGAGAGTTGAAGATCAGAAGGGATGTTTCCGAGAGCAATATAGGGTCAAATACAATGAGATAAGGAAAGTGGCCAGAAAGGACACAGTGAAATGGTTAGAGAAGCAGCGTGAAGATGTAGAGAGGTATTATGACGAATGCAAGACCAGGGAGGTGTAAAAGATTATTAGGAACATTAATAGGAAGTAGCAGCAGAAGCAGATGGTGATCAAAGATGAGAACGAAGAGGTGCTCATGAACAAGGAGAAGATTGGTGCAGTGTCTCGTCTATCACTGCACAATCTATACAAAGCGCAGTTGGAACCAAGTGTCTCAGACACTGATCGAAGAACTGAAAGATCTCTGCTGAGCATCAAGAGCAAGACCGATGTTTCAAAGCAGGAAGCAGAAAGTGCAGTGAAACGACTAAACAACAAGAGCCCTGGAAATGATAAGACGATGGGAGAGATGATTAAGTATGGTGGAGAAAGTATGATTCAGGAAATACAAAGACTATAATATAACTGGGAAAGAAGGTGAGACATTTATGGAATAGACAAGATCTGTGCTAGTGACAATACACAAGAAGGGAAGTGCACGGGAGTGCAAGAACTACAGAACAATTGCCCTAATAAGTCATCTAGGCAAGGTGTCGATCATGCTACTGATGGAGAGACTAAAACTGCAGATAGAATATCTAGCGAACGAGCAAGTGGGGTTCAGGAAAGATAGAAGTACCATAGAGCTGATATTGGCATTAAGCCTGATAGTGGTGAAAGCTCAATGAAAGAACAAGAACATCTATGCTTGCTTCATCGATTTTCAGATGGCATTTGACAGCATAGATCTGAAAGTGACTTGGGCGGTGGTGGGAGTCATGCGGAGTGGATAGCAGACTGATATGGGTTGTTGAAGGATATCAATGACAATGCAGAATCAGCAGTGAGAACGTTCAGACAGTTGGGAAACTGGTTTAGAACAAGTAGAGATACGAGGCAAGGAGATCCAATATCACTGAGTATCTTAGACGGACAAGATCAAGAAAGACACAGAAGGGATATCTGTGCACAGGATAAGAATTAAACTGAGGTTCACGGATGACAGTTACCATGGAGGAAGATGAGGAGAAGCTAGTGAAAACAGTGCAGGTGCTAAACGAGGAAGGGAAGCGGTACAGACCGATTATGAACATTGATAAAACAAAAACAATGGTATTTGGAGATAAGGAAATAGGAAGGAAGATCAGTGTAGAAGGGATGGAACTAGAGAATGTAGAGAAGTTCACATATATGGGGAACAACAATGTATAATCTAGACTGTAAGAAGGAAATACCAACTACATTAGCGAAAGAAAGAGCGAATTTGAAGGTGATGGAGAAGATGTGGAAAAGCAAAGCGATTTGCTTAGGAACGAAGCTGAGCATCTTGAAAATGAGTGTATTCAGCAGCACATTGTATGGATTTGACACATGGGTGATGACAGAAGATTCGAGGAGAAGAATACTGGTGTTTGAGAGGAGTTGTTTTAGAAAGATCCTTAGGAGGATGGATGCAAAAAGTCACCATTGAGGAAATATATAGGAAAATACAGCTGAAAGAGAACCTATTGCAGAAGGTTATACAATGGAAGTTACAGCTATTTAGGCATATTTGCAGAAAGAATGATGAACGAAAAATCAAGACCCTGGTATTGGGCACAGTGGATGGTTCAAATAGGAAAGCCAGACCCACAGAGACTTGATAGATAATGCAGTGGATTGGCGCAGAGCTACTCTACAGAAACTAAGCCACTCCGCACTGCACAGGGAAAGATGGAAGGAAATAAATAGCAAGAGAGGCATCAGACACCAACGGGTGCTGAGGCCATGGTTGTTGATGAAGATGGTGAAGAACCTAGTAATCAAGTAAGTCAAAATTTCTGTCAGTTACTCGTTAACCACACCCCCACTGCCTAGATGATCTGCATTTAAAAGGCTGCTCCAGCACATAGGCTAGCTCAGCTTCCGTTCCAGCCATAGGGGATCACGCTCTTCCCTATCCCCTGCCACCGTGCACTTAAATTTAAAGCACAGCGTGGCAGGGGATTTTCCTTAAATTTAAAAAAAAAAAGTCACCCTGAAGCAGACATCCAACATAGAATTTCTGCCCTAACAGTTAAAGTTATAAGCAGAGGCCAAAAACAGGGTCTTACAATGGAAAGGGCTGTACCAAACAATTCTGTGCCGTGCACACAGCCTAGTACAGACGTTCGAAACGCCACAAGAGGTTTCTCCCGCGTTTGCAAGGCCAGAACCAACTGTTCAGATGACACTTCTTGACGTTTGGTTAGAGATTTATTGAAAGCAGCAGTCTTTGTGCAACAGCAATGTGGAAATGGGACTTTGCTTGGAATTAGCTGTAACTGCTAACTGATTTCTGCTTCAGACTGAATTGAGCCACCACAGGTTGCTGATTAATATGGAATAAAGCCACATGAGAAATGGAAGCTGTCCTTCAGACAATAAAGCAGTTGGCACCATGTTCTTAAGGCCTCACAGAACACCTACTCTCTGCTACAATGCTTCGAAAGAGAAGTGCTTCCATTTTTTAAAAGGAGTGTAATGACATACCTGGAATGCTGCCTCGTACATGCTGAGTGCCTTCGAAATAGAAGCAGTTGGCGGAAGCAGATACCAGAGGTGGATGGCAATAGCACGCTTCCAGTCCAGCTGCGAGCACACATTAATACTTTTTCTCTCAGATAACTGCCACACCTGAAAAGATTGCAAGGGTTAAACCAGGTCTGTAGTGAATGTTACATTGAGAATGAGCAATACCTAATTTTATAGCCTCTAACAAGATTACACAAGAACATTTACCACTGAAAGGATGCATTCAGAAGAGACCAACAGTTAAAGACTGGACACAAGCCATGGTACTGCATACGCTTGTAAATTAGTGTAATACTCCTTTTAATGACCCTAGGACATGTATGCTTTTCACTTAACAAAAGCAGGTCTACAACAGCAGTTTTCAACCAGGACCACTTGAGACACAAGCAGGTTTCAGGGCCAGCATTAAGAGTCTCCGGGTCTGGAGCAGAAAGCCACACCCGAGCCATGCCACACAGAGCTGGAGCTGACACCCAAACCCTGCTGCATGGATTTGAAACCAAAGCCTGACCAACTTAGCTTCATGAGGTCCCAAGTAATTGCCCTGTTTCCTAACAGGGGTCCTGACGTTTCATCTACTGGAGCTGAAGAAAGCAAGCTGTGGCACAAACAGGCCATGGAGTTTTTAATAATATGCTAGGATGGGCCTCAAAAAGGAGGAAGTTGAGAACCCATGATTTACAAGACATACTTGTTCATTTCTGTTATCCAGCACTAGCTAGCTATCAATATACAAAAAAGCAGTCCAGTAGCACTTTAAAGACTAACAAAATAATTTTAGGTGGTGAGCTTTCATGGGACAGACCCACTTCTTCAGATCATAGCTATACCAGAACAGACTCAATATTTAAGGCACAGAGAACCAAAAATAGTAATCAAGGTTGACAAATCAGAGAGCAGAGGGGCAGGGTGGTGGTGGAATATACAGGTATGACAGACTGCAAGCAAAACTTACAGGCTTCCCTGCTAGCAGAGCAAAGATGCGCAGTCTCTCTTCCTGGATGAAGCAGTCTGCCTGCAATCCATGCCAGTCCACTAACTGCATTGTGAGGAGCTCCCGAACCTGCTGGCTGCCTACCAACTGGGAGAGGAGTAGGGCAAGCCTGTGATCTCCTAAAGGAAATTGGCAACACATTAGAAGAGTTCTCTGGGGTATCACAGACCACAAACCTATAACATGCAGTTTGGCTGGCTTGGAAAGTCATGCTATTTCCTAGTTCCCTAGGAAACAACTGGTGTGTGCACAGTAGGAGGCTTGAGGGAAACAAGAACTATCAGCCACAAGCAAACAAGGTGATTAAAAAGAAGTGGCAGTAACTTATACTCTGAAGCTAGAAGCATGGAAATTTAAGTTAGACTAATAAGGTTTTTGTCAGGATCAACCCTAAGTCAGAGACACATTGACACCCCTTAGCAGGAAGGGAAGAAAAAGCTTAGAATTGTTAAAACATGAAGTACTCATTTTAGCAAAGCATGTACGCATCAAAAACTAATATCCATCCCTAAAAGCTTAAATCAGATCTTGTAAAACACAAGCATCTTTGCAAAGGGAGAGAATTTCTGGTGCACACCTCACACAGATTCCAGCCCTCAGAGTGGTGGAATTAAATTGCTTGCAGAGCATGTGCTCTTGCTCACACTGCTGAAACAGAGCTAAAAACTGGCCCTATTTAACTGCCTTGCTACAGCAACATTCAAGGCAGATTTACTAGGCTAGAAAGCAAGCACTGAACACAACAGGTTTATGTAACAACACTAGAACATGAATTACAAATAGCAACTCTAAGGTTCCCCAGATAGATAAGTCAGCAGAAAGCTGCTGCTATTCTCATTCTTCAGTTAACCCCCACCCCATGATACAGAAAACACTTGAAATGCATGATTTTTAGTTAAGTGCAACACAAAATCCTGCTCCCCCCAGCTGTGGCTCAAACCCCCCACCCTCAGCTCACCCCCCCCCCAAAACGCCTCCACCCCAACGCCCCTGCCCCACATAGCTCTAAGCTCAATGCCCACGGCCCTGGCTCAACCACCCCCCGCACCCCCTCCACACGCTCCAGCTCACTCCTGGCAGCAGCCCCAACCCACCCCAGGCTTATCCCTCCCCAAGTCCCCCTCCCCCACCCCCAACCTCAGGGGTTTCCTTTCAAAAGGAGCTCCAGGTGCTCCTGCTGCTGCCCCGGCTGCAGAACAGGCGTTCTGCCAGAGGAAAACCCACCCCCCCACGCCGAGTTACGTGAAATTTGAGTTAGGCGAGAGTGCATAGGAATGTGCACAGCAGTCTGTTCCTATCAGTAGGAAATCACTGAAGCGTCAGCCTAGCGATTAGAATCTGATCTGTACAACACCCTTTATCAGATGCCATCCTGAGGAAAAGGAGTTTCTTCTGTTGTCCACCAAAAGATATTTCCAGTAGAAACATCTCATTTGCCCATCTTTTACACTTTCCTCAATTTCAGCAGTAAGGCTGTACTTAATGTCCGTCTTGGTAACAATGGAAAAAAATACTGCAGTCCTTGTGTATCCTAAAAATCAGCCATGAGTAGTAAGATTCTTACCTGACTGCTGTGCCAGCCTACAAGCCTCACTGATCCTCTTCCCTGTAAGGTAGCTAAACACGGCCTCTATGTGATTCTCATGCTGGGACAATGAAATTTCCTCCTCAACTCGGGCTGCTGCGGTCTGCGATAACCAGCGCGAAAAGGCCCTCCTCCGCTCCAAGGTTACAGTGTACTCACTGGGCTCCTCCAAGCTGGCTTCCAACTCCTTCAGGTGGCCCCAGATTGCCTCACACAACATCCATGTTAGACACCAGTGCTTTGCCACTGCTGGAGAATTAAAAAATGAAGTGGTCACAGAGTGACATACATAGGGGTTTGGAACAATGCTGTAGAGTGGGCTGTGTCAGTACAGTAGGGTTGTGACATTGGCGAATTTAACATTCACAAATTCAGTTATTCGCGGGCAGGCAGGTTGCCTGGAAGGTTGCAGCAGCAGCGGCTGGAGCTGAGTGGCTCCTTCCCTCCCCCTGGACTGATGGATTGTTGGAACCCACCATGGCAAAGGCAGTGGGAGCTAAGCAGCTCCGTACCCCCCACCTCTTGACAGAGGGACTGCTGGGACTCGCTGCAGTAGCTGGAGCAAAGTGTCTCCATAACCACCCCTAGACAATGGGATTGCTGAGACCCAGCGCGGCAGCAGCGGCTGGAGGTAAGCAGCTCCCTACCCCCTCCCTTGACAGGGGGACTGCCGGGACCCACCACAGCAGCAGGGGCTGGAGCTAAGCAGCTCCATACCCACCCCATCCCCCGGGAGTCTCCCTGTCAAAGGGGGTAGGTACAGAACTGCTTACCTCCAGCCACTGCTGCCGTGGTGGGTCCCAGCAGTCCCCCTGTCAAGATTTCTGTCTCTCCCATGGGGTGAAATGGTATTTGCAAAATTCAGCATTTGCAAAGGTTCTCAACACCAAACCCTCGCTAATGTCGAGACCCTACTGTACTACATTTATAGGGAATTAGACGAAAATTTACTTCAACAGGTTAGCATCAGCCCATTGTTCATCAGATCCACGCATTTTTCAGTCAAAGAAGCCAAAGTAGGTCAGAATAACAAGTAAATTATTTTAAATGTCTGTCAATGCTCCTTTTTGGAGTAAAAACAAAAATTGTAGCAAGTTCTCTGCATGTGAATTACACACTATCCCAGAAAAAGACCATCAAGAATGTTTTGCTCATTTTTATGTTTTTGTATGGCTGATTCTTCTTTCACTTTATTCAGATTATGCCGCACTTTGAAATGAACTTGTACTAAACTGATCTATCAGTGAGGGTATGTCTACATAACACTAATTCCGGAATAGCTTATTTTGGAATTGTGTGTCCATGCTACAGGGAAGGCCAAACTAATCAAAAATTATTCTGAAACAGTGAAATAGAGCGTATTGCAGATTGGAGTCCCTGGAAGCACTCTAATCTGAAATAGTTTATGTTTCTGCAGAGCAGCGTTATTTCACAATAAGCTATTCCAATATAGTTTATTTCAAACTAGCCCACATTTCCTGTGCTTTACATATTCGGAATAGCTGCTATTCCTCATAGAATGAGGTTTACAAAATTTGAAAATCAGTTACCCACTATTTTGAAATTATTTCAAAACAGCCGTTTTGCTATTTAGATACTTGCGAAGTTTTCAGAATAGCGGCCGTTATTCTAAAATAATTTTGCTCTGTAAACACACTCCTAGAGTCTGTGTTCCCCACAAAGTATATAGCTTGATACTCACGTTCTATTGCGGCGGAGTCTTCACATAAGTCTCTAACCCATTCAGCGTAATCATGGATGGCAGACACTCCTGGGTTGGCTGCTAAGAGAGGACAATGTTCATCCATGTGGACAGTACTGTGCTTGAGCTTTATCTCCAATGGGGTGAGGTACAATTGCTGGTCTCGGTCTGTCTTCCTTTGTTCTAAGGTCAGTTTTTCTACATGAATTTTAAAGGGAGATTCTGAAAGTCTGTGGAAGATAACAGTGTTACTGGACAGACACAAATACTTAATGAAGTATTTTACACATCTATTAGTCTTGTGTGTGTCGACACCTCTCCTCTATTTGATTATCAGGTGGATAATAAATTCAGAGCCCATTTCTTTGCCTCAATGGGATATTAATATCTTCAATGGATACTCAATTACAGGATCAGAAAATGGCCGAACTGTGGGTACTGATTATGAAATCATAGAATTATAGGGCTGGAAGGGACCTCAGGAGGTCATCTCGTCCAGCCTCCTGCTTCAAGCAGGATCAACCCCCACTAAGTCATCCAAGCCAGGACCTTGTCAAGTCGGGACTTAAAAATTTCCAGGGATGGAGAATCTACCACCTCTCTAGGCAACGCATTCCAATGCCTCACCACCCTACTGGTGAAGTAGTTTTTCCTAATATCTAACATACACCACTCCCTCTTCAACTTCAGACCATTACTCCTCCTTCTGCCATCTAATGCCACTGAGAACAGTTTCTCTTTAGAGCTCCCCTTCAGGAAGTTGAAGGCTGCTATTAAATCATCCCTCAGTCTTCTCTTCTGTAAACTAAACAAGCCCAAATCCCTCAGCTTAGCCTCATAGGTCTTGTGCTCCAGCCCCTTAATCATTTTTGTTGCCCTTCGCTGAACCTGCTCCAGCACGTTCACATCCTTTTTATACTGGGGGGCCCAAAACTGCCTACAACATTTCAGATGTGATTGGATGTGAATGGATGGCACGTATCCTGAAGCTGACCGTGTGCTTCAATCCTGGCACATGATAGTTACAGACACATTTTTAGGAAGCAGTGACTAGTTAGCAGCCCCCACCTACTCCATTACAAGCTTATCCTACATTCTGCAGTTCACTGAAAGAGCAGAAACTAAGTTCTTTGGCAGTCTCATCTGAAGGAGAGATGCCCCAGCATTTCCACCACCAGGTACTAACCCACATGAGCAGCACTCAGTAGGGAACACAAAGTGACAGCAGACACAGACCTGCATTCATTCACAGGTCCATCGTGCTTAAGGCTTGGTGGGACCATTAAACGAAGTCTGACCTCCCATATACCACAGGCCCTTACATTTTTACCCAATGCAAGAGTCACCAAGGTTCACTTTAAAGGCAAAGGAAATGACTCAGTAGATCTGCAAAGGAAAACTTTTCTTCTGGATCCCACTCACAATTTAGGAGCAACGGGAGCTGGCAAGAATCCATATTCCACAGAGTCATTGCGAAGATCATCTGGCTCACTTGATCCACTCAGTTTATCTCCGCTATTGACAAGAGTCCAATTAGGTCCCCAACCAACACGAAATGACCGTCCCATGAAGAGTGCCATATCCATTAGGAACTTTCCTTTTCTGTAAGTAATGGATTTTTCCATAGGTACAAGCCCCTGCTGTCTACAGGCTCCCACTGTTTTCACCTGCACCTCTGGGGCTGCACTGGGCATGGAGAATGCAGAGGCTAGTGTGCAGAGGCCAGACCAAGAGGCTGCAGATGGAGGATTGCCTAAAGAGGATGCTCTCGGCCCATGACTATCTTGCAGAGAAGAACCTGGGAGGAAAGATATACTTGCAAATTTTGATTGCAGCAGTCCTCCAACTGAAAGAAAGATTGAGGAACTTAAGAAAACTCAATGTCTCTGCATTTAACAGGTCACTTAAGATGTTCCGAAATGCCACTAAAACTATTTAGAGCAGCTAGTAGTCAACAACATTTGCTATACCGTTAGGCATGCCTGTTTTTGAACATAGCTGACTGCAGCATGAATGGAGAAACACGCATGGTCATGAACGGTCACATACTAAACTACCATATAAATTGTCAAGATACGGTACAACAGCAGCACTGCACAAAGAGGGCCTTTGAGTACCTCAGAGAAAGAAGAGATGCCCCTCTGTGCCAGACAAATATGTATTGCCTTGGACAGATTTAGAACAGACAGCGCTTTGTTCTCTTGAAGACGTCCCCAGGAAACACCAAACGTTGCTACTACTAAGTACAAGTGGGCTTAAAAGGACGTCTGAAGACACTCCAATTAATCACCTTTCATTTAATTGGCTCATGTAATGCTACTGTTAGCAACACTGCAACTTTCTTATATATACACAAGCTACGCATTCTCTTGTGGCCACAGCTCTGTTATGACCATACAGTTCCTACTGGTGTCAAAGTGAGCTGCATGGGCAATTAACAGCAGAACACCCTTAAAGGTTGTTAATTAGTATTAAATGCAATCTCTTTATAACATCCTAATGTTCTCCAATGCACATTTCATTAATGATGCAGTTTAACATTGCCAATCAAAGAGAACCAGTATCTATGACAATTCTCAAGAGAAAACAGTTGCACAAATTTTAAATGTTAGTTTAATCTGGCAAAAGACATTTTAAAGTGAACACCCATAGGTATTTCCTGATGCAGACATATGGATCC
Source organism: Carettochelys insculpta (assembly GCF_033958435.1). NCBI lineage: Eukaryota > Metazoa > Chordata > Testudines > Carettochelyidae > Carettochelys > Carettochelys insculpta. Next base: position 11,336,013 of record NC_134137.1, on the reverse strand, counting down.
TTACAGTACCTGAGGAATGTCTTTTATGTCCTTGCAATGCTGAAATGGGAAGCCTGGGAGAACAGATCTCTTGAGTTGTATCCATTTTTGTAGGCTTTTTATCAAAGCCATGATCCAAGATCAAGTCTACATCGTCTTCATCAGCAAGCAAGGAAGCTTTCATGATCTAAAATAATCAAAAGGCAAGTTTGCATGCTAGCAAACCTTTCAACCCAATACAAAATGGCAGTGGCTAGCAGGCAGTTCTCTCAATTTTTACTTGTTTGTGGAATGACTTTTGCTATGTGCACCAATATGGAGGTGATCACATAACCAGTCATTCCACACATGGACAGCACGTGGTAGAGCTGAGGTGTCCTGATAGATAGACGACTATCCCAAGTCCTCATATACCACATCAACTTGGGGCCAGTTAAGAGGCAGCTCTTCATGGCCACCACAGCTCCAGTGGGCACAGCTGCAGAAGGGGTGCCTGTCTGCCAGCCAGGCAAGTCTGAGCTGAACTGGATGGGAAGGCACCTGTCCCCTGGCCGCAGCAGCTCTGGTTGAACTCTGGGATGGGTTCTGTGGCCAGAGAGCCCCTCCCCAGGCTCCAGCATGGAACTTCCATGCTACTGTAGCAGTGCTCTGTGCAGCAGCCATGAGACCCTGGCACAGGGCTTGTTGGGCAGCCATATAGCTTAGAGGAATCTTTCTTAGCAGACCCAACTAGTAGCTCCCCCAAAACAAACCACTTTTAAAAGTTACAAATGAAGCACTAGTTGACCCATTCTTGCTGAAACTTACATTTTAAATTAGATCCTGAGTGACTGATGGAGTGGCTATAAAATAAAGAACTAAAATCATCAGGAACCAGTCCTTTAAGTCCACCTTAAGTCACCTGTCAGACTACAATACTGGTATCCTATTTAATATCTAACACTGATCAACATGAGATGGGGTACTGATCCTATGCTCTCTCAGACCTTGCATGGGTTGTCAGTACTTGAATGGAAAGCTAAGTAGTAACTGGGTATTGCACATGGAGAAACTGTGTTACATTCTTCTCTGACCCAATATTACAATACTAAGACAGTCACCCATATATAGCACCTGAACACCTATTTTTCAGCTGAGACAGCAACTAGTGGTCATATTATCCAGATTTTTATAGGAGAAGATGCAATACCCTGTTCTGGCTGGACAGCAATGCTGGTCATCACAGTAATTACATTTTTTGTTTTAAATAAGAGCTATTTCATTTCCTCCCATAAAGCAATTCACTAATACTTAATACATTAAAGATCTCTGCGATTCTTGAGTATGATAGATGCAAAACATATTTTAACATTCAAAGCGGTCTTCAGAACTGAGCATATTATATACAAATAAAAGAGGTGCGTCAGAAATTGGGCAAATTAATAAAGCAAGAGGAGGACCTATCACTTTGCTATCTACAGAAACAGTAAGTGGCTCACCTGTAAGACATGGGGGTTTATACCAAGTGAAGATGCAATGTGTGCTGAAGCAGGCACCAGTTCTGGCTCCTCTGAAACACTATCTTCTACCACTGAATCCTGAGCTGGCTCCTGAGTGATGTCGGCCATATCGCTGTCCAGTTCCACAACCCTTCCCAGCTGTTCTACTTCTGGACTCTGCAGACACCAAAGAAATGGAAACCTTATTAGATGAGCGCAGACTCTGGGTCAGTCTATAGAGAAAGCTAGGATATTCGACGTCTTCAACATCCACCTGCAAGTGAAATATTCACTGATCATTTCTGGGTTCCAAGGCAGACTCGACATTAGCTATTTTCAACATCAAGGGTTAATGCAAGTTAAAGCTCCCTTCCATTAGAACAGCAAACCTCTGGGTATGTTCCTTTAAGTCTGCAAAGTCCCATCGCCCCCCTCCCGCAACCTGTGATTAGATCACTTCGTTTTCCATCTAACTATGACCTGCTGAAGGAAAAGTGGATTTACGTACTGTTTTTTTTCCTCCAAAAGAATTCTGACAGTTGTAAATTGGAAAGTCAAGACTCATACACACTTTGTTCTAGAGAACTATGTGGATGATCGGCGAACTAGGATTATGCCAGTTACCCAACTGTACTCCACTGTGTGTCTGTAGATAATTTTGACATGTCATAGTACCATCTCCTTTTTCCTGGCTGTCAAGTAACCAGATGGCTAAAAGTACCTCATTACTACTCCATATGAAGAACTCATGCAGTAGCCACTTGGAGTTGACACGCACACAATGTGTCCAGGAGGCTGCTGAATAAGATGCAGTCTAGTTTAGGGTTAGAGATACCCAAGCAAACAAAACCTGATCAAAAGAGAAAATAATTTTTGTTCATGCAGCTGGTTGATGTGTCAGAGCACTGGGATAAAGCACTTCATATATTTCATTTAGAGCTAAGAAAGTTCCCAATCCTTTTACAGCAAGAGGAAAGACAAGATTCATACTCCTGAGTTCAAGGTAAAACAAGCACACCTCAAAAAAAAAAAACAAAAACCAAACTATCAAGCCAACAAAGCAACATAAATACCATTTCTCTTCCAATGCAAGTCACCTTTTAATTTTTATAGACTCCCTGAGACAAGCCTAAAAAGCCTCGACAGCTTAGATTAATTTTGGATCAGGAAATGGAGGCATGCAGACCTAACCCCCTGATTATGTGCTACTGCAAAACAACTTCAGTTTTGAGACCCTTTAAACAGCAGGCAGATATTTTGTTTTATTAAGAAGTTTTTGGCAGTAATCATGACCAACATTCCCAGTAAGCGTGTGTGTGGCCACTCGGAAGATATGAATGCTGCCCAGCTGATTAGCAGAAAGCCCACAGCTTTGTTTCTACCAGTGGCGCACACAAAAAAATGTATTCCACACATGAATGGAAAAGATTAGTGGGAATGATGTTTATGAGCAGGTGATTAGTCTTAAGATATGCAAATTAAGTATCAAGCACAAGTGTCACTGACTCACCCAAAAGTCTTTGCCCACAAAAGTGTATGCTCCAAAATATCAGTTAGTCTATGAAGTGCCACAGGACTTCTTGTTTTTGTGGATACAGACTAACACGGCTACCCGTCTGATACTTGTTACCTTGAACTATTCATAGCACCTTCCATTTGTGGACCTTAAAGCACTCTACAAACGCAGAAGAATCAAGCTTTTTGCCCCCTACAGCATAGGAATCTACAGCAATCACTAGAATACAAAGAGGTATATTGGCTCCTAAAAGAAAGGAGAAGCTCACAATTTACTGTTAAATTATTCCAATGGGTAGCCTGCAACAACAGTTAAATGAGCATACTCCCACTCAAATGATTTTCTTGAGAGAATTTGCTGAGAATGGTGAGGGGAAGGGGGACGAAGAGTGATCTGTTGGGCAGCTCTTTTCCAGTAACTCAGTTCTATTTTCCCCGGAAACTGAAGTGCTTCAGGAGTTAGACTTACCGGAACAAAATGCATTGAAATGACCAAGACACAGAAGGTGAAGATGTGGCGTTTAGTATTTCAGGGTCCTTTTTTAGTGGGTCAGAGTACAGAAGCTTAGCATGCCTGTCTAAATATAGCACCAGGTTGAACCTCTCAAATCTGGCATCCTCGGGACCTGACCTGTAGCAGATGAAAGAATTTGCTGGACTATAGGAGGTCAATACTGTCTAGGAGCATCACCAACACTTCCACTACTTACTGGGCTCTTAGAAGACATTTAAGGGTAAATCAGAGCTAAATAACAGCACAGGACACAGAGACTGGGACTGGTGGCTGTAAACAAATTGTATGGGACTGCGGGGAAACTTAGCCACGCCGACTGAGTGGTCACCCGGCTAACTAAGCTCATGCCAGGTCACAGATGTTGCCAGACAAGAGAGTTCCGGATTAGACAGGTTCAACCTATAGTCCTACAGATGCGCTACTGAAGACTTTAAAAGTGATGCTGTGCACATACTGTCAGCATTAATGCATCTCTGCAATTCTCCTACCTCTGGGCTACGTCTACACTAGCACACTACGTCGAAGTAGCCTATTTCGACCTAAGAACATCGAAATAGGCTACTTCGACGCATATCGTCTACACATGCTCCAGGGCTGGTGCCATCAACGTTCAACGTCAAAGTAGCGATGGAGAACATCGAAAGCCGCCCTCGAAGGAAATGTGAAGCATGTCCACACACACACACACACCCACACCCACACCCACACCCCCCTCGAAATAAGGGGCCAGCAAAGCCCCAAGCCGCTCCCTTAAAGGGCCCCTCCCAGACACACTTGGCCTGCACAGCACGAGATCCACAGAGCCGACAACCGGTTGCAGACCCCGTGCACACAGAATGGAACCCCAGCTGCAGCAGCAGCAGCAGCCACCAGAAGCCCTGGGCTAAGGACTGCTGCATGCAGCGACCATAGAGCCCTGCAGGGGCTGGACAGAGCATCTCTCAACCCCTCAGCTGATGGCCGCCATGGAGGACCCCGCTATTTCAATGTAGCGGGACGCAGATCTTTTACACACACCCTATTTCGACGTTGAACGTCGAAGTAGGGCGCTATTCCCATCTTCGGACAGGAATGGCAACTTCGACGTCTCGCAGCCTAACGTCGATTTCAACATCGAAATAGCTCACAGCACGCACAGACATGACGCGTATTATTTCGACATTGTGCCAGCTACTTCAAAGTAGTCGGCTAGTGTAGATGCACCCCTGATGTTTCCCTAGCTGTGTAACAGGGTTGACTTGTCATCAGGCTCCTGAAAGCGATCAGTGCTTTTCATACCAAGAGATACTGAAGGAGGCTGATGAGAAAAGAAACTTCCCTCATGAGCCAAGTACCTTGCATGTGAACAAAAGAGCAGAGTCTGAATGATTCACTTCTTCAGAGACAAGTGTCTGATATTAACCTTCCCCCTAGGCAGAAAGGCATTCCCACCCAATTCAGTTTGAGTTACCTCCAGCACAAGAGAGGAATGCAACTAGATTGGAGGGACTATCAACAGAAGATAGGTGTGCAAAGCCTTCTGTACACACAGCCTATATGACACCAATAACTTCTTTCCAAAGGGCTTGTTCTGTTTTTTCACTTGGCCACACAAGATTACTGCCCCTCCTTACCCACAAAAATCACAGCAGGCAAAAAGACATGGTAAATAGTTCCAGCTAACGGCCTGATGACTGGCCACAGCTGGTGATTTACTCCCAGACCTGCAGAAAAGCATAACATGCCTACTGGCTCCTTGCTAAGCAGAAGTTCACCCAAAACAAAATGCAATTCACCTGCTAGGGACTGGCATTCTTTATTCTGCTCTCCTGCACATGAGTGTGTCTTCTAGGTAGACAGCAACAGAGGTGGATTGCAGGACTGGACACCAAGAAGAATCCTACCCAAGTCCTTCCCAAAACAAAAAAGCAGTCCAGTTGCACTTTAACAAAATAATTTATTAGGTGATGAGCTTTCGTGGGACAGACCCACTTCTTCAGATCATAGCCATACCAGAACAGACTCAATATTTAAAGGCACAGAGAACTAAAAATAGTAATCAAGGTTAACAAATCAGAAAAATATTATCAAGGTGAGCAAATCAGAGAAGAGGGACAGAAGGCGGGGGGGTGTCAAGAATTAGATTAAGCCAAGTATGCAAAAGAGCCCCTATAATGACCTAAAAAATTCCCATCCCTGTTCAAAATCACATGTTAATGTGTCAAATTTGACTATAAAAAATAGAAAAGAGTTCAGCAGCCTCTCTTTCCAATCAGTTGTGAAAGTTCCTCTTCAGTAAAACGCAGACCTTCAGTTTTCATTTCCTTTTCCATTTCCAAGTCCTTTCCATTCTGCATTCAACTTAAGCCCTACTTGGTATTGACAAAATTCCCTCATGGATTATGATGATCACCACCTGGCACACATGCTTCATATAATTACTAGGAACACTTCCACTACAAAACACTTTTCCACTCCGTTAACGCCAAGACCTACTTTAGTTTACTGTGGACAGTGTCAACAGTCACATTTGCAAGAGATCGTCTGTTTAGGTTTTTCCAATATTAGATAGGAAAAGTTCCATTTTTATCTAAATCCGACAGTTGCTTGTAACCATTCAGCATTTAAGGCTATCACAACACAGGATGTCGCCAGGATTTGGACAAAAATGCCACCTTCCTTTAAGGCAAATATATACAGACTGTGACATTAATGAATTGGTACAAAAAGCTTCAGAATACAACTGCACCACACCCCACCCCAATAAATTCATTGTACAGTAGGGGCTCAACATTCATGAGGGTTCCGTGCTGAGAACCCTTGTGAATGCTGAATTTCACAAATATGACAGTTGCTGATGGAGCCCCAGAGAAGCAGTGGCTGCCAGCGCTCCAGGCAGGAGCCCCACGAAGTGGCCACTTGCAAATAATTGAGTTCGCAAACCTTAAGTTCGTGAATATTGAGACCCTATTGTATAGTCAAACTTTTAACAGAGTACATTCTTAAAATACATGAACATAAGTGACTGCAGACTGAGATTTGAAGATACAAACAGACAATCTAAAAACTAGCACACAAAGCAATTTGTTTTCAGGTGCTGCAGACATCTGAATTGCACATATTTGAGAATATTAACAAAGCCATGTTTTCTTCCACCATTAGTGCAAATATGCCATATCCTACAAATATGGACTCTAAACAAGAAGTGTTAGTTACCAAAACCCCGAGGATTCCACCAACAAAAACCTTAATTTCAGAGAAAGGATGAAAGGGGAGAGCATGCCAAGCATACAAAGATCTTGAAAATATCCTGTGGGAAACCAGGAAAAAAATATCTTAGTTTGAGTAATTTCAGTTCTAAAAATGCTCTGCCTTTTTCTGTCTCCAAGGGCAGGTCTACACAGCAAGTTATTTTGAAATAATTATCCTAACATCTAAACAACACAGCCACTATTTCAAAATAATGTTGAAATAGTGCTTGGCTTATTTTCAAATTGGTCAATCTCACTCTACAGGAAACAGCGCCTATTTCAAAATAAGCCGTAGTGTGTCCAAAGACTATTTCAAAACAGGCAGTGTGTGTATGTGGACGCTGTATTTCAAAATAGTTAAGTGCTACTTCTAAATGCATTTTTGTGTATACTAGCATTATTTCCAAAATAAACTTATTCTGGAAGAGCTCTTTTGGAATTAGCTTATTTTGAAGTAAGGCTGCTGTGTAGACATCCCCCAAAACACTTGCAACAGTGACAGGTCTGTCTTAGTCTAAGTGACTGCCTTAAACTTTCTTTACAGATCAACTTCAAATCACTGTTTTTTCTACCTGAGACAGAGGTGTTGGCTTGCCATTAAGAGCCATTTGTTGGGGCACCAGCTGCCCATGGGGTGGCACCTGGGCAGTTTTTAACTTCTTGGCATCCACTTTTGAAGAATGCTCCTCCTCTTCCTCATCGGAATCTTGCAAGCCGTATTTAGAGAAGTGAGCCACCTATACAATGATAAAAGCCAGAGTGTTGCAGATAGGAATGAAGACATGAAGATTTTCAAAGGCACAGGTGGGAATTAGTGTACAACTACCACTGACTTCATATGGAATTGGGTGCTTACCTGATCCTTGTGTTTGAAAGCCCCGCGTCAAATATTCTAATGAGTATCTTCATGCTAAGGGTACACCTGAACTATGTGGTATCTTTGTACATTAAGCCCTCAAGATACACACAATCAAGCAGCACATGTCTCGGGTTAACACAACTGCCATCCCTGACAAGAGCTGGAAATCATTCCTGTCAGGGGCAGCAGCATGACTCTTGGCTGCCACCCCTGGCAGGAGCGGCTTTCCAGTCCCAGGAGTGGCAGGGAGCTAGGAACCAGGCGGCAGCCTGGCTCTGGGCTCCCCTCCGCTTGCAGACCTAGGAAATTCACCAGGGCAGCAGCCCTGGTCAGTTTCATGGCTCCAAGAAGTGCAGGGGAGCTGGGAGCCAGGCTGCCCCCTTGTTCCTGGCTCCCCTCCGCCTCCAAGGGTGGTCAGTTTCCCAGGTCCCATGTGCAGCAGGAAAGGGAGCTAGGAAACAAGCAGCAGCCTAGTTCCCAGCTGCCCTGTGTTGGCGGGAACTGGGAAACTGACCAGCCATGAGCTGGTCAGTTCCCTGGGTCCCACAAGAAGCGGGTAACTGGGAACCAGGATGCTGCTTGGTTCCCATCTCCCCACTGGTTGCAGGACCCAGGAAACTGACCAGCTCATGGCTAATCAATTTCCCAGGTCCCACAAGTGGCAGGGTGATAAGAACCACGCTGACTGCTAGTTTCCAGCTCCTGAAAGCCCAGGGGATCTGGGAACTAGGCTGCAGCCTGGTTCCCATCACCCCTCGACTTGCGCAAAAATTTGAGTTGCATGAATGCAAACCGCATGCAACTCGAGGTTTACTCTGTAAGACATTGCATCTGTGAGAGAGAAAGCTCTTAAATCATCCAGAAGTTATTTTGGACAGTTTGCACTTTGTGACTATTAACAAAGAGAATTATCTGTATCTTTAGTACTATAATTCATGATGAGTTAAATGGATCAGTTAGAGCACTTTAAAACCTTACACAAGTATAAAACACTTGAATAAAGGCACTGGAATTACAGCATTGACTGCTACTGGTTTAATCTGGGATTATGACTTCTATTCTACCCAGATTTTCCTGTAATACACCGTTCACGGACAGTCACTGATGAGTAACTTTCAGCATCACCTTGAACACCCAAGAACCAGTCTCTGAACGGTATTCCTTGAACTGGGCTCCCTGCTTCCGAGAGACAGCCTCCAGTCTGCCTTCATAATTGATATCTGTTAGTCGTTCTGGGCTTTTTATCAAGCAGCGAGATGTTTTATCTGTTGGCCAAACTCCATCCAATGTAACTTCAGCTCGTCTATTAAAATACAGACAACAGAAGGGAATAAGATCACTCAGCTTTGAAACAAAGCATTCAAAAGAATTCACCTCAAATTCAGAACAAAACCACAAACATTGACTCAAACCAGTGAACAAGCATGGGAGGGCTTAAGAGAGCACACACAACCAAACACCATGGACTGGAGAAGCAAAGGGCTCGCCAACAGCAGGCAGGGCCAGAGCCTCTAGGTGGCCTGGGAAAGGAGAAGGGGGACTGGCACCTCCATAGTCACAGACAGCTCACTCTGCTCTCCCAGCACATCACCTGAGATATGGAGAAGGGCCACCCCAGCACTCACCAGTGGAAAGTGGAGTGACATGGGTGGAAGAGCAGAGAAGATGACAGGGCCACCGTGGTCGACTTCCTGAAATGCTGCCAGTGAGTGTGGGGTTGCCGGACCCCTGCTGTCAGGACCAGAGCCCTCCACCCCAGAGGGAACACTGGCTGCAGGGATAATTAAAAGTAGCAAAAGATTCTAATGGATGACAGGCCTATTTTAATAACAGGCTTACAAAAATCCATTCAGCAGGCAACCCCCACACCAAAGAGAATACACAAAAAAGTCTGAATTACCTATTTAAACCTTCACCAATGGGTGGCTTCTGATCATCATCAGGATAGACAATAACTTCTTTTCTGCGGATGTGCACAATGTCATCCAGATTTAAATTAGTTAGATTTACCTCACCTTCAAAGTAAATTGACCCATAACCTGGAAAGTAAACCAAACCCAATCTGTAGTTTTGCTCCAAAAGTGAATGCTAGAATACCAAATGCAGAGGAATGCATTGACAAACTCTCCAAAGTATTCACATTTTATGCATATTAACTAAATGCTCTTTAAATTGCTATTACAACTCCTATTATTCTATTTCACTGACCAAACAAATAACTGAGCAGTTCATCTTTTTGCCATCCTAAAAGGGCGATTGTTCCAGGTTGCTGGCCATGGCTCCCACTCAGTAACAAATATGGGCCCTCAAGTATTGCTTCCAGATCACTTGAGGGTCACTCCTCCTGGGTGGTCCTACCCTCTACCCTTAATCAGTCCTTTACAACCACTTGCCTCCTTTCTGAATTCCAAGTACAATAACTGCACACAATATTCTAGGTGCTGATACAACAACATCAAGACTACACCCAAGTAGTTGCATGTAAAACTAGTCTGCTTACAAAAAGGAGTTGTATAACCATAAGGATTTTGGTGGTAAAACAGCAGCTCACTCAGGCAGTGATCAAGGATGCTACCTTTTCCTAAACTCTCAGGAAAAATTACAAAGGTACAGCTTTGTCCAGAATTCAAGCAATAAACTACTTGAAAGACTTGTTTAAGTATTCAAATCTTTCTATTTTTGAAAAAAACAGTACTATAACTGGATTTGCAAAAATCCAGTATAAAATGCAAAAAGTAAGGAAGCAATAAATAACATTTAGTTTGCTCAATAAAGCTGAGCTAGGACAATTTTACAGAAGTTACCAAGTCCAAACTTTGGACCTAAGCTACCCTCAAGTATCTTAAGAGCTACAGAAAATGCTCTTTTCAGATGCTGGGTTTTGGCATTTTACAAGGCTATGAGAGTAGTTTCATTGTACAGCCTAATTCCAAAAGCTTGAGAGAATGTACCCAATTTAAGAACAGTGAGAGAGAGGAAGCCATGCTAGTCTGTACACTATCAAAAAAAAAGCAGTCAAGCAGCACTTTAAAGACTAGCAAAATGGTTTATTAGGTGGGCTTTCGTGGGACAGACCCACTTCTTCAGACCGGGTCTGTCCCACGAAAGCCCACCCAATAAACCATTTTGCTAGTCTTTAAAGTGCTACTTGACTGCTTTTCGTTTTGCCAGTTTAAGAACTATTTCAAACTTTTGTCACCTACAGCTGATAAATATGGCATGCAAGATAGGAGTTTTAAATTCAGGCTGAAGAAATACAAAGCTTGAAAAAGCTCTAAGAAGAGCTGATGGCACAACACAACACACGACTAAAAGGATTGTGTACTAACCTTTACGACCTATAGTGAAATCCGTCACAATACACTCTCCTTTGTCAGTGGTAAGTTTTGCTAGATCCTCCATAGATGGGATAGTATAGTAGCCAGCTCTCGTTAAAACAATTCCTGCACCAGAAAATAAATGAGCACATAGATGAAAACAAGACTAACTTCAATGTTCTTGGCAAATATTAAAGAAAATTCTGCCAAGAGGCCCTGAACAGAAGTTGAGAATTAGTACAATGCAACCAAAGTAACAGCTGGAGCCAAGGCAAAGATGGGTCTATTCTTCACAAATATCCAGACTTATTAACAGTGTCAAGCTGAAATTAGAGTGAGACATTTCATCCAATATAAGACGAAAACATGGAATACCCTCGGTAAGACAGAGGAAAAGGTAGTATGACTTGTGTATCAAGGAATGACATTTGGTAGAGAAAAGATGGAAACCATTCCAAAGCAAAAGGCAGTATAAATAAAAATGAAGCACAGGGTGAGGTAAAATGACAAGCAAGATGCTGCTCAGGGAGGAGTCAGACTAAAGACGGAGCAGCACACAACAGCAATGCAAATCTAACCTGCTGGGTGCACACTATATACATTCTCAGTCTCCTCTTCACGGTCATCCTGCAAAGACTCATCATGAAATGAAGCATCTTCACTGCTGCCTTCCAAGCCATTCCGCAAAGCAACCCGCATATTCAGAGCCACAATGGTATCATCCACGTTATTCTGATGTTTGTGCACTGCGTTCTCTGGGGTCTGCGGGATGGGTTTGGCAATGGGGTTAGTGTAAAATCTAGTCACTTCATCGTGATTGTCCTCTTCCTCTCGCTCACCCTCCTGTCTGTGGTTCTCATCCACAGATCTAGGCAGAAAGTTGAACCTAAAGAAAGAATGGAGCCATTTACACAACAATAATTTTCTAAAGAAATCTTGTGCCAGCCTTACAATGTATGTTTCTCATCTCATAACAGGGCATGCAAAAGAAAGACACTGCCACGTGTAAGAGTAGACACTAGTGCCTGGGGCATAATACATTGTCATTCTAAGCCCACTTTCCCAAAACAGTCTTGCTGCTCAAAGAATCAAGTGGCCAACCTTAGGGTAGAGATGCCTAATTCACAACTGACAGCCTCAGCAACACAAAGTGAGTGGGCCCACAGCAACTGTATTTCCCTAATCCTTAATAGGGGGTGACCAGAGTTCCCTGTAAGCTGAGCACTTGAGCGGCCGCCCAGGAGAAATTCAGTTGCTGCCCAGCTGATTAACAAAGCGCCCAGAGCAACCCACTGTGGACAGCATGTGTTTCTACTGGCCGTGCACATCTGCACATTCCTCTGTGCATGTAACAAAATTTATTTGTTAAAGAACACAGGTGGTAGTGATTCCAGTTCAGGAGTGAGATTAGAGCTGGCCAAACAATCTGTTAAAACATTATTTATGGAAATGGTTCGATTTTGATGTGTTTATTTCAAAAGGTTTGGAAAAAAGTTCTGAAGTTGTTAAAATGGGATACTTATATACATGATCTGAACCAAAATCTGTGAATTGTTTGTTTGCAAGTCTAGATCAGATTTTTTTTCCTGTAAAAATGCACAGAAGTTTTCCAGGGATAGGGGGGGAAAAAAGTTTCCTGTCCAACTTTAATCCATACAGTGGTGAGGAAGTCTGTACCATTCATGAGAATGGCCAGACTGGGTCTTTCGTGTGCTCCATTCTTTCTTCCAAAAATGGCCAGACCCAGACTTTCAGTGACAGCTTACAGAAAAGGATAATTTACAGCGATTCACAGCCATTCCCACTCCTGGCAGTCAGAAGTTTTGGGTTGCCACAAGTGTGAAGGTATATCCCTGATCATCTTGGCTAACAGCCACTGGTAGACTTATTCTCCACAAGCTTCCCTCGGTTTTTTTAATCTAGATATACTTTGAAGCACAGAACACTAGAGAATAGGAAGGAACCTCAACAGGTCATTTAGTCCAGTTTCCTGCCCTCTTGGCAGGACCAAACACCATCTAGACCACCCCTGATAGGGGTCTGTCTAACTGGCTCTTAAATATCTCCAGTGATGGAGATTCTACAGCCTCCCTAAGGAACTTATTCTAGTGTTTAGCCACCATGACCATTAGGAAGTTTTTCCTAATGTCTAATCTAAACCTCCCTTCCTGCACTCTCCTTGTCCTATCCTCGGAGGCAGAGAACAACTCTTCTCCCTCCTCCTCGTACCCTCTTTGAGGAACCTGAAAACCACTATCATGTCCCCTTTAAGTCTTCTCTTCTCTTAACTAAACAAGCCCAGGTCTTTCAGTCTTCTCTCATAGCTCATGTTTGCTGGACATTTAAACATTCTTGTTGCTTGTCTGGTCCTTTTCCAACTTCTCCACATCTTTCTTGAAATGTGGTGCCCAGAAATGGACACTATACTCCAGTTGAGGCCTAATGAGCACCGACTAGAGCAGAAGAATGACTTCTCGTGTCTTGCTTGCAACACTCCTGTTAATGCAGCCTAGAATCATGTGTTTCCCCCCGCCCCCCGCCAACAGCATCACACTGTTGACTCATATTTAGCTTGTGAGCCCTAAATCCCTTTCCGCAGTACTCCTTCCTAGACAATCACTTCCCATTCTACATGCACGAAGTTGATTGTTTCTTCTAAGCGGAGTACTTTGCATTTGCCTTAATTAAACTTCATCCTGTTTACTTCAGACCATTTCTACAGTTTCTCCAGATCATTTTGAATTATGAGCCTACCTTTCAAAGCAGTTGCAACCCCTCCCAGCTTGGTATCATCTGCAAATTTGGTAAGTGTACACTTCATACCAATATCCAAAATAATTGATGAAGATACTGAATAGAACCGGTCCCAAAACATATTCCTGTGGAACCCCACTTGTTACATCCTTCCAGCGTGACTGCAAACTGTGAATAACTACTCTCTCAGAATCATTATCCAGTCAGTTATGCGCCCACCTTATAGTAGCCCCATCTAAGTCGTATTTGCTTAGTTTATTGATAAGATTATGCGAGACAATGTCAAATGCCTTACTGAAGTTTTGGTATACCACATCTACCGCCTCTCCCCATATGTTCAAAAGGACGACTGCAGGCAGTGTGAAAGAGTATCATCTATTAGTATTAAAAAGGCTGCCTGTTAATTTGAATGGGTGACCACCTTTTATTGTGAGAAATAGTAAATATTATTCACTTTTTTCACACAAAAGTCACAATTTTATAGATCTCTTTTGTATGCCCATACCAGCCTTTCTGAACTGCACAGCCTTAATTTTTTTAGTCTTGCCCAGTATAAAAGCTGTCCACAACTCTGATGTTCTTTGTTGCTTGTGTGTGCTGGTACTTAATTTATTAGCCACAAAACTGAAGCTCTCCATCAGTGGTGGGGGAAATCTCAGTTGGATATTAGGAAAAGCAATTTCACTAGGAGGCTGGTGAAGCACTGGCATGGGTTATGGAGGGAGGTAGTGGAATCTCCACCTCTACAAGGTGGGTGGTTCCTCCTCCTCCTCCTCTTTTTTTCTTCTTCTTTCAATACTATGATTCCAACACAGTTTGTTTTGTGATTAAGAAATTTTGTCTCAACTAGATAAGGGGAAAAATATCTCACAAAAATCAGCATTTCAAAGCAGCAGTATTGTCAGTACCATTATTCGTACTACAGGCAACCAAAAGACTTGCTTTCCAGTACTATATTTGTGAAACGTGGTCTCTACAAAGTTACTTTTTTTGTGACTAAAAGCACAGTAAGTCAGTTGTCTGAAATCCCCTTTTTTCCCTGCTTTGGGGGAAGAGATACTTTTCAGAGTTCTGCACATACCTTTATTTTGATATTTAAAAAGCATACTTACGACCATGACAGCTTGTCAAAGACGACTATATAAATAGCTCTTGAAATAGTCTTAAGCTGATGAAGACTCAATGGATCACACAAATAGCTATGCACGTCTAAGAAAGAGGTTATGTACTACATAGATACAGATTTCTAGAGAGCTTTATTCAAAAGGTTTGCTCAACTAAATCACGCTTCCTAGAGGCATAATCATCTGTAAGGATAAACATACCGCTCTCCATTCTCTGGATACTCTGATGGAGAGGCCAGATCTTCAGCTTCACGACTGACAGGAGAAAACAAACTGCTGCTGTTCAGATTTTTCAAAACCAGCTTCTTGATGCTCTTCCTAAAACACAGCAAAGCAGCAGTTCTCAGTGATCGACAGCACATGAAACCCATACTTCTGACTGAAGAGTTCCTGGGATGGTAGGCTATCTAAGAAACTTTAAACCATATGAGCTAGCATTCTGTCATGACAATGCCCTAACTACTTCATGTGATCTCAGCCTGTCTAGGCAAAAGCTACCACCAAGTCTTATTAAAATATATAAGATTAGTCTCTGCCACAAGATGATAGCAAGAGGGGTTATGAGGTATCAGTGTTATCCTAACTCATACAGAGTTGGCGGGGGTTAAAAAAGTCCCCCCCCCCCCCCCCCCATCACACAACTGAGAAGACAGGTGAATGGACTTCCAGGACTAATACAATGGAATGCTTTCTAATACCTATGCTTTATAATGAAAGCCGGACACTTCTACAGGTCTCAAATATTTTTACCTCAACTCTTTCTACTTGCTATGCCATTCAAGTTGAAGATAAAAATACAAATTACTAGTGCATTGGAAAGGCTTAAATAAGTGGAAGACACAGGAAGCTGTAATTTTCTACTCTACTCCCAGAGAGCACTGGCTAAAGCTGATGGAGTTAAGAACACGTAACTCCAATTCTGTATGACGGTTTTTAAATACATGCAACAGGTTGGGAAGATACCAGTTAGAATCTGAGGGTAGCTGCCTATAAAAGAGCATAGCTTTTAATACAGGACAAAATGTGTATTTTGGTCAGAAATGGTGTTGCGTATTGTTAAGTTACTTTAAAGTACGCATACAGTTGTCCATGCAGACACTATTAAAGCACAAGCTCATTTTGTTTGACAAACTTTTTAAAAGTACTTGACAATTACTCAAGGTAGACCACCTCCATCTTCACCACAATAAGAATATGTTCTGACAGACTTATATGCCAGTCTTTGATTTTTGCTTCCTATAGCAAACTAGCTACAGAACCTACATGGTTAGGCAATATGAAGGCACAGAGGACCATTTACTGATGCAACCAGAGATTCTGAGTCCTAAAGTAGATATTATGTTGGCAAGCATCTACACGACACAAGAAGCATTACTGTGACCAAAGCGGCAAGCTTTTTCATTAAAAAACAGAAGCAACATAAAACAGTTAGGACAGCAAGTGTACTTACATACTTGATTTTTAAGTACTTGAAGCCACATGGAAAGAGGAGAAAGATTAAACATTTTTCTGAATAAAATTCCTCTCCAAAGGAGAAAACTTACTTAGGCATGAAAGCACCATTCGCCAGAGCTGGCTCATCATCATCCAGCCCATCAAAGAGGTGAGATTTAGCGGATCCTGCTGTTTGCAAAGCTTTTGGTCGCACTCTGGTTGCTGGGCGTGGGGTCAGTTTGTAATGGGTTGGTGTAGTCAAAGCCTTCTGGGCTGCTGGATTAGTTGGTTTTAGTCTCTGAGAAAGAAAAACTCATGTAGCCAAAGCAACAGATTTTAAAACTACTTATTTCTAAACAGGACAAAAATGTTCTTGTTTATTTGCACAGAAAAGTTAGAGCGGTATTCTCAGGACAAAAACCCTCTACCAAAATAAAACTCAAACCAAGAATTCAGAATTTATGTTATAAGACAAAGTACTCATAAGCCCTTCATCCCTTATTCTCAATTTGGCTCCTCATTTGGCAGCAACACTGTTCACTCAATTTGAGGTCTGATTAGTGCTTCTGGTGCATGGCTTGCTTAAACTACCGCTAGCTTTAAGAACAAATACCAAAGTGTGCAACACCTACTGAGAAAGCTATGTTAAGCCATGCTGAAGTTGCTTCTCAGTGCATTTCCCGTACACTGGTAAAAAAAGTGTCAAAATCTTCCATTATAACATTTGTTTGGAAAAAGTTGCTATGAGCTCACAAAGGGATTTATACTGTGCAACAGACTAGTTTAAATGCCTGACCCTGATACTCAGGGATTCTGAGTATCCAACTACACCCACAGAGCTCACTGGAAATAATGGATGCTTAGCATCTCTGAAGACAGAAGTCTTCAATATATGGCCATAGTACATGCCGTTAGGTATCCCAGGTAGCTATCTAGTGTTTTCTCGCTATTTTACATGCATTTGTTACATACTATTCAGTTTCTCAATACCAGGCTAAAGACTAAGGTATTGGGAAAATAGACCCTTAAATGCTCATGGCTTCATTTTTCAAAATGAATGTATATAGAAAAATTATAACAGCCACTATCTGTTCCAGAAAAATGTGTTCTGGAGTATTTGAAACCTCACCTCTTCCTTCTTCTTTGGGTCTGACATCGGATTTCTAAAGAGAGGAGAATCTCCGAAGGGCGAGTAGGTCAAGCTGTTGAGGTGCTGCTGGAGGACTGCTTGCTGGGCAGCTGAAGCATTTGGGTCTGTCAATGCTGCATGAAGTTGGAAATGTTAATTTTTTCTAACCATTTATTTAGCACTCACACTCATTTCAGAACTGGGCTACTTTCACAAACCAGGCATTTAGAAACGCACGTCTTTATTACATCTGTTCACTGTGGGTATTCCCACTTTTATCTGCTGACTTCAATGGCGGCAAGTTTTCACTGCTTTTTACCATTGTCAGCCCTGTAAAAAGTCGGCACTTGAAGGATCAGCAAGCTGAATTTTATTTCTTCTTCTCAATTAGATTTACCAAGTTTGAATCAGTTTCACCTGTGCAAAGCTGAAATGAAGGGAGTTGCAGATTGGCAGAGGAGCCTAATATATGGCATGGCACAGCACACCCTTTTAATTGTTATCTATACCTGTCAGTTTCAACCCCAGCTTGCTGTGTCCCTACAACGCCTGATTCATTGTGGCACAAGAGCCTTATCTGAAAGTCTGATTATCCTGAAATTCATCTGTTCATCTAAGTATCCACCATGATCCCCAAACCTTCCAGAGAGGCTCTGCTTTCTGGGATGGAGTCACCATATGTACGGTATACGCTCTTTGTTGTGGATAAATGTATACATTTATCCACATTATAAGCACTATTTGCTTGATCCTAGCTTACCAAGCAACCCAGATTGCTCTGTATCAGTGACCCATTCATTATTTACCACTCCCCAAATGTGGGCTACCTGAAACCCTTGTCAGTGATGATTTTCCAGGTCTTTGATAAAAACAGTTAAACAGCACAGAGCAAAGAATCTCTTCAGAACCCCACTAAAAATTAAACTACACCAAGCACTATCAGGTAACCAGTTCTTAATCCACTTCTGTCTGCCACGTTAATTTCATGTTGTTCTATTTTTAAATGCCCTGCAAGACCAAATCAAATTACCTACAAAGTGAATATATTTTACAAACCTTTAACTGACAAATATGTCATCTCCTTAAGTTAAATTCACAGGATCACTCTTCCCTAAACACATGTTGATTGGCATTACTTTCTTTGAATTCTTTACTGAATAGAATCCTGTATCCACCACTCAATTCTTCCAAGATCTGCAATACCTACTTTTTGCTACCGTGGATTTAAGTAGTGATACTAGTAAATTGTATACCTACCCACAGCAGGCTGTGGGGCTCCAAAGCCCAGGGTGGCTGTTGACGTATTGAATCCAGGTGCTCCAAATGCTCCTGTTCCCAGTGTCCCACCTAGCTTGGGCTGAGTGTTTCCAAATAAAGATGTCTGCCCTGCACTAAGAGCTAGAGAGAAGACAGCAGCAGTTTACTAACAGTTCTTGGGAGTGTCGAGACAAAGAGTTTATTCCACACATTTAAGGATTCCTGCTACTATTATTCATTAAACTGCAAAAATAAGTTATTGCACATATCATAAGCTATCCATTTATTCTTACAAGTCAAGGGAAGACTTTCTTGTTCTGATGACATTATTAGAACAAATTAGTAATCCAATCCCATACATTCTCTTAATCTAAGAGAATTATTAAACTCTTGGTAAGCTCCTACAAAATACTTCATATAAGGAAGGCCCAAATACAATACTGATAGGGTTTAAGCTGACTAAATGAAAACTCACAAACCAGAGAACTGAAAGTTGTTACAGGACGGGATTCCACAAAGTACTGGCCATTCCTTAAACTTATCGCTAACTAGATGATATCACACTTCTGTGTGAACCTTCAACACATACTGAAAACATCTTCTATTTCTCAAGGTCTTGCACGAAGGGGGGAGACAAGGCAATCATTTCACAGTGAAAGACATTTCAAAGATTGCAGACTCACAATTGCACAAGGCAGTCCAGCTTTCCCAGATACTAGCCACTGCATATCCTCAACTGTTACTACAGTTAGTAAGAAATCCAAAGTATGATTGTCACAGTATTACACACCATCCCCTGGAAGAATTTTTTTTAAATAATAACCTGTCCCAAATCCTGTTCCAAGACCAGTGCCCAGAGTTCCAGCTGTAGGCTTGTTTCCAAAGATACTATTCCCAGCAGTGCTCGCACCAAAACCTAGGAGTACAAAAGAATCAGTGCACTATTTTGAAGGTAACATTTAACTTCCTCTACAAAGGATTCTAAGGCTGCTGCTACACTCCCATGGTCTTGTTGGAGGTGCCATGGTAATGTGGCATTTCGAAGCAGGCTAATGAGGCGCTGACGTGCATATTTGGTGCCTCATTAGCATAATGGCAGCTGCACGAATAGACTTCAAATTGCAGACTGACAGTGAAGATGAGGGCAGCTTCATAATAAGCACCCCACTTTGACATTCCCTTATACTCTAAGCTAGTTCTGTGGAAGTATGGGAACGTTGAAGCGGGGCACTTATTTCAAAGTTGCCCCCACCTTCACTGTGAATCTGCAATTCAAAGTCTGTTCACTCAGCCGCCATTATGCTAATGGAGCCCTGAATATGCATGCTGGCGTCTCATTAGCCTGCTTCGAATTGCCGCCTTACCGTGGCACCTCCGACAGGATGATGGTAGTGTAGCAGCAACCTTAGTGAAAAAGCATCACTGGTTAAGGACAGCTTTGCCATCATTAGTGTAGCCAATAAGCTTCACCAGCTATTTCTGAAGTTCAGAGAGAATTTTTTGCCTTCAGATGATGAAAAGATGTTCTTAAACACATTAGAGTTTTTAAAAGCCTCTTTATAACATACTAATAGTGGACAAGTTTGGTCTGAGATAAGAGGGGCTGGACTGTCATTTCAGATCACCAATAAAAAAAGCAGCCTTGACAGCACATCTGTAAGACATCACTAAGCAACGAACCAAATTAGGACACACTAGTAAAACAAAGGTGCTCCCAAATGAGAACACATCTTCACTATTCAATACCTTCAAGCAGCCATCAAGAATTCAAGGAGGCGGGGGGTGTTTGTTTTTAAAACTGCATAATAAGATAGGGACAAATGGCTAAAAGCTCATGTGCAATTTGGAAGAGCACACAACAACAAGACTTTTCTATAACAGCACTCCTCTCAACAAAAGATGGGATGGTGGAAAACTAACCAAATACAGCACAAAATCCTGCCTACCTGAAAGAGGCAAATCTTGGATTTATTAACCAGCTGCTTCTGCCATTTGAGTATTTAGAACTCTGCACACAGGTATCTAGTTCTCCTCCTCCCCAACCCCTTGCTGACACATTCTCCACCCCACTCCCAATAAACCAGAAAATACATGCAAGTTAAGCAATTCCACTGGTTATTCTTTGTGGAACAATCCTGCCTTCCAAGATACGTTTCAATTACAAATAATTAAAGCTTTAGATTTAACTGAAAATCCAACAGGACCTAGATGTCGCAGCAGAACAAGATGTTTTAAAGTTTTATCCAATGGGGTTGAAGAAATAAGTCCCGTTTTACACTGTTTATACCACACACACCTCTGACTGTTACTGAGAAAGCAGTTCACAACTCAAGTACTTACAAGTGCACAGCTCAATGCCATTTCTTTAAGTCAAATGCAATCCAAGTCTAACAGGCAGATTAGTGGTTAAATTGAAGTTTGTGAAGCTGTCCAATTTAAAGGGGCTACACAGTCAGACTAACAGCCCATCAGCAATACCAGGACACCAAAACTACCTCTTTACAAGCTGCATCAATGAAGTATCACAGATGAGTTACACAAAGCTTGCTGCAGTCAACCTTGTTTGCCACTGAAATTATGCACTTCAGAGAACACAAGTGCTTCAGCACAAAAGTTAGCAGTCTAGAAACCGGATGACAGTTGAAACACAGGACTTTAAATTGACCTTTTTTCAAAACAAAGATCCCTCATTTAAGCCTGACAAGCACAAATCCATTCCGTGCCTGCTTGTCAAAAGTCATTTAATAGTGACATGAATCTGTCTTTTGGGAGAGGTGAAAGGGTTACATTTCCACACACTGAGTCTTTGTCAACACTAGCCCATTCCCGCCTTTGCAACTTCAGCTGCAAACATATCCACCATGTAATGAAGACAAGCTCTGATTTTATGCCAACATAAATCTGCACTTCAGCAGTTCTAAAACCACGATCTCTCTCAATTTTAACATCCAGCTTGTTTAGTCTCAGTTCTGTAAAGCTGACAGAACAGATTTCAGGTGTTTTTTTTCTTCTTTTATTAAACGATACCACTGACTTCGCATCTTAACATAATAACCATGGTATTCACTCAATATTACCCACTTACTAAGTCAACATTAATGAAATGCCCACTGCTTAAGTTATTAGTTCAGCTATAAATGTAGTTAAATACTGCAAGAAAAATTAAGTTTTAACCGAACAGCCTCTTGGAGAATTTGTATAACATATTACTGACCGTACCTGCAAGTTTTATAGCGTTTGACTAAATTATGCACCCCTCTACTGTTTCGTATTAAGTAAGGATGCATTTTTAAAAAGAACTCAGCCATCTAGATCTCAACTGACTCAGAGTACTGTCTACAACAAGACCGTAGTATACTGACCCTGAAAAACCTCAAATAGAATGCAAAACAGTTTCCAGCAAAGGAAGAAAAAGTCAATGTCAAGACTTCAAGCTTTTCCCCTGAGCAATGTGCATCAAGCACACCTTACCTGAGAATTTTAAGACTCTCAATCAGTTAGTAAAAGATTCGGTAGCCTGGTGTGTGGTATACTCAGTGTAACTTTAAGAGACTTAATCCCACTCTCATATATGTACCAAAATTGGAAGTGTTTGTATTGGTTCCTAAAGTCAGGGTTGGTTTGTTACCGAAGAGCCCGCTGCCAGTGGTTGTACCAAACGAAGGAGCACTGGTCGTGGTGGTTCCAAATCCAGCAGGCTTACCAAACAGGGTCTGAAAGAAGAGCAATATGCTTTTAAAACCCTGGCACCCACATTACACTTCCTCTGTAACACACCTACATGCAAGGTAGATTGACAGGACTGCTAGAGAGCTTTAATCTCCTGATCCAGAATTAGCAGTGACCTATTATCTATTCATTATATGAAAAACTTGGGCACTGGTTTAGCTGGCTGCTAGGAAAATACTGACACAGCTACAGTGGGATGGAATTAAAGTCAGTTCTTGTTGCCGAACTAATGTAACATGTATTACAAAAAAGTCAGCATCTTGTTTGAGATCCAACCCACCAACAGAACACCAAAGTTGAACTGGCTTTTATTGAAATCCTGTATCCATCACAGTAACATGAGAAGACAGAAATGCTCTGAAGAAGCAGAGCAGTAAGGCACTTAAGATTCTCTATTACTCATGATAGAGTAGTCTGGTTCATTTAGCAACCCGAGGGCCTGAAGTCTCAACATGTAAATGCTTGGTACAGCACGTAAATGCTAGGTCTAATTTTATTACAAATATGTTGAAGTATATAAAATTAAATTGACATGCAAACTAATTATATTAGAAGTTATTCAGGATATTTTAGAAGACTAGTGTTCTCTCTCTCTCACACACACACACAATTTTTATTCTTTGTTATATGTAGTACAATGACAGATTAAGGCTGTGTTTACACTAGCTCCCTACTTCAAAGGGAGCATGGCAAGTAGGATGTCAGGAGATTATTATTTGAGGAGTAAAGGGACTTTAAAGTTGCCCAGACACTTGGAAGTACCAGAGGGTTAGCCTCAGCTACACACGAGCCAGCACTTCATTAAGCCAATTCCCCCCCCGACCCCCACTTTGAAGTGCTGCATATACACCTCAGCACTTCATTAATAATCTCCCGACACTCTACTTACCATGCTCCCTTCAAAGTCAGGAGCTAGTGTAGACACACCTTAAGTAAAATAGTTTGGCTCTGCTAATTTCAGTCTTGCATAAGTGTACGCTCAATACGAATTATTCTGTAACTTATTTATGCAGGCACCTCTGCCAATTGTGCTTCTGACAATGGACTACAGCATCCTTAGCATGTCTGAATAGTTCCAGTTATTTACCAGACAGTTTCTGTAACAAATGATCAGCACCTCCATGAACACTAGCCCACACTACATATTTTATATTGCACATTTTGTCTAACAGTTAAGGCTCAGTTCTCAGAGACAATGGTGAAATTATAAAAGCAATATGTGGTTTTATGAAGTCTTTAGAAACAGCCTGAAGATTCAGACCACACTCCCTGTGCAGCAGAACATTACTGAATAGTCACCTCCTGCAGGCCTCTACAAATATTGAAATTTTACTAAGGATGTAAAAGCTTCATTACTATAGGTACTGACATACCGAACTGCCAACACCAAATCCTGTGTTGGCTTGCCCAAAGAGACCAGTTCCAGTTCCTGTTCCAAATCCAGTGGCGGCATTTGTGTTGGCAGCTGTTCCAAAAAGGCTTCCAGGCTGCGAGGCTTGGGTTGCTCCAAATAAACCCTGCAAGCATTAATCTTGTTTGAAAACGTAAGACCAGTACAGGTTGAACCTCTAAACTGTGACTCTCTGGTCCAGCAGTATCTATGATCTGGCAGGACCAGAGATATTCCTGGGCCACAGCGCCCCAGCAGCCAGAAGCTGGGCAACAGCAGGGCTTGTGGACAAGGGTCCTGCGAGGACAGCACGGTCAGGAAACCAGGTAGGGCCAGTCTCAGCAATCCAACAGTCCGAGTGGAAAGATCTGAGCCAGGAGGGACACTGGAATTGACTTCTCCTGGTCTGGCAAGCTCCCTTGTTTGGGACCAGTTAGATCCCGAGCATGCCAGACTAGGGAGATCCAATCTGCATCTACTCTACCACAGAAGAGTTCTAGCAGTTCTGTCGTGCTACTGTAAAAAAATAAATAGCTCTGCAGATCAGAATTCATAATCATCTGATAAACCCCTACATACTAAACAGAATATATTGTCACTACACCTCTGTTACAGAAGGACTTACAGCTTTAACACAAATAGCTCTTGCTCTTACCATCGTGTTAGTATTTGGTTGTCCAAGAGTGCTGGTGTTTCCAAAAGAAAAGCCCGTGTTCTGCGTTGTAGTGGCCTGGCCAAACGGTTTGCTGAACAGACTAGTAGTCTGCTGAGGCTGCTGACCAAAAAGGCTCCCTGCTGTTCCTGTTCCAAAGCCCGTTGTACCTATGATGGGCAGGAAATGAGAGGATGGGATAGAGAACGGAAGCAGAGTCAAATTCAGGCACTAAATCAAGTAAGCTAAAAGCACAAACCAGTAACATACAATAGATATTTCAACTCAAAATTGAATAGCACGATGTCATGTGTAAAGTCACTAACCGATCCAAAAATCAAGAGAGCTAACTGTTCACGTACCTTGTTAGATGGTGTTTTTGGCCCCCCAGTCTGCTTGTGATCAGTGCTAGTTGTCACAAAAGACTAGGATTCATTCTACAGCAACAGTGTGTAAGTGTTCTAAATAGTCTCAAATAGATCTGACAGTACAACAAAATGTTTCACATGGCTAGCTGGACCTATACCATACCAACCGAACTGTAATATCGCCAGCTAACTAGTCTAATTGCTTAGAGGGAGGGACGGCAACCAAGAAAAGCTTAGCAAAAGGAACAATTCTTACAAGACACCCAACATCAACTTCAAAGTCTACTACAACTTACACAACTGCCAATACATAGAACTCTCTAAACTCCTGATAAATACTAATACTTTAGTAAAGTCTTTTTCAGCTTACAGGAGAAACAAACTGGCTAGTTTGTTTGCATGTGACTGAGAACTGCTGAAAGTATAGAAACACAA
Source organism: Carettochelys insculpta (assembly GCF_033958435.1). NCBI lineage: Eukaryota > Metazoa > Chordata > Testudines > Carettochelyidae > Carettochelys > Carettochelys insculpta. The sequence continues at coordinate 11,310,849 of NC_134137.1, read as the reverse complement.
ATTTATCAAACCACATGAAAGAAGTGTCTTAGCCACTTCGCAAACAAAGGTGGCAAAATTTTCTGTCATTGTTATATCTTCAAGAATTTCTCTAGTCTAGCTTCAGATCCTGCAAAAGTTCTGTCTCTTGAGCTCACAACTCTATCTTTCCTGACTGACTGGTCCAGAGAAACAAAATTATCACAGAACACGATGGCTGCAGTTAAAAAAGCAATCTCATGGGAGCTTTACAATCATGCACAAAAAGACACCCTAAGATGTCCGACTCAATCCAACTCAGAGTATTCTTAAAATGTGATCAAGGCAAGACCCTACTTATTGATCAAGGCAGGCGTTCACTGATTTTTATAATTGAACAAGTCTACCCTAATACTGCACATCTCAGAAATAATAGCAGAAATTCTATCTACTCTTTTCAGCTATAACGAAGTAGGAGTTATCCAGATTCTGCTCTAACGTAGGAAGCAAGTTCCTGCAAGTGTTAAGTATATTTTCTATTGAGGTTATGTCAAGATTTGGCTCGCAGAAATGGGCTCCAGAGTTCTCTCCCATGTGGTTGATTGAGCTGAAGTATGCTACCAGTGTCAAAAATGGAGTATATTTATCAGTGATATTTTTGCTGATGGCACACAAGCTGTAAGTCTTTCTTGTAGTGCCAGATCTCCTCTCAATATTTGTCGTGAGACATACATTAGTGCAAGAAGTGCTGCAAGGTTTCCCAAGTTTGATATTTATTATCTAGTTGTATAAAGTGAAAGTTTGCCACCCCAAAATAAAACTGTACTGAGAGCAAAATGGGAAAAAATGTAAGTAGCCTTGAATTCTTAAGTACCAAATGACAGTAAAGCTAGCTGACATGTTAATACTTACTGGTTCCAAAGGCTGTTTTATTCTGTCCATATGAAAAACCTGCATTAGTGGTAGAGGATCCAAACAGTCCAGTAGCTGTGCTGGATGTTGCTGTGGAAGATCCAAATAACCCTGCAGCTGCTGCCGCTGGGTTTGAGGGCCCTTTCCTGTTTGCCTGATAATCTTCCAAGCGGAGTTCCTAACAAAAAAACAAAAAACACACACACTAGTTCTCTTTATGTGGTCATTTTATGTGGGACAAAGCAAGTTTGAGCATCTCAGAGCCGCAAGGTCAGAAATTGGACATCCACTGTCCCTCACTGCCCACCGACCACCCCCTTCCCCCCCCCCGCAAAAATCCCAGCAGTTTACAGATTATTGATGCTTTAGAAATGTTACAGGTTTCAACGATATCCTGTGTTTAAAAGGAAGCATACTATCAGAACTGGAATAAACTTACATGTACCCATTAGCTCATATTAAACTTTTGAAAGCTTTTTTTTTAAATAATAAATCGTGACCCACCTTGTAAAATTAACAAGACTATTTGATTAGAAGTTAAGTTTTACAAACAATTTGCCTTTCAAAGGAAGAGTTTCCAGAGTTAAGAGCCTCAACAGAATATACACTGGAGCATTTCACAGAAGCCCCTAAGTGCTATTGATCCTCTCATTTCTTCCACAATGAAAAAATCGTTTCCTGTATGTTTTCTCTCTTCCATTCCAAGAAAATCAAAAAAATTTATTTCATATTGGTAGCGGATGCCATGTTAAAAATTTAAAAGCACAACTGAAGAAAACAAATGGCAAATAGCTCTACTGGATGACTACTCAGCCAGCCACAGGTATATTACCTTAGAAAGTTAACAACCTCTAAAGAACATCATGAAAATGATGCAGATACAGATAATTACATATTAATGTATTGTACGCACCCAGTGTCAGGATGCTCACGTCATATAAGTTATAAAGGCCAAAGCTCACTGAGGGAGGCGGCAAGAAAATGTAGACCTTTGAATTGACTAACCTCTAGGGATTTGCTTTCATACTCCTTCATAGCAGTAATACACTGGTGCTTCGTGCTGATGTTAGTGCTAACTCCAGATTTTACCATAGTATCTGTGCCGGTTGGTGGCTGTAAGAAAAAAAGTAAGATACTTAATTTGTTTTATGTCCACCTATGTTTTTATAAGTGTAAATTTCTACTGTCTAGATACATACTCCTAACGCCTAAATTTAGTACAGGAAGCAGAACGGTCCAGCATGGTCCTTTGTGGAGCTGTGGCCTTCCACAGCAATCAGCACAGTGAATTTCCCTTGGTAACTCTCAGAACGCAGTGCAATTTGAATGTTTAATTTGTAAATTTTAAAGGCAACATATCCCCAAACTTCTGATACTAGTTTGCTAAACCCTGTGAGAAGTATCCCTAACACTCTCTCTCTCTCCATCCTAGGGAGAATTACTTCAATGGGAGATCCCATCATACGCGCTGAAGTTTCGCCTTCGCTATTCTGTCCATTCCTGTGAAGTTCATTTCCTGAAAGACTGTTTTCAGTGCAAAAGTCTCCACGTGTAGTAAGACAGTGCACACAGCATGTGGCAGCCTCAGCTCTGATTTGTAAAGATCAGTGACAGGCATGTCTGGCAGGATGCTCCACACCCTCATCTGCCCTCCAGGACAGATGTGGAGGTTGAAACCTTTCACTGTTACCCCATTTTTGCAGTTTCTCCTCTTTCGGACCATCATTCACTTCTCAACTGCCAAAGAATCTTCAGGGTTATTTATTCCAGACACCTCTTAAAGGGGCCTCATCCTAAAGAAACCCCTAGAAAGGGTCTTAGTGTTTCAATAAATCTTTCTAGCACTGCATAGACTCAAAAGTGGACAACATACCACTAACACATACCAATAAAGCTTAGCCTCCAACCCTATTGGTAAGAATTTAGTCTTGATTATACAAGCGCAGCACTAGAATGTTAACATTTATCAACCTGATGAAAATTCTATTTTAAATGACAGCTACTAAATAAGTCTGTGGGGCAAAAATTCAGACAAGCTCTAGGTCTACGCATCTTTAACAAGTTTAGATGAGAAGTTAGTCTATGTTTCCCACGCAGTAATTCAAGACTTTTCCATAGTGAAGTTTAAGTAGGTGAATTATTTCTGGGCAATTGCTTGAGCAAGCTGCCTCTGCTGCAACAGTTCTACTGAAACACACATGACAAAAAGCAGCGTTGCGCATTGTACAGCAGCCTATGAATCAACTATTTTATCCCACAGGTCCTAGTAAGCCAAATTTTTAAGTAGGGAAAAACAGCATGTAGTGCTCCCTGCAGTACATAAGTTTGACCATAATCAAATAAACAGAACCTCACATTAAATTTAATGGTAGTCCCAGTTGGAGTAGCAGTAAAGCTAGCTGGGCCAAAGAGAGATCCAGATGTACCCCCAAAAGGGTTGGAGGTAGTGTTAGTTGTTCCAAAGAGACCTCCACTGCTGGTACTTGTTCCAAAATCTGTAAAAAAAACACACACACAAACATACTGAAGTAGGTCATTTGAAACTTTCTAAACGTGTGTGGGTGGGGGAAGAGGTTGTTTTTAAGAACAGCAACACAGTTTTATTCATGTCACATTCAAGTACTGAGATTTGGGGAAAAGTCTTACGTTTTAGACCATGCATTAAAGACTTTCCTTCTGGCGCCTCCTTTCATATACCATTTAAATATCTTTGAAATGTATCACAATGTCACTGGTTGAGGATAAACTTGGGACAAGTTTCATAAGGCAATAATTTATATAAATGGTTGTTAAATATACAACATGATTTTGTTTAACTATTTAGATTACACCCTCCCTAACCATTATTGTCCCGTATCTTATTTTAGCTCTGAACACAAAGAGATTAAAAAGAGGATGTAGGTTGTGTGGGAGACCTAAAATGTATGGAGAACACAAAAACTCCTAATACAGATGCCTTAATTTACATGTAATTAATGCTCTCTCTGACAAACGCCAGACAGAATCACTTAATACAAGTGGGAATCAAGTACCTGTCACAAACTAATCCAAGATAATGTAGAACTACCTACAGCATATTAAGAACATAGGTCTCAATTTTCTTCTTGTCTGGCATCCATATTACCCTGCTCCTCTGATGATCATCTCCTGTTCAGAAGATCCCCCAAATTCCTAATTTAAAATTATCCCAACATCACCTACAAGCACCCTGATCCACTAGAACCTTCAAGGGCATTCTCTGAAAGCTTTTCATAATGCACCAAACTAGCATCAGTGGAACAAAAAACCTATTGCTACTGGGGATTTATACCAATGTAGAGACCCTACATCTACATACCCCTGAAGCAATATTCTGTAGTAGAAGATCAAGCCTGGGCTCAATGCATGCCACCTACTGAGCAATAGAAAACACAAGAGTAGCAATCCAAGCTAGTTGCACTCTGCTCTTCACACAGCCGCTAGGGAAGCCACATGCTACATGCAGAGATCGTGCGCTAGAATACTAAATCAAGAGGCACTGGGAGAGCTTCACACACCATTCAAAAATTAGCTTGGTCTCTAGCTCTTTGGAGAGGGAAGCAGAAGCCAGAAGTAACTACTTCACTGAGAAGAGTTTGGGGCAGCAACTGCAATGCCTTGTTTATGTTGTAGAGGGTGCCTTTAGCAATGTTTCATAAAAGGAGTTTCTAACATGCTAATAACAAAGGACTAAATAGTGATTGTATTCCTGTACTAGAAAGAACACTACTAATGCAGGATTTAAAACCTAAAATGAAACTGATCCAATAGGAAGATCAAGTCCTGCAACCATTAGTATGAGCCACTGTATTTGAGATCCATGTCCGAAAGTCTAGCTCTAGATTTTATTACACGAACAGCAAACCAGTTCTCTAAGTATTATGGATCTCAATAGATACTACTGTAGGCAAACCTTCAGGGAAAAGGCAGTGGAGGCAGAGTAGTCATAATGGATCTGCACCATTTCTTTAACCATATATGTTTCACACTACTTTAACCTCTATCCAACATTTAAAGAAAGTGACCAGAGCTGGAAAACCTGCAGTAGTTTCAACTCACTTCCAAACCCAGCTGGTTTATTCTGAGCAAAGGCATTATTCTGAGATGAAAAGAGACCTCCACCAGTGCTGGCAGTCCCAAACAAGCTGTTGGAAGTTCCAGTTGATGTTCCAAACCCAAAGCCAGTGCTTGTAGAAGAGGTGGCCGGTTGGCTAAATGTACTTGAACCGAACAATCCTCCTGAAATCAGAACACACAACAGGATTAAAGCTAAATAAATTATTTTCAACAACTCTGCGTAGGTTAGAATGAAATTCTAGTTACTGAGAACTCAATTATACCTGGTTTAGTCTGTGTGTTACCAAAGAGGCTTCCTGTGTTATTGTTTGATCCAAAGGCTGATGTTCCAAATGCTCCTCCACTGGTGGTACCGAAGCCTGCATCTATACACCAACAGAAGAACTTGGATGAGATAGGCACATACACACAAGAACCATGTAATCTGGCTGTACTACTTAACTTTCCCTAGTTACTTGCTCCATAACCATGAACAAATCACAGCTTCAACCTTCCACCCAATGGTGCAATTTACTACTGTTACAGCACTCTGGGGGAAAAAGGAAGTACTTATGAGTGTTTAGGGTCAGTCATCTATGTTGGGATACAAAGATTCCTGTTGCATAGCAAAAGGCAGAGATTTCCATGGTTTTCAGATTCCAAAAGACTCTTCACCATGGGAGACTTCTCCTTCATTGTCTTTCTAATGTACCTGAGCCCCAATATGAAGGAATTACTTTGACAACTGGACTTACACCACTAATTGAACACTTAATGTAGCTACCCCATTATCACTTTGCTGACTACACAGAGAATTACAGAACTATACTATCATCCACTTTGTCAGACAATGCATGAAACTAATTTCTGAATCCAGTTCAAATTGTCATTCCACCCCGATTCATTTCTCTTTTTCTGTTGTTTACAGTTCGAATTTGTAGATTATTGGTTTTGGAAATGGTTGTTGCAAGTAGTTTTTCTTCATTAAAAACATAATGGTAGCTCTATTACTTACTTTGTCCAAAGGTTGAAGTAGTTCCAAAGCCACCAGCACTGCCTCCAAACGGAGTTCCAAAAGATTTGTTAAACATTGTCAAGATGTATCAGGTTTTCATAAACCTGGAAAGAAATCCAATAATCCAAACAATCAGCTAAACACAATTTTGAGAAGTAACTTCTCAGGTGGCAGCAAAGTTCAGAACACTTGAGTAGCTAAATGGCAAAATACATGAATCCAAAATGAAATCCTGCATTACACTTATGCAAGAATAATTCCTCACGACTATCAGAAATTTAATTAAGACATGAGAATCAAGGAAAGTTGATAAACCTGAGCATATGGCATCATGGCATATTTTAGTCTTCAGAAAGTCAGTAAAGATTGGGTTAAAACAACACATTACACTGCTCTTGAATAATAAAGCTCTACTTGTAACACACAGGTAGCCGTGTTAGCCTGTATTCTAACAAAACAAAGGTAATGTAGCACTTTAAAGACTAACAAAATGATTTATTCAATGATGAGCTTTCATGGGACAGATCCACCTAAGTCCTACATAATGTCGATAGACAATGCTCCTGTCCATTATACATGCAAACTTCAATGAGCCAAGTAGCTTCATCCAGGGATTTAAAATATCAGTTTCTGCAGAACTTGAGCTTTCATTAAAACAGCCTTAGTCTTTTTGGTTACCAAGAGCCTAGAGATGTTAAAAAGGTTAAGTGCTTACACAAGCGTGTAAAACCAGTTAATTATTTTGACTCAGCTCCTGACACCCAGCCCCACTGTGGCCACAGTGTCCTGCTGTCTGGTCCATTGGTCACCACCAGCATTTGCTGGTTAACCAGTAAGCATACTGGTAAGCTTACTCATTAACTGTTTAATTTCCCTAGAAAAGCCTTCTACACACAAAACAAAAATAGCCAATGCAAAATCTTCCTTGGTCCAAAGACAAAAATATCTAGGGCCTCAGAGACTGTTCATAGATAAACAAAACTGAATTCATGACACCCTAGTCAGTTTTGTTTGTGCTATTTACATCACTCTGGGGGCAGTAAAACTAGAAAATCATCATACTATTTCTTGAGCAAACTAGCAATAACAGAGGTAGTCACTGCTGTTACTTACAAGGTAGAAGGAATAGCCCCCCTACTCCAAAAGAGACAGACTAGCTAGAAGCTGATACAAAGCAACCAAAGTCCTCCATGTACTATGACAAAGTCCAAAAGCATCCCTCCAACCCCATCTTCCTACCATCTGAGGACAACAGGAGGCAGAACTTTATCAGGTCACTACTGTTCTTGGACTTCAATGGTGATGCCTGGTCCCATTCATAAAGTTCTTATTTAGGACTGCTAAATTTCTTGGGATTTTGTTTGTTTTTTAAAATTCTGTACACTGTGATAGTCAACAAGTGAACTGTATTTTTCACCTGTTCTAACAGCTTCATCCACATTCTAGCCTCTATCGTATTTCCACCAGGACTGCATCTAACATTCTGAACATCACCTATTACTCCATTTTCCCAAGTCCAGAACTAACAACATTCATCTCTCTTTGTGGTGATACACATAACTTGACTGAAACAGCCATCTTAAAAGATATCAGTAAAAAAAGTGCTCAACAAAGGGAACCAACACATTCTCTATTCCTGCTCCAAGATCTTGTGCACAATAAGATTACGTAATTTTCCTGCACCAGTACTATGACCACCGGAGGCTGTCACAGAGAAAGGGTGCAGATGTTTTTACCACCATGATCAAAAATGCCTGCAAGGAATGGGGAACTTGTTTTGGGTTAGGGGTCTCTGACTCAGAGACAAGTCAATCAAGCGCTACATAAAAGCAAAAAACAAGCAAATAAATGAATGAAACTGATAAAGCTGCCCTCCCCTGCCCCCCTGAGAAAATAACCCCTAAAAACTTCACAAATGTGAGCCCCATCTGAGAAGCAGAAAAGACATTCACCTCAGCTACCCTTTAGCTCCATTCCATAGCCTAAAGGGACTGGAGCTAGTAGATTTTAGGGGAACTCATAGATCTTGGGCAGAGCCAAAAATAAGGGATTCAGCGCTTAGAATGGAGCTGCCAGGGAGCAGGCTGAGAGTGAGGATAAGGGTCTGGGCAGAAAGCAGGGTGCAGGGGTGGTCTGAGAGTGAGGGTATGGGGTCTAGGAAGGAGGTAGAGTGTAGATGCAGGGTGGGGGTGCAGGGTCTGGGCAGGAGGGAGGAAGGGTACAGGAGCAGGCTGGGGTTAAGGAGGGTGATAGTGGGCTTAGGGGGTCTCTGAAAGAGAGTGGGTACAGAAGGAGAGTGGGTGTGCAGAGTCTAGATGGCGGCACGGGGCAACTAATATGGGGGAGTCTAAATGCACAGCTTGGGGGTGCACGTGGCTCCAGATGCAGCTCTATGCACTTACAAGGTACTGCTCCTGCTACTCCCCTTGGCCACAATTCAGCCAATGGGCGTGACGCAGAAGGACAGATCCCTGAAACCCATAGAAGCCACTTCCTTGTCCCTGCTAGACAGAGCCTACAACCCAGATGTAGCCCCATCTTGCCTGGATTGGGCCTATGAGACTTGAGACTCCCCCACCTCAAAAGGTTCCCTACACTTGTACCCTCTCTATATTACTGCTTCCAACACTGATAACTAAATGCAGAAGACTGCTTATCTTTCCCAATCTATATGCAGCGATATTGTAATCATATTGGTCCCAGGATATCAGGGAAAACAGATGGGCAAGATAATATCTTTTACTAGAAAAACTTCTGCTAGAGAGAGACCGGCTTTTGAGGTTACACAAAACCTAATATGAAGAGTTCAGTGTAAGCTCAGAAGCTTGTCTCTCTCATTCCAGCAAAAGTTGATCCAATAGAAGATATTGCCTCACCTATATTCCTAGTGCAGACACACCTCAAATAAGTCTCATCTCAGCTGTCATTTAAAGAAGAATTCACAGATAGCACACAGAGCGCCAAATATATGGCATAATTTAGTGATAAACTGTTAGCAGATCAACAATTTTCCCTTCCTTTTCTAGTTTTTTCAAAGTTCTCCCAGCAGGAACATTCGGTCGCAGCAAAGCTAAGTTCTCAAGCTGTTCTCCAAGATTTTAAATAAGCTCTGAAAGTCTCACCTTCGCCTATCCCTGGTTACTCTTTGCAGATGACATGCTTTGCCCCATTCCTCTTATTATCCTGCATGATGAAGACATACAAAGCAATATTAGCTTCCCTGTAGTCTCCTTATCCGCTGCTTGTTTCCTTTATACTGTTGTGGTAAAAAGCCATACCTACACTAAAGAACTGAACTATTGAGACAGCTACCATACAGTTGCAAAAAGAGGCTGAGATAAAGCAGAGTGAGCAAGAGCCAGTCCAATTTAATCCCTGTCCTGTTATAAAGCAGATGCCAACTTGGAAGTTTACTGTCCAATACATGGACTTAGCAATGACAATACTGGTGTTGCGTAACCACATTCAGAACACCGGATACAAAGTTATGGTGTAAACTCACTCCTCAAAGATGAAGCAGGGATACACTGTCCCCTTCTAAAGAAAAGGTCAGGATGACATACACAGATGTTTTAATCAAGCGAACATGCACAAGGTACAGGCTAAAACAAAAAAAGCAGTGATGTAATACTTTAAAAACTAACAAAATAATTTATTAGGTAATGAGCTTTCATGGGGCAGACCCACTTTTTCAGATCCTGGAAACAGTGCTGCCAGCACTAATATATAAACAGTGAGATAGATGGGTTTTTTTTTTGTTTTTGTTTTCTATTTCTCTGTTCTATATTTGACGTGGCAGTTCATTTTCAGCACTATTTCCAGATCTGAAGAAGTGGGTCTGCTGCACCAAAGTTCATCACCTAATAAACTATTTTGTTAGTCTTTAAAGTGACACAGGACTGCTTTTTGTTTTCTGAAAGCATAATTTTAGTTAGCCAGATGACCACTTATCTTGGGTGTGGCCAAACTTCCCACCACCCCATAAAGTTTGTCTACAGCCACCAGTCCTGGCTCTTATTGTTCCGTGCTATTATTTAGCCGTAATATACCCCAACCATCTTCTTAGAGCCCAGTAAACAGTGAAAGAGTCAGTGATATGATGTATAATATTGACCTGCAAATACTATTCTGGCAACAGTCAAGTCCCAACGGTGCTGGACAAGTTCAGCCTATATGCTCTAGAACAGTAGCGGGAAAGTTATCCATAAGTGGTACAGGCTGGAAGTTGGAACTACAGTAAATCATTAGTAGGCTTTGCCAGAACCAAGTATGTAATCCAAAGGGTATTTGGCACATCAAACCAAATCACACCCACTCAAGCAATAGGAAGCTCAAATGGAGAAAGACTAATATTTACTGACTACTTAGGACTCATCTACAAATTACAATAATTCAGAATAAAGCAGAACATTTATTTAAACCAGAACAGTTATTAGAGGAAAACTCCATGCATGGACGTTCTGTTTCAGAGTTAAGAGTGCCTTTTCTGGTTTATCTTAATTTACTTCCAAAAGGAGATTTTTCTATATTTCCAAGATTTATTTAGACATACCTTTTAACCCAGATACGTGATCCTAGCCACGCCATTAGCACCATTATTTACTCCTTCTTACAACACAAGAACTAGGGGACACCAAGGCTACGTCTACACTAGCCAAAAACTTCAAAGTTGCCATGCAAATGGCCACTTTGAAGTTTACTAATGAAGCGCTGAAATACATATTCAGCACCTCATTCGCATGCGGGCAGCCGCGGCACTTCGAAATTGACGCGGCTCGTCCAGACGGGGCTCCTTTTCGAAAGGACCCCAGCTACTTCGAAGTCCCCTTATTCCTATGAGCAGATGGGAATAAGGGGACTTCGAAGTAACCAGGGTCCTTTTGAAAAGGAGCCCCATCTGGACGAGCCACGGAGCAGCGAGCCACGTCAATTTCAAAGTGCTGCGGCCACCCGCATGCAAATGAGGCACTGAATATGTATTTCAGCACTTCATTAGTAAATTTCAAAATGGCCATTTGCATGGCCATTTCAAAGTTTTTGGCTAGTGTAGACATGGCCCAAACGAAATGAAGAGGCAACAGGTTTAAAAACAAAGAATAGGAAATGATTTTTTCACACAATGCAGTTAACTTGTGGGACTCCCTGCCAGAGAATGCTGTGAAGACAAAAACTATAGTGGAGTTTAAAAAAGAACTAGATAAATTCATAGGTGATAGGTCCATCAATGGCTATTAGCCAGGATGGGCATGGAGGATGTCCCTAGCCTCTGTTTGCAAGAGGCTGGAAATGGGCGATGGGGAATTGATCACTTGATGATTAGCTATTCTGTTCATTCCTTCTGGGGCACCTGGCACTGGCCACTCTTGGAAGACAGGATACTTGGGCTGATGGACCTATGGTCTGACCCAGTATGGCTGTTCTTATGTTCTTAGAATCGACACACCAGAATCAACTTTGTTCACTGGTATAGATCAGGGCTTTTGGGCTCAAGCTCTCATCCTCCACTCAGCAGTGTGGAGTAACAGGGTTGATGGCCAAGCCCAGACAAATGGATTTTGCTGCATCTTCCCTGACACAGCAAAACTGAACTCTGGCAGATTGATCACAGCACATCAAACCCGCAGTACAGACATAACCTTAGAAACAGACATTCCTTTACTCCAGAACAACGTGTGCCCAGTATCTTTTATAGCTTCAAAAACAAAACAAGAAAACTTTGCAGCTTTCAACCATGTTCCTACGCGAGTCAACCAATTCCTCTGAACTTAGTTGAAGGCCATTACTGTTAAATTTCTGTCCGTTTCAACTTATCCATCAGAGGCTAGAGTCCAAATTACAGTAGTACACCAACACTGCTTTATTTTCTACGTACAGTAATAAAAACAGGTTTACATTCTATTGACCTGATATTTAATTTTACCATAGTTCCCGACAACTATATAGTGACATAATCAGCGGCACTGCATCCACATCTATAGCCTCACTTCTCTTTCCTGTATAGTTTACAGGTAAATGGTACAGTAAACTATCCACATTGGAGATCCCTTGACACTCGTCTTTCCAATTCTCCCTTGCGGTGAATGCATATGCAGTTACAGCAACCTCCTCTACTATGAAGATCTCTGGAGCTTATCTAACCTAAGAGCTTCTCAGCTCCTGCTAGGTTTTGTTTTCCTTCTGCTACAACCGATATGACATACAATTAACCTCAAATTTCATTTTTAAACCAGGCTGCCTTCTAGTTCAATTGGATACAACACTTTCCCATACTCCTAAAAGTATTCAAGTACCTGAACTTAACTGAGCCTTTTCTTATAGACACAACACTGAAAAACCCCATCCAGATAATCCTTTTTTCTCATTTAAAAACTGGTACCAATCATAATTAATGATCAGCTGCAAAGCTGTTACATTCTTTCTCCATTTTCCACTGCATCGTATCCATAATTTTACACTGTAAAGTACTATTTACTAAAATTTTTTCATATCTTTTACACCACCAAGCAAACCATGGCTTAAATGATTACAAGGATCCTGCTTCATATCTCTCCCCTCACTCATGCTACTTTTGCTGCATGTAAATAAAGTGAGTCATCTCTACAACAACCAAAATCCCTATAGTACCTGAAACACGAGACCAGATTTCACAGAGCCAGACACTCCCTGCAAATAGATCTTACTATTTTTTTTCTCCACACCATCCTTACCCATTTGAATAACACAGTAACTTCAGAGACTAACATATTTTAGAGCATAAAATTTCAGAGGCAAAGACCTGCTTTATCCAGCAGCTTTGCCCCCAAAAGCTTATGGTCCAAAATTTTAGTTAGCTTAGAAGGAGCCACGGGATTTCTCGTTCTTTTTGGGGATAGACTAACGCAGCTGCTGCTCTGATAATTTCAGAGACGCACCCTAGAGGTACCTTTCCAGCCAAAGGGGGAACTCAAGCTGCTGTCCCCGGACCAGGCTGCCTACCACAAGACGATCAGTAAACCACAGCCTAACACTCCAGGGAGCTGCTTGCCCCCGCCCCCAACTCAACCAGCACCCCCATCCCCCCCCTTGAGGAAAACCACCTCCCTCACGGGACACCCCCAAATATATACCACACCGAAGGCGACACAACGGTGCCCTCATCCCTCCCCCGCCTCCCTCACCCCACCCTCCAGGCTCGGCAGCGCGCGCGCCCTCGGGGCGCAGCACGACTACGCAACAGCGGCCCCGCGCGCCCGGGGAGGCCTTCGAGCCCCATGGAGACCAGCGGCGGGCAGGGGGAAGCGAGTCCGGGCCGCGGCCGCCTGGTTCGAGCCGCAGCCGGGAGAAAAACGCCGGGCTCGGCCCGAGACGCTCCGCGGCCCCGCCCTCTCCTTACCGAGCACCCGGGTCCCGCTGAGGGAGGGAGTCGACCGCGCCGAGACCGAGCGGCGCCGCCACGACGCCCGCCGTCGCCTCACAGGAGGGGAAACTGCGTCACACTGAGCTCGCGCTGCCACCTCCCGCCACGCCCCGCCTCCCCGCGTGCCCCATTGGCCCGCCGTGCCCGCCGATTCGTCAGCTTATTGGCTGCCGCCGTTTGAAACCGAGGCAGGTCCCGGCCCCGCCAGGCTCCTCCTGCTGATTGGAGAGAGAGGTGTTTCACACGACACGAGCGACCGAATTCTCATTGGTCAACACAAGAGCAGTTGCTGTTGGGTAAAGGACCAGAATCCGTCGGTTTCCAGCGGCGGCTACTGGGCCTTTCCCACATCCGGGTCATTTAGTCACCTCTCAAAAGGGCGGGAGAAGGGGTGGAGTTTAACCCCGGCTGCCACCAATCAGAAGGTGGCACCGCGTTCCCAGAGCAACCAGGGCCGTGGCTACGTTTTCAGCAGGGAGGGGTTGTGGGACACGTGCTGCGGCTGCTCCCCAAAGTAATCAGCAGGTTCCTTAGGGTGCCCCAGAGTGAACCAGGGCCAGCTGCCCCAGCTGCCCCAGCCACTGGCCTGCATTGCCTCCCCACAGCCGCAGCCCCACCACCCTAATCATTGGCCTATGCTGCATTCCCACTGCCTCAGCCTGCTGCCCTAGCCACTGGCCTTCCCCACCTCTCTACTGTCCCAGCCTTGCTGCAACCCCATAGCCTCAACCCTGCTGCCCTAGGCACTGGCCTGCACTGCCTCCCTGCTGCCCCAGCCCCACAGACAGCCCAGACGAGATTCAGGCTGATTAACAGAGTGCCCACAGCCACCCACAGCAGGCAGTATGTGTTTCTCTTGGTGGTGCACATAACATTTATTCCTCACATGCATGGAAAAAGTTAAGCGGGAACAGTGGTGGAGGCCTGTGTTACAAGTTTGTACTAGACCTGAAAAAATTATGCTTGGGACCTGATTCAGTCAGTGTACATGGCTGGAAATTTAGCTAGTTGGAGCCTCCATAAGCAGTTCTGTTGTTAAGAACCAGTCTTAGTTTTTGAAATATGAACTCATTACATGTCATTACCCAGCACTGAGTACACAAAGGAAGTCACTAACTGACAGTCCCTTCTGTGTTATATTCACACGTCAGCAATAAGGCACATATTTTATATCCTTTTGGACAATATTTTTAAGAACATAAAAACGAATGGTTTTCATTCTTCATCAGGCTTTTTACTAACAACTCGCTGGATACCTATTTACAGGAGATCTCCACAACGCAGTGATGCCTAATGGATACAGCACAGGACTCAGGAGGCCTCGATTCAATTCCTGGCTCTTCAGCTGGCCTGCTGGGTAACTCTCTGCCTGAGTTTTCCCACCTGTAAACATAAGAGAATGGTGTTCACTTCTTTTGGATGAAACAATCCAGCAGTCTTATAGCACTTTAGAGACTAACAAAATAATTTATTAGGTGATGAGCTTTCATGGGGCACACCCGCTTCCTCAGATTTGAAGAAGTGGGTCTGCCCCACAGAAGCTCATCACCTAATAAATTCTTTTGTTGGTCTTTAAAGTCCTACATTACTGCTGGTTTGTTTTGTTAGAGTACAGACTAACACAACTACCCTTCTTCTCCTTTGGATGAGACACCCCGTGTAAGGGCTAGATATTATGTGATGGCTGACAGGATGGGAGGGGTCACGCTGTGCCTTATGTCCAATTTACTCTGAAGGATTATGAGCATTATATACATAATAAACAACAGATCTGTTCGTGTATTTCTTTCTGGGAATAAACTATATTCGCATAACACAATTTCATAGCAGCATAACTGCAACATAAGCAGTGGTGGGTTAGACTCTGGGACAATTACCCCTGTGCCGAGAGACCCAAGTTGAGTGGGGTCCCTGGAATAATCTCCTCCACTTGCCCAGCTCTCCTGCCCGAAAGCAGACCCACGGCACTGAGGCTTGCTTCTCTCTATCCACTCAGCACTCCTGCTAGGGAGCAAGGAAAGCCCCTGTGGAGAGATGTAACAGGTTAACCAGTTACCCAGTAAGCATCAGACATACAAAAACAACAACAAGTCCTGTGGCACCTTATAGACTAACAGATATTTTTGGAGCATAAGCTTTTGTGGGCAAAGACTGCTATAAGATGCCACAGGACTTCTTGTTTTTGAAGATACAGACTAACCCGGCTACCTCTCTGATATTACACATACAGAAGCGCTTACTGGGTAACTGCTTAATTGGACCTCTCCCAAACCCAGCTATGCCAAGCCAGAGCAGCCCCAGCCCCCTCCACGGCGGGCGTGCTCCCCTGGAGCAGCCCTCTCCCGGCCAGCCCCAGACCCAGTGGTAGGGCAGAGCCGGCTGCCCTGCACCCGCCCACCAACAGTAAACTCATTAAACAATCCCAGTGGAATCGTTTAATGGGTGAACTGGTTTGAGGGCTGTCGACACCCTACCCACCCTCAGGCCCCAGCCCCTTTCCCAGCAGGCGGGGGGCTGGGAGATTGCCAACAGCAAAGGCCTGCAGGGTGCCCCTTGCTCTGGCCCAGGACCCCACGAAAGCTGGATCCACCCCCGCCCCCCGACAGTGTGGGACCAGGCCCTACACCGAACCGTGCCCAGGAGGGCTCCCGGCTACCCGGCCCCACTGCTGCCAGGCCACCCGCGGGGCCGGCCCGCGGCAGAAGCGGGGGCGGTATGGGGCGAGCGTGGGCTGGGGCAGGCGGCCGGGAGGCGGAGCAGGAGCGCGGCCGGGAGGCGGAGCCGGGGCCGGGGCCGGGGCAGGCCGGAAGGGGAAGCTGCGGCCGGTGAGTGCGGCCGGGGGATGGGGGCGCCGGGAGCCGGATGGGGGGCGGGGGAGGCGCTGAACGGAGCCGGCAGGGCCGGGACTCAGGCGGGGGAGGGGGGGTTGGGGGTAGGAGCTGAAGCAGGCGGGGGAGGGGAGGTTGGGAGTAGGAGCTGAAGCAGGCGAGGGGGAGGGGAGAGGTTGGGGGCAGGAGCTGAGGCAGGTGGGGGAGGGGTTGGGGGCAGGAGCTGAGGCAGGTGGGGGAGGGGGGGTTGGGGGTAGGAGCTGAGGGAGGCGGGGGAGGGGGGGTTGGGGACAGGAACTGGAGCAGATGGGGGAGGGGAGGTTGAAAGTAGGAGCTGAAGCAGGGAGGGGAGAGGTTGGGGGCAGGAGCTGAGGCAGGTGGGGGAGGGGGGGTTGGGGGCAGGAGCTGAGGCAGGTGGGGGAGGGGGGGTTGGGGGCAGGAGCTGGAGCAGATGGGGGAGGGGGGGTTGGGGGAAGGAGCTGAGGCAGGTGGGGGAGGGGGGGTTGGGGGCAGGAGCTGGAGCAGATGGGGGAGGGGAGGTTGAAAGTAGGAGCTGAAGCAGGGAGGGGAGAGGTTGGGGGCAGGAGCTGAGGCAGGTGGGGGAGGGGAGAGGTTGGGGGTAGAAGCTGAGGGAGGCGGCGGAGGGGAGGGGTTGGGATGAGGAGCTCGGGCTGGCGGGGGAGGGGTTGGGGACATGAATTGGGGATGTGTTGAAGGGCGGGTGTTGGGGGCGGGAGCTGGGTTGGAGGGAGGAGCCTGTATCTTAGATGGGGGAGGCCGGCTCCTTGCACACCTTGTGTGTTTGGGGGTGGGGGCTCCCAGCAGCACCTGGAAACCGAGGGAGTATTTTCCCAAGGCCCAGGCAAAGGCTGTGACTCTGCCAGATCTACCTGCCAGTCTCACCCCCAGAGTGTAGAGGAAGGCTCTTTGTGGAGCGATGTACACGTGTACCCTTCCTCCAGTCACTGGGGATGCTTGTTTGAAATGCAGACCCCAAGCTACCCTGGCCTTTCACATGCAGCTGCTGATGGTGGAGGCCACCAGCCTAATCAGCTAGGTCAGCGAGCACAGAGACTGTCTCTGGTTCCAAGCCAGGAGGGCTCGGCCTCCCTGCCTGAGTAGGAAAGAGCTGCTCTGTCCTTTCCCTCACCTGCATGTTTAGTAGCTTTGGTCAGTGTGGATATTTCCAGACTGGACAAAGCCATGGATAGAATAGACCAGGGAGAACAATCATGCATTCACTGGGGAGACTAGAACGGATAGAAGTATCGCCCATGGCTGTACTGATGGTTTTAGCAGTGTTGTACCTCTGCTGTCCTCCTCCCCACAACTGCTGAGTGCACATTTGACAAAGTGGGGTTTTGCCCACGAAAACTTGTGCCCAAATACATCTGTTAGCGTTTGAGGTGCCGCAGGACTCCTTGTTTTTGCTGCAGTGTGGACACAGCCTGTCTTTCACTGGGGAATGCAGCTGCCTGTATCCTATCAATCTATGGACAGGGTGAATAATAATTGGTGATTAAAAAAGTAGAATTTTTATTTAAATCAGATTTTTAAAAAATCAATAAAATACTAAGTTTCTCATCTAAAAGTAACAACTTCGAAGTTGAGTGTCTACACACACCCTACTTCAGAGTTAAACTTCAAAGTAGGACATTAGTCCATTCCCAGGATTGGAGTCAGGACTTTGAAGGTGGGTTCCAAAGTTAACTTCGAAGTAAAGCCGTTTCTACACAGGCCACTTTCTCCAAAAGTGGCATGGTAATACACAGCCTGAAATATGCTAATAAGGCACGGATGCAAATTCCCCATGCCTCATTAGCATACGGTCATGAGATCTGGAGTCCGGAAGACTGTTCATCCAGACTCCAAAACGCCGTTTAGAAGCGCGGCCCCGGGGGAGCTTCCGGAAGGAAGTCCTTCTTCCGGACTCCTCTTCTTCCCAAAAATTTTCAGGAAGAAGGGGCTTCCGGAAGAAGGACTTCCTTCCGGCAGCTCCCCCGGGGCTGTGCTTCTAAACGGCATCTTGGAGTCCAGAAGAACAGTCTTCCGGACTCCAAATTGTGTGACTGTATGCTAATGAGGCGCGGGGAATTTGTATCCGTGCCTTATTAGCGTATTTCGGGTCGTGTATTACCATGTCACTTGCGGAGAAAGTGGCCTGTGTAGAAACAGCCTAAGGGAAAATTTGTATAGACTTTCTGTGGGCTATTTCAATGTAGTGCCTAACTTCCAAGTTAGTTACTAGTGTAGACATGCTCCTACAGTCTCATAAAAATTAATTAATGGCTCTAGTTCAGGGGTCAGTAACCAAAATAGCAAGACAAGCCCTTTTTATTTCAAATTTGGTAAAAAAAATCAATAGTTCAAGAGCTGCAATGCATGTGAATATGAGACAGTCCTTAATAAGTAACATCAAACCGTACTTTTTGTAACCCCTATTTTAAGAACACCTCACACATAATGATTTGTAGTGTGATGTACATTTACTGTCGGACATTCACAAAGTTTTTACGTATACTGTTTCCTCACACATTACATTTCACTCGCAAACCTTCTCTCTGAAGGATGCTTAATTCTGAACAATCTCTTTTTTGATTTTGAAATCACTGTATGGCTGCTCTGATATTTTAATAAAGCCATCCATGAGTGGCTTCCCTTATTTCACGATCTCTTGAGTTGCCAAGAAACTAGCCACAGTTATGTAACTTGGTGGTTTCTCTCATGTAGAAAACATGTTCTTACTTAGCTCTGCTTTGCACAGCTGCTCCTCCATGACTTTTTTTTTGGCATCTCCAGATGGATGCTGTTTGGTAAAAGTAATGTGTTTTTTGAGAAAATGTCTCTTGAAATTTTGTCGTTGGCATGTTTCTCATTGCAAGTGAGGCATAAAGGGAGCCCAGCCAAATCCAATATAAATGTGAAGGATTGGGTCCAATTAGTTTGAAATTCTCTATTTTCGTCTTCAATTTTCCTCTTTTTTTAAGCCATTCCAACGCCACTTTTATTATGTCAGTTTTACCTCACATTTAGTTTCACTTTTCTTTCTTAAAGTGCATGTTGACCTTCACAGCAGGAATGCCACAAGCTTCCTTTTCCTTTTCATAATCAAGACTTTATTAGCAACACGTTCAAAACACAGATACAGTATCATATCCCACAATGCACTGGACATATTAAAGAGGGGGTTATCCAGTGTTTCAAGATCACATATCATTTGCTATTTAGATATGAGTTGTCCATTTTTGGTCTTTTAGACATTCACCATTTAGCAAAAATAATCAGGAGAATTCACAATTATAGCATTGGAACCCACGAAGAAGTACTTATCAGGAGCCGTAAATTGCAAGCCCTGGTTCTAGTCTGTCCAGCCTAGCTACCAGCTCTTTCTTCTTGGAAGTTCTGGGCTTTCAGTTTCTGTTTCTCAGCAGACTAAACAGTAAACTGCAATGACAGACACAGCTGGATAGGATTGCATTAGTTCTGTGCTTACGTGGTGATGGATCTTGGCCAAGCACAGCAGAGGAGTTAGTTAAGACATTGTCTTAATGACAGAGAAAATACACTGTAACCCCTCCAGTTCCCAGCTCCCCTGAGTTTGCAGGAGCCAGAAAACTGACCAGCCCACTAGGGGTGGTCAGTTTCCTGGCTCCAAGAGTGGGGAGTGGGGAACCAGTGGGCAGCCTGGTTCCAGTCTCCCTGCTGCTTGCAGGACCCGGGAAGCTGACCAGCCATGTGCTGCTGCCCTGGTCAGTCTTCCAACTCTGCAAGCGACGGGGAGCCTGGAGCTAGGCTGCCACCTGGTTCCCATCTCCCAGCCACTCCAGGGACTGGGAAATCGCTCCTGTCAGGGCGCAGCCAAGATTCAGGCTGTTGCCCCTGAGAGGAGCAGTTTCCCCGCTTCTGTGAGGGGTGACAGTCACGTATTAACCTGAGACATGCACAACTTGGTTGCCCGTACCTCGAGGCTTTACTGTGTAGGAAAGGACAAAGGCAGCACGGAAAGGAACAGTGGGGGTGGACTGGAAAGAAAAAGGGAAGGCACTAACACAGCTTCCTGTATTCTCCTTCATGTCTGCCACAGGAAAACTGTCAAGGCTTCTGCACATAAGAGAGACCCTAACTGGGGATATTTTGAAGAAATATTTTCCCTGGGTAAAAAAGGAAAATGTCAGTCTAAGCAGTGCAAGGTGCAAGGATGAAGCATCAATAGGAAAACTGCTTGTTAGGAGAAAATGATGTGAATGTGACTGAGTGATTAGCAACTTAAATAATTCACTTTGCAATGCATCATTTATCCAGTCGCTCTTTTTGTATATTAGTATAAGTGTGGTCTGACTTGAAATTCCGAAGCCGTTTGCTGCGTTGAATGTGCCTAGAAAAAAAAAGGTTTAGCTCAGCTAATCCTTATGGTTTGTTTAATTAGTTAACTATTTTAGAATTCTAATCACTCAGGTATACAGTACAGAAAGCTGCAGTAAAATCTAAAGTTGCCAGTCGCCCTGAGTGCCACTTTCTTATATTACGTAATACATGCCCCTTATCTTTGAACACCATGGTGATGCCGTAAGCGTGTTCCCTGTTTCACTTCAGCATCACTCAGCTTTTCCAAAGGAGCCCCATTCTAGTCTTGTTTTCTCAAAAAACAGACGTGCCTGTAGAGTTCAATGTGGCTTACTCCAAAATTAAGTACAGCACGCCATCTCGTGGCACCTTAGAGACTAACAAATGTATTCGGTCATGAGCATTTGTGCACCCTAAGCTCACTCAGTCTTCGCTTTCTTGGTAGCTTGATTTAAATCCTTGATTTCTTCTAGTCTCAGAGGCTTAGCTGTGATAGTCTGTGTCTTCGCCATACAGAGCAAGCAGTTCTGTAGCACTTTCAAGGCTAGCAATTTTATTTATCCGGTATGAGCTTTCATGGGAAAGACCCACTTCCTCAGATTCTGCTCCAGGTATTCTGCTCATACCTAATAAATAGAATTGTTAGTCGTTAAGGTGCTACAGACCGGCTTGCTTTCTTTTAGTGATTTAAATCACCTTCATTTAAATCAATCCTTCCTGTGCACAGAAGTGCCATTCTTAGAATGCAGCTGTGACTCACCTAAGATTTTTGCGTAAATGAATAACCGTGTTTTGTTAGTAGAGCTGCAGCCATGTGCTTGGTGCAGACACTTAAGGAGATGCAGTCCCTGGCCCTAGGCAGTTAGGACCTAAAGCAGACGTTAGCAGAGGGGAGCACAGTTCGGATGCGAGCTTCGAAATCCTGCCTGCTTGCACGGTGTGTGGTAATTGGCTTCATTACAGGTTTGTCCCAGTCATATAAGATGTGAGGCAGGGACATTCTTACCATCTTCAGGGCTCCTATTCTGCGATCACAGGACCTGATCCAGGGAGTAGCTGAGCACTTGTAACTTGCTCTTGTCAGTGGTATGACAGGGGCACTGTTCTTGGGGTTAGGCGATAGGCTTGCATGAGCCCTTTGCAATTTGTTCCTGGCCCTAGAGTGGGGAGTTTGGTGCAGCTTTCTCACTTCACCTACCATAGGGGAGCTTTAAACTATGAACAGCTGAGCTTGGAGTTCCAAATGTAACCCACACACCTGGGTGTGGTTCACTGTCCCAGGTAGTGGCAGCTAGAGCACTTACACAGAGAAAGGATGAGTCTCCTGTACAGCGTTAGCTGAGAGCCAGCTGGCTTTGAGCTCAGACTGTGGAGTCTCTAGCACTAAGCTCCAGAGGTCCCAGGTTCGAGTGCACCTGTGGGCAGTTACTCAAGCAATTACTGATAGTTTGTATGTAAGAACCCGCCCTGGATCTGTGCAGGATGTGAATGCAGAATTCCAAGGGTGACCTCTGTGCAACCTTAGTCATCTGCTTGGTCTCTGCCAATTTGGGCTGGCCAAGTCAGTCAGTTGGAGCCATTACATTAGACATTCAACGTACATGATTTCAACTTACATGTTTCTTGCAATAATGTGAGTCAAAATCATGAGTGGCAGGGAACTGGGAACCAAGTGTCAGCTTGGCTCCCAGCTCCCCTCCACTTGTGAGAACAGGGAAAGTGATCAGCGCTGCTTTGCTGGTCAGTTCCCTGGCGCCAGCGAGTGATGGGGAGCTGGACAGCTGGCAGCAGCCTAGCTCCTGGCTCCCCTCAACATGCAGGAGCCTGGAAAGTGACCAGCGCTGCTGTGCCTGGTTCCTGGCTCCCGGCCACTCACAGGAGCAGGGAGCCAGGTGCAGTCAGGACTGGGGACCCGAAGGCTGCAAGGCCTCTCCCCAACCCAGTCCTGACTTACGCAAATTTTGACTTACGCATAGTTGCCCAGGAATGCAACCTACATGTAAATCAGGGGCCTGCTGTACTCAAACCAACTTCACACAGATTTATCATCTAAAACGAAAGTGCAGTGGAGGAAAGAAACCATTAATACCACACAAATCTTTCCCAGGAAGCAGACTCTCTCAGCATACTCAGTTCACTTGCTACAGTCAGTGCGTTTCCCAAATATCCCCTTCAACAAGCCATCTTTGGTCGCAAGACTGTTCACAAGTTACTGCGCTGTTTGTGTCACAAGTAAATTCAGCAGCTTTGTCTTTGGTGCCTCTCTTTATTTTCCCATCTTTAATTTTGAAAATTAAATTCCTAACATGAAAGGGAATGAAGATACTCCCTACCACTGTTCGCTCTCACTTTTGCCATGCGTGGCTGGAATAGAATCATAGAATCCCAGGGCTGGAAGGGACCTCAGGAGGTCATTTAGTCCAGCCCCTGCTTCAAGCAGGATCAACCCCCACTAAGTCATCCCAGCCAGGACCTTGTCAAGCGGGGACTTAAAAACCTCAGGGGATGGAGAATCCACCACCTCTCTAGGCAACACATTCCAGTGCTTCACCACCCGCCTGGGGAAGTAGATTTTCCTAATATCCAGCCTACTCTCATTCTCCACCTACAGACCATTGCTCCTTTTGTTATGTGCACTGACGCACATGCAGATGTGCAGCACCAGTAGAAACTCATGCTGCCAGCTGTGGGCGCTGGGCAGCCTGTGAATCTCCTGGACCGCTGCCAAAGTGCTCAGCTTACGGGAACCCCTGCTCCCTACTACAAGCGTTCACCCTCGGACATACTTTCCTTGCACTGCGTTGACCCCGCGGGGGACAGCACTTGGGCGCCTAGTTCCTGCAGTTTTATGTTTGTCCAAGCCCAGTGCTGTGCTGTGTGTGTCCTGCAGCACTGTGAGATACACACCTTAGCACAGCCGTTCTCAGACTCTCAGTTGGGACCCATCGGTGGGTCACGACACCGCTTTGATGGAGTCTTCATGGCTGGTGTTAGTGTTGCCGGAGTCCAAGACCAAAGCCTGAGTTCCACTGCCCAGGGTCAAAGCCCAGCGGCTTCAGCCCTTGATTATGGGGCTTAGATTCCAGGCCCCCCGCCTAAAGCTGACGTCCTTTGGTGTTGGCCCACCCCCATCCAGCACAGTGGGTCTTGGTTGGGCTCGTGCTTCGCCCCTACCCCTTGTGGTCATGTGGTAAATTTTCTTGAAGGAGGTTTCAGTGCAATGGAGTTTGAGACCCTCTTCCTTTAGCCTAAGCAAACAAGAAGAGGCATGGTACAATTTAGGATGATTACCCAACACACACATACTAGATTAATACCATGCATATGATGCCTATGAATAATGGGAGGGTTCATATAATGGCCATGCCTGGAGGGGCCTCACTGAGAATGCTTCATCAGGACAAGCCGCAGAGCATGGGGCAGGCAGTCTCCACCACTGGTGGTCCTTCCCGTAATTAGCTGTACCCAGCCGGAAACAAAACTGCTTCTATAATACCTCACTGGCTGTCAGTAAGACCCAAAATACAATTCCCCATTCAGCCTTTGGCTCCTAGCCAAGGCAAATGGGATGAGGATTGCTTAAAACCTTTTCCCCCATACGTAAAGTTCTGCCAGTCCCAAGAGATTGGACATGTTACCCACCAGGCCTGTGAATATTTCAGATGTTATCCACATACATGCTTATAGTGAATTCCTATTAACTGAATTAAGATGAGGTTAAAGATCACATACATGCAGTTCTGAGTAACATTCCTGGGTTGGTTTTATAGTGGAGATAGTATGCTGCTAATCTGACGAAAGTTCTTCCAGAATCAATTCCATAGATTACATGCATCTGACAAAGTGGGTCTTTGCCCACGAAAGGTTATGCCCAAATAAATCTGTTAATTTGCCACAGACTCCTCAGTGTTTCTGCAGATACAGACTAACCCAGCTACCCCTGTGATACAGTTCCATAGATTATGGCCCAAGTGGTAGTCCTTGGATTGGCTTTGTTCAAATCCTTCCATAAGAATTTGCAAGGAGAGTCCCCGGATACCTGGCTATCTCAGTCTTGCAGCTTGAACTTCTGACAAAGTTTAAGCAGATGTAAGACAACAGGACGAGGTCACAGAATTCTTTTATCGATCTCCAGCAGGCTGTGATAGCCTCACAATAACAGATAATTCAGTGGGCCCTCCTTGGCTAAAGAACAGGTAATATATATGGCTGCTTTGAAATCAATTCCTATTTCCTGTGAAAACATATTGATTAACATAAAGCAACTGACCATTCAAAGGCTTATGGCTGGTCTACTGCAAAGTTCATAGAGAAATACAGACAATAGAGAAATACATCACGTGCTTCATCTACTTTCTAATATTGCCTTTTGAGCTCTGGCTTGATGGGATATAATAATGAAATACTGCAGACAGGAACTGACATTTAGCATCCGTGTGCTAATTAGACCACATTGGTAAACTCCTAACAGATAGAGGTAAACCCAGACAAATACAATTAGTATATGCTTCTTACCATCTCATAGTACAAGTTTGCAATTTAAAATACTTAGTCCACTTGCCTGGCTCTGATTCTTGCCTTCAAGGAATGGCCCTGTTTGCTCTTTCATAACTTCTCTAATATTTCCTTACAGTTTGGTCTGGATCACTTTTGCCTGCTGTCAGCTTAACCATTTCTGCCCCAGTGTCACTGTCTGTAGCCTGTATGTTTGGCTAACACCCCATTGTAGTTGTATGCGTTTTCTTTGCTGAAGTGCTCTTGGAGATGAATGTTGCAGTAAGACGAGGGACAATCTTCAAATAATTGCTTCTTTCTTTCAGGTCCAGCAACATGTTTCAGGTGCCATTGCCTCTGGATCGAGAAGGGATCCTCTTCCGGCTCCGCTTTACCACCCTGGCTGTTGGGACTGTGTGTTGCCCACTATTTGGATTCCTTTTCTGCGTGATTTGGTCTCTGCTGTTCCACTTCCAGGAAACAACAGCTACTCATTGTGGAGTATGTGTGTGCAGCGTGGTAGAGAGCTTAAAAGGCCCCTCTAGACCCTGACCCTGTTAAAGATGTGATATCTCAAAGACCAGTAGTGTTGTCTAGTTAGTAGAGTTGGACACCTGAGCATCAGAAGTCCTGTGTTTTATTCCAGGCTTCCCTGCTCACTTGCTATATGAACTTGAGCAAGTTACTCTCCTCGTTTTCTCAGCCTATGTCTACACTAATGCAGAAAGTTGCGCTAAGGTACACAACTCCAGCTATGTGAACAGTGTAGCCGGAATCAAGGTCAAGTTATCATGGGGTCTACACCACGGAGAGGGTCAACAGGAGAAACTTGTTGATTTACCTTACCCTTCTTATCAAGGATCAACTGCAGTGTGATCTGTGGTTGATTTGTCGGGTCTTCACTAGACCTGCTAAATCAACCGCTGGTGGGTTGATCCCAATGCATCAATCCCTGCTGTAGTGTACATGTGGCCATGGTTTCCTGATCTGTGACCCAGGATAGAGCTTGCCCTTGCTAAGCACACCAGTGTCTTAGCTGTAAATATGCCCTATTCTAATACACAGTCCCAATGCCTCTTCCACAAACTCATTTTCCTCCTAGGTCCCCAATTACCTCCCCTCCATCAGTGCTGCGATCGGTGGTGAGACCCCTCAGCGCTACGTGTGGCGTTTCTGCATCGGCCTTCACTCGGCGCCCCGCTTCCTCGTGGCCATAGTGTACTGGAACCACTACCACAGCTGTCACTGCACGCACCCTCGCTACCCACGGCTGTGCCACATCAACTTCACCCTCAACCTTCTTGAAAACGTCGCTCTCCTTTTGCTCACATATGTGTCCTCCTTGGAAAACTATGGTAGGTTTCTACTGTGTGCTGTGCAGATGCCCTTGCAAGTAACGGTGGGGGTTAGGCACAGTCATGGATCCCATCTTTAAGTGCTTATTTTTGGGGTTGCGAATTCAGGAGTGAATCAGTAAAAATGCACATATTCCTTTAAAATCAGAGGTCCCGGTAGTAAGAAAAGTCCCTGAGACTTGTACGTCACAAGCATTAACTAATTGAGCCTCACGGTAGGGTCAAAACATGGCCAAAGGACAGGTGCAAAGTACTCCATTTAGGAAGGAACAATCAGTTTCACACACATGGAATGAGAAGTGACAGGAGTACGACCGAAAGAGATTTAGGGGTCATAGTGGACCACAAGCTAAATATGAGTCCACAATGTGACACTGTTTCCAAAAAAGCAAATGTGATTCTGAGATGCATTAAGTGTCATGAGCAAGAGACGAGAAGTCGTTGTTCCGCTTTACTCAGCCCTGATTAGGCCTCAGTTGTAATTTCGTGTCCAGTTCTGGGCACCACATTTCAAGAAAGATGTGGAGAAAGCGGAGAAGGTTCAGAGAAGAGCAGCAAGAAAGATTAAAAGTCTAGCAAACGTGAGCTGTGAGGGATGATTGAAAGAGCTGGCTTTGTGTGGTTTGAAACAGAGAAGACAGGGAACATGATAGTGGTTTTCAAGTACCTCAAAGAAGGTTACAAGGAGGAGGGAGAAAAATTATCCTCCTTAACCTCTGAGGGCAGGACCAAAAGCAATGGGTTTAAATTGCAGCAAGGGAGGTGTAGGCTGGACATTTGGAAAAACTTTCTAAATGATGGTGGTTAAGCACTAGAATAATTTGCCTAGGGAGGTTGTGGAATCTCCACCATTGGAGATTTTTAGGCAGGAGGTGACATAACTATCTGATGGGGGTGATCTAGATGGTGGCTGGGGCTGCCAACTTGATGAACTGTCGAAGTCTCTTCCAGTGTTTCCTCTATTTTTCCCATTCATGAGTGGAATCAGTTTTGTAATGTGCACCGAGGCATCTGCTTGTGTGCGCCACCATTAAAGACAGGCTGCCAGCTGTGGGCACTTTGCTAATCAGCTGGGCAGCATTTGAATCTCTCCTGTGCAGCCCCCCAAGCACTCAGTTTAGAGCAGGTTTTCCCAAACTATGGGTAGGGACCCAAACGTGGGTCAGGATTACATTTCAAAAGGATGGCCGGCTGGCAGGGCTGGGCGGCTCCACAGGTGGCCATTAAGAAGCCATTCACACCCCTGAAGTGGTTCTCAAGTCAGCCAGTTACACTGAGAACCATTTCAGCTGCAGGGCAGAGAAGTGCATACCTGAGGAGCAGCACCCAGCTCAGGTAAGGTGGAGGCCTGAGGCTGAAGCTGGGAGGGAGGACAGAGCTGATCAGCTCCCTGGCTTCCAGCCGCTGCAGGAGATAGGGTCACCCCAGACCCCAGCCAGGGTTCCCACAGCTGGTGCAGCCAGCCAGGGCTCTGCCCCAGCTGGCTTCCTGCCATGGGGGTTGGGCATGCCCCCCGGCCCCAGCCAGCTACCAGCTACCAGCTACAGGGATGGGGGTTCCCCCCATACTGACCAGGGCTCTGGACCCCAGCCGGCTTCCAGCCAGGGGGGTTGGGATTCCCCCTCACCCAGGCGGCTGACACTGCCAGCTGGAGCTCCATGCCCCAGCCGACTTCCAGCCATGAGGGTCCCTGTGCCTCCCCAGCTCCCCCCAGCCTGTGAGTGCTTCCTAGCCCCTGAGTGTGACTCCACTAGCCCCTGATTTTTGGGGTGTAAGCCAGGGAGAGCAGTTTGGGGATGAGGGTCTTTCCACCACCACGGCTCTGACTAACTGTAGTAAATGTAGTGTTATTATTTCATGAATACATTTCTGCTTTTGTATGAAATAACTATTATGAATATATAAACATGAGGGGCACAATTTTATATTCTTGCCTCAGGCTCAAAATTAGCTAGTTATGGCTCTGCTTTCCCCTGCTTCCCCCCTGTTTTGGAATTGCCCTGGGTCACCAAGTCCTCCTGAATTGTCAAAATGGGTCCCCCTCTGGAAAAGGTTGTGGGAACCGCTGGCTTAGAGGGACACCTCCAGTTTTAGTGTTCTCTGATTCCAGGACTGAAAGTCCTGACTGCCTGCTGGCTGTTAGGTGGCCTGTCTCAATGGCTTGGTTGGATCTCCGTGCAGTGAACTGTGGGCAAGGACCCTTGTAACAAACCACCTGCAAAATGAGGCGTTAATTGGCCCGGTTGCTGAAAGCCTCTGCCGAGTGCCAGGGCCTAAAGAGACCCTGGAAACTGACTGCCCCTCTCCACCCTATGAGTGCCTCCCAGGCTGGGTTTGATGTGTGTTACCCCCATGCAGATGAGGAAGCTTGCACTGCTATATCTGGGTAAAGGGCTTGTCAAGCCAGGGCCATCCTTACCCATACTCAGAATATTCAGCTGCATAGGGCACCCAAAAGTTTGGGGAACCATTGGTTCTTGATATCTATCAGAGAGGTCGCCGTGTTAGTCTGTAGCTTTGAGAACAAGAAGTCTTGTGGCACCTTATAGACTAACAGATATTTTGGAGCGTTAAGTTTTCATGGGCAAAGACCCGCTTCATCAGATGCATGAGTCGGGGGGTGGTTTCAGAGGGGTATTTAAAGAGTGAGGTCCCAGAAAAAGGGAGGGCCAGAGCTGACAAGGTCTATTCAGCAGGGTGGAAATGGCCCGTTGTCAATAGTACATATCAAAAGAGGAAAAAACAAGTCAGATCAGACAGGGGGATATGAGCTTGATGTCCAACCACCTGCCTCTTCCTGTCCCTATTCTATGGCTCTGCTGCTTCCAGAGAGAGTCTATCTAACTTCATAGTGAAAACCACACCAGAGCTATTAGCAGAACCTGGGAAAGAGCCATTCAAAGGGTTGTGAAGCTATTGCACAGGCATTTGCCAACACCAAGTATGTACCGGCACATCCCGAATTTCCTTGTAAGTCAACAGGACGTTTGTTTAAAATACTTTAAAATATTTCCTTTGCGCACTTCTGAAGATTATAAAATCACACTGCTACAAATCCTCGTCCCCTCTTTCCCAGCTGCCATCGGGCACAGGGGCACCAGTTTAATACAGGTTAAACCTCTCTAATCTGGAACTCTCTTGTCTGGCAGCATCTGTAATCCATCATGATTACTTAGCATGGGCGTGGCCAAGTTTTCCACCGTCCCATAAAGTTTGTTTACAGCCACCAGCCAGATCGCAATGTTCTGTGCTGTTACATAGCTGTAATTTACTCCTCAGTGTCTTCTAAGAGCCCAATATCAGAGCTGTAGTCGTGTTAGTCTGTATCTTCGAGAACAACAAGAAGTCCTGTGGCACCTTATAGACTAACAGATATTTTGGAGCATAAGCTTTCGTGGGCAGAGACCTGCTTCGTCAGATGCATGAGTCGGGGGGTGGTTTCAGAGGGGTATTTAAAGAGTGGGGTCCCAGTAAAAGGGAGGGCCAGAGCTGACAAGGTCTATTCAGCAAGGTGGAAATGGCCCATTATCAGCAGTATGCATCAAAGAGATAAAAACAAGTCAGATCAGACGGGGATGTGGCCCATTGTCAGAGTCTAATGGGGTGATATTAACACCCAGGGCAGAGAAGATGAAGTGTTAGTAATGCTGCTAGACAATATTGACCTCCCACAGTCCTGCAAATTCTCTCGTTCAGCCTGTCAGGTCCCGAGAGCAGTTCAGCCTGTAGTACCATACCTCCTAAGCACATCCCGGTGCCAGGCTAGCTCTGTTCACACTGCTGCTCTTCCAAGGATGGGGAGAAAGCTGGTTTAACCCTTCAAAGTGGACATGTTCCTGAACTGCCGAGCAGAGGATTTGCCAGCTTTGTGGGGAAAGTGGTTGGGAGCTAAAGGGTAAAGGAGTGAGAACGGGTCAGCACGTTCCCCTCCCTGATGCTCTCTAACATGCAGTTATCCTAGGGCAAGCAGGAGCAGATGCAAACTGGCCACATAAATGTGAGCTGTTCCCTATCCCCGAGAACAGCCTCCTCAACTTACCAAGGAGCCTCTGGGCAGCCTAGTGTGTCAGAACCTTGTCTAGGCACTGGGGCTGTCGGACGCCCCAGAGTTCAGTGATTCATAGGTGGGTTCTGGGGCCTCAAAGTGCCTTTGCTTCCTTGAGGCTTCAGCACTGCTTAACGCGCCACTGGTAAGTTTTCCTGCAAGTTCACCCCTCCCATTAAGAGTCCCTCGGGGCCCAGTCTGTCGCCTTGTGTTGCAGAGCCCCCCGGGCTGCACATTCGCCACCTCTGAAGACCACTGTGCCTTTCTCAGTAGCGCACTGTGAACAAGGGCCGAAGTTCTAACTCGTTCTCCCAGCCCCAGTCCTTCAGGGCTGCCCTCATCATTGAGCAGCTCCCTGGTTTCCACTGAAATGTAAGAGGTTTCATTTGAGTGTGTCTGCAAGGGATCTCCGGGGCGATTTTCATGATGAATTTGCTGCTCATTGCCCCCTACCCCTGGCCAGGCATCTTTTACCCGGGAACCAGAGATTCGTCAGGTGTTGCAGGGTTGCTGGTAAGTGCCAGGCTGCGGGCACTGCTTGTGGGTGAGTTTTGGGGTAGAGGTGGGGTTTTTTTTCTTCGTTTGAACACACTTAGTTTAAAATGTCCCACCCAGAATCCAGGGGCTTTGCTGAGTGGGGTGAAAATGGCCACAGCTTCCCTGCTCAGACTGGCAGCATTCCTCAAAGGGCTCAGGGTTAGGCTGCTCTGTGTCCTTCTGGAGGTTAGATCAAGGGGCTGGGAGCCCTGAGTTCAAGGTTGTCTGCCTAGTTCTGCTACTGACTCTCTAACTGTTCTGTGCCTCAGTCATTGTCATTGCCATGCAGAGGGGCAAAGTGGCCCTGCCAAGCAGCACTGTCCCCTCCCGCGCCCTTTGCTTAGGGATTGGTGCCACTCAGCTGAGTGGTTGCGGACTCTGGAGTGTAGCTGAAGCCCCCGGTGTGTCTCCTAACTACTCTGAGCCGCCTGGGGTGGGGAATGGCTCGCACTGATTTCGCACGGCCGGTCCCTGATTCTCCAGCTCCTTAGGGGCAGCACCAAGAATAGAGCCCCGGAGCTTTGGGTCCTGGGTCACCGCAAGGCAGGACAGACCCAGCTCCTTCCAGCCTCCCTGCAGGGCCTTGTCATGTGCCTTTCCACAGCCTCCCAGCATCCCTCCAGCAGCTCCCTTTGGCTTATTCCCACGCTCAGCGTTAACGGGAAACCTGTCGTCTTGTCGTTGCAGCAATCCATGAAAACGCCTTCATCGTCTTCATCGCCTCGGCCCTGGGTCACATGCTCCTGACTTGCGTTCTGTGGCGTATGACTAAGAAACACACAGTAAGTCCCGAGGTACAGTAACCTTCCCTTCTCTACTCTCACCGCTCTGCTTTCGGCGGGCTGCGGGGGAGGGCTCGTCGCCTGTCTCTTGCGAGCGTGGAAGTGCCGTGAGGGGGCGGGAGGTCGCAGTGACTTCAGAGGGTGAACCAGATCGAGAGGAAAGGCGCTCCCTGAAAAGCGCATGACAGGCCAGTGCGCAGAAACAAGCGGAGCATTTATCTGCACCTGGGCAGATCTGAAGGCTTTGGTTTTCCATTTGCTTCCCTTAAATCGTGTTCTGGGGTTAGAGTTGCAAACAGCCGCTGGGTCACCCTGACCGTGCACCAGAAGTCAGCAACCTTTCCGAGGCAGAGTGCTGACCTCCATGGGCAGTTGGAGGGCCGGCGAGACTTTTTATAGTCACTACTAGTCCTACTGACAACAGCTTGGTTAATAAACAACTGACTCTGCAGAACGTTACCGGTTCGGCAGCGCTAGGTAGCGTTGGCTGGTCTTTTGATAACCCACGGGTGGCCTGGCTTTGAGCAGGCTCCGAGCTGCATAGGGGAGGCTGGGCTAGGTCTGAGTTCCTGCCTCATGTGCCGATGAAAATTGGCTCCTGTGCCACTTTTGGCACCTGTGCCGGGGGTTGCTGAACCCTGCCCTGCACGCTGGGCCTGTGGAGCACCTGCCTTAGAACGTGGACTCTGGTTTTGTGGTTGCCTTGCTCTCTGGAGCTCATGTTTTGTGGATGAATGAAAACACCTGGTCATGCAAGTCTCAGAGGGGGAGCTGCATTAGTCTGGACTTGCGAAAACACCGAGGAGCCCCCTGGCACCTGGGAGACGAACTGATTTGGTAAATGGTCCCCCCTCCTTTGGTTGTTTAAACCCTGGATTCTGTTTTACCTCTCCATTCTTTTAGAACTGGGCTCTACCCACCAAAGCTCACGACCTAATACAGTTGTAAGGCTCTAAGGTGCCACAGGACTGCTGGTTTTGGGGCGGAAGCTTTCATGAGTAAAACCCACTTGGTCAGGTGCTTGGTCTTGCAAGCAAACTGGAAAGGAATTGGCTATCGATATGTGCCAGCAGAGGGCAGGATTAGCCAGTGTGAGTTTTCTACCTGGTCCTACTTCGCACAGCTGTAAACGTTTCCTCCAAAATTTCAGCACTGTGGTCTGCCACTGTACCCCTGCCAAGGGGGTTAGACCCATTTCCTCTGGCAATAAACCGAGGCACAGAGGGGGTAAGTGACGCCTCTCTCACACAGGAGGTCAGCAATTGAACGCAGGACTCCTGACTCTCAGCCCCGTGCGCTGGGTAGGCTGCTGCTCCCTGCTCTGGAGAGAGGAGGGTGGCTGGTTTCCAACCCACTGATAACTGAGTGCCCTGCGAGCCATGCGTTAGGTGTTTGCATAGTGCAGGGGCGAAGGCAGGTTCTGAAGCACTAGCTGAGCGGTGTTCGCTGGCCAGTGGGCTCCAGGTTTTACACGCTGAATACAAGGCTCTTTTTTTTTTCGACTAAGCCTTTGGGCGTTCCCAGATCTTTCTGGATCTCAGTGCCCCCAGCTCCTGCTGTCCTCCACCTGTTTCCCTTCTTCCTCAGGTGCCCACAGGGCAGAACCCTTACCCCCAAAATCCTGTTCATGGGTTGCCTAGTCATTGGCAGCCTTGGAGGCAGGGTGAGGAACAAGGAGCCATGCCCAGGAATACAACCTCTCCCTCCAGGTCAGGCCTGAGGCATGCTGACTGCAGGGAGAAGCTTGCTGTAGAGCTGCAAAGTGGACACCCTGGGGCTGGCGGGCTGGCGGTTTTCACCTAGCAGGGAAGCTGACAAAGGCTCAGGTCTGCGCTATAAAATGCTGTCGACTTTGCTGACGTTGGCAGCGCACCCCTGCGGGTACTAAACCACTGGTGTTGTGCACCGTGTTAAGAGCCTTCTGTCTGTCTGAGGTGCCGACAAGTCCCGAAGGGGGAAGAGGTTGCCCCGAAGCAGGTGCGATCCTGCAGGTGGTTCCCAGGGAAGGCTGGGACTCCGTGTGTGTAAGGCTGTGCAGAGCTGGGAACAGTGACAAGAGGGAGGTGGTCTGTAACCTCAGGACTTACTAGGGGTTGAATCATCTCCCACAGGAAGGGGCAGAAGCCCCGTCCTGGGGGTCGTTTACTCCACGATAGGGAATCTCCTGCGTCGGCTCCTAGGGGGAGATTCAGAGACACCCCGCTGTCTCCGGCAGCCCCACCTGCCCAGCGCTTACTCAGGAAAAGTGGCATGAAGCAAACCCTTCCTTGTTTCCCCGGTGCGCCGGGGCTTGCCAAGGGCAGGTGCTGCAGAAAACAGAGTAAGAGTTCAAGAATCAGCTCCTTTGGTGATTTCCACCCTGGCCCCGCTGGCTGGTAGGCTTTGACTTTGTTTCCCTTGGGCAGACATCAGATCAAAACTGCTCTGGCGCTTTTGGGCATATGGCTGCTCTTTTCGTGTCTGGTCCTCGCATGTCCGTCACGCATCGGGAGCGTTGGCAAAGCGGGTTAGAACATCTAACTGTGAGGGGACACACGTGCATTGAGGCAAAGGCATCCAATTGTAGCATGCTGACAAATCAGCCCTGGCACAAGCTGTTTGCTTCTGGGGTGAAACCCACCAGTGAGAGCAAGGTCTCTGTAGGCTCGGAGGGAACCCCCTACGCTGGGAAGGAAGAGAGAGGGATTTGAGTCGCTCTGGGGTGTGTGTGAGAGTGGATGGTTGCAGAAGCTGAGAATATGCTTCTTTTTTCCTGCTCAAGGTGGCAACAAAGAGCTTACGAAGCACTGGAGAGAGTTACTGACAGTTTTATGTAGTAACAGAGAGGGAGCCGTGCTAGTATACACACTATCAAAACAAAAAGCAGTCAAGTAGCACTTTAAAAACTAACAAAATAATTTATTAGGTGAGCTTTCATGGGACAGACCCACTACTTCAGACCATAGCCAGACCAGAACAGACTCAATATTTAAGGCACAGAGAACCAAAAACAGTAATCAAGGAGGACAAATCAGAAAAAAATGATCAAGGTGAGCAAATCAGAGAGTAGAGGGTATAAAGGGTGGTGGGAGGTCAAGAATTAGATTAAGCCAAGTATGCAAACGAGCCCCTGTGGTGACTCAGAAAATTCCCATCCCGGTTCAAACCATGTGTGAATGTGACAAATTTGAGTATAAAAGACAGCTTGGCTGTCTCCCTTTGAATAGTGGTGTGAAAATTTTTTGTTCAATAACACACAAATTCTTTAAGCCATTAACAGAATGCCCCATTCCATTAAAACGTTGATTAACCGGTTTGTGGATCTGGAGTGTTTTTATGTCTGTTTTGTGCCCGTTAACTCTTTGTCTAAGGCAGTTAGAAGTCTGTTCAATGTACAAAGCATCTGGGCATTGTTGGCACATGATGGCATGTATGATGTTAGCTGAGGAACATGAGAATGTGCCCATGATTCTGTGAATAACCTGGTTAGGTCCAGTGATGGTATTTCCGGAGAAGACATGTGGACAAAGCTGGCAGTGGGCTTTGTTGTGAGGAAAGGTTCCAGGACTGGTATTCCTGGCGTATAGATTGTGGCTGTTGGTGAGAATCCTCGTAAGGTCGGGAGGTTGTCTGTAGGAAAGAACATGTTGGCATGTCACCTAGGGCCTTCTGGAGTGTGGCATCCTGATTAAGGATAGGTTGTAGGTCTTTAATAATTCATTGCAGGGGCTTGAGTTGGGGACTGTAGGTGATAGAAGGGTGGGATGGAATGCCCAGGCTCAGAGCGTGTCCACCCGGAGCCTTCGTTTCCACCAATTGGTTGCTAACTTTGGTGTCCTCGGGTAGCACCTCCTCTGGGCACTACCCTGCTCTAACCACGGTGAGCCTGGTGTTAACCAGGCCTGCAGAGCTCTGCTCCCACCTGGCAGGGCTGCTCCTCCACAGCCTGCATTGTGAAACCCAAATCTGCCAAGTCACCACTCGTCCGTTTCACTGGGGCCTTCCGAGAAGGTTAGGAAACTCAGTGAGAGGAGGTTTGTGCTGCTCTGCCAGTGTCAGTGAGGATGATGGCTGCGTCTGCCAGCTGGCTCTCGCGTGGTGTTCCTTACTCCACACCAGGTCCTTCTGCCTTGCGCCTCAGCTACCCCTCTCTTCTATACCCCTGGCTCCCTCCTAGAGGGAAGAACTCAGGACTACTCCTCAGATCCCAGCTCTGCCTTTGTAATTGTCCTTCTCCAGTCCTACTAATGGAGCCTTTGGCATTAGCTTCCCAAGTGGCCGTACCCTCGGGCACACACTAGGGCTGCTGAAGAGGCCTCTCCTTGGCAGTGCTTGAACCTGAGCTCACCTTGCGTATTTTCTGTGCGCGTGTGAGCGACTGCGAGCCCCATGAGCCGACGCTCGGATCTTTGTGCAAATGGAGCCAGGCAAAGTGCCCTTGGCCAGGCTCCGGGCCCTGCTGTGCTCACGGTCCAGGAGCATCTTGGTCCTGCAGTGCCCTTCCCAGCAGCATGTTGCTGGCAGCTTAGACGGGTGCACTTCGGGCCTTGCTAGATGTGACATACAAAGATTTAATTTCAGTTCCTCCTGTTAGAGACCCAGCGCTCTGCTCCTCCCTTGGGCAGAGTGCGAACCCTGTGGGGACTTGGTCAGACCTGGGGGCGGTCGGTCACACCTGACTCAGCCCTGGGGAGCATTGGCAGCCGCACCAGCTGGGGAGCGTGCTGCGCTCGGCGTGTTGCAGTCAACCACGGGCGCTGCTCTGGATGGCCTGGCTGAGTGCGCTGCTGGCCGGCAAGCAGGGGACTCGCTGTCATGGAGATGACTTCCTCTCCCACTCTGGGAAATGGTGCAGGCCTGGGGAAGCTGGCCTTGCCAGCTGTGCGAGTTGCTTAACCGTTTCTCCTGTTCCACCCTCTCCACCAGGACATCTCCAGCCTCACGGCTCCCTTTGGAGGTACAGTAAACCCTTCAGTTATGTGGGAGTTGCATTCCTGCAACCTCTGCATAACTCAAATTTTCACTCAAGTCGAGGGGAGATGGGAACCAGCCTGCAGCCTGGTTCTCAGCTCCCCTGAGCTTGCAGGAGCCAGGAAGCCAGGAACCAGGGGGCAGTCTGGTTCCAGTCTCCCGGCTGCCTGCAGGACCTGGGAAACTGACTAGCTCATGAAGTCAATTTCCTGGGTCCCGCCAGCGCAGGGGAGCTGGGAGCCAGACTGCCACTTGGTTACCACCTCCCCACTCCTTGTGGGAACCAGGAAGCTGACAAGCCATGAGCTGATCAGTTTCCTGACTCCTGCAAGCCCAGGATAGATGGGAACCAAGAAGTAGCCTGGTTCCCAGCTCCCCTGTGCTGGCGGAACCCAGGAAATTGACCTCATGAGCTTGTCAGTTTCCTGGGTCCCACAAGAGGCGGGGAGAAGGGAACCAGGCTGCTGATTGGTTCCTGTCTCTCTGCCACTTGCAGAACCTGGGAAACTGACCAGCTCATGGCTGGTCAGTTTCCTGGCTCCTGCAAGCAGCACTGGGAGCCCAGCCACTTCCCAGCCATGGGGTTGCGGGGGACCCCCGCCCCACAGCCAGGGACCCCGCAGCTGCCTCTGGTGCCCATCTGACTTACAGCCACGGGGCTGTGGAATCTCGCCCACCCCCACACACACAGCCGCTCTGTCACATAAATGTGAGACACACGAATTTCGAATGCGCGTATCTTGGGGGATTACTGCAGAACGGTCTCATTGGCCCCGCTCAGCAGAGACGGACACTACAGCTCAGGGACATGGAGCCACTTGCCCAAGGTCCCCCAGCCAGGGTTCAAATCTGGATTTTCTGACAGCCGGTCTCCTGTGCTAAGAACCAGCCTCGCTCCTGCTCCTCACCTCCAGCAATGATCCGTGGGCATTAGCTGGCTGCTGCTCTCGTGGCGGGTCAGGAGGTGGCGCTGTGACACGGGGAGGGGGGCGGCTCCTTACCTGTCTTCCTCTCAGATTAACAAATGTATCTGCAATAAATGGGCCAGGCTTTGGCTTGCGCCTAGCGGTGGGGTGTCTGGAATCTCCCGCCAGCGCAGTACTGGGAGTAATCAGCACCCAGCAGGTCTGTTTATGCAGCGGCAATGTGCCCTGGCTGCCAGATGGGTCTCCGCCCTGCCCGTGGCCAGCAGCCTCGGCCTGACAGTGTCAAGAGTTTTCGTGCTGATTCCTGACCCGAGGCGGGAGTTGGGAAGCGAAGCTGAGATTTCAGCAAGGACCAGGTGCTGGGGCTAGGAGCCGAGAGAAGCAGCCTGGAAGGTCTTGTATGCAGGGCAACAGCCTCAGAGGCTCTGCTGAGCTGGGGGTTGCCCAGCAAGAGCCTGGGCAGAGCAAGGGTGTTTTGGGGTGACAGTCAGGGATGATGTAGCGTCCCAGACAGGCTGCTGGGTGACGGGCCTGGGTTGTGTATTGAGGTGTTGCAGGGAGAACTGTCAGGCGCTGCAGCTCTGCCCAGGACCAGCAGGGGGCGCTGCAGCACTGCCGAGTCCATCCAGTCTCAAGGGGCCCTGTCCCGCATGAGCCCTGCTTGGTGTATTGTCCTGGCACGACCCTGATTTTGAATGGGGTGACACTCCCTACGCCCAGCCTTTGCCAACCGGATCCTACATAACTTCCCGGAGCTGAATCAAACTCAGGCTCTTCCTAGCAGGTGGCAGCTGATCCTGGGGTGCCGCGCGCTCCGCATCCCAGGGCAGGGGTCTGGCCGGTGGGATGGGCTGGAATGAGTGGCTGTCAGGCACTTCCTTGGCCCAGCTCCCAGAAGCAGGGCCCTTGGTGCAGCACCCAGCCTAGCCCATGGGCGGGCTCCACCTGGGGTCTTTCTGCCAGTCTCGGCTGGCCTCTGCGAGCCGGCGGAGCCCATCTCTTGCAACATGCAGGATATTCTGCAGGCGGCGGGGGATCAGCGTGGCTGGGGAGCCCAAGGGTGGTGTTGCCACATCCTCCTCCCTTCCTGGCTGAGCTGAGCGAGCCGTTCGCGGCAGGGCCGGAACTGCCAGGCTCAGCGCTGAGTAGAGAGAAGTTGAGGCGGCAGCTGCTGACCTGGTGGGAAATTCTGACTGTGGCAGATTCTGGCGGAATAACCTGGTGGGTCTTCTCATGCCAGGGTCATGGCCCTGGGTCCTCCACCCCCCACAAGCACGGGCCACAATCTGACTCCCTTCTTGTCTTCCCCGCGTCAAGGGGCCGCAGCGGCTGATTTCTGCCCTGGCTGCTGGCCTCCCACAGTGATCTGGGCCAGAGGAGCAGGTTGGAGCCCAGCAGGCTGACATCAGGAGGGCCTGTGGATGGGACACAGAGCCAGGAACGGGGAACAGCGGCAGACAGTCACAGTGACTGGCTGCGAAGGACCTGGCATGCATGAGGTGATGGACTGCACCCGTGGCTCGGCAGGGGTTAGCACCCTGGCCATGGGGCGATGGACAGGAGCCCTGGCTCGGCAGGGGTTAGCACCCTGGCCATGGGGCGATGGACAGGAGCCCTGGCTCGGCAGGGGTTAGCACCCTGGCCATGGGGCGATGGACAGGAGCCCTGGCTCGGCAGGGGTTAGCACCCTGGCCATGGGGCGATGAACAGGAGCCCTGGCTCGGCAGGGGTTAGCACGCTGGCCATGGGGCGATGGACAGGAGTCCTGGCTCGGCAGGGGTTAGCACCCTGGCCATGGGGCGATGGACAGGAGCCCTGGCTCGGCAGGGTTTGTGCCACGTGTGGGTGCTGGCATGTACATCCCCAGCAGGAATCTGAAGTCTTGCAAAAGCTTCGCACTCCTCACGGCGTGTGTCGCAAGCCTCTTTGAGCAAGGGCAGGAAGGCACTGGGGAGCTGCTTGGCAAAGGGGAAGTAGACAGACTCCAGCCACCAGAGCTCATTTTGCAGTTCTGAGGCAGCCAGTCACCAGCAGCCTTACCAGGAGAGCTCCCCAGCCAGGTGGAAAGGCGAGAGCAGGCCAGGAATGGGGCAGGGCAGGGAGAACCAGGGAGACAGAGACCGAATAAAGCAGAGATCAGGGCAGCGGGGTCAGGGGAACAGCCCATCGCGGAGCCATCCATTCCCCCGCTGCCTGCGAGTCCGTCCCCACACCTGCATTTGCCCACGTTCCTCCTGGGCTGTCCTCTGCCGCCCCCCTGCCCAGGCTGGCTGTCCCTCCAGGTGCGATGGAGCAACACAGTCAGGCGCGCTAGTTTCGTTTTGTGTTTCTCTGCCCATGCGGAGGCATTTTCCTTCCTCCCCGGCAGCTGCCTCGCCACTCTCTGCAGTTTCTTAGCAGCTTCTGGCGAATTATCAGCAGAATCCAGCTCCAGGGGCCAAGGTCAGTTGCAGCCTGGGAAGATGGCTCTGCTCTTCATTGTTCCGGGTGCAGCAGCCACCCCACCCAGCCCCTGAAGCCAGTAGCTCACAGATTGCCTTAACCCCTCACCCCAAGCCTCCCAGCCACAGCTGTCACAAGGAGGCAGCTCAGTGTGTCAACTAGGCACCAAACCGAAGTACAAGAGCTTTTCACACAGTTGGTGTGTTTTAACCCTGGTGTCCTGGCCGAAGTGCAGCAATATCAGGCTACCTAGACCTCTGCTTGCGCTGTCAATCAGAGGTCTCCTTCACTTGCTCTTCTGCAGCATTGCTGTGCAACTGGTCGCCAGCTGCCACACACTGCCCCAGAGGTGGCTGCGTTTCAGAGGTTCTGAAAAGCTCTTTTGGAGTTTGCAAAGGGCCTCGATGAAAGCTGCTCTGTACACAGAGAACTGTGAGCAGGGAAACGTCCAGGTGATGCGTTATTTATTGTCTTTAAAATGCATTGCTCGAGGGCCCTGAGTTCAGCAGAAAGGGGTGTGATAGGCTTAGTCTTCCTGGGGCATTTGGATAGTGCATGGGACGCAGGCGTCAGCAAAGAGCAGGTCGCCCTGTTCACACCGAGGCTGCCTGTCGGAGCTGTGAGCCTGTGTCAGAACCATAGAGGGGGTCCCCCAAACTCAGCAGTGGCGCTCACACTTTACACCTTCAGCTAGCGTGCAGCCAGTGCAGCCTGCAGCGTGGCTGCTGGTCACGGAGACGAGCCAGCTATAAATATCCCCCCAGAAATTCTCAGCCCAGGCACTGCATTTGTCCCCACGGTCACCACATGGGAACCGGA
The DNA here is from genome assembly GCF_033958435.1 of Carettochelys insculpta. Taxonomy (NCBI): domain Eukaryota; kingdom Metazoa; phylum Chordata; order Testudines; family Carettochelyidae; genus Carettochelys; species Carettochelys insculpta. The sequence goes on along the minus strand of NC_134137.1, from coordinate 11,269,972 downwards.
AAGGGGTGTAGACACAGGCTGAGTTGGAAATGGAGTTGAACTGCGTAGCTTTCAGACAGGTGCCCCTGGCGCCCGGCTGTTCCCACTTGCGGGCCGTTTCCAGGCAGAGATCCAGAGCTAGGAGCTCCGAAAAGGGCCCTGGAAGAGTTTGGCAGTTCTGCAGGGTTAAAAGCCTTGAATTTCAGCTCCCTCAGCCAAAGGTAGAAGAAGTACCCTGAACGTTACTTGAGTAAAAGTACAGCTGCTCTCAGTTCTGGATACTTGAGTGCAATCAAGATGCGAGGTGTGTGTTTTTACTCAAGTAGTTTTCCAGGGGGCACCAGCAACTTGTACTTAAGTACCCCCCCCCACCCTCCCACACACACACACACACACACCAGCAACTGTACTTTTAGCCACGTGAGTTTGGGGCACTTTTTCCACCCCTGCCCTCAGCCCCACCCCTGTCCATGTGGGCAGCGGCAGCTGGCGCTGGGAGGGACCTTGCTCCCCCTCTAGGGGAGGACAAAGCAAACCAGGCTGCCCCTCGGCAGGAGGGCTTCCGTCTCACAGCGGGACGTGCTCTGGTTGTCTGCTTCCTGCTAAGCTGGGGGATCCCCCCAGGTTATACGCGAGTTCGCTGAGGCCTGAGATCCCCTGGGCTGTTGCGTTCCTCATGCCCCAGCTCGGTGGGGGAGAGCTGAGGAGCTCTGGGATGGCTCAGAGTGAGACGGGAGTGGGCCAGACCGGGGCACACCAGCTCTGGAGGTTTGAAGGCCCAAAGGCTTGCAGCGACCCCACCAGCCGTGCGATGGGGCTGAGAGCACAGCCTGGGCATGGCAGAGCCGAGCGACACGGGGCGGTTTCCCTGCGGCCCATCCAGCCCGCTGTGGAGAGGCAGGTCGCCCAGGGGCTTTGTGCTCGCTGGATCGGAGCCAGCCTGCCGGAGGGCTGTGGCTTTCGGGGCGCGGGAGGAAGCTGTCAGCTCTCTTGCTGCCGTCTGACTGCGGAGCGCATGGGAAACGCGCCTCAGCTCAAGGCGCGCAGACAGCTGGACTAAATATACTTGGCTGTGGTTTCCTGGGCCCGGCGCACATTCGGGCCCTGCTCCCACTGCATGAGGGGCAGCTCTTGGGACGTGGAGGGGACTGACGGGGGCGAGTGGCCAGCATCCCCCTGCCCCCTGGCCAGGGGGAAAAGGAGGAAGCTGAATTGACTGACTGAGCAGGATCGACTTCCTCTTCACAGGGGAGGCAGAAGCCAGCTGAGCTCTGGGCTCCGGTCGTACGGGCGGCTCTGGGGCGCGAGGGGAACGTGGGTCTCTCTCTCCCAGGCAGCCAGTCCCTGGCCACTCCTCAGGCTCAGCTCCCAGCATGCTCTCCGCTTGCCCAGATGAGAGCATCAGCGCAGTCCTCATGGCCTGGCCCAGGCAGCCAGCGGGGAGTGGAGCAGGGAGAGTGTGAGCCCAGAGCCAAGCCCCCGGCTCGGACGATAACAGCCCGGCATCCTGGGCCTGAGCGCCTCCTGCCCGGTGGTTGCACAGCTCAGTCTCACACGGCTCGTCAGCGGGCGCTCTGGCCTGCAGCGAGCAAGGGCACCGAAGGTCGGGCAGACGGGAAGTGGAGAGCCAGGCTGGCACCTCACCCGCACTGACAGAGGTGTCCGGGCGACGCCTGGGAAGCTGGCGCCAGCGGTACGGTTTCCTATGCGGGGCTGAGACCCCCCAGGCCGGGACAGACCGAGCCTGTGTGCGAAGCACGCCAAGCCTGGCTGCCTCAGGTCAGCGAGTGCTCGGGATGTGAGGCCTAGGACCCTGCTTGGGGGCGGCTCAGAGCCCAAGTCCTGCTCTGGCTCAGCTCCAAGCCCTTGAGCCACCGACCTGTCTCCGCGGGGCCCTGCAGTGTGGTGTGGACACGTTAGTGCAGCTCTGGGACCCAGCAAACAGTCCCATGCAGCAGTGTGGACACAGACCTGGCTCCCTGTAGAGTGGGGATGTTCGCATGGCTCCGGGACTGGGTTTACAGGGTGGTGCAAAGGCTCCAAGTTCACGTTGCCAGGTCCCACCGACCAGGTTTACAATGCAGTGTAGACGACTCCCAGGGAGGCGAGAGCAGAGCCAGGCTTTGAACCGGGATCTCCTGAGTTCCAGGCCTGCGTCTTAACTAAAAGACCCTTCATCCTTCTTCCCGGATTGCCTCACAGCCTGGGGTTACGCCCAGCTGCGCCACACTGGGCCTGCCCCAGGGATCTCAGATCCCACGCTCTGCCCCACCCCATGTCCCGCTGCAGGGGCAGGCGTGGCCCCTGGCTGCTGGTTTTGTAGCACTTACTGCCCAGCCCCACCCAGTGTCCCAGAGATGAGCAGATTGGCACAAAGGTGCTACCGGGGCACAGTGACTTGCTAGTGCCAGGGCCAGTTGGACCAGCCAGGGCTGCTCAGCAGCACGAGGCCCGGTGCCGGCTGTCGGTGAGGGGTGGTACCAGCTGGCTCAGCTCCAGCGCAGAGGGCTGGAGTCTGAACACAATTTGTGCCAGAGAGTATTAAAATGCTGTCAGATCTCTCCACAGTGCAGGGCACTGAATGCAGCTGCCTCTGGGGTGGGCGGTGACAGTCCTACCCAGCCAGTGTAGGACAGGAGCTTGCAGGGCAAATTTGAATGACCTCAGGTGCTCAGGAGTCCAGTTGTACACTTCTTCTGGGAAGATGGCACCTCTGGCCCGGGTACTTTTCCGGGGGCTGCTTTACTTGGCGAGACCTGGAATCATTGGCATCACTTCTGGCTGCACACCAGCCCTTCCAGATGATCATAGAATCCCAGGGCTGGAAGGGACCTCAGGAGGTCATCTAGTCCAGCCCCCTGCTTCAAGCAGGATCAACCCCCACTAAGTCATCCCAGCCGGGACCGTGTCAAGCCGGGACTTAAAAACCTCTAGGGATGGAGAATCCACCACCTCTCTAGGCAACACATTCCAGTGCTTCACCACCCGCCTGGGGAAGTCGTTTTTCCTGATATCCAACCTACTCCTCTCCCTCTGTAACTTCAGCCCATTGCTCCTTGTTCTGCCATCTGACACCCCTGAGAACAGTTTCTCACCCTCCTCTTTAGAGCCCCCCTTCAGGAAGTTGAAGGCTGCTATTAAATCACCTCTCAGTCTTCTCTTCTGTGAACTAAACAAGCCCGAATCCCTCAGCCTCTCCTCACAGGTCTTGTGCTCCAGCCCCTTAATCATTTTTGTTGCCCTTCGCTGAACCTGCTCCAGCAAATCCACATCCTTTTTATACTGGGGGGCCCAAAACTGGACACAACGTTCCAGATGTGGCCTCACCAGTGCCGAATCGAGGGGAACAGCCACTTCTCTAGGTCTGCTCACAGTGCTCCTCCTAATGCACCCTAGTATGCTGTTAGCCTTCTTGGCTACAAGGACACACTGTTCACTCATATCCAGCCTTTCATCCACCATAACCCCTAGGTCCCTTTCCATCGTACTGCTGCTGAGCCCGTCAGTCCCCAGCCCATAACAATGCTTGGGATTCTTCCCTACCACGTGCAGGACTCTACCCTCCTCCCAGTTCCAGCCAGACTTAACCTGGCCTAGCAGCAGCACAAGCGAAGTCGCCCAACGATGGAAACTCCACACTGGCTGAAGAAACTTCTCAGCTGGTGCGACCAAGAGTTACAGGCGTCCCTGGTCTTCGGGGCAGGGCAGGTGGCTTACAGCAAAGGCTCTGGCCTTTCAGCCGTAGCTTTGTTGTGCCCTGTGAAGCAGACGCCTCCGCGGAGGATCTGGAGGCACCTGAAAGAGCAGCACGTGCCTCGGAGCGAGCTGGGTTGGGCGAGGGGCGTGGAGTGGCTGCAGGGCTTGAGATGGAAGAGCTGAAGCCGCTGCTCAGTCAACGAGCGCGGCTGAGCCAGTTGCATGCTGCTCGCCTACAGAAGAGTCACATTTCCGCTGCCAGAGGGGCCGTATGAAAACAAGGTGGTTTGTGACCTGCTTTTTCCTGTGTGAACTTTTACATAACACATCGCTGCCTGAGTTGCTCGTGGGATTTCACACATGGCCTTGGCAGCCCAGCCCCAACCCCTCTTCTGTGACAGGTGATTTCCAAGGAAATACCGGCTGCTGGGGAGATGTCCTGCGACAGAGGGGCCACCCCGCATTTCTGCACCTGTCTTGCTTGGAGGGAGCCCTGTTCAGTCATGCAAGGGCCACGCTTGTGTTTGACCTAGTCTCTTTCAGGTGACTCTTGTGTCGAATTAAATCAGGACAGTGCCTTGCAGGGGCAGGTGGGCGCTGCAGGAATTAGTTACCTCCTCATCTCCCCTAGAGTGAGGGGGACCCGGTGGCCAGCAAAGGCCATTGGGCAGCTGGGGGCATGGAGAGAGAAGGTGACAGGCCAATGGTCGTTCAGGAAACCAGTGGCAGAGCAGGGTTTTGAGCCCTGGTCCCCTGCCAGTGCAGCAACCACAAGCCCATCCTTCCTCTGGGGGTTTTCCTCCCCGGCGTCACCTGTTTGTGCGCTGAGGGCGGCGGGCAGTACCTACACGGTTGCACTTTCGGTGGGGTCATGGAAACTCTGAGGCTGTGATTTGAATGTTCCTACTTCTCAGCTGGCCCCATGACTTGGACTTTTTGCTGGGCCGGGAAGCTGAGAAAGGAGGAAAATCCCCTCCCACGGAAGCAGGAGTCAGGTGCACCTGGGAGGGTGCCCCTTCGGACGAGCCTGGCGCAGGCTTCCTGGCAGGCAGTGCCCCCAGGGCTGCTGAGTCTCTCTCACTGCTCCCTGTGACGACAGGCCTCTGGGCCCAGCCTGACTCGGTCCCACACCCCTCCTGGGCCTTTGTCCATCGGCCAGGCTGAGCCGGGGATGCCGCACGGCTGAAGTCACAACTCTGGTCTCCTTTGCCCAGTGTCGTGGGTTTGTGGCCCCTGGTGGGGCAGTGTGAGGTGGGGGGAGAAAGTGGCTGGGTGGGGAGCTCAGTGGGGAAGAGGACAGGAAATGGGGAGGTCTGACTGCCCTAGGAAAGGCAGCATCCCCCCATCCCCGCCTGACCTGGAAGTTCCCTGGGGACAGGTATTTGGGGCTGCCGCTGACGGAGGCGGGAGGGACCTTGGGGCTGCTCCAGCTGGGCTGTGTCCGTGTCTCCGTGGCTGCGCCTTTCGGTGCCCGGCCAGCCAGGGAATGTGGCCAGTTACTGGGGTCTGCAGCGAGGCTGGAGGGTCCTGGGACGAAGGTGCCTGGGAAGGGGACGAAGACCCTGCGTGGAGCCCCTGCGGCCGTCCCCCCAGCCCTGCCTCGGGGGCTCTCCTGTGCTCTGGAGGGGGCAGGAGGAGCCCGGTGCACTGCTGTGCTCGTGAAATGCCACCCGCCGGTTCTGCACCTGCCCCAGCTCTGCTTCCTAGTGTGGTTTCCTCCTCCCCCACCCGGTGGCAGGCGAGGGGGCACGGCCCTGGGGCGGGGGGGGAGCACCAGCCACCTGCTTTCTTCCAGCAAACCCAGGGCGCTTTGGCAGGCGTCCAGAGCGCAGAGGGAGCCGGGCCTGCGGAGGGGAAGGATCCGGCTGCTGGTGGCACGCGTGGGAGGAGGGGAGGGCACGTACCAGCCATGGGCTGCCGGAGCAGGAAGGCCGCGGCCACCTGCTGCTGCCCTGGCACCAGCAGTGGGGCTCGAAGTCTTGCCCTGATAGCCTGAGCCAAGGGAGAACCTGTTCCAGCTGTTGGCAGCATAAGGCCTCTCCCGCAGAGACCACCGAGCTGCAGAGAGAGACGCCCACGCCCATGCGACGGGGCGTTAAGTGACTTCCCCAAGGCTCCGCCGCGAGGCAGTGTCAGAGCTGGGGTTAGCCCTTAGGAACGCCCTGCTCATTGCTACAGCCCCTCCCCCTCCCCATAGCAGCCACCGCCGGGGAAGCGGCGCCCCAGGAGCCAGCTACCGGCCGGGCAGCGAAGGAGAAACGGCGCCTGGCCCGTTTTCCAGCCGTGTCGGTTGTCCAGCTGAGGGTGGCACAATGAGGGTGGCTTTGGGTCTGACCTTGCCCAGAGGGCTGGGGCCCGTTGCAGGAACCTGCCCAGCAGGGGCAGAGACAGAGCAGGGACGGCTCTGCGTGTGGCTTGCTGTGCCCTAGAGGCGGCTCTGTTCTGATGCATGCCAGCATCCCCGTCACCCGCGGGCTCTGCCAAGAGCCGGGGGGCGGGCGGGGTGTGTGACCTGCACAGGGAGGACCACATCTGGGGGTAAGGACTGGCCTGTGCCGGCTCAGACGGGGGCAGAGAGGACCAGACGCCTCGGTGGTCTCTGTGTGCTGGAGCTGAGGGCCCAGGGTTGCTGTGGGAAGAGGGGGGCGAGAGCCAGGAAGGGGGGCACTCTGCTAAGCCAGCTTTCGGGGCTCACCCCGGGTCTCTCGGTCTCCTTCAGGAGCGCAAGTCCTACAAGTGGAAGCAGCTGCTCTTCCTCTTTAACCTGGTCACCTTCTCCTTGGCTGTGTGCATCTACTTCCACCACAACTGGTACTGCGAGGCCGGAGGTAATGCCCGCGGGGCCCCATCGCAACCTCTCAGCCTTCTGCCGAGCCAGGGAGCAGGCGCTGGGGGCAGTGAGCTTCCCTGCCCCTGCCTGCAGGCCCCTTCTGAATAGGGTCCGTCCCCAGCTCCCGCCCCGCCCTGGGCTCACGGGGAAGGCTGCCAGCGTTTAGGGTTCTGTAGTGGGGGTGCTGGCCTGAGAGATTATGGAGAGCGATCCGCCTTTCCCTGAACGACCAGCGGATAGTGACAGCTTCCTGTCCCGCCCCGCTGGGCCGGGGTGGAACAGGTCCTCTGGAAACCAGAGCTCCTTGACCCGAACTTCAGAGCTGTGCGCTTGATTATCGCTCTCAGGCAGACATGGGCCAATGTTCCCGCTCATCTTTTCCACCTGGATGCGGAATAATTTTTTGTGTGCACTGAGGCATGCGTGAGGTGCACCACCACAGGTGCACCTCTCCCCTGGCTGCAGGCGCATTGCAGATTGGCTGGCAGCTCTTCGGAGAGGCTGCGCAGTGCACAGCTTACAGGGATCTCACTCCCCTTCACTGTTCTGCCCTGTCTCCCAGTCACCCTGGGGTGGGCTTCACCCTAGGCCTGGGACGGTCTCCTGGTTCTTGTGCACTCCCCTCCTTTAACCGCTCTGTTTCCTCCCTTCTCTCCCAGCTTACACCATCTTCGCTTTCCTGGAGTACCTGGTCGTCCTTTCCAACATGGCTTTCCACATGACCGCCTGGTGGGACTTCAGCAACAAGGAGCTGGTGGTCAGCTCCCAGCCAGAAGACAAACGTTTCTAGGGTGGCCTCATGCCAGGCAAGCCTGTGATACCGACGCCTCCGAGTTCTGCAGCTGGGGCGAGGCTGGGGCCAGATGAGCTCTCGGCTCCGGTAGCAAGGCTGGCAAGGAGGGCTCTGAAGTTCCTCCAGAAGAGCCCAAAAGCATCCTGCGCTGAGCCGTCACCAGGGCCTCCCTGTGCTACCAGGCCCCTGCCGGGTTGCGACAACTGGGAGGATCCCCAGCAGGGTGGGGAGTGTAAGGGAATGGGCTGGTTTTGCATTAATAACACAGCCGCCTCTCCGTGGAGCTGGCGGTCCTGCCCGGTAGCAGGACAGGAGCAGCGGGGGGAGCAGAGGGGGCAGGACTCCAGGGAGTTGGCGCAGTAAGATGGCACTGTGGCTGGGTGCTAAGGGCCCTTGTTCTACAAAGGCGACCAGTGCAGGGATAGGGTCTGTTTTACCTCCCAGCCAGGCAAGCCTCAGGCAGCACTTCTCCTGCCCGGGGCCCCAGGCTCTCCGCAGGAGCTGCCCCCAGGGCCAGTCAGGTTGCAGCGGCGATTCCTTGCCGCGGCCCTGAGATCGGAGCAGGAATTCCCCTCTGAGCTCTGACCCCCCAGCTGCTTGTGGGGAATGAGCTGGAAGGAAAGGGTGCGACTATGGGCCATAACCCCCTCCAAGGCGCTCAGAGCTCCCCCGGACAGCAGAGGCCATGCCGCGCCAGCCCCTTCCAGTTCCCGCAGCCACCGGGCCTGGGCCCAGTTCTACACCATCTCGGACTGGCTCTTTCTCCGTGTGTTTGCTCTCCCTGGCTGTCCGGCCGACTGGCTTTGTTCTGCCTGCACAATCCATGGGCCAAGGGTGGCGATGTCGCATGGAGCCCCGATAGAGGGGCCATGGCTCCGGTCCCTGTCGCCTTAGTGTTTCCCTGGTTACAGATGATTGAGGATTCCTGGGGGAATGAGCCAATCGGGGGGGAGGCCAGGTGAGCTCAGGGATGACTTGGACAATAGGCAGAAGGCCTGTGTTGGGGTGGTAGGAGATGGAGCTAGGAGGTCCCTAGAGGAGAGCTCTTTCCTGCCTGGGCCCTGCTGAATGGGGTCGTAGGGCTTGGGCCTGATGTGCTGCCCTCTCCAAGTGCTGGTGGAGGGGATGTGATTAAATCATGCAGTGTGGGTGCTAAATGAAGAGAGTCTGTGCAGCCTCTGGGCTGGCCAAGGGTAGAGGGAACCCATCGCAAGCAACTAGCGGTCTGAGGGACTCCTTCATTGCACCCACCTGCTGACCTGGGCCCTGTGCAGGGCTCTCAGACTGAACACCCAAAAATTAAGCCACCTCCCCAAATCGCTAGTTCCTCTGGGAAATCTTAGCCCCCAGGAACTGCTGCAGTGAGCAAGGGCTAGAGGCAGGGTCTGGATGCCACCCCAGTCTGTGCCACTGCGATATGGGGCTTCAGCTCAGGCACTTCCAGCTGCCCAGGCACGACTGCAGAGGGGGAAGCCCGGGGTGGGGAGCGACAGCCAGCCCCGCCAGCTGCCTGTCTCTTGGGCCTTGCCTCCCTGCCACTCTGCCCGCTCTCTCCGTCCTGTTGTCGTCTCGTTGCGCACAGCTGCATCCCAGCCACAGCTGGGTCGCTGGCTGCTTGGAAGAGGCACCGTCATCAGAGGCTGCGTGGGCTGGGGTCTCCCTGCTCCACTGGGTAGCTGCCCTGGCTTGTGGCGCACACAGCACTGAACCAGTGGGGAAGCTGGGAGGGGAGCACCGGAGCGTCCTGGATTTCGTGGAGGAGGGTTGGAAGGACAACGCAGCACCCAGAGGCCACCCGGGGAGGCAAGCCCATGCCTATGAGACAAGGGGAGCTGCGCAGAGCTGCGGGTTGGCCATCCCCATCAGAGTGGTTCCAGGGCAGGGGCCAGTCCCCAATGGTCCCTTGTTAAGGCGAGAGCCCCATAGACCAGATGCTTCTGCTCCCCGAGCTGGGGGCCAAGCGAAGCCAGGCCAGGCCTGCTCCCGCAAGGCCCTGAGCTGTGGGACAACCCCCCCCCACCCCGAGGAAACTCTGACTGTGCCTCGTCTGCAGGCTGTGGGCGAGGGCATGTTGTGGGGGTGGTTTTGGGATAGGGAGACCTGTGCTGAGGCGCCCCAAAGAGCGATGTCCAGGCCCAGCCAACCTGGCCAGGCCCAGGCAGCTGTGCTCTACGATACAGGGATACAGCTGCACTCACGGCTGCAGTCTGAGCACCTAACGGCCCCCGTGTCCCCCAGCCTGGCCCTGTGCACCGGCCATTCCCCTGCACTGGCGCAGAGGCCAGCAGGCCACGTCACTGGTCGGCTCCTCGGGACAGCCTGCTGCTGTCTGCACCATAGGGCTGCGCAGGTTGGATGCAGCCCTCATCAGCTTTGGATACGGAGCCTCAGCTGGCCAGGCCATCCTGCAGCAGCAAAGCAGAAAGCCAGTAGCCTAGAGAACTCACACCAATGGCCTTCATGGCAGGAATGGGCTGGGAAGGGCTGGAGGGTGCAAGGGGGGATAGCCTGGGACGGGCACGGGCATACCAGCGAGCAGGCTGTGCAGGGGATGGCGTGGGCTCACAGGCTAGCTTCAGGCCTCATGAGACTTACGGGCCAGGCAGGGAGCCTGCCCATGTGGCAGAAGGGGAGAGGAATCCCAGTGCTGGGGGCCTGGCAAGGGACCCGGTGGCTGCCAAGTAACATAACAGCATGGCCACGTGGGGTGAAGGGTGAGCCCGGCAGGTATGTTCACAAAGGGGACAGGAGCTGCCCTAAGCGGGGGCTCACGATGGAGGTGGATCTCTATGGCTGGCTGGCCAGAGCTAACTAGATTGTGCATCCGGTACCACGTTGCTGATCAGCGCCCCAAGGCCCGTTGGCCAAAGCCAGAACAACGCTCACGGCTGTGGAGTCATCCACCGTCTTGGAGATCAGGGCAGGGCCACAGCAGCTGGTAGCTCTCCTTAGAAACGCTCCCCTTGCTGGGTCATTCTCCTGGGGCGTTGGCCTGGAGTGCGTGTGTGTGTGTGTGTGTTTGGGGCAGGGGCAGTATGGCAAACAGGCCACGTGGCAGGTTGCAGGGCTTCGGATGTCAGGGAGAAACCCACGTGATGTGTCAAACCTCACAGAGGCCATTGTGGGCCCTTCCCCGCAGAACGTGTGGGATGGTCCAGGAGCCAGCTGGGAAGGTCAGGAGACGGGGGAGGATTTGGAGGTGCTGGGTGCCTTCAGCTGGCACTTTTTTCTGCCGTTAGCAGTGGTGGCTGCCGCTCTGGTCCATCAGCCATCGCTGGTCTGTGCGGAAAGGCCACGTTAGCCTCTCGCAGGTCTGAGGGGCAGCTGTACCTCTGCCCTTTCAGAGCCCTGCTTGGGAGATCAACTGCAACCTCCCTGGTGGCTCCCAAATCACTCATGAGAGAGAAGTCAGGAACACATGCCACCACCACCACCCCCAGCAAGGTGTCTCTGAGCAGCACACACCTGGACAGCCTGGCCGTGCCCAGGAGTGAACCTGTCTCAGGCTGCCAAAGCGAGGCTGGATGGGATGACTATTTGCTCTGTTCTTCAGCTTTAATCCTTCCAATCTCTCCCCGCTTTTCCTGGGCGTTTTAACGCGGCTGGTGCCGCCCTTTCCCACCAGCCGCTGCTGCTTGCAATAGAATCTGCTGTGTGCGTCCGCCGCGGCTCAGGGTGCTCATCCGGCACGTGACTGGGATTAGAATCCCAAGCCCCTGCTGGTACCTGGGCCTCTGGCCCATTGGAGCTGCCGGAGGTGTGATTTCATTGTGTGGAGGGTGAAATAAAATGCTATTTTTGTCAGTTTATTGCAGTGGTCTTATTGCTCCCCCTCCGCCAGTCCTGCATGAGCCCGTCCTTTGGGTTGCGCGCGGACGTTTCGCCGGTGGATCTGCTATCCCCACAGGCGTTACCACCCTGAATACGTCAGGCTGCTAAATGTACCAGTGAGGCAAATATTATCGGGTCAAATGCTCCCTGTTGTAAGGTCAGTGATGCAGCTGGGTTACACCAAGAATCAGTCCGGCCTGGGACCAGAAGAATCAGAGCCCTGGCTGCTACCGGTGACAGGCCCGACAAATTAGCCAGATCCCCGTTTGGCATTTGAGGAAATGGGCCCAGCCAGTTTCAGTGGTTTGCCCGAGAGCTGCGAAAGGGCAGGGGCAGAGGCAGGCGCCCTGGTTGTCACTACTAGCCCTCACTGCCCTCGGGCAAGATTTTCCAGGATTTGCCCAGGTTCCACATGATAAAACTGGACAGTATGGCGGGGGGGGGGGGCAGTGTGATGTCATCAGCCTGGGACATCTCGGGGGGCTGATTCACTGACCACGTTCCACTCCCCGGGCTGGAGGCTGGCAGAGGCGGCTCAGCCCAAACTGGCTGAGGGTGTCTCCTGTCACCATGACCATTGCCCGGCCATGCTAGGGAGCCAGAGCTCCTCACTGCTGTTGGGCCAGCAAGACTGGCGCTTTAAATGCCACCAGAGCAGCACTCCACATGGCTCCGAGGCTAGGTGAAGGGCTGGGGCAATGCTGCAGTCTGGACGGCACTGTCTCCAACCTGCCCCTTTTCCCTGCAGCCCCACCCCTTCTGGCAGCATGGAGCCAGGCCCCAGGGCACATCTTGCCCAGGGGCCCTCAGAAGCTGTCAGTCCCCCTTGCATGGGTCCCTCTTGGCACTGATGTAATCAGGACTAGGTGCTTCCTGCAGAAGGTCCATCACATCTGCCTCAGTCCCAGCTCTGAGCCTCTCGCTGCCTCCAAGGAAAAGCCTCCTGCCAGGTGCAGGGCCATCTGTGCGCTGGGGTGAGCTGTGAGCAGTGTGACTTGCGTACGGCCCACATGGATTCAGTGTCCCAAGCACCTTCCATCGCTTCTAGCGCACAGGCCAAGAAGATCTTCACACCTGACCCTTGGAGAGCTGGCCCCGTTGAGGTGTCTCCAGTCAGATGCTCAGAACCATGAGTCATTCTCGGCAATCCTGGTTAAAATCTAGGCCTTGGAGACCTTACGCACAATCCCCCTCGCTGGCTCAGGATGAGAGGGACGGGAAATGACACTTGGACAGACCCAAAACTTGTTCACCGCTTTGTCTCGGTTTTGATGGACTTTTCAACTTGGAAAAAAGTTCAGATTTTGAACTTAGAATCATAGACTCCTGGGGCTGGGAGGGACCTCAGGAGATCATCAAGTCCAGCCCCCTGCCCAGAGCAGGATCTACCCCAACTAAGTCACCCCAGCCAGGGCTTTGGCAAGCCGGGACTTAAAGACTAGGGGTGGAGATTCCACCCCCTCTCTAGGTAACGCATTCCAGTGCTTCACCACCCTCCTCATGAAACCAACCTAGATGTCGTCCTCTGTAACTTGAGACCATTGCGCCGCATTCTGCCACCCATCACCGCCGAGACCAGCCTCTCTCCATCTTCTTCAGAACACCGCCCCCCACTTTCAGGAATTTGAAGGCTGCTAGCAAATCAGTAGGCGTCCTTCAGTCTGCATAGACTATGGATCGCGCCCTTTATAGTTTCAATTGAGGACTTCATTTACAGCGTCTACTGTGAGTATGAAGACCCACACGAGAGTGACAGTCCTTGCTGCATCTCTTGCAGATGTGGTGGGTGTCTGGCAAGTCCTTAGTGTGCTTTCTGTGCTCTCGCTTCTCCTCTGCTAGCTGTGTGATCCTCATCTCGCCCTTCTGAAGGCCCTTGTGTAACCCCTGCCTCCATCTGCTGCGGTCGTCTGCTAGTTCTTCCCAGTTGTCCAGCTCGATGTCTACCTCTCTGAGGTCTCTTTTGCAGACATCTTTGTAGCGCAACTGAGGGCATCCAGGAGGTCTTTTGCCAGAGGCTAGCTCACCATACAGGATGTCTTTTGGAATCCTTCCATCATTCATCCTGTGGACGTGCCCAAGCCAGTGGAGCCAACGCTGCCTGAGGAGGGTGTGCCTGGTTGGGATTCCAGCTTGCTCGAGGACGGCAGTGTTGGACACTCTGTCCTTCCATGATATTCCAAGGATGCGCCTGAGGCAGCGCAAGTGGAAGACGTTCAGCCTGTTTTCCTGGTGGGCATACAGGGTCCAAGTCTCGCTGCCGTAAAGGAGGGTGCTGAGGATGCAGGCTCTGTAGACTTGCATTTTGGTGTGAGTGTACAGCTTGTTGTTATTCCACACTCTCTTGCTGAGTCTGGACAGAGTTGTGGCCGCTTTTCCGATCCTCCTATTTAGCTCAGTGTCCAACGACAGGGTGTCAGTGATGGTGGACCCGAGGTAAACGAACTCATGGACGACCTCTAACATACAGTTGTCAATGCTGCTTGATGGGGATTCAGCAACATCCTGACCGAGTACGTTTGTCTTCTTTAGGCTGATCCAGTCATTCCACGAAGACATGAGAGGAACCATCCAATATGACGGCGCATTATTGGATGCTTTCAGAATCAGGAGCGGCGTCAAACAAGGATGCGTGCTTGCTCCGACATTGTTCGGGATCTTCTTCGCACTGCTCCTGAAGCATGCCTTTGGATCTTCAACAGAGGGCATCTTGCTGCACACAAGATCTGATGGGAAACTGTTTAATCTTGCAAGGCTGAAAGCTAAGTCTAAGGTGCGGGAAGTCGTCATCAGAGACGTGCTGTTCGCAGACGATGCTGCTGTAGTGTCTCAGACAGAAGACCAGCTTCAGAAACTGCTGGCTCAGTTCTCCAAAGCGTGCAAGGACTTTGGGCTAGCAAATCACTCCTCAGTCTTCTGCAAACTAAATAAGCCCAAATCCCTCAGCCCCTTCTCACAGGTCGTGCTCCAGCCCCCAAAGCATTATGGTTGCTGTCCATAGGGCCATCTCCAATGCGTCCACATCCTTTCCATACTGGGGGCCTGCAGAAGCTGTTCCACCCTCCACCCCCACACACACCTGTGACCCCCTTGGCTCTGATGTAATCAAGCTTGGCTCTTCCTGCAGAATGTCCGTCCCATCCATCTCCTTTGGGCTCTGGCACCCCCCAGCTCTGAGCCTCTCGATGCCGGGGTCATTTGGACCTTATTGAAATGATAAATTGCAGGTGCCAACCTCGAAATGCCTTTTTGTTTTGTCAGCTAAGGCAGGTCGCATGACTAGCTACTTCCAATCACAAGGGAACCTTGATTTGGAAGTGAAGCTTTTGGGTTTCCAGCTGGTGACTTTTCCTGCTTTTTCAAAGTGGAAACTTTTTTTTCTTGAAAATTGCCATGAAAATGTTCCCAGCCAGCTCTTTTCTGGCCAGAGCCAGCCCAGGCATTCATGACTTAAACAGCCAAGTGAACAGCCCCAAACACTGTGGTCCATACAGCTCGGGAAGAGGGATGCAGATTGTCTGTGATTTCCAATGGGACCTACAGCTCCATTTGAATTGGGTTGGGGGTCTGCAGCTGAGAGAAGGATGAAGACCACTGTGGTGGGGAGGTACCATCCACAACAAGCACCAAAGTTGCTCGCTCAGAGCATACCCTGTTTGTGGTTGTGCTGAAGTGGGGTTGTGTGAGGATTTTACCCCCGTGGTTGGGTTGCGTATTTCCAACTGCTCTGCAGCAACCTGAGGTGGGTGCCTCGGTTTCCCTAGGCACAGCATTAGTGCACAGTGGTGAGGGGAGTTTCTGTGGGAGGACATTTCACATGCAGGCAATGGCCCTCCCTGGCCTTTGTAACCTAGGCAACCAGGTGACACCTTTCTTCCTGGGGAACAGGACAAAGGCGGAAGGAGGAAGCCTGGCTGGTGTGAATTGGAACTGGGCTGTCAAGTGGGGCAGGGTGGTCTGGCTGGAGAGGGAGGAAGAGACCAGGCCTCCACCTCAGCCAGATGGAAAAGAGCAACAAGAATGATCAAAGGTCTAGAGAACATGACGTGTGAAGAAAGGCTGGAAGAATTGGGCTTGTCTAGTTTGGAAAAAAGAAGCTTGAAGGGGGGACATGATAGTGGTTTTCAGGTATCTAAGAGGATGTCATTAGGAGGAGGGAGAAAACTTGTTCTTCTTGGCCTCTGAGGACAGAACAAGAGGCAATGGGCTTAAACTGCAACAAGGGAGGGTTAGGTTGGACATTAGGAAAAAGTTTCTAACTGTCAGGGTGGTCAAACAGTGGAATAAATTGCCTACGGAGGTTGTGGACTCTCCATCGCTGGAGATATTTAAGACCAGGTTAGATAAGTGTCTGTCAGGGATGGTCTCGACAGTACTTGGTCCTGCCATGAGGGCAGGGGGCTGGACTCAATCACCTCTCAAGGTCCCTTCCAGTTCTAGCGTTCTATGACTCTATGACTCTAGGGCTAACAAGAGTTTGACCAGATTTGCTGGCAATTACCAGAGATCCCATTCTGTTCCCTGGCCACAGCCGGGCGGGCCCAACAGGACAGTGTGATGACTGGGCCAACCCATGGGACAGACGTGTTCACTGGGCAGCTGCGAGCCCCGAGGCCGGGTCAGTGAATGAGGCAATCCAGAGCGGGCATTTCTGAGACTGGAGGAGACTCTTTCAGCTTCAGTGAGAGCTCAGGTATCCGCCGCAATCCATGGCCATTGGGAGTGGAAATAGCTTCGAGGATCTGGGCTAAGCCTAAGAGGAGACGGCAGCGCAGACACAGGGAGACCGTTGCGGTCATGTGTGATGGGAAGTGGTCTTGACACGCCCAGCAGCCCAGCTGTGGTCATTACGGCCTCGGCCTCTGCTCAGATAAGCGCTGGCTGAGGCCTGTGTCTTCGCTGCTAACACGCCTGGGGCCACGGCACGGCAGCAGCAGGAGGTGGCCACAATTCCCCACAAAGGCGGCTGGAAACAGGAGGCCAGTGAGTGGAGAACGTGAGAACGGCCAAAGGTCCATCTGGCCCAGTGTCCTGGCTTCCGACTGGCCAGGGCCAGGTGCCCCAGAGGGAGGACCAGAAGTTACACCAGCAGCACCAGACAGGAAATACACCAGCAGCAGCAAGCCCACAAGGAAGGTCAGCAAAGGCTTTGCCTTGGGCGTGGCGGCACGTGGCTCCGGCGCCTGAGTCCAGCCGAGCCGGGCATCGGTTCCAGGGACATTTGGCCAACCGGCATTTTCCTGCAGCACCAGCGTCCCCTGTCAGCAGAGCACTCTCGGTGCCGCAGGGCAGAGAGCCACAGCCTCTCTGGGGGATGGGGACGGCTGAACCAGGCAAAGCTTCCTCCACAGCACCATGGACGGTCCCGTGGGGAGGGGAACCTGGGCTGCTGGATGGCTCCCAAAGGGCAGCACCTTCCTGCAGAGCTGAAGGACAGCGAGAAGTGCGGGGCAGGTTCGAGTCCTGGCTTGGTCTGGGGCTCAGGTGCCCTGGTCCTTCCTGGCCCGGACAGCCCCTGACAGCCACCCAACCCTTTGTGATCCAGTTGGTCCCCGTGCGGCCTTCCCTTCATGCCACACCCCCTCCCCAGCTTGTTACCAGCCCACCCACCATTGCAAGGGCAGCGAACACCTGCTCCCAGCCCTGCCCAGCCTGGCATGCTCCGGGTTGGCAGAGAGTTGCTGCCTGAACAAAGGCCTCTCTATGCTGTGGCATCTCTGTGCCTTCTCAAACCCTCATTGTCCTGGCCGCTTGGCTGGATTTCCTCTGCCGGGGCCTTGGCAGGGCCACAACAGAGTGGGGGGGCCTCAGCCAAAGCCGCTTCCCCGCAGCCCTGGCCACCCTTTTTCAAATGGTCAAATGCGGTAACCTTCCTCGGGACCGATGTAATGGGCTGCGGCCCCAGGCACGACGGTGATGGGTGACCGTGTCAGTGACCTGCAGCCGGTGACATTATTGGATTTTTAAAAGAAATGTGAGACCCATTTCTGGAACCACTGTCCGGAGTTTGCACCAACCCTTCTGCCGAGGGGGCCGAGTGAGGTGTCTGCTGAAAGCTGGCGATTCGCTGAATCTGTCTGCGCAGCTCATATGTCTGTGCCAGGGGTGTGTGTGTGACCTTTAGGAGGGGCTCTGTGCTCGTATGCGAAATGTCGACGTGCTGAGATTCACAAGAGGAGGCGCGGCCAGCTCCTAGCCAGGTGAAGATGGACCGAGCAAGGGAAGAGCCCCATCGGACTCCAGGCCACGTCTCAGGAATGTTGTGGGGACGTGTCGTCCAACCACATGGCCGATGGCCAAATGCTTCAAAGAAGGCTGGACAAACAACCTGGTCAGGTGGTTTCACGTGGTGTGCCAGACCACCGAGTTTTCCCTCCAAATGGGCAAGTCTAGGGAGGAAGCCTGGCAGTCGCCGTCTCAGCCTCGGCCTCCTGCCTCCAGCTTCCGCACTTTGCAGGAACAACGCTGCTATGAACTGAGCCTGAACGGCCTGGGGACCCATCCCCCAAAGGATGTATTTCCAAAGACTTTTGAGATAGTGGCCTTTACTGTCTGCTGCAGCCGCAGCAGGAGATTGTGACGGGGGCATGTAATTTGAGTGCTTTAGCCATCTTTACGCTCCCCCTACTCTGTCTGTCGTTCTTTCTTCATAAACCGTTCGACTTTAGCTTCCAAAGGGCCGGCCCAGCCTGCTCTTCCGAGTAAGATGGAGGCATCGATCGACCTGGGAATGCGGCTGGTCCTTTGGGACTGGAAGAACCTGTGTGGATTTGGTGCGGTTGGTTTTCACAACCCCTTTTCTGCCTGAGGAGGACACTGGTTGTGGCACAAGGGACGCTGGCGTGCACGAGAGAATGGCTTGTGTGATTTCCTGCCGGCCACTGTGGCATCAGAAGTGCTCTGCGTGGCTGGTTTGGTGCCCTAAGTGAAGGACTCCCAGTCTGGGCGGCAAGTGGCCCTGTTCTGAGCAGTTTGATTCGGCCCTCTCAGCTGTGCCCAGAAAAATCACCAACATTACACGCTCCCAGCCTGCGCCCCCTTGCACCGCTCCACAGGGCCTCGCCTGGGCAGGCCGGTGTCAGTGTTCGCGGTGGCGAGGGCTTGCTCTCCAGACAGCCAGTGGGATGCCCTCTGCCACGCTGCTCCCCTCCTCCAGCCCTGGCGGGTTTGCTAGTGAAATGAAGAGGCGGAGGGGGAACAATGAGGTTCTGTTGCCGGCCCCGGCAGGGCAGCTCCTCCGGCTCTCGGCCTGTCCCTCCATCAGGAAGTCAGGCCCCTGGGCCCCGGCAAACAAAGGGCTTATTTGCATCGCTGTGGAGGTGGGAGGAAAAGGCACTGCCAAGAAGCCATGATAAGAGGAGCAGCTGGCTCCAGCCCATGCCAGGCTGCACGCCATCACCTGCTCCCGCCCACAGGCCTCCCGCCCCGCCTGAGGGACACCGAGGGAAGGAGGGAGGTGCCCCTGGCTCTGGCCAGCCACAGACCCAGAGCTGGGGGGACCCTCTCCAACGCCGTGAGCTTCAGGGGAAGGTGCAGCCCTGGCTGCTTGGGCTGGCCAACAGGCAGCCATTCCCTCCCGGCCTGGCCTCAGCCCTGCAGCCACACGCTGGCTCGGGGGCCTGGTCAGAGTTCTCCTGGCTCAGGGCCTAGGCGGACCCTCCGGCCCCACCTTGGGAGCTGGGTGGTGCAGCAGCGAGCGCCCCGGGAGTGCCTCTGCCCTTTGCACCGGTCGCCGCGTGCGCCAGGGACCGCGCTGTCCCGCCTGCCCTGTGCCCTGGCTCGGGCGCCAGCCCTGAGCACAAGAGGCGATGCTGAGGTTTACCAGGGCCGACTGGCCATGCTCAGTGTGGCCTGCTACAGGCAGTGGCTAGTGGGGTGCAGCTGTGGGGGGGCCTGAGTGGGGCCTGGCCCACCTGCTTAGCATCCCCTCTCCCTCAGTCGGGGCCAGGGCCCCCCCAAAGCCACAGGCTGCAGCTCCTGACCCTGGCTGGGGGTCTGTTGGCCTGGCCGCAGGGCTCTCCTGCCAGCACCGCATGGGGGCGGGGGGGGTCTCCAGACCCAGTGCTGATGTAACCCTCACACCCAGGCCTGTGGTTCCCGGGCCCACACAGTGGCACCGAGACCACGTACTCAGAGAAGGAGGTTCCTTTGCAGCCTTCACTGAGCGCCAGACAGCTTTTAGGTCTGGGGCGAGGGGGTTCTGTGGGGCACGCAGATTGGCGGGGCAGGGGGGTGAACTTTGTGGAGCAGGTAGATGGGGTGCCGTGTTCGATGGGGCAGGCAGATGTGGGGTGGGGTGTTCTGTGGGGCAGGCAGATGGGGGAGTGGGTGTTCTGTGATGCAGGATGGGGTGCTCTGTGGGGCAGGCAGAGGGGGGTTCTGTGGGGCAGGCAGATGCAGGGGAGGGTGCTCTGTGGGGCAGGCAGATGGGGGGGTTCTGTGGGGCAGGCAGATGCAGGGCCAGGTGCTCTGTGGGGCAGGCAGCTGGGGGAGTTGGTGTTCTGTGATGCAGGATGGGGTGCTCTGTGGGGCAGGCAGATGGGGGGGTTCTGTGGGGCAGGCAGATGGGGGGGTGCTCTTTGGGGCAGGCAGATGGGGGGTTCCGTGGGGCAGGCAGATGCAGCATATCTGTACTGGCTCAGCAAGCCCCAAATTCCCAGGCCAAGGGGTTACCGCAGAGCCCCAGGCCTGCTCTCCAGCACCCCCATCTGGCCAGCAGGCAGGGCCGGCAGGAATGGGCACTCCAGCCCCCAGGGTGTCCTCGGGGAGTCCGGTCACCGCAGCCCCTGAGGCGGCTGGGCAGGGAGAGAAACCGAGCCGCCGTTGCCCTGCAGCTCACCTGCGAATGGGACCCAGGTGTCCTGGGCCCTCACCCCCCATCGAGCACGAGCCCATGGGGCACCTCGCGGTCGGTTCAGGTAGCAGCCGCTGTGCCCTGCCTGGTCTGGCTTTCCCCTCCCTGCGGGGCCGGGCCAGCCAGTGTGTGCCCAGGCCTTGCCCACGGGACAGCCAACGCTCAGCACGGCCCCAGGGTTCGCCCAGCTCTGCAGGGGACCACGGCCTGGAAGCAGGAGGAGCCATGCTGGGCACTCACCCTTAGGAGCCAGGGACAGCCCAGGATGGCTCCTCCTAGACAACCGGGTCACCGGCACCATCCTGTGGGGGTGGGGGGGGAACCACCCAATCTCCCAGGCACGGGGCCCTGCCCCTCCCCTGCTGTGCCCCTCCACCCTGGCCCCTCTCCCCAACTAGCCCGTCCTACGGCCAGGACAGCTGTGCTGATCACGGTATGTGCCCTACTCACATTAGAACGCTGTCACTGCGTCGCTGCCTTGCGACCGCCTCTGGGGAGGGACAGGGCTGTTTTGAATAGGTGGCAGCAAGGACATTAGTGTGCTCAGTTACGGCTCTAATGCCCCCCATGCTGCTCACTAGCACAGCCCACACAACCCCCAGAGCCCCAGGGACACAGGCCCGGGCTCAGTGCAGCTCCTTGCAGGAGGCGGTCGAGGACTGCATAAAACAGCCACTCAAAGGCTGCCTCCGGGCCAGGGTCGCACGGGGGCCTCACACCAATGGGAGCTGTGGTTTTGGGTGCTCGGCTCCAGCAGTAGGGAGGCCTCCACACACACACACACACACACACACACACACACACCCACCCACACACACACCCACACACACACACAGGGTGCACTGGTGTGCGAGGGTCTTGAGCCGCAGCTTTCCCTCAGTGCAGGGGTGTGTGTGTGTGTGTGTGTGTGTGCGCGCGTGTGTGCGCACGCGCGCGGAAGCCTCCTTATGGCCGGCAGGTGCAGGGGAGCCCACCAAAACTGAGGTCACGTCGGCAAAATCTGAGCCTTGGTCTCTCTGCCTCCATTCCCGTCAGGTAAAAGGAGGCTGGGGAATCGGCCCGCAGGGGTGTTGTGAGCACCCAGCAGGGCCTGGAAGAGCCATGGCCTGGCCAGTCGTATGCAAAGGGGGAAACCGAGGCACGCCCATTCACCCAAGGTCAGTGACAGAGCCAGGCAGCTTCCCAAGTCTGGCCATGGGGGGATTCGGGGACGCAGCCTGTCCTGAGGCCTGGGCCGAGCCGCTGCTCAGAGCTGCCCGGGGCAGGCCTCTGCTCTGCCTGGTCAGCGAGACCCCTGGGCTCAGCACTGCCTCTGGGAGGGGCCGGGGGCGGGGAGGCTCCTTCTCCGTCCCCCCACTCGCTGCAGCTCAGGAGGGTTTCCTTGGCCCCCGCCCCTCCCGTCATGGGCCCTGCCGTGGGAACTGAGCGCTGGGGCCTCCGCGGCCAGCCAGCGGCTCCCTTCGGGAGGCTCTGGGCAGGGCGCCAGGGCTCTGAGGGGGCGCGCCCGACCTCCCCCACCCCCGTGTGGGTGGCTGGAGCACGATGTGCCCTGCCTGGGCTTTAGCTGTGCCGGTGCAGGTCAGCTCAGTGGGGTTCACCCCCACAGCCTCAGCTGTCCCCAGGGGAACCCTCCCCCTCCCCCGGCCAGGGCCGTCTCCACCCCCACCCCCCGGCCTTTACCATGCTTTGGGGGAGGGGAATCCCTCCCCCCACACCATCAGCCGTCCCTAGATGGCCCTCCCGTCCCTCAGCCATTCCTGGGGGGCCCTCTCCTCCCCAGCTTCTGCCATTCCTGAGGGAGGGGCCCTCTCCCCCCAGGCCTTGGGTCTCCAGGGGCCATCTCCTTCCCAGCCTCGGCCATCCCCAGGGGGCCCGCTCCCCTGCCCAGCAGCTCCAGCATCCCAGCGGGGCGGGGTGGGGGGGAGGCGCTGCGGCTGAGCCAGGCATTCCGAACGGCGCTGGGCTGGATTAAATTATTGTGTGTGAAACTAGCCAGCCAAAGCTGCTCTGGCCTGTCGGGGGTTGGGGGGGGCAGAGAGCAGCTCCAGGGAGGGTGGGGAACTGTGCCCCCCTCCCCCCCCGCAGCACTTTTGGACAGGAATTAACCCTCTGGTGCCCCATGCCAGCAGAGGAGCTACTGACAGGGCCACGCAGAGGCTAAGGGACTCGGCCAAGGTCAGTCTGCCAGGCAGTAGCAGCCTTGATTGTAATCCCACTCTCCAGCGGCTCCCGGGGGCTCGGCTGGAACTGGCCTGGGGAGAAGTGAGTTGTGGATTGGCTTGGGCCGCAGGCAGCAGAGCCTCAGATAAAGAGCCTCACAGGTCTGTTTGCCTCCAGCATCCCCTGGGAACTTTGCACTTTCTTTGACAGGAGCTCGGCACCCCACAGGACGAGGGAGCCTGGCCCATTCCAAGTGCCAGAGGTAAGGAGGGAGCAAGGCACTGAGCCCTGTGCAAAGAACTGAGACCCCAAAACCCAGAAGCTGTCAGCATAAAGACTGTATCCAGGAGAGACTCGAGGGCCGGGCTGCAGGAAACCTGCATGGTCAGGGGCCAGAGAAGGTGGCTGGGCCTTGCATGCTCAGCACACGTGGCCGTCAGAACAGAGGGGCAGCCCATCCCGGAGCTGGGAGGTCTCCACTGAGAGCATCCTGGCCCCAGCTGGTCAGATCTAGGGACCCGGACATTCCAGCCCATCTCCCTGCTGCAGTCGCGCCTGGGGAGAGGCCACTCCTGGGACAATTCATGGGACTTCAAGGTCAGAGGGACCATCGTGATCATCTAAAGGGGGACTCGGATACCCCAGGATGGGTACAATAGGAGACCATGGGCAGAGATCAAAAGATACTGGACAGTCCACTGTGTGTCAGCCAGGCCAGGTCCACCCCTTCCCCAGCTGTTCAGGTGGGCCCCACCCGGCGGGTTTGAAAGCAGAGCCTGGGAGACACAGGGCGCCTTGACATATTCTATTTATTAAAGCAACACCGCAAGGAGCTCCCTGCAGCCAAAGCCTCTTGTTAAAGTCCGCAGGCCAGGGGAATTCGCTTACAACCCAGGCTCCGGTTGCACAAAAGTATTGAAAACAGAGACAGAAGGAAGAGATGGCACTGGATTGCAGGAGCTGGCGGGAAACCCAGAGAAGCCTCTGGGACTGGACAGGCGAGAAGCTGCTACTGGCTGCACTGCGTACACCCTCTGTTTGGTGGCCCGTTCCTTCCCCATGCCCCTCACGCTGGGCCGCCGGCTACCCGAGCTCGGAACGTCGACCTGCCTTGCACATGGGTGTGTTAGCCAGCTAAGGCAGCCGCCACAGAGGTGAGGTCCTCATTGTCTGGCTTAGTTTCCTGGGAACCGTCCGCTACTCTATAGGCTGTGCAGCGCATGCAGCCTTTGGCGGGTGACAAGGGACCTGCTCAAGCATCTTTGGCCATGTCGCCCCCTAGAGGCTACAGCTTACAGAGTGCCACCGCTCCTCCTGGATTCTCCATGAACTCGGGGGGCCCTTTCTCGAGGGCTGGTTGGTGTTCTAACCCCAGCTCAGTCCTCTTACCAGCTAGCGGAGATTTCGCTTGGAAAGCCACTGGGCTGTACGCTGACCCCCACAAATTTCTTATCCTGCTTTCCTGAGAAGTTCCCACCCACAGATTTCCTGGGCAGCCTCTCACCCTTCATGGTAGACATTTACCAAGATGGTTTCAGAGCCAACACTGATTTCTGGAAGTCCCCACCCAGGGATTTGAACCCGGGGCCCAGCCTCTGCAAACTGGAGAGAAAGAAGAACAGCAGCGGGAATATCAGCAACTTCCCTGGCCTCCCCCCCTACAGCTGTCCTCCAGAATCTCTTGAGGGCTGCGTTAGCTGGATGGGGCTAATTATTTGCTATTTGGCTCTGTGGAAGCAGGCAGAATTTTAATGGAGACCCACTGCCACCACCAATTGAATTCTCCGCCGCAGAACCTGCTCTGACCACCCTTCCCACCAGGCCCTGCAGCTTATCGGGATAGGGGATGGGACTCTATTGCTTGATCCTGAGTGCGAGAGGGTGCAGCCTGCTGGCAGGGATGGGGCAGAAAATGTGTATTGTTAGTGCTTTCCTGCCGCGGTAGGGCTCTGCCATGGGGCTCAGCGTCGTTATGTGACCTCACTAACCGAAGAGCCCAGGTCCTCCTTGCCAGGACCTCCCAGGACACACAGCTGCAGTGTAGTTTCTTGCTTCTTAAGTCACCCATCAGGCCGTACTGCCTGCTCCACTGGCCCCAGCAGAGCACCCCAGGTCAGCTGTGAGCATCGCATAGGCACAGCAGATGCAGCAGGAGGGATGAGGGGCGACTGACCCTGGTGCATAGAGTGACCTGCGGAGTTCCTTCTGGGCTGCCCCACACATTCCACGAGCCGCTCCTTCTTCCCACATCATGTTGCAGTCTCCCTCTTGCGACCTGCCGTTGAATATCTCAGTTGGAGGAAGCTGAACCATCTGAGGTTCTGCTCCTTTTAGAGGCCTCTGCTGACAATTCTTTACATCTGCTGGACCAACGAGCCAGGTGTGAAGCTTGAACTGGAACTTGGAGCAATGAAAAGCACCCAGCACTATAAGCACTTCAAGAGGTCATCCAGTCCAGTCCCCCGCACGCAAGGCAGGACGCGGCACGGGGGTTCGGGCTGCACAATGTGGCCATTTCACTTCAGACAAGTTGCCCTGTGCTGGGGCAGGATTCAGAGGGCAGCTGGAGGAAACAGGAGAAGAAGGAGGAGAGAAACTTCCCTGATGGCCTTCACCAGGCATGTGGTGTTCACAGCACTACCCACCTCAGATCATGACGAGGTGACTAGGCTGCAGCTCGCTACGCAGGAGGCCGATAGAGAAGGTGGAGCTCTTTGGGCAGGTCTGGTCCCTGGGACGAAGGCACGAGGTCTCATGAAAAGCAATGGCTGGTTGCAGGAGCAACCACCCCATGGGCTCAATGGGAGTAGCAAAGCCCCCCTGTGCTCAGCAAGGGCTGGTGCTCTTTGTGAAGAAGTGACGCAGGCGGGGAGGGGCAGGCCGCCTCGTTCGAGCTGTGGAAGAGGATGTGTGGTTGTAGCCTCTGGCTCTGTGAGCGTGTCTCTGGAAATGGGCCATTCTCAGATGAAAACAACCAACGTCTTAGGGAAAAAGCCAGCACAGAAGCATAGGCTCCCCCGTGTAAGTACAAATGCCTTCTCTTTGTAAACAGGTGGCACTTGCTGAAAGCAGGGGTAGCCATGCCATGCATCCCGCTGGACTCTCTCTGCGAGGGCTGCATGGGGCTCGGAGGAGAAGGAACGCTGAGGAAGCCAGCAGAAGACAATCAGAAAAAGTTTCCCTCTCCCAGCACATCCAAAGTCAACGCCCTGGAGACACTGGCAGGTCTGTAGCGTGGCAAAGCAACCCCCCGGCACTTGCTTCTTTGGCAGCTTAGCTTCAACCTGTAATTCAGCAGTCGCTTCCGTTCTGCTGGTCCGTCAACCAGCCAGAGCAACCGCAGAGCGCCTATCAGCGCTCAGCAAGGTCTCTGGTTTCCTCCCATCCCTGTGACACATGGCGCTGGAGGAGCGAAGGCTGAGCAGCTGGCGTCAGAGGTTGCAGATGCTGTCTGGGCACTCGCTTCTCAGGAGAGGGCTTGCCAAGATGTGGAAGCCAATTAGCGCCAAGTGAGCGACTCATCAAAGGGGAGGGGAAACCATCTCGTGACAGATCAGGGTTACCCCTCCCCCCCGGATATGTGATCCAAGACAATCTACATATTAGTGCAAACAGTGGTTTATTATTACTGCAAACAGCCTTGGTCTGGGGCGCTCGGGTCGACAGCTGTCCAACTGCACCTTGACTGGACGGAGGCAAGGCTTGGGGAGCAGGGGTGGAGCACGCTGGATACTATGGAGGCGGGATGTCCCCTGCCGTGGCGGGGAGAGAGGAGGGCTGTATGTACTAGCTTCCCTGGGAGCGGAGGGTGGGACAAGGGCAGGACCATCTGTGGGTCCCCAGGCACCCTCCCCAGCCCCAAGGAGTCACCCAACCCAGCTGCACACTTTGCTATCCAGAGTCCCCTTCACAAAAGGACGCAGGGCTTTTTAGGTTTCACCGGGGTGGGGTTGAGGACGGCTCGCACAGCCTCCGTGAAGACCTCCTTGATGCCCTCCTGGTTGAGCGCTGAGCACTCCATGTACTTGACGGCGTGGATCTGCTTGGAGAGGGTGACTCCCTGCTGGGTGGTGACGGGCAACTGGTTCTGCTCCTTTAGCTTCTTGATGGCCTCGGGGTTGTTTCTCAGATCCTTCTTGGTGCCCACCAGCAGGATGGGCACGTTGGGGCAGTGGTGGCAGACCTCTGGGTACCACTTGTGTTTCACATTCTCGTAGGAGGGCGGGCTGGCTATGGAGAAGCAGATGATGAAGACGTTCGTCTGGGGGTAGGAAAGCGTCCGGAGCCGGTCGTACTCCTCCTGGCCTGCTGTGTCCCACAGGTTTAAGTTAATAGTCCTGCCGTCCACCGTGTTCTGGGCGCTGTAGTTGTCGAAGACCGTGGGGATGTACTCCTTGGGGAAGGCGTTGGTCGTGTAGCAGATCAAGAGGCAGGTCTTCCCCACTGCCCCGTCACCCACCACCACGCACTTGATGCTCTGCATCCCGGCTCACGTTCCCTGGGCTCCGTGTCAGCAACCTGGCGGGGGAGGAGACAGAGTCAGTGGGAGAATGCTCGGGGCCAGAAGCACTGGAGAGGGGCCCTGGCCTGCGTGACGCCCAGCAGGGGGTGGGGATTGGGGTGCGTGGCCATGAGGCCACCTTCCAGCCTGGAGACAAGTAGGAGCAGCAACCATGGGACCAGCCTCCTGCTCCCACCCAGGGTCCTCTGCTGAGACCGAGACTCCCAGAAATGTAGGGCTGGGAGGGCACCTTGTTGGGCTGCAGCAGGACCAAGTCGGGGGTGACGGAAACTCCCAAAAATGCTGGGGGCCACCAGAGTCTGAAGTGTGGCCCTGCCCCCTCCACAGTGTCCCTCGCCTCCATGCCCCCCGTCTTCCTTAGCCTCTCTTCCCACATTGCCTTGTCTCCCCCCACCCACCTCTTCCCCCCTGCCCTCTACCCGCCCCTTCTCCCCAAGCTCCTCCCTTCACACTGCCCCTTCTCCCCCAAAGCCCACCTGCAGTTGTTCTCCTCCACCCGCTCCCTCCTGTCTCGCACCCGTATGGCTGGTAACAGATGGGAAGGCCTGGCACAATCCTCCCTCTTTTAAAAAACAATGGGACCTACCCCCACCCCATTCCAGTGCCTCTGGCCCAAATAAACCCCGGCAGGTGTTTGTCCACGCCCTAACCAACCTCCACGGACAGGTGTACCGCAGCCTCCCTTGGGAACCAGCCCCAAAGCATCCGCCCCGAGAGTCAGAAAGATTGTCCTGATAGCGAACCCAAAGCTGCCTCGCCACATGCTGAGCCCATGACCATCTTCTCCTGCCTTCGGTGGGCAAGGACAACCACGGATCCCCGGCCACTTTCTAACAGCCCTGTGCAGATGTGAAGGCTGCTCTCAGGTCTCCTCTCAGTCTTCTTGCCACAAGACTTTTAAAAACTTTTTAAAAGTTTTTAAAACTTGCCCAGAGGTCAGGTTTTCTCAAGCTTGTATCTGTCCTGTTTGCAACAGGAATCTCCAGTGCCCTTGTGGGCACTAGATTATGGGGCCTCCAGGGAAAATCTAGGTGTTGCAGAAAGTCTCCTTGGTGTTTGGGTCAGTACCAAGCCACCATCTCTGCTTGGGGGCGTATTGAAGGTTACAGTACTCTGATGCCCTGGTGAAGGGCACACAGACATGTGCTAGGGCTTAGATGAGATACCCAGCTGAAGTCACTGATTTGTGTTGCAGTTGTGCCTTCTTTTGCCTGTCGTGTGAGGTGCTGTACAGAGAGATGGCCTATTCCCCCAGAGAGCTTATAGCTGAAGTATCAGACAGGTGGCAATTCTGCCCTGTTGAGGCCTCAGCTGGAGTGCTGTGTCCAGGTCTGGGTGCCACGTTTCAGCAAAGACGTGGACAGGCTAGAGAAGGTCCAAAGAAGAGCAACAGAAATGAGTAAAAGTCTAGAGAGCTCAAGTTATGAGGGAAGACTGAAGATACTGGGTTTGCTTCATCTGGAAACAGGAGACTGAGAGGCCACATGACAATAGCTCTGAAAGGGAGTTACAAGGAGAAAAATGATTCTCCTTAACCTCTGATGTCAGGATGAGCAACAATGGGCTTAAACTGCAGCAAGGGAGGTTTAGGCTGGACATTAGGAAAAACTCCCTAACTGCCAGGGTGGCTGACCGCTGGAATTGCCTCGGGAGGTCGTGGGATCTCCATCACTGGAGACTGTTAAGAGCGGGTTAGATGAACACGTCTGTGATGGTCGAGGTGGTGCTGGGCCCTGCCGCAAAGGCAGGGGACTGAACTCGATGACCTCTCCAGATTCCTTCCAATTCTATGGTTCTATGACAACCGGTGAGTAGAAGGTAACAATGAGACAACGCCTGATGTTCTGTATGTTCATGGCCAGGGAATGGGATCCCCACCCCAGCCCTCGCAGTAGCTGTATTAGGTTTGGTTATCTGGCCAGATTCTGACGCCTGTGATTACATTTGGCCACCCTTACATCCTCTGTGGTGTTTCGTTTAAATACAGGATCTGCTTCCCTTCCTGCCTGGAGCATTGGGCAGCCACCCAGGAGAGATGTGGGTGCTGTCCAGCAGGGCGCCCCCCACCAGAAGCATGCATGTCCATCGGTGGTGCACGCCTACATTTGCCTTGGTGCACATAAGAAAATTTATTCTGCTCATGGATGGAAGAAATTAGCGGGAACACTGATCATCCCCCTGTGGCAGGGACAGACACACAGAGCCAGCAAGTAACACAATCCCCAGTTTATCACAGCAATCTGTAACCCACAACCCCTCTTTTTGTCCAGTGACCTCAGAGGTGTGAACCAGTCACTTCACCTTGTCTGTGCTAACTACTCAGGGCAGGGAGTTCCTTTCCCAGCCCTGTCTGAGGTGCTGCGTGCAGCTGGAAACCTCTCACTGGTGTAACCGCTTAACACTGTCTCAAAACACTTTCCCCTGCCCACAGATCACCGAGAACTTCACAAGAAGCCGCCATGGTCTCATTCCCCTGGCCGGAGGGGGTCAGAATTCCAAGAGGCGTGAGAGGGAGCTCTGGGAACAGAGCCCACCACGCCCGGCCCTGCCCCTAGACATACGGTAACACCTCTTGGCACACTCAGAACCTGGTAAAATCAATCACACACAGATCCTGGCCGCGGACGAGAATCGCACACGGCCTTCGCTCACCACTGGAAATAATAGCGAGAAGACAGATTCCCATTCACCTGGCAGCGGCAGGGCGGCCAGGAAGGGTAGCGAGCCCACAAAGGAGGCCGAGAGGCAGCTGGTCCAGCATGCACTCATCTCCTTGCTGGAAGGTGTACTGGCCTGTGCTCGATTGTTCGAGCTACCGAGGGTGTGGCCTGCTCACGGCTCTGATGGAATATGGCCAAGGAAAGCCCAGCACCATGGGCAGCATACCCTCAATTTTTTTCCCATCCATGGGTAGAATAAATTTTGTTCCATGCACCGAGGCATGTATGGATGTGCACCACCACGAGAAAACACAGGCTCCCGGCTGTGGGCGCTCGGCTAATCAGCTGGGCGGCTCCTGAATCCCTCCTGGGAAGCCGCCCAAGTGCTCGGCTTACAGGGAATGCTGGCTGCGGCGGGTGTCAGGGAGCACGTTCGCCTCTCGTCAGCACTAAGCAGTACCCCAGTAGGCTGCCCCCTTTCAGAGCTGTCTGGCCAAGCGTCCTGATAGCAGAGGGCCCCATACACAAGGGCAGGGTGCTGAGCGCCCATGTCCTGACTAGCTTCACAGCTAACTGTACTCTGCCCACCCCAAATACCCACTCCTGCTGCCTGTGGGCATCTGACTCTGCTCTGCCTTTGTCCCGAACTGCTCTCCAGTTGCCCTGTGCGCTGCTGCTGCGTTCCACCCCAGAGGCAGCTGCAGCTTGGTAAGGGGAGGAAAGCCTCCCTTGGCACTTGTTTGGCACTTTGGTAGACAGGAGTTGAGCTGTGGCTCCTCCGCTGAGATGCCACCTGCTCCCAACACACACACCACACACACCGTCACACCCCGCCCCATTTTGCTCACAGATGTTGAGCTGCAACTGCTGTGAAAAACACCCACTGAAAACCTGGGCTGCAGGGCCAGGCTGGGAGGGACTGGGTCAGTCTGGCAGGGTAGGGGAGGCCTGATGCAACTGGGCTGCCCATCGGGGGGCGTGAGAGCTGATTACCATGCAGGGGGCTAGGGAGGGGACACACCTGTGTGGCGGGGTCGAAGAGACCAGCCTGTGCAAAGGAGGGGCGGGACAGCTACAGAGCATTATAACTCCCTGCCTTGTAACACATCCATCCCCTTCCCAAAAGCAGCCCGGCTGTTGGCTGAAGTGCTTGTCCATCAAAGCCATGGGGGGTTCACCTCCCCCCACCCTCCTTCGCACGCTCCAGCACCCACCCAGGACAACACCCGCGTGCTCCTTACCGCCACAGCGAGCGCCAGCCCGCTACCAGCCACAGCGCAGCACAAGCCTGCTCGGACGCGAAGGAGAATGGCGGCGCAGACTCCAGGCCCCACATGTTTAGGGAAGGGAAGTTTCGTGGGAGACTGCCCGTGGCAGGGTGGGGCATGAGAGACAATTGCTGAGCAGGGGGCTCGGGAGGGGACAGAGCTGTGTGGCAGGGTTAGGGTTAGGGTGCGGGTGCCAACACAAGCCAATGAGTAGCAAGGAGGAGTGGGCACCCTGCTAAAATCCTTCCCACTGCCCCTTCCGCTACGAGTAAGGGGGGTACAACAGAGGTCTATAAAATCATGGCTGGTGTGGAGAAAATGGATAAGGAATTGTTATTTACCCCTTCTCACCACACAAGAACTAGGGGTCACCAAAGGAAGTGAACAGGCAGGAGGCTTAAAACAAAGAATAGGAAATATTTTTTCACACGGCGCAGTTAACCTGTGGAACTCCTTGCCAGAGAAAGTTGTGAAGGCCAAGACTGCAGTAGAGTTTAATAAAGTACTAGGTAAATTCATGGGGGATAGGTGCGTCAATGGCTATTGGCCAGGATTGGCATGGATGGTATCACTAGCCTCTGTTTGCAAGAGGCTGGAAATGAGCGACAGGGAATTGATCACTTGATGATTAGCTGTTCTGTTCATTCCCTCTGGGGCGCCTGGTGCTGGCCACTGTCGGAAGACAGGATACTGGGCTTGATGGGCCTATGGTCTGACCCAGCGTGGCTCTTCTTATGTTGTCTCCAGCACACGCTCTGTGACCGACTTTAGTTGTCCTCACTGTATAAAGTAAGCATAGCAAAACCTGGGCTCCTCCGTCCCTGGGCCAGCTCACCGGCGTTGTGGGGAGCGGGTTCTGCAAGTGGGAAGGGGCCCTCAGGAACAGAAGGGGCTTTCACCGCCTTTCTCTTTCCTACTGTTCCCACAATGAACTTGGAAAGGCCTAGCAAACGCAGCAGGAAGGGTCCCCGGCAGAGAGTCACATGCAGAGATCATGGCCTACTCTATGAGCAGTGTTCGCACTGCAGTAGCATCTCGCAGTCCTAGGCCAGGTCTGCATTACCCGGCAGAGCGAACTGCTGTGGGACAAGCAACATGGACCTATTAGGGGTCAGTAGTTGACCCCATATTCCTCAAAGGGAGATTCTCCCGTCACCCTTCCTCTGTGAGGCCAGCCCAATAAGTCAATTGCTGAGAAGTTGTAGCTAGAATTGTGTATCTGCAATTGACCTATCCACCTAGGGTAGACCACACCCTCGCCAGAACCCTTCGGTGGGGATCCCATCTGGTCCTGCTGACTTAGTGCCGTTCCCAAACCTCGTCTCCTGCCCTCCCCACTCAGGGGCAGAGCCTCGGCTCTGTCACCCCAACATATGGGCTCCGGGGCGGGAATCTCCCCCACACCCTCCGCAGCCAAGAGGGGTGTAGAGAATTCGTGTCGCTTTTCCACGGTGGCCTGGTGACTCCGTTGGCCCCTCAGGTGCCCATTGGCACCACTGACTGCTTGGCCTAGATCCCTCCTAGATCTAGAGAAGTGATTGTTCCACTCTATTCGCCACCAGGGATGCCACCGCCGGAGTATTGCATCCAGTTCTGGGCCTCCAGCACAGAAAGCATGTGGATGTTTTGGAGAGGATCCAGTGGAGAGCAATGAAAATGATGAGGGGTCTGGAGCACATGACCTATGAGGAGAGGCTGAGGGATCTGGGCTTATTTAGTTTGCAGACAAGAAGAGTGATAAATAGGTAGACAGATTCATGGAAGTTAGGTCCACTAATGGCTATTAGCCAGGATAGATAAGGAACTGTGTCCTGAGCCTCCGTGTGTCAGAGGCTGGAGGTGGATGGCAGGAGATCCCGTTATCGCTTGATCATTACCTGTTCAGTTCACTCCCTCAGAAACACCCGGCATTGGCCACTGTCATCAGACAGGACGCTGGGCTGGATGGACCTTTGGTCTGACCCAGTGTGGTCGTTCTTATATTCTTAGGTAGTGAGGGGTGATGTGGATAAAGAGGATGGAGAGAGGCCGTCGTCGGCAGTGATGGATGGCAGAACAAGGAGCAATGCTCTCAAGTTACAGTGAGGGAGGTGCAGGTTGGATATCAAGAAAAACGACTTCCCCAGGCAGGTGGTGAAGCACTGGAATGTGTTGCCTAGGGAGGTGGTGGAATCTCCATCCCTAGAGGTTTTTTAGGTCTTGACTTGACAAAGCCCTGGCTGGGATGATTTAGTTGGGGTTGGTCCTGCTTGAAGCAGGGGGCTGTGCTAGAAGATCTCGAGGTCCCCTCCAGCCCTAGGATTCTAGGATTCTTTCCTGGCCTGGCGCTATGGCCACCACCCTGGCCCTCAGGGAAAGCCCCCCACGGGGTTTAGTGACAGACCCCCCCGTCATACAGTTTTATCCCCAGGAACCCAGGGCAGCACAGCGCCCCCTACCAGCGCACTGGGGCCTGGCCTCAGCACACAAGACACTCCCTGGTAGGCCTTCCTGCAGTGCCCCAAGCTCGCAGGGGTCTTCCTTTAAGGACAGGCACAGCCCAGCCAGGCTCAGCTCATGTCAGCTGGGGCTGGGCGACCCGATCTGACCCGCCCCAGCCGCTGGGTAAGGAAACACGTTCGCAGCTGCCTGTGCTGGGTGGAGGCTCCTTGACACGGGGCGGGGAGGTGTTATTTCCTCCCTGTGACTTCCCTTCTCCCCTGCGGAGGTTGGGACTTGGCTGAGGGATTGCCAGGGTGGCCCACCGAGCCCAGGATCCAGCAGCAGCGTGGGGTGCAAGAGCCCTGCAGCAGGAAGGTGTGGGCTCCCCAGACGCCTCACTCCACCCCAGCCTGAAGTCCTCTCCCTAACCTCTAACGGTTAGAGAGCAAAGCCAGAGGCTGGCAGGCAACCAGCAGCTGCAGGCTGCGCCGCAGAGCTGAACAGGCTAAGCAGGGCTGCAAAGGGACCAGCGACTGGGGGATGAGACCAGGGGGCCCGGTAAGATCTGGACTGTAGCTGCCACAGTGAATGTGCTGCTGTGCAGCCAGGCCAAAGGGACAGAGGAGAGGGGAGCATCCCTGGGGCGTCACCGGTAGCAGTAGTAGGCTTTTAACTTCTTACATGGGGTCTCACAGGGAGGGCTACAGGCTGCATTTCCTGTAAGCTGAGCACATGGGGAGCTGCCCAGGAGCCATTCAAATGCCGCCCGGCTGATGAGCAGAGCACCCCCAGCCGGCAGCCTGGGTTTCTATGGCGGTGCGCATCTGAACAGGCCTGGGCGCACAGAACATTTCTTCCACACATGGATGGAAATAATTAGCGGGAACCTTGGTTGTGAGCTCCCATGTCTTGACCGGTTTCATGGCTACTTGCACTCTGCCCACCCCAAAATGAGAGGGAACACCGGCAACAGGGACAGGAACGGAGTCATGTCAGAGTGGGAGTCTGGGGTTTTAATCTGCCCTCCCACAGCCTAGCTGGTCTCCGCCAACTCTCCCTCTAAGTCGGAGGAAAACCCCAAACCTTACAGGTATGCTGCCGATAACTCCGGAGCCAGCCCCGCAGTTTGGTCAACGGAGCTGATCTCCCCACTGGGTCAAAGTGAAATCCTAGCTTGGCACAGCCCTGTCATTCAGCGTGCTTGGGCGCTGAACCCAGACCCCCTGGCCTGACCCCTCGCCTCCCTGCACCCACGAGGCTCCCAGGGTCGGCCAGTAGGGCAGAGCTACCGTGGGCAACACTGAGGCCTGCAAAAACTCACTTAATGTGGGGAAAGAGCCAGGGACCAAGAGTTCCTTCCTCCCTCCCCTGGCTACAGGCTCCTGTCTTCCCAGCCCAATCTGCAACAGGATCTGGGCTTTAGACAGGAGCATCGGAGGAGCAAAGACCCTGCTTCTACCCAACCCAACGCAGAGTCCCACCTGTGAGGGATCTTGACAGGCTGGACCCATGTGAGTTCCAGGGAAAAGCCCGGGCAGGATGCGGGACAGTTTGGGGTGATCCGGAGAACACAGCTAAGATGGGGTGTAGGACTAGCTAGAGCCACCAGGGATCACGGATATCGAGGTCCTCTGAACAGAGCATGCTGGGAAGGGGTGAAGTCAGGGGGGCTCCAGGGCCAGGCAGGGTGATGCTGTCTCAGCATGCCTGGGAGTGAAAACCCTTGGGCATGAGGAGGACTTAGGCCCCCTGAGTTCTGCGCAAGTTACTGCACTGGTCGGTCTGGCCAACGTTGGGGCTTTAACGTGGTTTTAGCTCTGTCCCTGCCGCTTGCCCTGCTGGTGTGGTGTGGAAGGGATCTGGGTTCCCTGTGAGATTGGACCTTTAAACAGCCCTCTTGTTTCTCCTCATGTTGATCGTGTCACGTCTCAGAGGAGGAGCTGTGTCGGTCTCTATCTGCCAAAACAATGAGGCGGCCTGGGGCCCACGAAAACTGATGCCCCAATAAACTTCTTAGTCTTTAAGGTGCCACAGGACTCCTCGTTGATTGTGTGGATTGCAACAGCACTGGCAGCCCCAGCAAGATGTGCAAGGAGCTGTACAAACACAGCACCTACCCCGGAATGCTTCCAGGCTCGCTGTGTGCGTCTCACTTGCCACACGCCTCTGCTCTCCCTGGCTGGATGCTCCGACATACCCTGAGCAGCCCCATTGAGAGGGAACCTCGAGATCAGGAAGTGCCCTGCAAAAGCCTGTTCTTGCCACACCTCTGGGGTGCAGCGCTTTGGGGAAGAGTGTGGTGTCGGGAAGTTCCTTACGAGGGCTGCCCCTTTCTAGCTCGGACCCAGGGGGAACCCTGAAACCTCACACCGTGACTGTCCCTTCTAGAGCCCTCATGCTGGCTCAGACCAGCAGTCAGTCTGTCTAAGCCTGTATCACGCACCCCCCAGCTGCTTCAGGGGACAGAGTAAGAAACCCTGCCGCAGGCAGAGGTGGGAGAACAGGCACTCAGAGCAAAGCTCCTGTTCATCCCCCGTTGGGTCCATCTTCCTTTGACACTGACCCCCATCTGGCCCTTCAAGACATCCTGCAGGAACGGGCAATTTGTGTGTTGTGTATAAACACGTCTTGTCCTTTTGTCAATGTCCATTTTGTCCCTTTGCTCTTTCATTGACTGTCCCCTTCTCTCCCCATTAACGGACCGGGAACACCGATTCCCCCTCTTCCCTATCAGTTTGCAACTTTCTATGCCTTCATTATAGCTTCGATTGTGCCAAATGTCTGCGGATGAACATCTGTTGATTAAAATTGGCCTTTTTTTTTTTTGGATCAATGAGAACTTTGAAACAAATTCCTCTTGGCTGAAGTTTTCTCTGGGGGATGTGCGGAGGGGCGTGGTGACTTCCTTCCTTCCTTCGCCAAACCAAGGAACATTTTGGATCTCAGTGGAAGAAACGGAGGTGTTGGCTTTCAAAGCCTCACATCTTGTACTGGGGAGGGTTGGTTTGTTCATTACCAGACTGAGACCCGTTTGCGGGAGACTGGGAGAGTGGGGGGCGGAAGAATTTTGTGACACTTCCTGTGACATTTTTTCACCAGTTTTAATTCAGTTTTCTCTCTGAAATGAAGAGCCCTAAACTGTTCAGTCTCCTTCTAGAGCAGCGTGTCTGGATCACTGGCCCCTTTAAGGGAGCTGAGTGAGTCTCATCTGAGTCATAATCAGCTGCTTCTTAGCAGGGAATGGGGTGGGCTGTTTTGGGGTCACCTAAACATCAAGAAAGGGCTCAGACAGCTCAGCTGGGAGCATGGAAGCAGAGGGCGTGGGGTGGACTGGCTGGCTGGAAAGCCCCAAGCCAAGGTCTGCAGGAGGCCAAGCACCTGAAGGGACCAGTGATCTATACTGGACCTGGGAGGCGCAGAACCCTTTGTTTGTCTGGAGCATGGTCCCCCCAGCAGGGGCTACGTCCATCTGTGACTTGGCCTGAGGGCTAAGCCACATCTCCAGCCCTGGCCTGTGTGTAGCTAGCGGCGGAGACCCACCTTGGAGGAGGGAAACTGAGGCAGACAGTGCCAGCAGTGCCACACCCGAGCAGAAGAGGCCATGCCCCAAGACAGGCGCTCTCCCTAGTGATTCTAGTCACCTGTCTGCAAATCCCTGTTTGTGACACATCCTCGGAGCCTGGGTGACTGGAAGTGAACACAGAACTGGGCACGGCAGGGGGCGCGTGTGAGTGTGAAAGAGACACACCCTTGCGAGCTCAGCACGTGAAAACCCCAGTGCACAGCGAAAGCAGGAAATGCAGAGCGGCCTGTTCCCCTAGCCCAGCCCCACCTTCCAGGCTTGCAGGAGCTTCCTGCAGGCCCTCGGCCACATCCAGACAGGGGACTGTTCACCCAGCTGGGGCAGGGGGAGCAGGCAGCTCATGGGGAGCAAAGCAGCCCCGTGGGGCCCTGTGGGGAGCATGTGCCGCCCGTGTGACTGGCGCCAGGAAGCCGAGTGGCTGGGCTGGCTGTGGGGAGGCTGTATGCACTGGCGGGACCGAGCGAAGCGGGAGGGGGAGGGGAAACCTGAGTGTGCTGGAGGCTTCTGGCTAGGAGAACTGAGTTCTGTTCCTGCCTGTGCCCCAGCCCTGGGAGAGCCGCAGCCCTGGGACAGCCCTGTGGGGGCCCCAGTGTTGCCATCCAGGAGCTGTGCGGACACAGCAAAGGGCTTCGTGGTAACGGACTCTGATCCAGAGGGAAAGCGCACCACAGGCCCCAGAGAGGCAGAAGGGACCAGGTAGAGTCATAGGATGGGAAAGTATCTCACGAGGTCATCTAGTCTGGTTCCCAGCACAGTGTCTACACTACAGCCTTCCCTCTACCGATGTAAGTGCTCTGCTGTATCCCCATGCTGTAATGACTCCATCCCCAGAGAGCTCTAGGTCTTGTGTGGGTGTAGGGAGGGTGACACATTGTCTGTGTAGACCCTGCTTCCCTTACAGCCCGTCTTGTCAGGTTCATGGCTCCCACCACAAAACTGACAAAGAAGCGGGGTGTCTAGAACCCGGCCTCCACCCCTTCCCAGACAGCAGGGAGTCTGGACCCTACTCTCAGCTGAGAACGAGCTGGGGGAGATGAGGAATCCTGGGCCACTTCCCACCTGGCTGTCTTGTCAATTTCACGGCTCCATGCTGGAGATATGAAACTGACAAGGCTGCTGAGGGGCAGGCCTGGGAGGGGAGGGGACTGAGAAGCTGAGGCAGCTGACCCCCATTTCTTAGGTGTGAAAAGTCCAAGGTGGCTTCTCCCCAAGCTCCCACCAGAGAAGGAGGAAGGGAGAAGCCCTGGGCAGCTTCAGGTGGGAACATGGGAACTGAGGCCAGGGGCAGCCCTCTGGGAACCTGTACAACAGCCTGGCTCTTGGCAAGGACCTGCCAGCAGAGCTGAGAGCCCAGGCCCTCTGCTCTTCAACCTGCCCCTGGGAAGCTGGAGGAAGTGCTCCCGGTGAGGACAGGCACCACTGGCCCAAGAAGGGGAGTCTGGCCATGCACCACCCCAGGAATTACTGTAAGTCTACCCAAAAGTCTACCCATAAACTTTGATTTATGTTTCTAGAGCGACATGACCTGAGTGTTAGCGCTGACAGATGTTTGTCCAACCTCCTCCTACTAATTGCCCATGACAGAGATTCCACGACCTCCCTTGGCCATTTCTTCCAGTGCTTCACCACCCTGCAACTTCAGAAGTGTTTCCTCATGCCCAGCCTAAACTGCCCTGACTGCAATTTGAGCCCGTTGCTTCTCCTCCTCTCTGCAGAGGTTAATGGGAACAATTTTTCTCCCTTGTCCTTTCACCAACCCTTTGTGTAGTTCACAGGCCGCTCCCAGACTCACCAAGGAGTTGTAGGAGGCAGGGAAGACCCAAGAGGAGTGAGGGCTGAAGGTCCCTCTTCCCTCAACTCTACGGTGACCCACTGGATGCTGCTCTGACACCAACACAGCCCTGCAGTCAGCTCTGAAGGCCGGGAACTGTTCTACTGACCCGGACAGGGGAAGGCCCCTGCACGACAGAAAGCGGCAGCCCTGGGAAGGCACTGTGGGGCCCCAGTGTTGCACAGCATTCCCCCTCCCCCCACCTT
This sequence comes from Carettochelys insculpta, assembly GCF_033958435.1. Classification (NCBI taxonomy): domain Eukaryota; kingdom Metazoa; phylum Chordata; order Testudines; family Carettochelyidae; genus Carettochelys; species Carettochelys insculpta. The sequence continues at coordinate 11,231,341 of NC_134137.1, read as the reverse complement.
TCACCAATGTCCAGCTGATTTGCGTGATGCTCATTTGCATAACACTAGCTATTTGCCTAGTGGCAAACCAGCATACCTGAGCAGCGCTTCTTTCCTCCAGGGCCTCAGCTTGTCTTTGCTGCACCCTGAGGCCCTCGGAAGAGCAGTCCTGTGTGCTTCTGTTGCAGATGAGTGGGAGAGGAGATGGCTAGCCCTGCGTGAGCCCCCAGCCTGCGACCCACCCAGAGTGGTTGCGATAAGGTTAGAGGGACTTCAAGTCCCTCATTAGACTTGGAACCTCAAGGACTTTCCCCCCCCGTCAGTTCCAGTGAGCGTGCAGCAAAAAATCACCCTTCATTCCCTTGCTAGGAATGGGGAGGATCAACCTCTTTGCTCCTCACCCTCTCCCATGCTTGCAAACAGAAATACAAGGAATGCTCTTCCCAGCCGGCAGCAGGGATAGCTCGGTGGGAGGGGCTGACAGAAGAGAGGCACAAGGGCCTATGGTGGGAAAGCTAAATTCGAGAGATGCCTTTCTTAGCCCCCTGTTCCAAACCCCCAAGTCTCTGTCACCTGAGCGAAAGGAGAAGCTAGTAGCAAGGGTGGGGCCAGGACACAGCAGTGCAGCCCTGTTTCCATCCAGCAGAGGGCAGTGGGACACACCCACCAGGAAGTTCACTACTGTACCACCCCTACTGTACACCTGAGGAAACTGAGGCACAGGGCTGGGGATCAGAACCGAGGAGGAGTCATTCCCGTGCTTAGTTCACAGTCCTACCCTCCCGCCCCCCCCAGTCCTTTCACTCAGTCGATGGCAACCAAGATTCTGGCCCTGGGGTGAGACGGGAGAGCTGAGAGCAGCTCCTGAAGCCCAGCTTGGGACAGAGCGCCTGGCCCTGGGCAGAGACGGAGAAGTTGTCCCCCATGACACAGAACTTCCCAACCCAGATGGCGGTTTCCACGTCTTCTGCCCCGTCGGGAGACACTGGTTTCTTGTGCCCCTCTCCCCAGAGGCCTTATGAGATCAACAACACTAGGGACGGTGGGCTGGGTTCTGCTCTGGCTACCCCCTTGCAGCCACGGCCAGGGGTCTGCTGGCGCTGCAGGGCCGGGGGAGCAAGCCAGGGGCCAGCAGGAGCAGCTGGTCCTCCCCCAAGTGGAACCAAAGCCCAGCCAGGTGAAACCTTGTTACAGCTCAACTCCCAGCCAACCGCTCGCTTCCTGTGCAGGTGACGGTCGGGGGCACGGTGCCTGCTCTGCTGCCCCCCAGGATGTGAGTGGAGCTGGGGGCAGCCACATGGGGGGTATTACAGCCACGGAACAGATTGGGCAGGTCAGCTGACCCAAGACATAGGAAGAGCTAATCTCCCTGGCAAGACTAAGACAATGCCTCTAAATCAGAGGCAGCTGGAGGTGAGAGGAACTGCCGCAGGGCAGGAACGAACCTCTCTGGAAGGAGCTGACAGCCAGAAATTGCAAATAAAACCAGGGTTAGTGCTGGAGCGGGCCCAGGAGATAGGGCAGGAGTGTGCCAGGTCTGTGCCCCCGCGGGCAAAAGCACTCCTTTGTCTTGGTGGCATGTAAGTCCTTCTGAAAGTCACTGCTGGCTGCGGTGGGGATAATCTGAGAGGTCCCGAAGGAGAGAAGGAAGCTTTTCCCGTGGGGTGGAAAGAGAGGAACAGCACGTAAGAATGGCCGCACTGGGTCAGATCAAAGGCCCATCTAGCCCAATGTCCGGTCTGCCAAGAGTGGCCAGTGCCAGATGCCCCAGAGGGAGGGAACAGAGCAGGGAATCATTGAGTGACCCCTCTCCTGTCACAAATTTCCAGCCTCTGACACACAGAGGCCACAGACTCCATTTCTACCCATCCCAGCTAACAGCCATTGGTGGACCTAACAGCCATGAATTGATCTAGTTCTTCTTTGAACCCTGTTAAAATCCTGGTCTTTGCAACATCCTCCAGCGAGGAGTTCCACAGGCCGACCGTGCGCTGCGTGAAGAAAAACTTCCTTTTGTTACTTACAAACCTGGTGCCCATTAATTCTATTTGGTGACCCCTAGTTCTTAAGGGAACAAGTCAATAACTCTTCCCTAGTCACTTTTTCCAAACCAGTCATGGCTGTATAGATCTGTCCTGCCAAACCTCCTCTTTTCTCAGCTGAGAAGTGACAGTCTTTGCACTGCTAACCAGATCAGGAATGTAAGGCAGGAGGACGACCTCCCTGGCAGGCATCAGAGCTGAGTGGTGCAGGCCCCGGAGGGGCGAAGGTGCTCGGGCTGGTTCTCTGCGAAAGCCAGGAAAAAGACTGTGCCATCATCTCCTCCAAAGGCCAGGGAAGTGACAAGACTTCACCCAGAGCTGCCCAGACCAGGGGCAGGCCCTGGCACAGGGACACCCCTGCCACACAGATGTGAGCGTGTCAACACGCAGCACCTGGGGCTAAAGCTGGAGCTGACACACGCTGAGCTGCCGGCAGCCAGATTTGAACTGGTTTCGGCAGGTCCACACAGCTGCCCTAACGCACAGTAGAATCGCACCTCTAGTTCCATCAGTGCCACTGGCTTTGTGGAGAACCAGCCAACACCACCCTGTGGGGCATCAGGCCCTGGTGCTGGGAGCTGCCAGTAACCCCAGCCAACGCCACCCTGTGGGGTGTCGGGCCCTGGTGCCGGGAGCTGCCAGTAACCCCAGCCAACGCCACCCTGTGGGGTGTCGGGCCCTGGTGCCGGGAGCTGCCAGTAACCCCAGCTGCCCAGACTCCTCCCTTCCCAGCTGCAGTCCTGTCACGTGCCTGGATTTTTAGACTGGGCATAGGACCCATTTTATGTGCTGCCGTCACTGTTTTACAGCCAGGGCGTGGAGGCCGGGAAGGGATTAAGGACCTGATCCAAAGCAACACACACTCCCACTGACTTCACGGGGCTCAGCGGCCGGCTGTAAGGGTGGGCTCACGTGAGGCTGCTAACCTGGAGGGCTGCTGGCGGCCCAGGTGTAAGCCTCACACACGGGTGTGGCTCGTTGGGCCAGGTGGGAGATCGAGACCCCTCAGACAGAGGAAGAACGGATCTCTTCGACGGCCTTAGCTGAGTGCCAGCTGGCTTTCAGCTCCACCCAGAGGTCCCAGCACTAAGCTCCGGAGGTCCCAGGTCTGAGGCTGTGTGTGGGCGGTTACAACGGCCCAGAGGCTGGCCAGCTGCGCTGCGCTGGCATCCCTTCCTCTTCTCGGAGCTGCCCCGAGGGAGGGGGGTGAACCAGCGCCAGGGGAGACCCATGCCGGAGGCGGTGAGGCTGGCTGCAGAGGCAGGCAGGGGAGGAGGAGATCGCAGAGCACCCAGCACCCCTTTCCTTGTGGCTGGAGAGGCGATGGCATCTGCCGCCACACAGGGCAGATGGCAAAACGGAAGCTCCAGGCCCCATGGGGCCTGACTTGTCGCCGGCTGGACTGAGGACAGCCCAAGGCTCCTGCCTAGGTGTCAGGCTTGCAGCTGTCCCTGGAAGGCTCCGTGTCCTGCTGGAGGGCCGGCGACTGCTCCCTGCTGTAGACACTGCACCCAGCCCCAGCTGTCATGCAAATGCTTTCGAGGCAGAAGCAGATCCGTCTCTGTTGCCTGGAGTTCCTCGGGCGGCTCTTTCTCCTGCAGGCATTTGCATTCCGCTGCTGATCTGCGCCGGATGGACTCCGGGCCCAACAGCAGGTGCTTGTACCGGCTGCTGATGACAGACCAAAGCGAACGCGCAGAGCCAGAGGCCAAGCCATGCTCTGGAGCTCCTGGGGCTTCTGGAAGGCTGCGCAGGCTGGCAGGGGTGGAAGCTCTGTCCGTCCCTAGCCTACCTGCCCAGGCATCCTGATTCAGGGGTTTCCTGGGCCTGGTCTTTTTCAGGGTCCTCAGAGAGCAGGGGGGTCCGGGCTGCTCAGAGACCTCAGTACAGCAAAGGCCTGGTCCACAGCAGTGAGTGTACGTGGCCTCTGTGGTCGGGCGGCTGTACCGGAACGGTGCTCGGACGTCCAATCTGCTCCCCTTGATGTCGATCGCTTTGGCCGCGTGCTGCTGTGCTCTCTGGACAGCAGTGTAGACCCTGCCTCCGAGAGCCCCCGAGAACCACAAATCAGGTGAAGTACGAAGGCCCTGGAGCCAGGTTCACTGTCGCTGACGTACCGTCTCCAACTGCCTCATGAGTCTCCAATACAACTCAACAGTTTACATTGGTCCTCGCATACACCATGACAACGGACGCGACTCAGTCGACGGCAAGGGGGCTCCGTCATCCCCTAGGTCACTCGACACAGCCCCTGTTACACACACTTTTATACACAGGTATAAACAAGTTATGTATCCAGGTACAGCCCCCTCATTGTAATACATCGACATCCCCTAATGTAACTAGATCTACCCATTAACTTGGGGGATAATGGTGGTACCAGCAAAACAACATCTCCATCCTGCTGTCGTTACAACCTGTTCCTGAACGTGGGTGGGAAAGTACCTGGTGCTGAGCTGTTATCTGTGGGGAGGGGATGGGGAGCGCATGGTACCGACAGGATGTGTTTGTCTATCACTAAGCGCCCGGCTCTGGGTGCTTTGAGGTGTTTTTATGTGGTTTCAGGCCCTGTGACTTACCAGCTCTGTCTCTTGCTGCATTCCTGTCGGGAGAATGTTCCTAGCACATTTTCTGCTTTAACCCACCACTGTTCAGGCTTGAGGCCTTTAGCTTTGCTGTATGTTAACAAAGCATTGACTGTTGTCCTGGGCCTTTAGCCTTTCACCAAGCCTCTCATCACGACAGCCTCCAGGAGCCAGAGGCACCCCAGCACTTCCTGGTCAGAGCACAGCTAAAGCCCACCAGAGCCACCAGCCTCAGTGTTTCACAGGAGCAGAGCTGGGAAGGGCCCCCCTGATCTGCCCAGCCTCCCATCCGGCAAAAGAGTCCTGCCTGCCGTCCGCGCTCAGGCCCTGCAGGGCTGGAAACGGTCTCTGTTCTGCAGCGCACAATCTGTGCACCTCTGAGCTGGACTGTGCTGACGCCCAGGCCCTGAGTGAGGAGCCGTCACAAAGGCGGGGTCTGTTCTCCCTGCCCGGCGCTGGAGAGAGCAGTGGGGCAGATTTCCCTGCCCTTTCACCATGGCCTGTGCCTCAGCACATTCGCCCCCGACCCTGGCCGAGGAACAAGGGCACTTGGAAGGTCTTAGAATCACTCACACCTCCCTGAAGTCCTGCTGGCATCTGTAGGTGTGATCCCACAGATCCTGGACAGAATCACACAATCCGAGGACTGGAAGTGACCTCAGGAAGTCATTGAGTCCAGCCCCCCGCCCAAAGCAAAGTCCTGTGAAGCCACCACATCCCTGCCCCTTCTGCTGTGGCCAGTGAAAGATCATCACAGCACAGGTCCATTTGTGGTCAAACCCAGCTCTGACGCCTCCAGCCACAAGGCCTCCATCCGCCCCCTGGAAGCTACACCACAGCTGAACTGATCTCAGTCCCAGGCAGCAAGTCTCAATACCCACACTCAGCTCTCCTCTCTCCTGTTCAGCCTCAGCCCCTCTCCGTCCCTGGCTCGGGACTGACCCCACGAGGGGCACTGAGTGACTTCCCTGGGGCCAGGCACCAGGGATCCTCCCTCGCTGGGAGCAGTGAAACAGCCGTGGGATCGCTGGCAAGGGGGCAGAAGAGCTGCCAAATTGGCCCACGGGGCTGGTGTGCTGCCTCTGGCAGGGGCTGGGACCAGACCCGGTGGACACTATCACAAGAACATGCCTAGGGGGGAGAGCTTTGTCCTCACCCTGTTTTACTTCTGCCCTGACGCGGATCAGTGCCAGCTCGCAGAGAGCGCATGCGACTCAGAGTTGGGGAGTGCCCAAAGCCCACTCAGGACGGGACCCTTGAGAATTCACTCATCTTTTCTACCTGACGGACGCTATATTCTCTCTTTCACCCGCCTCCCTCTCTCCCAGGGAGCCATGGTCCTGCCAAAGGCCAGGCCAGCAGCGATCAGCCAGTCAGCCACTGGCATGCCCCCTCCGCAGCCAGAACCCAGCGAGCAGCCCACGTGAGCAGCGCCAGGAGCAGAGAGACCCCAGGCCACTCTGAAATCGATAGCGCACTGCAAAGAGTGCAGAGGAGGGGCCAGCGTTTCGGACACCAGCCTGGGACTTGGGAGACCTGCTACCGACTTTCTGTATGCCCCTGGGTGAGTCACTTAACCTAGCTGGGCCTCAGTTTCCCTTCTGTGCACTAGGGATAAACCACCCTGCCCCACCTCAGGGGTGGAGAGAGGGCAAACACATTACAGATTGCGGGAGACGACTCTGCTGCCGAGCTGGGGGCCAGCTAAGTCCCTTCGCTCAACACATCTCGAGGGAAGGGTGCCCGCTGCTGGGGACGCCTGACGTGCCACACATGCGCACACTGCATCCATGGCCTGAGCGGGTGCCAGAGCTGTTCCAGGCCCCTTGGCCCATGCAGAAGAAACTCCCAGAGATGTGGTGGGTAGGAGGGTCCCTGTCTGTCCCAGGCAGCGCTTCCTTCCTTACTCGCCATCCGTGTGTGGAATAAATTTTGTTATCTGCACCAAGGAATGCACAGATGTGCACCACCCACAGAAACACACACGTTTGGGATGGGGGTGACACGCCGGGACAGCCACAGCTCATTCTCTGAGCCTGGCTCCTCGGGGTGCTGGCCAGGCCCCACACCCCACTGGGCTGTGTCCTGCAGGGGCATCGTGGCCACCCTGCCCTGCCCTCCCCTCCCCCCGACAGCCCAGCCCGCCAGTGAGCCCGGCTGCAGGGGTCAGGGCATGGAGCCCGCGGGATGCGGGGGAGCTCCAGACCCCAGCCCCCCACACAGCCCGTGGGAAGAGCCATCCCGCCACAGCCCAGGAAAGGGCCAGAGCCGGGGGGGCTGGGGGGAGCTGAGCGCCCCAAGCCCTGATGCAAACACATCCGCCAGCCTGAGTTAGTGACAGGAAGTAAACAAACCTCACCCCAGGAACCCGGCCCGGCCTGGCCCTGTGATACCAGCCCTGCCTGCTGCCCCACGGCTGTGTGTGCCCCCGCCCCACACGCTGCCCCCACGGCCCTCCTGTGCACCCCCAAACCGACCACACGTCCCCCCACAGGCTGCCCCCCCGCCCTCCTGTGCACCCCCAAACCGACCACACGTCCCCCCACAGGCTGCCCCCCCGCCCTCCTGTGCACCCCCAAACCGACCACACGTCCCCCCACAGGCTGCCCCCCCCGCCCTCCTGTGCACCCCCAAACCGACCACACGTCCGCCCCACACACTGCCCCCACCGCCCTCCTGTGCACCCCCAAACCGACCACACGTCCCCCCACACGCTGCCCCCACCGCCCTCCTGTGCACCCCCAAACCAACCACACGTCCGCCCCACACGCTGCCCCCACGGCCCTCCTGTGTACCCCCAAACCGACCACACATCCCCCCACACGCTGCCCTCACGGCCCTCCTGTGCACCCCCAAACCGACCACACGTCCGCCCCACACACTGCCCCCCACCGCCCTCCTGTGTACCCCCAAACCGACCACACGTCCGCCCCACACGCTGCCCCCACGGCTCTCCTGTGTACCCCCAAACCGACCACACGTCCGCCCCACACGCTGCCCCCACGGCCCTCCTGTGTACCCCCAAACCGACCACACGTCCGCCCCACACGCTGCCCCCACCGCCCTCCTGTGTACCCCCAAACCGACCACACGTCCGCCCCACACGCTGCCCCCACCGCCCTCCTGTGCACCCCCAAACCAACCACACATCTGCCCCACACACTGCCCCCCACCGCCCTCCTGTGCACCCCCAAACCGACCACACGTCTGCCCCACACGCTGCCCTCACGGCCCTCCTGTGCACCCCCAAACCGACCACATGTCCGCCCCACACGCTGCTCCCACTGCCCTCCTGTGTACCCCCAAACCGACCACACGTCCCCCCACACGCTGCCCTCACGGCCCTCCTGTGCACCCCCAAACCGACCATACGTCCGCCCCACACGCTGCCCCCACGGCCCTCCTGCACACCCCCCACCACCTGCCTGTATAGCCCCACACACCGACCCCACACTCTGCCCTCCTGTGCACCCCTCAACCCCCATGCGCCGCCCACCCCTCCAGTACGCGCCCGGACTCAGCTCCACCCCACACACCCACTGTCTTCCTGTACAAGCCCTCCCACCCGGTGCCCCACCCAGTGCCCCCAAGACTCCCCGGCACTGCCCTGCATCCCAGCCCTAGTGAAGGGCTAAGCGGGAGCCCAGGGAAGCCTGCAGGCTGCCCCCATGGCCCAATGCTGCTGCAGCAAGGGGAAGCTGAGGCCAGGACACCTCGACCTCCTGATGGTGATTCATAATGACCTCCCACCGCCCGCCCAGGGGAAGGGAAAACAGCTCATCTCCCACTCAGCAGAAAAGGGAAGCAAAACCAAACCCTCCCTCGGCTTGTCAGGCACGAGAGCCACCCCCAGGCCTGCCAAGAACTCCACCAGGGCGGGGGTTTCCCCCAGCCAGCGGGACCAGGTGCCAGCTGGTGCCCTCTTTAGCAGCCCCCCCCCCCGCCCCCGGAGTCCCTGTGCCCGAGTCCCTCGGCTGAGGCTGGGTTCTCAGCCCCAGGGAGGGCGCCACGTGCCTCCTGATTCATGTTCTTGGAGGACTCCGCCCTGGCTGTCTGGGAAGCAAGCACACGTCCCCCGGATTCCAGCGCAGCACCCGGGTACAGGACAGCGTCTCCTGGCACCCCGCCTGAGCTGTCCGGCGGGGGAGCGTGCCCGCGGCAGGCCAGCGCCAGTCCCAGCAGCCCTCTGGGATGTGCCGAAGTCTTCCTCGCTGCACTGTTCCCTGTAAGCTGAGTGCTTGGGCAGCCAGCCAGGAGAGTCAAGGGCTGCCCAGCTGATCAGCAGAGTGCCTGCAGCCAGCAGGCTGTGCTCCTATGGGTGGTACACAAGCACACATACCTCAGTGCACAGAATAAAATTTATTCCACACACGGGTGGGGGGAGGGGAAATTAGCAGGCGCGCTGGTCAGGACCCCGTTGCAGTAGGCGCTGAACACACTGCATTTCCAGGCCCAGAAAGGTAGTCTTCCTGCAGCCTACGCCGGTGCCATCCTTTTCTGAAGGGGAAAACGAAGGGCTGTGACAAGCCTTCCCCTCTGCTGCACACACAGGCTCCATCACCCGCTCTCTGTCGGGCACCCAAAGCAGCTGCAATGACTGGAAGCCTCTCGTCTCTCCAAGGGAGGGGAAGAGGAGCAGGCTATGTGAGGGGTCTGACAGCGAGGATGCCTGGGTTCTACTAGGGGAAGTGGGAGCTAGTGGCTACAGCACACTGGCGAGCCAGGACTTCCACCCTAGAAGGAACATGGTGCTTGCCATACTGGGATCCGCCCTGTGCTGCACCGAGTCCAGTATGGCCAGCCAGTAAGAGAACAGCTCCACCCACTGCTGACGGGAATAGCGCCTCCTTCCAACAACCCCCCGGAAAAGGCAGCAGCGTTCGCAGTGGCAGGAAACCCGCTTGGCACCCTGTGTGTGCCACCCCCTCGCCAACCTCCCGGCCACCCGCAAGATTGTGGAAAGAGTAGGAACCACCCCATGGCATCAGGCACCCTTCCGGACACCCCAGCCTTGGGGAGCGTGCGGAGACATCATGCGGCACTAAACGCCGACCTCCTCCTGGCTACGGACACAGGTAAGTTCTTCATGGCCATGCGGCTGGGCCTCTCTGCAGCCTGGCAGGGGCGTCTCAAGGGGCTGCTGCTCACCCGCATGACACAGCTGGAGCAGCCGGCCCAGCCCTGCAGCGGCTCCAGTCCTTCCTCTCCAGCCTTGCTCAGGGAGCTGAAGTGCTGCTGGTCAGAAAGGGGAAGGGCCGCCCAAGACTTTCCATTGGAGGCCTCCAGACCCGGCTGGTCAGAGGGGCGACAGCCCAGGGCCCCGTTTGACTCCTCACTAAGCCTGGGTGCGTCAGGGGCTAAAAACACCTTCCTTTGTCCCCCGCTCGCTGGGAAACCTGGTGCCTTCCTCCTGGAGGAGGGGTCACCACAGAGATCCAAGCATGCGGTTACTGGAGGGGCCTCATGGCAGCTGCCCACCTTCAGCACGGCTCAGGCCAGCGTGTCAGCACACCGGACCTATGCTCAGAATTCTCCACTGGCTCCCATTCTGCTTCTGAGGCCATTTTAAGGACACAGCCCTGACTCAAAGGCTTCAGCGGACGAAGCTCCTGTTCCACCAAAGACTGAATTTTGATCTGTGACCCCGCACGGCAGCTGTGCTCCTCTGGGACACCAAGAGCTCACAGGGTGCCTGAGGGTCAGAGCCAGACATTCCCAGGCCAGGGGACCTGCCCATGCAGCAATTGTCAGAGGAGCTCAGGAGAACCCAGAGACTGACCGTCTTCAGGAGGGGCTGCTCAACCTTCTTCCTTGATGGAAAAGCCCCTCCATCCTCTGAACAAGTCACCAGGCTCAACCCCACGGCACCTGCCAACCAATCATAAACCTGCGCCAAGAGGAACTGGCTGACCTGACTTACTGACTCAAACCCGTGCACTCTGGCTGGAGCACTGGTCACCCACAAGCCTCCTCCACTTCACTCTGTCTTGGGAGAAAACTTCTAGCTGACTCCAGGAGTTACGCCAGCTGTCGTCCTTCAATCCCAGTGGATCTTCTCCACGTGGTCTGAGATCTTCCTCTTTTGCATTTCCCTTGTGGATTCCACGTGAGAGCTCGACGGACTCTGCTGGACGACGGTTTTCTTAGAGTGCGGCCCAGCCATCCCCCCGCATTCTTCTCTTGATTTGAAGTCAAATGGTTCTTGTCCTGCTCTGTTCCAAAGCTCCTTGTCTGTGATCAAGTCTTGCTGTCTGACATGACGGATGCACCTCAGGCCTGAGCTGGTCAGAAATGGAGACGAACCAGAGATTCCTTCAAATACCTGAGGACTTTGCTATTGCCACTGCCTTGAAATGGAAGATGAAAAAGGCCTGGGGCCCAGGGGAGTGATTCTTTTCTCCTGTGACTGTATCGGAAGCAGGAAACACAGAATGTCTTGCGATTTCTTTTTATGTCTTTGGCTGGGGGCTCCCCAAAGCCACCTTCACCCTCCCAGTCCCACTCAAACACTCCACCTGTGCCAGCCCATGTGTAGCCCCTGGAAAGCAGATCCATTTGAGGAAAGATGCCACTGTGGCGTGGAACACATAGGCTCTCCTTGTTTAATTCCTTCGCTTCACTTTAATCCATGGCTCCTTGCTCTCCAGCTAGCATGTCTGCCCTCTCGACCTACCAGTCTTCCCAACAATCATCATTTAGCTTCCAGGATCTCTCTCTCATCTCCCTACATCACTGATAGCCAGTACTTGCCAGAAGTCTACCTAGAGGTCTCCTGAGATCTGCTATGTGGACCCAAGAGCCAATTCACTGAATTGTTCTGGTCGGCAAGTCCCCATCTATTGCTAATGATCAAACCTGCCATCTTCACAGCCCATCTGTCTCCCAACTACAGTAAACTTTCATATCCGGCAGTCCCAGGACTGGGAGGTTGCCGGATATGCAAATATTCTGGATGATAGAGAGGAGTCTACCTAGCAATGCTTAACACAAAAGAAAAACAAGATTAGATATTAAGAAACAAGCAAAAATGTATGCAGAGTACTTTAATTACCAACAATAATAGCAAGCAGGACAATAGATGGCCGACAATAGGGTAGTCGGCGGATACTTGTCAAATAGCTGGAGGACATTGATTTTGCTGACAATGTCATCCACCCTTCATGCCAACATGAAAGCAGGGCAGCAAAGGTCACACCACTAGACCAAACTGCCTCAGTGACTGGACCGAGCAATAACAAGGGAAAGACCAAGACAATGAGGATCAATCAGTCCAACAACACCAACACACTGGGAGGGGATGACCTGTAAGACATGGAGCAGTTCACCTACTTGAGAAGTATTATGGGCAGAGCCAGGAACAGACAAGGATATCAGTGCCAGGAGAGGGAAAGCAACAGCTGCATTCAAAACTCGTTGTCCCATAAGGAGTTTACAAATCATAGAATCATAGAACACTAGGACTGGAAGGGACCTCAAGAGGCCATCAAGTCCAGCCCCCTGCCCCAATGGCAGGACCAAGTACTATCTAAACCATCCCTGATACACATCTATCTAACCGTTCTTAAATATCGCCAGCGATGGAGATTCCACAACCTCCCTTGGCAAATTTATTCCACTGTTTGACCACCCTGACAGTTAGGAACTTTTTCCTAATGTCCAACCTAAACCTCCCTTGCTGCAGTTTAAGACCGTTGCCTCTTGTTCTATCCTCAGAGGCCAAGAAGAACAAGTTCTCTCCTTCCTCCTTATGACTCCCTTTTAGATACCTGAAAACTGCTATCATGTCTCCCCTCAATCTTCTCTTTTCCAAACTAAACAAGCCCAATTCTTTCAACCTTTTTTCATAGGTCACATTCTCTAGACCTTTAATCATTCTTGTCGCTCTTTTCTGGACCCTCTCTAGTTTCTCCACATCTTTTTTGATCTGCGGTGCCCAGAACTGGACACAATACTCCAGCTGAGGCCTAACCAGCGCAGAGTAGAGATATCTGTGAAGATGAAACTGCGGATATTCAACACAACTGTGAAGAGCGCGCTCTTGTATGGATGTAAGACCTGGCATACTAAAAAGTCTTCAAACCACAAGCTACAGACATTCAAAAACAGATGCCTAAGGCACATCCTTCACGTCAAATGGCAAGACTTTGTCACAAATGAGGAGCTTTGGAACAGAGCAGGACAAGAACCACTTGATAGTTGAAGAAAGTGGGGATGGCTAGGCCACAATCTCAGAAAACCATAGTCTGTCAAGCTCTCGCATGGAACCCACAAGTAAAATGCAAAAGAGGAAGCCCTCGGACAACATGGAGAAGATCTCCTGAGATTGAAGGGTACTCCTGGAGTCAGCTAGAACTTTCGTCTTAAGATAGAGTGAAGCGGAGACTTGTCGAAGACCTATGCTCCACTCGGAGTACAACGGTTTAAGTCTAAGCAAACAAGGATGTGTGCTTGCTCCGACATTGTTCGGGATCTTCTTCGCACTCCTCCTGAAGCACGCCTTTGGATCTTCAACAGAGGGCATCTTGCTGCACACAAGATCTGATGGGAAACTGTTTAATCTTGCAAGGCTGAAAATTAAGTCTAAGGTGCGGGAAGTCCTCATCAGAGACATGCTGTTCGCAGACGATGCTGCTGTAGTGTCTCAGACAGAAGACCAGCTTCAAAAACTGCTGGATCAGTTCTCCAAAGTGTGCAAGCACTTTGGGCTTACCATCAGCCTAAAGAAGACAAACGTACTCGGTCAGGATGTTGCTGAATCCCTATCAATCAGCATTGACAACTATACGTTAGAGGTCGTCCACGAGTTCGTTTGCCTAGGGTCCACCATCACTGACACCCTGTCGTTGGACACTGAGCTAAATACGAGGATCGGAAAAGCGGCCAAAACTCTGTCCAGACTCAGCAAGAGAGTGTGGAATAACAACAAGCTGTACACTCACACCAAACAGCAAGTCTACAGCGCCTGCATCCTCAGCACCCTCCTTTATGGCAGCGAGACTTGGACCCTGTATGCCCGCCAGGAAAAGAGGCTGAACATCTTCCACTTGCGCTGCCTCAGGCGCATCCTTGGAATATCATGGAAGGACAGAGTGACCAACACCGCTGTCCTCGGGCAAGCTGGAATCCCAACCATGCACACCCTCCTCAGGCAGAGTTGGCTCCACTGGCTTGGCTACGTCCACAGGATGAATGATGGAAGGATTCCAAAAGACATCCTGTATGGTGAGCTAGCCTCTGGCAAAAGACCTCCCGGACGCCCCCAGTTGTGCTACAAAGATGTCTGCAAGAGAGACCTCAGAGAGGTAGACATCGAGCTGGACAACTGGGAAGAACTAGCAGACGACCACAGCAGATGGAGGCAGGGGTTACACAAGGGCCTTCAGAAGGGCGAGATGAGGATCAGACAGCTAGCAGAGAAGAAGCGAGCGCACAGAAAGCACACTAAGGACTTGCCAGACATCCACCACATCTGCAAGAGATGCAGCAAGGACTGTCACTCTCGTGTGGGTCTTCGTAGTCACAGTAGACGCTGTAAATGAAGTCCTCAGTTGAAACTATAAAGGGCGCGATCCATAGTCTATGCAGACTGAAGGATGCCTACTACTACTAAGCCAAGTAGTACTGTACACTGTAAACTTATACTGTGTTTGCTGTATTTATTTGTATTTACTTTCGCTATGCTGTACTTAGAATGCCCGATATGAAAGCGTTTACTGTACATGCTCCATCGCTCTCTCCCTCTTTGCTTTCATAAAGTCATAGAATTACATAGCAGCTTCTTCATCACCAAGTCCTCATCTGCAGGCTGTCAAGTTCAGCAACTCACCTCCAAACAGCTTGAGCTACACCTCAGTGAGTGGACCTGTTTCTGAAAGATCCATGTTTGTTCCCCTGCTAGCCATTGGCACGCAGCCAGAGCAAGTCTCTCTGATCTGTCTTATGCATGTAGTCAGACTAGCTGATCAGAAAGATTCCTTCAAGACTTAACAAACTACAAAACTGGAACCTAACGTCACATCAGTCATCAGCTTTACCTTGGGGTCTGCGATCGGGTTTTGTATGATGCTCATCACAGGAGTCATCCAAGGAGCAAGGGTGAAATATTTTTTGTTAAAAAGAGGAAAAGGGTTAATGGAAAACACATCACAAGGCAAAGGGCTCAACCTTAGAAAGAGGCGAAACGCACTTTGGTAAGGCTCCAATTAAGTACAAAAAAAGGTGAAAAGTGACACCGCCAGTGTTCAAAACAAAACAAAGGGGAGAGTTGAACTCAAAAGGCCCAGGAAGAAAAGGTGAAAAAGAAAGGCCTGGCTGAAAACTAAGGTAATAGCGAGAGAAGGCTGAGCTTCAATAGCATGAAAAAGGGACTAAGTCGAGAGTATAAAACCCACCAAACATGAGTGTTAATAATGCACAAAACAGAAGATTGCGTGTGTGTGCAGGGAGAGAAATCAAGGCAACTGGAAATGTTTCAAACGTTAAATCATTATCTCAAGATTAATAATGCCCAATCCTGCTAACAGCTATCCACATGCTTAATGTTACTGAGATGTGGATGCTCTAATCCATCAACATCCCTAATTCAACATGATTTCAGTTCGCCGGATGACCATTTATCCTGGATGTAGCCAAGTTTCCTTTGTTCCCATAAAGTTTGTGTGCAGCCTCCAGTCCAGGGCCTTGGTGTTCTGTGCTGTTACTTAGCTCTAATTTACCCCTAAATGTCATCTGAGAGCCCAGTAAGCAGTGGAAATGTTGGTAATGCTGCTAGACAATATTGATCTCCTGTGGTCCGGCAAATTTTCTTGTCCAGCATTGGTCAGATCCCCGTGGTGCTGGACTAGACAGGTTCAACCTCTAGTTTCATGGAAAGTATGTATTTCAAGTTAAGCATCATCTTAATCATTGACAGCACCAGGGCAGGATCTGTGTCATCAAACAGGCGGCTCTGACCCTGACAGTGGCTTCCAGACACTATGCCAATGCATCTATTATTAACCAGCCCGAATGGGATAATATCAAAACAAAAAAGCAGTCAAGCAGCACTTTAAAGACTAACAAAATAATTTATTAGGTGAGCTTTTGTGGGACAGACCCACAGAAGTGGGTCTGTCCCACGAAAGCTCACCTAATAAATTATTTTGTTAGTCTTTAAAGTGCTGCTTGACTGCTTTTTTGTTCTGCTAGTATATAGACTAGCACGGCTATCTCTTTGTTCTGGTCTGGCTATGGTCTGAAGAAATGGGTCTGTCCCACAAAAGCTCACCTAATAAACTATTTTGCTAGTCTTTAAAGTGCTACTTGACTGCTTTTTGTTTTGATAGTGTATAGACTAGCATGGCTTCCTCTCTGTTGATAGCCATCTCTCTGTTACTAATGTGATAATAGGACCCTCCCACATGCTGGCGACTGGGAGGTTTAACTGGTGTTTGTAATGCTTCTGATGCAAGATGGGATAGTCATTCTGTGCCCCAGCCCTGCCGAGAAGAGACACCTCTGCTCATTGTGTGATCTGCTCATGAGCGTGCATGGCTTTGAATACAGAAAGTAGCGTGGAGGTGTGAAGTATTAGTATGATACTCCAGGCCGTTCCTACAGCGAAAGCCCTCTAATTATGACACACTGCCAGAGAAGGGAAGGGAGACGGCCCCCAGTGCTCAACCCCCAACTCTAAAAGAGATGAAATAATCCTAACCGTACAGGAACTCGGAGAACCCATGGGGAAACTTCATTCCATAGAATTGTGCAGACTCTTGGACAGCGAGCAACTTCCTTAACAACCGAACAGTCACCGCAACAAACAGCCCTGCTCGGAGAGGGGACTGCTTCAGCAGGGAGGGTGTGGTCTCACTTTTTCCCGCCAGCTGCCTCCACCTTATTTCAGGCTCCCTCGGAATAAGATGACCATAAACTGAGGACAACAAACAGCTGGAGAGGGCTCACTCTGCACTCTCTCTACTGCGTACACTCGCCCTAAAGCTCTAACATGTGTCATTGTCAGAGACGGGTGGGGGAAGTGGTCCACAGAGTCCCATCTCATCCTGCCTGCCTGCCTCCAGCACCCCTTCCTTTCAGCCGCACCCTTCCACTTACCCCCCATCCCATCTGATTCCTGTTGGATTGGAACCAGTGACCTAGCACTCAAAAGCCACTGACATGGACACCGCCCCCCCCGCACACCGGGAATTGGTCCATTTCTTCCGCAGCCACCACAAATTAAAATGCATGGTATAAAAATACACTTTGTAAGGTTTAGCAAAATACGCAAAAGGCCTTCAATACACTGTGATGGAATGGCATGTGCATGGAAGAAGGTACATCACTGTCCTCAGCTGGACAGAATCAGAACTTCTCAATGGCATGTCCTGTGCCCTGTACTGCAAATGGCTCATGGAGATTCTCGTTTAGCTAAAACAGCCAGGGCCTGTGCTTTGGAAGTGGGAGACGCTGAGGTTTAGCCACACTGGTGCCATGAAGTTACAAGCAACCATGTCCTATAACACAGTGCCAGCCATGACACAGGAGTGGCCCAGGCTTTGTTATGCTATTTGGAAGGCTATCCAGGGCTCCGCCTCCCCCACAGCATCCTGGTAAACTCTGCTCTCTGGCTCCTTCCTCCCAAACTCATGTTTAATCACTGCTGGCAGCTTAGGCCATTGGTGATACCAGTCCAGGCAATTCAGCCCTGGCTATGGGTATATCCACTTAGATATAATCTGGAAGCAGCCCCTGGTCAAACTGTCTACTCAGAGCCCCAACCATCGTCACTCAGACCAGAGTGGCTGCAGTCTGATCTCTGATGTTCACTTGTATCCCTAATAAAATGGGAGGCTGAAAATGTTCACTCTGAGCCTTTAGTATCACTTGGACAGCCACCCAGGAGAGATTCAGGTGCTACCCGGGTGATCAGAAGAAAGCCCACAGCCATCCGCAGCCAGCAGCATCTGTTTCTATTGGTGGTGCACATCTCCCCCTGCCTTGGTGCACAGAACAAAATTTATTCCACCCGTGGATGGATAGAAAATGAGAGGGACCCCGGAAAACAATCTGGCCTCCTGAACAGGCAGCAGAGCCCAGCTCACATAGTGTCAGCTGGACAGTTCTGGGTGTGAGCGTGAGGGCGAAGGTAGGGTGGGGATAGAGTCATTGGTTCCTGGCCCAGGAGACTAGCTAGCCTGACCTCCTGCATCGCGCAGGCCAGGGAGCTTCCCCGTAACAATCCCTGGAGCTGATCTCTGCAAAAATGAAGACTCCTGGCCCTGGGAAGGAACCTTCTCTCCCCGTCCCCGACCCCGAACAAAAACCAGGCCAGGACCCAGCCCATCACAGCCCCTCCCGAGACAAAGAGGCACAAAGAAGAAGCCCGCAGCTTTCCAACTAAACTGGTACAGGCTCCCAGTGGAACCTGGCATGAAAGGGATGACCCCCACAGGGCCTGGCCAGCGACAGCCTGGCATGGAGTGGTCCAGCACAGTCAGAGGTGGAGCCAGGGGCAGGCTGGGCTTGGCCTGGCACAGAGGGAGTCAGCCCAGCTCGCTGTGGCTGCGCCACGGCTCAGCCTGGCCTCCGAACACTAACAGCAGCGGATGCCAGGGAAACTCCCACTTGCTCTGAGTCAGAGCCAAGGCCAGCTCGGAGGAGGGCTGGAGAGTGCCCAGCTGGGGGAGGGCACAGGGCATGCTGCGTTCCCAGGACAGGCCTTCTCGCCGCGGAAAATGGAGCCAGTCTGGCTGCCCAGGCTGCTCCCACCTGGCCCCCGGGGGGAGCCAGAGGCACAGCCCGGAGCCCCCCGAAGTGACTGCTTTGCCCCTTTCCTCCAGGAGGGGGCAGCTGCTCAGTGTGCAGCTCAGCCGGCCCTGCCCTGCTCCGCCCAGCCCTGCCCAGGGCAGCTCGGCCGGCCCTGCCCTGCTCTACCCGGCCCTGCCCTGCTCCGCCCGGCCCTGCCCAGGGCAGCTCGGCCGGCCCTGCCCCTGGCAACTTGGCCCAGACCTACCCGGGCTAGCCCAGACCCATTGGGTCCTGCCTGGTCCGGCCCAGCCTCGTCTGGGATGGCTCAGCCCTACCGAGGTTTGCCCCGCACTGTCCTGCCCTGCCGCTCCCGGCACACCCAGGGACTCAGCCCCGCCCAGCACGGCACAGTCCGGCCCGGCTCGGCCCCGCCGCCCTCCCAGTTCCCGGCCAGTCCCAGCAGCTCAAAGGCGCCTTTGGTAAAACCCGCCCTGCTCCAGCGCCGTCCCACCCACGCCACCCCCCGACCCTCCGCGGCCCCGCTTTCTGGGACAGCCTCTTCCCGGGGAGGGTTCTGGCGCCCACACCGCCCGGCGCAGCGACACCCCCGATCCGGGAACCCCCCGAGCCGCCCGGCGCAGCGACACCGCCGATTCGGGGACCCCCCGAGCCGCCCGGCGCAGCGACACCGCCGATTCGGGGACCCCCCGAGCCGCCCGGCGCAGCGACACCCCCGATCGGGGAACCCCCCGAGCCGCCCGGCGCAGCGACACCGCCGATTCGGGGACCCCCCGAGCCGCCCGGCGCAGCGACACCCCCGATCCGGGAACCCCCCGAGCCGCCCGGCGCAGCGACACCGCCGATTCGGGGACCCCCCCAGCCGCCCGGCGCAGCGACAGCCCCGATCCGGGGACCCCCCCAGCCGCCCGGTGCAGCGCACCCCCGATCCGGGGACCCCCAGAGCCGCCCGGTGCAGCGCACCCCCGATCCGGGGACCAGCCCGAGCCGCCCGGCTAAGGGGCGCGCCCCCACCGCCTCCCCCGAGAGGCAGGGGCGGCTGCGGGCCGGCAGGACTCACCGTGGCTCATATCTCGGGGCAGCAGGGGTGGCCGTGCCCCGGGTGCCTGGCGGGGCGGCCGCGGCGGCTGCTGCTGCTGCTGCTCGCTCCCGGGGCAGAAGGAAGTGACTGAGGCCAGAGGAAGTCTGCAGAGCAAGGCAGAAGCGAGCGCGAACAAGGAAGTTTCTGCTCCCGGCGCTGACTTCCCCTCCTCTAGCCCCAGCTCTCTGCAGAGGACAGCTGCCCTCCTGCCCTCCCCACCGGGCCAGCGCCATGGCCCGTCCCCTGCCCTGCCCAGCCCAGCCGCCTTGGCAGCTCCTGCCACACCCACAGCCAGGGACCCCCCAGTCCCAGGGGGAGTGTGCCCTGGGATGTGCCCGCCTAGGTCCGCCACCGCCCGCTCAGCCCTGCACTGTACCTCTCCCACCTGAGGGCTGGCTTCATGGCTGGCACTGGGACCTGCCCAGGGTTGTACCCATGGGCAGGAAGTGCCCCCACATTGGTGGGTGTGGAGCAGGGCGTAGGGGAGCAGGCTGGTCAGCCAGCCTCAGGTTTGCGGCCTGGTCCCAACAGGTGCGCCCGCCTGGGGCATCACTGAGTGATAACACGCTGCCACGACATCCCGGGGGAGCCAACAGGGCATCGGTCAAAGCCTCGATAGGTGCCAGCTGGGGAACCGCCCAGCCCAGCCCAGCTGTTTTCTGCCCCTCCACGCCCACCTCTGCGGGAGTTCCTCTGCGTGTCTTTGTAGTCTCCCAACTGAGGGGAAGCCCCGCTCCCCCGTCCCTTAGGCCCCGGTTTCCATCTTCCTTCAGGTGCCACCATAAATTCTCTCTACCCAGCACAGAATAAATTTTGTGTTGTGCACTGAGGCATGTGCAGATGCGCACCACCAGTAGAAACACACACTGCTGGCTGAGGGCGCTCTGCCGGGGGGCACCAGACACCAGACTTTCTCCTGCTTGGCTGCCCAAGCGCTCAGCTTATGGGGAAGGCTGGTGTGGGACCCCTAACCTTTCCAATGGCGGCGTGGGGCCCTTTGGAAATCGCCGGTACCGTCTGTGCAGCCCGGGTTGAAAAGCAGGGCTCCGAGGCACCAGGAGGGCAGTGCCCCTTTTGAACAGGGCAATGTCACCCATGTGTCGGGCGGAGGGGGCTGTGGATTCACTGTTGGGACAGCCAGTGAGCTGTGCGCAGTGGGGGAGCCTGCCGAGAGGCGCAGGGCTTGGAGAAAGGTTACCAACCCAGTGGCATGTGAAGAGTCCGGATGTTGTTATATAAACGCTCAGCTCCCCTGCGACAGACACACCCCTGCATCTGGCTCTCCTGCAGCCTGCAAACAGCAGTCAGCTGGGGGCCAAATTGGTTCCTGGGGTAACTTCAGCTGTCCAGGAGCCTTCGCACATAGCAGGGCACCCAGCGAAGGGAGGCTGCTGCCACCCAGAGGCCAGAGGGTGCCATGCCACAGGGAATGCTGAGTGCTGAATGAAGGCCCAGAGGGAGGTGGGGGGTGGGGGGTCGTGTCACTGGGTGGATGGGCCATTCTCTGAGGGCAGGAGAAGGGCGTTTCTTGCTCCCATTAAAGCACTCGCAGCTGGGCCACTCTTTGCAAGGGTTACAGCTACAGACCCATCAGACACCAGCTGGGAAAGGACCTGGCTTCTGCTCTGCTAACACAGGGAGCCCCGGTGCACAACCCAGGGTTCACGACACCCCCGAGCCTTAAACATCGTGTCGTCAGTGAACCTGCCCATCTCCATTGGCCCAGAGGCTGTCTGCAGCACAGTGCTCTGTTGGCTCACCAAGGCCACCAGGGACACTAGATTCCTCCCTCCTGTCTCCAGCAGGATTCAGACTCAGCTGCTGAATAGATTCTGGTACAGCCCCAGGACTGATATATGTCACACTTCCATAGGAGGGTTCGACAATAGATCTGGGTCATCTTGTCCCACCAGCCCAGCCCTGTCCTCGTAGCCTCCTTGCGCACTGAGGCACAGAAAGCTGCAAGTGCTTTGGGTGTGGGGCTCAGGCCTGGGTTTCTCTGGTTTTCGTCCCCCCTGCCACCTGCTCCCCAGATCTGCCTTGCATGGTCTGGTCCTCACAGGCACACCCTTTCTTGTTTGCTTCCTTCTGTGTCGGAGTCAGGACTGCAGTGTCCTAGTTCAGGCCAAGGTGGAGATCCTGCTTCCCCCTCCCTCAGGCACGCACACGTGCACCACTCCCAGCTGCTGATAGCTTACTGGAAAAGGCAAACAGGCTGTCCTCCCGCCAGCCCACCTGCAGCTAGTTCCCATTGCTAAGTGTCAGCGTAAGCAGGCTCAGCTACTCCCCTCACGGAGGGGGTTTACATAGAAAGCTGGGAGAACTCGCTGGGCTGGGACCACACTGCAGCCTTAAAACATTGCTACAGCAGCTCTTCAAACGCAGCTGTGGAGACAAAGCCTAACTCACCGCTCTCGTCTGAGACCGCATTGCCCATGGTTCTAGTACTTCAATAAACACCTGGGCATATCATGCAGAAGAAACCTACACACCTTTCATCTTCTCATGATCCCTTCTCCTGTGGTTCCTTCCTGTGCCTCAGCTTAAAGTTCTGCTATCCACCTGGCCACCTCTGGCCTTGCTATCAGCCATCACCAAAGGGCCTCCGGACTTTGTGTGAAACCAACAGCTCCTTTGATTATAGCGTGATTTTGCTCATGAGCAAGGGTCAGCACAATTGCAAAGAAAACATGTTGTGTCTCACAGACTTGTGAAGTTCTCCTGTAGGGACGCCACTTGTGTCTCTGTAACTCACACATCTACTGGGTGTGGTTCACTGTCCCCATGTAGTGGCACCTGGACCACTTTCACAGAATTTCCTTTACAAGCGTAGATGAAAAGTAGCCAACCTTTAGCTCAAGCTGTAGAGGCTCCTGCACTAAGCTTCAGAGATCCCAGGTTTGAGTCTGCCTGCCTGCGGCTCCCACTGGATGCAGCATGCAAAGCCTTGCAAGATCTCAGAGCTGTAACAGGCACCCAAAGAACATAACTGGAATCTCCTAACACATGGAAGGTGACAGCTTTCCAGTGCACTCAATGTAGAGAGCACCATTTGCCTGGTAGGGTGATGGCATACAGGAAGCTCCGGTAGATGTGGGGTATCCTAGAAGTGGAGCATTGTGCTCTCTAGTTTCCATTTGTCCCACTATTTAATTTATCCCATGAGTGCCTCATCTTCCCAGCAACCTTGGGCATACCATGTGTACACACTTGGAGCAAGATGTGCAGACAGTAGGCAGTTACGTGGTAGGCACACGTGACATGACACCAGTGCTTACCTTGTGCCAGGGTGAGCCTCAGCACAGCTGGACCTGGCAGTTCATAGCCCCAATGCTGCTTGCCTTGATGCATCTGTTATGAATGTAAAGAAAAATTGCTTGAGCCTGGGCACCTCCTTCTTTACAAATTAAGCGCTGCATGAGATGCTTTCAAGGAGCCAGCTGTTTTTGGAAAGGCCACAAGGGCTTCCATCCAACTGCTACGTTCTAGCCAGCTGCCAGATGGCGATCAGACTTACCGTTTCCTGCTGACCACCCAGCAGAAAGGCAGATTTGACCTTCCCAGACCCAGCAGGACAGGTCGGCTTGGTTACGATGTCTGTTTGGTTATGATGACAAGGGGCTGTATTACAGTGAACACTGGCCTCTGGCATGGGTTAGCGGGCGTACAAGATTTCTTATCACATCCATAGTGGGACAAATCATTGCCACAGGTTTGGAGTCATCTGGAAAGAGGGGAAGAAACGTAGTGATGGCTCGGGAGAAGACTGGCGCTAGCTGTTTGCTGGCAGGGTAAGCAGCCCAGGAAAAATGGCTCAGTCTCCACTGCAGGTGTGCAGACTTGCTGCTTGACCTAATTGTTCAAGATACCTGCCTTTTCCTGGCAGGGTTTGGGTAATCAGCCGGCAGTCAGTCTTTATTTTGGTATTTGAGGCAGGGATAGTGCAGGGGTGACATGGGCAGGCACAAGCGTCATATGTATAGGGTGACCATCCATCCCGTTTTCAGCGAGACGGTCCAGCATTTGGCATGCTGAAAAGGTGTCCTGACTTATTTTATAAACGGGATTAATTGTCCTGTATTTGCTGTGCAAAGGAGAGTACGAGAGAGGGACCCAGGAGATTAGCTACTTTCCCCTTCCCTGAGCCTTGGGGAAGTGAGGGTGGGGAGGGCCCAGCTTCTCCATCCTGGCTGCCGCCCTGAGGCTCAAGGAAGTCGGGGAGAGAGCTGCAGCTTCTCTGTCCTGGCTGCTGCCCCAAGGCTCGGAGAAGGTTGTACGTGGCCTTGGGAGATACGGTCACCCTACCCATGGAGCAAGAGGATTCCAGCCAGGCACTCCAGGAAGTACAAGGGGTCCTGGCCAGGCACCCCAGGGAGCATGAGGAGTCCCAGTGACACTGGATTTTAAAGTGAACATGGAAATCATTATTGTAACCACTGCCCTAAGTTTGCACAAAGCTTATGCCAAGTGGGCTAAGTGAGGTGTCTAATGAAAGCTGGTGATTTGCTGAACCAGTTTATAATGCTGATATGTTCGTAATATGTGTAGCTGTATCAGTTCCATGCTGGTGTTTGAAATTTTAGTTTCTGGGAGACCACAACAGAGGGTGTGATTACCTATTGTGAAATGGCTCCTACTCAACTGAAGAAGTACTTGATAGACAGTTTGCCGTACCAGATTCCCATCAGCACCTGGGGACTTTGGCTGTAAGGTGTAACTCAGCAGTGAGGCAATGACAGATTGCCTACAAAGGACGTGGATGGGTGACCTGCCCATGTGACAGGCTCCATCTCAGACATGCTTCCAGACAGGGAGGAACAATGGAGTTAAAAGACACATATCTCATGGAGCTGGAAAGGACCTTGAGAGATCGTGTTGTCCAGTCACCTACACTCACAGCAGGACCTATCCCCACACCTTATGGATTTTTTTTTTTAAACCCAACCTGTCTCAGAACCTTGAAAGGCCTTCTCAAGTTTGAGGTCATAACCCCAGACTTAAAAATCCAATGCTCTAACCCCTGAGTTATCCTCCCTCCCTGTTGAGAAATATTCCCTCCATATTGGTCAGAGTGTAAAGAGAGCCCTGACGTTCTTCCATCTTTGTCTTCAGTCCAGCTCACCACCTCAGGAACATCTCTGCTCCGAACTAAGCCCAGAAGGATTGGTGACCCAGCCTCATAAAGGAAGTACTCTAGAGAAGTGTACGATAGCAGCTTGTTCCACTTCTGCTGCAAACCTGCATGAAGAACGTGGTGACTGATGTGTGCAAATTGGATCGATTTCACAATTTTTCTCTCAGCCTATTCTCACTTTATCAGTAAACCTTCAGGTTTCAGAATCTGAAGGATGGGCACACCGTGCTCTTTTGGGTAAGATCTGAGGTATACATTAACCTGGGAATGCTGTTGGTCCTTTGGGCTTGGAAGAACCTGTGTGGATTTGGTGAGATTATAAAAAACAACCTCTTACCTAGTAACAGAGAGGGAGCCGTGCTCGTCTATATACTATCAAAACAAAAAACAGTCAAGTAGCACGTTAAAGACTAAGAAAATAATTGTGTTGCATGAAAGCTCACCTAATAAATTATTTTCTTAGTCTTTAACGTGCTACTTGACTGCTGTTTTGTTTCAGCCTCTTACCTGTGTAAGGAGGACGCTGGTTGTGGCACAAGGGAAGCTGGAGTGTCTGAGAGAATTGCTTGCGTGACCTCTTGCTGGCCAATGCGACAACAGAAGTGCTCTGTGTGACTGGTCTGGTGCCTTATAGCGCAGGACCCCGGTCTGGGCTGTAAGTGGCCCTGTTTTAAGCAATTTGCCCATGTTTGGCGCTCAGCAGTGCCTGGAGAGCCTCCAATGTTACAATCAGGGCCAGGCGCCCCAGGCAGCTCGGGGGGTCCCGGCCTGGCGCCCCAGTTCAGTGTGGCCCTGGGACCCTGGCCAAGGCCCCCTGAACGGGGCTCCCAGGGCTCAAGCTAGGCACGGTGGGAGCCGGGAGTCTCACCAGGCAGAGGCTGGGGGTTCGGCTCCCCGGCGCGGGTGCAGCCGAGGCCTTGCTCGCTACAGCGCCAAGAGACGCCGCCCAGCAACACCCCGCCGCCTCCGGGCACTGCGGTGACAGACACGGGCCCTCGGACAGCCGCGGGCTCCCCTCCAAGCGGTGACCCCGCCGCACTCTGCTTAGCTATCGCTTCCCTGCTGCGAGGCGCCGCCAGAGGCCGCTGCGGCGCAGGGCGCAGTCCCCCAGGGGGCGGGGCCATCTGGCCGTAGCCTATTGGCTGCCTGAGGGAAGGGGCCGGGCCTCGCCTGGTTCCTGCCCCGCCCCGTTTCGCTGCGCGGCCGTTGGCGCCTCCGCTGTCAGTGTCCGAGCGTGCGGTGGCGACGGCAGCAGCGCGAGCCCGCTCCGGAGCTGGGCGGAGACAGCGGGTAACCGGCCCGCGGGGACAGACCTCTGCAGGGGGAGGGGCCTCGGCACAGACCACCGGGACGGGCGGGGGGCACGAGGAAGAGTCTGGTGGTGGTGGTGGGGGAAGAGGCTGCCTGGAAGAATCCATTGCTGAGGGGGGAGGGCTGGCCTGGGAGAGACCATTGCTTAAAAGTCAAGTGATAGTGCGGGTGGGACCATTGCTGGGGGGGGCAGGGGGAGGTGAAGGGGTAGTGCGGGTGGGACCATTGCTGGTGGGGCAGGGGGAAGTGAAGGGGTAGTGCAGGTGGGATCATTGCTGGTGGGGTAGGGGGAAGTGAAGGGGTAGTGCAGGTGGGATCATTGCTGGTGGGGCAGGGGGAAGTGAAGGATTAATGCAGGTGGGATCATTGCTGGGGAGACAGGGGGAAGTGAAGGATTAATGCAGGTGGGATCATTGCTGGGGAGACAGGGGGAAGTGAAGGATTAATGCAGGTGGGAGCATTGCTGGGGAGACAGGGGGAAGTGAAGGATTAATGCAGGTGGGAGCATTGCTGGTGGGGCAGGGGGAAGTGAAGGGGTAATGCAGGTGGGATCATTGCTGGTGGGGCAGGGGGAGGTGAAGGGGTAGTGCAGGTGGGATCATTGCTGAGGGGACGGGGTAGTGAAGGATTAATGCAGGTGGGATCATTGCTGGGGGGACAGGGGGAAGTGAAGGATTAATGCAGGTGGGAGCATTGCTGGTGGGGCAGGGGGAAGTGAAGGGGTAATGCAGGTGGGATCATTGCTGGTGGGGCAGGGGGAGGTGAAGGGGTAGTGCAGGTGGGATCATTGCTGAGGGGACGGGGTAGTGAAGGATTAATGCAGGTGGGATCATTGCTGGGGGGACAGGGGGAAGTGAAGGATTAATGCAGGTGGGATCATTGCTGGTGGGGCAGGGGGAAGTGAAGGGGTAGTGCAGGTGGGATCATTGCTGGTGGGGCAGGGGGAGGTGAAGGGGTAGTGCGGGTGGGATCATTGCTGAGGGGACGGGGTAGTGAAGGATTAATGCAGGTGGGATCATTGCTGCGGGGACAGGGGGAAGTGAAGGATTAATGCAGGTGGGATCATTGCTGGGGGGACGTGGGCAGGGGGAAGTGAAGGGGTAATGCAGGTGGGATCATTTCTGGTGGGGTAGGGGGAAGTGAAGGGGTAATGCAGGTGGGATCATTTCTGGTGGGGTAGGGGGAAGTGAAGGGGTAATGCAGGTGGGATCATTGCTGGGGGGACGGGGTAGTGAAGGATTAATGCAGGTGGGATCATTGCTGGGGGGACAGGGGGAAGTGAAGGATTAATGCAGGTGGGATCATTGCTGGTGGGGCAGGGGGAAGTGAAGGGGTAGTGCAGGTGGGATCATTGCTGGTGGGGCAGGGGGAGGTGAAGGGGTAGTGCGGGTGGGATCATTGCTGAGGGGACGGGGTAGTGAAGGATTAATGCAGGTGGGATCATTGCTGCGGGGACAGGGGGAAGTGAAGGATTAATGCAGGTGGGATCATTGCTAGGGGGAAGTGAAGGGGTAATGCAGGTGGGATCATTTCTGGTGGGGTAGGGGGAAGTGAAGGGGTAATGCAGGTGGGATCATTTCTGGTGGGGTAGGGGGAAGTGAAGGGGTAATGGAGGTGGGATCATTGCTGGGGGGACGGGGGAAGTGAAGGGGTAATGCGGGTGGGATCATTGCTGGGGGGACGGGGAAGTGAAGGGGTAATGCGGGTGGGATCATTGCTGCGGGGGCAGGGGGAGGTGAAGGGGTAATGCGTGTGGGATCATTGCTGGGGGGACGGGGGTAGGGGGAGGTGAAGGGGTAATGCGGGTGGGACCATTGCTGGTGGGGCAGGGGGAGGTGAAGGGGTAATGCGGGTGGGACCATTGCTGGTGGGGCAGGGGGAAGTGAAGGGGTAATGCGGGTGGGATCATTGCTGAGGGGACGGGGAAGTGAAGGGGTAATGCGGGTGGGATCATTGCTGGGGGGACGGGGGAAGTGAAGGGGTAGTGCGGGTGGGATCATTGCTGGGGGGACGGGGTAGTGAAGGATTAATGCAGGTGGGATCATTGCTGGGGGGACAGGGGGAAGTGAAGGATTAATGCAGGTGGGATCATTGCTGGGGGGACGTGGGCAGGGGGAAGTGAAGGGGTAATGCAGGTGGGATCATTGCTGGTGGGGTAGGGGGAAGTGAAGGGGTAATGCAGGTGGGATCATTGCTGGGGGGACGGGGAAGTGAAGGGGTAATGCGGGTGGGATCATTGCTGGGGGGGCAGGGGGAGGTGAAGGAGTAATGCGGGTGGGATCATTGCTGGGGGGACGGGGGTAGGGGGAGGTGAAGGGGTAATGCGAGTGGGACCATTGCTGGTGGGGCAGGGGGAGGTGAAGGGGTAATGCGGGTGGGAGCATTGCTGGTGGGGCAGGGGGAGGTGAAGGGGTAATGCGGGTGGGACCATTGCTGGTGGGGCAGGGGGAGGTGAAGGGGTAATGCGGGTGGGATCATTGCTGGTGGGGCAGGGGGAAGTGAAGGGGTAATGCAGGTGGGATCATTGCTGGGGGGACGGGGGAAGTGAAGGATTAATGCAGGTGGGATCATTGCTGGGGGGACGGGGGCAGGGGGAAGTGAAGGGGTAATGCAGGTGGGATCATTGCTGGTGGGGTAGGGGGAAGTGAAGGGGTAATGCGGGTGGGATCATTGCTGGGGGTACAGGGGGAAGTGAAGGGGTAATGCGGGTGGGATCATTGCTGGGGGGACGGGGGTAGGGGGAGGTGAAGGGGTAATGCGAGTGGGACCATTGCTGGTGGGGCAGGGGGAGGTGAAGGGGTAATGCGGGTGGGATCATTACTGGTGGGGCAGGGGGAAGTGAAGGATTAATGCAGGTGGGATCATTGCTGGGGGGACGGGGGCAGGGGGAAGTGATGGGGTAATGCAGGTGGGATCATTGCTGGTGGGGTAGGGAAGTGAAGGGGTAATGCGGGTGGGATCATTGCTGAGGGGACGGGGAAGTGAAGGGGTAATGCGGGTGGGATCATTGCTGGGGGGACGGGGGAAGTGAAGGGGTAGTGCGGGTGGGATCATTGCTGGGGGGATAGGGGGAAGTGAAGGGGTAATGCAGGTGGGATCATTGCTGGTGGGGTAGGGGGAAGTGAAGGGGTAATGCAGGTGGGATCATTTCTGGTGGGGTAGGGGGAAGTGAAGGGGTAATGCGGGTGGGATCATTGCTGGGGGGACGGGGAAGTGAAGGGGTAATGCGGGTGGGATCATTGCTGAGGGGACGGGGAAGTGAAGGGGTAATGCGGGTGGGATCATTGCTGGGGGGACGGGGGAAGTGAAGGATTAATGCAGGTGGGATCATTGCTGGGGGGATAGGGGGAAGTGAAGGGGTAATGCAGGTGGGATCATTTCTGGTGGGGTAGGGGGAAGTGAAGGGGTAATGCGGGTGGGATCATTGCTGGGGAGACGGGGAAGTGAAGGAGTAATGCGGGTGGGATCATTGCTGAGGGGACGGGGAAGTGAAGGGGTAATGCGGGTGGGATCATTGCTGAGGGGACGGGGAAGTGAACTGGTAGTGCGGGTGGGATCATTGTTGAGGGGACGGGGAAGTGAAGGGGTAATGCGGGTGGGATCATTGCTGGGGGGACGGGGTAGTGAAGGATTAATGCAGGTGGGATCATTGCTGGGGGGACGGGGTAGTGAAGGATTAATGCAGGTGGGATCATTGCTGGGGGGATAGGGGGAAGTGAAGGGGTAATGCGGGTGGGACCATTGCTGGGGGGACAGGGGGAGGTGAAGGACTGATGCAGGTGGGACCATTGCTGAGGGGGGCAGGGGGAGGTGAAGGACTAATGCAGGTGGGACCATTGCTGGGGGGACGGGGAGGTGAAGGGGTAGTGTGGGTGGGATCATTGCTGAGGGGGGCAGGAAGAGGTTAAGGATTAATGCAGGTGGGATTCTTGTTGTGGGGTAGGTGTTAATGTAGATGAGATCATTGCTGAGAGGCTAAGGGTTGGTCTGTTCCTAAGTGGTTAGTCTGGGTGGTGTTAAGCGTTAGTCTGTTCCTAAGTGGGGAAGGGCTAGCCCTGAGGAAAACCATTGCTGAAAGGGGAGAGGTTAAGAGTTGGCCTAGCTGAGACCATTGCTGGGGAGGGGGGCAGGGGTTCAGAGTTGGCCTGGGTGAAACCACTAGTCTGTGGGGGAAGGAGTAACCTGGGAGGAATTGAGGGTGGAAGGGTGGAGGTTTCTGAGCAGGGGGACTGGAACCAGCATTAAAAATCTGGACCTGTCGCAGGAAAGCCTAGGCCTGCCACGGGAGAGCTGCCCCAGGAGCAAAGAGGTCTAACCCTGGGAGAAGCCAGGACTCCTGGATAAGCAGACTGGCCCTGGGAGAAGCCTGGAGTTGACCTTTCCTGATAAGCTCTAAGTCTGACGAGAGAGAGCTGTCTTAGGAGCTGCTGGGATTTCTTACCTTGTCCTTGAAAACATTTTCCTGGGAAATCCATGATTGAACAGATGCTGTTGATTTAAATTGAGATAAAAGGAAAAAAAATATACCCAAGTAGCCTAACATAGCCCTCAGGCCTGGGATAGATCATCACTCAACTCTACAAAGAGAGCTGTGCTGGAAATAGTTTGGGCTAAATGAAGAGCAAATCTGCGAATTTGTTAAAGAAGAGTTGCTAATAAAATAAAGTGACCTGAAAATCCCAGAGGAAAAGAAATCCTGGTCAAAACTGAGTGAAAACCAAAGTTTGGATTAAATGGATCAGAGGCCTTTTGGATTGAACTGAGAAATCTGCCCTGGGTAGAGATAACAACTGTGGGAGACCACAGGCAAGACAGAGTTTTTTCAGGGGGTAAAACTACTGCAGTTTTGTGCCATTGAGGTGGGAGTGGAGAAACAGTGGGTGTTTTATCACAATTTTTAAAGGGAGAGCTGGCAAAGAAAGGGGTAGGTTACTTAGCGTCTGGCAGGGTCCATGTTTGTCAGTCTCCAGGTGAATGCGGTGTCACTATTTGGCATGTTCTTATATTTTGTACTGTAATAGAGATTTGTGGCATGTGAGGCTTTTTAACACGTTATTCTGTTTTTTTTTTTAAATTCTGCATCTCTAAATTAAAGTGCATTAGTGTCTTGACAAATATCTCGCTTTTCTAAAGATATTGGATTAAAATGCATGTTATTTGAAAGTTAAAGCTTTAGATTGAGGCATTTAGCTGACCAAAGCACTTCCTTTTAAATTACTTTGGTTTATTTTAGTCTTGCTAAACAGTTTGGAATCTGCAAGTGGGCCGAGGCTGTGCTTGACTGCGAATAGTTAAAACTTGGATACTGCAGTATTTTGAGCCACAGAGACTCTGCGGGTAAATCATTCTTGAAAAATCTTTTTAAAAACTTTTTTAATGCCAAAAATGTTAGTTAGTTTTTATCTTAGATAGTTTTAAAAATACAAGACTTGAAAGAACTTTCTTTAGGGCTAGGGAAGCTAATTAAAATCTGCTTCTTTTGGAGATAAATTTAATTATAAAGCAGTTTTTGGGAGACACCACAGATCGTGGGCAGAATTTCAGCTTATGTTGGATGGAGGGAAAGAACCTCAAAGTATCTCCATCCTTTACTTCTGTAGCCTTTGGAATTAATCTGGCACCACTCCTCGGATATCAGACGCTTTACTTCCTAAACCGCTTTGGGATATAAAGGTGCAAAGAGACAATCTGGCCGAGAGTGAACTAAGAAACTTGAACATATCCATAGGAGACTGATGCTGAGGAAGAGCTGACATACAAAGGGACAAAGGCCTTAATATTACACAGAAATGGATGTGTGGTCAAGAGTAGCAGTGTGGATCCTGTGTGGTTTTCTTCTGCACCAAGGACAGGGAGAGAGGCCCCCAGGTTCCCATCTGGATGAAACTGCAATTGCAGGTAAGGAAAAGGCTTTTGAAATGGTGTGGTTTGTTTTCCGTGGGGGTGGTGAAGAAAGCATTAGAGCAAATTTATTTGTGATAGTCACAGCTAGGGCCTATATGCTGTTAATTCTGATTAGTTATTTTGACAGAAGATTACAAATATTAGTTCACAGTGCTTTACATTTTGCATATATTGCATGTGATTAGTTTGTCAAATAGCAGATCTTTAGTCAGCATGGTGGAGGTAGTTAATAAGCAGACCATGGGTCAAACCTGATCTACCAGATTTCAGACAGACCTGGAAATCGTCATATTTACATATTAATATATTTCTTTATTTTTATTTTTGTGGTGTCTAGCAAGTGACTACATCTTGACTAAGAAATTTGGATCTTGACAAAAATAAAATGACTATCCATAAATCATAACATGCATTTGTAAACTATGAATGATGGGGACTAATTTAGCTACCACCACTCAAAAGAGGGATCTTGGTGTCATTGTAGACAGTTCCCTGAAAACATCCACTTAATGTGCAGAAACAGTCAAAAAAGCAATCAGAATGTTAGGAATCATTAAAAAAGGGATACAGAACAAGACAGAGAATATCTTATTGTCTCTATATAAATCCATGGTTCGCCCATATTTTGAATACTGTGTTATACAGATGTAGTCGTCTCATCTCAAAAAAAGCTATATTGGCATTGGAAAAAGTACAGAAAAAGGCAACAACAATGATGGGGGTTTGAGACAGAGGCCGTATGAAGAAAGATTAAAAAGATTATGACTTTTAAATTTAGAAAAGTGGAGACTCGGGGGGAGATGATGGAGATCTATAAAATCATGACAGATGTGGAAAAAGTGAATAAGGAAAAGTTATTTATTTGTTACCATGACATAAGAGCTCGGGGGTCACCATATGGAATTAATGTTTAAAACCAACAAAAGGAAGTTTTTCTTCATGCAGTGCATGATAACTCTGTGGAACTCCTTGCCAGAGGATGTTGTGAAGACCAGGACTTTAACAGGGTTCAAAGAAGAACTAGATATATTCATGGAGGTTAGGTCCATCAATGGCTGTTAGCCAGGAATGGTGTCCCTAGCCTGTTTGTCAGTGGCTGGAATGGATGACAGGAGAGGGATCACTTGATGATTACTTGTTCTGTTCACTTCTTCTGGGGCATGTGGCATTGGCACTGTCTGAAGACAGGATACTAGACTAGATGGGACATTGGTCTGACCCAGTATGGCCATTCTTATGAAACTCAGAATTTTAAAGTTTCCAGCTCCTTCAGTAAGGGAAATCCCCAAGAAGGTAAAACACGTTAGAATAGTGTAGGATCCTGTAGTAAATGACACAGACTCCATTGGTGGAATAATGCTCCTAAATTTTGAGGCTCTTACTCATGGTTTAGATTGAACTTGTATGTCAGGGTGACATGTGGCACTTATGAAACACATTGCTTTCAGAGAGGTTTAAGATGGCTAAACAACTATCTACGTTTATATCCAAACAGTTGCCAGTTATTCACCACCTGGAGATTATTTCACTGTTTATTTTGGATACTGACTTAATGTGTTTGGGAAATTTCAAATTTAATTTAGATTTTTTTTTAAAGCCACTTCTCCCATGCAAATGGCATTGTCCCAAAACAGAAGTGGGGAAGGAAAAATTACTTACTTCATGTAGAAATAAATCACTTTTTTGAAATAGTTGGGTCACTATTGCACTGTTGACAATCTTGGAGATAAGCATTTGATAATGTATAAACATCTTGGCAGAGAGAGAGAGTGAAAGTATGACAGCTGAGTTTCTTGCTGTCTAGTCCAGCCCCTCCCTCTCCCAAATATCTGGCTGGCTCAGACTTGTTTCCAGTAGATAAATGTTGGCCTTGTATAAGCACTTTACACCTTTGCTGACACCTTTAACAGTCTCTGGGTGGTGGTAGTGGGGTATCAGGATTTGAATGGACCCTTTTTTGGTCAGACAAACCTTCTCTCATAGTGTTAGTTCCCATATGTCACACTTGGGGCATTTTAGAGGAATGGGTGCTGTTGCTGTTTTTGCTGTTCCTATCAATGGATAAACAGTGGTCTTCAGTATTTGGGGATGCTCATCCTGCACCTTTCACCAGTACCGAATTAACATATGCATACAAGAAAATAGGAGTCAAGAAATGCAGTTGATTTACATAGCAGAAAAATGTGTTGCAAAAAAATCTTAGATTGGGTGCAGGCCAGATTTTAACTTCCCAATCATCTCTTTTTTTCTTAAAA
Organism: Carettochelys insculpta; assembly: GCF_033958435.1. Taxonomy (NCBI): domain Eukaryota; kingdom Metazoa; phylum Chordata; order Testudines; family Carettochelyidae; genus Carettochelys; species Carettochelys insculpta. The sequence continues at coordinate 11,197,304 of NC_134137.1, read as the reverse complement.
AAAAGTCCCATCCAGCACTGATATGTGGGCCAATCCTATAGCTAGAGGTATCCAAAATCTTTACTTGGATTCAGAAATAGGTTGAACCTGATCAGAAGACTTGTGAATGTAGGTTTCCAAATAAGTACTTTGTCAGTTAAGGGGTAAAGATAAGGACCCGTGGAATAAATGGAGGCATGGCTGATTTATACTTGCACTCTGTGTGTGTGTGTGCGCGTGCACGTAGGTGCATGTGTTAATTTTAAAGTCAATTTTACTTGTATTAGTTACCAGTATTTCTATTTGATTTTAAAACTACACAACACAGCTTTTAGTTGGCACATGTGAACGCTTTTGCCAGCACTTTTGCTGACAAAATACTTCTAGTCACCAAGAACAGTTTTCATTTCTTCATCAGGAGAGCGCTCCTACTCACAAAATCAGCGCTCAGAGATGCGCTTGCCATGGCAAAACTTTTGTCATGGTGGGTGCGGGGCGTATTTTTTAAGCACCCGTGAATGTAAAAATTTTTGTTGATTAGTTGCAAGTGAAGACAAAGGCTAACGGTGGCAAACTCTTCGGTCTGTTCAGTCCTGAAGTCAGAGATCATGAATTTAGTGCTTGGTTTCTGAGCAGTGATAATACTGAGTCCCATGTTGACAGCTGATTGACATGAATTTTTCCCTTACAATAGTCAATGGCATAGCTGTTTGATATTTTCCAAATGCTTTTGAAACACTGGTTCTCATTCTTACATTCTGTGTATGAGATACTTCATGGTTCAGGTTTGACAGCTACTTCACTTCCGGTCTGGTCTGACAAAGAAACTGGATTTTTGCAGCCCCTTTGAAACAGGGTTTGTACCTCCAAGGAGCATTCAAGTGGTGTAATTTTTGAAGGCCTTGCAGAAGTGGGTCTTTCCCACGAAAGTTCATCATCTGAAAAATAATATTGTTAGTCTTTAAGGTGCTACTGGACTGCTTTCTTTGTTTTGTGAAGATACAGACTAACATGGCTACCTCTGAGATGGCAGAAATGCAGCAGCCTGACATTGATTTAGTTTTGCTTGCTTTTATCTTTAAATGAGAAGCAATTAAGTGCATGTAGTAGAGGAGAACTGTGTGAATGAAGTACCTAATCTCTGGTGTAGGTCATCTGCAGGCACAGTTCCATTCTAATGGGTTTCTATTCATTGTACATACTCCTAACACTTCATTCCTAGTCAGTATGCAGATTCCAGTTGTTTTTGGATTAAAAAAAAAATATATATATATAGGTAGCCTGTCGTGTCCAACGATTGTCAATTTTTTTTGAAAGTAAAACTGCCAGTTGCGGCATGCTGGCCATTTTGGTTGGGACAAGCAGTTTTTGGGACACCTTTTCTAGGCCCCTCCCTCATTTTGAGGGTGAGCAGTGCTGTTCCTAAAAAGGCCTGCTCAGTCGCCTGGGATGCTGCCGAGCTGCTCTGTCATCCTGGGGTCAGAGTTGAGCGACCAAAGTCCACAGGCCACCTACGTGCACGTTTGGAGCTATGACTCCCAGTGGTCACCTCAACCTGTCACTTCGTCCCTCTGCTGTCGCCGTAGGACTTTGAGGTAGACTGAAGTGTTGAGAATGTGCAAAGAACCTGTGCGGGAGAATGTTTAAAGTGGAAAAGCCCTTGCACAGGGGCAGTTCCATTCTCTCGACCTCAGAAGCCTGGTTCCAGTGGTACGAAGAGTCGTCACAGCTGGGACTTCCTAGGCTGCAGTGGATGGCCAGGCCGTCTTTGGTGCCTTGTCATGCCCTTCACTCTCCACAGAGCATTGCAGAACCGCCTTCCTGGTCGTTGGATGTTGCTGTTGATCTCATCCGCCCAGTCTGCTGGGGCTGACTTTGCATGCTGGGATAGGCAATTCCCTATCTCACTGCAGGTTTCAGACCTGCCAGCTACCCTCACCTGGTTTAGCCCGCTTGTCGAAGTGGTTTATTGGGGTGTGGTTGCTGCATGCCCCGAAGAGACACGACAAGTCCTCACACCAGAGGTGCTACCCCTCCCTAGACACCCCAGACACCTCAGATTTAAAATAAAAAATAACTTCAGATTAACACGTGGTACCTAAAATGGGTGCAATAGTAATTACAATTCAGAAATCATAATAGAAATAAATGAGGTCCGATTGCATAGATACATTTGTATTCCCTTCTGAGGCCAGTAACTCATGGAATTTAACTACTTTATGTGTGCGTGCGCGTTTTCCTCTACTGGATAATTGTTGAAGATTTTAGGGTGCATGCAACACTCAGTTCAGAAGGCCCACAGCAAAAAGACTCTTTAATGTAGTTGTTAACATTTGCTTTTTAGTTGTCATAGTTACTACCAGTATTTAAGTACAGAAAGCCCTCAGTACATAACATACTACTTTCTGCCTTATGCAGTCCTCTAGGAACAGTACAAATTCTGTTAGCTGGAGACCTGACTAATCATTACCGTTATCATTAAATAGATGCAAACAATCTAGGACTACTAGATTGTGAAGCAAGCGGCGGTTGGTTTGCGTTGACTTGGTCTGATGGCAGTGGTCACTTATCAGCTCTGTGAGGGCAATAAGATCCTCAGAAGCTGCAGAGAAGCAGCTTACTCAGAAAACAGAGATGTGGGAGTTGGTAAAGTGGTTGCTGATAGGCTTTTCCTGCTTTCAGATGTCTAGATTCCTGTGCATGCCCAAGTAAATTACATGGTTTATATATCACGTGTATGTATGATTGTGATTTCAAGGCAGTTGAACTCTGAGTTTAGAACTGGTAGCGATCAGTGTGTGAGAAGTGTAATTTGGTCTCTAGGAAGAATCAGCGCAGGCTGTGTTCAGTAGCTTCAGCTTCTAAATGGCTGTCTTCATGTGTATACATTTTCTTTGGGGGGGAAAAAGAATTGTGATAACGAATAGCCATTTTACATCTTGGCTGAAGTTGAACCGGAGACTGAGACTGGTAGAGCTGGAAAGGCTAGTTGTTTGGTCACCTATGACATATGAGTTGGTGCAATACAGCTGATAGATTTTTTTTTTTTTTTAAGGCAAGAAGGGAACATTGTGATGATTTCCAGTTTGATTTCTCACCTAACAAAACCCAAACACCCTAACCCAGTAATTTGTGCCTCATACCTGTAACTTCTGTTTGAATTAGTATAGAATTTTTAGTAAGATGTCCAGTCTCAATTTAAGGGCTTTAAACAGCCTTAGGTAAGTTGTTCTAATGATTAATTACCCTCATAGCAGAATAGATTAAAAAAATGTGATTTTTTTTTTATTTCAATCAGATTTCTTAGTTTTTTAAATAATAAATTACTGTATTTTTCATTTAAAATGATAGTTACAATTAAATCTCATCACAAACATGCTACACATACACTTACAGTCTCATAAAAATGAGCTGATGGTGCTAGTCCCTCCAACCTAATTACAGGTTGAACTTCTCTAGTCCGGCTCTTTCGTCCAGCAACGTCCATAATTCGGCATGATTTTAGTTAGCCGGATGACCACTTAAAATGGATGTGGCCAAGTTTCCTATGGTCCCATAAATTTTGTTTTCAGCCACCAGTCCAGGTTCTCAGTGTTCTTTGCTATTATTTAGCAGTAATTTACCCCAAATGTCTTTTAAGAGCCCAGTAAGCAGTGAAAGTGTTCGTAATGCTGCTAGACAATATTGACCTCCTGTGGTCTGGCATATTCTTTTGCTCTGCAGTGGTCATGTCCCAAGGGTACTAGCTCTTGCTTCTTGAAAGTTCTGGGCTTTCCATCTCTATTTCTCAACAAACTAAAAAGTAACGTGCAAAGAAGGATACAGACTGGTTAGGATTGTTTTTGGACCTTGGCCAAGCATGGTAGAGAACTTAGTTAAGACATTGTCTTAAAGACAGAGGGACTATATATAGGAAAGGGTACAAAGCATACCAAGGGAGAGTGGTGCAGATTGAAAAGAAAGAGGGAAGACATTGTTCAGTATGCACACAGCTTTCTATGTTCCCCCCACTTTTGCCTCAGAAAAACTGTCTTGGCATCTGGCTGGGAGGCAGCCCCTATTTGGGAATATTTTGAAGAAATTTGTTCTCTGGGTAAAAAAAGAAAAATGTATCATGTGTAAGCAGTGCAAGAAGAAAGATGCAGGGCCTAGTTGCAAGAATGAAATAGCATAAGAAAAACTGCTCATTGGGGAAAAAATAATGTGGATTAAGATGTGGATATGGCCAAGTGGATCATCTGAATCAACACCAGAGCTGGACACAGTATTCCTGTAATGGTCTTTCTAATACAGTAAAGAGTTAATACCTTGTCCCTGCTCTTACTTGATCTTCCCATGCTTATGCGTTCAAAGGTTGTATTTAACCTTCTCAGTTATAGCATTGTACTGTGAACTCATGTTTAACTGGTTAGGTACATTCATCCCTAAGTCATTTTCAGTATTCCTCCATTTCAGGATACAGTTTCCCATCTCATAAGTGTGATCTGTGTTCTTTGTTCCTAGACATATGGCCTTGCATTAGGTTGTATTGAAATGCCTTTGTTCAGATGACAGCCCTGTGACCTGACTTGAACCCTAAATACAGATGTTGGGTCTGGGGTGGGTTGACCTTCTCAAGCTCAGGGCAGATCCTATTGAGTCTCCTGTCCATGGGGTCAGTGGACAATGGTTGATGACCATGTGCCTTGCTCCTGTTGGGTGCAGCTATGCCACTGCACATATTAGTGCAGCAAGGGGCAGTGGATGGCAGGAGCAGTGTGTACCGCTCCCAGTGTGTGCTTCTGCACTGATTCCCTGGGCAAGCAGCAGCATCCAGATTCAGGGTAGGTCTGGATTTGGTTTGAAAAGTGACATGGCTTGGATGGGTTAGTGTAGGCTTAGAATCATAGAAGGTTAGGGTTGGAAGAGACTCGGGATGTAAAATTCTAGTTAATTTGTTAACCAGTTAAATGGTAGGTAAACCGATTAAAGGGAGAGTGGCTGGGGAGACTGCTGGAGTGGCCTCCCCAGCCGTTACTTCCCCAACCCCCACTCGTGGTGCACTGGGGACTGGGGCTACTTTGGCTGGGCCAAGCAGCCCCCCAGCCATGGTAGCTGTGGGCAGTAGTGCTCCGGCCCAGCTGAAACAGCTCCTGTCTGCAGAAGGGGATTGCAGTGGGGCTGCTCCAGCCTGATGTGATGGGATTGGTTCCCCCGCTCCCCCTGGCTGCTGCAGATGTGGACTGCTTGGGCCACACTGGAGCTCCGCCCACCTATAGTGACTCCAGACCCTACTGGCTAACCCATATTATCCCTAGAAAAGACATCAGGAGGTTATCTAGTCCAACCCCTTGCTCAAAGGAGGGCCAACTCTAACTAATTCATTCAAGCCTAGCCTTAGAAACCTCTAAGGATGGAGATTCTATTGCATCTGTAGACAACCTGTTCTACTGCTTCACCACCCTTCTAGTGAAATAGCATTTCCTAATCTCCAACCTAGATCTCTCCACTTCAATTGAGAGCATTGCTTTTTTGTTCTCAGTGGTGACACACAGAATAGCCTAGCTCCATCCCCTTTGGAACTCTCTTCAGGTAGTTGAAGGGTGCTATCAAATCACATCCTCCTTTTCTTCTCTTCTGCAGACTAAATTACCCTAGTTTCATCAGCTGCTCTTCATAAGTCATGTGTACCTATCCCCCTAACTATTTTCAGTACCCCCGCAGTGTAGAATGGTTGTGAATAAATTGGAGAGACTCTCTCCAATTTGTCCACGACCATTCTATAATGGGCCCCCCAAAACTGGACACACTAGTCCAGAAGTGACCTTGCCAGTGCCAATTAGAGAGGAGTAATCACTTCCCTTGGTCTGCTGACACTATTTCTTCTAATACAATGCAACATGCTGTTAGCGTTCTTGTCTGTAAGTGCACAGTGTTGGCTCTTACCCAGCTTCTCATCCAGTGTAATTCCCAGGTCCTTTTCTGCAGAACTGCTGCTTCGCCAGTTAGTCCGCAGCATGTAGTAGCACACAGGATTCTTCTATCCACAGTGGCAGGACTCGGCACTTGTCCTTGTTAACCTTCATTAGTGTTCGTTTGGCCCAATTCTCCAATTGATTTAGGTTTCCCTAGATCCTATGCCTACTCTGTGGTATGCATACCCTGGCTTTATGTCATCTGCGAACTTGCTGTGGGTACAATCTGTCCCATCATTCAGATAATTAATGAAGATGTTGAACAGAATCTTATGTCTGGGTTGGGCCAAAAGTTTGAGCCTGATCAGACTTCTAGTTCAGGTGAGTCTCTTACCGAATGATTGTTTACTCACCCACCAATTTTTGGGTTGTCTGCAAGTTACCATCAGTGAAAAGTGGACAGTCTGTTCACTTTGACTTAAATTTGTCTTCTGATTCTCTTTTCATGTGAATAACAGGTGCCTGTCCATCTTCTTTTCTGTACCTTATTCTGATTTACGTCCATACTGCGTGTAAGAAGGCTATGCCTTCCAATTTCTGCCTGGAGAAATACTGGATTTTGCTGGGATGCTTTATATGAAGGTGATCCGGTTGTACCTCCATGTGCCATGGCCTGGATGCTGGAATAAGCCTTACTCCTGTGAACGTTATTGTTGCGGTACTCCCAAACAGTTGTGGTGGATAGCATTCAGAAAGTACAGCTCCTACCTCCTAAAATATTGAAGTTCTTGCACTGAGTAGTTAAACTTCAAGTGCAGACATATAATTTTATGCTTCCTCATTTTGTCTACATTTCCCTGAAACCCGTTACTGGGTGGGGCCTAGAGATCCCTTGACCAGTGGTGTAAAGCAGTGTTTCCCTTTTAAACTCGAAAGTATTTGGTGGAACCCCTTTCTCAGGCTCTTCCCCCCTCAGCCCCCAAATCTACCTCCCATCTCCAGGCTTTAACTGCCTCAGCCCCCAAATCTGCCTCCCAGTCTGCAGGATTAATCTGCCTTATCCTGAAACCATCCCACGGGACTAACCCAGTTGTGGCGCTGGCTGGGGAGCCAATGCCAGGCAGCCACATGCACCCAGTGGAAGGAAGGTTGCACCCAGCAGAAGGAAGGCTGATGTGGAGGTGTTCCGCTGGTAGGTGTAGGCTGAGCTACACCCACCAGTGGGGTGTGGATGTTCACGTAGCAGGGCGAGTGAGGGGCTGGCTCTCTGTGGCTCCATGCTGTGCTGCTGCTGAAATAATGGAACTAAAGTCACTTGGTTTAATGGCCGGATCCATCCCGCAGCCCTGCCAGCTGTTAAACCAATTAAATGTAGTTCTGCTGTTTCAGCGGCTGCGGGGCAGGGAGCCATAGAGGAGTCGGCTATAGTAATGGAGTTTTCTCGTGGAACCCTTATTTTCACTTTGCAGAACCCCAGGGTTCTGTGGAACACCGTCTGGGGAGCGCTGTTGTAAAGTATTCTTCCTTTGGTATGGATGTTTTAAAAGGCAAGTTCAGAGCTCTTGATTAAGTTGCAGTAGGATGTGCTTTTGTAGTGGTCTGGGAGGTGTTCCTCCTTGGCTGCTGCCACAGCATAGCAGTTACTTGTTGTATTGTCCCCTGTATGAGTTACACTCCATTGGATTGGAGAGTAAATGGAAGAAAACACATTAAAAAAGCCCCCTGGTATACATTCTCCAGGTCCTATTCAAGAACCTAAGCTGTCCTTCTGTCCGTTAAACTCTTGTTTCAAGCTGTGAGAACAATTTGCTGCTTGAACTATTGATAAGGCAAAGAGTGTTTTGTTATCTCATTCTCAACCTGTGTTTTGTTATCTCATTCTCCCATCCCATTTGTCTCTTTTTGTCACCCTGTTGAGTCCTGTTTGTTACCTGGACCATAAGCTCTTTGGGGTAAGGACGGACTTATTTATTGTTTATCTGTACAGGACTTAGTGTGATGACGCCTTGACTGGAGGTCCTAAGTGCCACCAGAATACCCACAATAAAAATGAATGGGATGGCAGTGGAGCAGCTTGAAAGCATGTAATTAGTGCCACTATATGTTTCTAAAGCGTGGGCCAGAACTGTTTGTCCTAGATATGTCAAAGGTTCCTTTTTCCTTGGAATTTAAGTGCCATTGAAATTCGTAAGTACCAATTTATAATAAAATAACGATTATTTCCTTCTCTCTGTGAACAAAAGTATGTGAATACAAGTTTTCATAATCTTTTAGGATCAGAAATAAAAAAAATCCTTGGTAGTTGCATGTTGTATAAAAAGCATCATAATCAGTGCTCTGTCAGTTTTGTGAATCTGTGGTGCTAGTTTTCTGGTGAATCCACTTGTAGCTGATGAAATGTGCTTCAGAATTTTTTTTTTTTTTTTTTTAAACTGTTTCGTGCTCTCTTGCAAAGAAAACCTTGAAAACATTAACAGCATGTAAGCTGCTATAAACCCGTTTGCAGAAAGTCTGAAACAATACTACAGGCTTGTGAAAACCTGAGTTGTGTATTCGTGTTAAACCTCAAGATGGTAATTTAAATATCAACGTTGCTTGTAGTTTGATCCCTTTATTAGAATCAAACAGTTAGCAATGTTGATACTTAAATTAACATCATTAGATTCTTAGAGTGCAGTGTCTTGCACTCAAGAAAGGAGTAGATAAGAATTAGACCTCCTGGCAGGAGTTTGTGTAATGGTAGACTCTTCCTGATTAGAAGCTTTTCCTAATGTTCAATCTAAATCTTCTTTTCTTCAGTTTAAGCCCATTTCTTCTCCTCAGAGGTTAGGGAGAACAATTTTTCACTTTCCTCATTGTAAACAACTTTTTAGATATTTGACAACTCTTTGTATGCCCCCCCCGGCCCCCAGTCTTCTCTTCTCCAAACTAAACATATGCAGATTTTTTCAGAAACATCCACCTAATAAGTTATTCCACAATTATGAATTGTCCTCTCCACCTCCTCTGGTGCCCAGAGGCCCCTCTTTTACATGCTCAGCTGCCACAATCTCCAGTTTCTCTCTGGTAGTTTGTAAGATGCAGTTATTAAATTGTCAACAGAAGAAAAAGTTTCCATGTTGAAAATGTGGGAATAAAATACACTATGCTAATAGAAAAGCAGACAAGCTGAGTTACTACTGAACTGGTTCATTTTTATATTTAATTAACCACCCAGTGTTTCATCTTAAATGATGGAGAACTTCATCTGTTGCATGAGGATGTCACAGAATTCATGGGTCTTCCTGCAGAGTGCAGATTTCCTTTACAGTAGAGTGCACAGTAGGTGAAACGATCTAGGAGAAGCTTCCCTGTACAGAGAGTAGATGCAAACGATCATCTTCGCTACTTCCAGCAATAGGAAAATGCGCTAGGTCTTGATGACAACGTGCCTGTCTGTAACTGCTGTGCAGTTAGGATGCACGCAGTAAAGATGATGCTCAAAATGTTAAAGATTTATAAGGAAGAGTGAGTGGTGAGCAAATGGGGGAAAGAAATAATAATACTAATTTATTTAAAAGGGTTAACGGCAAATGTGGTGACTTCAGAGGAATCAGTTTAAGTGTTCCAGGAAATGTTTTCACCAAGATGTTTCAGAAGAGGAGGAAGAAGTACACAGAAGTGACATTTCAGAGGAGCAGGCTGGATTTAGCCCAGAATGAAGTAGGTGAGTTATTTATGACAAGACAAACTTCAGACAGTCTTTTGATAGCATTCGGAAGAAAAGGCTGTGACAAGTCTTGAGAATGTAGGACTCACCTAAACCAGGCGTAAGCAAACAATGTGCTTTACTATAGCTAAATGTAAACATGTACATCAGGAACAAAGACAGTAGGCCATATTTACAGGGTGCGGAACTCTTAACTTGGAAAAGATTTGAAAGTTGTAGTGGATAATCAGTTGAACACGTGTTCCCAGTGTGATACTATAGCCAAAAGGATTAAGTAATCCCTGGATGTGTTAACAAAAGACTCTCAGATAAGAGAGGACAGGTTATTTTACCTTTGCATTTGTCACTGGTGTGACTGCCCCCAGAATACGGTGTTTATTGATGGTGTGTACAGTTCAAGAAGAAATTGGGAAGCCTTTAAAGAAGAGCTGCAAGAAGACTTAAAGGATTAGAACGCTTGTCTTACAGTGATATACTCAAGGATTTAAAAGGGAAGACGAAGGGGTGACTTGTTTCCAGTCTAAAAGTACCCACACGGGGAACAAATATTTGATAATGGGCTCTTAAGTCAAGCAGACAAAGGTATAACAGTCCAATGGTGAGAAGTGGTTGCTAGGAAGATTCACACCAGAAATAAGGTGTGAATTTTTAACATAAAAATTAAATAATATTTTAACAAAGTAATTAACCATTGGAGTAATTTACAAAGACTTTTTGCAGATTCACCATTAGTGACAATTTAAAAATCATGGCTAGATGTTTTACTAAAGACATGTATGAATTGTTTTGGGGAAATTCTCTTTCCTGTGTGAGACAGGAGGTGGTCTCTTGTCCTTGGAATTTATGGCTCAGTGAATCCCTGAGAAACTGATGGAGCTGATAGACAACTTCTTCAGTGAGTCACTGAGTATGAGGAGAGGGGATAAGTGTTCAAGACAACTGTAAGGAGTGCTACTGCTGATTTGTTCAGCTGTAATTGCTAAAGCATTGAGAGCTCAAATGAGATGAGTCATGTTATGTGGGATGACAGGGAATAATTTTAAATTCATAGATGATACTGACCTCATAGCATTGACCAAGAAAGATTTGCAAAAAATAACTGAAAAGGTAAACCAGGAGAGCAAGAAAATTAGGACTAAAGATCAGCACAGAGAGGACACAGACTACGGCAACTGACAGAGAAGGAAAAGGCAAAGATGAAAGTCAGACGGACAGAACTAGAACAAATGAAAAACATATTGTATATTGGAGAACTAAAACTGAAGAATGAGAATGTGAAGATAACATGAAAAAAAGATTTCAGCTATGTTTGCATTTGGATGGTTCTTTATGATCTGGAAGGTTAAAAGACATTTTGATAAAAATGAAAATCTGTGTCCATAGGACGGTTGTCATGCCAGTACTGCTGTATGGCCTATAGCAGTGGTGTCCAAATAGGAATTCAAAGATCATTGCACTTGTGGTTGTGGTCCTTCCATATTAGCCACAATGCCCCCACCCCAAATAAATGCCCTCCCTCTCCCCCAGAGCCACGCAACCCCAGCCCTCCCCGCATCCTAAATCAATGGCGGTGACTCACTGGAACCTCGGTCTCCAGGACCACGGCCACCGTGTGCTTCTCCCACCAAGAGGTGGGCCACGTGCGCCGAGCGGGGTGGAAAGCACTCCCCATGTGCAGTTCTAGGAGAAACCGTATTTAAAGCCCCACGAGCCGCATGTGGCTACAGAGCCAGAATCGCCACATCAGGTTGTCCTGTTTGCCACATTGCATACTGCGGGCTTACAGTGGTGGAGTATGATGTATGATGAAAGCTGAACTGGCTGAGTGGAGGGCTGAGAGACTTAACACTGCAGAAGAAAAGATGTCCTAAGAAAACAGGTAGGGCAGTAACTAAAAACATTACAGAAGATTCAAGGAAGATGACCAGGATGGTTTGGACCTAGGTAAAGAATGGGCTGGAAAGGAATACTATACCTGGCATTATGTAGCAGAGTGTAAGGAACTAGAAACAGAAGACTGCCAAAGGTGCATTGGATAAATATGTTGAAGAAGTTTAAAGACAAATGAATCCATTAAGCTAGTGTAAAATGTAAGTTTTGGGAAGACTTCATTCAGCCTCATTGTCATTGCTTAGCTGATGGATGGGAATCAAATTTAAAAAAAAATACAAGCCACTGACCATATGCATACAGTAAACCCTTGAAATATGCGGCTTCAGGTTGCGCATAAATCACTTTAACGTGAGTTAAGCACACCTTGAAGCTGCTTTGTGGCCTCTTCCCCCAGCTGCAGGGCTGTCAGCCTGATAACTGCTGCCTGCAACTGTCTAGGCAAGCTAAAAGCCTTCTACCTGCCTTCCCCCAGCAGTGTGGCCAGGCCACTGGAGAAAGGCAGGGAGAAGCAGCCAGGAAACTAACCAGCCCTGGTGGTCTGGTCTGTTTCCTGGCTCCTGCAAGCGTAGAGGAGCCCAGAACCAGGCAGCAGCCTGGTTCCCTCTCCCTGCAACTTGCGCAAAAATTCCAGTTACGTGGGGGTTGCAAGAACACAACCCTCGTGTAACTCTAGTGCTTAATGTATATGTGATCATTTTGTTCCCAGTCCAGCCTTACAGGAATGCTGACTTTCTGCAGAGCTCTGTGTAATGATTATTTCCTCCTCTTTGCCACATTGAGGAGACTTGCATAATAAATAAGACTGTATTCAAAGCTGCTTTCAGTTGTTGCTCTTTCAGATGAGTAAGGATTTTTGACATTGTGTTTCCTATGTGTGGCCTCAGTCAATTCCGGTAATATTAAATCACTTGCCCGACAGGTGCCTTTAAGAGAGGCTGAGCTGCAAATGCTAATGGCATTTGATTGGGTAACGGGAAAAATCTTAGCCCAAGGTGGAATTACTGGTTGGTAAAGGTGGTCTGTTGTTTGACCCTTAGTCTGTTATCCAAGGCCCAAGTGCTGGCCATGCTGGGTAATGCCCACCTGCTAGTGCTTCACAGTTACATCTGGTCACCTGGCTGGTAAAACTCTTTTGTCCTCATTTATTTAATGTGCACTTGATGTCTGTAGATTGGCACTGTCATTTAGTATGGGCAGCGTCTATTGAACACATTTCTGAAGAGACCACTACTGCTTCCTTACAGCATTTTGCAGAATCCTATGGGAAAATGTATGGTGCCCTGGTCTAGGTTGCATGAAAACGTACATGATTTATTCAGAAGTGAAAAAGGTTTTATTCTGCAGTCGGTGCTAATTTGAGAACTGTAGAAAGTTGAACTGGAATCCATTTAGATATCTGGGTAGCCTCCATCTGCATAGCGCTCAAGCCCTTCAAGTATTTATCAATTTTTACCCTCACAAATCTGTGTAAGCAGGGAAGTGATATCTATCCTAAGTACTTATGGTGAAGGGGGGGTGAGGAACTGATTTTTCAGTTTGCTGGCAGTTGTGAAGAAGTTGGTTTGGGGCAAATGAACCATTTAGTCTCAGCGCACTTAACTTTTCTTCCTTCTTTTTTTAAAATCCAACAAAGGATCTCTGTCTTTTCTGTTAAAGCTGTTCCACTTTATATAAAATACTTGAGCCGTCATGGGGAGACAAGGAGTGAAAGACTGATTCACTCTCTAATCTGGTGGCTAGGGATTGCTTGGTGCATGGAGAATAAAGGCTCAAGGCCCTGGGCCAATGAATATTTACTCATTCATACAAAGTGCAACAGCATCTGTGCAGGGCTCTACCTGTAAGACACAGCAGTGCTATTCTTCCCATTTTACAGGTGAAGACTGAGGCACAGAAAGATTAAATGACTTGTCCATAGCCAGTAATTGAATCCAGGTGTCCCAAGTCCCTCTTCTACACAAGACCATCCTTCTTCTAGGCCATGAAGTGTTACATGATCAAGTCTAGCTTCCTACTAGCTCATGGTTGTTCTTGGTACAGTTAGATCTGTGTGATATGGCATTTGGATAACTGGCATTCTCAGATGACTGGCATTTGCTCTGCTGCTGGCTGCGCGGCTGGGGCTGGGGTTGGCTGCTATGGGGCCAACTGCTGCATGCGTGGCAGAGCAGTGCTGGCTGCCTGGCCAGGGCCAGCAGAGTGGGGCCAGCAGCCACCCTGCTCAGCTATCCATAAGATTTGATTATCTGACAACCCATTTCCCAGGGCTGCCAGATAATCAAGCTTCTACCTGTAATACATTTTTCTAGTTTTAGACTGGGATTGTGCTGTGTATCCTGTCCTTCATATATCAAACAGTTTATGGAGTGATCTGAACTCTCACTCTCCAAGACTTAGTAAGAATGAACTACCAGAAGGAACAAAGGACCAACACAGAGCTCTGTGCTTTTGGAAGGCACATTTTTACCTTGCCTTTTGTAACATAAATATATAGCAATATATGCATGTATTCACCATGGTTTGGGAAGGTTCATTTCTGACCTGGAAGAGTGTCTGTCACTACTTGCCCTGCAGTTCTGGGTGCCTTACAATGCTTTGCTGCTGTAGCTTTCCACCTGGGATACTCTCAGTCAACCGGTAGGCATGTAGGTCACACCTGAGTGGCTGAGTGCTAGAGAGAGCCGTGATTCAGAACCTTTGACTTGAGCAGTCTGACTATAGCCCCACACTGACTTCTCCCAGCTTTGGTTGCAATGAGCAAAGTCATACCAGAACACTCAAAGTCCCCTTTCCCCAAACTGTGTGTCCTGACGTGTTCTGTGCTCTCTTGGATGGCCAAGAGAAATAATAAGGTTTGTTGCTCTGTCATAGAGGCAAAAACACAATGCAGCTTATTAACGTAATTTTTGTAAATATTCTTCTTTTCAAATTCATAACCAAATTGGTTCATAGTAAAATAAAGCAAATTTATTAACAAGAAGACATAGTCTAAGTGATACCCGGTAAAAGAAATAGAAGTAGAGACTGTTACAAGCAAATAAAATGTGAGAACATGGCTAAAAGTCTAATGCTTAATCTTAGCAAGGTACAGGCTTTGCTCAAGATGGTTTCTCTTTCCAGTCTGACTTATTTCCAGCCACAGCTGATGTTCCTTCAGTTAGGACCTTCCACAAAAGTACAAGATGTTGTCTTCCCTTCTCTACCTAGGTGAAAGATCTTTGCCTAAATAGGTTTATCATTTATGCTCCATTACTAGAGACTTCGCTACTTCTGTTCCTTCTCTGCAGAAGGATCCATCTTTCTCTGCTCGTAAGAGACCTGTTCCTTCTTGTCTGTCTTTTGATGGATGCCAATGATGGCGTCTGTCTTTGCTTATATCTTCCAGAATTCCACACTCTTGTTCCAAGAGACAGGATAACCTCTTACTAGTCTTTTCTTTCCTTTGGGTTTCTTACTGCCTGCTGATCTGAATTCAAATGGAACATCCATGGTTTTTAAATCTGGTTGAATTTCATTGGAGACATTAGGCAGCTATGATGTTCCCTTCTGAAACAGGTCTCAGACTGTAAAGCCTACTATTAATAAGTATTCATAATTCCTTATGTAGTGTTAATAGCACTTAAGTTTATGTGTTAATCGCCAGTGTGTCACAGGCTTTTAAAAAAGACCTCCCTTATACAACTTTGTAATAAAGTGGACAGTCAGCTGATTCAGCTGCTTGTCTCTTGACCTTCAGCTCTCCTGTATTGGTAGACCAATAAACTTTGAAATATATTCTTTGAAAAGTAAAACCCAGACCCAGCTTCTCTATACCGATTCTCTTCCCCTACTTATTAGCATGATAGCTTTGTTTACCGAATACATGAAGAGCTGTTCCTTGTCCCTGCCTGATAACTGAACTGGTTAGAGAAGCAAATACATGTTCCTTTGTCTAAAGCAGATTGTGCTTACGTATTACTTGCCAAAAGCATTTAAAAATACATTTCTACTTAAATTAAAACATGTATTTATTTTAGATGCAGATTATAACCAGAGTGAATTGTGGTACACTGAATTGGTCAGGCCAGCTGAAGCTCATTGCCTGGTGACATTGAGCCCTGTGCCTTCTGGCACTAGGTTGCTCTTAGAGTCACCGTGTTAGATATTAAAAAAATCCGGCCCAAAATAGACTCTGTACATGCCTTCTCTTGGGAAGAGGATGAGAAAAGGAACAAATGACAGATGTTAGTCATGTCATTTAATGCATTGCTGCATGGTGTTTTGGTGATGAAAACAGGAAAAGAACCTGTATAGAATAAAGTGGCCAACTAGTTAAGTGCAGCACAAGATACAGGGTCCTCTGCCACAAGTTTGTGCTCCACTCTTGTCTGTTTTTGGTTTTTGGTTTGATGTAAAATTGCATAAAATTACTGGGCACGATATCTTTGTTCCTTGCTAAGTGGCTACAGTGTTTACCTTCCTGGATGAGAGACAGATCTGCCTCTGGATGGGTTAGTGCTTGGGCAAAGATTGAGGGGGTAGCAGAGGAGTGATCTCTGCTCTCAGGTGATGTGCTGATCTGCTGTTGTTTTCAGACTTGTCTGATGTGCATTTCATTACAGAAGGGCACAGCATTACAACATCATTCCATCTGGAATTTTATTTTAAATAAGGACATTTCTCTTGAGGCTGTCTCTGTGCCTCTTGCAGTCCCTCTCCTGCTTATTAAACTCTGAGGCTGGACTAATTAAAATCATGGCAGTAGCACATATCCTCTTTATAGCTCTTAAAGCTCAGGTCTAGTGGTGAGGTTACTCCTTTGCTATTCTACTGCAACTGGTGCAGGCCTTTTTTAAAATAGAGGTTCTAAAATTGTACCACATGTTTGTTTGCACAGAACAACCCAATGAATTGCTTCATTAGTCAGCTATATTGTAAAACAGGACTAGATGCTGGAAAAATGAACTCCTGTGTACTTTGGGGCAAAGTTGAAGCTTGTGCTAGTCTGCGTGTGATAAAGTTGTTTCCTGCAGTAATCCTGGAATGAACGTCAGTTTACTAGAGTGAATTTTGTGTTTTTCTCTTTTCTCTTTGGCAAGACTAGCTTGTTAAGTTTAGATATTAACAGCTTGACCCTGAGATAACGCAAGACAAGTTACCTTCTATTATAACTAATTTGAATATTGGCTTGGCTGTCCGACCAGCCAGAGAGTATGTGTAAGATAATGGATGATATTTGGCAAGGTTTGAGGGTTTAGAAAGAAGTTTTAATTCTAATTAGCCCCCGCATTCTTCTCTTTTATTTTCACTTCTGTTATTCCAGGCCATTCTATGACAGCTGATTCTGGTCCTGGGACATCTAAGTGTTTTTTTTGGAGTAGTGCTCCATTTGTTACTGTTGTGAAAAATAGTAACAGAGAGATAGCCGTGCTAGTCTATATACTATCAAAACAAAAAAGCAGTCCAGTAGCACTTCAAAGACTAACAAAATAATTTATTAGGTGATGAGCTTTCGTGGGACAGACCCACTTCTTCAGACCATGGCCATACCAGAACAGACTTAATATTTAAGGCACAGAGAACCAAAAATAGTATTCAAGGTTAATAAATCAGAAAAATGTTATCAAGGTGAGCAAATCAGAGAGTAGAAAGGCAGAAGTGGGGCGGGGAGGGGAAGAGTCAAGAATTAGATAAAGCCAAGTATGCGTAAGAGCCCTTATACTAACATAGAAAATTCCCTTCCTCGTTCAAACCACATGGTAATGTGTTGAACTTGAATATAAAAGAGAGTTCAGCAGCCTCTCTTTCCAAACTGCAGTGAAAATTCCTCTTCATAAGACACAGACTTTCAGGTCATTAACAGAATGGCCCACTCCATTAAAGTGCTGATTGACAGCTTTGTGAATCAGGAGCGTTTTTATGTCTGTTTTATGCCCATTAATTCTTTGTCTAAGAGTGTTTAAAGTCTGTCCAATATACAAAGCATCTGGGCACTGTTGGCACATGATGGCATATATGATGTTAGTTGAGGAACATGAGAATGTGCCCGTGAATCTGTGAATAACCTGGTGAGGTCCAGTGATGGTATCTCCAGAATACCATATGCGGACAAAGTTGGCAATGGGCCTTGTTGCAAGGAGAAGTTCCAGGACTGGTGTTCCTGCGGTATAGACTAGTTGTTGGTGAGGATCCTCATAAGGTCGGGAGGTTGTCTGTAGGAGAGAACATGTTGGCATGTCACCTAGGGCCTTCTGGAGTGTGGCATCCTGATTAAGGATAGGTTGTGGGTCTTTAATAACGCATTGCAGTGATTTGAGTTGGGGGCTGTAGGTGATGACCTGTGGTGTTTTGTTCTTGGCTTTTTTGGGCCTGTCGTGGAGTAGCTGGCATCTGGGTATTCATCCGGCCCTGTTGATTTATTTATTTATTTATTTTTATTTCTCCTGGTGGGTAATTCAGGTTTATGAATATTTGGTAAAGATCTTGTAGTTTTCAGTCTCTGTCAATAAGATCAGAGCAAATGTAATTGTACCTGAGGCTTTGACTGTAAACAGTGGATCTAGTTGTGTGTGCAGGATGGAAGCTAGGCGCGTGTAGCTAGGTTTAGCGATCAGTGGGTTTCCAGTAGACTGTGGTACCGATAAGGCCAACCTTAATTTGTGGTGTGGTGTCCAGGAAATGTATCTCTCGCATGGAGTAGTTGAGGCATAAGTTGATGGTGGGGTGAAGGTTGTTAAAGTCTCTGTGGAATTCTTCTAGAGTCTCTATACCATGGGTCCAAATCATAAAGATGTCATCGATGTAAGTAAAGGAGGGGTAATAGGGGACGAGAGCTGAGGAATCGTTGTTCCAGGTCAGCCATAAATATATTAGCATATTGTGGGGCTGTGCGTGTGCCCATAGCAGTTCCACTAATCTGGAGGTATAAATTGTTCCCAAATTGGAAATAATTGTGGTATCTCGGAGATAGTTGGGTGTGTTGGTGGCATAGGGTTTGAGGAGGAAGTCCACATAACTGAATAGTCTGGTGGTGAGGGTGCCAATACCCAAAATGATAAGGTGTCTGGGGTTTCCAGGTTTGTGGATTTTGGGGAGTAAATAGAATAATCCAGGTTGGGGCTCAGATGGTGTGTCTGAGTGAATAAGGTCCTGAGTAGCAGCAGGGAGTTTCTTAAGTAGCTGTAATTTCTTTTGGAATTCCAAAGTGGGATCAGCGGAGAGAGTTCTGTAAAAAATTTGGTATTGGAGAGTTGTCTGGCTGCCTCCTGTTCATAGTCTGACTTTATTCATGATGATAACAGCACCCCCATTGTCACCTGGTTTGACTATAATGTCTTGGTAATTTGGATTATTCACTGTTTCAAGACTGGAGTTTCACTGCCTGAAATTGAGGTTCTCAGTGGATAGGAACATAATAAACATGAGAACTTTAAGAATGTCCAACATTTGAATTATAAATGAGCTGCCTGCCTGTTTGTACAGTTTGCTCGTTTTCTTGTCAAGCTCAGCCTTGTGCTGCAGGAAGGGAGAAAATAATTCAGGATTAAAGCTGCTAAGCAATGGGTATGTTTAGGGTTGTAGCAGTGCCAGTGCTGTGCAGATCTGTCACTCAGTGGAAAAACTAGACCTCCTCCAGGAGTGTGGTTAGATGCAACATGTGACTTTATTGCTGGGGTAAGGAAATAGTTCCTTCAAAATATCATTGTCCAAGTTAACATGATTGTCCCCTTCACTCCTAGTCATCCTACTTGCTTTACCATTTGAACTATGGTTCACATCCGACGGTCTCGGAGAGGCTTGGTGCTTTCCTGCCCGAGACCCAGGGCTGTCTTGGTATTCACAATTTTAACGTACACTGTGTAGTCTTTACAGCTGTGAAGACAACCTTCATGATGTGAACCAGATATAAACCGATCCCATTCATATGAAGGAGATGTTAACTTTTAAGTCCAATAATAGCAAATTATCGTCACACTTACCTGTTTAACTACTGATCCAAGCATGCCAAAAAGAAGGCGGTCTTGAAGATCTGTACAATCTACTTTGTGGCACCTCTATATGGGTGGAAGTAGGAAGAAAACAATTTCATTCTCTTCCTGCCTGGTCCCACTATTCCATTGAGCTATAGAAAAGAAAAGGTTTTAGGACTTTTTTTTTTTTAAATGCACAGATTCAGTTTTAGTGGCACATTTCTACTGTCAGATTCATGATATTGTGCTGAATACAAATTAGTATAGAAATAAATCTTTTTGGTAAAACCTTAAAAATGGGCATTAGAAATGGATGCAATCTTTCATGGGTTATCTCCCTTTCTAAATGAGTTCTTGGTGTAGTTTTGTCAACCTGCCATTCAGCTGCCAGTCTGTCTAAAATTATGCTGATGTAATGGTAGGGAAGAAAAGGTGTACCTGAGACTTCAATGGATATCAATACAGCTGTCCCTACAGATAAAGGAATTTCTGAGCTGATGGTGGAGTCCAAAGTAGATTGCAAAGGGGAAACCATGGGAACATCCTGACTGAGTAGCCTAGATACATAGCCTGTTAACAGTGAGGGGAGGACAAGTGTGTGGGAACACCTTTTGGGTTGAAATATGGACAGTTGGAAGCATCTTTATAATTATATAGAGATACACATCTCGTGGAGCTGGAAGTGACGTCGGGAGGTCACTGAGTCCAGTCCCTTGCCTTCTTGGCAAGGCCGAGCACCATCCTTGACAGATTTTTATTTTTTTTTTTAAACCTATTTGCCCCAGACCCCTAAATGGCCTCCTCAAGGATTGAGCTTGTTACCCTGGGTTTAGCAGGGCACTGCTCAAACCACTGAACTATCCCTCCCTCTTTCCCCTTCTTCCACCAATTGTGGTAGAAACAAGAGGAATGCTTTGGCCCTGCCGAGCTTGTAAACCGTGTCAAAGAGCCAAGCAACAGGAGGGAACTTGGAACCACACCATCCTTAAAACTTCTCTCTGCCCAAGTGTTTCTCTGTTTTGCCTTTGATGGTGTTGCACTTAGTTGGCTCTCTCAATATCATAGTGGATCGGCTTAGCGACCAGCTAAACTCCTGGAAATGTCAGATCAACCCACACTTTCAACAGCTGCACTAATAATAGGGTAAAAACAAAAAAGCAGTCCAGTAGCACTTTAAAGACTAGCAAAATAATTTATTAGGTGATGAGCTTTCATGGGACAGACCCACTTCTTCAGATCTTAGCCATATCAGAACAGACTCAATATTTAAGGCATTGAGTCTGTTCTGGTATGGCTATGGTCTGAAGAAGTGGGTCTGTCCCATGAAAGCTCATCACCTAATAAATTATTTTGCTGGTCTTTAAAGTGCTACTGGACTGCTTTTTTGTTTTGATAGCATATTGACTAGCTCGGCTAGCTCTCTGTTACTAATAATAGGGTGTGTGTACCAGGTGTCAACCTCACTGAAGTCTTGTGGAATTGCTGATTAAATGGTTCCATTTGTTGATTTCAGGAGAATCGAACTTTGGTAAGAGGTGCAGCCCCAGTGCAATCAGGTGAGTATGTAGTGTTTCCCCCTAGACTAGAGAAGCTGATCTGCAGAGTGCTACAGACAGTGAGAAGACCGTGCTGTCCTTGGTGGCTTATGCTGGATTACTCAGGCTGTGATTACACCGTGCAACTTTTAGCATCCAGGCTAAAAGTTGGTGTGTGTAAATGCTGTTTGTCAGCACTTTTGCCAACAAAATGCTTCTAGCCCCCACCAGTGGCTTTTGATTTCTCAGCAGGATCAAAGCTGCACTTGCACTTGTCATGGCAAAACTTTTTTTGTTCAGGGGCGGGGTTTTAACATCTATGAAGGACAAAAATTTTGTTGGTCATTTGGAGGTGTAGATGTAGTCTGTCTTTTTAAGATTGTGTTATCAATTGACGAAATCTGGGTTGGGACTGGTGACAAAATAGTATGGTGGAATCTGTAAAACTCTTCATTAAAGCTGGTTTGGTCTGGAAGAGATCAAATTGCTCCCTTTGCCTAGAGAGACAGAAGAAAAAAGCAGGTGGGCAGGGGGGTGAAGGGAGGGAGTAACAGCTTTGTGTGCCTTAGCCCGGAAGTGACAACAGGTGACATTTTCTGCTAAACCACCCTGAAGCTACATGGGAACACTAGAGCTCAATCGGTAGACAGTTCATTCCTTGTCATATAAGCTGCCTCCTGTTCACTGCTGTGTATGATTTTGCGTTACAGCTGGGATAAATTGTCCAGCTGGCTTGTTTTTCATCTTGTGGCTATTTTCAGCCACCCAGCCTAACAAGGTGAAATGTCTGAGATGCTTTTCTGTTCCTGTGACTGGGCAGTAAGGAAGCATAGCACTCATTCAAGGGTACCCTCAAGGGGCGGGGCTTCACCATAACATTGTCTTTTTGGGTAGCAGTCTGTTAACTAGTCTTTTTATAGAAGGACAAAGACTCAAATATTGAGAGTTGGACCGAAATCACATAACAAAACTTCGTGGTCACCTGGTTAAGAGATGTTTCAGTCCAACTCTAGCTGGAATTAAGAATCTTCTCTGTCATGTGGGACTCTTGCTCTGTTTCTGAGGGATACAGGCAGTTAATGCAACTTAAATATTGTTCCTGAAGCATGTGAGTTTTCTATCTCTTTGCATGCCAGTTTGTAGTAAAACTATTTACCTCTTTAATTGAAGTCAGAAAATGGTTGCCCTAGATATGGGAAACAAAACTGAGCTTCCCCGTCTTCTGACTGTAAATGGTAACTTGTGCATGTTTGCAATTCTTAGGTATTTGTTTAGTGCCAAAAGTAACTTTGAAACAACCACCCCATTAGCAAAAAGAGCAGTTTCAGCACATTATTCTCTCCTTCCTTAGTGTTCTCTTTGTGCCCCAACTATAGGCAAAAACTGTCCCCAGTCTGTGCCAACACATCTTCTAGGCTTCGACTGCGTGGGAGATTGCCTCCACTTCTGGCAGTGGTAGCAAGTCATCAGTGAAGCTGCAATGGTGCGACTCCCTAGTGTTGACTGCCATTGGTCTCTCTTAGGTACCTATTAGGCCCTATTCCTGCAGTGTTGGAGTGCAGTATTATCCCTATTTGCGGTGGTCACGTAGGAAGTCTTTGACAGAGCAGGGACTAGAATCCAAATCTCTGGCTAGAACCCTTAACCCCGGACCATCCTTCGTCCTCTAAACAGGTTAAATCACTGTTGGTAATGGAGAAGCTTGCTCCTGGCCTCTGATGGTGATCTTTGAACAGAGCCCTTGTATGGGGAAGGCCCTAGAACTGTATGGAAAGGAAAAGGTTTAGATATCTTACTGCTGCCCCCTTTGGTGAAGAAAGCCCTGCAAACTGGATTTTGCTTTCTGTGTCTGTCAGCGGGGACTGGACTGCTGACTTCCCCAAGACCTCTCTCCCACATCTTTACTCACACCTGTGAAGGAGACGCGAACCAGTGTTAGATTTCTGAATACACAGCTTTGTCAAAGAAGATGGCACTCAGCGAGAACACGTTGCAAACTGATGGTCAGTTCAAACTTGCCTTAATCTAGGGCAGGGTTTCCCAAATTTTGTATAGCTGGGACCCAGTTTTATTTCAGTACCTTTTTTTGCGGCTCAAAAATATAGATGCTTATAAAAAAAGAATAAAAAATGAATAAATTTTCACTGTTTATTATTTATCACAGTAATAATAGTACACAGCAATAATTTGTGTATTTTCTAAGGACAGGTTTTGTTTTCCTTTTTCAAGGGTTGGTACTGTTATTTGGGAAATGCTGGTCTCTGGGGAAGAAGGGAGAAAGGAGTGTATTCTGTTTATGGATTCCTTCACTAATGGGTTTTTGCTTCCCAGCCCTATTAGATGTGTTGAGTTAAAATCAATGTGCTTTTTTTAAAGCAAAAATCCAGTAGGCTGCTTGAGTAGGAGCCAGTATTGTCGTAGCCAGGTGGATCCTGGTTACTAGTTAGTGTTCAGTATCGCAGGGGTAGCCGTGTTAGTCTGGATCTGTAACAGCAATGAAGGGTCCTGTGGCACCTTATAGACTAACAGAAAAGTTTTGAGCATGAGCTTTCGTGAGCACAGACTCACTTCATCAGATGCTGGTCTTGGAAATCTGCAGGGCCAGGTATAAATAAGCCAGAGCAAGGGTGGGGATAACAAGGTTAGCTCAGTCAGCAAGGGTGAGGCTTACTACCAGCAGTTGATCTGGAGGTGTGAACACCAAGGGAGGGGAAGCTGCTTCTGTATTTAGCTAGCCATTCGCAGTCTTTGTTTAAGCCAGAGCTGAGGGCATCGAATTTGCAGACAAATTGTAGCTCAGAAATTTCTCTTTGGAGTCTGGTCCTGAAATTTCTTTGCTGTAGGATAGCTACTTTTAAGTCTGCTACTGTGTGGCCTGGGAGATTGAAGTGCCCTCCTACGGGTTTTTGTATATTGCCATTTCTGATGTCTGATTTGTGTGCATTTATTCTTTTACGTAGAGACTGTCCAGTTTGTCCGATGTATATAACAGAGGGGCATTGCTGGCACATGATGGCATAAATTATATTTGTAGATGTGCAGCTGAAGGAACCCACGATGGTGTGGCTGATCTGGTTAGGTCCTGTAATGGTGTTGCTGGTGTAGATATGTAGGCAGAGCTGGCAACGAGGTTTGTTGCATGGATGAGTCCCTGAGTTAGAGTGACTGTGGTCCGGTGTATAGTTGCTGGTTAGGATTTGCTTCAGGTTGGCAGGTTGTCTGTGGACAAGGACTGGTCTGCCTCCCAAGGCCTGTGAAAGTGGGGGATCATTGTCCAGGATGGGTTGTAAATCCCTGATGATGCGCTGTAGAGGTTTTAGCTGATGGCTAGTGGTGTTCTGTTGGTTACTCTCTTGGGCTTGTCCTGTTGTAAGAGGCTTCATGGCACACGTCTGGCTCTGTTGATCTGTTTTTTCACTTCCTCAGGTGGGTATTGCAGTTTCAAGAATGTTTGGTAGAGATCCTGTAGGTGTTTGTCTCTGTCAGAGGGGTTGGAGCAAATGCGGTTATATCTTAGTGCTTGGCTGTAGACAATGGATTGTGTGGTGTGTCTGGGATGGAAGCTGGAGGCATGAAGGTAGGCAGACCAGTCCTTGCCCACAGACAACCTGCCAACCTGAAGCAAATCCTAACCAGCAACTATACACCGGACCACAGTCACTCTAACTCAGGGACCCATCCATGCAACAAATCTTGTTGCCAGCTCTGCCCACATATCTACACCAGCAGCACCATTACAGGACCTAACCAGATCAGCCACACCATCGTGGGTTCCTTCAGCTGCACATCTACCAATATAATTTATGCCATCATGTGCCAGCAATGCCCCTCTGTTATATACATCGGACAAACTGGACAGTCTCTACGTAAAAGAATAGGCGCACACAAATCAGACATCAGAAATGGCAATATACAAAAACCCGTAGGAGAGCACTTCAATCTCCCAGGCCACACAGTAGCAGACTTAAAAGTAGCTATCCTACAGCAAAGAAATTTCAGGACCAGACTCCAAAGAGAAATTTCTGAGCTACAATTCGTCTGCAAATTTGATGCCCTCAGCTCTGGCTTAAACAAAGACTGCGAATGGCTAGCTAAATACAGAAGCAGCTTCCCCTCCCTTGGTGTTCACACCTCCAGATCAACTGCTGGTAGTAAGCCTCACCCTTGCTGACTGAGCTAACCTTGTTATCCCCACCCTTGCTCTGGCTTATTTATGCCTGGCCCTGCAGATTTCCAAGACCAGCATCTGATGAAGTGAGTCTGTGCTCACGAAAGCTCATGCTCAAAACTTTTCTGTTAGTCTATAAGGTGCCACAAGACCCTTCGTTGCTGTTAGTTAGTGTTCAGAGAGCTGTGGTTGGTGAGATCACTGTGAGTGGTGATTTGTTTCTTGAATTTGGTCAGGAAGTAGATGTCATTGTGAAATTTTGCTTCCTTTTTCTTCATGATGTGGAGTTGCCACTTCAGACAGCAAAATTTGATATTTTCAATACTGTTCACGGTTGCAGGTTGAATAAAAGGTATTACCTTGCTATCTTTCTGGAATAGGGTCTAGTAAATCTCTTGATGTTAATTAGTTTGAGACACTGAGTGTACTCTAGCCCACATGAAGGTCATGGTGCTCGAAGGCAAATTCAGACTAAACAAGGAGTCCATGGGTAGCTCCTTTATTCATACCCCAACGTCCCTGAATTTTTTATTTAGGCATGAACATGCTCTCTGTGGTTTTGTAACTCTTTTAGCCATTTTAGGTATTAACAACAAATAAACTTGCTCCTGCTCCTTCTCCATTTGTTTGTCCTACTGCCCAACAAATGTGGTGGAAGATGGGGAGAAGAATCATCTGCAGATCATGGTTGGGCTTTGTGGGTCTGGCAGCCTCGTTTTATGTAGTAAGACTTTCATATGAACTGTGTCTGTTTTAGTGGATCTCTGAAAGTCTTGTGAACTAGGTAAGATCATCTTTCTCTGTGGCGTACTACAAAGGCGTATGTTTCTGCTGCTAGATATGATGGAGGGGAATTCAGTAACTTTGGAGTTACTTAATGTTTCCACCTTCTGACTAGTCTACTTAGCTATAGTGAATTTGCAAACTACAAGAAAGAATGAAGTTCTTTATATTTGATGATTTTCATTATCCCTGATTCAAAATGCTGGCTGACCTGCCTTTGTTAATTCATTTGCTCCTGGTAGTTATGCTGTTAAGACTTTACTTGGTCCTTCCTTGGTTTGATCTCTTTAGCTGTTGGCCAGATCTGGTAGCTGATTCTAGTTACTGGCTCATGGCCAGAAAGAGGAACTCTTTAGATCCCCATCATTTGGACTTGCTCCCTGAAATTAGCCAGTTCTAGTATTAATCCCAGTACAGAGATGAAACAATTTTCCAGAGAATTGTCATCAAAGGGCAAACCAGCCCTTGTCTTCTAAATCTTGTCATTTGTCTGCTGAATCATTCTCTTACAACTTAGCTTTGTGCCAAATATAGTTGGGGAGAATTTACTCTCTTCATCAGCCCATTTTGCAGGCCAAGTGTAATAATGCTGTAGTTTGTAGTAGATATGTAAAGATAGGGATATGTAAAGATAATTTTTAAAATTGGCTGAACATGCTGCTTTGAATGACAGGAAACAATGAAGATTTGCCGCTGGAGACAAAGGTAGGTCTTGTCACCATTATAAATAGAATGGCATTTGTTCAGCGGTGTTACATCAGCATAAAACTGGTGTCACAGAGTGGAGAATCAGGTCTGAGCTTTCACTTTGCTCTACTTCAGCAATCTCATGTTCTTTCAGTACTTCAGTGTTCAGGACATTTGTTTTTGCCACAACTCCCAAATCCTAGCCAAGTAATAGAAGGAAAGCATTCTGCAAGCAGCTAGATAGCCTGCTGGCTCAGGGGAAGAGGAAGACAGCAGGTAAGTATTTAATACACTAGCATTTAGCCTGAAGGCTTTAAAAAAAAAAAAAAAGGCAACCTGTTATGTTTTGTGTTTTATGGCATGTAAACAAGGGGTTTGTGTGCATGTGTGTACATCTATAGTTTGTGCTTTGCTTTCCGCTGGAGGACCTTACTGGGAGTGTGCGTTGAATCCTTAACAAAGAGAGCTCCTTGTCCAAAATGTTGAGTGATTGAGGTGAAATAAGTTTTAAATAAAATTCTGGGGGGTTGTTTTAAAAGAGCTCATCTAAAAACATATTCCCTGTCCAGTTGATCTTTTACTCTCTTGGCTCTGATGATGACATTGCTTCACTAGTTCTCCAGTTGTTAAAGACTTCCAGGGTGTAGATGCCTGTTTATAATGGGAGGAAAACAACTATTTTTTTTTTTTTTTTTTTTAAAAACAGGAAGACTTGAGTCTTTGTCTCCATTCATGTACTGGCCAAGAATGATCTAATTAGCTTTGCAGAACATGTTTAAAATGACATCGAGCCATTTCTTGCTGCCCTCTTGGCTTCTGTTACACTGCTGACCCTTGAAAGGGTTCCACAAAACAAAACAACAGTCACGTAGCACTTTAAAGACTAACAAAATAATTTATTAGGTGATGAGCGTTTGTGGGGCAGACCCACTTCTTCAGATCTGGAAATAGTCCGTGAAAGGGCTCTTTAGCAAAGGTGGATATCTAGTGGACAATCTCTCTTCTAAAGTGAAATCCTCAACACTCTTGGCAGAAAATTACCCTTCAGGCACTAAGGTATTACAGTGAAAGGAGGGAGGAGGGCACCACTGTGTAAGTATCTTGGGGTGTCTTTTGTTTCAAACACACCTAGGTTCATTTTGATGCAAGGTGTCTAGCCTGATAGGCAGAAGCTAGGGATACCTTTTTGTCTCAAGCCCTTGAAAGCTAGATTGCAAGCCAGTCATTTAAGGGCTGCACGGTACACCCCTACCTGTGGTGCTCCTGACCCAGGCCTGCTGTGGAGGAGGGCTGCACTGACATGCCCCCAGCCCTCTCTAATTTATTAAAGGTAGGCACTGGTGTGTCAGCACCCCAGATTCTAGGAATTGACTCTTGTACTTGTACTCATCCTCTGCCTATTACACTAGCTTCTGACTGCTTTGTGAACAGCTAGCAGCCTTCTGTGCACAGTCCTTGAGGAAGAAAGGGGTTAATATCCTAATGACAATTAAACTTAGTCACGTGCTTTCTGGTCCAGCAGTATATTGAAGCAATTTTGAGAGGCTACATTCGGCCCTGGAGGAGTGTATGCCACTTAACTAACTAGTGACCTAGAGGCTGTGATCACCGTACCCCTCCCTTTTGGAGGGGCGTATTAATGAGAGAGTTCAGAAGATGCTATTGAGGTGCTGACATGAATATGCAGTGCCTCATTAGCACAGTGGTGGCCATGTGCAATTCAAAAGTGCTGCTTTAGGAACGCACACTGCCTGTGTAGCTGGGGGCCTTTCAAAACTACCCCCTGACTTTGAAAGCCCCTTCTTCCTAAAACCAAAGAGGAAGAAGGGGCTTTGGAAGTCAGGGATTTCTTTCGAAAGGACCCCAGCTACATGGACAGCATGTGTTTTGAAAGCAGCACTTTCAAATACCACATGGCTACCATTATGCCAGTGAGGCAGTGCATATTCATGTCAGTGTCTCATTAGCATCTTCTGAACTGTCTCATTAACATGCCCCCTCCGAGAGCAGGGGGCATGTGTAGACGCAGCCAGAGAGAGAGGAATAGATGTATAATCCAAAGGGATGGGAATAGATGCAGAAACAAAGGGGAAGTAGTACATATCTGTCCCTTAAAAATAAAGCAATTCACTTACTTGGGTTCCATTTCAGCTCCTAAATAAAAGAAGATGGCTAAATGAACTGGTAAGCAAAAATCTGAGACATTAAAATACCTCCTTCCCTTTCCTTATAACTATAAATTATATTAACTGCCTAATACTGTGCATATGGTAGTTTGCTCCCATGGTAATGACTGCATGGCTTTGCTGCAGAAACAAGCAAAGTGAGATGGGTTTTTGAGGGTTACAGTTCTTGTTCAAACAGAAGTATCTTGATTAGCTGTAATTTACCTTTAACATATGGAAGGGTAAATGGATTTCTGCTCAAATGACTACCTCAGAGTGAATAGCTTTTGTCAGTGTACTTTGAAATGGCAAAAAGAGTTTTTGATTGATGGCTGCTAAACTAGATTCCCCATTTGTGCAGCCTTTTCACCTGTTTACAAAACGGTAAGTACATGCTACTTGAATGGCACGACATTTCAACGTTGATTTGGTATGCACAGTGCTAACGGTATTTGCATTGCCGCAAAGCTGAGACAATTTTACCAGTAGGTTTTATAGGTATCATGCGAAGGCTAAACAAACCAATCTGCTGTAATATCCCTCTGCAGGTTCCCTCTGGATTTGTCCAAGTCACAATTCAAAATTTCATGGATTTTGACATTGTACAGAGCACATAGTTGCTGATGAAGCTGAAATTCCTTATCTGAAAAGGTTAAAAGAGCACATTTTAGTGCACCTCTTGTATGTAGAATAGTAACAAAGAGGAAGCCGTGCTAGTCTATACACTATCAAGACAAAAAGCAGTCAAGTCGCACTTTAAAGACTAGCAAAATGGTTTATTAGGTGAGCTTTCGTGGGACAGACCCACTTCTTCAGACCATAGCCAGACCAGAACAGACTCTGTGCCTTAAATATTGAGTCTGTTCTGGTCTGGCTATGGTCTGAAGAAGTGGGTCTGTCCCACGAAAGCTCACCTAATAAAACATTTTGCTGGTCTTTAAAGTGCTACTTGACTGCTTTTTCTCTTGTATGTACTACACTTACGTTGCGTGCATAAATCTTTATCGTAAATAATCTGCTCAATAAATCTTCCCTTGACATAGAAGTATAGTAGATCCCTTGTGGCACCCTTCTTGGCCACTTAGACTGCTCAGATGGAATCCAGCTACTGAATCCCCTGATGTTTTAAGATTTCAAACTTTCAAAGAGTTCAGGCATTGCCACTGTCATGAGATCCGTAGGCCCACTCTCGTAATGCAGACTCCTTTTGAGTTGTGATGAAGCGATGTACTGTTCAGTCCCTAGGAATATTTTTGAGCCCTCAAACCCTCTTTCACCAACTCATCTTAAATTCACCTGTCCCAGAACTCAAGCCAAGCCCACATGCTCCTTGAAGTGGTGGATGTAACACACGAAAAACACAGACACTTTGCACAGGATTTTAACACTGTTGCCGTTCACTTAGTTGCATGACAAATGCACAAATCAGCACAAAAATAACGAGCACTGTTATGGTCCGTGCCCTGCTTTATGGAGATTGGGTTTGAATATAAATTGGCATAACTCAGGGATGCTTTGGACAACATACCGTACAAAACCTATCAGTTTTAATGTTGCAATCTGCAGGATCTGTGTATTCCATTTTGGTGCATATATCAGTCTTCTGTGTGAAGTTAGAAATACAAAATGGAAGTTTGTTTATAGTTTTAAATATGCTGATGAGAGACAGTAATTCTGCCCCAGGACCCCTATAACTGAGTGATCAATTTAATGATTTGTAAACAACCTTGTTTGTCCTGTAAGTCTAGAAGCTGGTTGGTGCTAGAAAGACATGTAACCATACCACCTGGCATTGAAAACCATTTTGATTCAGTATTTTTCCATAGGTTGGGGTGTTACAGAACAATGGTTTCTTGCCCTATGGGAAGGTCATTTACGCAATGGGAAGCTATCTGTTTTTGTCTTCAGCCTGTCTTGGAATCTGCCTGACACACCATAAGAAGAAACAAAGGACTATGAACAGACTTTGACTCAAATGAGGGCAAAATAACAGCTCTAGTTCGAAATTTTTTAGTACAGGTTGAAGCTCGCTCGTCCAAAACTCTCTTGTCCAGCAATATCTGTAATCTGGCATGATTTTAGTTAGCCAGATGACCACTTATCATGGATGTGGCTAAATTTTCAGTAGTCCCATAAAATTTGTTTACAGCCACAAATCCTGGCTCTCCAGCGTACTGGGTTGTTTAGCTGTAACTTACCCCTTATATGTCTTCAGAGAGCCTAGTAAGCAGTGGAAGTGCTGGTTAACACTGGTAGACAATATTGACCTGTTGTTTGGCACCAATCAGGTCTCTAGGGTCAGACTAGAGAGGTTCAACCTCTGTATCTATTGATTAGTTAGAGTACAGTCCTTTCAGTTAAGTACTCTCCATTGTCTTTCATCTGGTGTATGCTGCTGCTGCAGGTCCTAACATCAATTTTAGATATATAGACGTATTATTCTATGATACAGCAATTTTCATAGCAACTACTTCATAATGTCAACCAGAATTCATGAGCTGTAAAAACAAATTCCCCAAAACACCAGAGCTTGTATTTGAAACTTGGTTGTCAACACCTCACTCTTCAAATCTGTTTTGGGAAAAGACTGGATGACAAGCTTCATTTGGAATTGAACTGTTTGTGTTTTTTGTTTTGTTTTTTTAAGTTCCTGAGACAAAGCACACTCTGTTCTTAAAGCTGCTTAAGGTTTGTGCAGATACCAAAATGCATTTGTTTTCAATGTTGGACAATTTTAAAAATTACATGTACAAAAAACTGACTTCATTTATTATTTAACTTTGTTAACCCTGGCTTTCATTCAGAGTAACAAAGAAGATCCCTGTAAAATACAAAATATTTGACAGCCCTGGTATTTCATTTTACTGTTATAGATATTTGGCTCTTCTATTTATATCCTGCTATAGGTTTGTTAAAGAAGCAATGGTGAATTTTTTTGTGAATGGCATTTACCTTAAGCAACGACCCCTTGTTTGCATCACTGTTGGTCTTTAGTTGACTGAGACATGCATTAAGAGTCATCTCTCAACGCTGAGAACACTTGACGGAACAAGTGTATAAATGCTGAAACAAGTGTATAAATGCTATAGATCTTTTTTAAAAATGCAAAGCTTATCTGTTCAGCACTTGTCTTGTTTACACTATGAGGAAAAAGTTAGTCTAAGCTATGGAATCTGGGTTGAGTTAGTGCTGTAGCTCCAGTTGGTGTCACCTAGATTCACTTACTGTGGGGTCCGCACTACTTTGGGTTGACAGGGGAAGCTCTCCCTGAAGTTGAGGGGAGAGCAATCAGCAGTTAATTTAGCAGGTCTTCATTAGACCTGCTAAATTGATCCCCGGTGGAATGATCCTGGCTACAGCAAAGTTAAGTTCTTAGATTCTAGTGTTAGGCACTGTAGGAAAATGTCAAACAAACCCCTTTTCATATCTGAATAGTGACAGAGAGATAGCCATGTTAATCTGCATTCTATCAAAACTAAAAAGCAGTCATGTAGCACTTTAAAGACATTTAATTATTTATTAGATAATGAGCATTTGTGGGATAGACCCACTTCTCCAGATCATAGCCATACCAGAACAGACTCAATATATAAAGCACAAAGGTCTAAAAATTTGTTATCAAGGTTGACAAATCAGAAGAACGGGGGCGGCAGAGAGGAGTGTGGGGTGTGGAAGTTAGGAGAAAAAACAAACTGTGTGAAAGAGTCCTTTATAATGGGCCAGCTTTAACAACCGTTTACAGAGGACATGCTCAGAACTGTCATGTATATTCAAATTATACGCATTAGAACATGGTTTGAACCGGGACAGCAATTACCTGGCCCATTATAAGGACTCTTTTACATACTTTGTTTTATCTAACTCTTAACTTCCCCAACCTGCACCCCTCTCCTGCTGCCCCTCTGATCTTCTGATTTGCCAACCTTGATAACAATTTTTCTGATTTGTCAGCCTTGGTAACAATTTTTGGACCTCTGTGTTTTATATATTAAGTCTGTTCTGGAAAGGCGATGATCTGAAGAAGTGGGTCTGTCCCTCAAAAGCTCATCACCTAATAAATTATTTTGTTAGTCTTTAAAGTGCTACAAGACTGTTTTTTTGTTGTCATATGTACATTTTCATTAAAGTAGATCAAAAATCAGCTGTGCAACTTTCATTACAGGTGTCAGCCACATGGTAACACTAATGCTCACTGCCCCCTCTCCCCCTTTTTTTAAGCCAAGTCACAGGTCACAGGGTTATACAATAAGGGACAATCTAGCATTAGGGTGCGGGTTGGGGAATGGATGATCTAAAAGGTCTTTTCCATTTCTAAAGTCTCATTTAGGAGAATACCAGTTGTAAATCTGCATTTGTTTCCCAAACGTGTGTAAAGCTATCGGCGGGGGTAAAATAATTTCTGTAATTCCAGGCCGACCATAAATCTTTGCTGGGAATTATTTCTAGGCAGAGAGGCTACTTATAAAGAACAGGGAAATGTAGGGATTTTTAGGTGCTCAGTACCTACGTACCTGAGTTGTAAATCCTCATTCCTGGAGCATTTATGAGGAACAGAGCAGGAAAGTTTCTGTTTAATTTTCTACAGTTATTGTGCTATTGTGCACATCCAATTGCTGGGAGCTTTTGATACATTTGCTTTAAGGGTTGACTCTTTAGTTTATTTCTCAATGCAGGTGCTTAGGTTCTTTGCTAAGCCCTACAAGATTTGTTCTTCTTGTTGAAATTTTGTAGTGCTGGTATGTTACAAAAATGTATACACTTGGGAAAAACAAACTGCTTGCGGAAGTTAACAACTAGGGTCA
Source organism: Carettochelys insculpta (assembly GCF_033958435.1). Taxonomy (NCBI): domain Eukaryota; kingdom Metazoa; phylum Chordata; order Testudines; family Carettochelyidae; genus Carettochelys; species Carettochelys insculpta. Next base: position 11,163,740 of record NC_134137.1, on the reverse strand, counting down.
AATTCAACTCCCCTTTTGGAATTATGCCAAGGAGAAACTTGACTCATTTTGTCAGTTTTCAGCTTTTAGTAACTAAGAATTGGAATTTAGCTACAGCATACCTGTTTTGGAAGCTAGTTAAGGTTTTAAGTGTTAACTTTCAACCAGGTCCATTTGCAGAGAGTAAAATTTTAAAAATATTATTTCACATGGAGTATTGTAATACAAAGCTTTGTGTAAACGTTCGTTATACCAATAAGCAGCAGAATGTGATCTTGAATACCACAAAAGTGCAGAAAGTTAGGTGAAGGATGTTCACTTGTTTTTACTGCATTCTGATGTCTCTTCATTCAAATGAATATATTGGGGGTTTCCTGTAGTAAGTTGTGTTCCACCTGTCTGTGTGTGCTTCTTTTGGTTTCCTTTGCAGATTCTAAAGTTAGCAGAAGATAGAGATGGAAAGATTTACTTTCTCTGTGGTGTTCTGTATCCAGTCAAATGCTTGAGTCATGCTGCTTTCTGCAAACAGATGAAGAATGGGCTCTTGAGACTTCGATGATGCCACCCCCCATAAATTGTTTTCCATACCAGAATCTTGAGTTATTTGTCTCCCGGAAGGTAGAATTGTTTTTCAGCCTCTCTAGAAAGTGAAGAACCTCAGACCTTGTAAATGTGATTCTCACCTGTCCACCCTGCTGTTATGTGGACAATAGAATATTATAGTGGTACTGGCTCCTGCTCCCATATGCTGACTTTGCTGCAGGTTTCTGAGGATAACTGAGAAGTAAGAGGTGCCACAAATCTAGGGCCTTTATACGAGCTTGTCTCTGAGAACTTTTAGTTCCAGCAAGCTGAGATTTAAATTTATTTTTCACAAGAGTGCAGCACACTACCCCTTCGTGAATCCTGCAGCCATGCCCGAAATGTTCCGTAGTGTACTTTAATGGACTCCTGTTTCAAAGCAGACTATGTCCTAGTGTACAAGAGAACTTTTAACAGGGTCCACACAGAAACTTAGTGCACAGCAGGTTAGCGCAAGGTACCTTTAAATCCTAGCATCTCACAAACAAAGGATAATTAGGTTGACAGAAGAATCCTTTCATTGAGCTGATGCTGTCTACATTGGTTGTGGGGGTTGGGAGTGGGGAATTAGGTTGGCTTAACTGCGTTGTTCAGGGGTGTGGATTTTTCACATGCAAGAGTCATACTTAAGCTAACTGAATTTTCTAGTGTAGAGCAGGCTGAAGTGTCGGGGTCCTTGCACCTGAACTGGAGAATTTTGCAGGACAGAAAGATCATCTGGGAGTCTGATCTGCCTTTGGAGGCTGCCTAATGTAGAGGGGTGCTTTCTCTGGGTTATGCAAACCTGCTGTCGAAAGTACCTTTCCTGAGTCTGTGCAACCCTGGCGTGTACTGTTATCTTCACTCTTCTACTCCTAGTCTGTTCATTTGTCTGGTACACCCTTTGCCACATCTTGTCTTTAGGTAAGGTTTTATACTCTCTGGGGCAAGGGACCTCAACACTAAGGTTGTGTCTGCACTGTGTAGCACGTACTTGCATAGCTAGCGTAGATGCAGCTTGTGCCAACAGAAGAAATTTCTTGAATGCAAAGACTCTACTTCCATGAACAATATTCGCTCTATTGGCAGAGGCTGTCCTCTGTTGTTGACTTAGCTGCATCTACCCTGGGGTGTTTATTGACATAGTTGCTTTGGTCAGGGGCATGTATTTTTCACACCCCTCACCAAAATAAACTGTGCTGACATAATTAAGTATAGACCAAGCCTGATGGGGTCTCTGAGTGTTTTAATATAACTAATAGTAGGTCCAGTGCAGAAGTTCTGGGGAGCTGACAGGCTTTGTGAAAACTGCCTCTTCCAACTTTTCTTATCTGAACTCCCTAAAAGAACTTAAACTTTTTTTGGCAATGGATTGTTTTGAATATTTGTAGCCTTTCCAAATCTGCTTTTAAGCAATGCATAACTCAGGAAATTCTTCAACAGTTGTATGGAAATCCTGGAAAAAATATGCCATCACACTGAATGTGAACACACTGATGTGATGATAAAATGTAAAGGCTTCTCCAGATTTTGACAACTTTGAAGTGTACAAGAAAAGTTGCAAGCACAAATGTGAATGGAATAAACATATGTGAGCTAATTTGGGCCATATTAATTCTTCATGTAAGTCCAGTGAAGCTAATGAAACAGTAATAATGGAACTGTACTCATGATGAGTTTGGAACATTCTGCCTTGAGGATGGTTTTCTGATGTATCGTATACCATTGCTGCTATAAATTACTTAGTGTGCCGATAAATTGTTGCCCATTGAAACTGTTACATGGACGTAGAAAACGAAAACCACATTGCTTAGTGCGTCCTGTCAGCTTTTATTTTAAAATAATTTCATTATTATGGCAAATTGCCTTCAAAAGCCTTCAAGGTTATTTAGAAAAGATGGTGCCTGATCATTTCCCAAATGATTATTTGGCACCTAATGGCTGCCATCAAGTGGGCCTTTGATCTACAGACTGTTGTGGATCACATGAAAGCCAATGGTTATGCTGACCACCCTTCTCTCAGGTATTTCCAAATCTGAAGAAGTGCATCTGTCCCACAAAAATTCATCACTTAGTAAATCATTTTGTTAGTTTTTAAAGTGGTACAAGACTGCTTTTTTGTTTTGTGAAGATACACACTAGCATGGCTACCTCTCTGTGACTGTTCAGCACACAAGGCACTACATTGAGCTGTTTGAAATGGAAATCCATCTGCTACATGAAAAAACTCTCACCATCCCAGACAGCCATCATCTGTCTGTCCAAGTGCAGAAAGATGGACATCATACCCAAGGGACTTAAAGTGAAAAATCCATTAGATTCAATGTACTTGCATCACAGAATTTCCAGATCTGAAGAAGTGGATCTGTCCCATGAAAGCTCATCATCTAATAAATCATTTTGTTATTCTTTTAAGTGCTACAAGACTGCTTTTTTGTCAGGTAAAATGGGAGGAGCAATTAAGACCTTCATGTAGCGAGATAGTTGCGGGGGGGCTTCTATTGTCTCCAGCTAAGGCCTGTTGAGAAGCTAAGCTGGGCAGTCTGACTCGGTTCCTCTCTGACTGCCAACAGAGTGCAGTATTTTTTGGCAAACTTGGTGTGCAGGGAGACAAGTGAACAGAGTACCAGCAGACTGCTAGAGAAGCAGTTGTGATTGTTTCCCTGCGTGGGGAGTTGAAGGACAAACCTTGTGGCACAGAGCAGACTGAAGGGTCAGACGTGAACATCTGGAAAAAGAAAACGGTCTCCTGTTGTTTCTACTGTGTTAGGGAAACAGGACTTTGTGCACATCCTTTGTAAAACAAACAGGATTGCAGTAACATGTATACCCAGATTGTAGTATACATTGCTGCTTCTAATGGAAATCCTGCAAGGCCCTGAGTGTTGGCTCATGACTCTTGCAAGAAGTGTATCATATTTATATGTAATAGAACCTGTGGCCTACTAACTGGTTGAGCCCCATTGTGTGAGGTTCTGCAGAGAACCACAGAAAATAAGGCCCTGCCCCAGAATGCTAACAATTAAAAAGAAATGGTTTATAATACCTCTGTAGTCTGAGACAGTCCCAGAAAATCTGGCATATGGATCATATAGTAGGATGGCATCTGCAATGATCTGTGGTGGTGGTCCGTTTTGTTGATTTAGTTGGTATGAAAGAAGCGTGGTGGCAAAGGAAATTATTTGCTGTTCTACACTTGGAATAGGTGGACTCCTGATTAGCTTAGAAATGGATTTTATTCTAAAGAGAGAATCTTCCTTTTTTTTTTTTTTGTCAAGTATCAGAGGGGTAGCCGTGTTAGTCTGGATCTGTAGAAGCAACGAAGGGTCCTGTGGCACCTTATAGACTAACAGAAGAGTTTAGAGCATGAGCTTTCGTGAGTTAACTCTCACTGTTAACTTTTCTGTTAGTCTATAAGGTGCCACAGGACCCTTCGTTGCTCCTTTTTTTTTGTTTGCAGTTAGTAATACAGTAAACCCTCAAAATGCACAATTTCAAGTTGCGCTGGACTTGCATTAACATGAGTTAAGCGCAATTCAAAATCCCCTGGCCCTGGTTCAACCCCCCCACAGCCCTGATCACCACCCTTCTCATGGCTGCAGCTCACCATCGCTGCTCTGGTTCAAACCCCCCACGTGTGGTTTTGGTTCAACATCCATGCCCTGGCTCACCCCTACCCCCATGCATCGATCCGGCTCAACTCCACCCTCTGCCCTACTGCAGTCCTCACCCACCCTAGGCTTAACTCCCATGGCCCCAACCCTCTGCCAGGCTTAACCCTCCCCAACTGCCCCCCCCCCCCACTTACCTTTTGAATGGAGCTCCAGGTGCTCCTGCTGCTTCCCCGGCTGCAGAACATACATTCTGCCTGGGGGGAAATGCTGCTCCCCGACTTACACAAAATTCAAGTTATGCAAGTGTGTGTGTGGGAGCGCAACCCTTGCATAATTTGAGGGACTACTGTACTCCTCTGTTTGCAAGGATCCCAAATGACCCCGACCCAGATTGGGTTGGAAGAAAAGGACTGAGTAATGGTTTGAGAAGAGCGAATTCCTTGCATACTATTTTAAAACACATTTTGGTACCCTAGTTGTAAAATATCTAATTCTGCAATTCATTATCAAGACTGTCTGTATTCCCTACTAACTTTTGCGAGCAGCAGGCTAGAGAGTAGATTATTGGTCTTCTCTGTGTTGTTGTGCTGTAAGACTGTAATGTCCTGAATGGTTTGGAAGGTGTGCTAAGATGTCTGAACGGAACAAAAGATCTTGTGCATTAAACCTATAGAAAAATGTGACTGGACAAAACCTTTACTCTCTGCTGTGGACCAGTCAGTGAAAGGGTTTTTGTGTCATTAGAATTAAGTTGCTACTTATTAATCCCTAATTTTGCTTTGAACAAACAACTGTAATTCCAAATTCAAAGCAGTGATTTTTTTTTTTTTTTAAGTATAAATATTTGATTGTGACTCCTCATTTTTGTGGCAGGAACACTGAAAAGCCTTGTCTGGGATCAAACCCATTGTGCTGGCTGCTGCACACACATAATAGAAATATAGCTCTTTGTCCTCAGAACTTAAATTTAGATGTATCATAAACATACACATGCATGTGAGGATAAGGTAGTAACAGTGGAAGTGATTGTATTTAGTATAACTTGCAGCAGTGACCATATTATGTTTCTATGCTGTTTAGAGAAGCGGTGTTACTCAGTATTTATGAAGTGCCCAAATTGTGCTTGTAGATAAACAGGGAGATGCAGAACCAGCCCTGAGGAGTTTGCAGTCTAAATAGATATAGTAAGAACAGATCTGACAAAAAAGACTGGCGAGCACTGAAGGCTCATATTAGTTCCACATTTGTTTGGTTCTGGGTTTGTTTGTTTTTTTTGTGTTTTTTTTTTTAAATGCTGATACGTTTCATGGAGGGCACTGCTAAATTCTAGTGTGTTGGTGGAGAATGTGTTTAGAGAAGGGACTTGCAAGATAATGGGAGAAAGAAGTGTCTGGACTAGGGGTCAGAGACCCTGGGGCTATCTACCTGAACTCTTAGGTTCTGTTTCTGCCTTTGCCAGTGATTTGAGCACATTCATGTAAGTTCTGTCTGTGCTGTGGCTATTTTGTCTTGAGTTAACAGTAATGTCATCTCAAAGGAAGGCTGGGAACAGAGAGAAAAGCAAAGAGGGGTTACATTTGAGATATCAGACAATAACTCAAAGATATAAATTATGCCCTTGGCTTTGCCACAGACTTGCAGTGTGACCTGGAAAAGGATACAAAACCAGATGTTGCTTGTGCTGAAATTAGTAGAAAATTTCCCTTTGATTTCAGTGATGTAGAATCAAAATCCTTAATTTCTCTCTGTCTCTGCTTTAGTTACTTCTCTGTCTCCATCCGAAAGGATTTGGGGCACTAATGTTTATGTTGCGCTTGAATACAAACAGCCTATAAATACAGGAACCTTTTTGTAAAGTGTTTTGAAATCACATAAGTACTGATTATAAACTGGCAAGTTTGCTGCATACCATAGGGATGGTTATGAATATGCAGGGAGCCCATCCATTTGATTTTCACTCTCGGTGTTTTTTTCGGTATTAGCCAAAAGGAGGGTGGGTTTGTAGCTGAAGGCAGGAAATATAGTCCTTTCCCCCGCCCCACAAAATGCTTTACAGACTGTATAAGCACATCACTAACACGGAGGCAGCTATCCCGTCCATGAGATCGAGGAAATATGATTCTGTGGTTAAGATGTTAGACTTGGACTACTGCTGGGGGGATTCTGCCCCACTGTACCTGTGCAGAATTTATGCCTTTTGCAGATTTCTTTGCTTTCTTCTGGAAGAATGACTTTCTGATGGTGAAGCAATGGAAAGCCAGAAAATTGGTCACATGACCTTCACAGCAGAGCAGCAGGCAGAAAGCGAAATCAGAGTGGGATGGTGGGCAGGACTGGGAAAGATCTGACTGGTGGCTTCTGCTCTGTGCTGGGCTCAGCTGCCGGTCCCACCTGAGCAGGGGAGAACAGGGGCTTCCTCATTCCTTGCCTGGTGTCTGGGCCTGGGTCAGACCCATCCTAAAATTTCCCTCCCAGCTACAGGAAGTTCTGCAACCTTCTCTTCCTCCTGCTTTTTGCACATATTGTTCCTCAGTTGCAGGGGTAGGGATTCCTATACAGCAGTGGTTCCCAAACTTTTCGGCATCACTCCCCGCTTTTGATTTTTGAGAAACCCTCATGCCCCCCCCCCTTTTCTTTCCCATCATCAAACCCCCTTTTAACAAAAATTTCAATTGTAATTTGAAATAAACACAAAAGCTTGATATAAAAATGTTGTTTAAAACTAAAAATGAGCACAAATAATTTTTCTTGGCCCCTTGTGGTTGCCTGGTACAGCACCAGCTGCCTCAGCCCCATGCCAGACTCTAGAACTGCCTGCACCAGCCTCCCGCCCGCCTGAAGACCTGTGTTGCCAGAGCTGCCCACCCGAGCCCCATGCCACTGGGGCCAGCCACCTGCTCACCTGCCAGCTGTCAACCTGCCCATTGGATGCCTGAGCCCCGCGCTGCCAGGACCAGCCTCCTGCCCATCAGCCACCCGCCCAAGCTGCCTGCGCAAGACCCATGCTGCCAGGGCCAGCCATCCCACCCGCCATCCTGAGCTGCCTGAGCTCCACGGTGCTGGGGCCAGCCACCCACCCACCAGACTGAGCTGCCCAAGCCCCATGCTGCTGGGGCCAGGCACCTGAGCCCCACGAGTCCCACAAGCTGGCTGGCCACCCAAACCCTGCAAGCCCTGCGAGCCCCCCATCCAAGCCACTCTGCTGCACTCCTACAAAGCCAGGCACCCCAGCTGCCCATTTAACCCCATCCTTCTCCCCGCCCCCGCAACCCACAGTCACTCATTTGCAGAAGGCAGCTAGCTCCACATGGGTCTTTGCCGGGTGCCTGCTTTGTATAGCGGCTGTGCTGGGTCACCCACGTAAAATGGCAGGGTTGAGACCCAGAAGCAAAGACCGGATCTTTCTTCAGGTGGGGGAATGATGTGGGGGTGTTAGCCAATGGCTGGGTAATGAGTGGTCTGTGAGCCTTATTACATCCGAGTCTTTAACTGCTAGGACAAACTGTCCCTTCGCAGTGGGCAGCCAGAGAGGCTGACGGGTGCCCCAGGAGTCTGTCCCGTGGAGGTGACCCGACTCAGCACTCACCTTTTACTGCACCTTACCACTGACCAGGCTGATATAGCCAAATGGCTGAGGTTCTTTGTTTTGTGTTCGGCTGAGTTACAGTAACTGGAAGGAGTCAGGCTGAAAGCTTAAATGGCTACTATTTATTAAAAGACAGAAATCAAATCTTAATGGTTACAAGGTTATTGCTCTGTCTTCTTAACTACTAGTAGGATGATACATATGACATGTCAATTAGATTACAAGTGAAAAGTTACCCTTGGAGGACCAGACGCCTCAGCCTAAAGAGCTCTTACTATTAAATGTGCACAAAAATACATTGCAGGTATAATTCTCACCCCTGCGTCCTTCGACTCCAGCTTAGCCAATGTCATTCACTGAATCCCTCGGGAAGAACAGTATGAGAAGGGCGTCCCCTGGGACCTTGGGACGCAAAGACCTTACCCGACTGGCAGGTACAGGAAATTGGAGCTCAGTTAGAGTGGGCTGCTGGACCCTTCTTTATACCCCTTGGGTCACGTACACTCTCCCTTATCTAAAGGTACCAATTGTACTGGTTCATCTTTGTGACGCCAGTTCTTACAAGGGAGTTGCAACTTAATTTACACTTGTAAGATAGCGGTAACTAAATCATTAAGACAGGACATTCTTTTTGTATGGGTGGGAGATTCCTCTTCTGGGACAATGTGTGGGCGTGTCAATTATCAGTACCAGCCAAGGGCAGTTTAAGGCCCTGTGGTCATCAGCTGGCCTGTTAGACCCCTTATCTGTATTCTTCCGTCCAGGGTCATGATGAGGCAGCACATCTGTGTTTTGAAGCATCAAAGGCTGTGCTTGAGATAAGCACATCTGTGCTTTCAGATGTTCTAAGACCTGTGCTGTTTCCTTTGTGCTCTGAGGCACCTAAGAGGGGCAAGATGGAGTAGAGCAGGGGGATTCTGTCTGGCTACAGGGGGCTGGGTCACGTTGCACCCCCCAGAATTTCTTCATGCCCCCCCAGGGTGGCACACCCCCCAGTTTGGGAAACCATGTTGTACAGAGGACTGATCCCCTATTCACTCAGCCCTCATGTGTGCACACCATCTGAACCCTGACCCTCTTGCCAAGCCTCATCCCTTTCACACTGTGCACCCCATCTGATGACCCCCACTCCCCCTTCACCTGGACCACTCCCACAAGTTGCCCAGACCTCAACCTGCTGAGCCCCAAGCAGCTGCATTTGGAACTCCCATTGAGCCTCTCGTTTTCAGATGTCCTGCTGGACCTCTCTCTCATCCCATACCCAGATGCCCACTGCTGAGTCCCAATTGCCTTTGCTGGGAGCCCACTACAAGGACCTATTACTATTGCACCCAGAATCTCCCTACAAGCCCTTGTATATTCAGATCCCCACTGAGCTGCCTGTGCTCAGATTGCGCCACACCTGGATCCCCTCACACTAAGCCCATCCACACTTAGATCCTGCCATACTGAGCCTGCCTGCCCACTTGGTACACCTGGTACAGGAGAGCAGGGCCATCCTAGGGTGTTTCTGTACCAGGCTCCTTCCTCGTGCTGTGGTGTCAGGGCTGTGTGCAGCCTCCCCACCGAGTCTCTGTGCCGGAGGGAGCTGCACGGTAATCTCCCACCTCTGTGCAGCAAGTGGCTTGTGCTCCCCAGTGGCAAGCTGGAACTGTCACGTTTATTTGACAAATACAATTTGCAGAATTTTGTAGTATTTAAAAACATTGTGTGCAGAATTTTTAGTATTCTGGTGCATGACGCCCTCAAGAGCAGAGTAGGACTTGAGACCTGGGTTCAAGTCCCTGCCCGACCACAAACTTCATGCGTCCTTTGGCAAGTCGCCTCGCCTTGCTATACCTCTATTTGCCCTCTGTAAAACTGAGATAATAGCATAGCTCTACCTCGCAGGCTGCTAAGATAGGTGATAGATTGCAAAATGCTCAGATGCTGTAAGCAGGACCAGATAGGTACCAAAGATAGACATGATGGGGTTAGGAGAGCTGCTGCTTTATTTCTGTGAGCTACAAAGAGTCTTGGGTAGATGAAAGAACTATAAGAAATCCCAAGCTATGGTCAGTTTTGGACTTATGTTAATAATATAAGGTGACAAGGTGTGTGAGGTAATACCTTTTATTGACCTAACTTTATTTGGTGAGGGAGATGGGTTTTGGGCTATGCAGAACTCTTCTTTGGATCTGGGAAATGTTCTCAGCATGTCACAAAATGCCTGGTGGAGCCATCTGTTTAGTTCTCCCATAATAGGGGGAAAGGAGGTGGTGGGGAGCTGGAGTGAGGTTAGTATATTGTTGTCACAAGCCTTCAACCTAGTCTTCATTCAGTTTGTGATTTCAGTGTCCATTATAGCTATTAATTTTTAAATTTCTGGACTCATCTTTGAAGGTGTGCAGGTTTTGTTGATTGGAGGAGGACTGAGAGGCTAGATAGAGAATCACGGTTTTGTGAAAAGTGTTCACTTCCAGGTGTGAGGGTGTTTTTTGTCTTTTTTTCTGTGAGTTCATTTAAAAGCATAATGGTTGTCTCATTTCACCCACATAATTGTTATTACGACATTTAGTGCAATGGATGAGCTACACATGCCTATCACAATATGTGGTTAGGACCCATAGATCTTGAAAGGTGTGTTTTGGAAGTTGTTGATCGTTATATCCTGTGTTTGAAGGTGTTACATCCTTTCTGACTGTGTTTGTTGATATGCTCTGCTCTGTAGGGTGCATGCTTGTGATGATGGACTTGGCAAGTTTGGGGGTGGGGGGTATTGTTTGAAGTCCAGAAGAGGGAGTTTGGGAAAGGTTTATTTCATGATCTGTGAGATGGATTGTCCCCCATGTACTGATCAAGCCACTGATGTTTGCTTTCCTGCCTTGTGGGGCTCCCCATCACCCTGTAGTGCTGGGACAGAAGCTCTGGTCTTCCCCAGAAAGGTACACAGCTGAGGGTAACTGCCCCTATACAGAGCAACACAGAGGCTGAACCGCTTCATCTCTGGTAGGGCTAAGCCCTAAGGCAGGGTCTCTTCCCCATGCGCCAGGAGCTTGCCCAAAGCTATGCCACCTGTGGATTAACAAAAGACCAGCTAATGCTGCCAGCCACCACCTGAACAGTAAACCTTTGCATCTTAATTCATGTATTACTGAAGCTGTTGTAAGTAGGACTAGTAGTGACTCTAAAAAGTATTACTGGCACTGGGACCATAAATAGAGGTCAAAAGGTCGAATTTCTTCCCTCCTCCTTGGAAAGGTTGTTGACCCCTGCTCTAAGGGCTCCTCATCAGTGTTCCTGTAGACTGTGTGTTTGTGTGGCTGCTCAGGAAAAATTCAGATGCTGTCCAGCTGATTTATTTCTATTGGTGATACACTTTCACACATGCCTTGGTGCACATAAAATTTTATTCTGTACCTGGATGGAAAAGGTTAGAGGGAACATTGGTCAGCACCCAGGAAACCATCCCCCAAAAGGGACCAAACTCCCAAATAAATCCTTTTTACTCCGTGTAAACATGTAGCACAGAGAAAGCTCATACTACTGTGAAAAGTCAAAACAAAAAGCAGTCAAGTAGCACTTTAAAGACTAGCAAAATAGTGTATTAGGTGAGCTTTTGTGGGACAGACCCACTTCTTCAGACTACTGTGAAAAGTGGCATTTGTATGATTTTTAATATCACTCTTTTTAGCAAAGCCCAGGACAAATGCAACCCTGGCTGGGTGGGACAGGAAGGGTTGGAGGAGTAGGCAATAGGGGGTATGTTGGGATGGATGTGTGCCAGGCGAGGCAATGCGACGGGGAGGAGAGCATGGATGTGGGGCTAAGAGAGAGGAGGATGGTGATGACATGACCCCTGTAAGCTGAGCGCTTGGAATGGCCACCCAGGAGAGATTCAGGTGTTGCTCAGCTAATGAGCAGAGCATCCACAGCCAGTAGCACGTTCTTCTTAGCGGCGCACGTCTGCAATACGCCAAAGTGTATTCAGCACATGGATGGAAGACATTAGAGGGAACATTGGTGCTGAGCCCCACAGCTGTGTGGCAGGAGTTGGGCTGGTGCCCACTGCCAGGGGTTGGCTCAGGGTCAGTGCCCGTGGTCAGAGCTGGGGGCAGGAGCTACAAGGCTGGGGCAGGGAGTTACAGCTCAGGGCCGCTGCCCACCACCACTTTCTCCGAGCTGGTTGCTGGAGAGTGGGGCCATGTGGCTTGGTCTAGGGGTTAGCCCCACACCCATGAGGCTGAAGCCAGCATCTTCAGCATGTTCCTGGGGCTGTGGATCAGCACCTGTTGCTGCACATCTGAGCCTGAGGATTGGGGCCTGAAGCTGTTGCCTGCTGCCATGCACCTGGGACTACAGCTCACTGCCTGGGGTCAGTGGACAGAACTGGGGGCCAGAACATGTGGCCAGGGGTTGGTACCTGGGGCCAGTGCCTGCTGTCAGGGTTGGGGCATGGGGCTGGCTCAGTATGGCTCAAGACAGAGAGACAGAGTCCTCATGTGGCCACTGAACTGAAGCTCCCTGGACAAAGGCTGGGGCTGCATGGTCAGAACTGGGGGTCAGCGCCTGAACAGCTGGAGCTGGGTGCTGACAATTCAAGTCCCATGGCTGGAGACCACTTCACTGCAGCCTGATCCTCCCCAAATCCGGCTGCTTTAGGCCACCTCCCAACCACGTTTCTTTGTGACATTTCCCACCCCCGTCCCCTGCCTGGTAGAGAACTTCTGGTGCTCCTGCAGCATTGTGCCTGCCATGCAGGGCAGCTCAGCCAGGAAGAACAAGGAGGGGCCAGTGCTTTGTGTTCCCTCCACCTCTGATCAAGCAGGTGTCCTGGCAGCAGGCAAACCAACACCCCACCCCCCCCCCCCCCCCCGGCTATTGTTTGCATAATGACACTGCCTCAGAATGACATTCGCTATGCTGACAGAACCTCTTCCCTTAGCATAGCTGTGGCAGCCCCTGGGTTTGCCAGCGTAGCTATGACAGGTAGAGGGGTCTTTTCCCTACACTCCTTATCAGCATAATTATGCCAACAAAGCTTGGTACTGTAGACCAGACCCAAGTCTGTCTCCGGTGCTGTTCTGCTCCCACTGGTTTGCAGATGCTTGGTAGAATTCTATCCGTAAATTGCGGTTGTTCAGCACTAGGGTTTTGCTTGGCAGTGAATCACTTCCCTCTCTCTTCCTATGTGTTAGGATGTTGCTAGGGCTTTTATAGGGAAATGACATAAATAAGCAGAAAAGTCCAGAGCACATAAATTCTGAGTATTATTGCTTTGGTTGGTTGGTTAATAAAACAGTCCTAGTTCCTTAACGTAAAGATGCTTCCACCACATCTAGCAAATTTTAAAGGAATACGTATTTCTTTCACCCTTCTTATTCCCCCATCAAACCCTCGTTCTGCTGATGGTGTGTATGGAACACTGACAGCTGGTATTGTATAGGGGGAGGTGAGACTATGGTCTGTTATGCAAAGCATGTCAGTTTTGCTGTTACCTTTCCTCCATTTCTCCTGCCCCATTCCACTTTTTGTATTTGTCAGCCACCTGTTGCATTTTGTCATGAATCTAGATAGCTGTCTCTTGGGGAACGGAAAGGCTGTGCTCTTTTTACTTGGGTTTGTGCCTAGCGTAATGGGAGTATGATCCTTGAACTAGAGCCGCTGACAGTGATGCGAATAAATGAAAATGCTTGACTATCTTGGTCACTAAAATTCCCACTCCGTTTGACCAGTTAGTTATTTTATCATCTTCCATCTTACAAAATTGCCCTGTCTGGTGCTCTAGGCACTTAACTGCATCTTTCGTGTGGGTTTTCTAAAGAGACATTTCAATCATTGTTGAATATATAGCATTTTTTTGAAGACATGTATAACCTTTGGGCCAGATTGCAGCTTTTGAAAAGGAGCAGGGTCTCTGCAAGAATTTGTAGGCACATTGTTCTGCCCCATGTTACACATTTCCAAGTAACAAATGTAACGCCTGTGATATCTAAGCGGGAGGAGCCAGTGCAGTTTTTAGCAAGAATAGGATTCTATAAATCTTTCACTAAGTACTGCCTTGTTAATTCTCGTCATGGCTGAGTCCCCACCATGGCACTTGGAATGCAGGTAATGGGGGCCAGCTAGCAAATAAAACACTGCTAGACACTGTCTCTGCAGTTTCCAGACAGAAAAGTTTTCGTGATTTCAGTTTTCCCTGAAATTAATCAGTAGCTGCCACCAACAAGTGTACAAAATCCCCTTTCCAGGAAAGAAATCACTTAGAATCTCTTCCCTGGGGGGGCGGGAACCGCCAGCCTCCTTTTCCCAATAAATTCAAAAGAAGTAATGGGAACACCCCCCAAGAGAACCCTGCATGGACTTGTGAGCTTTCTGGTAATGTGTGTGGCCAAGCATGTAGTTTTAAGCTCCAGTAGAACACAAAGGATCAACCAGTACTTGTTAAGAAAGAACAAGCACGTTTATATTAAAACAAGACTATCTTTTCAAGTATCCTAAATGGCTTCAAAAAAACAAAACAGAAAGAAAAGGCTAACAGTTAAAGCAAAACACATGGATTTTCCCTGGGCCAGGTTCTTGGTTAGAGAGAGAGAACAAAAGGAACAAATAACCAGTGCAGAAGTAATTTCCAACCCCCCAGACAATAAAAACAGTAAACCTTAGGCGACTACCTAAACTTTTCTTTACTCACACATTCTGATGAGCCCAGGGGATCTGTTTTGGAAGAGCTCATTTCATGCTTCCGTTCCTGGAGAGATCCCTGTCTTTTCTCGGTCTCCTTTTCTAACAAAGGAGGGGCTGCTGTGATTTCAGTTTCAGGTTTGAATTTTTCCGCTAGCTCCTATTGGTTTTTTGCCACTTCCCCCAAACCCCTTCCCTCAGGGGCAAGTAAGCTTAACCCTTTCCTAGCTCTCCTGCAGGTAAGTTTAGGCTTGCCTTTGCAGCACCCATACATAGCAAGAAACTCCATTTTATAGAATTGTTATCTCCTGGCTTGGTATTTCATTAACACAGGCAGGACTTGTGGCCTTTGTGGTGCATGGCCCTGTTAGTGTATTACTTCAATTTTTTGTAACCCTTCTGTCTAAAGCAGTTGGCAGCAGCCAGGGTGGGGTTCAATAGTTAGAGATTCCTTTCATCCATCTCACACAGAACCAGCTCGAGCCCCCACCCAGTAGCTTGGGAAGTTCACATACCCCTGGGTGCCTCGGAGAGGCAATGCTTCCCCATTCGCATGCACAGAGACTGAGTGTAGAAAAGAACTTTTAATGAAAGAGGCAGAGAAGTCACATGGCGTTAGCTTGGGAAAATATCACACCCAGAGTTCATACCCAACCCTGAAGTAACTGTCCCAGGTCAAATGGATTGAATAGTGTCCTTGGCCTCTCAGGCTCACCAGTCCGACACTGTAGGGTCCCATTTGCACACCCAAACTTTCTCCATACCCCACTTTAAATGCCCCACTCACAGCTCTATACAGTCCGTGCAGGCCCTGAGACATCACCCTGATGCATTCCCTCATGGAGCCTGAGGCACACCTTTGTGTCAGTTCTGTGTTCCGCTTGCTCCTGCCAGCCACCCAACTGGCCACCTGCTGCTTCTCCTACCGGCTGCCCACCTGTCACTCCTGCCAACCGCCTTGCTGGCCGCCCACCGGTTGCTCCTGCCAGTCACCTGTCTGCTGTGCTCTGGCTGCTTGCCCGCCATATTGCAGATTTTGAGCTTTCTGTGGCTTCAGCTGCCAGTGATTCCAACTTATTGTGGTTTCAGCTCTGGGCCTAGTCACAGCATCTCAGTATCCACCAAGGTGGATTCTCACAAAATAACTATAGACACCAGCTTGAGAGCTATCTTTGAACAATGGGGCTTGGGGGAGAACTAGCCAAACCAGGCTTACAGTCTGTACTGGAAATGCTATTGATGTGATCAAGTGGGTCTGTCCCATGAAAGCTCATCGCCGAATAAATCATTTTGTTAGTCTTTAAAGTGCTGCATTACTGCTGTTTTGTTTTTTGTTAGAAAACAGACTAACATGGCTATCTCTTGGACACTGTGCACCATGCAAGGCACTATATATAGTCATTTGGAAGGGAGAGCCATCAACTATTTGAAAAATCTCTCTCAGATCCAGACAGACATCATCTTTCTCTTCAAATGCAAAAAGGTGGACGTCCTGCCCAAGGGACTGACACTGAAAAACCCATTACAATCACCATACTACACTGATTATAGAGAGAAACTATGCCACGGAACCACTTGATCAGTATCCTGTACAGCAAGCAGTAGAGGATCAAGAATGACCTCTTTGAATTTGAAACTCATCAATAATCAAGCATCCTCGCAAGACCCCACAGAGCAGAACTTTACCTACACTAGACAAGAAATCTATAATACACACCTCCACTCCCTTCAAAAGAGAGAGGACAATAAACTATGTAAATTACTTCATACCTCAGGATACTACCATTACAACAACTACAACACACCAGAGAATATTGTTAACTTTTCAAACTACAAACTCAGCCCAGCTGAAGAGTCTTTCTTATCCCGAGGACTTTGTTTCTGCCCCATTGCCTCCATGAACCTAAAACAATTTTGTGGTTATCTCGAGGCCTCCTTTTGTTGTCTCCGCCTAAGGGAATATTTCCAACATACCAATCAACATCAGTCTGACTCGCTCAATCCCCCCCCCACCAGCACCA
The DNA here is from genome assembly GCF_033958435.1 of Carettochelys insculpta. NCBI lineage: Eukaryota > Metazoa > Chordata > Testudines > Carettochelyidae > Carettochelys > Carettochelys insculpta. The sequence goes on along the minus strand of NC_134137.1, from coordinate 11,147,316 downwards.
AAAGAAGAAGAATTCTATGTGGGCTCCCCTGACAAAGTGACAGTTTAGATTTCTATATACAATGCTTCCACAACCGTGCACAGACTGAAATTATATGCAAACAACACCAAATGAAACACAATCTCAACTGTGCTGAACGCTATGCTGTCCAGAGTCTCAAAAATAACTCGGACGTTATAATCAAGCCAGCTGATAAAGGGGGTGCTGTCGTCATCATGAATAAGTTGGACTATGAACAGGAGGCAACAAGACAACTGTCTAACACCACATTTTACAGACCTCTCTCCTCTGATCCCACTTTAGAATTCCAAAATAAATTACACCATCTACTTAAGGAATTCCCTGCCTCTACTCGAGACCAAATTCACTCAGACACACCATCTGAGCCCCGACGTAGATTATTCTATTTACTACCTAAAATCCATAAACTTGGAAACCCAGGATGCCCTGTCATTTTGCGTATTGGCACCCTTACTACCAGACTATTCAGTTTTGTGGACTCCCTCTTCAGACCCTACGCCACCAGCGCTCCTAGCTATCTCTGAGATACCATTGACTTCCTGAGGAAATTACAAAACATTGGAAACCTTCCTGGCAATACCATCCTTGCCACCATGCATATAAAGGCTCTCTACACCAATATTCCACATGAAGATGGACTGCAAGCTATCAGGAATACTATTCCTGATGTTACCACAGCAAATCTGGTGGCTGACCTATGTAACTTCCTTCTCACCCATAATTATTTCCAATTTGGGGACAATTTATACCTCCAGATTAGTGGCACTGCTATGGGCACCCGCATGGACCTACAGTATGCTAACATTTTTATGGCCAACTTAGAGCAACGATTCCTTAGCTCTTGTCTCCTATTATCCCTCCTTACGCTACATCAATTATCTGTTTATTGTTTTGACTCGCAGTAAAGAGACTCTGGAAGAATTCCACAGAGATTTTAACAACCTGCACCTTACCATCAATTTCAGCCTTTACTATTCCACACGAGAAATACATTTCCTGGACACCGCAGTACAAATCACTGATGATTGCATTAACGCCACTCTCTACCGGAAACCCACTGACTGCTACACTTACCTACATGCCACCAGCTTACATCCAGCACACACCACACAATCTATCATTTTATAGTCAAGCCCTTAGATACAATTGCATTTGCTCTGATCCTACTGATAGAGACCAAAAACTTCAACACCTCTACCAAGCATTCATAAAACTGAATTACCCATCGGGAGAAGTGGAAAAAAAAAACAAAACAGATTGACAGGGCCGGACAAATACCCAGAAACCAGCTATTTCATGGTAGGGCCAAGAAAATCAATAACAGAACACTGCTTGTCATTACCTATAGCCCCCAGCTCAAACCCCTGCAATGCATCATTAAAAACCTACAACCTCTTCTAGATCATGATGCTACACTCCAGAAGGCCCTAGGTGACAGGCCTGTCCTCTCCTATAGACAACCTCCTAATGTAAGAGAGCTTCTCCTTAGCAATTGCAGGCTACACAACAGTAATGCTAATCTTGGAACTTTTCCTGCCAACAAACCCTGTTGCCAACTTTGTCCACATTTATTCTGGGGACACCATGACTGGACCTAACCACATTAGTTACAAGAGCAAGGGCTCATTGTCGTGTACCTCAACCAATGTTATATATGCCATTATGTGCCCGCAGTGCCCCTCTACTATGTACATTGGACAAACAGGGCAAATTCTTCACCAAAGAATGAATGGACATAGAGCAGACATCAGGAATCTCAATACACATCAGCCTGTCAGTGAGCATTTCAGTGGAGTGGGCCATTCTGTTAAAGACCTGAGAATATGCATCTTACAACAAAGAGACTTTAAAAACAGATTGCATAGGGAAATTTGTGAACTGGAGTTCACATTCAAATTTGACACATTTACATGTGACATGAACAAAGACAACAATTACTTCACGCATTATAAGGACTGCTTACTTTCCTTTGATCCTCATAATATTCTCAGGCAAGACAATTAACATCCCCCCACCCCTTTCCTTCAGTCCTATGCATTTGATTTGTCTGTTTTTATTGCAGGTTTTTTTTTTTTTGGACTTCTGTGTTACAAATTTAAGTCTGTACTGGAAATGCTGTTGATTTGAAGAAGTGGATCTGTTCCATGGAAGCCCATCACCGAATAAATCATTGTTAGTCTTTAAAGGGTTACATTACTGTTGTTTTGTTTTCAGTCTCACAGATGAATGGCCAAAAGGCTCCCAGATAGCTGGTTCAGCCACTATTCCTCCCTCTTCTGCTTCACAGTGCTCAGATGTGGGGACTCCTGTGCAATCCATATCTTATCCAGTGATGATGACTGCCCTGTACCCCCACAAAAACTTCAAGCGTTGGTGAGACTTCACAGTGTTACTCTGGGTGATAGCATAAATTGTGACTTTACAACAAATAGCAAAACCTCATTGCTTCACCTGCTATCAGTCAGGCTTTGTTTGCAGGGCATTACATATGCACACCTTTGTATTTTCATGCAAATGATCTCTAAAGGACACATTCCCCAAATCCTTCAGCAGTATTGAGCTCTTACCAGAATATTCCTTACGTTTGTTTTTCCTTCCCGCGGACTTTTCTCTTTTTTGTTTTAAGTTTTCAGATAAAAAGAAAACACCTCGATAGGGTAAAAAAACCTCTTTTTTTTAAAGGTGGTTCATCCAAAGGTAGCATAGCTCTCAGCCGAACCTGTTCAGTTTATTAGTGAGCAGCAGCTGATTCCCTGATGCACTTGGCGGACATCATGCATTCAGTGAAAGCTACCTACCCTCTCTGGGAGGACTATATGGGAACAGAGTTGTCCAGCCTGCTGTTGCTGTTGCCAGGGTTCGTGTTCTTTGGTGATATGGGGCAGATCTACACGATGCGGCACTGTCGATCTAATTTATGCAACTCCAACTACTTGAATACCGTAGCTGGAGTCGACGTATCTTAGGCTGAGTTGCTGCAGGGTCTCTATTGTGGGAGGTTGACAGAGAAACTCTAATTTCCAAACCCTTGAACAATGAAAACGATACCCTTCTCATTCTGGTGGAGTACTGGAGTCAACAAGGGAGCGACCGGCAGTTAATTAATAGGTCTTCACTAGACCTGATAAATTGACCCCCAAGGGATCAATGGCCACAGTGCAGATCCCCTGGTAAGTGTAGACGTGTCTGTAGACACAGACGAGAGGACAGCTTTTCCTGTACTTAGACTTAATCAGTGACAAATGATGTTGAATTATGAAAAGTCATAACCTTTCCCTTGTGTTGACTGGGTTTTTAGTTGTCAAGAGATTACCTAACGTGCCCCGACTCTTAGGCTCCTGCAAGAGAAAGGAGAAGATGGAGTGGCAGTTCCCAAGCAAGAGGTCCTCTCCATCTTGCTTTTTCTGAAGCTCTGTTCCTTTCTGAGGGAATAGTTACAGGTCCTGGCTATTTTCCCTGGGTGGATGCTCTGATTGGAGGAATGGCAAGACAGACTGCACTACTAGTGGAAGAAGCAGTGGCCGGTAGAGAGAAGAAAATTGGCAGCCCCTGAAAAGTCTTTTGAAAGCAGTGGTTTTGGTGATCATAGCGGTGGAAATTGTAACTAAATACATTAGTGAAGGAATTAACTTTTGTGACATCATTTGCAATTCTGGTTCTCTTCTTGCCCCATGAGCTACCATTGTCAGCTGGGCTTCGTGGGTCCGAGATGTTCAGCTGACAAGTGCTCAGAACCTGCTCATTCGGCACTTGTTTTAAAGAAGGCCTCCATAGCGTGCTGAAGTTGCCCCTGGAAGCTCCTCATGATGGCCTCTTTCAGGGAAGACTGCAAGAGACATCCAGCACTGTATGAACCAGGAAGCTTCAGGAGCTTGATTTACTGTCCAAGCTGCTGAAGGCTGTAGAAATGCGCTCGGTGCCCAAAGCAGTTTCTGAACTTTGTTTGCAGTAAATGTACACAGAAGGTGCAAGGCCTTACATGGTAGAGTAACTTGTTTTGTCATAACAAGCAAATTCCTCAAAAAAGGTAAACTTCCTTGATTCTTTAATGGATCTTTAACTTAAGAAATTAGCACCTGTATGTGCCTGCATTCTCGCTCTTTTTTTTTTTTTTTGGAAGAAAACCTTTGGCCATTTTTCATCCTGAAACCATTCCACCTGACAGTCAAGTGAACATTCAGATGGGAAGGAGAATGCAGGCCTTGTCAAGCAGGGAACTCCACTAGGTGTTTCACCAAGAGAAGCTGGCAGTTAGGGCAGAAATGAGTAAGTGCCCAGGGAGGATATCCGTGTACAGTGCATTTGGGGTGCTGCCTTTCAATATCTTAGTTCAAATGCTGGCAATGACTAAGGGAGGAGACAGCACTGTTTTTATGAGATGGAGATTTAACCATTTCTTTACAGCACTGTGAAGATAACGTGCTGCTACTTTTGTGATAGAACATGAGACCTAGGAAAGTGAAAATGTACAAAGTGAAATGCAGCTTTTAGGAGCCTGGTATAGCTAATAAATAGAATTTTCTCTCCCCACCCTGCCTCCTGATTGTTTCTGCTACAGAATTTTAATTTATTTAGTCTCTCTCTTAATTAACTGGTTGGGCATTCATGGAAGTTTATGCTTGTAAAAGTTATACAACCCTCAATTATTGCAGCTCTTGTAAATAAATTCCCAGGGTACTACCAAATCTGATTTTCGGGAAGAGCTAAGAAACTGATGATTAGAAAAGTGAGATCCCTGTCAAGTAACTTGCACAAGCTAGCAACCTCTTAAGGATCATTGTTTCTCAAAACATTAAGGGTGTGTCTACACTAGCTCCCTATTTCGAAAGCAACATGGTAAGTAGGGTGTCGGGAGATTATTAATGAAGTGCTGTAGTACATATGCAGCACTTCACTAAGCTAATTCTCCCCCACGGCAACTTCGAAGGTGTTAAACTTTGGAGTGTAGCTGTGGTCAACCTGCCGGTACTTCGAAGTGCCTGGGCAACTTTGAAGTCCCTTTACTTCTCAGAATTCAAGTCCATCAAAGAATATTCCTCAATACTTTCAGTTTTGTTTTAATATATTGACCGCAAGTGGTAGTGGGAATGGGATGTCATCTCCCCACATTGCATTACCCTCATTCCCCTCCTGTGAAAGCAAATGGCCATTTTTCCAGCAGGCAGGAAGGAAAAATAGGGCATCAATAAAGATTGCCAAATTAATTGAAATGTCTTGCTTCTACTACTGAATCGCTTTTTATATCTGTAGCTGTAACTGAATTATCAAAGATCAAAAAGCAGCACGTGTCTGTGTCTTCTCAACTGGCCCTCCAGCCACCATCCCCACTCCCTTGATTACATATGATCCTTGAAAATAATACAGGAAAAATGCAAAGCTTGAAGAAAAAGTAGGATATTAAAGGTTTTGAAAAAAGATTTTGCGCAGCAGGGTTTTTGGCTTCCCAGTCCATTACACAGCGTCTGGGCCCTGGGATCCCCCAACAGTCTGTGTCTTCTCAGCTGGCCCTCCACCCCCTCTTCCCTGAGTTAAGGGGGCCAAAGCATGAAGAAAGAGGATAGAACAGTTAGGAAAAAGATTTTTGGCTTCCCACTATGCTACACAGAGTTGTCCAACATGGGAGATGTGGCTCACCAAATTTCAGCAAGTGGTGGTACTCGGATGGGGAGGGGGCCAGCACTGGTTGACTGTCAGGGTGCTGGACCCACTCATTCTGTGATGGGGGGAGGGTCAAGCGGATCGGACGATGATGGGTCAGTTGACATGATCCCCAAAAATCTTTTTGTGCGGGGGGTGGGGTGGGTGTGGGGAAGACCATGGCTGCAGACCCAGTGAAAATGGTCCCCATGGCAGCTGCAAGCCCCTGAAAATATTTTTCATTGGGGGGGGGGTGGGGAAGTGGAACCTGTGGCAGCAGAGTCAGTTGAAATGGTCCCCTGGGCAGTAGCAAGCCCCCAGAAATATTAATGGCCCATGGAGCTCTCACTGCATACAAGCCAGCCAGGACATGGTGCTGCCTGGCAGCATGGTCTGCATTGAGCAGCAGGCACGTCCTTTTATTTGGTTGGGGTCTAGCCATGTGATGTAGTTGGGTGTGGGGAAGACCCAACTGCATGGTGCCTGTGGGGGCGGGAGGGTGAGCACTGCACAAATGTAAACTGCAGAATATAAATTTCTCGGCCTCTCCTTTCATGCATGACTCCCCCTCCCCCCCCCCCAACAGCAGAGCTGCCACATGGTGCGGCAGGACAGGGGCTGGGCCCATGCTGAAAAAAAATATGCAAGTGCTCTGCTTGCAGAGGTGGAGACAGAACAATGAGCTCCGTGCTGGGGCTATTTTGAATGGATAGGTGTGTTCGCAGTGCTGAAAGAAAGAAGTTTCTCAGCTGCTCATACAAGCATGACCACACAGCCGCAGGCTTGGTGCCCAGTTCAAATTAGCAGGCTTCCTGTTATCTAATTCCTTCATACCTGGAGAGCAGTGGAGATGGAAGCGGCCAGAGTGGAGCACTGTGGGGCATTGTAGGGCAGGGATAGCTCAGTAGTTTGAGCATTGGCCTGCTAAACCCAGAGTTGTGAGCCCACTCCTTGAGGAGGCCATTTAGGGACTGGGGCAAATAGATGTCAGGGATGGTGCATGGTACTGCCAAGAGGGCAGGGGACTGGACTAGATGACCTCCCAAGGTCCCTTCCAGTTCTAGGAGATGTGTATCTCCATTATAATTGTGGGATACACATGGGACACCTCTGGAGGCTAATGAATTCGATTTTAAGACATGGTGCTTCCACACTGGCCTTCGTTCGGACTTTTAAATTTGAACTTGACGCTACACCCAGCTGGTTTCAGTGGTGTTATGATATCGATATTAGTGTTCCCTAAATTGAGCTAATGGTATTTACAGTGAAGACAGTGACATTGTAATATGACACTTGTAAATTCAAATTTCTCTCTTAGTGTAGAGGTAGCCAAGTTCTTAATTTGAGAGCCATTATCTGAACTGAAATAAGACCAGACACAGATTGTTGCTGGCAGTAGAGCTGCATACAGGTTTTCGTTTTGGATGGTATGGCACTGCAGTGCCTGAATGGTTTAAAAAAGCCAGGGACCATGAGTGAGTAGCTGTGCGTGACTGCAGTGGTACAGGCCCTGTCCCTCTGTCCTGATTCTAGCAAAATGACAAATACAGTTCACAACAGAAGCTGTTTCCTATTGCAGAGGTGTTTAAAGCCTAAAACTTCTTTCTCCCTCCAGCATTAAATTGGAATGTATACAGGGCTTCCAGATTTTGCAGGTACTCTGATGAAGTGATTTTAGTTAATGAAGATCATTACGATGACAAAAGGGCTATTCTTACTTTTGGCTTTAACTTACTGTGGGCTTAACTCACATTATTTTTGCATTGCTCTATTCCCATTGGAGAAGGTCTTCTGTTGACCTAACATTGTCTACGCTGCAGATTAGGTCTGTATAATTTAGGGTTGCTCAGGGTGTAGTTGACACAGTTATACTTGCATGAGTTTGTAGTGTAGACCAAGCCTGAGGCTGGTCTATGTTAGAGAAGTGTTGATGCAAGGCAGCTTACATTATGCTAACTGTGGAAGAGTCTGTGCTAGATTTTTTCTTGCTGATGTAACTGCCTTGGTACTCCATCTTAATGAATTCACCTTTCTGAGAGGCATGGAATTTAGGTTGATGCAGCTAGCTCAGTGCAGGGCCAGTGTAGATTGGGGTGGGCAATAATTTTTGGTGGGGGAGGCTTTCCAAGAATTTGCTAAGCTATCAAGGGTCTCCCTCTTCTAGGATATTGATGGAGAGGGTGCAGGGTCTGGGCTCGAAGTTGGGTGTAGGAGAGGATTTTTGACCTCCGGGAGGGGTGTAGGAGGGGTACAGGGTCTGGGAGGGCATTGTGACCTGGGGAATGGGTGCAGGAGGGGATAAAGAGGATTTGGGTTGTTATCTGGGGTCGGGAGGAAGTGGGATGCTAGGTGCAGGTTCTGGCCAGGAGGCACTTACCATCATCCAGTGGGACCCTCACGCAGGATCTCTACCTGTTGTGGCTCCACGCACTGCTCAGTGTCTGGTTGCTGGGACCTTGTACATCTCTGTGCGCTGTGTACGCCAGGGGAGCACTTTGTGAGCTGCCGGTACAGCAAGCATGGCCCAGGCAGCTGCCTTTGTCACAGAGCCCCTTCCCTCACCCCCAGGGGGCATGCACCACACAAAGATGCATGTGCTGTCTTCAGCAGCTGTTTGCTTTGAGCAGCACGTGGGGCTGTGGCACACAGGAAACCTGCGTGGGAGTCTTGCTGGGCCATGGGACATTGATGGCAGGCTGGATCGAAAGGTTTGGCAGGCCTGATGTGGCCTGCGGGTCATGTTTTGTCGACTCCTGGTGTAGCTGCTCCGTTACTTACATCAACTGTTAGTGGCTTTCAGAGGCCATCTCACAAAAGCCTTATGCCGACAGGCTCCTGCAAGTGATCCTGTTAAGTATGGTGACAAATATCAGATAGCTAGCCAAGTTAGTCTGTATCTGCAAGAACAACAAGAAGTCCTGGGGCACCTTACAGACTAACTGATATTTTGGAGCACATCTGATGAAGCGGGTCTTTGCCCACGAAAGTTTATGCTCCAAAATATCTGTTAGTTTGCAAGGTTACACAGTGCTGCTGGTTGTTTGTTAAGCATGGGTGTTTAAGGCAAAAGTGTAGCGTGGACATACAAAGGCAATTTAATTACTGCAGCAGTTGTGTGCTGATGTATCTCAGGTCGAAGGGAGAGAGAGGTGGAGAGACAAAAAGCTGTAAATGTTTCAAAGTGCATAACCAAACTGCAGTCCTTCAGTTACTATTCAAACGTGCAGTTTCCATGCTGACATGATTTGAATTGGATTTGAGCATCTCTGAGCCCTTGCGCCTACTGAATTCTTTTTACAATCTGCATCTTTCGTAAATGTACCAAGAGCTGAAATCTGAAAATGATTATTGTTGGCTGAACAATGTTACAATAATGTGCATATTTTAGTGACGATCAGGCGACAGAAACACACTCACTTTGCAGGTTTATTTTCTCTGCAGGTTTCTTTGGGCTCTTTCAGATGCTGCAAGCGAGAATGACTCATCAACCTCCATTATGTGGTTTCCTGGCTTTTAGCATTTTTCTCTTACCTTTTTAAAATAAGTATTAGTTTTGCATGGGTAATGCACAACAGTTTGGCATTTAATCCAGTATAACATGAGCTGTGGTGGTTGAAACAGTTGACATGTGTCTGTTATAGGTTTTTAATCTGGTGTTACGGGTATTTTTTTTTCCTTCCTCTATCTTGTCTTCTTTCTGAGGGGTTATAGATCATAGCATTAGGGGGCTGGAAGGAACTTTGAGAGGTCATCAATTCCAGCTCCAAGTGCTGAAGAAAGTAAAGGAAAATTAGTTTTGATTGTTAAAAGATTCCCTGGCAGCATTTCCAGGAATGGGGGTGTTGTTGACCCTTGTATGCTGGCCAGAATCCAACTACAATACTTGCAGTCTGCTTCCTTGAATTCTTGCTGGTTATAGTCTTTGTTCTCTCTTTCTGTCTTATGTTGTTCTGGAGTGTTGTTTTGTTTCCTAGGAAGTGGTTGGCTGCATTTTGGTGTTACGGGAGGTTGATTCATTCATATCATTCTTAAGGGTACTGAGGAAGTTAAAGGTTTGTCTTAACTGATTTCATATAAAAGTTTGTACTGAAAGATGAGGTGGGTGAGGTAATAGTATTTTTATTGGACCAACGTGTTGATGAAAGAGAGCAACTTTCCAGCTCACTCGGAGTACTGTTCTTCATGACTGATCACTGTTGTAGCTAAATACAAGGTGGAACAGATAAGGAGTTAACCCGCATTGCAAGAGACCATTCCCCATAAAGTTGGCAATTAACACTTCTGCAGTCTTAGATCAAAGGAGGATTAGGGGGATAGAGGTTGTTGTAATGAGCCATAAATCCAGTCTTTATTAATTTCATGGCCTTTGATGTCTTGCAAAGTAATGAAATTAAGCTCCAGGGCTGATCTATTGAAGATGATGTGCAGATTTCCTTTGAGGATGAGGCCTGAGAGAGCAGATATAGAGTGATCATTTAGTGGAAGATGTTCTCCAAGAGATGATGTATGGTGTTTTTCTCGTTTAATTTTTCTATATGTGTTCATTTGAGAATGTAATGATTGTCTTGTTTCCCCCACGTAATTGTGTTTGGGACATTTAGTTCAATGCTCGATGTATATTGCATGTTGTGATAGAATGTACAGCTCGGAGTAGTGCTCAACCCAGCACTCCATCTGTTTGGCTTTGTCAGTGATGACTTCACCAGATTTGGATTTCAGAGGTGCCATCTTGTTCTGGGTGGGTCCTAATGCCTTCTTCATACCCTCGTACATTCCTCTGAGATTACCAAAGTCAGCACAGGTCTGGATGCTGCTGCATAGCTGGAGCCAGTGGTTGTTGGCACAGCGCCTGGCTGTCTGCTGTACTGTTCTTCTGGCTGCTCTAAGTGCTTGCTGGGCCATTGAGCTCCTACCAGTAATGGACGAACTGGATCAAGAACCGACTGTGGATGAACTGAAGAGAGCCATCGACAGTATTGCAGCAGGAAAGGCCCCCGGCCAGAATGGTATACCACCAGAGGTATTCAAGTGTGCCGCGGACACACTCCTGGAACCCCTACATGAGCTACTGTGCCTGTGCTGGAAAGAGGGTGAGGTTCCACAGGATATGCGCGATGCTAACGTTGTAACGTTGTATAAGAACAAAGGAGACAGAAGCAACTGCAACAACTAACGTGGAATCTCCCTCCTAAGCGTCACTGGTAAACTGTTCGCTCGCGTCATCCTTGGCAGACTCCTGAAGATTGCTGAGAGGGTGTACCCCGAATCGCAGTGTGGATTCTGCGCAGAGACGTCTACCATTGACATGGTCTTCTCTCTAAGGCAGCTGCAGGAGAAGTGCAGGGAGCAGAGGAAGCCACTCTACATAGCCTTCATCGACCTGACCAAGGCCTTTGACTTGGTCAGCAGGGATGGTCTGTTCAGATTGCTCCACAAGATAGGCTGTCCTCCACGGTTACTCAAGATGATCCAGTCGTTCCATGAAGGAACCATCCAATATGACGGCGCATTATCGGATGCTTTCAGAATCAGGAGCGGTGTCAAACAAAGATGCGTGCTTGCTCCGACATTGTTCGGGATCTTCTTCGCACTCCTCCTGAAGCATGCCTTTGGATCTTCAACAGAGGGCATCTTGCTGCACACAAGATCTGATGGCAAACTGTTTAACCTTGCAAGGCTGAAAGCTAAGTCTAAGGTGCGGGAAGTCCTCATCAGAGACATGCTGTTCGCAGACAACGCTGCTGTAGTGTCTCAGACAGAAGACCAGCTTCAAAAACTGCTGGATCAGTTCTCCAAAGCGTGCAAGGACTTTGGGCTTACCATCAGCCTAAAGAAGACAAACGTACTCGGTCAGGATGTTGCTGAATCCCCATCAATCAGCATTGACAACTATATGTTAGAGGTCGTCCACGAGTTCGTTTACCTCAGGTCCACCATCACTGACACCCTGTTGTTGGACACTGAGCTAAATAGGAGGATCGGAAAAGCGGCCACAACTCTGTCCAGACTCAGCAAGAGAGTGGGGAATAATAACAAGCTGTACACTCACACCAAAATGCAAGTCTACAGAGCCTGCATCCTCAGCACCCTCCTTTATGGCAGCAAGACTTGGACCCTGTATGCCTGCCAGGAAAAGAGGCTGAACGTCTTCCACTTGTGCTGCCTCAGGCGCATCCTTGGAATATCATGGAAGGACAGAGTGACCAACACCGCTGTCCTTGAGCAAGCTGGAATCCCAACCATGCACACCCTCCTCAGACAGCGTCGGCTCCGCTGGCTTGGGTACGTCCACAGGATGAATGATGGAAGGATTCCAAAAGACATCCTGTATGGTGAGCTAACATCTGGCAAAAGACCTCCCGGACACCCCTAGTTGCACTACAAAGATGTCGGCAAGAGAGACCTCAGAGAAGTAGACATCGAGCTGGACAATTGGGAAGAACTAGCAGATGACCGCAGCAGATGGAGGCAGGGGTTACACAAGGGCGTTCAGAAGGGTGAGATGAAGATCAGACAGCTAGCAGAGGAGAAGCGAGCGCACAGAAAGCACACTAAGGACTTGCCAGACACCCACTACATCTGCAAGAGATGCAGCAAGGACTGTCACTCTTGTGTGGGCCTTCGTAGTCACAGTAAACGCTGTAAATGAAGTCCTCAATTGAAACTATAAAGGGCGCGATCCATAGTCTAAGCAGACTGAAGGATGCCTACTACTGATAGAATGTATAGGACCTGCAGGTCTTGAAGGTTATATTTTGGAAGGTATTATTCATCGCAGTGCAGAGATGTCTTCAGGTTTTGCATGTGTTATCAGCAGGGTTTGGTGCCAGTGGGAGCTGGTGCTGGTTGTAGGAAGCCGCTTCTGCCGATGAACTTGGTGAGGCTGTAAAGTTGTAAGAAATGTAGAAGTGAGAGATTGGGAAAGATTTTTTTCAGGAAGTGATTCCCATAAGGTATGGGGTATAATTGTTTAATGACACCCATAAACCTGCCAGACATACTAAGAAATCTGTTATGTACATGTAGGAACTCAGAAACCACAGAACATGCTTTGAGAACCCAGTCTGGGATGCACACCTTAAAATGCTTAAAACTGCCTTAATCAAACAAGGACACTCCACCAGAGAAGTACATTACGTTGTCTGAGGATTGAAGGACAGCAGTTAATGTCATTCCCTGGCTTATACAGCTTTAGCATGTCAAGAATCCTTTTGTCCCATACTCCGTTTGTGGAAGCATACTGATGTCCCAAGATGAAGTCAAACGTCATGCTCCCCCAGGGCAGTGGGGGCTGTGCTGCCCAGCTGGTGTTCGTTCCACAGCTCTGTGGAATTGTCAGGATTGAGTGGACCTCTCCCCTGGGCTCGCTGGGGTGTCCAAAACCTCTGCCTGGGGTGGTTGGGGCTGTGCTGTCTGGCTGGCGGCTGTTCCGCAGCTCTTCAGGGCTGTCAGAGTGGCAGGGACTGTGCTGGCTTATTGCCTGTTCCCTTTTGTCTCCCATGGTAATTCTGGAATATAACTCTCCCACCTATCAGGTGAGAAACAATCGCATTCCATGTGCATCCCATTGTCCTGGCACAACCAAATCCTTACCTTTCTCTAAGCATAAGGTATGGTAAGAGGAAGTTGCATAACAAATTTGGTGATCTGAGCTTTTACTCTCTAGAAGGAGTTCTTGAACAGAGTCATGAATGTACAGATAGACAGCCACACAAACTCTCAAATATATAGTAAACAAGTTTCTATAGACAAGGAGTGAGCGCTGTTGGAGTCAAGTATTTTATATAGCTATCTCAATATTATACTGAAGTAACCATCTTAATACACCGAAGACCGCCAGTCAATCCCATTGCCAGTTAGGCTACTGTACCTCAGTGTGTGTGTCAGGCAGATGTTTTGTAACATATTGAAGAGAAAGCCAACTGAATAATCTTTCTGGGCCCTTTTTGTATAGGATTATGCTTTTAGTGGTAAAAGAGCAAGCGTGGGAGATGATCTGCCCTGACATTGGTGCCACATTCTCAGGCAGAGAGGGGAGAGTCAGGAGTGAGTCTGGGGCCAGGGGAATGGGATGAGCAGGAGTGATTGCGGGCAGGGGAGAGTGGCAAAGGGACTGTGAGAGAAGGGGTGAGAACAAGATGGAGTGTGTGCGTGAATGAGAGGATGAAGGGGCTATGTTCACATATTAAAAGGAACAGTCACAAGTGGAGTGTCTACAGCAGCATGAAAGCTTTTTATGAACATAAGATTCTCCAGCTATACATGTACCTCAGCTGAAAAAGTCAGTATGATGACCAAACAACTGCCACGGTGGCTAAACAGAAGCATACAAGAAGCAGTCAGACAAAAAGACCTCTTCTAAAAACAATGTCAAGTCCTCGAGAGGAAAATAAAAAGGAGCATAGATTGTTAAAAAGGAGCATAAACTCTACCAGGTGTCAAAATACAATTAGGCAGCATGAAAGAGTTTAAAGATTGAAAGACACAAACTAACAGTAGTTGAGGCTGCTGATGATTGAGGTGTTGGAGGAGCACTCAAGGAAGACCCATCTGAGAAGCTGTCCCAGACTGAGGGCTTGATAGAGGAAGTTTTGTAAGAAACTGATAAATTGAAAAATGAGTCACTAGGACCAGATGCCATTCAGCGAAGAGTATTGAATAAACTCAGATATGAAATTTCAGAACTGCAAACAGTGATATAACCTATGGGTTGAATCATCTTCTATACTGGTTAACTGGAGGGAAGATAATGAAATGTTGATTTTTTTTTAAAAAAAGCCTCTAGGGGTGATTTCTGCAATGACAGGCCAGTTAGCTCAGCTTCAGTACCAGACATATTGGTTGAAATTTTGAGGGGAGGCACAGCTTAGTGGTTTGAGCAATGGCCTGCTAAACCCAGGGTTGTGAGCTCAGTCTTTGAGGGGGAGCATTCTGGGATCAGAGCAAATAAATAGATTTTTTTTTTCCAAATCTATCAGGGATGATGAATAGACCCTGCTGTGAGGGCAGGGGACTGGACTCCATGACCTCTGAAGGCCCCTTCCAGTTCGATGAGATAGGTATATCTCCATATATTATATTATTATTATTATAATTATAGTAACAAACATTTATCAGACAGGAGCGTGGTATGGTGCAAAAGAGTCAAAAAATACTTTAAAGAAGAAAATTGTACCTCATCAGTCTCTTAGAACTGAGGGAGTCAGCAAGCATACAGACAAGGGTGGTCCAGTGGATAGAATGCACTTGGATTTTCAGCAACCCTTTGGATCAATCTCACACCATAGGCTCTTAAGCAAAGTGAGGAGTCATGTGATAAATTGGTTGTTTCAATCATGTGAGAGTAACTGGTTGAAAGATGGGAACGAAAGGGTAGGTATATATTGTCAGTTTTAAAAATGGAGAGGTAAATATAGGGGTTCCTTGAAGGACCCTTGTTGGGACCAGTGCTGTTCAGCGTATTCATAAATGATCTTGGAAAAGAGGTAAACAGTGAAGTGGCATAGTTTGGAAACAAAATTAATCAAGCTGCGTCCAAAGCTGACTGAAGAGTTTATGAAGGTTTTTTTCAAACTGAGTTATTGGGCAAGAAAACGGCAGTGTTGACAAATGCAAAGGAATGCACATTGAAAAGCAATCCCAACTGTTCATTCAAAATGAGGAGGCTTCAATTAGTAGTTACCACTCAGGAAGAGATCTTGGAGACATCATGGTTAGTTCTCTGAAAGCATCTGCTCAGTGTGCAGCGGTAGTCATAAAAGCTAAGAAAATGTTAGGAACCAAGAGAAAAGGGATAGATAAGACTAAAAATACCATGACAGCATTCTATAAATCCATGGCACGATCCTCCCTTGGATACTGTATTCAGTTCTGGTTGCCCCACCTCAAAAAGTAGTAGAAGAGATACAGAGAAGTACAGCAAAAATTCTAAGAGGCATGAAGAAGCTTTCAAGTGAGCAGAGAAAAAGACTGTGTGTGTATTGTGGGGAAAGACAACTGAGAAAGATATATGATAGGCCAAATCTCAACGTATTGAATCCTTTTATGCTCAGATTTGATAAGTTGAGACTTGGCCTTAATAGAGAGAGCAATTACCTTATGCATTACAGAGGCAGCTTCCCGCTCTTTGATCTTAATAGGGATCTCAGGCAGGACACTTACTATTTCTCTCCCCTCCTCCTCATCCTTCGCCCCTGCCCTGCTTTCAGTCCTATATATTTGATCTGTCAGTTTCCACTTTTTTTATCTTTATGTTATAAAATGTTCTGCACATCTCCAGGTCTGAAGAAGTGGATCTGCCCCTCGAAAGCTCATCGTCTAGTACATTACTTTATTAGTGTTTAAGGTGCTACATGGCTGCTTGTTTGTTCGTTTTCTTAGAACACAGACTAACACAGCTGCCTCTCTGTTATTATCCTTTCTAGGGAGTCACTTCCTATTTTGTATCTGTGAAATTTGTTTCTCCCTAAGTGGAATACTTTGCATTTGTCTTTACTGAACTTCATCCTGTTTTCCTCAGACTGTTTCTCTGGTTTGTCCAGATCATTTTGAATTCTGACCCTATCTTCCAAAGCACTTGCAACCCCTCCCAGCTTGGTATCATTTGTAAACTTGATAAGCGTACTCTCCATGCCATTGTCTAAATCATTTATAGAAATATTGGACAGAACTGGTCCCAAAACTGACATAAGAACATAAGAATGGCCATACTGGGTCAGACCAAAGGTCCATCCAGCCCAGTATCCCGTCTGCCGACAGTGGCCAATGCCAGGTGCCCCAGAGAAGGAGAACAGAAGACAATGATCAAGTGATTTATCTCCTGCCATCCATCTCCTGCCCTTGTACTGAAGGCTGGGGCACCATACTTTACCCCTGGCTAATTGCCATTTATGGACCTAACCTGCAAAAATTTATCGAGCTCTTTTTTAAACCCTAATAGAGTCCTGGCCTTCACAGCCTCCTCCGGCAAGGAGTTCCACAGGTTGACTGTGCGCTGTGTGAAGAAAAATTTCCTTTTATTAGTTTTGAATCTACTACCCATCAATTTCATTTGGTGTCCCCTAGTTCTTGTATTATGGGAAAAGGTAAATAATTTTTCTATATTCACTTTCTCCACACCATTCATAATTTTATATACCTCTATCATATAGCCCCTCAATCGCCTCTTTTCCAGACTGAAAAGGCCCAGTCTCTCTAGCCTCTCCCCATATGGGACCCGGTCCAAGCCCCTAATCATCTTAGTCGCCCTTTTCTGAACCTTTTCTAATGCCAATATATCTTTTTTGAGGTGAGGAGACCACATCTGCACACAGTACTCATGATGTGGGTGTACCATAGTTTTATATAGGGGAAGTATGATATCTTTTGTCTTATTATTTATCCCTTTTTTAATAATTCCTAACATGCTATTTGCTTTACTAACTGCCGCTGCACACTGCGTGGATGTCTTCAGAGAACTATCCACTATAACTCCAAGATCCCTTTCCTGATCTGTTGTAGCTAAATTTGACCCCATCATGTTGTACGTGTAATTTGGGTTATTTTTTCCAATGTGCATTACCTGACACTTACCCACATTAAATTTCATTGGCCATTTTGCTGCCCAATCACTCAGTTTGCTGAGATCTTTTTGTAGTTCTTCACAATCGCTTTTGGTTTTGACTGTCCTGAACAACTTGATGTCATCTGCAAACTTTGCCACCTCACTGCTTACCTCATTTTCTAGATCATTGATGAACAAGTTGAACAGGATCGGTCCCAGGACTGACCCCTGGGGAACACCACTAGTTACCCCCCTCCATTGTGAAAATTTACCATTTATTCCAACCCTTTGTTTTCTGTCTTTTAACCAATTTCCGATCCATGAAAGGATCTTTCCTCCTATCCCGTGACCGCCTAATTTACATAAAAGCCTTTGGTGTGGGACCGTGTCAAAGGCTTTCTGGAAATCTAGGTATATTATGTCCACTGGGTGCCCCTTGTCCGCATGTTTATTAACCCCTTCAAAGAATTCTAATAGATTAGTTAGACACGACTTCCCTCTGCAGAAACCATGCTGACTAGAGCCCAACAATTTGTGCTCTTCTACATGCCTTGCAATTTTATTCTTTACTATTGTTTCTACTAATTTTCCTGGTACTGACCCCTGTGGTATCTCACTCACTTCCTTTCCAGCAGGGCTGAACATTTAGTAACTGCTCTCTATGAACGGTTATTCAACCAGTTACGCACCCACCTAGTAGCAGCACCATCTAGGATGCATTTCCCTTGTTTGCTGAGAAGAAGAATCATAGAATTCTAGGTCTGGAGGGGATCTTAGGAGGTCATCTAGGGCAGCCCCCTTCCTGAAGCAGGATCAACCCTAATTAAATCATCTGAGCCAGGACTTTGTCAAGCTGGGATTTAAAAACCTCTAGGGATGGAGATTCCACCACCTCTCTAGGCAACACATTCCAGTGCTTCACCACTCTCCTGTTGAAATAGTTTTTCCTAATATCCAATCTACACCTCTTATTTTGTAACTTCAGACCATTGCTCCTTGTTCTGCCATCTGACACCACTGAGAACAGTCTCTCTCCATCCTCTCTGAGCCCCCCTTCAGGAAGTTGAAGGATGCTATCAAATCACCTCTCAAGTCTTCTCTTTTGCAAACTAAGTAAGGCTAACAGAGAGTAAGCCGTGCTAGTCTATACACTATCAAAACAAAAAGCAGTCAAGTAGCACTTTAAAGACTAGCAAAATAGTTTATTAGGTGAGCTTTCGTGGGACAGACCCACTTCTTCAGACCATAGCCAGACCAGAACAGACTCATTGACTCATTGAGTCTGTTCTGGTCTGGCTATGGTCTGGAGAAGTGGGTCTGTCCCACGAAAGCTCACCTAATAAACTATTTTGCTAGTCTTTAAAGTGCTACTTGACTGCTTTTTGTTTGGTAAGTAAGCCTAAGTTCCTCAACCTCTCCTCATAGGCCACGTGCTCCAGCCCCATCATCATTTTTGTTGCCCTCCGCTGGAACCATTCCAATGCATCCACATTCTTTCTATACTGGAGGGCGCAGAACAGGATGCAATACTCCGGAAGAGACCTCACCAGTGCCGAGTAGAGGAGAGTCATAACTTCTCTAGATCTGCTGGAAAAGTTGTTCTTAATGCAACCAAATATGCTGCTAGCCTTTTTGGCTACAAGGGCACTTTGTTAACTCCAGTCCAGCGTTTCATGCACCGTAATCCCCATGTCCTTTTTTGCTGCACTGCTACTTAGCCATTCAGCACCCAACCTGTAACAATGCTTGGGATTCTTCGGTCCCAAGTGCAAGACTCTTGCACTTGTCCTTGTTGAACCTCATCAGATTTATTTTGATCCAATCCTCCAGTTTATCTCGGTCACTCTGGACCCCATCCCTACCCTCCTACATTTCTATCTCTCCCCCTAGCTTAGTGTCATCTGCACATTTGCTGAGGGTGCAATGCATCCCCTCATCCAGGTCATTAATAAAGATGTTGAATAATACTGGCCTCAGAACTGATCCTTGAGGCACTCCACTTGCAACTGACTACCAACTAGACATGGAGCTACTGATCAGTACCTGTTGGACCTGACCATCTAGTCAGCTTTCTATCCATCTTACAGTCCATGTATCCAATCCATATTTCCTTAATTTATGGGCAAGAATATTATGAGAGACTGTATCAAAAGCTTTGCTAAAGTTAAGTTATGTCACAGCCATTGACTTTCCCGTGTCCGCAGAGCCAGCTATCTCATCATAGAAGCTAATCAGAATGGTCAGGCATGACTTGCCCTTGGTGAATTCATGTTGACTACTCTTGAACAATTTCCCTTCTTCCAAGTGCTTCAGAATGGGCTCCTGGAGGATTCCCTCCATGAAAGAAGGTCGTGCAATAACATATCAAATGCTTGATGAAAGTCAGGTATACCACTTTGACTACTTCCCCCTTATGCTCAAGGCTTGTCATCCTATCAAACAAAGATACCAGGTTGGTCTGACATGATTTGTTCTTGCAAATCCATGCTGACTGTTACCTATCACCTTATTATCTTTCAGATGTTTGCAGATGGAATCCTGAATTATTTACTGCATCATCTTTCTTGGCACTTCGTAGGAAGTAAATTCTTAAGCAACTTGCTCTCACTATATGCCTTACTGTATCCTATTTGGGAGGAGATATTTGCTTGCTTCCAGAGATGGCTGTGAGACTTGTCAATTTAAAGCACTCTGAAATTTGTCAAGGGAAGGAATATTTCATAATGAAGCTTGTAGCAAGAAACTTCTCAAAGTAATAAGTGGCTGCTAAAGAGAAGTTGCCATTGTACAAACGTCTTTGAGAAGTTGCTCTTGAAAGCTGAAGGGAATCGTATAAACATATGTGTGCTTGATAAAATATGGACCTAATTTTGTGCAGGGAAAGATCAAGTTCAGCAAATGTAAAGTAAGAGTAGACTTCTTGAATCTGAGTGGTACTGTGGTTATATCAGGTAGTCCAAAAGCCCATGTTGTGGCTGCACACTTTGAAACAGTTGCACTCATTGTGCTTTGCCAGGTGTGTTGTCCATATTTTCATGGATGTTTAAAGAAAAAGGTACATGTGAGAGAGCGTGTGGATGAATGTGTTGTTATTACTAAAAATCCTGTGCACCACAGTCTGACACCACACACCTTAAAAATAATTTCAAATATGTAACGGCTGACTTTACTTCAGAAATGGAATTTGATTCCATGATAGTGGTAAGTGATGGATGATTTGGGATGGGGGCCCTAAAGGAGAACTCCATATCCAATGACAACACATTGTCTATGTAGACTTTTAGTCAAGTGAGCTCACAGCAAAGAAAGTTGCCAAGCAACTTAAATGAAAGGTTGTGAGTCGGAGGAGAACTGCAGATGTGAGACAGGCCAGCCAGAAACCTGACTGATATTTTGAAGAAAAGGGGCAGGTCTAGAAAGGATTACCTTGCATGTTTGTGATGTAGAGTATCAGCATTGTACTGTGATACTTCCCCAGAATTTTAATTAGTTTTTCTTAGTTTATCAGGGAATATTGAAGGATTTTTTGCAGGGGGATGGGGGGGGGGGGTGTTAAAATCTGTTTTTTCTCTACTGCTTCTAAAGCTGTGGTCTTTGGTGGCCTGAAGAACTGTTACAGGAGCTCCCCAGAATGACTTGTTGGAAACCAGGCAGAAGGGGGTGAGGAAGGGAGAGGCAAGGGAATCTTTCTCTGCAAAAACTGACACGCAAGCTTAGAAGTTGGCATCGCAGTGTACTGTGTACGTTAAAGGACATGTCCGTGTGCATGCGGTGCTAAAGAATCACTCTTCAATATGAGTCTGCCAACTGAAGGGCTTTAAGCACATTGCACTATTTACAGTAAACAGAGGCCCTCCTTGGTATATCAACTATTGCGCGCAAACTAAAAGCTGACGAGTCAAACAGACGTTCCTCTTCCTCTCCATGTTCTGTGAATAGTAAGATTTGTGGAGGGGAGAGAAATGTTTCACTAATCTAAAAATGATTATCCTGCTTTATTAGGAAGAGATAGTGGGTGAGGTGGTAACCTTGTATTAGAACATCTTCTGTTAGTGCAGGATACAAGCCTTGAGTGTTACACTGAGGTCTTTTTCAGGTCTGGGAAATGTGGAGATGGCCCATCGTGTCCGATGATGACGTCTTGAGCTTGCACAGGCTCGTTGGTTGTGGACTTGCATGTGGCTGAGGAGTCCATGCTTTGAACGGCATGGGTGTTCATGGTGGGGGCAAGGGAATTGTCCTGGCTCTGTTGGTGTGGCTGCTGCTGTTGCTTTCTTCCTCTCACGAGCATCAATGAGGCATATGCGTCGCTGCTCTTCGAAGTTGTCAGACGTGTGTTGTACAAGAGCATGCCAGCCTGTTCGGTCTGTTGCGTGCTGCTCTAGTGGATCTGGTTTTAAAGTAGCTTGAGCAATGGTCTGGGAAATGTGCTGTTAAGGATAACTACACTGCAGTTAAAAATGCCTGGCTGGCCCCTGCCAGCTGACTCAGTCCAAACCCTGTGAGCCTAAGTGGCTGTTTAATTGTGGTGTAGTTATGTGGGATTGTTCTGGAGCTAACTGTCTAGGGTGCTTGGAGGTGGAAAGGTCTGAGAGCTTGGTCTGCAACCAGAGTCTGAATGTATAAACTGTAGTTAAGTAGCCCCTGAGCTAAAGACCTCCAAGCCTCAATCAACTTGGACTAACTGAGGCTAAGTGCAGTGTAAACGTGCCAAGAATGTCCTGTTTGAGCACATTCCCAGACTTGAAGAAGAGCGCTGTGTAAGTTTCTCACCAAGCTGGTACAATGAAGGCTATTCCTTCACCCATCTTCTGTCTCATTGTTATCGTGTAACCAGCAAAGCTACAGTAACATCCGCAGATCCTGCTTTATCATATTCTTGTATGCATGCACACATCCACCCTTCAAATGAATTGTGTCAGTTTGTTGGCTGAGCCAGTACAGAGCTGTTTGGTCAAGCACAGAAAGAATTTTTCCTGTCAGCGTGTTGTACAAGAATTAGAACAGTGTCATTCACTCATGACTTAATATTCCTTCTCCTCCCCTCCCACCCCCATGAAATCTTTTGGCCTCTTTGTGCTTATTTCTATATTTGGCAAGCTGTTCACTGACCTTAATCGTTATTTTCTTATTTCTCTGCAGACAGACAGTGCGCCTATGGGTGACTACATCTGCGTACTGACATCTTCACTGATAGTGTGAGGTAGAGACTTCATCACCTGAACAGTGTGGTTGTTTAAAGCTTTAATGAGCTATGGCAGGTTAGGATTAAAGCGAGGTGGTGTCCGTCTGTCTCTCCACACGCACACGCGCGCACACACACACACACACACACACACACACACACACACACACACACACACACACACACACACACACACACACACAGAGTCAGTGGTGAATCAGGAGTGAAGGCCCAAAGTCTAGATTTACTAATGGAAGAGGGTTGATCTTGCACTCACGTAGTCCCAGACTTAGTGGATGCTTGTGAGAATCAAGCTGTCCTTCCCACTCACTGGTGTAAACCAGGAATAATTCCCATAACAGTCAAGATGACTCTAGTGATGTTAATGGCTAACCGGTAAGCCTTACCTTAATGGATGACGCTTACTGGTTGTGGTTAACTGGTGGGGGCTGCAGCAGCCCCCAGCCTTCTGCGGGTGGGAGGTGCATCAGTACAGCTGGAGCAAACCTTGTTTTCAGTGGGCCCAGGAGTGCCATCGGCAGGGATGTTCCGGCCTGGCCAGAACAGCCTCCACCCACACCCCCTTGTTGAGTTTCTCCCATCAGCAGTTGTGTTCTGTATACACAGAGCAGTGCAGCAGGTGCGTCAGAACTGCTGCAGCACTCTACATTTAGATGTGGCCCAAGTCACTAAATCCCTAGTGAATGGAAATGTTCATTGTTACCTTGTGGAACCCCTATGAATTTGAATGCTAAGAGCTGTGGGTAGCAGCATAGCAGTTCTGAACTTGTTGTTGTGGGCTGCAGGGCCTGGTTGGCAGGGCAGCCGCTGCCTGGACCACAACACCCCCTCCCTTTGTGGGGCCAGGTGCCAGCTCTTCCTTTGCACGGCTGGGGTGAAGTTGCAGACGCCTGAGCCCATTGGGCCAGGTGGCAACTCTGGATTGCAGAGCTAGCAGGGACCTGCAGTGCTGGGAATCAGCCTCTGACCACCTTTGTACCCAACTGTGACTGGTTGGACAGTAGCCCAGGAGTTCGTGGCATGGGCCTGCAGCCCTTGGCCCCCTCTTCCCCTGCAGGGTTGGCTGGGAGTCCCGGGTACCTGACCCTGTGACTTCACTAGGCCTGGGCAGTAGACCCAGACCTGCAGCTTGTAGAAGCAGCTGGGAGTCCTTGATCCTGGAGCCTCTGGTGCCAAGTGGCCTTTAGCACTCAGCTGGGCCACAGTGGGGTACTAACTGAGCCCCAGGTTGAGAAGCACAGCCTTACCATGTGGTTTTATGTAAAATGATAGTTCCCCTCATGGCACCTCGCTTTGAGGACTGGGTCTTCTCAGTAGGCATTCTGAAATTTGGCTGGGAAGAGGTCATTAAGAATCATGGAGTGGGCAGAAGGTGGACCTCTCCTGGAGGAAAAGAGATGAGGCAACAGTTACAAAGGGTGATCGTAAGTAGGTTTTGCAGTGAAAGGAAGCTGGGAGATTGTGTGGTAACTGGAAATGTAGGTGCTGGTCAAGAGTGTTTTTGTTTTTGAGATGGAGAGAGACCTCAGCATACCATTACTGAGAGAGAGATGGGCCAGAGAGAGCAAGAGGTTTCTGAGGAGAGATGAGAGGGGGACAGTGGATATGAGTAACTGGGATGGCATCAAGTGAGGAGGCACATGGCTGAGTTAAAACGTGATTGGGAAACCTTATTTCTGGTTACCATGAGGAGTATGGCAACTGTGTTGCAAGAGATGTGGGTAAAGGAGGATAGGAGAGAGAAAGGGGAGGTGACGGAAGATCTGTCAAAGAAAATCAGCAAGTTCTGGTGTGAAGATGCTGAGGTGGGAGGCAGCTGTTAGGAAAGAGTCAAAGGTACTGAATAAATGGCTGGACTTGTGGGCATTTGGAATTAGTGCCGTGGTGGGAGGATTCTGCCTGTATTAAGGAAAGCTTTGAATGTTGCCCTGTGCTTGGTGTGGGAAAAAAAACAGCAATTCTGCAACGGTGTCATGCTATTGGCTCTGGTTGCCTCCCAAGGTGAGGCTTCCTGTCTGTTGGAAGGAAGTGGTTAGGTGGTTAGAACGTTTTAGAACATTACAACAGACCATTAAGGGCTCAGTTCTGCACTCCTTACTCACCTTGGGTAACGTGTGTATATGTAGTCCCACTAATCTCAGTGGAACAGCTTAAAATCCTACTCAGTATGAGTGGGGGGCTACAGAATTTGGGCCCTGTGGGTTTTGTATGCTTCCCTTCATCTGGATAATATTGATATAGTTTATTGGTATCATGAGCTGGAGTTGTCTGCTGTGGCATTCTGGGTATCATTGCAACCTTTGAGCATAGATTGGACAGTCTGAGCCAAATTCTGATTTCTGTTTGTTTTTAGTGGCATTACAGTAATGTAAAACAACTAAATTCAGTTTACTTCTAATTTATACCCGTGTGAGTGAGATCAGACTGAGACCCCAGTGTGTTGAATTTGAGGAAGCTGGCATGTGCACCAAAAAATTCTTAGGTGGCCACTACATAGCAGTTTACATGGCAATAAAAAAAACTTCCAGGGAGGAGGGGGGCGATAGTTCAGTGGTATGAGCATTGGCCTGTTAAACCCAGGGTTGTGAGCTCAGTCCTTGAAGGGGCCATTTAGGGTTCTGGGGCAAATAGATTTTAAAAAAATCCATCAGGGATGGTGTTTGGCCCCACCAAGAAGACAGGGGACTGGACTTGATGAGTTTCTGAGGTCCCTTCCAGTTCTATGAGATGTGTATTTGCATATATACAAGCTTCCAAGCCTAAGTCAATTGATTTAAATAGCAGTGCAGGTATTCGGGCACAACTTGGAACACAAGTTGTAAGACTCACCTTCCTTTCTGGGCTTCAGATCCTGCTCTCCAGGCCAGACCTTAACATCTGAGCTGTACTCTTTAGCCCCACAGTCCTGGGGGCTGAAGTGGATGTGCTGGGTCAGCTATGGCCATGCTGCATGTCTTTATTTAGTAACAAAGAGGAAGCCGTGCTAGTCTATGCACTATCAAAACAAAAACCAGTCAAGTAGCACTTTAAAGACTAGCAAAATGGTTTATTAGGTGAGCTTTCGTGGGACAGACCCACTTCTTCAGACCATAGCCAGACCAGAACAGACTCAATATTTTAGGCACAGAGAACCAAAAACAGTAAGCAAGGAGGACAAATCAGAAAAAGATAATCAAGGTGAGCAAATCCGAGAGTGGAGGGGTGGGGGGGGAGGTCAAGAATTAGATTGAGCCAAGTATGCAGACAAGCCCCTATAGTGACTCAGAAAGTTCCCATCACGATTTAAACCATGTGTTAATGTGCCAAATTGGAATATAAAAGCCACAGTCTATACCCCAGGAAAACCAGTCCTGGAACCTTTCCCTGCAACAAAGCCCGCTGCCAGCTTTGTCCACGTATCTTCTCTGGAAATACCATCACTGGACCTAACCAGGTTACTCACAGAATCACGGGCACTTTCTCATGCTCCTCTACTAACATTATATATGCCATCATGTGCCAACAATGCCCAGATGCTTTGTATATTGGACAGACTTCTAACTCCCTTAGACAAAGGGTCAATGGGCACAAAGCAGACATCAAAACACTCCAGATCCACAAACCAGTTCGTCAACATTTTAATTGAATGGGGCATTCTGTCAATGACCTAAAGGTATGTGTGTTACTAAAAAGGAATTATCGCACCGTTTTGGAAAGAGAAACAGCCGAGCTGGCTTTTATATTCAAATTCGGCACATTAACACATGGTTTAAATTGTGGTGGGAACTTTCTGAGTCACTATAGGGGCTTGTCTGCATACTTGGCTCAATGTAATTCTTGACCTTCCCCCCATCCCTCCACTCTCTGATTTGCTCACCTTGATTATCTTTTTCTGATTTGTCCTCCTTGCTTACTGTTTTTGGTTCTCTGTGCCTTAAGTATTGAGTCTGTTCTGGTCTGGCTATGGTCTGAAGAAGTGGGTCTGTCCCACAAAAGCTCACCTAATAAATTATTTTGTTAGTCTTTAAAGTGCTACTTGACTGCTTTTTGTCTTTATTTTAGTGTAAGTGTATTGTTAGGGGAAATGGTTTCACTCTTCTGATGGTATGGAAATGGTTCTGATTATAATATGCAGCAGTGGAGCATGGCTAATTCCCCCTTCCCCCCATTCTTTGGCTCAAAAAAGTGGTTGTTGCTCAGATTCAAGTGGCTAAGGGCATCTGCCTGGAAATAAAGTACTTGACTTATGTACAGTATTAATGTTTAAATGAAACCTGTCACCCCTTTTAATAAACAATCCTCAGTCTCCTGCTGGTTCTACTTCACTAATGAATGTACTTCCAAGAAGATTAACAGAAAGAACAGGACAAATTTCTCACGAGTCTGGTACAGCCACTTCATACAAAAGTGAAACAATTTCTTTCAGTTTCTAATCTGATCTAGTTATTAAATTGCTGCATTCAGGTGAGGACCACCTCTTGTTCCAGAAAAATGATTTGCAGCGTCTAGAGTAGTGAGGTAGCAAATAGAAGAACTCCATTGAATTCTCTCACTGTCCCAGTACCCCAAACCAATCTGCTGTGGAGGAGATGGAAATTCAACATATCAGAAGAAGAATGTGCTGCACCAGTAGTCCAAGCAACATACCTGCTTAAAAACAACAAGAAGTCCTGTTTGCCTATGAAGGCTTATGCTCCAAAATATCTGTTAGTCTTTGAGGTGCCATTGGACTTCCTGTTGTTTTTGAAGATACAGACTTAAGTCGGCTGCCCCCTGATACCTGCTTAAATACCTTTCCAGAATGGGTTGATTCTCCCTGTTCACCAAACTGGTTTTATAGCCATAGTGAGATATGGCTTGGTGTTGAGATTTGTGTATTTTGGAAATGCTTGTTGCTTTATTTGACTCCTCCCTCCACCATTTTCATTTAACATCATTAAGATTTTGTCACGGTTATTTTAGTAAAAGTCATGGGTAGGTCACAGCAATAAAAAGAAATTCACAGGACCTGTGAGCTCTCTGTGACTGTCACTAAAAATAACGGGAGAGAGGTGAGGGGAAGGTGTGACAGCTGGAGTCCCTTGTGGGAGACTGACAGTCCCAACCCCACCAGCACAGCCCCAGCTCTCGCCAGCACCACAGGCTAGGCATGGAGTGTGTGCACAGCTCCAGCTAAAGCTGTGTGGTAGGGGCACAGAGCCATGGCTCCAGCCCCCGCCAAAGGAGTGGTGGGTGCATGGCACCATCTGAAGCTGCGAGGGAGGGGAGGAGCCCAGCCTGAGCCTTGCCACTGACAGCTGAAGCCAAAGTCACAGAGGTCTTGGAAGAGTCATGGAATCTGTGACTAAATCTTATCCTTGGCCATAATAAATCACTCAATGAACTTTACAATGAAAATTAAGCAGTGTGAGTTCCTGGGACTGTGGAGAGACAGGTGAAATGACTTCTGTTCTTTCAGTGTCAGTTGGGCTTTGGCTGTGTGACTTCTCTGTATGAGCAGGATCAATTCATTGCTCTGTCACTCTCAAAATTAGCTACTTTGGCTCACAATGCACGATTCCCTGCTACAATACCATTAAAGGAAGGAACTTGCAGGAAAGAAATTGCAGGAATTTAAAAACAAATCAGTCATGGGATCATGATTGCTTTGGGGATACAGAGCCTTTCACTTGATCATTGGTCACTGGTGATCTAGATTAGATTCTGACAATATCTTAAGTGGAATGATATGGTGGCTTGTATAACTTCTGTGGCAAAGATGTCAGTGTCGTCATAACCAGCCCTGCTTATCTTCCTTATAGGTAGCAGTCAGACTCTGGCTAGCATAGGGCAGGGAGGCAGAACGCCTCTCAGCAGGATTCCTCCAGGCTCGCTATTGAGGCACATCTGCAGAAGTGCGTGAGAGAACCATGAAGTGTCAGTTCCTGTTCTTTGTGTTCTGTGAGGCCTGGCCTTGTCACCCATTTCAGCAGAACTAAACTCACTTGAAGAAGAAGAAAACTCAGTCAGTACGCCTGCAATTCATCTTAACTGGGCAGAGCTCTTAGCAGGTTGCCAGCTGCAGTGATCTACTGCCCTAGAGAATGTTCTTATTCAGTGGCACTTTCCATTGGGTGACTTCTGCAGTATGAAATTGCACTCTGGTTACCACAGGGTTGGAAGGACTTGGGGGAGCATTTTGTCTTGTTTCTTTGCCTGTGATCATAATCCTGGTTAATTTCAGCACTTTTAAAAATTTGATCTTAATTGTCTTTATTTTGGAGACTGAAAAGTAGAGGCAGACAGGTGTGAAGAGAAATGGAGGAGGGCCAAAAAAGAGATGAGTTTTTGTGTTTTTGTTTTTTTCAAATAAACTTATTTTCGTGTGTAACGACACTTAAGGTTTCAGAGGGTTAGCCCTGTTAGTGTGTAGCTTCTAAAACAGGAAGCAGTCCTGTGGCAGTTTACAGATTAACAAATTGATTAGGTTATGAGCTTTTATGGGTAAAACCCACTTCATCAGCTGTGTGGAAATAATAATAAACAACAACAAGTTTCCTGTTAGTAGTAGGCCCAGTTAATGTAGCAAATTAACACCTAAGGTTATTAGAATTCACTCATCCCAGAACTGAAGAAGAGCTCTGTGTCATTTGAAAACTTCTCTCACACTAACAGAAGTTGGTCCAATAAAAGGTTGCCTCCCCAACCTTCCCTCTCTAATGCCTTGGGACTGACACAGCTGCAACCACACAGCATAAAAGTCCATTCTTGTAATGCATAGAGCAGAAAACCCACTAAATTCCCATTCCTTAAAGAATCATATTAATGTCAAATCACTGGAAATCTAAAGAAGGAAATGATGGGCACTGGGAATGACTGCTACATAACGGTGGTAAAATCGGTGGAGTCGGAGGCAGATCAAAGCAGACATAAGTTCCCTTTGTGATTTTCGGTTGTAAATACTGAGGCCATCTCTGTGAGTGTTGCTTTCTGACGGGGGTGGGCATTCCCAGACGGTGTTTCTGGAGGCGTAATAAAATTTATAACACTGATCTTCCATTTTTGTTGTTCTTTTTCTTTGAGTAACTTCCTTGATAAGATTACCCTGTCACCAGCTTTTAATGAAGTGTTTTTATATTTGGATAAGTATTACAGGCTCAGACAGTCTTAACCTATACTGAAGCCTCAGTGAGCTGCTCTTAGTTTATCATAAGCAGAACTTCCAATGATTTCCCTTGTCTTGTTATATATACACACATCTAGTTATGGGTGCCATTCTGCCTCCCTTGTTCATGTTGTTCATGCGGCTAATAGTCCCAACAGAATCAGTCAGAACTTTTGTCTTCCTCTGGTGGGCTGTTGGCAGGTGTAATGTTACACTGTCTGAAAGCTGGTCATTGTTTGGATATGGATTTCATAGCTTTTCAGATACAATTCCCCCTGACTTCTTGCTCCCAAGCTTAAATAAGCAATATGCTACAATGCCCCACCCGCAGTTTATTTGGGAAATTCATCCTGTGGAATTAGTGGGTGTGTGTTTCACATCCTTTTGGACAGCTTTAAACATCAAATATGAGGTGACCAGTGGGTGATGGACCTGCCTGTATTATACTCTGCCCTAGTGTAGCTGATAAAGTGGTAGTTTAATAGTTTCTGTGGTTAGTGGAAGTGCATTATCTTACTCTTACTACCATCTGAAGGGTGTACTCTGTAGTAACTACTGCTGGGGATTTAATAGGATTTTTAGGTCTGCAATTCTCAACCAGGGGGACATGTACCTCTGGAGATAAGTGGAAGTCTTCCAGTGGTACTTCAGTTCATCTAGAAATGTGGCTAGTTTTACAACAGGCTAATTAAAAACACTAGGGAAGGCAGTAGGAACAAAAATTTCCTAAGACAATGACTTGTTTATACTGCTCTATACACTGTACACTGAAATGAAGGTACAATATTTATATTCAGTTGATTTATTTTATAACTACGTGTTAAAATGAAAGTAAGCAGTTTTTCAGCACTAGTAATGTTTGTATTTTCATGTCCGATTTTTTTAAGCAAGTACTTTTTCAGGGAGGTACAACTGGGGGATACACAAGACGCATTAAACTCCTGAAAGGGGTGTAGGAGTCTGGAAAGACTGAGAGCGCTCTGGCCTAGATTTTCCCTGTTCTCATGCTTATTGCCCTGTGACATTTTATACATCTGAAACCCTCAACTTCACTTTCTTCAGGTTTAAAATAGGAATGATCCCTTCCTCCCTACCTTACAAGGCTCTCTTGAGCCTTTGTTAGTGTTTATAAATCTCTTCTAATATTCTCATCTAAAAGGCTGTGGAGAGAAGCAGGGTGTTATTACATCTGGGGGGGCCTCTGAGGAGAGAATTTAAGCTGGTGCTGCCTTGCTCATTTTAGTACAAGTCTTTAAAAGTCCTGTTCTCAAAGGTAAGTTGAGTTTGTTTTCTGGATTCGGTTCCAGTATTAATAAAATGAGTTACGTAAATCACAATTCTTAAAAGTGAATTAAGCTGCCATGTAATCCTATCCCAATGTCTGCCTTAATTATAATATTGGCCGTGTCTACACTAGCCAAAAAAAACTTTGAAATGGCCATGCAAATGGCCATTTCGAAGTTTACTAATGAAATGCTGAAATACATATTCAGCGCTTCATTAGCATGCAGGTGGCTGCGGCACTTCGAAATTGATAGGAATAAGGGGACTTCAAAGTAGGCAGGGTCCTTTCGAAAAGGAGCCCCGTCTGGACGAACTGCGTCAATTTTGAAGTGCCGTGGCCGCCCGCATGCTAAAGAGGTGCTGAATATGTATTTCAGCACTTCATTAGTAAACTTCAAAATGGCCATTTGCATGGCAGTTTCAAAGTTTTTGGCTAGTGTAGACGTAGCCATTAAGAGATATTGGAGGCAATCAACTGTAATGGTATTCAGGCAGCTTTTCCAATGTTGTTAGAGATAACAGTAACCTGTGAAGGAAATTTAAGAGAACCTGCAATTTAACAGCCACTAAAGAATATTCCCCAGTATTCTAAGGCGTCTAATTTTTAACATCCATGTGTGGATTTTTTCTATCCATGTGTGGAGTCATTTTTGTGTGCACTGAGGTGCATGTGCACCACCAGTAGCAACAAAAGGAAAGAATCTGGAGTAGATCCCTTGAGTCAAGGGGACAATCTGAGGGCCGTTGGAAATAGGACCTGAAGCTTCCTGAGCACTTCCAAGGCAAGAGACAAGCTGGCTTTGTGATGTGAGACTTGTGGCATCTGGTTTCAGTGTCTGGATTTGCTGCAGAATTCCTGTATGGCCCTGGGCAAGTCACTTAATTTTTTCCGAGCCCCCATTTGTCAGCCAAGACATGGAAATGACATATTCTTATCACAGAGTGGTAGTGACAAAGTCAGTAATGACTGCGAGGTGACTGTATGCTACAGTGATTGAGGACCCTACAAGTACATGCCTACAAACTGCATTTCCTAAGGTCAGGTGGGTGTTTGACATTTACAAGAAGCTAGAGAAAGGTGCCCAAACTTTATCTGGGCCTATAGAGCCTCCGGTACCCAGTGCCTCAGCTAGCAATGCATTTATAATCCAGTGCAAATCTGACGTGCATTTCCTGTGCTGGAGAGGACATAAGTGCTCCCAATGGCTAAGAAAGTGGCCAATAAAACCTACAGTACTGTTTGACTTTCACCTTCCTTGAAGGAGTAACACACTGTACAGTCCGTTTCCCCCTTATGTCACTTGCTGCATCATGCTCAGGGTTACAAATCCAGAAAAACAGATGCTATTTCAGCCTGTTTGCTGCTCGGGAGCAGACTCAGACCTGACAGTCGTCAGCAGCAGGGAAACGCCCTGCTTCTGAAGTTCTGTCGAGTTTTATCTGCTTTCCCTGTGGCCAGCTGCTTGCCTTGCCCTTCCTGCTCCAGACCTCTTCTGTGGGAAGATCCAGACTTTGGAAATAAAAGTCTTGACCAAAATTTCACTCAGTAATGTGCCTATCCAGGTCCCAGCTGGGTTCCAGCTGTGTGTTGCGGACAGGGTGATTGTCCTGTCATCTCTGCTTCACCTCCTGTAGAGCCTGCGTATCTGCTGATCCCTGCTTTATATCTGCCGACCATATATGTGGATTGCAACTTGGTTGTGGATGTACATTTTGTATCTGTTCAGGAACTACCTTTCTGTGCTGTTTGTGGTTTTCCTGCAGACTTCAGGGAGAAAAGTAGGCCCAGGCAAAATGAATGCTCAGTCTTCTGCTTTCACATTGAGGGGGGAGGGCAGTTGCCCTCACAGCTCAGTCCAGGTGCATTTGCCTCAGCCTCCCCCCTTTTGGGCAGGAAAGAGAGGCAGGCAGGAGTGGGAAAGAACTGTCTCAGGAGCAAGCAGCCTCCTCCCTCTTAATCTCTGTGAGGGGATCAAGCCAGAGAGCGTCAAACTGGGTGGAAGGGTGAGTCTGAATCCCTAGAGCGGTGCCCGCCACTGGGCTTCTGAATGGGGCTCTGCTGGTTCTGCTCAGGCTGCAGCTTGAGGGAGGGTGGTGGGTGGCTGAGGACATTGCATACTTTAGAAAAAGCAATAAGGGATGTTTGGGCTCAGCTGGTGCCACCTTTGCAACAGGCCTATGCTACTCACATCCCAGGCAGCAGCCTCCAGAGGAAATGCAAGCCCATCTGGCCTATGATACCCATATAGGTCGTGTCTAAACTGAAACAAAACTTTGAAATGGCCATGCAAATGACCCTTTTGAAGATTACTAATGAGGCGCCAAAATGCGTATTCAGTGCCTCATTAGCATGCTGCTGGCTGATGGGTCCTTTTCGAAAGGACCCCGCCAACTTCGAAATCCCCTTATTCCTATCTGCTGAATAAGTTGGCAGGGTCCTTTCGAAAAGGACCCCCGTCTGGACAAGCCGTGCAGCAGCTTAGAAGTGAAAGGTTCAGAAAGAAAACTACTGCTCCCTTACATGGTAGTGGAGGCACAGTTTCTCCATGATGAATATTTTGGGATGAGTGATGAAGTTACATTAGGTTCAGAAACTTTGGCAGCTCTGGTTCTTGAGAATTACAAGGGACCACTCAACACAGTGTGACCCGGTCATCTATCTTTATCTGATACAGATAAGCCTTTATTTCCAGTAAGCTGTTAGTGAGCATACTGTGCAGTCTCATGGCTGATGTACTCAATATTTTACACAAGCACCTGCATTCTGAAAAAAGGACAAGTGCTCATACATTTCTCTGACTCACCCATTCTGTTTTACCATCCATGCTTAAAAGCACGTTCAACCTGTGTTTCTTGGGTATGGCATTTGATTAGCTAATACACTATCTGCAGTAGCAAATACCATCACGACAGGCCTTGAGGTACCTGTAGCGGCAGTCACTTGTGGAAATTACGAGTACCTGTGAAATTATTTGTATTTTAATCTGTCTAGAGAGAGGAGTGGGAAGCCTGGAGAATGTCTGGGTGTAGGTGGGACTAGGTCAGGAGCACACACTGAGCACATTTAAAATCTGATAACAGCTGTGTTGCTTTTTCATATGAATGGTTGTACTGGGTTAGGCCAGTGATCTGCCTAATCTGGTATCCTGACTTCTGGCAGTGACTGGTGCCAAATGCTTCAGAGGAAATTAACAGAACAGGGCAATTATCTAGTAATCCATCCCCAGTCATTCAGTCCCAGATTCTGGCAGTTCAAGGTTTTGGGACACTGACACCATGGGGTTGCATTGCATCTCTGATCATCTTGACTAAGAGCCACTGATAGAATCCTTCAGGAACTTACTTATTTTTTGAACCTGGTTATAGTTTTGGTCTTCACTCCATTCTCTGGCAATGTGTTAAACCAACTGATGGTGTGTTGTGTGAAGAAGTACTTGCTGTCTTCTCTTTTCTAAAGTAAACAGTTCCAGTCTTTTTTTATATAGAAGTTGTGGTGTACGTTTCCTGGCTGGTGCTAGCCTTGTGTGGCCAGAGGTCTGTTCTGGTAGGACAGGGCTTCCTAGTGTGTGCCTGTTAAGCAGATTGCCTCAGCCAAGGTAAAGCTTAAAGGGGGCAAGTAAAACTAATAATGAAACATTTAAAAATAATTGGTGTGTGTTTAGTGTTGGTGAAAGATTTCAGATTGACATACGAAGAGGTAAGTCTCATTTCAGTCCACATATTGGTTCTGTCCAGCTAATTACTTACACACGCTTGACTTTTTACACGAGTAACCTCATTTCATTTGGGTTTTTAGATCTCAAGTTGATAGATGCCTTAATAAATGCCAGTTTACCCTCAGAGCAGATGGGGTGGGTATGGCAGTGGTTCAAGACCTCTGCTGCCAGTGTGCCTGTTTTGTTTTGGAAGGACCACCATGAAATCAGGGGGGAATTTGCTCTTCCAAGCCCTTGTGGGTATGTCTATATTGAAATTAGACACCTGTATGCCTCAGGCCAGCTGGTTTAAGGGTGGTCTAACGGATTCCGGGGGACCCTCCCCATCACACACACACGTCACAAGGGCCTAGAGCCTGAGTCCTGGCTTGTCAGAACACCACCACCACCATAATTAAACAGCAGCTTAACCAGACTCAGCTGGCACAGGCCAGCCACAGATTTTTAACCATACCCTTTGTTCCTTAGCCAGTCTGCTAAAATTCAACAGGAATGCCAATTCTAATGCTGGGTCTTGTGATGTGGATACCTGTCTTATGGGAACTGTGTTAAGACCTACCACGTTCATTTCAAGTAGTCGTTAGCACGGCCATCAGATGGCAAATACATTCAGTCAATAGCAGCCTGAAATGAATGAGATCTAGGTACTGAGTCAGGGTGAAACCAGGGGAGGAAATACAAGGAGGAGAAACAGGGTAGTTTTGAGCTGGCAGTCAGCCAGAGTGGGAGCAGCTTGGGAGGAGGCTGCCCTATATCAATTAGGGCCAGGTGATCCCACCTAAACCTACCTTTAAAAGCCTTTCCCTGGCAGAGCAAGTGGGGAAAGGGGGAGAGACAAATGGAGAGGCGAGGAGATCAGAGCAGTGGAAGAGAGAGAGCTTGAGAAGAGTATCAGGAACACCAGAAACAGCAGAGGGTGGGTGAGGAGCTTCAGGAGCAAATGTGTGGACTTAGCCCTGGCAACCACGGGCTCAGCCATAGGCTGGGAAAGAACTGGTCACCCAGCCGGAGCAGATCAGGAAGGAGGACTCACTGCTGCTGCGGCCTGGAGAAGGTATCTGGGGTAATCATGTGGGGAAATGGCCCAGAGAGAAGAGCTGTTGTGCCAAGGCCTAAGGGAGTCAGCTTTCCCCACTAGCAGTTGCGTAGAGTCCCTGGGCCAGAACCCTGAATGAGTAGGCAGGGGCTGGGTTCCCCTCAGACCACCCCACACCCCAGTGAGGGCAACTGGGCGCTTAAAGTGGGACCAGTGAACTAAATAGAAGCCTGGAGCCCAGGAGCAATACTGACTTTGTCACAGTACCTGCTAGATGAAAGGTTCTTCATGCCATCAACAAATTCCTATTTAAAAGCCTCTCAGAATTTCCTTTAAGCATGACGTAAATTCTCTTGAATCAGTGTTTTCTCTGCTTATTAACTGTAAAGCACAATAAGATGTTGGTTTATAAATATAAAGCTCTGAATGGCCTATTACATATTTAATGGAAATACCATCCGTCATGAATGAATGCAGGGACAGGTTTAACCCTTAGAGGACACACTCTGCAAGGCACCATCAGGTAAGCCAATGGGAGGAAAAGAAACTCTTTTGAACTATGAACAATTGCAGTCTGAGGGGTCTTTGTGTGGCTGATGCAGAGGAGACAGAGAAAAATGATTGCTCCTAAGCAGCTAGAATGAATCAAGTAAATATCCTGGCCGTCTCATAATCAGTCACAGATATGTAAGTAGAAGGGAAATGTTTAGTTAGATGTGATCAGGTTGTTTTTTAATTTTGGTACTTGGTGTGGAGTTGCTCTGGTTAATGATTTGATTCTTTCCGCTGTACTCTGTAACTTCTAAGCTGAATCCCAGTTAAGTAATCCTCTGTGCTGCAATTGGAATGTTCTGAGATGTTGTTTTGTGAACAAATCATTTTTAAGGCAATGATTTGATTCCTGTGTCCTAGAGAAGGGTCTGTGTATAGTCATGCCTTATACTGAAAGGTCAGCTATCAGATTACACCTCTTTGTTTCCAAGCTCTCTCCTAAGAGCTTGGATTTACCCCAAAGGGAGACATCCCAAGTGTGTCTTCCTGGGATATAGGGGGTTTTTCTTACTTGGGTGGTGATGGCGGGGAGCTTTTTTAAACAGAACCTGGAGAGGCAAGGTATTTTTAAGGTTTGTAGGCCCCCACTCTCTGCACTGGGAGTGTGAGAGTGGGGAGGCAAGCCTGACACCATCCTTTATTGAATATTTATATGTAAAACAAAACAAATAAAATAAACTTGACTAAACCCACAATGTCCTGTTTCTAAACGCTACTGAGCTATACATCATAATATGTAAATGACACATCGCACACCTGTATGGGAAATAAATCCCACTATATACAACTAAAGGACAACTCAGGAATCATTCTCTCAGCCTAAACTTGAGGGGCACATTATTGCAGAGAACAAAGTCGCTGACCTTTTATAGAGAAGGACCTGCCTCTCTCTTGCTCCAGTTGATCTGAAATTATTATGATACCGTTAAACGATACTGAAGGGAAGAGACTGAAGGAGCTGGTCCCTAAGGTGGCTTGGCCCTGGCTAGGCCCTGACTCATTCTTTTTTGTCAGGATTTGCTGCTGTCGTAGAGTCCAGCTAGTCTTTGTATTTCTGAGTCTGGAACACTAAAAATAGCTCAGTGTTTTCTCAAGCGTATTCCTGTCCCAAATTTTTCTTGCTTTTCCAAATGCAGGGTGTGGAGCGAGACAATGAGATGGTGGGAGCTGTCTAATGACAGTGTTTTCTCCCTGAGCAGAGTTCTGTCGAATTGATGAGCCCTTGTGTCACGATGAAGATGAGCAGCTCAGCTTCGAAGCCGTCTGTAATATCCACAAGCAGATGGACGATGATGCCAATGGCAATGTGGATGTGGAGGAGAGTGATGAGGTTAGTGCGCAGCTACTTTTCTTTCTTTCTGTGCTGTCCTTCCTCCCCTTTCTGCCCTCCTCTTTCAGAGGACAGCTCTGTGGGGGATAGTACTGCATGTTTGCGGGGGAGGGGCAATAATCAGCTGATGAAATTTTCCAGGTGGGTTTTTGGTTAGGTCTTGTGATTCTCCCATCCAGTACCTTGTCCATTAGGCTCTCTCTTCCCCAGCCTGGTACAAGCACTAGCCATTAGATCAGTGGTGGGCAGCCTGCGGCCCGAGGGCAACTTGCAGGCCATCAGGGTTCTGTGTGCAGCCTGCAAGTCACTTTGTTTGCTGTTGCTCGTACACAGGGTTGACAGATTCTGCTGTTTTCTGTCCCTGTCATTTTTTCATACCAGTATTACAAAAGTGACAGGCACGTGAAGCAAAGGCATGTGAAGGGAGTTGCATGCTGACTACTGCGTACAACATTGACTGTAAAAGCCGTGTGCTCCCTCTGCACCGAGTCCAAACTCTGCTACTATTAAATCAGCACAACTTGTACATAAGCATAGATAGCCAAACTACCCTGTCCTGAGAGATGCTGTTGGTTACAACATTCTTGTGATTCATTGCAATGAAGGAGGGCTACTCACACAGTCCACTCACTAGCCTAGGTTATCCATTGCTGCCCTAGATCCTGCCACTTCCTCAAGGCAGTACAGCAGAGTTGAGCTCTGTGCACCTGTTGT
This sequence comes from Carettochelys insculpta, assembly GCF_033958435.1. Taxonomy (NCBI): domain Eukaryota; kingdom Metazoa; phylum Chordata; order Testudines; family Carettochelyidae; genus Carettochelys; species Carettochelys insculpta. The sequence goes on along the minus strand of NC_134137.1, from coordinate 11,109,155 downwards.
CACCCTCAAAGTACTTTGGAAGGGAGTCGGGGTTTTAAATGGGACAGATGGGGCCTTTTAAAATAAATTACACAAGTGTAATTTGCAATTTCTGAGTTGCGAAGTGAAGACTTTGTTTTTTCTGCTGTGACTTGTTTGGTCTATTTACTGCAACATTAGCACTTATATAGTGGTCTGCTTGCTGAAAGCTCCCTATTTGGAATAAATCCTACACCACCGCCAGCTGCATGCAGCCCCTGGTCTATTGAGGGAGTATGATCCATGTTTTGCAGAAAAGGAAATGGAGGCACGGGGAATTTAAATGCTCTCTTGAGCCCGCACAGTAAATCCAAGAGTCACAGAAGCCCATAATAATGAAGCCTCTTTTCCTTTTAAAAATATTTACCATAAAGGACTTTCAGTCCAAAGCATGAAACAGTGTCAGTTCAGAGCCTGCCTCTGCCCTCCCAGCTTATATGTTCTCTTATTACACCCTGTGTGCAAAATGGTGACAGGAGTCATGTTGGAAGAGTTTAGGTTTAGTTAATAGGTTTTGTATGACATTTCAAATGTACTAAATAATGTTGTGTGAGCCCTATATAAAGTATTGCTAATCTACAGATTAGTTCGCATGGTTGAGGAGCAGGATCTGAAGAAATAATCTGTCTTGTGTGTGTTTTTGTATTGTAACTTTTCTCTGCCTTCTACATGCTACTATAGTACAAATAATTAATGTTATTGCACTCCTGGTGTACTCAGTTCTGGATGGTTTTCTGAGCCTTCCCGTCTCTTGGGTTGGTCACATATTGAAGTTACTACCATCTAATTTAAATCACTTTAAATATCCAAACTTTTCTTTCTATTCAGACAACTACATATGTCCTCCAGGTCCTCTTCCTCTCTTGTCTTTAGTATGCATCACTGATTCTAGTATGTTCAAAATGCAGCTAAGATCATATTCCTTACCCTTTGACCTGACTATATCACCCTCCCTCTGTGAGTCCTCTACTGGCTTCTCTCTCCAGTCTGTCAAAAACTACTTCTCCTCGCCTTTGGGGCTTTCCCTAAATCTGGCTTCCAGGCTTCGGTGACCCCTGGTGCCGTGTTGCATGCTGCTGTTTCCACTCCTTCACTTACACCAGTCTTGTTGCCTCTTTTCTTGCACAGCTGACTTTGTGGTTTCTTCCGTTACTACACTTAACACTGTGACTGATGTCCCAGAGCTAATCTTCAAGGTTGTTTCCCACTATGGATCCCTGTTAAAGACCCGCTTTGCTATGATACCTAAAGGGAATTTGCCAGTTAATACAGTTAATTAATGTAAGCATGATAGAAAACACACAAACAACTTTAGGTAGATAAATTTCCTTTCTTTCTGTTATGCTGCACACTAGCCCTCAATGGTAACTGTGCTCTCTTTTTGAAGTTCCCTGTCGTTATCTCCCCATCCCTGTGCCCTGGAAACTGTTCAGTGACCTATCTCCCCCCGACCCTCATTCTGTTATTTAGTTTGAAAGCTTCTTTGGGGCAGGAGTCATGTCTTCCATGGAATGCTTGTACCTAGGAATTTTGCAGTACTGCCACAACCTTCTTGAAACGGGTCATTGTGGCTGTTAGAAAATAAATATGTAGGAAAAAATAACACACTCTCCAACGTACAGAGGAGAATATTTCCTTTTTATTAGGCATATTCTTGGAGGGGGATAAACATTGATTTTTCACTTGGAAATGATAAAAGCTTTTTGTTTCAGCCAGTTGAAATGGCAGATTTTCATTGGGTTGCCCACCTACAATGGCTGGGAATTAAATCTCAGTTGAAAAATGAGAGATTACAGCATTCTCTAGTCCACTAATCCGTCTTCCTTCAATTTGCCATCTGTTCTGCTCAGCTGTAGGGCAGTCACAGTCTCAGCAGCCCTACTGTAAAGAATTTGTATTTGTTATCATGTTTTCTATGGTTTGATGAAGGAGGAGAACAACACAGGCCAGCAGAGACATGGAGTCAGTTCTCGATTTGAGGCTCAGTTGTACATTCTTGCTTCTTGTGGCAGCTTTTGGAAATATGCCTAAATATTCCTCTTAACTATCATTTGTGCCAAGGGCTGCTCTCGGTGCAGGATTAGTTTGTCTATCTTCTTGGGTTATCTCCCTGCCTATTGCCAGGATTCACAGGCTTTTGGCCTTTCATAGGTCAAGAAGATGATGGTCTAACAGCTGGAACAGAGGAAAGTTGGGATACCTCTATACTTACAGGAAGCTCAGTCCATTCAGGGTCCATCTCCCAGGGTTGAAATTAGCATGTCTAGTGGGGATGCACTAAATTGAACCATCAGGGCTTGACAATCGATCCTGGTACTCCTGATTTGCATGAGGAGAAAGGGAGGTCAATGGGAGAGTTTCTTCCATTGACCTTCCTGTGTGTGGACAGACCGATAAATTGATCTTAGATATGTCAGTCCCAGCTACGCAATAATTGTGGCTGGAATTGCATATCTAAAATCAGCTTTCAGGTCTAGTGTAGACATGCCCTCAGCCTTTGTAATGCAGAGCCACGTCAATGTATTTTTTTAAAAAATCTCTTGTAGGTCTGAAGCTTTGAGAGAGGTTTTACCCCATGCTTTCCTCTGCCAGAGACAGGCAGCTCTGACATGGTGGTTTGTAGAGCAGACTCTCTGAAAGATAGTTATTTGTAACATGAGATGCCAGATTTTTAGCATGCATGCAGCAGTCAGTTTCTGGCAAAGGAATCTGGGACTCACCATTTTTTTAAGTGCAGGCAGGGAAGCATATTATGGCTCCTGCTCTTCCTCTTTCCTTTGACAAAGCCTGTGTAAATAGATGCACTTTGCAATGTGCCCAGCTGGGGAACAAACACAGGCTTAGTCAGGGTGGGGTAAGCCCCTTTTGCTGGGAATGACTCCTCCCAAACTTGCAAATCTCATGTCAGGTAGCCCCAGCTGATCTCATCCGGGGAAGTAGAGCGTAGAACGAGAACAGCATCTCCGGTACTCAGGACCCAAGCGTAGCAAGCGTGGGAATTGTAGCATAAATACTCATGTGAGTCTTGGAAGGTGATGTGTGCAAGTCTTACAGTGAATGCTGAACTCCTCCTGTTCAGTCATCAGCTGTGGTATTTCACACCTTTTAATCTTTCCTTTCAAGTTGTTCCCTTCACTGTTTTGTTTTTCTCTGACTTCCCTTTGGTTGACATACTTCTTTCCAGAACTGGTGTGCTACCTCCTGTGACCATCTTCTGAGTCAAGTTTGAAAAAGCAGAAAAACTTAACATTAATATTTTTTCCTTTTCCATCCAGTGTATATAAAGTTATCAAGGTTTTGAATTTGCATTTGCTCTCAGAATCTGTTTTTGCTTGTTGGTTCCACCTTTAGACTAGCTTGCATTGTTTCCATTTTATGTGTAAGTATTGTTTTATGCAAATATTCGTGTGTAACTATTTTGATCTGTAGGTATGTGCAGTATTGTCCTTTTGCAGCTGCAGGAAATGAATTTTCATCTGTTTGCTTATTGGCAGAGTCAAACATCTCTAGTTGACGTGATTTCAGGTTTCACAATGCCATGCAACACTTCACTAGAAAATGTATTTCATCGCCAGTGGAGAGGAAGACATGGGAATCTGCATCAGGAACTTGCTTTTGTGTAAAGAATTTCCAAATTGTGTAATTGGTGCTAGTCTGCCTGGACACATGGAACTAGACTGGCCTGTTGAATCCTTTTTCTCTATCTTTCAAGGCTATAAGATCCTCTGTATTCTGTCATGTATTTAAAACTTTTCTTCATTGGTGGCTGGCATCGAGCTCCTGGGACAACTATTTGAATGACTATAAATGCTCACAAACATGGACCTGTATGACTATGTTTTACATAGGTTGAACCTGTCTAGACCAGAACTCATTTGTCTGGCAACATCCGTAAGCCATCATGATTTTGGTTAACCGGACAACTACTTATCATGGGTGTAGCCAAGTTTCCTGTGTTCCCATAAAGTTTGTTTACAGCCACCAGTGCTAGCTCTGAGTGTTCTGGGCTGTTGTTTAGCTGTAGTTTACTCCATCTGCCTTGTAAGACCCAGTAAGCAGTGGAAATGTTGGTAATGCTGCTTGACAATATTGATCTCCTGTGGTCTGTCAAATTCTCTCATTTGGCGCTAGTCAGGTCCTGAGGGTACCAGCCTAGAGTGGTTCAACCTGTATTTAATCTTCAGATTAAATAGAGTAACAGTTGCTCTCAGACATGAGATTATCCTAAGAATAACAGTAGAATGTCCCACCATTTATGTAGAAAGCAGCTGAGGAAATAGGCCCTTCAGACAATGCCATTGTTGTTTGTGCCTGCAATTGATACCAGGACCAAAGGCTTGGCCTGAGATACCCACTGGACTGTTGTGGATAGAAAGGTGGAAGAACTGTCAGTAGCCCACATGTGAGGGAATATGGACTCCCCAGCCCTCCAGTTTAATGGTTGCCAGTGACATCAAAGGGATCAGGAGCTATTTTCTCTAAAGTGTTAAAGTAAACATGGTAATGTAGGCCAAGAGGTGTTCTCTAGGGATGTGTCTATACATGGCAGAGAAACTACCTCCCTTCTTCCCCCGCCACAGCAAGTCTCGACGCCCAGGTCAGCTGACTCAGGTTCACAGGGCTTTTATTGCAGCAGTAATACGAAGTAATATAGACCTTTGATCTCAGGCTGGCGTCTGGGTGCTGAAACCAGTTCAGGTGGGAAGATCTCAAAGCCCAGGCTACAGCCTGAGTCCAGACATTTACATTGTGACTTTTAATCCCACAGCACAATCCCTGTGAGCTCCAGTTAGTTGACCTGAGCTCTAAGACTCATGGATGCAACTCTTTTTGCTTTAAGAGATATAACCTGGCTTGCTGTTGTGCTTCCCAGCATCTGTTGAAAATGAGTTTATACGTGCGTAACAGAAAAGGTCTTAGTTCTGGGTCAGATGCTTTTTTCATAGAAGCAGCCTTGGAATCTTGGAATCTTTCATAGAAGCAGCCTTTTATCTTTCTTGAACTAATGAGAAAGTCAGGGGGATTTTGAAGGTTAAGTGTGGTCACTTTGCCTCTTAGTGAAAATTCATGTATCTTCAGCAGAGCTTCTGAAAGGCCAGCTGGCCTGAAGTTCTTTTTGCCACCTTTCTGTGGCCCGTATAGTTATCCCTTTGCTCTGCTTGCTCTGTACTCATGAGCAGGCGGGATTTCAAACATGCAGGAATGGGGCAGTTGTGATGTCTGCGTGTTCCTGAGTGCAAATGAAACCCAGTATTCTGGCTTTTTAGTGAGTAAATTTTTGCTCGTGTGAGAAACTGGGATTTTATCTATATGAAAGCCATCTTGATGGTGAATGTAATTGACACTTTTTTCCCCCCTAAAGTAAGGTCTGAGTTTAAAAAAAAAACAAACCCTTTAGTTTTAAGACTAGTGAAAATATGTCTATCAACCTCAAACTTTTTGAACCACCATAACTTTTTTCTTTTATAAAGATTAATTTTCATCAAGTTTTATGATGATAGAATTGACCCCAATTAAAAGAGAGAGTGTTAAAAGAGAGAGTGTGCGCCCTGGCTCTTGTGGGAAAACCCTTCTAATTAGCAACCTATTTGTGATCTTCATATTAAGTCAAAGGTGGTTCCAAGTTCTCTTTAAGGACAACTATGTCTTATGACTTAATTGAACACATTTTAGTCTGCAGGGTGCCTTTCCTATTTAAGTTCTAGGTCTATAGTGACCAAAGAATATTGGCAGCCACGGTTTGTAGAGCCCTGCATGAGCACACAATTGGTATCTGTATCTGATCCACGATGCACAAAAACAGTCCACTGCCTTGTAGAGAAGGAGGTGAGTCTTTCACAGGGTTTTTCAGGAGGAGGATTAAAATGATTTATAATTATGCATTTAGGGTTTGACAACAGAGGATGGGGTCACTTGCTGGTTGCCTGCTCTGTTCCTTCCATCAGAAGCAGCTGGCATTGGCCACGGTTGGAAGACAGGATAGTGGGCTAAATAGGGGTGAGCAAAGTAGGGGGGTGGACCCCCTTGAGGGGGCATGACATTTTGTAAGGGGAGAGGCACAGCACAATTGTCTCCTGGGTCTCAGGCTCATACATCTTATGAACAATGTTGAAGTTTGTTACTGTTTCTACTGTGAGTATTCACAGTTATATGCCATTTAGTAAAGTTTTACATTGTACATACTCATTTTCTTACATGTGCGGAAAGGGTTATTTTTTATCTTTTCACATTTCATTGGTTTGGATGGCATTAGACAGGTTGGAGGACCCTGCTAATTGCAGTGATGGAAAGTGGGTCTCAGTGTAAAAGTTTGCTCGCCCCGGGCGTGGTGGACCATTGGGCTGATGCAGTATAGCTGTTTTTCGGGAACCTTTGCATCCCTTGATGTAAATGCTTCCCTTGCACAGTGTTAGTCAAGTTCCCAGTCTCCTGTTCCTTTTCACTTGTGCAGATTGTGCGTCTCTTAGAGGGTTAGACCTTTGACAGCTCTTGCTCTGTTTCAGAATTCTCTTTCCAGTTATGTTTGACCCCCAAGTGCTGTTAAAACAAAGTATAACAAAGGAGAGTGGCTTTTGGCTGCTATGCCCAGCAGTGTTCCCTTCCACTTATGCTTTCCATTTCCTGTAATGCTAATACCGTCCATCATGCAATTGTATTATCTATACTTGGGGTCATCTTTGGCATTCATATTGCTTTAGAGGCATTTGCTGGCTATGTTATATTGTAAGTTTGCCATGCCACCATTTACAACCCATGGTGTTTGTTACAATATACTGCCCTTGGGTGTGGGTCCTGGTGGTTAAAACTGTGTGCTTCAGAACAATAAGTTGATGCTGTTGGTAATAAGTAGTGCATTGTATTATGCAGTACTGACAGGAATCAAATGTGTTAGTTAAGGAGGATGCATATTTGTCTGTGAAGTAACCAAACCTGCCTCAGCTGAAATCTCTTTATGTTCTGTAATGTGAAAGCAACGTACTCTGAATCCTGTGCACTTGCTGAGCTTTTCTGCCAACAGGTGTGGAAAGGAAAACCTAATTTTAACACTCAAGTGTTAAAATGGCAAACACCATTTACCACCAGTCTTTATAATTTAAGTGGCTTGAATGTGTCAAAGCAGTTAGTTGGTCTGAAAGAGGCAGTGGGAAATGGTGTATTGTCTCTTCCTTTTGTGCAGATCACTAATGGTCACCTAAACAGACTGTCAGAGGAACTGGGAGTCTTACAGCATCAGCCAGTGCAGCTCTCTTCTTCCATGAGAGAAGCTGAAAATCCCATGAAACACTGTCCTCTTCCGAGAGTCCTTGGAAGTCTGCTTTGGTGGAGTTCTGCTTAAAGAGAGCTGGGAGATCACTTTTCCTTTCTGTGCTCCCTGTGCTAAATATATAGAGCAACAGCTGATCCCCTGCATCCCAGTGGGTGTTCACAGGCACTCCTAGCAGCCAGTCGTCCCCTAACTCCAGATGACATTGCAGCGTACCCCATATAGGTCACAAACCAAAGAAGGGGAGAATAGACAAGTTTGCATATTTTGCTTTGCTCCCTTATTTGACTCACCTATTTACAAACTTAGTTATTCTCCATCAACTGGGAGTGATGGCAGAGTGTATAGTTACATGTATAATCATAATGAAGCATGAATGAATACTGCTGAGAATACTGAAGGGCAGAACTGACGTCACAGTGTGTGGTGGTCAGATTTTTTTTTTCAATCTTTTTATGGTCGTTTCACTGGTATTCGGCAGAGCTGCTCAGAGCAAAAAAATGAATTTTAAGACTATTGCAAGACATAAGTGTTGCATAAGCACCCTATATATTTTAAAATGCAGTAATGTAAGTCCTTTAGAGTTCCTGATAAAGAAGGATTTTACTTGCTTAATTTTACATGCAATAGAATACTTAACTTCCATTTTGCATGTGTAAATAGACTTTTCAGTCTGCTGTTTAACCTGAACAATACTCCTTCTTTTACTTGTACCTTCATAAATGTACAGCTTCTGAAAGCAACTTTTGTGATTCAAACATTGGTCTTAATAACCTTCACAGGAATCTTTTTTTCCTCCTTTGTGAAATTGCCTGCATGGATTATCACCCCCAGGAGTCCTGCACTCTGCTGTAAGGGTGCAGAGTAATGAAATAACATTAATCTGCCTCAAATCACATGTCTTTATACAAGTTTCGGTTGGCTGCAAATATAAGGCAGGGGAGAAGTCCTGAAGGCCAAATTTAGGCTGCTAGATAAGACATGGAAGTTCAGGACCTCCATGTAGCATTCTGTGAAATGCTTCCAGATCAATGCCCAGGGAGAGGTAGAACTGAGGTTCTCAGTGTTTGGATGAGACATTGCTGTAGGGAGAAGAGATTTAGGTTTATTAGAAACTAGGGTATCTTTTTGGGAAAGGAGGAGTCTGTATAGCTGTGTTTCTCAAGCTTTTTGAATTGGTCACCACTTTCATAAAGGAAGCCTTTGGCTATGACCCCCCCCCACCCCCTTACAAATTAAAACAGATTTTGTGGCCTGCTAAACCCAGGGTTGTGAGTTCAATCCTTGAGGGGGCGTTTCAGGGCAAACAGATTTAAAAAAAAAAATCTGCTAGGGATGGTTATAAGTCCTGCCGAGAGGGCAGGGGACTGGACTCAACGACCTCTGAAGGTCCCTTCCAATTTTATGAGATAGCAGGTGTATCTCCCTAGTAGGTAACTATCTCCATACTGAACGCATGTGTCACCTCATGATGGACTGCAGAGATAGTATTTAAAGACCATTAATGATGTGCCTTCTCATGGAACATCTAATCTTGGAATCCCTAAGGAGACAGGCAATTCTTGATTTCTTCCCAAGTGGAGCACAGAATTTGATTCAAGAGGTGAATGTAGATGAACTGCTTGGTAATAGCAACCCTAATACAACTAAATTTAACATCCTTTGGGTGGGTGGGAGAAATACCAAGAAGCCCCTTGCAGTAGCCTTTAACTTCAGAAAAAGGAACTGCACAAAAGTTAGGATGTTAGTTCAATGGAAATTAAAAAGGACTGTCACAAAATAAAATGTTGGCAAACTGCATGGAATCTTTTTGAAATCACCATCATAGAGGCTTAACTTAAATATATATCACAAATTAAAAAAAAGCATAATAAATGTCACCATGGCTAAATAACAAAGTAAGAGAAGCAGGAAGAGGCAAAAGGGAATATTTTAAAATTTGGAAGTAAGATCCTACTGAGGAAAATAGAAAGGAGCAACTCTGACAAGTCAAATGTAAAGGTATACTCAGGCAGTCTAAAAAAACAAAAAATTGAATAGCAACTGTCAAAAGATTCAAAAACTAGCAGCAAAAATTTTTAAAAAGCAGAAAAACTGCCAAACAATCAGTGAGACCACTGGACAATTCAGGTGCTAACGGGAGGATCCTCAGGGGAGTTCTCAAAGAAAATAAGGCTATTGTAGAAAAGCTAAATGTATTCTTTGCATCTGTTTTCATTACAGAGGATGTGAGGGTGGTTATCACACCTGAGCTCTGTGTGTGTATGTGGGGGGAGGGAGTGGTGGCAAAACTGAGGAACTGTCCCGGATTGAGGTGTCAGTAGACACCAGAACCAGAATGGTATTCACCAGAGTTCTGAAGAAACTCAGATATGAGATTGGAGAAGTACAAGGTTTGGTATTTAACCTCTCACTTAAATCCACTCCTGTACCAGATGGCAGGAGATAAAAAAAAAAAAAAACCTGGCGTCACATTAGCTAAAATATATTCCTGTGGCAATTCCGGCAATATAGGCCTGTAAGTCTGTCACTGGTAAAGAACAGAATTTTCAGACATACAAATCAATGTTTTTCTAAGTGGGCCTCTGGCCTACTTCAAGAAAGCCATTGGGGGCCCATGCCTCTTTGTTTGCCTAATGGGTCTGTAGCTATGGAGCCTTGCAGCTCCCATTGACTCTGGTTCATCATTTCCAGCCACGGGGAGGGTGGCCAGGGCCAATGGGAGCCAGGAGGCTGTGTGGCTACAGATCCTTTTTATAAACAAAGCAATGCAGGCCCTCTAACAGCTTTTCCAAAGTTGGCCTGTGGCCCAGTGTGAGAAACACTAAGATATTACTCCCTGGGTGAAGTCAGAATTGTATCTGCTGATGTCAGTGACAAAAAGAAGTTTTTAAGGACGGAGTTTGGCAGAGCCAACCTCCAGCTTTCATCAGTACCTAACACGAGTTTGCTTCTGGCACGGCTGTTGAGGAGAGGATGGCACTCTACCGTGTGACCTCCAGTGATGAAGAGAGCATCCCCTTTGGATGACTTTGATTTTAGAATGTGTAGTAATGTTTGGGATTCTTTTGTCCTAAGCGCACTTCTCATCAGATTTCACTTGGCCCAACCTTCCAAATTGTCTAGGTCATTCTGGCCCTTATCCCTACCCTCCAGCATATCAACCTCTCCTGCTAGCTTAGTGTCATCCGCGAACTTGCTGAGGGTGCAATCCATCCTCTGATTCAGGTCCTTAATGAAAACGTTGAACAAAACTGGCCCTGGGACTGACTCTTGGGGGACTCCACTTGGTGCTGATTGCCAGCCAGTTAACCTGACGATCTAACCAGCTTTCTGTCCACCTTCCAGTCCATTTATCCAATCCATATTTCTTTAACTTACTGACAAGAATACTGTGAGAGACCATATCAAAAGTTTTGCTGAAGTCCAGGTATATCACATCCACCACCTTCCCCATATCCACAGAGTCAGTTACTTCATCACAGAAGGCAATCAGATTGGCCAGGCATGACGTGCTTTTGGTGAATCCATGTTGACTACTCCTGATCACTTTTCCTTGCTCCCAAGCACTTCCAAATGGATTCCTTGAGGCTTCCGTCCATGGGTTTTACAGGGATTGAGATGAGGCTGAAAGGTCTGTAGCTGCCCAGATTCTCCTTCTTCCTTTTTTTAAAGATGGGCGCTACATTTTCCTTTTTTCCAATCCTCTGGGACCTCCCCCTATCACCACAAGTTTTCAAAGATAATAGCCAGTGGCTAGGTAATCACATCTGCCACCTCCCTGAGCACCTTTGAATGCATAAGATCCCATGGATTCATGTATGTCTAGCTTTTCTAAATAGTTCACAACCTGTTCTTTCCCTGCTGAGGGCTGCTTACCACCTTCACATATTGTGCTGCCTGATGCAGCAGTCTGGAAGCTGACCTTGGTTTTGCAGCTGCTTGACAAATCCAGACTAGAAATAAGGTATAAAATTTTAACAGTGAGGGGAGCTATCCATTGGAACAACTTATAAAGGGACATCTGGATTCTCCATTCGATGAAGTCTTTAAATCAAGACAGGATATTTTTCTAACAGAGGTAAAATTACGTAAACAGAATAATGGAATCCTTGAAATGTAGAGCTGGAAGGGACCTGGACAGGTCATCAAGTCCACATCCATGTGCTAGGGTAGGACCGGTTTTGCTTAGACTATCCCTGGCAAGTTTTTGTTCAACTTGCTCTTAAAAAAATGTAAACAGTGTGGATTCCACAGCCCTTTTTGGAAGTTATGCGTTTGTTGCGAAAATTACTGGGTGAATCTCTGCGGTTTGTGTTGTGCAGAGTATCTGATTAAATGATCAGAACAGTCATTAGAAATCTACAGATTGATGAATTGTCACTTTGTATTCTTTTCCTAGTTCCTGAGGGAAGACTTAAATTATCACGACCCAACAGTCAAACACAGCACCTTCCATGGAGAGGATAAACTCATCAGTGTGGAAGATCTCTGGAAGTCATGGAAAACATCTGAAGGTAAAAATTCCCATATCTGAATGCTGATGCATCCATTTGATTTGTATTTTCAGCGGAAAAAATATGGTTGATTCCAGCCTCTTCTGATATTTTTCCATGGACTTAGTTTTCTGGAGGCATAAGAAGATCCCAAATAAAATATGTAGAGTTGCCTACTGAAGCAGAAAATTGAGTGGATATGGAGAACAGCACTACAGGTGCATTCAGCACCTTAGCAGCAGCCATATCAGTAACATGGCAGTTAATAGTCCCTTGAGAAGAACCCCTCAGAAATCATCTAATGTGAGGACTGCTAGACTGTGAAATTGTTTTCTAAAAGTAGTGCTTTGAGCCCCATTGCTTGAGACAGTTTCAAATTAGACTGAACAACCACTGGAAGTGTACCCTGGAGAGCGTGCAGTCACAGAACTAAGTAGGAAACTGGTGCAACTTCTGGAAAACAAGTAGGTATTGTATGTTCCCAAAACCTGTTTCTATGCTAGCTGAAACTTTGGAGTGGTCTTTTAAGGTAGCCTGACAGTAATCCAGTTGGCAGTATTTGTGTGTGTGTGTCTCTCTCTCTCCCTCTTCCCTCCACCTCCCCCCACCACAAGAAGTTTGGAACTTCTTACAGAATGAGAATTCCAGTTTCCGGCGAGCTATATAATACATGCAAAAATCTTCATTACCTCAGCAACGAACATGTGGGCGCAAGTAGAATAAGTGGAAAGTAATATTTAAACATGGGATCATTCTACTGATTGTATCTTGTTTATTTGTTGAATTTAAAATCTCCATTTTTAATTTCCGTATGTGCCTTGACAAAGAGTATAATCTGGCACACACATGCTCCTCCCAGTCCTCCTCCCTTAATGCATTCACACCCATCTATCTTTTTGCCCTCAGCACCTGGAACAACCTTCTCAACAATCTATCCTCTCCTCCCTGCCTTTAAGTCCCTTATTGAAAGCCACCCACCGGGCAGTTTCATAAACTCATTAAAATACATTTTTCAAGCGGTCATCTGATCACTTTATTGACAACCTCCAAATCTTACAGCTTCTCATCGTTATCCTGTTTCCTTCATATTTGGCTTGTCTCATTTAGAAAACTTCTTTGGGGCAGGGAGCATCTGTGTTCTCCGAGTGCTGTATTGACATGTTTCTATATTCTGCAATTTGAGAACAATGGACTAGTTTAATAATCCCTTATGCTCTCTGAGGGAAAACTTAATAAGCCGTCAACCTCTTACGTATGTCTGTGGTACTGGAAATGGAAGCAGTGACATGCATGAATCTAGAATTGCTTTTCTAGGCTCAAAATTACAACTAATGGGAAACTTTTTTGGGGAAAGTTGTTGAGAGAAGAATAGATGAAGGGGTATTTAAAACAAAACAAAAAACGTGAATGTGTTGGTTCACTGTGCTGTTGGTTTTATGCTTCCATACATGAGGGTGGCCAATATGTTTAAAACATCTTGTCCAAAGCACTTGAAAAATCAGAGAGATGTTATGGGGCACTTTAGCTTTTGTGCATTCGAGGAAAGCCTCACATTAGAAATATTTATTCTCTTGTTTCATTTACAAATGGATTTGCCTGAGTGTATCTGAATGTCATTTTAAACCCAGATGCTCTTAAGTGCTGGAACATCCTTCAATACTCTCATAATCCATTACTCTGTTTTGATTTCTTTCTTTTCCTGAAACACATTTTATGTAGCATTTCCTTAAAATGTTTGTGTTACTTGATTTTTTTCCTTGCTGAATTGGGCATTGTTGTTTCATCTTTCCGGATGAATCATGCCTCATCTTGCTAATAATATGATAAATGATTTGTTTCCAAGGTTATTCTCATTCTCAGGCTGCTCCCTCTGAGCATGAACTTCCTTTGAGCTTAGTATAGCCATTGTGGAAGCTGTGCTTTCTTACTGGAGTTCTCATCCGAAAGATGGCTTTGAAATGTCTGGTAGGAATCTCTTGTTGACTTGCCACTCAGAGCAGATTTGTCCAGTGTACAACGCGAGTGATTTTTCTAACTGCTATCTCTGCAGATTCTTCTAAGGTCTGAAAAATCAAACTGTTCTTTTTGCTTGTTACACAGTCACCAGAAATAAAGAGTCTCTCTCCAGCTGTTAGTGATGAACTGGAATTATTCTGCTTGAACTTTATTCTCTCAAAGCATTGTTCACTTTGAGCTGTTGCTAAGTTCCTCTAAGAAAACAAAGAAGGAACATGATGTCAAAAGGAAAGACTAAAACAGGCAGCTTCTCAGGAAACCAGGGTTCGAATTCATGTAAACATACCCAATGGACACTGTTCTAAGCAGTTGATCAACAGTTAGGTGGACTTAGATGTGAAGAACTAAAAATATCTCCGAAACAGAGCAGAACTGGCAGTCCAGCAACCATCAGAGGGTAGCAGTCTTTGCTGAAGTAAAAAAGCTCCAGCTGGCTGAGAGCAGCATTAACAGTCAGTTAGGTATTTGCCAGGCTCCCTGGTGAGGGGGCTTAATAGCACAGAATTTGGAGTAATAAGAATTTGGCTGGGCATGGGCCCAAGAGTGGGGATCTACTTTCTGCTAAAAGTAAGAATGACTTAGTATTTTTAGCAAAAAAGAAAACAAGGAGTCCACATTTATGTGGGCATAAACTTTCTTGGGCTGGAACTAGGAAGTTAAAATGTAACTGGCCTGGTCAGAGTAGCCACACCCACGGTGGGGAGGGGGAGAGGCGGCTGGGGTGACCACTTCAGCCCCAATGGGATGGAGTGTTTTCCCTGCTTTGGACTGGGACTGCTCTGGCCCATCTGGAGCACTCCTGCCTGCAGCGTGCCAGGACCAGGACTGCTCCAGCCTGGCTAGAGCGCCCCCATCCTGAGGCACACCTGGGGCTCTTGTGGATGGGGGCTGTGCTGCCAATGATGGAGTGTTTCCCCCACCCACCCACCTGCGGCAGTGCCACGGGCAAGGATGCTCCAAACAGGCTGGACCAGCCCCTGTCCCTGGCGCACAACTGGAGCAGCCCCTGTCCGCGGAAGGAGGACCACTCCACTCCAGCCCAAGTGGAGTAGCCTGCCCAGCCATCCCTCTCCCACCTGCTTAATCAATTAAGCAATAAACCTTGCATTTAATCACTTAACCAATTCAGTGGGATTTTACATCCGTAGCTGGGGCCCACTTCATTCGATTCATGAAGTGGAAACTTCTACTTGGCAGGGATGTATGTGCAGGTGCGAAAATGGGAGTATTACATTACTGCGTGGAGGATCAGTGCTAGCGAAGCCAATTCAGTCGGGTGGATGTGGCCCACACTGAGCAGTTGATGGAAACGTGAGAAGTCCAAAAATGGGAAAATTACTTTCTGTAGTGAGCTAGCGACTCCCAGTCTGTATTCAGACCTCTGAGTAGTTTAGTATTTTTAGCAGTTTTTGATGTTGGAGGCTGCAGTTCCTCGCCTTGTAGGCAGCAGGTGGAGGGAAGAAGGCTGTAAATCTGCAATAGTTTTGTACTTGCCTCTTTATTAGCAGAACCGGTATCCAAATTAGCATCACACTTTGTCTTGATTTTCTCAGGCGGTTTGAAGTGGGCATTGGCATGCGTTCCAGCCCCTCAGGATGCTCACTGGGAGAGATTAGGTGGCTTTGGTATTTAACACCAAGGTCTGAAGATCTGGTTTTAATTTTTAATTCCCTGGGGTGTATTCCTGCTTGATAGTTGCCGGATGTAAAGGAAATGATTTATGGCCCAGAGTCTGGCTCCCATCATATCAGATCTAATCTAAATTAATACTGCGGAGGGTTTTCTTAAATTGGTGGGGTTTGCTGTCTTGGTGTGTGCTCTTCTGTATCTCTGCACTGACAGTCCTGTGAGATTACATTACAATTATATGCCATTCCTCTGGCTGCCTGTACTTGACACTAGCCTCTGTCAGACAAAGGAACTCATAAGAACATAAGAATGGCCATACTGGGTCAGACCAAAGGTCCATCGAGCCCAGCATCCCATCTGCCGACGGTGGCCAATGCCAGGTGCCCCAGAGAAGGAGAACAGAAGACAATGATGAAGTGATTTATCTCCTGCCATCCATCTCCTGCCCTTGTTCTGAAGGCTAGGGCACCATACTTTATCCCTGGCTAATAGCCATTTATGGACCTAACCTGCAAAAATTTATCAAGCTCTTTTTTAAACCCTAATAGAGTCCTGGCCTTCACAGCCTCCTCGGGCAAGGAGTTCCACAGGTTGACTGTGCGCTGTGTGAAGAAAAATTTCCTTTTATTAGTTTTGAACCTACTACCCATCAATTTCATTTGGTGTCCCCTAGTTCTTGTATTATGGGAAAAGGTAAATAATTTTTCTATATTCACTTTCTCCACACCATTCATGATTTTATATACCTCTATCATATCGCCCCTCAATCGCCTTTTTTCCAAACTGAAAAGTCCCAGTCTCTCTAGCCTCTCCCCATATGGGACCCTTTCCAAGCCCCTAATCATCTTAGTCGCCCTTTTCTGAACCTTTTCTAATGCCAATATATCTTTTTTGAGGTGAGGAGACCACATCTGCACGCAGTACTCGAGATGTGGGCGTACCATAGTTTTATATAGGGGAAGTATGATATCTTTTGTCTTATTATCGATCCCTTTTTTAATAATTCCTAACATCCTATTTGCCTTACTAACTGCCGCTGCACACTGCGTGGATGTCTTCAGAGAACTATCCACTATAACTCCAAGATCCCTTTCCTGATCTGTCGTAGCTAAATTTGACCCCATCATGTAGTACGTGTAATTTGGGTTATTTTTTCCAACATGCATTACCTTACACTTACCCACATTAAATTTCATTTGCCATTTTGCTGCCCAATCACTCAGTTTGCTGAGATCTTTTTGTAGTTCTTCACAATCCCTTTTGGTTTTGACTGTCCTGAACAACTTGGTGTCATCTGCAAACTTTGCCACCTCACTGCTTACCTCATTTTCTAGATCATTGATGAACAAGTTGAACAGGATCGGTCCCAGGACTGACCCCTGGGGAACACCACTAGTTACCCTCCTCCATTGTGAAAATTTACCATTTATTCCCACCCTTTGTTTTCTGTCTTTTAACCAATTCCCGATCCATGAAAGGACCTTTCCTCCTATCCCATGACCACCTAATTTACATGAAAGCCTTTGGTGTGGGACCGTGTCAAAGGCTTTCTGGAAATCTAGGTATATTATGTCCACTGGGTGCCCCTTGTCTGCATGTTTATTAACCCCTTCAAAGAATTCTAATAGATTAGTTAGACACGACTTCCCTCTGCAGAAACCATGCTGACTTTTGCCCAACAATTCGTGCTCTTCTGTGTGCCTTGCAATTTTACTCTTTACTAGTGTTTCTACTAATTTGCCTGGTACTGATGTTAAACTTATCGGTCTATAATTGCCAGGATCTCCTCTAGAGCCTTTTTTAAATATTGGTGTTATATTGGCCGTCTTCCAGTCATTTGGTACCAAAGTGGATTTAAAGGATAGGTTACAAACCACAGTTAATAACTCCGCAATTTCACATTTGAGTTCTTTCAGAACCCTTGGGTGAATGCCGTCTGGTCCTGGAGACTTGTTACTATTCAGCTTATCAATTAATTCCAAAACCTCCTCTAATGTCACTTCAATCTGAGTGAGTTCCTCAGATTTGTCACCTAAAAAGGCTGGCTCAGATTTAGGAACCTCTGTAACATCTTCAGCCGTGAAGACTGAAGCAAAGAAATCATTTAATCGCTCCGCAATGGCATTGTCTTCCTTGATCGCTCCTTTTATACCCTGTCAGGCTTTCTCTCTTGTTGGAGTTATTCAGTTCCTCTGAGGGAAGTGGAAGATGCTCTTGCGTTCTTATGTATCCATTCAAAGTTAGGGAGCTGGGGAATATCTTACAGGTGGCATTAGTGAGCCCAACTCTATTAACTTCACTGTAATAGAGCCATTTTAGACGACAGGTGAATTAGCCTGTGGTAGCCAGTTAAAGATCTGAAAGCGTTGTACGTGAGCGATCTCTTTTGAAGTCTTGGATAGACATATTTACACTAAGTGGAATGTACAATAGTCATAGCCAATTACAGCAATGACTGGACCTCAAGTAGTCTCCTATTGGAATTATTTGGGATTTATCTAAATACCTCTGGATGAATGCAGCCGACACTAGACCTATCACTGTAGAACAACACCCCTCTCGCCTTCTTTCTGCTTTAGCAGAGCTGCTAAGGAACAATCAAGATTAAAGGCAAGATAGAAAACTCACTTTATAGGCCACTGTCCACTATGCTGTCAAGCTGTATCCTGAGTTGAACTCCCTCAAAATGAATGCAATTAAACTTGTCAACACAGTTTTTCCCTCCAGAAGCCTAACAAAGCATGTGAAGGAGGTGAAGAAAGTACTGTAGGAGAGCCAGTGTTTCTTTCAGCAAATCAGTTTCATGGACCATTTTAATCTATCTCTTGAGTGCTCTGTATCCAGTCTCTAGAGAGCCTGTCAGCTTCCAAGTGCGGCAGTAACGTTATAGACATGGCTGCTGAGGTGTCTGCGTTGTGCAGTAATGCACAGAGTGAGGAAATTGAACATGGGTCTTTGCCAAGAGCTGTGTCAGACTGCTGATGCCATGGTTGTTCTCTGTCTATGAGCTGTAATTGTGACGTAGAATCAAGCCCCCCATTTATGCCCTTAGGCAGTGCTAAGTCTCTGCAGTAGACTTGTCCGGGTCTTTATCCAGCTCAGAGTATGAAAAACCATCACACCACTGAAGATGTTACAGACTGGAAAAACCTATGAGGTTGCCTAGCCAATTCCCACTGGTTAATATAGGGTATTTCTGAAGGGTCAGTTTGCAGGTCATCCTCTAGTTACTTAAGGCGGCTTCTCTGGTGGGCAGGGCTGCCAGATTTGCTCCATGTTTCCGGGGTGGTGGGCTTGTCTGGTGCATCCCAGCATTCCTGTTACAGCTTATAGCGCTTTCCTTGAAATGTGGCACTCAGACATTCATGCAACCTTCTAGCAATGAAGGATTTTAGCCCTTGTCACCAAGCTCACCTTCTCCCTGACTCCTAAGCATGCACTGCCTCACCCAGTTTGTCAAGAAGGGTTATTTCTTTAATGGATATCAACCAAAGAGAAAACTGACTTAATTCTGTTCTTGGCCCCAGTTTTCAGCCCCTTTCCCTGGTGTCTGCTTAGCTTCAACCACGGGGCTGCTTCCTTGGGACCCCTTACCTCTTGCTTCAGGGAACTAGCTTCACTCCAGTGTGGTTTTTCCCCATCATGCTCAACCTGTCTCAGTCCTTCTTCCTGCTGACTAGCAGGTTTTAGTAGTCTTAGTCCCCTTTTGTAGCTGGAGTGGGGCTGCCTGTTCTGCTCCAGGGGGACTGGGCTTCATCTCCAACAGGCCTCAGCTACCCTATAACAACTCTCCTGTGCTTTTGTCTTTACGGAAGGAGAAAGGGAAAGGTACATCAGCTGAAGCTTATGTCTTGGGTTGTTGGGTGTGTGTGGGTGCTGCCAGTTGACCAAATTTCAACTCCACGGAAAAGGATTCAGCTGCTGTTTTTTCCCTTCCTTCACAGTGTATAACTGGACAGTTGATGAGGTGGTACAGTGGCTGATCACCTATGTGGAACTGCCACAGTATGAAGAAACCTTCAGGAAACTGCAGCTCAGTGGTCACTCAATGCCCAGGTTAGTGCCGATTACATCTTCTCACTTATGAGCGCGCGCGCATGTGTGAAACAGAGAGAGAAAGAGAAAATAAAATAATGGGATTAAATAATGGTGGGTAAAATTCTCCCTAGTGCTGTGGGGCCAGCACAAGGCCTATACCACTTAAAGCCTATTTTGAGGGCTTACAGGGTACATTTTTTCACTGGCCTTCTGCACTCGGAGTTTGGGGATGGGAAGAACTGACAGGGCAAAGTTCATACTCTGCTACATGGGGAATACTGACCTGAATCCCAGATTTCATCTCTCTCTACTGCAACCAAAAGGACCTGGTTACGTTACACAGGGAGTATGGTCTAGTGGTTAAAGCCTGGATTAGGTGAAATTAGATCTGGGTTTCTGGCTCCCTCAGGCTCCACCTGTGACATGGGGCAACTTGCTGACTCTCTTATCTCAGTTTCCCATCTGTAAATTGTGGATAATCCTCCTTTTCTGTTGCCCTTTGTCTGATTTGTCTATGCAGCGAGTAAGGTCTGTGGGGGACTGACTCTTTCTGGTGTCGCCTGTGGTGATAAGAGGGAGCATCCATTCCTAGATCGGTAACTGGTTAAAAGATAGAAAAGCAGGGGTAGCAATATGTGGTCAGTTTTCAGAATGCAGGGAAGGAAACAGGGGTGTCGTTCATATTCACAAAGAAATCTGGAAAAGTGGCCAGATGGGGAGGTGGCAAAACTTGCAGCCAATACAAAATTTCTCAGGCAAGTTAAGTTCAACCCAAGCTGTGGAGTATTAGAAAAGGGTCCCACAACACTGGATGACTGGACAACAAAACGATGCATGGAATTCAGTGTTGTTTAATGTAAAATAATGTACATTGGAAAACACAGTCCTCACTGTACAAACTGATGGGATCTAAACTAGCTGTTGCCACTCAAGAAAGTTTCCTGAATACATCCAGTCAATGTGCAGCAGCAGTCAAAAAAGCTAACAGAATGTTAGAAACTATTAGGAAATAGACAAGACAAAATATCATAGCATCATTCTGTAAATCCACAGTATGTCCACATACTGAATACAACATGCCTTTCTAGTCACTTTTTTGCAAAAAAAAAAAAAAAAAAAGGACAAATTAGAATTGGAAAAAGACACAGAGAAGGGGCAACAAAAATAATGTAAGGTTATGGAACAGCTTCTGTAGGAGTAGATGTTATAAATTCTGGGATTTTGCAGCTTGGAAAAGATGATCCAAAGGGATAAATGGTACGGGTCTGTAGAATCTTGACTTCTGAGGAGACAGTAAATCTGGAAGTGTTATTTACTCCTTTCCAGAAGAACCAGATGTCACCAAATGAAATGAATAGGTAGTAGGTTTAGAACAAACAAAAGAAAGTACTTTTTCTCACAATGCACAGTCAACCTCTAGAACTTGTTGCTTGGGGATGCTGTGAAGGCCAAAACTATAACGGTGTTCAAAAAAGATGTAGATTAGTTAATGCAGAATTGGTCCATAAGTGGTTATTAGCCAAGATGGCTGGGGATGATAAAGTGTCCTTCATCCTTGCTTGCTAGAAACTGGGAGTGGATGACAGATGGATCACTTGTAATTGCCTGTTGTGTTCATTCCTCTGAAGCAACTGACTTTGGCCACTCTTAGAAGACAGGATGCTGAGCTAGATGAACCATTTGTTTAACCCAGTCGGGCCATCCATACGTTCCTATGCCTTGCCCTTTTGTGGGGCCTCTAGGTACCCTAGTAAAACACTGCTAGACCCGGTCTCTGCAGTTCCAAGAGACAGAAATGTTTTCCTGATTTCAGTTTTTCCTGAAATCAGTCAGCTGCTGTCACCACCAAGTGCACCAAATTCCCTTTACAGGAAAGAAATCACTTGGGAGCTCTTCCCTGGGGGAACCCCCCACCCCCAACTGCCTTTTCCTAAGGATTTGGAAACTTTTTTTAAAAAAAAAAACACCCCACAAAACCATGCAGGGAGTTGTGAGCTCTATGGCAACTTGTCTGCTACCAGGCCCACTGTAGGACACAAAGGCTCAGTCACTACTTGTTAGCAAAGGGCTGGCGGAAGGGATAGTTCAGTCTTTTGAGCATTGGCCGCTAAACCCAAGGTTGTGAGCTCAGTCCTTGAGGGGGGCACATTTAGGGATCTGGGGCAAAGTGTGTGTGTGTGTGTGTGTGTGTGTGTGTGTTTTTTTAAATAAACTGTCGGGGATGGTGATAGGCCCTGCTGAGAGGGCAGGGGACTGGACTCAATGATCTCTCAAGGTCCCTTCCAGCTCTATGAGACAGGTATATCGCCATAGAGGTAACAAGCATTTTTATTATTCAAAAAAGACTGTCTTTGCAAGCATTGTAAATGACTTGGTGTTATGTGAAGTGAAGCAAAACACAGGGATTTTTCCCTGGGTCAGATTCTTGGTTGCAAGAGACAACAAAAGGAGCAAATAACCAGCTCAGTTATAATTCCAACCCCCCAAGAATAATTCTGATGGGACTACCAAAGCTTTTCCCTGCTCACACATACTGATGAGCCCAGGGGATTTGTTGTGGAAGTGCTAAGTATAGTCAAGTAGATTTAGGTGGATGTAGGGGAAAATGCCTTTGAGTTCTAGGTTTAACTGAAAGAAAATGGCACTTGTCTCTTTTGGAGTCTTGCGCTAATACCCACCTGACTGCCAAGGAAGTTGTTGTAGGTCTATATCCAGCCTACTTCAGAGGCTGAGCTTTTGAGCTCTTGAAGGGTTTTCCACTTGCCTTGGTGTAATTGAGAGGGCAGTGCCTTGGTCCTGTTCGTCCGATTTGTGCTCCTGATACTCATATGCCATTGCAATTTCCAGATTGGAAGGTGACTGCTTGCTCCTTCTTTCCTGTAGGTTAGCAATAAACAACGCCACCATGATGGGAACTGTGCTGAAAATGACCGATCGGAGCCACAGACAGAAGCTGCAGCTGAAAGCTTTGGACACAGTGCTATTCGGGCCCCCTCTCTGTGAGTAATGCTTCAGAGTTGGTTCATTAGAGAAGGGTGGAAGGAATCTGCCTATCCAAAGACCCCATCCAGAATGTACCTAGTATAGGTGAAATCAGAGGTCACCTAGGTAGCTTGTTAATGGCTTGATTGACATGAAATGGAAGCAGAATAGAGCTGCCAACATATTAGATATGGAGGTGCAGCCCTGAAGACTACAGGAGCCATTATGCAATCCCACATTTTTATCAGATTGGACACTGGCTGTAACAGAAATGAAGCAACAGATGCTGGAGTTGTAGTCTCTGTGGATGACACTTCTTAGTAACAGTGCAGACCACATTATAGGCCTGCATCTGGTCTCTGTGTGAATCTCTTGGTTTCTCTGCTTTGGAATGGAGCTGCCATGTGTCCTTGCATGAGCAATCTTGTGTTGTCACAGCAGTACAACATGAGTAGGGCAGGTGCAAAGCAGCCTGATATTGGAAGAGGAAAACAGCAATGCAGATGAGTTGAGAAGATGTTTGAAACTACATGAAAACTAGGAACTGAGTTTTTTCCATGCCATACCAACTAGCGGCGTGAGTGGGGATCTGTGTTGTAAACCATTAGGTTTGAATGAACACATGTAGAGCAGATCTCACTGATGTGCACTGTACTTTTTGCAAACTCCCTTCTCAGTGCCCTTCCATTTTGTTTGCATTTTTATACTCATTTTCCCTTTCTCATTAGTTATTGATTTCTGGGTCACACCTCAGACACCTCTGCACTGCAATTCAGCACTTCAGTTGGCCTGTGGTAGCTGACTTGAGCTCGAGGGGCTGAGGGAGCTGTAGAACTGCAGAGACATTCAGGCACTGTGGAGGCCCCTGAGTTGTGTGACGCCCCCCACCCTCCAATCACACTCTTGGGGTTCCAGAGCTCAGGTTTCAGCCGGAGCGCAAACATCTGCATGGCTGTTTTACAGCCCTGGAGCCCAAGTTAGCTCACACAGGCTTGCTGCGTGTGTTTCATTGACCTTTAGACATACCCCTGGAAAAGGCCCCTGGTGACCAGAGTCTCATTTTGCTGGAAAGTGAACAAACCCAAAATAAGGACAGTCCCCCCCTGCTACCCCCTTTTCATCTTCTCCCTTCCATTACATACCTACTTATGCTCCATGCTGGTTACATTTGCTCTACTTCTTCTTCACCCATTATATGCTAGTTGTCTTCCTCATTTACCCCTCTTGTACCTTCCAGGGAGAAGTTGATGCTTCCTGGTCCATTCTTGCTTCCTGGTCTATTCTTACTTCCTAGTGTGAGCTTTCTCTCTGCCCCTCTCTTTGTGGAGTCCATGACCCTAGGCCAGCTGGGCACGATGTAAAGCCTCACTCTTCGACCAAACACTAACATGAGCCACCTTTTCTTTCCAATCGTGTTGTGACACCTCTTCAACGAGAATTGCCAAAGCAGAAGCCCTTCCTGCCCAGAAATCAGACATGCAGAGGTTTGCTCCATAAAGTGGCCATGTTTCCCTACTGGGGGAAGTTTATACTGATTGGTTTAAACAGATTGATTTGATCCAATAGGGTTCTCTTATGCAATGAACTACCAGTTCTGTTCCCAAAAGCTAAAAAATATTATTTTGAGATAATTCTGTTTTCATAATCTGTGCTGAGTTAATGTTCTAAGGTTGAAATTTTTGAGGGGTCTATGGCATTGCAGACTAATGGTTAGAGCAGAGGACTGGAAACAGGGATTCCTGGGTTGAATTTCCAGTGAAACCAAGGACTTAAGATGTGTGCTTGAAATTTTTAATCTGTGTCTCACTTCCCCTTCTCTGCACTGGAGATGATAACTGACAACATATTAGTCTTATGAGAATAAATGTTTGCAAAGGGCTTTTAGATTGTTTGATGAAAGGTGTCTTTAAATACAAAGTGAATGTAATATTAATCTTAGCCATTAATGCAAGCAATAGCATTACCTCACTTGTGGGATTCCATCAACCAAGGATTAAACCGAGACTGGGACTGGCTGGCCCCTTACAAAAGCAGCTTCTCTGCCCTGGGTGTTAATATCTCCCCATTAGACTCTGACAATGGGCCTACATCCCCCTGTCCAATCTGAGGTGTTTTTTTCCTCTTTGATACATACTACTGATAATGGGCCATTTCTACCTTGCTGAATAGACCTTGTCAGCTCTGGCCCTCCCTCTTACTGGGACCCCACTCTTTAAATACCCCTCTGGAAACCCCTCCCTCCAACTCATGCATCTGATGCAGCGGATCTTTGCCCACGAAAGCTTATGCTCCAATATATCTGTTAGTCTATAAGGTGCCACAGGACTTCTTGTCATTCTGCTACAGTGGCTATAATAGCATTGTAATGCCGAACCCTTTCTACATTCAGACTGCTGTACAAACATTAATAAATGCGATGATGGCAATATTTGAATAGACTAAGGTCAGCGTGTCTCTGGTACAGAACTTGTGGTTAGGGATTGTCATAGGTAAATGGATGGAGGCAATAACTTGGAAATGATTAGCAGCTGATAAACATGTAAAACCTGGTTCACTAATGGAATGTTCCAGGTTTTCTACAGAGATCTGTTTATCTAGAACTAGTTCCTGATGGAATGCAAAACGCCCAGGTTTTGCATAGATATTGGTGATGAACTGTGTTTCAGGAAGGGCTTAGTTACCAGTTAAATTATGAAGAGGGGTTTGGTTGCTGCTGGACGTACTGAATCCAGATGAATTGATATTACATACCAAGTTTTGTTTTAGTCGGTCAGATAAAGGTGGTCTCCCATGACAGCTGCATCCCCTTGGCAGTGTGAAACTGCCATCCAATAGGACAAGACTTGTGGGTTCAGGAGTCAGCACTCTCTTAGCAGGTGGAACAGAGGATGGAACTTACTGCCTGATGAACTAAGGGTGAATAGTCTGACCCCACTCAGAGCTCCATGCAAAACCCACCTCTTCATTCAAGCTGTCTCTTTGGCAGCCTCACTTCCATTCTTTTGGCTGATGAGAAACTAGTGCTTGCTGCTAGTCTGCAGGGAAGAAAAAGGAAAACACTCGTTGAAGACCTAATGCTGCAGTGGTTGGGGCCACATGAGAATGTTAGGTGGGCAGGGAGGGGAGGGAAATCTTTGCCATCAACATAGCAGCGGGGGTGACACTTTACACCAATGTAACTTTCGTTGCTTGGGGTGTATGTGTGGGTTTTACATACCACTGAGGGACATAAGTTACATCGACTCAAGCATACTTTAGACAAGCACAAAGTCATGGAAGGTAACAGTACTGCTGCTGCTGGACTTGGTGCTGTTAGGCCTCAGCTGGGGTACGATATCCAGTTTTCATCACAATGTATACAAAAGGGGTAGAGAAACTGGAAAGGTTCCAGAGGGGAGCACCAAAGATGATCCACAGGGTGGAATACAGGACGTATGGGCGAAGGTCGAAGGAGCTGGGTATGTTTAGCTTGGGAAAGAGGAGATTAGGAGGGACATTACAGCAGTCTTCACATACATGAAAGGTACTTAAAAATGGAGGAAGGTTCTTTTCCCACAGAGAACAGGGCTAGAAACAATGGGCTCAAACTACTGCAGAGCATGTTTAGAATAAATCTGAGAGAAGTCTTCCTGGCTGCAAGAGGAGTAGGACAAGGGAACAGATGTCTTGGAGGCTGCGGAAATTTCTTCAGTGGGAGTTTTCAAAAAAAAAAAAAAGGCTGGATAGTGAACTGTCTTGAACGGTTTAGACACAACAAATGGTGCTTCCTGGTAGGGGGTTAGACTAGATGACCCTTGTGGTCCTTTCTAACCCTGTGATTCTAATGAAACTATGAACTCTGATGCAGAGGCTCCAGTAAACTCCTGGTCACCTCTGGCTTGTCCAGCATGGTTGCCACTGTCATGCTGTATGTGTAGTCTTTTATTTTATTTAAACTGAACTTAGGATGCCGTAATACAACATTATGGGTTCTGCTCTGGTGGCTGCAGTTTCAAGCACAACAGAGCAAAAGTCACCTTGCATGCTTGCCTCAGGGTTAGAGTCTCTACGAACACACAAAGGGCCAAGGGTGGTGACCGCACAGACATTTCCTAACCCAGGCACCCTGTTTTTATGGTGTGATTCTGACTCACTCACATTTAGGCAGGCACTGCACCCTGTGGCTTGGACACATTTGAAAAAATGACTACAGGTGGCATCTCCTTGGTCTGGCACCCACAAGACCTGAGTGGTCCCAGATAAGGGATTTTGCCAGGTCAGGTGAAGTCAGTGCTCGCCTGCTGTCTGCTGGCCCCCCTTCAGTGCTCCTCTTGGGGTGTCAGTCCGCTCCCAGCTGCCAGCCTTGCTAGTCCCTCAGCCCTCAGTTTCCCTGGCCCCCACGAGGCTCCTGCTCCTGGCCTCTGGCCCCTTGGCTGCAGCTGTGGCTCCCTGGCCACAGTGCCCTGGCTCTGGTTCCAGTTCCTGCTCCCTGGCTGCTGCACCACAGGGCCTGCTCCTTGGCCGTGGCTGCGGCTCCCTGGCTGGGAGTAAGGGCACTTCGAAGCTGC
The DNA here is from genome assembly GCF_033958435.1 of Carettochelys insculpta. Lineage (NCBI taxonomy): Eukaryota > Metazoa > Chordata > Testudines > Carettochelyidae > Carettochelys > Carettochelys insculpta. The sequence continues at coordinate 11,082,165 of NC_134137.1, read as the reverse complement.
GTGGGTACTTTGAAGTGCTGCGGCCGCACGGCTTTGCCTGTGCTTCAAAGCTAGCAGCTTCGAAGTTTGTGCAGAAAGAGTTATGCTAATGAGGTGCTGCATATGCAGTGAAGCACCTCATTGCTATTCGCCACTTGGGCTTGTTTACATGCCCCCTTCGAAGGAAGGGGCTCGTGTAGACAAGCCCATAGGGAAGAGAATTAATTTGTTGATGAATTTATAAGATTATTCAGTTTGTTTCTTGGAGTTATTGTAGCGGGGACAGAACATTGCCAGACAGCTGTGGTCACCTTACGAGCTATCTATTTACATTGCACCTTTCCTCCTCAAGGATCTGAAAGCACTTCTCAGACCTGTGAGTCACCCCAGCCACCCCGGGATGGAAAACTACCACGGCTGAACACCTTATTTTATATGGTGACCTCTGTGCCTTCCCTGTTCAATATAGTCCCTGGTCCAAGGACTTTCCAGGTCATAAGGATTTCCCTATTTAAGTGAAATTAGGTTGGGAGTTCTGGGCTACAGAGTGAAGATTTTCGTTGGGACACTGGAATTAACATCCCTACTCCGAAAAGAGAGACAAGATTTTAAACCAGCACAGGCAGTTATAAAACTGGATGGATGTCTCCTCCTTCAGCAAATTGTCCTTAGCATCACACGGTGCCATAAGTTAGAACTGACTCGAGAGGAGAGTGCTGCCTATTGACTCAGCAACCCCAGGTTTTCTCTGGAGGTGGGCCAGCCAGGTGTCTATTAGGCCTGACCCTGCAAAGCATGTGAAGTCTTAAGACATTTGAATAGAGTTTCTCTGGGTCATTTGCTAGGGTAGATAGGCATCTTGAGTCATTCAGGTCACACTGCCACAAAAATATGTAAGTCATATGAGGTTGGTGGATAAGCCTCACATACGCATTCGCTGCCATTGCTAACTTTGGTGATCTGCTAGGACTGGAGGAGCAGATGCCGCAGGAGAGAGGGGTCTTTTGAGAACGCCCTGCTTCCTGTGCTAGCAGCAGTGATGGCATCTGAGAGGGGGCAAGGCAAAGGTCACAACCAATGCTTTCTCTAGCTTTTTCCAGCTGTTTACAAGATACATTTTGTTCACCAAAGCACGTGCGGATGTGCACCGCCAACAGAAACGCACACAGCTGGCTGTGGGAGCTGTGGGCATTCTGCCAATCTGGTGGGCGGCACCTGACTCTCTCCTGGGCAGCTGCCCAAGCACTCAGTTTACAGGGAACACTGGTCTCAGCCCAAGATCTTCTGATAATGTTCTGTTACTGGGACTAGTTTCTTCATCCAGCAGATCATTAATGGAGATGCAGCACTTAGGAGTTACAGCGCTGGCTCGTGTGGACTCTGCTGGGAAATTAATAATTCCCAAAAGGTGGATCTCACCACTCACCATGAGCCTAAATTGAATAACTGGCTGAAAAAGAAAGGTGGTTGCCTTATGACAATGAAAGTAGCAACTTATCGAGTCCAATAGTAATACAAGGATTGCCGCACTTGTGGTTGTCATCTGTGAACATTCGCCACAGGGCCTCCCCTCCACCCCGAGCTGGGCTCCCCCAGCTCCAAATAAATGCCTTCTGCCACAGCCAAGTACTCCCACCCCCCATATATTCCTCTCACCTCACCGGAGTTGCTGCTGCTGGACCTGGGGCTGCAGTCACCCACCCTAGGGCAGCAGGAGCTGCACCATGGCTGAGGGGATCGTGCGGATCCCAACTGGCACTGCAGAAACTATGGCAGGGCAGCTGCTGCTGTGACGCACTTGTCCCACCGTGTGGCGTGGCGTGTGTGTGGAGGGGCGCCTCGTGTGCAGCCCTCCTGAGCCAGAGCGCCACAGTTCGCCTCACTCAGTGGTGATCGGAGAGCACATTGGACACTGCAGAGCTGATTCATAAATGGACAGGATTTTAAAACAGAATATTGCACCTCAGAAAGTTTGGCCTGATAATTTTTGTCTTTATATTAAATGCTTCTTCCGTAAATGTTGTCCATCTGGGATGGACTAATCTGGATTACCTTTGGTATAACTATCAGTGCGGCTGTCTTTTTCTATAATAATTAGAAGCTTATTTGACAAGTAGCTTGATGGCTCTTGGGAAGTTGGTGTGCCTAAAGCAATAGAATTTATTAACCAAATAACAAATTCAGTATCACTCCCAGATACACCCTGCACTTCAAATATTTACACTTAAGTGAGTTGTGTTTGGATTACCTGCACCTACACTGAGCAGTGGCATGGAGCTGAGCCCCATTGATAATCCTCTAAATTACTTCTTTGCTTACAGATCTATTAGCTTTATTATATTATCCTGTCAGAGTTCATGACAGCAACTACAGTAAGATAACTTGTAGCTTGAAGTGCTTTTGAAGAAGCAGTAAGCATGAAAGTAACAGTGAGCAAGGGGGAAGTAAAACAGTAAAGTGTATGTTGTGATGTCCTGTGCTCACATGGGCAAGGGGTGGTGTGTTACAATTTCAGCCAGTGGAGGAAATGAATAAGAGGTTATGATAGAGGTATGCGTACACAACATTGGGTGGCAGAGAGAAGATGAATTGGGTACTCCAGTTACATGCACTCATAATATCAATCTCTCTTCAGGTTTTTTACTGCCATTCAGTGTTATAATAACATCACACCCTCCATGCAAAAGCAGTAGCAGTAGCAGTGTCCTTAGAGGGCTTTATGGATTCTCTTACACATCTCCTTTCCTGGGGTAAAACTCTGATTGGGATTCTTTTACAAACGCAAATTTACTCTTTTTTTTTTTTTTTTAAATTTGACTTGTTTCTGAGATTTTTGTTGTTTTTGCATGGTTATGGGTGGGTGGCTTGAGTTGGTGGGGTTTTTGGTGCATTGTGGTGTCAGTGTTGTCAATGTGGCTGTGTCTACATGAGCCCCCTCCTTTCGGAAGGGGCATGTTAATGAGGGAGTTTGAAAGATGCTAATGAGGCACTGCCATGAATATGCAGTGCCTCATTAGCCTAATTGTGGCCACGGCAGTTCAAATCGCATGCTGCCCATGTACCCGGGGGCCTTTCGAAACAACTCCCCGGTCTTCGAAAGCCGCCTCTTCCCATTTGTTTTGGGAGGAAGGGGCTTTCGAGGGGGCGGGGGTTGTTTCAAAAGGCCCCCGGCTACACAGGCGGCGCATGATTCGAAAGCAGCCCTTTTGAGTCGCCGCAGCTGCCATTATGCTGATGAGGCACTGCATATTCATCCGGAGCTTAAACACCCTGACAGGAAGTTTTTCCTGCTGTCCACTCTAAACCTCCATTACTGCAATTTAAGTCCATTGCTTCCTGTCCTTCCTCAGAGGTTAAAATAATTTTTCAGCCTCCTCCTTCTAAACAGACAGGATGTGTGGGGTTCTACCTGTGGCTCGTTGCCCCCCTGCCCCACACATCTCTCACATACTGGGGTACCAGAGCCTTGCTGATCTTGTTTCTTTAAATCGGGAAGAAATTTTCAGTTTCCGAAGGTCTCCCATCCATCAACTGCGTAATACCTGATGGTGTTAGCAGAATTGCCAAGAAAGCATGAAGAGAAATAGATTTTTGATATATCTTGTGTTGTCACTTCTGATGCCTCTGTAAATTGGGATATAGAATCATAGAATACTAGGACTGGAAGGGACCTCGAGAGGCCATCAAGCCCAGCCCCCTGCCCAAATGGCAGGACCAAGTTCTGTCTAAACCATCCCTGATAGACATCTATCTAACCTGTTCTTAAATATCTCCAGCAGTGGAGATTCCACAACCTCCCTTGGGAATGTATTCCCTTGTTTGACCACCCTGATAATTAAGAACATTTTCCTAATATCCAACCTAAACCTCCCTTGCTGCAGTTTGTCCATTGCCTCTTGTTCTATCCTCAGAGGCCAAAAAGAACAAGTTTTCTCCCTCCTCATGACACCCTTTTAGATACCTGAAAACCACTATCATGTGTCCCCTCAATCTTCTCTTTTCCAAACTAAACAAGCCTGATTCTTTTTTGACCAACAGCAGTTGTTTTCTTTTGGACTGAATAACTTGAGTGATAAGACAGCATCTTGTGAGGTTGAGTGCACAAAAGTTGCAGAATGGAAGAAGCCAGATGCAATTGCAGTACTGAACAAATTATACTGGGTCCACACCTTGCAGATGAGGAAGAAACCCCGTGAGAGTGTGTCTCATTCAACTGAAAACAAGAGCACTGTGCTGATTTAATGAATGAATGAATGTCTGTAAAGGATTAAACCCAAAGAGAGTGGGTTCTCTGTTGTCAAGCAACCAGGTGAGCCAATGGGAAGAGAGAGGGGGAATTTTTAATTGAAGCAGTTACCTCCTGAGTGGCTTTTTCTTTTGTGTGGCCAAAGCAGAAAGAGGGAAAGATGGTTTAAGCCTGAGGAGGCTTGGAGGATTCAGTTAATATCCAGGTCTCAAAGAAAGCTGGGCATACTGATATGTAAGTGGAAAGGAAAAGTTTAGTCAGACGTGAGCAGGTGGTTGTTTAGTTTGGGTTTGGTGCAGGACTTCTAAGTCTGACTGATGTACATCTACCCCAGCCCCGCGTACACTGTAACTTCTCAACCGAAGCCCAAGGAAGTAATTCTCTGTTTTTATCTACCATTTTTTAAGTTGCTCTGTAACACGTAGCAACCAGGTATGCTTTATCACTTTATTTGCATGCTTTATTTTGTTAATCACTTTTTAAGGCAATAATTTGATTCCTGTGCCCTAGACAAGGGTCTGTGTATATGCGTGCCTAAGACTGTAAGGACAGCTGCAAGCCTGCAGCTCAATTTCTTACTCTTTGTTTTCAACCTCTCTTCTAAGGGAGGATTAAGAGCAGGAAGACATCCGGAGCGTGTCTGCCTGATATTTAAAGAGGGGTTTTCTCACTGTGGTGGTGACAGCTACCTTCCAGGGTCAGGGAGTCTGACCACAGGAAGCTTTTAAACAGAAGCCTATAGAGGCAAGGCATTTTTAAGGTTTTTTGCAGGCCCCAGCTTTCTGCACTCATACACATATCTCATAGAGCTGGACCTTGAGAGGTCACTGAGTCCAGCCCCCTGCAGTCACAGCAGGACCTATCCCTGACTTTTAAATCTAACCTGCCCCAGACCCTTGAAAGGCTCCCTCAAGGACTGCACTCATAAGCCTGAGTTTACAAGGCCCAATGCTCTAATCAGTGGCAGAGTGAGGATCAGCCTCGCCAGCTGAAGGGGCAGAAACCTGCAATGGAGAAATGCAAAGACGATCTTCCTTCTTTCACCCAGCATTCTGCAGCCAGGGTGTAGCATAACTGAAAGTTCTGGTACACCGAGAAAAGAGAGAGATGGAAACTGAGAGTAGGAAGATGATCTCACTGTGCTGCCATGGTGATACAACACACCAAAGGGTCACCTTAATAGCACTGTGTATATGTAGGAGTGTGTTAGAGTAAACACAAGCCTTGGCTGGTAATCAATGGAAAGCTGCCAACTCTGATGAGAGATGCTGATCTAATCGTGTTCCAGTCCAGAGCTGAGCAGGCTTTGAAAAAGGCATCGGAGGAAGCCCTAGACAGGAAAATGCAAGAAATCAGTTAGTGAAGGCTCTTATGTATAAGCAGAATTTCAGGAAATAAGTGAACTGGAAGAACGGCTATTTTGATCAATTTTGCCACGTAGCTGAGCCCTGAGTGGTTTACAGTGTGATTGCATAGGTACTGCATGTTTGCTTATTAGAAGCATTTGTGTGGCAGTCTTCCACATCATGCTTGGAAGGGCTCTGTGTAACTTAAATTGAAGTAAATGCAATTCCCATGCACCGGGAGCTAATCCTTACGTATGGAGATACTCCAGCAAATACGTCTCCGATTACACATAACTAGTAACACAACAAGTATTATTCGGACACAGAAGGTGGAGTGAAGAGACTTGGATTGCAGTCCTTTCTCTGCCAGACTGGCATGTGCTACATTAGGTGGATGACTGCGTTTTTTTTCATTTCTCATCAATAAAATGGGCCTGGTAATGGTGAGTCTTAATTCATTAATCCTGGCAAAGTGCCTTGAGACCTTGGAAGGAAAGTGCTGTACTAAGTGTGAGGTATTAAAGATGCTAAGGAAACATATTGCGTCACTAGGTTGTCATGCTCATGTCAGGCATCCTACGATGGTAGGTATGAAACAGGAAGTTAGATCTAGGCATTCATTGATTACTGATAGCTACCATCTTGGTATCTTTAATTTACATGCATGACCAGCCCTCTGAATATGAAAGATAATGCCACTGCAAAACTCACACATTGCTAACTTAAGGACAGTTCTCCAACACAGAGAAAGCAAGACACCCACTTAGCTGATTTCAGAACAAACCAAAGTGCTTGTTGTCGGCACATGTGTGAACAGGTGGGTGATTTGGACATGGACCACTAAAGGAAATTACGGATGAGTCATGGCAAATAGTAGTGATCGTGCATTTTATCAAAACTTGTTACTGCAGTTTCCCTTGCCTTCCTCCCCCACTTGCACTTCTTCTTTCACTCTCATAAATACCTTCTCTGTGGATGGAGCCTGTTTGGGGAGGCCAGAGCACAGGCTGATGGAGTCACCCAAGGGGTGACAAATGTTGGATTTGAAAACCTCAGCATCTCAGGGCTGTGTTTTCACATTTGTCTTGGTGATGCAGTTACTGTCCTGTGTACGAATATCAACTTTGATGGGCAAGCGCACAAAACAGGAGGGCAGATTAACTCCCAGGCTTCAGACGTGAAGTCTGATGTCTGTAGGCCAGGTCTTTGATCTGTGATCCTTTGAATTACTGCCATGGCAAGCAGTGACTCACATTCATTCTCCTTTGCTGGAATTACCTAGGGGAGGTCAGACAGGTAACTGCACTGAAGCAAGGAGGAGATGGTAGAAGCCAAAATGGCCCTTTACGTGGAATGACTGACTTTGCTACCTCTGAATTTTTCTGGCGTCTTCTGTTTGGAGAGTGTATAGCTGAAAAGACCTGGACTCTTGCTGTCAGATGCTAAAGGCTCTTGGAAGCTAGAAATAAAGGAGAGTTCAGAGATGAAGGATACAAATCCAGGGTGGGGCCAGTGAATTAGTTATTTCACTGGTACAACACATACAGCCTCAGGTGAAGAAGAGCTTAGACTGTTTGGCAGGCAGGGCACCTGTGATGGAAAATCACTGGGAAAGCAGCTATCGAGACTGGTGAAAGGAAATGGAAAAGGGGAACGATTAAGTAATTGAGTGTGGGTGGGAAACAGAACAGGTGTGAAAATTCTGCCTTGTAGTTTTGTGCTCAGAACACTAGATAACCGGCTAGATGACTGCAGAAACATGTCAGAATTTAGTGCACCGCACTTCTTGGGCAGAGGATGGTATAGTTATCTGCCCAGCATAGGAACTGGGTCAATATTAATGTGAATTATTTTGCTGTCTTTGTGAATTAATATGTAAAATGGATGATTAAATTCTTCCATGCGGCTCAGCCTTCTCTATGGCCCGGGCTCATTGTGGATTGTATTCCTGGTGTCAGAGACCAGGATGTGGGCACATGAGCTCGCTCGTTGCAGTTGAAGTTGGTAGCCAAGAACAGTAGTCCAGGATCAGAGGCAGAGTTAAAAATCATGAAGTCAGAGTTAATGGCCAGGACTGAGTTACCTGAGTGAAGGAGAGCGAGAGCAAGGCTTGGTCCAAAGCAGAAGCAGATGCCACTTCAACCATGGGTAAATGCGTAGAACAGCCCATGAACTGCTCCTGGACACCAGTCAGGCTGCGTAGCCAGTCATCTAGCCACCTGCAGGCCAGCTTGGTTCATTAGGTTAACTGTCTTTGCAGCATGCCCTATCCCTGCTTTAAGGTAATGGAAGAGAATGAAGGTGGCTGCTTCTGGAGCTTTTGTAGCCATTCATAGCAATGCATCTGTATGATAGTATTGTTTAAATATTTTAGCTAAAGCTAAATATCCACTGAAGCTTCATCATGTGCCTTAGAAATGGCTGAGATAGAAGTGGCCATCCAAAAGGCTTGCGCCAGGAGGGTACTTATGTGAGACTGGAAGACAAATCAGATTTAGTGGAAATTATTGATGATCTATGTTATGCCTTAGCGTCCTGAGGGAAAACCAACTCCTTCAGTATGGCAGAAATTCGATGAGACCGAGATGGAAAATGTTTTGTCACAATGCAGAACTTTGATGCCACACTTTCTGGAGTTAGGTGCTAATGATATTTGTTTTGCAATTGCATCAGTGATTTATTCAGCTGCGGTAATTACATAAAATATTATTTCCTTATGCAACTCTTGACAGAAGCAAATGCACAGTGGATACCTGGGGAAAGACACCAGGGTATGCTGGCAGGTTAGCGCCATCCCAAAATGGAATTTTTTGTCATCTTCAAGGAAATCTAGCCAAGGAGAAGCTCTCATCAGTGTTTGCCTGTCCTGTAAAGGTATTTGGATGTTCAGGGAGTTGATGCATGGTGGAATGTTGACCTGGATCCTAGTTTTGCACCTAAAGGGCATAAATGTGAAGGGTATGGAAATAACTTCTCCACATATTCATACTCCTGCCGTGCCTAAAATCGTCTTCATCACATACAGAGCCAGGAGTGCTGAGAAGCATGTAACCAAACTGTAAACCCTGTGTACAATGGAAACCATTCCAAAGCAGGGGGTGCTGCTGCATCCCCAGCACCTGTGCTCAGGCCCTTTTACAGAGGTTCCTTTTAGTTTTCCCTACATTTAGGTAACAGGTTTGTGTGTTTATTTGCATTTTAACAACTAGTAGTTTGAATACATTTGATCAAATGTTGGCAGTTGAGAGAAGGACTTGCTAAGATTTATTGCTATATAAGCACCTTACTTGTTTAGTTTGTGGCAGATGGCTTCAGTTTTGTTTATCAACAGAGACTGGTAGTTGTTTAAAATTCCAATAATAAGGTGCTCCAGTTTAAAATGCGTTTTTGATTTTAATATGCAAGGTGGACGTTGTATCATTTTTACTGAACTGCAGAAATAGTCCCAGCTCTGACCTTTCAGGGTATGTTCCTTTTGCACTTTGGCCCAGGCTTTTCTGCTGGAGTTCTGGTAGTCCTAGGGCTTGTCTTCAATTCCCTGTAGACTGACATTCCAGAGAGAGATTTCCCTGGTTCAATTTAAAGGCTCTAGTAAGGACTCGTTAAATCAACCACTGATGGCATCCCTGGCAACCGTGGTTCTCCACCATGTCACGAGGAATAAGGGAAGTCAACGAGTTGGTTTCTCCCATCAACCTCCCATGGTGGGAATGCCATAGAAATTTGACCGAAAGTACCTCCACTCCATTTACACTATTCTCACAGCTGGAGTTGCACATCTTAGGTCAACTTTCTCCAGTAGTGTAGGCCTGGTCTTGGGCCAGGCATATTCCTAACCATTTAGGTTGACATAGTTCATCTCTTGGATAGCTATGCTGACATAACTTTCTGTATATAGACATCTCAGTTAATCATTGCTTCCGTTGACCTAGCTACTTTTGCTCAGAAGGTGGTATTCCTACCTTGAGGGAAAATTCCTTCCCATTGGTGTAAGCTGTGTCTGTGGGGTTATTCAACAGCATAACTGTCAGTATAGTCCCTCGAGTGCAGACCTGGGCTTATTCTGACAAACAATGGGAAATTATTTCTCAACCTCAAGGATGCCATGTAAGTTTCTGGTGGGCTGAGAAGAAAAGAAGTGTCACAATATCTGGAGGAAAGCTGCATGACTCCAGATTTGTTTTACCCCCCACTGTACTAACATGCATCTCCTCCTGTGGCTAACATAGAATCATAGAAGAGTAGGACTGGAAGGGACCTCGAGAGGCCATCGAGTCCAGCCCCCTGCCCTCATGGCAGGACCAAGCACTTTCTAGACCATCCCTGAAAGCCATCTGTCTAACCTCTTCTTCTTAAATATCTCCAGTGATGGAGATTCTACCACGTCCCTTGGCAATTCGTTCCAGTGTTTGATCACCCTGACAATTAGGAGCTTTTTCCTAATGTCCAACCTGAACCTCCCCTGCTGCAATTTAAGTCCATTGCCTCTTGTTCTATCCTCAGAGGCAAGGAAGAACAAGTTCCCTCCCTCTGCCTTATGACACCCTTTTAGATACCTGAAAACTGCTATCATGTCCCCCCTCAATCTTCTCTTTTCCAAACTAAACAAGCCCAATTCTTTCAGCCTTTCTTCATAGGTCATGTTCTCTAGACCTTTGATCATTCTCGTTGCTCTCCAGGGTGTCTCCTTGGAATCAGCCTGTGTTTCCTCCATGCTCCCATAATGCTCTCCAGTAGAGCCAGCACTGGGACCAGGCCATGTGTACATGGCTGCAGGCTCAGCCAAGAGCCTGCACTCTAAGCTTCTCTTCTTTGTTGCCATGGCACTCTGCCGAGCCTCATGGGCACGTACGGCCTAGCCTCAAGGCCATCCTCACTGGGTGAGCATGCAATCTCCTTGTGAATTCAGGAATTGGGAATGGGAAAGGAGAGCAAAACAAACATGTCCAAGCAAAGCTGAATATGGAGAAAAAGCACGGAAAAGAGAGGGTGACAGCTGCTGTACTGGGACATGATACACGGCAGCATGTCGAAGCCCATCCATCCAGATGGGGCCTCCAACAGAAACCTTTTAAGGGCAAGTGTATATTAAATGGCTACCTTGAAGACACTGTAGGCTGATGGGTGAGATCTCTCATGTTGGCATAGCTAATCTATCTCCCTGAGAGATGGTAGCTGTGCTGGCAAGAGAAGGTCTCCTACCAACGTAGGGCAGTCCGTGTGGGCGTTAGGTGGCTATAATTACATTGCTCATTGGTGTGGATTTTTCATGTCACTGGATGCTGTATTTCTGTTGGTACAGGTGTGTAGTGTTGAGCAGGTCTGAAACACACAGAGGTAAAGTATTCTCTAACTCCCAGGGTGATAACGTTGAGGAAGCCACACGATTCTTTTCCATTGTTCAAAATTCTTTCATTGTATCTCTTTCCTGCAGCTGTTTTAATCCGGGGTCGTTTGTTCGGGTGGTGGTAGTGGTCAAGGATTGCTTTAGGAGCTGCGTCAGAAATGAACAGCATAGTCCTCAAGAGCTATCAGTCGCATGTAACAGGACTGGTTTTATATTGTGACTCTCCAGCCTCCGTCGCCTCATGATAAACATCCAGCAATTTTCCTGCTGCATCTTCTCCAGTATTAGCAACAGCATTGTACTTTGCATCTGTGCTCACAGTTTCTTGTCAGTGACAGTGTCAGAATAGCAGCAGTAACACCTGCTTTCATTCTGTTAGCCACTAACCTGCTGCCTTCCGGGTCCAGCTTTTCTCCTTTCTCCCAGGATGAGAAGGTGCTGTAAACTGAGGCAAAATCAGTACTTGAAGTTTTGTGCTCTTTTTTGGGTCATTATCCTTCCCTCCCCTCCAAGCCATTGCCTGCTGGAGACTACACTGGGGGCTTGTCTACACTAGCCCCCTCCTCAGAAAGGGGTACATAAACGGGCCCGAGCGGTGAATAGCAATGAGGTGCAGTGCTGCATATGCGGCACCTCGTTAGCCTAATTCTCACCACACAAAGTTCAGGGTAGCTAACTTCAAAGTGTCGTCAAGCTGTGTAGCCGCAGGCACTTCGAAGTACCTGCGCAACTTTCAAGCGCTCTTACTCCCAAAATGTTTTGGGAGTAAGGACGCTTCGAAGCTGCGTGGGTACTTTGAAGTGTCTGCGTCTACACAGCTTGCCGGCACTTCGAAGATAGTAACTCCGAAGTTTGCACAGTGAGAATTAGGCTAACAAGGTGCTGCATATGCAGCGCCGCCGCACCTCATTGCTATTCACCACTCGGGCTCGTTTACGTGCCCCCTTCAAAGGAGTGGGTTAGTGTAGACAAGCCCCTGGAGTTTTACTCCAAAGGATCTTTGGTTTCTAGCATGTTGAAAATACCAGTGCTAGTTTTCACTAGGTAACCTCAGCACAGAGAGCGCATAGTTTTCACATCCATCTCCTATGCCATTTTGCATATGCTCATCATGTTTGTCTTTTTACTTCCTGTCCGGGAGTCCCTGTGCCTCATGCAGTGCCTTTGAGGATTAGTCCTTGCCAGGCTCTGACCTCCTTTCTCTCTTCTGAGGCCTCCTTGCTTCCAGCCCCTGTAGCTACTTGGAGCTCTGGGCTTTATGCAGGTTCTTCTTGTTCCTGCCCAGCCATGCCTGCTTCTAATTAGTGGCCTTGTAACATACGTCTCTCCCCTCCTTTCTGCTTTGTTTGTTAATTAGGCCTGTCTGACCCACTTTACCCCCTTGGGCCAGTGTCGGGAATGCACCTTATCATGCTGCCCATACCACAAACTTCAGCAACCGTGTATGTGAGTAACTCCAGAAATCATTACTTATCTTCTCTGTGAAGGACGATCCCATCAGGCTGACAGGGCTTCATTTCCAGCCCAGTGCAGGTTTATCATTGGCACCATAGAAAAACCTAAAGTAAATAGACAAAGACCACTGGGAGCAAAGGTCTATCTTGTATTGCGCTGCTTAAAACACTGAACAGATGAGTGAGAGCCAAAGTGAAAAGTTTGCTCCTGAGTCAACAATTGGTGGTGGTGTCACTTTTCAATTTGTTCCATCCACCTCAATTACTCATTTAGCATTTATATAAAAATAAACAAGATCTAATCCTGACATGCCTTTTAAGTGGTCTTGGTAGCAACCAGGATACTGCCTCCTGTGCTGAGACATAATCTTCTTCTGCTTCAGTCTTTCTCTTCCATACTTGGGATTGCAAGGACATGTGTATTCCTTTCTCTTTTGAACTTTGTTTTGCTGCGGTTTCTAGCTCAGGCCTCCAGGGGTGGGAGAGACTCAGCAGTATTTAGCATGTTCCCTGAATGATGAAAGGTTATTTCATCCAGTTTGTCCTCTAAGGTACACTGTGACCCTCTCACCTTTCATTCATTATCTCCTCTTCTGTCGGGGTAGAACAGTTGCTGTACATGGCGGCTTCTTTTCTTGGCTTGAAGCCTTCTGTGAGCTTTCACTGTGTTGAACGGTCTTTGAGCCTCCCAGTTGGTGCTGCCATTCAGGTGACTCAGCCTACTCATTGATATGTATGTCTTTCTCTGTCGCGTTTCCCGTCTGCTTCTGCATGTCTGCTTCCTGGGGTATGTGCACACATTTCCATATCCACTGGCACGTGAGCAGGAGTTAATTCAGTCTCCTTCCCCATCTGTGCAGTGAATTCAGTCCCCCCCCCCCGCCAGTTCTGTGCAGTAATGTATTCATTTGGATATGCCTTTCTCCCATGCTGCATACATTATAACTAAAATGCCACTGAGGGCAGCAGCTAGTGATGTGATCTCAGCGCCTGAGGGAGAGAGACTGCCGAGGTTTGCGGTCCTTGTTCTCAGTCCTGTTTAGCTGAGCTGGAGATTCCACGTGTGCTGTGCTGTTCCTTGGAGGTGCATTGATATCCAAAGATCACTAAAACACACTGATTCTCAGAACTGAAACCAAATATTGAATCATTTAAGGTCTTTACTTGTTCATTCCCCATCCATCTCTTTCTCTCTCTCCTTTGTGGCCTAGTCAACACCTCTTCTGCTTCCTTTAATCAGCACATACCGTGTTTTGAGCCTTTTTCCAGTTTCTGCACCTGGTTTTTATAGAAATATTCATTGCCAGCTTCCTTCTTTTCTGTGTTTGGTTCATGGAGTCACCGAGAGGGGAATGAATTAACATAGAAGTCTGTTGGTGATACTGGATCCCTATATGGGTGCAAGGATATCTGTAAATAATATTGCTCCTGTCTCTGTTCCTTCACACACACATCACTTTATATCAACTTTTTACCCTTCATGTAAGGTTTGTTCAAGTACTGTCTTTCTGGGCTACATCTGACTATTTCTTGACAACATGAGAGCCATTGTGGTCCATGGCGGCTTTATGTCTTACCTACACATCTCCCAAACTTTGCCTAACCTTTGGGTTTCCTGGGGAGAGGATGGTGCAGCATGTTTTACGCCTTTCTGAATATCCTGTGTCTCTTTTACATCTCTCAGTCCATCCTGGATACATCAAAGGCACCAATGCGTTCCAGGAAGGTATAGCAAGCAAATCCTGGTTAGGAATAGATCGTGTTAATCCATTTCTATCCTGTTTCATGCCATTGTTCTGTCTGTTAACTTTTTCATTCCAGAGATCCGTAGTGTCTTGTGCATAGTTGCTTTCCCCCCTCTCTGCCTTTGTAAATCTTACCATTTGTACTGTTATTTAGACCTGATACAATACTATAAACAGCACATTTTTGCAGGCTTGCGTCTTAGTGTGATGTGATGGTAAACCAAATGTTAAACAGATTTGTGAACAAATGAAAAAGGCAACTTGGAATTATAATATTACTGTTTCATACTTAGCACAATCAAAGCCTGGTGTGAGAACCCAAGGACCAAAAGAAAAACACATCTGTTAGCTCCTTGGCAATAATCTTAAACCTTATTTATTTATCATACGTTAAAGGGAAGAGAGGTCTGGGTTCGCTTTTCCCTGGCATCACTCCTACTTGCCCCAGACTGAATGAGACATTTACATGTGTGATGACCCAAATTGAGTTTATTGTGGTGAGGGAGATGTAGAGACCCCACAAGTCTAAGCAAGGTGGCCAGGATGGGTGGAGAAGTCACATGCAGAGGGGGTACCCGCTCAGCCATTCCTCCTGGTTCAACGAGACAACAGGAAATGTAAAAATTCAACATTCTGTGCTGCAGAGCCATTCCCATAGCAAACGGGAGTTACAGGAATATGCCGCTTCGAGGAAAGGAGCCAACTTCACAAAAACATGTTGAAAATTTCTCTCAGAAAAACAGCATTTTAGTAGGTTCCAGTTATAACCCACTCTGATTGCAAGAATCAAAAACCCAAAGCTGTTAAAACTTAAACCAGGATGGGGTTTTATAATATGCTGTGACAGGTGATAGTGCCTTGTATCTTTGCGTAAATCTCCAGGAAAGGATGGAAACAAAAGGGGACTTTGAACTCCATCTCATACAAAAGTCACTCTTCCTCTAAGGTCAGCGCACAGTATGCGCACCATGTGTGCCATCAAAATAATTCCTAGAGCAGCTCTTTGGGTGGACCATCTAACTGTAATACAAAAAACAGTCAGGCCGTGTCTACACTTGCATTCCTCTTTTGAAAGAGGCATGCAGATGAGAGAAATTGAAAATGCACATGAGGTGCAGATTTACATATCTGGCACCTCATTTGCATATCCTTATTTCGCAATAGCTTCTTTTGAAAGAAGAAGACCAGTGTAGACACTGCTCTTTCAAAAGTAAGCCCCGTCTTTGAAAGAATCCTTCTTTTCTGTTTTTATGGGAAGAAGGATTCTTTTGAAGATGGGGTTTACTTTTGAAAGAGCAGTGTTTACAGTGGTTTTCTTCTTTCGAAAGAAGCTACTTCGAAATAAGGATATGCAAATGAGATGCCAGATATGTAAATCTGCACCTCATTTGCATGTTTGATTTCTCTCATTTGCTTGCCTCTTTCGAAAGAGGAATGCAAGTGTAGACACGGCCTTAATGATGAGGAACCATTGCTACCTCTGTTCCCTCTAAGATGGGCACTTGGAAGGTCACTCAGGAGAGATTCAAGTGCTCCCCAGCTGATTAGCAGAGTGCACACATCTGGCAGCAGCCAGCAGTGTGTGTTCTACTGGTGGTGCACATCCCCATGTACCTTGGTGCACATAACAACTTTTATTTTGCCCATGGATGAAAAAAAAAGACCATTGATTGTTATCCTTAGTAAATTGTCCCAATGGTTCATTACTTTCTCCTGATAAAAATTATGCCATGTTTCCAGTCTCAGTATATCTAGCTTCAGCTTCTCACCATTGGATCCAGTTATTTCTTTCTCTCCCATCTTAGAACAGGGGATTAGGAGCGAAAATGGTGAGCTCTTTTTTCTCCAACTCTTGTACTGTCTTGCAGAGGGATCTTGGACAAGTCACTTATGCCTGAGTTTACCCATCTGTAAAATGTGTGTAATATGTTGCCTACCTGTAAGTGGTGTTGTGAGGTTTTTTTGTCTGTCTCTAAAGGTGCTAGAAGTTTCTCAGATTAAAATGCATATAGAGAGAAAATTACTATTTCCTACTATTTTTAAATGATCAAGATGTGATTTTTCTATGCTCTTTCGGCTCTGTCCCGTGAACTTCTAGTCATTTATTTTTTGAACTTTCCTCACAGATATCACTTTGCTTGCCACAGCTGTTCCCACTGGCACAACTAGGAGGAGTTGGATGCTTATTTAATAAGGCTCTCTCTGTTAAGTGTCTAATACAAGACATCCTGTCCATACCTGTTGTTACACCGTGGTTAAGTTGCTCTCCCGCCTAGTTACTGTCAGTGGAAGAGTCTCCCACAGAGCATCTAATAAAGTGTTTGGCCTGTGAGAAGGAGCACAGCGTTTGGGGTCTGCTTATGTTACTGCTGAGATGCGGGTGCTTCACATATGAAGGAAACAAGAGCAAGGTATATCTTCTAACACCCCCCACTCCCAAAAAGACAGTTACTTTCTTTATGCGGTTGCTGTGGGAATGTATTACACAATTTTAAGTAATAACCCCTCTAAGAACAGATCCTGTCTTGGTTGTTAGCTCTCTGATGGCTTTTTGGATCTCAGCCATTCTAATCCCAGATGCAGAAATGGGCTGATTGTTCTAAATGCTTTGGGAATGCCTTGCATTCTCAGGTTAGCTCTTCTTGTGAGGATAGAGGGTTATATAAACGCCTTATAAAAACCCTGCCATTGTAGGTGAAGTGAGGCACGCCTTAATGATTTCTGGGATGTTTCTTTTGATTTCGTCTTTTGTAGCTGCCAGGTGACCTGAGATGTGGGGTCTGCTCATCAGCCCTGATTCCTCCCAGCTGGCTCTCACAGTGTTGACTAGAATGTAGCTGAGGGCCACAGGATCTGACTCCGTGCTTGCCCCGGTGCGTGTTTTCATTCACATGCTTTGCTTCTGTTTTTGTTTAGCCACGTGGGGCCTGATGCAAAAACTGCCATGACTTCAGCAGGCTTTGGATCAGATCCATGCTGAAGAGTGGTGCAGCTTGAGTAACTGGTATATGTTATTATCTGGCATCCCTGGTTCCCTGGGGAGGCCAGATAATAATACATAGGCTGTAAGAGTTTCTCTGTCCTGGATTTTCTACAAAGTATATGCCACAGGCAACCCCTAGCCTCCAGTGTGGTCAGATGCCCAACTGTGAGGATTCTTGTTCCCGTGCAAAAAGTTAAATGGCTTATCTTAATCAGGGCACTGGGGAAGAATTTCAGATCTTTCTAGGTTCCCTGTTTATTTATCTGCAGGTTTTATGCTGTGTCTCATCACTGAAGGTTCTGTGTCCCCAGACATATTCCCTTTAAAATTCAATAGCAAGCTCCCAAGTGGGATTCAGGAACCTTCTGTCACTTATCCATTTCTGAGATAAAAATTCTGCTTGCAACGATACACTCAGGCAGTAGAGGCCTGTAGTAGTGGTTGTCCGTGACCATACTGCATCGTTTTATTCCAGATGTCCTTTTGTTCCTCGGGGTTATTACCGGTCAAGTGCGCCCAGATTAATAGCAGATGACCGTGTGATTGCTGCTAGTTTGTGACCCATCCATGTCCCTTCCTGACCCCATGTCCTACCTTCAGACCTCCAGGATGCAGACAACATGACCAAAAAGGACCAACTGCAGTGACCAGTGATGACTTCATGCTGAGGACAGTTCTCAGTGATACATCTGTATTACTGAAAGTCAAACCATTTTATACCAAATAGTTGCTACCAGCAACAATTATGAAATAAACAACTCTCAGGGTTGGAGTTTTTTGGGCGAGGGGTTGTCATGTGACTGGACTTTTATATTGGATATGGAGGCCATTTCGTGTGCCCCAAATAGTGTTCTGGGGCGGGGGTATGTGAGGTGTCTAATGAAAGCTGAGGATGTCCTGAATTTATGTATGCTACTTATATGTCTGTATCATGTTTATAAGTAGTGGTATGCCTTTTAGTTCTGTAGTTGTATTAGCAATGTTTTAGGACTAAGTTTCACAATAGGAGGTGGGAACTCAGCCCCAGCCAGGATATTGGGCTCAACAATGAGCTGGAAACCAAAGTCCCAGACATCGAATCCACATTTCAGAAACTTGGGACTGGTCAATGGAATGCAGCCCGCTGGTCAAGTGACCTGGGCTGAGCAAAGGAATTGAAACCAGATGCCCAGACATCCATCCCAGCTGCCATGTAAATGGCTGGGGTGGGCTGGAAAAAACAGTGACCAGTGACATTTTGCCACACCAGCCTATCTGGTCAGGTGGGGCAGACTCTCCTGTGCCTGATGGGAAGGAGACAGGGCTTTGTCCCTGGACTCAAGGGAGAACCATGTGGTGGACCTAGCAGCGTCCATCCTGGATTTTTTGTTTTTTGTCTTTTGTTACTGCGCCTGTTTCCCAGCGTTCATGTTCCAGCATGTTGACCCCAGCTGGCCGAATCTACAATTCGCCAGTAACTAAAACTATGTAACCTGGAATGTAATTTTGGAGACTTTCAAGAATCAGCAGATAACATCACTGGCTTGTATCAATAGCTGTAACTGATGTACATAAAGTATCTCTCTAACAAATTTTCTCTCTATTATTTCTTTTTTGTTAATAAACCTTTAGATCTGAAGGATTGGTAAGCATGTTGGTTTGGGTAAGAGCTAAATGTATATTGACGAGGGATTGTGGCTGGACTCTTTGGCTACGTCTACACGTGCAGCCAACATCGAAATAGCTTATTTCGATGTTGCGACATCGAAATAGTCTATTTCGATGAATAACGTCTACACGTCCTCCAGGGCCGGCAACGTCGATGTTCAACTTCGACGTTGCTCAGCCCAACATCAAAATAGGCGCTGCGAGGGAACGTCTACACGTCAAAGTAGCACACATCGAAATAGGGATGCCAGGCACAGCTGCAGACAGGGTCACAGGGCGGACTCAACAGCCAGCCGCTCCCTTAAAGGGCCCCTCCCAGACACAGTTGCACTAAACAACACAAGATACACAGAGCTGACAACTGGTTGCAGACCCTGTGCCTGCAGCATAGATCCCCAGCTGCCGCAGAAGCAGCCAGAAGCCCTGGGCTAAGGGCTGCTGCCCACGGTGACCATAGAGCCCCGCAGGGGCTGGAGAGAGAGCATCTCTCAACCCCCCAGCTGATGGCCGCCATGGAGGACCCAGCAATTTCGACGTTGCGGGACGCGGATCGTCTACACGGTCCCTACTTCGACGTTGAACGTCGAAGTAGGGCGCTATTCCTATCTCCTCATGAGGTTAGTGACTTTGACGTCTCGCCGCCTAACGTCGAAGTTGGTGCCGCTACTTCGAAGTAGCGTGCATGTGTAGACGCAGCTTTTGGGGCCCAGAACAATCTCTGTGGTGTTGATGAAATGCGTTTAAGAACCACTCACCTTTGTTGGTCTGGGCTGGTGTAGTAGTTGGGAAGTCTGTGGGTTTGCTTGTGTAGCTTCTGGGTGACCAGTTGGGCTGATTTGGATTTGCCTTAGCGAGAAGGAAATCCCAACCTGGGGCTGTGAGTGGCCTAGTTCTAAGCAAAGATACCCTGGACTGATTTCTCTAGCTGTGCCCAGAAACTCTGCCATATTTCAGGGGTGAAGTGGGGTTTAGATTTTTCTAAGTTGCATCTTTTTATTGACAGGAGCTTAAAGGCAGAGGAGTCAGGACTGAGTGTTGTTGTTAAGATAGAGAGGTGTTTTTTTATATTAAGATTTTATACCATTTCCTAAAGACAATCAGACTCCATATTTATCTCATCTTCTCTGCATGCTTGTTCCATAGCTAGACCCCCTCATCAAAGTGTGCTTTCTTCCCATTTCTCCTGTGCTTGTCTTGGGCTTTGTGACCTTAATTGTCCCAAAGGAGTGCATCTGTCACAGTGGTTGACAGACCAACATTCAGTCTTGGGAGTAGCAAGGACATGACCTCTTAAATTAAGGAGTTTTACCAGTTGCTCACTGTCGTGGCTGAGCCTTCTCTCCAGTTTTGGTTTGGGGTAGTCTGTTAAGGAAGGTGGGTGTCTTCACTGGTGAAAGGGATTTTGTAGTTTTGGGCACACGTCAGTACTCCTTGCCTACTATGTTTTTAGATCCATAATTCTTTCTAGTGCTGTTAATTTTTTCCCTGTGGTGCAAAAAACAACTACCACCAGGTCACCTTTGAATTAAACTGTATATTTGTAACTCTTTTTCCACCCCCCCAGTAACTCGTCATAACCACCTAAAGGATTTCATGTTGGTGGTTTCCATTGTCATTGGAGTGGGGGGCTGCTGGTTTGCCTACATCCAGAATCGTTACTCAAAGGAGCATATGAAGAGGATGATGAAAGACTTAGAAGGTCTTCACAGAGCTGAGCAGAGTCTACATGACCTTCAGGAAAGGTGAGACCTACTTTTCCTCCCACTTCCAGACAAAGCTTAAATCTCCACTGTTTGGATTAAAACAGGAGCAGTCACCCGCGTATGCCGTGTGGGTGTCAGGCAAAAGCACCTGCCTTTATAGGTCATTGTAGCAAAGCTACTGGCCAGTTGACGTTGCTGATATGGCTGCACAGTCCGTGAACCCATTTGGTTAGCTAGTTAAGAATTGTGTGCAAAATTACTCCCCCCTTGCACAATGTGCACTGGTTAGGGTTACTTAGGGTGTGCTAGAGTAGACTAGAGTGGTTGACACTAGCCTTATGGCATTGTAAAGGCCTGCTGCTGTCATGTGAAGTCACCCTGCTGAACTGGTATGAGGCATAGGAGCCTGAGTATCACACATAGTAGTTAACACTGAATGCTGATTTCCACCTTAATTGCCTTGTGTTGGTTGCTCAGGTTTTCTCAGATTCCTGTTGGACTGCAGTTTTTATACAGAGAATTAATTTTATGGGAATCTTTGAGACAATTAAATATGAAGGGCCTGTCCTCTTCTTTGCTTCCCCCTCCCCTGAGTCCATCATATTGTAACTAGAACTTTTGTACTTTGATCATTAAATCAACTGCAAGTGCTCTGATTCTTAGCTAAAATGACTTGGGTGCCCCTGCTGTAGCTGGCAGGGGCTTGACACCTTTGTGTTTCAGCCTATTGTCTTACTTCAAATGGGAATGTGCTACCAATGCGTCACACTTTCCGTGCTACAGCGCTGAAGCTGCTCAGCAATTGTTCCTTTGCGTCAGCCCAGACAGTATGAAAGAGACCAGAATTCTGCTCCCTTCATTTTAAAATCACCAAACAGACCTGGTCCTACAGGAAGAAAGAGCCTTTCAAAAGCACATGAAGTAATGTGGCTCCTTCAGAATCCATCATCCGGACTGACTCAGATTGTGGCTTCACTTCAGCCGAGAGGGAGGGCAAAACACATCAGTATTCTGGAAATGGTTTCAGAGAGGAATCTGGCCAGATTTCCTCATGGATTCTTCCTCTGAAGAATCTGCAAGAGCCACTGCCTCAGGTTCAGTACTGGGACATTAAACATAAATAGCTGTGCTCAGTCTCCTGTTTATCATTGGAATGTTTCATTTGTTCTCCTTTGTCAAAATACTGTGGGTGAAGAATGCAGCTTTTTACTCCTGTTAGTAAAGACATTGACCTCAGTGAGGCTATTTACATGTGTAGCAGCTGCACCAGATACTATACATGGAGAACGGGCTCCTAATGACAATGTCATTTTCGTTTAAAAAAGAGGGTTAGTTTCTTGCTTAAGTTGCCGTTTTAACAGAGCCTGGTAGATATTGGCTGCTGTGATTTTTCCTTGTATCTTGATTATGATTTTCAAAGATAGAATCCACTTTGGCTGCCATAAAAGTTGATGGGTAAACTCCCGATGACGGAGCGTGAGCAGAGGTGCACACCAGTTCGTGTGTATACACTAACTAGCAGTGGGTAACGTGAAACATTGCCTGTGCATGTGCCAGCATTTCAGGAAAGTAAACGTGCAGCAAAGACTTTTTCAGACACTTCAGCCGCTGGAGACTGTGCTATATATACACACAGTACTGGAGCCTGGTCCCTCATCTATCCTGTCAGATCAGCTGTCAGAATAGCTCTGCCCCTGGGTGTTGTGTTGATGAGAACATCCATTTAACAGGTAGCTCTGTGTGATTATTAGTTGGTGTTCACCTGAAAGGAAAGATGGGACAGCATGTATGGTTCCCTTTTCATGGACATGGGCGTGGACATATGATCTGCTTCGTTCGTGACATGAAGATAGGGAAAACTGCATTTGCTTCAAGGCATGCAGTTCTGAGCAACAAATCATTTCAGCCTCATGTATAATTTTACCTTTGCCCCATTAGCAAATCCTTTTTCTCTGGGGAATTGCCAAAGTGAGAAACTTGTAGGATTTCGTATTTGAAGTCTGACTGCCCATTGAAATAATTACTGTAGAGCTTCCGTACCTTTAAGTGTATGCTTTTAGGTAAGACATGGAGCCACCTGCTGCACTCATGCTGGGGATTCAAGAGTAACTTACCCTGTAGACATTAGGCCTAAATACTAACCTTGCTGTGTAAGACATGACCTTGGGATCTGTCATTGAAGATAGGGCAACATAAATAAGTAGATGTGCCTGGGACTGTTAGCTAATGTTACCTAAAGCCAAACAGGAAGAAACATGAAACTGCACATGCCAGGCACAGCTCAAAGCTTCAGAGGCACCTCCTCATGACAGGTCTACAGAGTGGTAGAGTAGGAAGATTTGTTTTGGGAATAGAGCACTGTCCTGGAGGCCAGGAGGTGAGTGAACATTTCTTGGCTTGGCCACAGACTTCCCAGTGACCTTGTGCAAACTGCGTTGCCAGGGGTAGACTGAGTCCCCTTCTGTCAAAAGGGAATAATAGTCCCCTACCTGGCATGATGCTGAAAGGTTAAATATATTAGTCTGTGAGGTGCTCAGATGCTACAGTGTTATAAACTGCTGTGTACAAGGCATCTTTCAGTCATCCACATGAGTCATTTCATGGTTCTCTTTTGAAAAATTGTGAATAATCTGGCTTCCAGGCAAATCATTTGAACCACACTGAAACAGGGGTCCCAGGTGCTGAATACTTAATGCTGTTTTCACAGCCTACCAAATGGCTATACCTGTGCCTCACTTGGACTTTGTGTGGGCCTTTGAGATACCTAGAGCAGGAAAGGTTGATAGAGCAGCCAAATTCTCTTCTAATCCAGAACATTCAGCAGGATGTCCCTTCATGGAGATTGCTCACAGGACGTCTTCCATATCCCTTTACAGAAGCTATGGAAAAAGACTGCCATTGCATCCCACTGGTGAAACATTTGAAGGCGCATTCCTGTATTGTGAAGTGTGCAGATAAAATGGGCCTGAATTCCTTGCATTTACACCAGTGTAAATCCAGAATAATTCCAACAATCTTAGTGGAGTTACGCTTGTGTAAAACAGACATGGGAATCCAGTAGCACTGACTGAGAATATGCATGGAAACATTGTGGGTTTTGTTTTTTTGTCTCTGGTGAGCAACACAGGAAATGGTAGGCTGTGTTGTTTTCAGGAGCAGAAGAGCTATGACTGGTACATTCAAGAGAGACATTAAGGACTGGCAGATTTACCTGGCATTGCCCAACTCCTAAAGTAAGCCTTTTTTAAATAAAAGGAAAATGTACACGCTTTATTGAAATGATTGTATTTTTTAAAAATAGTGTTCTTTTTATGTTAATTTTTATTTTGGTTTTCTTAAAAAGTATAATTAAATTTGTCCATTTATTTTTTTTTTATTATTATTTTTAAAATGGGAATCCCATCAAGGGCATTTTTCTTCATCCCTACAAACTTTTATCTTATCATTCACTATGTTTTAACAAAAAATTGCAATAGTCAGTTTGGTTTCCAGTAACATTTTCTTCTAGTTTTCAAACTTTAAGTATTGATTTGGCTGTGCCAGTACAGATTTCTTCATTTTCATCTTTTTTTGCAAAGGAGTCCTAGTCCAGGTTCATCCTATTTTTCTGACTCATCTTGGTTCAGCCTCTTTCAATATTTGCTCAGATATGTCAGTTTTAATGTTTGGATTTGATTTGACGATTCTTTTCTCTTTTGTTTTATGAGAAGCAATCTCATTCCAGGCTCATCCCATTTTTGGGGCACAACCAAACCCTTACGTTAAGTTACAGTAAGAGGCAGCTGTATACTGACTTCGACGGTCGTATCTATGACTGTTTAGGAGGAGTTCTGAATTGATTCATTCCCCCATGACACACATGCTGTTTCCCAGGGGAAATTTCCCCTTTAAACAGAGAGTGTTGTGATGTATGCAGACTACTAACAAACCTAGTATGGAAGTGATGGAGCAGTGATCCAGGGAGGGCAGAGAGCATGGGTTTCTCTCTCAACTTGGAATGTCTCATTAGAATTCTTTTAAAATTAGAAATGAAAACATTTGCATTTCTCAGCAGAACTGTAAATTGAAAGTAAACCCTCATCTGGCAGCACAGCCAACAAAATCGCCAGAGAAAGCTCAGCTCCTCCAGATTTGTTTTGAATTGTTATTGATGCACCCCGGGCAGCCTTGTGTAGACAGCATTCTCTGTTAGTTGCACAGCCCTGGACTGCTCGTCTCCAGCTTCGTATTCCCCAGACATGGGTTTTGTTTGTTTGTAGTAATGTTTCGAAATGTGTCTTCAACATGCTTCACATTTTTTTTTCCTCTGGGCTGTGAAGCTAACAGGCGGCCGATGCAGTCCTTTTGTTCTTGTACAGGGTCTCAAAGAGAAGAGCCTAAATGTGTATATTACACCCAGCAGAGCACACCTTCACCTCCTTTTGTTTCTGTGTCTGAACGATCACTTGTGGGGGGCCATGAAATGGACAGCTTCTTAAAGCGGAAAGGCAGAGCATCAAAGTCTTGTGGGGGCAGGTTCTGCTTTACTCTCCGTCTTTGAGCATCAACAAAAAGTCATTACTCCTGGACTCTGGTTTGTTCACACAAGTTGTTTCCCACAAATGGTCACTAATTTTGGAGCTACTGGTTTTCCTTGCTATCCCTTCTCAGAGGATCCTGTCTCAGAGGGGTTAGCCATGTTAGTCTATCTCTGCAAAAACAATGAGGAGTTTTGAGGCATATTTATTTGGGCATAAGCTTTTGTGAGTTGAACCCATTCATCTGAAGTGGGTTTTATCCACGAAAGCAGAAGATCTTGATTATTTGCAATGCACCTAAAAGAATGTTTCAGCCAAGACTTCCAGTGACCTGGACAAGTGTCCTTGCTTTTGATTTCGGTTTGTTCACCTGTTATTCCAGTTTGGATATGCTGAATGAGGAGAGATTTGGTAACTGGAAATGCTTCTGGTTTTAGCTGATGTGAATCAATTTGCAGTTTGGTTTTACAAAGTCTTACTGAGCTATTTTCATAGCCAGTCATTGAATCTTTACGCTTAAGCCCAGGAATGGTTTCATTGGCTCTGTGTGTGCCTGCCTGACCTCAGAAAGCTTTTATCTTCAGAACTACTAAACCATACTAAAGTTATCTTAAAACTCCAACAAATCCTAAAAAGGAAACTGACCAGAACATGGATTATAAATAGAAAGGATGGGTTGGGAGCATAACATGACCTGTAGTGACAAGAGACAGAAATGTCCT
Source organism: Carettochelys insculpta (assembly GCF_033958435.1). Classification (NCBI taxonomy): domain Eukaryota; kingdom Metazoa; phylum Chordata; order Testudines; family Carettochelyidae; genus Carettochelys; species Carettochelys insculpta. Next base: position 11,056,476 of record NC_134137.1, on the reverse strand, counting down.
CACAGTAAGCTCTGGATCAAAATATTTCTGCTATTTAAACACACACTTTTGTCTAAATACCATTGATTTGCTGTCTACATTATTACAGGATTTTTGGCAAAAAGAGTAAAGCAGCTCGGAGTTTAAACCAGAAGGGAGCATTAGATCATCTAGTCTGATGTCATGTACGTCACAGATGATAGTTTCATCCAGTTACACTGGCATTGAACCCGTGAATGTGTATTTCACTACAGCATCTTGCAGAAAGGCATTCAGTCTTGATATGAAGACTCCAAAAAATGGAGAATTCATCACTTCCCCTGGGACTTTGTTGCGTGGCTAGTCACCCTGCTAAAAAACCTGTCTATTGCCAGTGTTTAATTTTCCATGAAATAAATGCCAAGGTACAAGCAGTTAGGTGCCAGGCTTAAACAATTTTTTTAAATGATGTTGCAAGTGGCAGAACTGACAGGGCTTTGAACCGCCAGGCCTAGAGGGGCCAGGGCTCAGTACTAGCACAAATGAGCACAGCTTATTGCTGAGCTTGAGTTTGTGAGGCACAGCTTTCAGCCATTGGTTCTTGTTCTGCCTTTCTCTGCTAGATTAGAGAACCTGCTAGAACCCAGTGTTTTCTCCCCAAGAAGGTGCTTATACACCATTCATCTTCGCACCCGAAATGATAGCAAAATCCTCCACCACCACCACAGATTTCAACTGAATGCTTGTTGCAGCATCATTTTCTTAACTTTGGCAGCCAGCGTAGCCATTAGGAATGATTGCTTTACTTAATTTATTTTAAAGAATAAACATTTGAAATTTGAAGTGGCCTTGGTAGCAAACACAGGAGGCTCTGGTGACCTTGCTCTTTGTACAGGCCAGTCAGAGTGGGATAGGTTCATTCCTGATGGCACTTTGAGGACTTCAGTGGAATTAACACTAGGGTGGAATTTGTCCTAGTACATCCTCTCCTGCTTTGCAGCTCACGTTTTCTTCCTCGGTAGCTTAATTCTTCTTCAGTGTACTCAGGAGGCTGCAGTGCCAACATAATATTGGAGGAAGATAGCTGCACAGCCTTGGAAGTACCCTCCCAAAAATGGGAATGCCGTAAAGACCCTGACATGGACAGCTGAGTGCATACCTGAAAACCTATTGAACTGAGCAATGCTGGGCCCTCAAATCTTGGGATGCCCCAGCATCAGTTTGTCTGCACAAAGGGTAAACAATTTGTAATTTTTGTTTTCTTTGCATCCAGGCAGAATGAATTCTATTTAATCTCATGGTGGAGAAAATTAGCGAGCCCTGGGAGGAGGGCCTGTCCAAATTTGGAACAAGTAGGAAACAGAGTAAGAAGGCAGATCTCATCTGCACGTATACACATGCACAGTCATATCCTGAAGCCTATTAAAACTTAAGTATTTACCTGCTTGGAGTAGACCGATCTAGATTATGTCCATTCCATCATGGCTAAGACCTCTGTTTCTGGGTGTCTGTGAATACACAGACAAATCAAGTATCGGAGGGGTAGCCGTTTTAGTCTGGATCTGGAACAGTATCGAAGGGTCCTATGGCACGTTATAGACTAACAGAAAAGTTTTGAGCATGAGCTTTCGTGAGCACAGACTCACTTCATCAGATGCTGGTCAGCCCTTCCTGACTGAGCTAACCTTGTTATCCCCACCCTTGCTCTGGCTTATTTATACCTGGCCCTGCAGATTTCCAAGACCAGCATCTGATGAAGTGAGTCTGTGCTCACGAAAGCTCATACTCAGAACTTTTCTGTTAGTCTGTAAGGTGCCACAGGACCCTTCATTGCTGTTGCAGACAAATCAAATGAGTCTGCAGTTCATTTCATCAGACTGTGGCTCGTGTTCGTCTAGTATTTAAAAACAGACATGGCTGAAAATCTGAAGCTGATCATTTAGTTTCATTGCAAACTTTTCCTAACGTTGGTGTTGCAGTGCCATTGAGACCCTGTGCTGAATTGGGCTTTCTGTCTGGATTTACAGCAGCCTAACTCCCCTGATAGCCATGCAAATGACAGAAGAGTTAGGTCTTGCATGTCCTCGTGTGTACAGCTCGTCGTGCAGTAATAGCTCAGTGGTCCCAGGTACGCAACCCTGCATGTACTAGCCGTTCCCTGTGCCTGTGTGCATTAGGCTGCAGAAGGCCCAGGAGGAGCACCGCACCGTGGAAGTGGAGAAGGTGCATCTGGAAAAGAAGCTCCAGGACGAGATCAGCATTGCCAAGCAGGAGGCGCACCGGCTGCGGGAGCTGCGAGAGGGGACGGAGAATGAGCTGAGCAGACAGAAGTATGCTGAGCAGGAGCTGGAGCAGGCAAGCATTGTATACCCCATGTACAAGCAGAAGCAGGAGGGCGGGATGCCTACATGCTGTGTGGCCATTGCTGCTCCCCAGAAAACACAGCTTTACTCCTGCAAGTGGGCCCTGTTGCTACCACTCTCCCAAATGATCATGGGGAAAAGAGAGGTCCAAATAGGTCTGCCTCTTCCTCATAGAACACTTTCCCCAGAGATTGCTTCTCATAGGGCCGTCTGTGCAATCCCCAGAGAGTTGACATCAGATGCTCTTCCAGTGCTGAGCCGCCCACTTCAAAGCCTCAGCCACCCCCGAAGGGAAGGAACTGAGTTCAGTCCCTATCTCTGATCCCGCAGGGCTGAAATCCAAGCACAGACGCTACCCCTTTTATTTTATATGGCACTCCATTTGTCTGTGTTTTAGGAGAACTTTAGAATTGGGCAGTTGAGGCAGCAACTAAATTACATATCCCCCCACCCTCCTTTCCCCTCCATCTGCCTCCACGCAGCTCAGACACCTTCCGCCAGAATTTACATACAGTTACCCAAGACAGGAGTTTCCTCTTTAGGCTAACATGGACGTACCTCAAAATACACTACAGTTCAGCACATCCACCCCTTCATTGCCACACAAATACAAATTGTATTGTATGTGCTGCGTGTGTGTGGCCTTTCTCTTGTAATCTCCAGTCCCCTATCTGACTCCACTGCTGACCCTCGGAGAAAGGTGGGATTACACCCATTGCCCACTTCCCTTCCTCTTCAAGTTTTGAATGAAACCTGAAGCCAGCTGTGAACTTAATCAATCTGTTGTTTCTTAGAGACCTTCAGGTGGGAGTCCTTGAGTGGGTGAGTAATGGCTTTATCCATCCAGTGTGCACTGTGTGATGTAACACAATCACCACTGAAATGACCTAGAAGCCACGTGTATAATTCACCAGCCCCTTGTACTGACCATACAAGCCAACAGCAACCTATTAGAATCTAAGGTATTTTGGAGTCCCTATGAATCCTGAAGTCTGAGCTCCTCTTGCGCCAGTTGAGGCTGCTAAGGAGGAGGTCTAGTTTGTCAAAGGCCTTGCTGGAGGCTCCTACTGGAGTGATTTAAGGTAGGCATGCCTTAGTGAAATGGGCCTCATCCACCCTAGAAATCACACACTGACCCACTCCCAGTGATGTCAAACCCCACCAAAATATAAGCTGTGCTCAGGCATCACACATTCCATAGCCCATTTCCCCTTTGTGTGTTGGTCCCCTTATTGTCGTTTTACACCTCTGCCTCTCTGGCAAGTTTCCCAAACTCCATTGTTTTGGTTCCAGAGGAACCCTGCTGTCCACGAACATTGTGAACAGACTTCTGACCTCAGATCCAAGTGGGTCATCTCCTTTCTACTCTGAGTGTATACTCAGCACATCCAGGCAGGCAGATAACATGGGTGGGAGTGTGTCAGAACCTAGGTGGACTAGAGAGGACTGAACTCCATGTGTAGTGGGAGATCAGGTCAGTGGAGGTGAGACTGACAGGAGAATTTAGTCCTCACAGACATTATGGTGCAGTCCCCATACTTCTGTAAAAATGTAGGAAAATTACATTTAGCGTTACATTGCAGATAATAGTAAAATGGTGATAGCTAACTATGACATGTGGCTATTCTACAGGCCTCTACTGGTTTACAGACTGGGTTGCGTGTCCTCTTGGGGACATGCAAGCTCTTGTCAGGGGTTACAGAAGAAATGTCCTGTCATGCCAGACCACACAGTCTGTTGAGTAAGGTTTGGCAATCTAATTATGAAGTATATTATGACCCTATCTCAAATGGAGGAAGAGATTTCCTTATTTGGAGAGGGGTACGCCACCCAATAACACGAAACCCACTGCTCTAGAGGGACTGGTAAATGGACTCATGGGTAGAATATGAAATTTCAGGTGTCTGAGTGTAGTGTGATGTCCTTGGCTAGAAATAATGCTTGAGCCAAATGCAGTTTAAATGGAGCTGGGTCAGTGAGGAGGGTAAAGAAACAGATCTAGGTTTACTGAGGGTTCATTAAACATTTACCTTCTCAATCCGGTATGCAGCTGTCTACCTTGGAAAAAGAAAGGGTGGTAGCCAAAGCTGTGTTGACACATGGTTCTTGCTAGCAAAGCACTAATCTGGTCAGAATCCTTAAATAGAAGCTGCTCCAACGTCCAGCGAAGTCAGTATACACACTCCCCTTGAGGCCACAGGGTGTTTGGATCAGGGCCAGAGTGAACGCTAGATGCAAGTGACTCTCTTGTGTTAACAGCCCAAGGTGTTGTCTCAGTTACAGGGACATGGTGAGGTGCGGCCCACACTGCAAACTTTAATTGTGTGATAACCATTCAGGGGACATTACTACTGTAAATGGAGCCTGAATGCGTGGGGATAGCCCTGGTATAACGATCTGAGGGGTCCGTTTAAAGGTTGGGGGATAATGCTTTAAAGGCGAGAGCACACGGTGTACCCCCGAAGGACAGCCTCATACACAGTAACACCCTCTGTTTCTAATCCGGTCTGAGGGGCACAGTGATGTTGAGGTTAGAACACAGTGTTGTGAGTGCAGCAACGAAGGGTCCTGTGGCACCTTGTAGACTAACAGAAAAGTTTTGAGCATGAGCTTTCGTGAGCACAGACTCACTTTATCAGATGCTGGTCTTGGAAATCTGCAGGGCCAGGTATAAATAAGCCAGAGCAAGGGTGGGGATAACAAGGTTAGCTCAGTCAGTAAGGGTGAGGCTTACTACCAGCAGTTGATCTGGAGGTGTGAACACCAAGGGAGGGGAAGCTGCTTCTGTATTTAGCTAGCCATTCGCAGTCTTTGTTTAAGCCAGAGCTGAGGGCATCGAATTTGCAGATGAATTGTAGCTCAGAAATTTCTCTTTGGAGTCTGGTCCTGAAATTTCTTTGCTGTAGAATAGCTACTTTTAAGTCTGCTACTGTGTGGCCTGGGAGATTGAAGTGCTCTCCTACGGCAAAGAAATTTCAGGACCAGACTCCAAAGAGAAATTTCTGAGCTACAATTCATCTGCAAATTCGATGCCCTCAGCTCTGGCTTAAACAAAGACTGTGAATGGCTGGCTAAATACAGAAGCAGCTTCCCCTCCCTTGGTGTTCACACCTCCAGATCAACTGCTGGTAGTTAGCCTCACCCTTGCTGACTGAGCTAACCTTGTTATCCCCACCCTTGCTCTGGCTTATTTATGCCTGGCCCTGCAGATGTCCAAGACCAGCATCTGGTGAAGTGAGTCTGTGCTCACGAAAGCTCATGCTCAAAACTTTTCTGTTAGTCTATAAGGTGCCACAGGACCCTTCGTTGCTGTTACAGATCCAGACTAACACGGCTACCCCTCCGAGTGTTGTGAGTGGGTCTTCTGGGTTCTGCCCCTTGCTCTCATTCTGAGTAAGTCACTTTTGCCTTCTTGCGCCTCAGTTTCCCTATTTTTAAAACAAAGCCGGGGCCTCATCAACATAATTTCCAGTTTCATGCTCTCTCGTGAATACTGCATTTCTGAAAGTTCAGGCTGGGGAAGAGGCTGAACTGGTCTGCAGAGAGAGATTGAGTACCCATTAGATAGCTGCAAGAATCACAGCTAGAACCTGATTGTACTGACCAAGCACCACGTTTTGTGTCTAAATGGTCTTACCCTTTTGCTCCTGTATGAACTTCCTTTTAACAAGCTCTTTGTGTTCGGCTTAATCCCGGCACTGAAAAGAGGCAGCTGCTTGCTCAGAGATGTCGGCATCTCTGCTGTAGGGAGAGCTGTAATTCCATACCTGGCAGATCAGCAGGGAGGGGAACCGAGATTTACAGGGCTCGGAGATAAAGGCTTTGAACAGCTTTACTCTGTCCTTGGCTCTCCCCTCATCCACGCCATTGTAATTCCATTAACTCCATGTAGTTACTCTTCTTGTCACTTGTACCAGCATAAATCTGAATCAGGCCCTCTTCTTGTCCCTTCAGCCAGCATAAATCAGAATCAGGCCCTGTCTCGTCAGACTGCGAGAGATAGACCAGATCTGCATTGTATAACATTCTGCTTAACCGCATTGGTAGCTGAAGTGATAAGGGAGAACCACAGCTCAGTGCCTGACTTGTGGTAGAGAGAAACACATCAGAAGGAATCCAAGCTGTAGAATGTAGGGAAGCATCAGAGAGGTCGCCGGGTTAGCCTGTATCTTCAAAAACAACAAGAAGTCTTGAGGCACCTTATAGACTAACAATATTTTGAGCGTAAGTGTAACAGTTTATCTTCCAAAATATACTCATCACTCATTTAACAAGTACTTTACTGATGAGTACTCGCTAAAACAAGCAACATATGTACCTACCTTTATTCACTATATGAGTGAACTTCCCCCCTTATGTGAGCAGGGTCCCTGGCTGGAGATGAGCCAGCCATAGGGTCCCTGTCCGGGAGGCTGGGAGAGCCACAGCCCTGCAGCTGGCTCCGCTTCAGTCGTGGGGTCCCTGGCCAGGGGAGGGGATGCCTGAAGCCCTGCGGCTGGAGCAGAGCCGGTTGCTCAGCCCCAGATGTGGGGTGGGGAGACCTGCAGCCCTGCAGCTGGAGCCTTCTCCCTCCCCTCCCTCAGACATGCAGCTGTCTGACAGCCCTTGGGCTGGGGAAGGAGAGGGAGAAGGCTCTTAGCTTGGTTCCCGCCCCTGCAATGGCAGGAACATGAAACTGACCAGCCATGAGCTGATCAGTTTCCTGGCCCCACAAGCCATGAGGAGACTGGAACCAGCCGGTCCCTGGTTCCCAGCTCCTGTCACTCTGGGAGCCAGGAAACTCACCAGACCTGGTGGTTCCTGGCTCCCCTCCCCTTGCAGGAAAATTTAAGTTATGCAGGGGTTGCAGGAACAACTCAAGGGTTTACTGTATTAGGAACCGCCTCACCCTCCCCGCAGGCCTCACTCTCGGCCAGGTTTAACCCCATCCCTGAAGGCCCAAACCACCCCCAGCCTCACACCCCCCTGCAGCCCCAAACTGCCCCCAGGCTTACACCCCCCAGCAGACCAAAACTGCCCCCAGCTTTACACCATTGCCCCCTGCAGCCCCAAACTTCCCCCAGTCATAGACTCCCGCTGCATCCCTCAACAGCCCTGGCCTTCGACACTCCTCCTCCTCCCGCAGCCTCTTCACCGGGGCTGCTAGGCTGGGTGGCTCCCCCAGCCCTCCTGCTCCCAACAATTAACTCAAGTATTAAGGTTTCAGCACCTAGGCATAAGGTAATTGCTATCCCCACCGATAGAGACAGCTGCCATCTCCAGCAGCTATTTCTGTTGATAGATATCTGCCTGAGGCAACAGTGTTAACAAACTGCAAATGGCTTCTGTAACAGCCTCATGCAGCTGGGAACTGCCCAGCTGGTGACCTTTAACAAATCTAATGGGACCTTGTTTGGGTCCTGACCCATAGGTTGGGAATCCCTGCTCTACGTACAGAACAACAAGAAGTCTTGTGGCACCTTATAGACTAACAGATATTTTGGAGCATAAGCTTTCGTGGGCGAAGACACGGTTCATCAGATGCATGAGTGGGGGGTGGGGGGGTTTCAGAGGGGTATTTAAAGAGTGGGGTCCCAGTAAGAGGGAGGGCCAGAGCTGACAAAGTCTATTCAGCAAGGTGGAAATGGCCCAGTATCAACAGTACTTATCAAAAGAGGTAAAAACAAGTCAGATCAGACTCTGACAAAGGCTCACATCCCCCTGTCTGATCTGACTTGTTTTTACCTCTTTTGATAAGTACTGTTGATACTGGGCATTTCCACCTTGCTGAATAGACCTTGTCAGCTCTGGCCCTCCCTCTTACTGGGACCCCACTCTTTAAATACCCCTCTGAAACCACCTCCCCACTCATGCATCTGATGCAGTGGGTCTTTGCCCACGAAAGCTTAAGCTCCAAAGTATCTGGTAGTCTATAAGGTGCCACAAGACCTCTTGTTGTTCTCAAAGCTACAGACTAACACAGCTACCTCTCTGATGCTCTACATACACACACTCTGTCCTATTTCTGGCACCAGACTATTCAAATACATCAGAAAAGTACCTAAACTCGTCTGATTTATGTCAAGTTACAAGCACTTGGAATGAATTGGAGACTTTCACATGTCTTTAAATGGCGATTTAGTGTCACTCTTATGAGTTTTTGCCTACAAGCAGAAATTTGGGAACCAATTGTGCTCGTATAGCGGGAGATGAGTGTATCTGTTAGTCTATAAGGTGCCATAGGACTTCCTGTTGAATGGAGGGAAGTCCTGCTGGCTGCTCCATTTGTTCATGTAGCAGCTTCTCCTGTGCAGGAGGGGCCACAGGAAAGAGAATGGTGCTGTTCTACTCAACTGATAGCACGATTGTCTGCTTGGCTCAGTGAATAGGAATTCTCTCTCTTACACTGACCTCAAGCCCCAGCCTGCAGGGAGACGGTTTCCTGGAGATTTCATTTTCTTTTTAGTGCCAAGTCAAGTATTGGGGCTATCACCAAATGTCTGCTGGAGGGGCTACCTCGGAGAGTGTGAACTGGAAGGAAAGGGTCCCTGTTTCTCCTATGCCTTCCTGTAATGTTGCTGCTCTGACTGTTTCCATGGCAGGTCCGAATGGCTCTGAAGAACGCAGAGAAGGAGCTTGAATCTCACTGCAGCTGGGCCGCACCAGAGGCCTTGCAGAAATGGCTCCAGCTGACCCACGAAGTGGAGGTCCAGTACTATAATATCAAGAAACAGAATGCAGAGAAACAGCTGCTGGTGGCCAAAGAGGGGGTGAGAACTTTGGTCTTGGTAGTCCTGAATTCTTCCCACCCTGAGGCTGGGGAATTAAATCCATAAATAGATAGCTCGATAGACCTAGAACGTCTCTCTCTGTGCAGCTCTCTCCTGCCTGCTGCCATATCTGGCTGGCCTGTTAAAATGCAACAGTAAGAAATCCTTGCTTGCAGGTACTCAGCCCCAGTCCCGTAACTGTGCACTGCTCTTTGAGCTGTTTTGTGTGAGGTGTGTAGCATAGTGACAATAATATGCGACTGTTGCTTTGTGTACAGAAATATAGGGTTGATCCTCAGAGGTCATCTACTGATTCTAGTGTATCCCTTCCCATGCTGAAGCAGAATAAAGTACACCAAACCATCCCTGCCAGGTGTTTGCCTAACCTGTTCTTAAAGCCATAGGGGTTCCATGGCTTCCCTTGAAAGCTTACTGCAGAGCTTAACTGTCCTTGTGGTTAGAAAGATTTCCTAATATCCCACCTAAATCTCTCTGACTGCAGATGAAGCCCATCTCTCCAAGTCCTACACAGTGGACATGGAAAACAATTGATCACCACCCTTGGTGTAACATCCCTCAGTGTATTCAAAGGCTGTTATCAGGTCTCCCCCTCATTCGTGTTTTCTGGAGACTAAGCATGCCCAGGTTTTTTAACCCCTCTGATAGGTCAGGGATTTTAAACCTCTCAGTTTTGGTGCTTTCCCTCTGCTCTCTCTCCCATTTGTTCACATCTTTCTTAAAGCCTGGTGCCCAGCACTGAACACAATGCTCCAGTTGAAACCTCACTGTGCTGCATGTAGTGAGACAGTTACCTCCCATAACTGCCATATGACACTCTTGTTAATGGATCCCAGAATGAAATCGACTTGTTTCAAAGCATTGTTGGCTCGTGTTCAGTGTGTGACCCATTGTAACCCTCAATTCCTTTTCATCAGTACTGCCACTAGACACTGTCCCCATTTTGTGGTTGTATGTTTGATTCACCTGTTTTTAGTGTAGTACTTTGCTTTTGTCATCATCGTAGTTCGTGTGGATTTGAGACCAGTTCTCCAATTTGTCAAGGTCATTTTAAATTTAAATTACGTCCTGCAGAGTGCTGCAGGCCTTCCCAGCTTGAGGTCATCTGCAGATTTTATAAGCATCTCTCCACTCTGTTCTCCAAGTCATTAATGAAAATGTGGACTAGTACCGAGCTAAGGACAGATAGATCCCTGTGGGTCCCCATTAGGTACATCCTTCCAATCTGACAGCCAACAATTGATTACTGTCCTTCGGGTACGGTCTTTCAACTATTTGTGCCAGCACCTTATAATCATTTGGTCCAAGAACATAAGAGTCCGTACTGGGTCAGATGAGGTCACCAAGCCTAGTGCCCTGTCTCCTGACAGTGGTTGGTGCAGATTCCTCAGAGGGAATGAACACGAGGAGAGCAGTTCTCGAGTGATACATCCCATGCTGTCCAGTCCCAGGTTCTGGCAGTCAGAGGGTTAGGGACATCCAGAGGACAAGGCTGTGTCCCTGACCATCTTGGTTAATAACCTGTCCTTCACGGACTTAGGTATTTCTTTTTTTAGCCGAATTATACTGTTGGCTTTTACAACATTCCCTGGCAATGAATCCCACAGGTTGACTCTGTGACGAAGTACTGCCTTTTGGTTGTTTTTAATTTCCCTGGCGACCCCGATTTATGTCGTGTGTCTCGTTAGTTTTCTCTGTCCTAAGATGAACAGTTCCAGTATTTTTAATCTCTCCTCATATGGAAACTTCTGTATCTCAAATCACATATATCTTTTATGAGATGGGGTGGCCAGAAGTGTACATAGGAGGATTCAAGGGGTGGGTCTACCATGGATTTACATAGTGGCATTGTGATATTTTTCTCTTGTTATCTATCCCTTTCCAAATGGTTCCTAACATTCTTTTTTTTTGAATTCTGCTGCACACTGAATGGATGTTTCCGGAGAACTGCCTGTGATGATTCCAAGGTTTCCTTTGGGAGTTAACAGTTAATTTAGACCCCATCGCTTTGTATGCATAGTTGGGTTATGTTTTCCAACATGCATTATTTTGCAACACGTTTTCTCAGTTGATAGTAACAGAGAGATAGCCGTGCTAGTCTATACACTATCAAAACAAAAACCAGTCCAGCAGCACTTTAAAGACTAGCAAAATAATTTATTAGGTGGTGAGCTTTCGTGGGACAGACCCACTTTTTCAGACCATAGCCAGACCAGAGCAGACTCAATATTTGAAGCACAGAGAACCAAAAACAGTAATCAAGGAGGACAAATCAGAAAACAATGATCAAGGTGAGCAAATCAGAGAGTGGGGGCGGAAGGTCAAGAATTAGATTAAGCCAAGTATGCAGACAAACCCCTGTAGTGACTCAGAAAATTCCCATCCTGGTTCAAACTACACGTTAATGTGCCGAATTTGAATATAAAAGTCGGCTTGGCTGCTTCCCTTTGAATAGCAGTGTGAAAGTTTCTTTTTCAGTAACACACATACTTTTAATAGTAACAGAGAGGAAGCTGTACTTGTCTATACACTATCAAAACAAAACATCAAAAATATCAAAACATCAACTCCATACTTTTAAGTGTTTAACAGAATGCCCCATTCCATTAAAATGTTGACTAACTGGTTTGTGGATCTGGAGTGTTTTGATGTATGTTTTGTGCCCATTCACCCTTTGTCTAAGGGAGTTAGAAGTCTGTCCAATATACAAAGCATCTGGGCATTGTTGGCACATGGTGGCATCTGTGATGTTAGCAGAGGAGCATGAGAAAGTGCCCGTGATTCTGTGGGTAACCTGGTTAGGTCCAGTGATGGTATTTGCCGAGAAGATATATGGACAAAGCTGGCAGTGGGCTTTGTTGCAAGGAAAGGTTCCAGGACTGGTATTCCTGGGGTATAGACTGTGGCTGTTCGTGAGGATCCTCATAAGGTTGGGAGGTTGTCTGTACGAGAGAACAGGCCTGTCACCTAGGGCCTTCTGGAGCGTGGCATCCTGATTAAGGATAGGTTGTAGGTCTTTAATAATTCGTTGCAGTGGTTTGAGTTGGGGGCTGTAGGTGATGACCAGTGGTGTTCTGGTTTTGGCTTTTTTGGGCCGATCTTGGAGTAGTTGGTCTCTGGGTATTCGTCTGGCCCTGTCGATTTGTTTTTTCACTTCTCCTGGTGGGTAATTAAGGTGTATGAATATTTGGTAAAGATCATGTAGTTTTTGGTCTCTGTCAGTTGGATCAGAGCAAATGCGATCGTACCTAAGAGCTTGACTGTAAACAATGGATCTACTCACGTGTGCAGGATGGAAGCTAGAAGGGTGTAGGTAAGTACAGCGATCAGTAGGTTTTCGGTACAGTGTGGTACTGATCAGGCCATCCCTGATTAGTACTGGAGTGTCCAGGAAATGTATCTCTTGCATGTTGTAATCGAGGCATAAGTTGATGGTGGGGATGTAGATTGTTGAAGTCTCTGTGGAATTCTTCTAGAGTCTCTATACCATGGGTCCAAATCATAAAGATGTCATCAATGGATCTTAAGTAGAGGAGGGGTAATAGGGGACGAGAGCTAAGGAATCGTTGTTCCAGGTCAGCCATAAATATATTGGCATATTATGGGGCCATGCGGGTGCCCACAGCAGTTCCACTAATCTGGAGGTATAAATTGTCCCCAAATCGGAAATAATTGTGTGAGAGCAAAGTTACAGAGGTCAGATACCAGACTGGCTGTGGTGACATCAGGGATGGTATTCCTGATTGCTAGTAATCCGTCTTTATGTGAAATATTAGTGTCTAGAACCTCTACATCCATTGTGGCAAGGATGGCGTTATCAGGAACTTTTTCCAATGTTTTGTAATTTCCTCAGGAAGTCGGTGGTATCTCGGAGATAGCTGGGAGTGTTGGTGGCATAGGGTTTGAGGAGGGAGTCCGCATAACTGGATTGTCCAGTGGTAAGGGTGCCAGTACTCAAAATGATAGGGCGTCCAGGGTTTCCACAATATGCCAATACATTTATGGCCGACCTGGAATAACTTTGGGCAAAAGTCAGCATGGTTTCTGCAGAGGGAAGTCGTGTCTAACTAATCTATTAGAATTCTTTGAAGGGGTTAATAAACATGCGGACAAGGGGCACCCAGAGGACATAATATACCTAGATTTCCAGAAAGCCTTTGACACGGTCCCACACCAAAGGCTTTTATGTAAATTAGGCGGTCACGGGATAGGAGGAAAGATCCTTTCATGGATCGGGAATTGGTTAAAAGACAGAAAACAAAGGGTTGGAATAAATGGTAAATTTTCACAATGGAGGGGGTAACTAGTGGTGTTCCCCAGGGGTCAGTTCTGGGACCGATCCTGTTCAACTTGTTCATCAATGATCTAGAAAATGAGGTAAGCAGTGAGGTGGCAAAGTTTGCAGATGACGCCAAGTTGTTCAGGACAGTCAAAACCAAAAGGGATTGTGAAGAACTACAAAAAGATCTCAGCAAACTGAGTGATTGGGCAGCAAAATAGCCAATGAAATTTAATGTGGGTAAGTGTAAGGTAATGCACATTGGAAAAAATAACCCAAATTACACGTACAACGTGATGGGGTCAAATTTAGCTACGACAGATCAGGAAAGGGATCTTGGAGTTATAGTGGATAGTTCTCCGAAGACATCCACGCAGTGTGCAGCGGCAGTTAGTAAAGCAAATAGGATGTTAGGAATTATTAAAAAAGGGATAGATAATAAGACAAAAGATATCATACTTCCCCTATATAAAACCCTATGGTACGCCCACATCTTGAGTACTGTGTGCAGATGTGGTCTCCTCACCTCAAAAAAGATATATTGGCATTAGAAAAGGTTCAGAAAAGGGCGACTAAGATGTTTAGAGGTTTGGAACGGGTCCCATATGAGGAGAGGCTAGAGAGACTGGGACTTTTCAGTCTGGAAAAGAGGCGATTGAGGGGCGATATGATAGAGGTATATAAAATCATGAATGGTGTGGAGAAAGTGAATATAGAAAAATTATTTACCTTTTCCCATAATACAAGAACTAGGGGACACCAAATGAAATTGATGGGTAGTAGGTTCAAAACTAATAAAAGGAAATTTTTCTTCACACAGCGCACAGTCAACCTGTGGAACTCCTTGCCGGAGGAGGCTGTGAAGGCCAGGACTCTATTAGGGTTTAAAAAAGAGCTTGATACATTTTTGCAGGTTATGTCCATAAATGGCTATTAGCCAGGGGTAAAGTATGGTGCCCTAGCCTTCAGTACAAGGGCAGGAGATGGATGGCAGGAGATAAATCACTTGATCATTGTCTTCTGTTCTCCTTCTCTGGGGCACCTGGCATTGGCCACTGTCGGCAGACGGGATACTGGGCTGGATGGACCTTTGGTCTGACCCAGTATGGCCGTTCTTATGTTCTTATGCCTCGATGACTCCACGCAAGAGATACATTTCCTGGACACTCCAGTACTAATCAGGGATGGCCTGATCAGTACCACACTGTACCGAAAACCTATTGATCGCTGTACTTACCTACACCCTTCTAGCTTCCATCCTGCACACGTGAGTAGATCCATTGTTTACAGTCAAGCTCTTAGGTACCATCGCATTTGCTCTGATCCAACTGACAGAGACCAAAAACTACATGATCTTTACCAAATATTCATACACCTTAATTACCCACCAGGAGAAGTGAAAAAACAAATCGACAGGGCCAGACGAATACCCAGAGACCAACTACTCCAAGATCGGCCCAAAAAAGCCAAAACCAGAACACCACTGGTCATCACCTACAGCCCCCAACTCAAACCACTGCAACGAATTATTAAAGACCTACAACCTATCCTTAATCAGGATGCCACGCTCCAGAAGGCCCTAGGTGACAGGCCTGTTCTCTCGTACAGACAACCTCCCAACCTTATGAGGATCCTCACGAACAGCCACAGTCTATACCCCAGGAATACCAGTCCTGGAACCTTTCCTTGCAACAAAGCCCACTGCCAGCTTTGTCCACATACCTTCTCTGCAAATACCATCACTGGACCTAACCAGGTTACCCACAGAATCACGGGCACTTTTTCATGCTCGTCTACTAACCCCATAGATGCCACCATGTGCCAACAATGCCCAGATGCTTTGTATATTGGACAGACTTCTAACTCCCTTAGACAAAGGTTAATGGGCACAAAACACACATCAAAACACTCCAGATCCACAAACCAGTTAGTCAACATTTTAATGGAATGGGGCATTCTGTTAAACACTTAAAAGTATGTGTGTTACTGAAAAAACACTTTCGCACTGCTATTCAAAGGGAAGCAGCCAAGCTGGCTTCTATATTCAAATTCGGCACATTAACGTGTGGTTTGAACCGGGATGGGAATTTTCTGAGTCACTACAGGGGTTTGTCTGCATACTTGGCTTAATCTAATTCTTGACCTCCCACCCCCACTCTCTGATTTGCTCACCTTGATCATTGTTTTCTGATTTGTCCTCCTTGATTACTGTTTTTGGTTCTCTGTGCCTTAAATATTGAGTCTGTTCTGGTCTGGCTACGGTCTGAAGAAGTGGGTCTGTCCCACGAAAGCTCACCACCTAATAAATTATTTTGCTAGTCTTTAAAGTGCTACTTGACTGCTTTTTCTTAGTTTATCTGTAAGATTTCTTCTGCAGTTCTCCCTCGTCCACTAGGTTAGTCATCTTAAAGAAAGAAATTAGGTAGGTTTGACAATCCATATTCACCCTTACTTATTATCCTGTTAACATCTGGGTGCCTAAAATGGATGGTTTAATCACTTGTTCCAGTGTTTTTCCGGGTATCAGGTTGACTGGTCTATTGTCTTCTGGGTCCACTTTCTAAAGACTGGTGCTGTGTTTGCCATTTTCCAGTCCTCTGACCTCCACCATCCTCCTTGAGTTCTCAAAGATAATTGCTAATGATTCTGAGACTGCTTCAGATAGTTCCTTAAGTGCTGTGGGATGAATTTCATCAGACTGTGCCAATGTGGACATATCTGAGTATTTGTTTACTCTGTTCATTGTCTGTTGACTCTTTTGTATTAGTTATGTTCAGTGTCTGGTCACCATTAACCTTTTTAATGAAGACTGCAGCAAAATAGGCATTAAACATCTCAGCTGTCTTGATGTCATCTATTATTAGCTCTGTTTCCCTGCTAAGCCACATCCCTGCACCTTCCTTCAACTTTTTCTTGCTCCGAATGTATTTATAGAACCTCTTCTCATACCTTTTATGTCACTTGCCAGGTGTAACTCATTTTGCACCTCAGCTTTTCTGATTTATGTTATCCCTGCATGCATTTGTTATGCATGCTTAGTGGTTAATCATGTTTCCCTGGAGATTTGATGATCTCAGGTACTGGTGTAATGTTTTACATTTTCAAAATTCTGCATACACCTTAATAAAGCCACCCAACACAGTTGTTAGTCCCTTTACAGAGGGGGAAATTGAGTCACAAAGAGAAGAATCGTTCAGTTTTGTGTCACAGCGGGTTTAGAAGTGTTGAATTCTAGGTTCCCCACCGCATATTCAGGGCATTAGACAACTCTGCTGTTCATTGAGCAAGCAGCTTTCGATGGATACATTTAAACCTTCTAACATGCATAACTAGCTATTGCATGTCGTACAGGAAGTTTCCACAGTGCCGCCCCCCAGCTCCCCCGAGAAGAAATCTGGTCCCAGGTGTCATGTGTACAAGGGCCGTGAAATTTCTGCCGTGTAAAATGTATACGTAGTCTTAGCTAGCTCTGTCATTTCCCTGTTCCCAGCTGTTTAA
This sequence comes from Carettochelys insculpta, assembly GCF_033958435.1. Classification (NCBI taxonomy): domain Eukaryota; kingdom Metazoa; phylum Chordata; order Testudines; family Carettochelyidae; genus Carettochelys; species Carettochelys insculpta. The sequence goes on along the minus strand of NC_134137.1, from coordinate 11,039,611 downwards.
AATCTTCTGAGCGATGCAGAGCAGCAGAAGGGAGCAGGAAGCTCTTGCACCCAACGTGCATGGCTCTCTTGACATTGTGCAGCAGGAAGAGGTGACAGGACAGAGATGAGTCTTACCACATTCCGCCCACAAACGCCGTAGCACTTCAGCCATTTCCTGTGAGGTTTCAGCTGCAGTGTTCCTGGCCCTGCTCTGCCTTTTGCAATTCTGCAGCAAACATTAGAGCACAGAGACCAAAGAGCTGTATGTAGGAACGTGAGATTCAAATGTGTTCTAGAGGAGGCAGAACCCCATTTCAGGATGTTAGGATCCTGCTGGGGAAGTTTTTTGTTGGTCTTTTGGTAACGAGCTGGTGGGATGGCAGGAGTCGTTAGCTGTACAGTTGTAGCAGGTGCTCTGAAATCTAGTCCTGACCCTGCTCTCATCTAACCCCCTTGCCAGCGTGGTACTTGAAATAACAGCCTTAGATAAAGAGGCAGTTCAGGCTACTTGCATGTGCACAGTCACAAGGCTATTTCTGTCGTACCCACTTTTGGGATATCGTTGTCTGGAGGAAACACATGGGTTGATCCTTCCGGTTACTTTTCTCTGTTGATATGTTTCAGGCAGAAAAAATTAAAAAGAAGCGAAACACTCTCTTCGGCACGTTTCACGTTGCACACAGCTCCTCCCTCGACGACGTTGATCATAAAATCTTAACTGCAAAGTGAGTATCCACCATGTCACTTTCTGCTGTTCCCCCTGAACCTGGCCCCTCACACACAGGCAACTGCAAAGTTGCCCTGCCCCCAGGGGTGGTCTCATTTTGCTTTGCCTCATTAGGGCGAGACCCAGACCTGCAGCTCACGTCTGTGGATCCTGAACTCTGAGGATCAGTCATTCTGTAGTAACCATTTACTCCCAAGTGGAAAATCAAGTCCCAGCCATTTACACTGGTTACAGATCCCATGTCTCTTGCATTGGGACAATTTTCTTGCTCTAGCCTGTTGCTGGATGTGCTATGTAGTGGCCGTGTTCCTTCTCAAAGGGTCCTTGATCTGTTCTGTAAGTCCCTCCCTTTCACGGTGGAAGCGTTCACTGGGACTTTTGGAAGGTACCTGTGAATTCTATGCCACGTTTCCTTAGCGCGAGACTTTGAGGTTTACGTGAGTCAGGCCTCTATCAAGATTCTTTGATGCTGGCTGTTGTTGTCACACAGACAATCTGTATGGGGGGTTAACACACAAGAAAATCCCATCCCAAAGTGACTATTACGTCAGTCTCTGCAGGGAGGCCCGATGAAATGCAGCCCTGGGAGGAATCTCAGCTGAATTCTCCAGCTCCCTCCTCCAGGCTCACTAGGCTCTTCTGTCTGGTGTAACTGATTTCCACTCTTTCTCGTTTGCTATTCCTATTACCCCGTGTGCACCTGGTTCTCAGGCAAGCCTTGAGCGAAGTGACGGCCGCACTGCGGGAACGCCTGCACCGCTGGCAGCAAATCGAGCTGCTCTGTGGCTTCCAGATTGTCAACAACCCAGGCATCCACACGCTCGTAACAGCCCTGAACATCGATCCCAGCTGGGTGGGCACGCCCCGGCCCAACCCCTCCCACTTCATCATGACGGACGATCTGGACGATTTGGACGAAGAGATTGTCTCTCCCTTGTCCATGCAGTGTATGTATCCCCGGCGAGATGACGCACTGAGATGGGATAGCCCTTAGCCACTGGGAGAGCAGTGTGGTACTTTAGATAAGCACAGGGAGGTGGGATGCTTTGGAAGGGAACAGCGTAAACGTATTGTTTGAGTGAGAGTCACTCTTTTGCTGGTGTGTCATTATAAGCTGGTCCCCATTGCCCCATGGCGCCCATGAGGGACAGACGTTGCTGCTCGTGGCTGTCTAGGGCAGAAGGCAGAGCGAGACATGCTCTGTGTGGGCAGAGCAGGGGAAGAGAGGGTGTTGGTGTAGGTGGAGGGGGAAGGGGTCCAGACAGCTGTTGGCTGAATCTCAGTTAGAACCACTTACCAGTCACAGCTTCAGCAGAAGTGTGAAAGGGGTGGAAGCAGGTGCTTTGCTGAGAGCCTCTAGGCCAGGCTCTAACCAGGCTAAAAGGTATTGGCAAATCTGAATGAAAACCCCTGAGTACAAAGCAGAGCAGCATCTCCAGCGTCGCGGCATGGGCCTGGGCTGAATTGTCAGGTGGCTCTAGCGTACGGTTTCCCGAGATCCTCAGCACCTGTAGTGCCAGGCTCCCAGCAGGCAAAAATCAGGCTAGCTCAGTTGACTAAGGCTACGTCTGCACTACCCCGAAGATCGACCCGCTCTTGGACGTGCAAAATCAACCTCTCGGGTTGTAGTTGACCCCTGTTTTCCTCATGAGACAAGGAGGAAGGGAGGTCGACAGGAGAAACTCTCCCATCGACCTCCCCCAGTATGGACGGCCAAGTTAGCCAAGCACAGATGCACTGATTTTAGCTACGCTATTGCCATAGCTTGAATTGCGTATCTGTGGTCGTGTAGAAGCCACACTGCTTTACAGCAAAGAGCCTGTCTGGCTCACTGGGGGGTGCATGGCCTAAGCGCTTTTGCAAACCCAGCCCTTGGCATCTCCAGCTGGGCTCCTGACATGAGTGACCCCTTAGTTTCACCACCGCCTGGCCCCCCGAGAGCCTGGGGGGTGGGTGCCGTTGCCTGGGTGTGGGTGTCCTGCAGGGGAGAAGGGTGGTGCTGTGGTTGATCTGTTCCTGTTGAGAATGCTGCTGAGTACCAGTGATGATGATGCCTGTAAATCAAACTTTTCTCTCTCCCTTTCAAACCTGATTGGCTAACCCCAGACGCGGCCTGGCTTTTGGGGCGCAGGTTCAGTGACCGCTCGTCTATCTCCTCGGAGGAGCAGTCCCTCTGGAAATACCCTGGTTTGGTTCTCTTGGTTGTTTTTATTTTCACCTGCTGGACTAAAATTTACCCACAATTTTTCCAACTTTTTGGTACACGGACTAACTCACATGCTCTTTTCCAGTGAGACATTAGCATCTGTACTAACCTCTGGGCAGAGTCTGCTGGGATGAAGAAGAATCACGTCAGCTCCTTCCTCCTCCTCTTGTGTTGGGGTTTTGCAAACCAGGGTTTGGAACATGGTTTTGTTCAGGCCTTGGAGGGTAAATGCTGTTCCCCTCCCACTCCCCGGAGGACATGGAGAGTCAATGGTCAGCAGTGCTCTCCCTCTCTCGGGGTGGTTCAGGCTATAGGAGAGAGATGTCGCTCACAGCTGGGTCTGCTTGGGTGCTCAGGTGCAGCCAGCTTTGCCAGATCAGGCAGGGTGTCTCCTGTTCCCGAGACCCAGTGAGGACGGCGTGCTGAGCTCCTGCAGGGCCGGAATGTCCTGTGCGACTCCCCACTTCCACTGGTTATTTCGCCCTCCGTGTCGCACTGCAGGGCTGGCCTGTGTGTAATGGAGGAGGACGGATGTAGAGTGCCGTGAAGATCTGCCTCTAAAATAAGGGCAGCGGGGTGACCCCAGCCAATGTGTAAAGTGAGAAGCGAGACACAAGGTGCTGAGGGTTTGACTGATGACTGTGTAATTACTCTGGCTAAACCGGAGTGGAACTCCACTGGCTCACGTGGAATTATAGGATGGTTAACGTGTCATAGTCAGGCCCGGAAAAGTAACCAAGAGCTCTGATGCACAATCTGTTAATGTTTATAAGTCACAGGCTCCTCATGCAAAAGGGAAACACACTGGGGTTGTGAGTGACCCCAGACCACACTGGATATGTCTCCACGGGGTTTAACAATCCACAGATCGCCCAGGGGCAGCTGGCTCTGGCTCTGGAGATATTCACTCTGTGGTGCTGGGACTCCACCCCCCCCTTGTGCCGCAGCTGGAGCCCAAGTGACTATCTAGTAATGTTCAGCCCTGCAGCCCAAGCCCTGTGAGCCCACCAGTTGACCCAGGCCAGCTGTTACCCCCCCGTAGATGCACCTGCAGAGGTTGGATTTGAAAGCAGGAGTCCTGACTTCCAGTCCGAGCGCTAGCAGGCAAACCCCAGGGGCACGACAGGTGTGTAAGGAGCAAAGGTGGGGAATGAAAAAAATTCCTACATCCATGGAGGGGATGACTCAGTGGTTAGAGCATTAGCCTTCTAAACAAAACAAAGGGTTGTGAGTTCAGTCCTTGCAGGGAACTTTCAAGGGTCTGGGGCGGGTTAAATTTGAAAAAAAAAAAATTGCCAGGGATGGAGATAGGTCCTGCTGTGAGGGTCAGGGACTGGACTCGGTGACTTCTCGAGGTCTCTTCCAGCCCTACGAGATATGTATCACCATGTTTCCAAGGCTTGAAGGGACCACTGGGAGCATCTAGTCCAACCTCCTGCCTTGCACAGGCCAAGGACCCGCCCCCATAAAGAGGAGTGGACAGGCCCCCCAAGGCGAATGTGTCCCAGTAAGGAGAGATGAGCCCTCAGTTCTGCAGACTGTCCTCTGCCTGCTGTATGATACTGAAACTTCCCTGGGCCAGTACTTTGGCTGTGCACTGAGCTCTGCTGGGAGAAGAGGAAGTCTGACAGTCTGAATAGCCCCAGCTCCTCATTGAGTGATGGCTCACGTGCATTCCAAGTTGGCTGTGCGCTGGTGCATACCCAGTTGGCAGAAGTTTTTTGCCCTAGCCAGTAGCCATAGGGTAGGTGTGGTGCCCCCCAGGAGAGGTGTCTGTATGGCAACCAATACATGCACTGCCTGACCCACCACCTGCTCAGTTCCTTCTCCCGCTCTGTCCCTTGTTGGAGCTCTCTCTTCTTCTGTAGTCAGCTGGTAGCCGTGGCTTGTAAATTAGTTAGTAATTGTCAGTGTAAATAGTTGTAAATAGTTTAGATAGTCACTTATCACTTGTAAATAGTTTTCACTTAGTTATCAGTGAGCTGAGGCAGGGCTTTAACCCCTCTTGGTGCTTCTTCGGCCCCAGGGCATCTCTGGCTCCCCAGGTTTCAAAACCTGTTCAGAACGTGGCGAACGAATGCCCAAGAGTGGTCCCCTCGGGATTTGTCTGAGTTGCCTCGATGAGGTTCACCTTTGTGAACGTTGCACCATCTGTAAGGCCTTCAAACCTAGGACTCTAAAGGACAGAGCGCAACGTTTAAAAGTCCTTCTGATGGAAGAGGCCTTGCGCCCAGACGTCTCCCCGGCAGAAGCTCAGAGCAGCGCATCGCTGGTGCGGAGCACTCCAGCACCATTGGTGCCATAAGAAAGTTCCCAACGTCGGGACGAGGGGTCAGCACCTAGCGCTACGAGACGACCCGGAAGCCAGTCCCCAGTGCCTCGGAAGGAGAAGCAGCATGAACAGGGCTGGTCCCCAGGAAGGGTCAATCGCCGAGAACCCTCCAAGGTGTCTGCCAGATAGCACCATGAGTTGGGTCATGAATTGTGGGCGTCCACGTTGCTGCAAAGTGGGAGCCTGCACTCTGAGGCTGCCCTCATTCAGTGCAAGGCAGGGCCTGTTGCAATCATGGTGCCGGGATTGAAGCCGTGCCGGGAGTCCTCATCGCCAGTGGAGGGACCTTCCTAGACCCAGGCACCAGCGCAGACCACCGGGCAGGAGTCATCCTGTATAGCACCATCGCAGTTCCTGGCACTGGACCAGCCTCCCCAAGGCGGACCTGCGGTGAGCCCGTCCAGCGAGCTTTATCACACGGCTCAGGGGAGACAGGAGCCTGCACAAACCACAGGCTCCATGGCACCACCCTGGTCGTCAGCATCAGAGTCCGACTCTTATTACTGCAGTTCAGTCAAGAGCAGGCGCATGAGATTGTCGCACCGCCGCAGAGGTTGGCAGCCGAGTCAGCAGCCTGGGGACAAGGGTTGGCAGGCATCCTCTCATGACGCACCCAGTGGCCCTTTTGGGCAGCATGGGCAGCCCATGAAATGCAAGGGCAGGCCGTGGGACTCCCTGCTAGGGCGCCCGGCACGCCCCAGACCAATTGCTAGGGCTGACTGTGTCGGAGGCCCCTTCGGTGAGCACGGCACCGGCATCAGCACCATCACAGATGGCACCAGCTCAACTTTGGACACCACCCTTGCAGGGTCCAAGTGGCACTGGTGGGCCCAGTGCTGTCCCAGGTGCCGAACTACCCTGACATGCCCATAAGGCAGCCCCCATTTTTATTGGGCGCTCTACGCCAGGCACCGAGCACAGCACCGCAGACCACATGATGGGCACTCAAACGGGGAGGTGGAACCCCTCTTGCCAGTGGGCAAGAAAGGGGCAGGGGTGTCATGCTCGACCTCACCAGATGAGACCTTGGCCGGATCCTCAGTATCACCAGTTGTGGAGGATGGCAGGGCATACCAGCAATTGCCACTCAGGGTGGCCAAGGGCCTGGCTATACAAGCAGAGGAAGTCAGGGACCAAATGGACCCAGTGACAGATATCCTCTCAGCATCGGGGCCCACAAGGGTAGCACTGCCCATTATTAAAATAATTGCTAATATGGCAAAGACAGTGTGGCAGACCCCGGCCTCCACCCTATCCACGGCCAGAAGGAATGAGCACTGGTACAATCCACATCTCTTTACCTGCTCCCCAACCCCCGATTTCCTTGTCATTGATGCAGCAAATTGTAGGGAGAGACGGGTTTCAAGGCCCCTTCCCTAAAAACAGAGAGACCAAATGCCTGAACTTGTATGATAAAAAGGTTTGCTCAATGGGAGGCCTACAGTTAAGGATTGCTAACCAGTAGGCTCTGGTTAGCAGGTACACAAACAACATGGCCAGTTTCTTATCCTGCTTCTCAGAGCTGGTTCCACCGGAGAGCAAGCCTGATTTTAATGCAGTGGTGGATGAGCATAAACTCATATCCAGGGCAGCTCTGCAGGTGGTGCTGGATGCAACAGCTGCTGGCACTGGGGTCATGGCCTTTCGGATAGCCACACGTAGGGGGCATGGTTACAAGTCTCAGGGCTCCCCTAGACTATCCAGGACTGCCCCTCCAAGGGGCCATCCCTGTTTTCGGGAAAGACAGACAAAAGGCTCCCCAGCCTGAAAGACTGGAGGGCCACCTTGCCCTCGCTCGCCCTGCACACCCTGCGACCCAACGTCGGCATGTCACTCCTAGGCCTCAGTTCACACAATTCCCTCAACAGCAACAGGATAACAGTAGGAGACGGGGCCGTGCGAATAGGAGACGTCATGGCCAAAAGATTCACGGCCAGAGTCATCAAAAACCCCCACGGGGGCCTAAACAACAGTTTTGATGGTGTGGTCGGGAGCGACATGCCAGTCACCACCCCAGTTTCAGCTCAGCTTTTGTTTTCATTCCGCCTCTCCCCCTTCTACCATGCCTGGTGCAACATAACGTCGGACCAGTGGGTCCTGCATGCAGTAGAAAGGGGATGCGCTATCCAATTCTCTTCTCACCCCCCTTCTAACCCTCCCTCCCCGTCCCTCTTCAGGGACCCCCTCATGAAATTCTGCTCAGGCAGGAGGTACAGTCCCTCCTCCAACGAGGGGCTATAGAAAGGGTTCCCATCAGTTTCGGGGACAGGGGTTTTATTCCTGTTATTTCCTAATCCCAAAGGCAAAAACGGGGCTAAGGCCCATCTTGGACCTGTGAAGCCTAAACCAATTCATAAAAAAGATAAGGTTTCGTATGATAAATTGCCTGGGGAGGTTGTGGAATCTCCATCGCTGGAGATATTTAAGAACAGGTTAGATAAGTATCTATCAGGGATGGTCTAGACAATACTTGGTTCTGCCACGAGGGCAGGGGGCTGGACTTGATGACCTCTCAAGGTCCCTTCCAGTCCTAATGTTCTAGGATATCCCTGGGCCTAATTATTCTGATGCTGGAACGGGGGGACTGGTTTGCCACACTCGACTTACAGGACGCGCATTTCCACAGAGCGATTTATCCGCCCCACGGGAGGTTCCTCCAGTGTGTGGTGAGAAAGGACCATTATCAGTTCACAGGCCTTCTGTTCAGTCTGTCCTCCACCCCGAGGGTCTTCACCAAATGCATGGCAGTGGTGGCAGCCTTCCTGCACAGGCAGGAGGTGCACCTCTTTCCCTACCTGGCTGATTGGCTGGTCAGGGGTCACTCGCAGCAGCAGGTAGCACAGCAGGTGCAGCTGATACGACACATGTTCGACGCTCTCGGTCTCATGGTAAATGAGGCGAAGTCAGCGTTGACCCCCGCCCAAGTAGTGCAGTTTGTGGGGTCCCTACTAGACACGGGGCAGGCCAGGGCCTCCTGCCGCACAGCAGGTTTCAGGCCATGACATCTCTTACCCACAAATTGATCAACTTCCCCACCACGACGGCCAGAGGCTGCCTCAGGTTGTGGGGTCACATGGCAGCAGGCATGTGTGTAGTCCAGCACGCCAGACTGCGAGCGTGTCCTTTCCAGCTGTGGCTCGCTTCGGTGTACCGACCTGTCAGGGACCACACAGGCGTGTTGGTGACAGTCCCTCCATGGGTGCTAGTACCCCTGTACTGGTGGCTGGAAGCTCGATGGGTCGGCATGGGAGTGACTTTCAACCCTCCCTCTCTCTAGTCACGGACACCTCAGACTTGGGCTGGGGGGCACATCTGGGAGTGCACCAGACCCAGGCCCTGTGGAGCCAGGAGGAGGCCGGGCTGCACACAGATGCTGGAGAGCTCAGGGCCGTCAGGCTGGCATGTGAGGTGTTTCAAAACAGTTTAAAGGCTCAGCGTGGTCCTGTGAGCGTGGACAATACCACGGCAACGTAAACCATCAAGGGGGCGCACGCTCCTGTCCCATGTCACGAGGCCCTCAGCCTCTGGGACTTTTGCATTCAATATCAAATTCCCCTGCAAGCATATTACCTGTTGGGGGCCCACAGCTCCCTGGCGGACCGTCCCAGCAGGTCTGTTGTGGACCGTGAGTGGTCACTACACCCGGATGTGCTGTATTTAATTTTCCAGAAGTGGGGACGTCTCCACGTCGACCTATTCGCCTCCTGTCTCACCTGAAGTGCCGGACATTCTGCTCGTACCGGAATCGGAGCCCAGGTTCCAGGGCAGATGCGTTCAGCGTGCACTGCTGAGGCCCTCTGCTGTACGCCTTCCCTCCGGTGCCACTTGTCCACCGAGCCCTACTCAAAATTCAGTCAGACAGGGCATTGGTCATCCGTTGGCCCCCAGCGGGGGCTCAACAGCGCTGGTACTCGACCCTCTTGGATCTGTCCGTCTGTGGCCCGGTTGCATTCCCATTACGCCTGAATCTGTTGACACAGGAGGAGAGGAGATTGCAGCTCCCCAGCGTTCAGGCGCTGCCTCTTGCAGCGTGGAAGTTCCCTGGCTGAAAGTGGCGGCGCTCTCGTGCTTGGGACCGGTGAAGGACGTGCTTTTAGGAAGTCCCAACAGCTGTTTGTAGAAGTGGCAGACAGGATGAAGGGCCTCCCGGTCTCCTCCCAGTGGACCTCCTGGATAATGGCCTGCATTGCGGAATGCTAAAACCCAACCAGAGCTCACTCTACCAGTGCTCAAGCTTCCTCAGCAGCGTGTCTGGCCTGGGTCCCTCTCCAGGATATCTGCAGGGCGGCCAGCTGGTCCTCCATACGCACGTTCACACCCATTTCGCGTTGACGCGGCACGCTAGAGATGACGCTGCAGCAGGCCGGGCTGTGCTGCGTTCCGTCTGGGGCTGCGACCCCCCCCGCCTCCGGCATCGGCTTGTATTCCCCCAGCTTGGAATGGCCGTGAGCAATCGCTGGAGGAAGAAAAGATGGCTACCGCTTCTGTCTCTGGTGTTCCTCGAGATGGGTTGCAGCTCAAAGAGCACCAGTTACGGAACAGCTGCCTGTCTTTTCTGGCCCCCGGCCGCTCCAGCACTCTCTTCCACTCGCCTTCCTGGCAAATGTGCCTGGAGCTTGAGATTTAGCTGCGCTTTTAGCTCTATATCACTTGATGTGGTGGGTTCATTTCAGTTCAGGATCCAGCCAGGAAAGTGCTAGAACAGTTTAGCACCACTGTGGAAAGAGGTGGCGGAGAGTAGCCGGGCACTGGAAGCAGGGGGCCAAAGGGCCATGGTCCAGCCCCCTCCCCTCTGCCCTGAGGCCCGGTCCCTGGCCAGGCTGGCACCCAGAGCCCAGTCCAGGCAAGAGGAACCCAGGAGCTGTGGGGAGCCATGTACTCTTTCCCTCCTGGGGTGGGGGTAGGGTCCCCAAGAGCAAATCCGGCCCATCTTCCTGCCCCCCAGGCCCCTTGCCCAGAGCAGGTGGAGGGTCAGCAGCGGCTTGCGAGGCTTTTATCCTGACTTGGCTCTGGCTTCTGGCCTGGCTGGTGGGAGGGATCCTGGGGTCAAAGAGCCACAGCTGGGCTATGGGAAGAGCTGCATGAGCAGGTGTGGGGGCCTGCACCCTCCGCCTGCCCTGGGCGTGGGGAGCAGGGATACAGGCAGGGAGCTGCTCTCAGGGCTTTCCACCCAAGGCACGTGGAAGGGCCCCGGCTCCCCAGCCTGGCTCTCGGCTTCTTGCTTAGTAGCTCGTCGCGCTATTGGGAAGACTCCCTCGCCTGAGAGAGGCCGGAAGTGAATGGAGACCCCGCAGCAGTGGGAGTCTCCTGGAAGAAATTGTGTGTCTGGCTCTGAGTGTGTTCAGGCAGCAGTTTGGATCATCCTGGCTACGTGTCTCCCTGTACGACGACGTCCCCCATCCCCAGGCAGCGGCCCCTGGGGAGTCGGTGTGCGTTGTACGGCAAGCTGCCCTGTTCTCCTGGGTGCGGAGTGGGTTTTACAGCAGGGGTTTGCTGGTTCTTCAGCTCCCAAAAGAGCTCTCCCTGTGCTTCCCTTCCAAGCTTTCCTGTCCATTCACCTTGTTAACCGTTGCGACATCACTTTCCCACGTGTCTGCCCCTTTCGACTCCCAAGAGGTTGGCACCCGCCTGCCAAAGCACCCAGAACAGGCCTGCCCACAATGCAGCCCCCTGGACTGCAGGATGGAGATGCAGCCCATGGAATGCTCCACCCCAGCATGCAGTGCTCTGCCTTGAGCCCAGTGGCGATTGCAGACACCAGGAGTCACCGCAGGACACACCCTGACTGAATCCAAGGGCAGAGCTGCCATCGGCTCCTTCTCAGGCACACGCGGGGGGTCCGAAGTCCAGGCACTTCTGAGGAGCTGTGGGGCTTGGAACGGAAGAGCACAGAGATGTAACAGAGCCCCTCCACGTCACTGCTTTGTGCTCTACGGCAGCGCAGAGTTGCTGCCTCCCAAGCACCACTCCATCAAGGTGGCACTCAGCAGGGAGCAGTTGAGAACTTGCAGTGCTGTGTGCTAGTGTTTCCTCTGTGGGGCGCTGAGCTGGGTGGGGCAGGCTCAGAAAGAACGGAAATCAGGAAGGGAGGGGCGCTGTCTGGTACTCGGCAATTAAAAAATAATGTGTAGGGAAGGGCAAGCGGGAAATGCGCTGTCGCCTGTAATTGCCACCTCACGGCCCATAATTAGATGCACCCGCTAAAGCAAGCTGTGAATCCACAGTTGTGGATGGTCAGACGTTCAGGGGAGTGATTTCTGCCGAGTGCCAGTTCCTTGGCATGACTTTGTGAGCAATGAGTGTTGACTGGGGAAGGCTTTCTCTCGCCAGTGCTCTCTGCCCGCAGAAGCTGAGTCGTAGGGCTGGCAGGGACCTCAGGAGGTCGTCCAGTCTAGGCCCTGCTTCAAGTAGGATCAACCCCCACTAAGTCATCCCAGCCAGGACCTTGTCAAGCTGGGCCTTAAAAACCTCAAGAGATGGAGAATCCACCACCTCTCTAGGCAACGCATTCCAGTGCTTTCACCACCCTCCTGGGGAAGTAGTTTTTCCTAATATCCAACCTACTCCTCTCCTTCTGAGATTTGCCCTTTGCAGAGGGTATTGCTCAAGTTCAACAGCAGTGCCTAGGCCACATGCCGGCCTTCTATCCAGCGGGGACTTTCGCCCCAAGTCGGTTCTGCTGTGCGAAATGACTCTGACGCCCTCCTGGTTCTCCACATTTGTCAGAGCTCAGATGTGAGTGGAGGTGGCTTTTCTGTCTCTCAGCCTGTGAGGCACCACTGCTGTGCTGTCCCATGTCGGTTTTAGGCTGCAGTCGTCCCTGCGGCATCTGAGCAGCCGCTAGATTCTGCCAGGCAAGCCTGGCCCTCGGAGATACCCGTGTTGCCCCACAACTTTCAGATTATGCTCTTGTCCACCTGTAATTTGGCCTCATAGTCTCCTTCCAAGAGAAGGTCCTGCTGAGACTCAGTCGCAGTCTACAAGTACATGCATAGGAAGAGATTTCAGACAGTCGGGTTTTAATGTATCTGACACAGGTATAACGAGAGCCAGAGGTTGGAAGCTGCAGCTAGGCAAACCCAGATTAGGAATAAGGTGCAACTTTTGAAGAACAATGAATGACATTGGAAAAGTTCCCCTAAGGGTGTGGGAGGGTCTCCATCACTTGAAAACTTCCCATTGGGATTGGAAGCTGTCCTAAAGGGGGTGAAAATTATGAGCTTGATGCAGAGAATAGTGGGTGAGGTTAAGAACATGAGGCCACACTGGGTCAGACCAAAGGTCCATCTGGCCCAGTGTCCTGTCTTCTGATGGAGGCCAGTGCCAAACTGCCCCGGAGGGAGTGCACAGAACATCACTGAGCGATCCTTCTGTCATCCATTTCCAGCTTCTGACAAACAGAGGCCAGGGACACCATTCCTACCCACCCTGGCTAACAGTCATTGATGAACCGAACCTCCAGGAATTTATCTCGTCGTTTTTGAGCCCTGTTGATTGAAGTCCTGTTCTTCACAACATCCTCTGGCGAGGAGTTCCACAGGCCGACCGTGCGCTGCTTGAAGAAAAACTTTCTTTTGTTAGTTGGTGACCCGTGGTTCATAGGCTAAGGGAATAACTCAGTGTATAATCTGACCTTTTTTGTGGCTAGCACCAAACTGAAGGTGGGATTATATAGTCAGTGGTCCCTTCTGGCATTAAAGTCTGTCTCTGCTGGAGACAAGGCATGAGAAGGAAGGAAGCCAGCTTAGCTTTCAAAGCCTGAGACTAATTTGCTGTTAGGTAAATCTTGCCAACTGAGCACCTCGAATGTGGAGCTGGAGGTGGCTGGTGTCATTTTTCAGAGCAGATCTACACTTGGTGAGTGCGCTGGTGACACATCTCCAAAATGCTCCCTTGTTTTGCCTGGGGCATCTCGGCCACCCAACCCTGCAGACAAAGGTGCAGAGAGCTGAGAGGTTCCCGCCCCTCCGTGGAAACTCTCCTTGCGCTCCAGTTGAAGTGCAGCTGTACTTAATCAAGAGTCAGCTCACGCTGTCGGCAGCAAGGGGAAAACTTTGTGGATTTTCTTGCCGCTAGTGGAAACGCCAGTTCTACCCCAGTGTATCAGTAACGGCAAAATCAGAGCCCTGAGCTATTCATGCAGCCCTCTGTAGTGCAGACTCCTCTCTAGTCAGCGGGGTGAAGTTTCTCTTGCACTGGTCATTGAGCTACATGGGGACAAAGACCTAATGCCTCTTCTGTACTAACTCAGCCCAGCTGGCAGCACCCCAGACGTGATGGCTAAAAGGGCCAAAGCGGTGCCCCCTTGGCACAGACCTGGGTGCCTGCTCTGCCCTGTAACTCTGGCATGGGCCGGTGGCTTTCCGCCAGTGCAGCCTGGCGGGCGGGCGGGGGGCAGAGATTCTCCAGCTGCATTCAGTGTTCTCTTCTCTGTCATTGCAGCTCCCACCCTGCCGAGTGGCGTCCGCCAGCGCATCCTGGACCCGCAGCACTCCCTCGGATCTCAGAGGTTGGTAGAGAGTTACGCGCACGGCCAGAATGAGTCAGGCCAGCCTGCCCATTACCTGGCAGGCAGAGTCGCTCTCCGTCGAATGCACAGCCTCACTTCTGGACAGTCTTTCACTTCCGACGCTCATGGAACCAGCCTGGCATCTGCCACTACCACCTCTTCCACCTCTTCCTCCTCCACCACCACTGCATCTGCTTGCCATGCCCACCCCATCTATTACCATCACACCTCCTCCTCTTATATCCTCCAGATGGACTCCATCCCTGACCTGCCCCCTCCTGATGTCACCTCCGGGATTCGCTGTCGCACGGAGAGCTTTGGGTATCCACTCTTTCTTTCCTAGCACCCTCTCATCTGCTGGGACTTGGATCTGGTGCTTGGTGGGGTGTTCTTCCTCTTGGGTTCCTCGCACCCTTTTGCTTCGGGCTTTAACCCTTCCTTGGTTTTGCAGCTTTTGCTTCCTGAGCTTCTCTGCCGTGTGTGTGGAGCTCTTCTAGGAAGGCAGAGCTCAGTCCGGTGCCTGGCCTGGCCTCTTGGTGTGATTAACCAATGAGGCACTGTGGGCTCGGCTGAGAATGCTTTGGCAGGCTTGTGCCTCTTACTAAGTTAGTCTTCTGTTTGGGTGGTGTGCCTGTGGGAACCAAGGTAACACAACTAATCAGACATACGCTGGCCTGGCTTGAAACCGTGCCTTGGCTTTGGCTTTTCCCAAGCAAATTGCAAAGGAAATGCACTGAGTGGAAGTGGTCAGCTCCCGGTGAGGGCGGCTGGGAGTGTGTGGCGGGAGCTGAGGTGCCCTGTTGTGGTCAGGTGCTGCTGGGGACCAGCAGTATCCAAGGAAGATGAGTTCAACCTGACTCTCCTTCATGTTTCATCCCAGCAATGTGGCAGTGGGTGACTGAGTTGAGCCTCCCAGCTCTAGGTTCCCAGCTGGGGTCTGGTCCAGGTCAATAATCACTAGAAGGCAGCGATGGCTGTTGGGTGGCTTCATTTTTTAGTCTTTAAGGCGCTACAGAACTGCTTATCTATAGGAGATGTTAGCGGACTTGGTCCAGTTCAGACCGTCCTATTGGCAGCCCTGTGAGCACTGTCAACAGAGAAGCCTTGAGTGCTCAACGGTCCCTTCTTCCCTAGAAGGGGCCCTGGAGGATGGCTGAAGCCCATGTGAGGAGTCCATTTCTTGTGCTGCCCAGGGCACCTGCCTTGAGAATGAACTTCACAGGCAGTGACTGAAAACAAGCAGGGAAAATTCTTGCACATGTAGCCTTGAGAGGACCTTTCGGGCCATGGGAGTGAAGATAGTAGGCGCAGGACCTACCAATGTTAGGTACATTTCCAGCAGCCTCTAATTCAGGATGCAAACGGTTGCTGTTGAACGCGCCTCTATGGAAGGGGTATGATCTCAGCTTTCAGGACTAGGGGTCATGAGTGCTTGGTTCTCTTCCAGCTTCTGACTCACTGGGTGGCCTCGACTCTCTGGACTCGGTTTCCTCTTGTGTAAAACTGGGAATTCTCTGCTCATTGGCATTGTGAAGTAACGACTCCAGCAAATGACTGGACACCTGAGGAGACGCTAGAGAAGTGCAAAGCATTGTGTTCAGCTCACAGCAGGTTGCATTATTCGTGGTCCCCCTAGTTGTTCACATGCCCCAGGACGTAATGAAAAGTGACCCTGACCTTCTCCCCTCTCAGCGTCAGCTCTCCGACTCCCACGCTCAGCCCTTGTGTCTCAGGGCAGATCTCTGAGACAAGGGCGGTTGATTCAGTGCGTTCTTGATGGGCCAGAGCCAGCTCTGAGCTACAGGCCCCTAACCACAGCACATGGAACGGGCTGGATAAACACATGCTAATTATGCATTTTAGATGCGTACGCTCTGGAGCAACAACCCTTGGGCAACTGGATGTGGGGAGGTGGCCCTGCCCTTGCTCCAGAGCGGGTTATTAAACAGCCCCCTCTTGGCTCATGTATTGTTTGTTGAAGGGGAGCATTTCAGTATCACTGGGTGACTTGCTGGCTGAATTTCGGTCCAGTCGGGCCCCTCTCGTTGGACAGGTAAAGGTCTGGGCATGTACAGCCTGGGGTCCAGTCCCACAGCAGGTTCTGGCCCTTGGAAAGAGGGTTCCGCCGGGAGTCTGGGCATCAGCTTGCAGGGCAGTTTGTCTGAGAAACAGTCTCTTATCCCCCAGAGCTGCTGGCTCTTCCGGGCGGATGTGCGTTTACTGGCCAGGCGAACAGCCCAGGCCTGTGGACCCGTAGGTCTGAGGCAGCAGTTGCGTAGCTTGACCCTCGGCTCCCCGGTGGAGATCGCAGCGGTCAGTTCTGAACCTGACTGCACGACTCTGGAGGCCTCTCCTCCCACCAGCGAGAGTCTCCTGCCAGGGTAGCCGCTGTCAGGCTGCAGAGGCTGCCTTGTCCACAGCAAGCGCTCGACTGGGCAGTGGAGCCGGGGAACTGGGCCACCCAGCTGTGCCCTCCTGGTGTTCGATTTGCATTTGTGTCAGACGCCCCTTTAACCCAGCCACTGAGCGCGCAGGCGGAAGGGCTCTGCCCTGAAGGCAGGCCAGAAAACAAGCCGCTGTCGGGCATTGCTGTGCTGCGTTTGTCCGAGAAGTTCAGAGCCCTTTACAGACCTCAGCTGAGCTGTGCAAGGTCCCCGAGAGAGCGACAGCGTTGGCTTGGGGGAACTGAGGCAGAGAGCGCCCCCCCCAACCCCCCACCCCCGGCGAGTCAGGGCTGGAGTTGGGAGCAGACACCTGAGTCTAGGCACCTGGTCCCCTCCGCCAGGCTGGTAGCACTCCAGTCTGGTGCAGTGCATGGCTCCTTTTAGCTGCAGCGGGAGACACGAGATGACCACTGACAAGGCTTTGCAAGGGAAGCGTCTCTGCCAGCCTCAGCCTTCCCCTGCCAGAAGGAGGGTGTGAGTGCCCTGCCCAGTGCTCGGCCGTCTGCTCCCTCCCCGCCCCGTGCACACTGACCCAGCCTCCCCTGCTGGCTGGGCTGCTGGGCCAGGCTGGGGCCAACCCCTCACTCTTTGCTTCTCTTTTGCAATTGGCTTCAGAGGAGCTGGTACAAGCAAGGTCAGCGCTGTTCTGCTTCGGGAGACTGGTGCGTGTCTTTGGATGTTGTGTGCCGCGGGGGGCTGTGCACGGAGGTTTCTGCTTTCCAGCACCTGCTGCTACGCCGGGCCGGTGGCTCTTGTGTGATGGGAGGGGCGGGAGCTGGACTTTCCCCTCCCTGGGTGCCTGTTAGGGGCCGTGAAGAACCTGGGGCCAAAGCCATTTGCTGGGGTGTGGGGAGTGGCAGTTCACGAGGGGCTTCCACGGTGAGTCGGGCCATTTCCCAGCCCCAGGCTGCTCGATGCATCTACGTAACTAAAGGCGGCTCAGGCTTGGTTCTGCAGCAAGGAGACGTCGGGGGCTGCCTGGGCAGAGCTGGTTCCCAGCAGGAAGCAGCAGGGACTGGTGGAAGGAAAACAAGGGTCCTAGGTGCAGGGTGGGCAAGCAGGGTGATGGGCCTTAGTTCTTGTGGAGGAAGTGCAGGTCTCCATTCCAGGCCCTCTGTGACACAGGCAGCCGCAGCCCAGGCAGAGAAAAGCAATCAGTGGCAGAACGCTGGGTATGCCGGGAGCCCCCATGTGTTCTGCTTTCTGCCTCCTGGCCTTCTCTCCCCACACAGCAGCCTGGAAAGGCCAAAGTGAGGCTGGGGGTTGGCTCGCCATTGGCCAGTACCATTTGAACCCTCAAATTGGCAAGAGGCTGATGACACTAACCATTGTGCAGAGGGGCTCGCAGGGCCGGGGTTGCGTTCGGTGGGAAAGCCTTGCCTGGGACTGTGATGCTTGCAGCGACAGGTTTGTGGAGGGAACAGCCGGGCTAAAGCTGTCTGTCTTAGGTCTGTGTGTAGGCTAGAAGCCAAGGGGCTCTTGTGAGTACATGCAAGCTGAGCTAATGCAGTTGAGCCAGCTCTATTCAAAGGCCACAGCTGCATGTATCCCCCTCAGGGTATTACCCCAGCGATGACGCCAGCTAAATGTAGGGCCAGCCCGCAATGTCCGACCTTTGCTGCCAAGGGGATGCCCACTGATCAGTCCGGCTCGTTTAAGTTCATGACAGCCCTATTGGAGAGATGCTGGGTTGGGCAGTCAAAGTCACAGGACAAGTTTGAAATTAAGTTACTAGCCAGGGGAGGCTGCCCTGCTCGTGTGGGATCTCACTGGCAGGGACTCGGCCCAGATGGAGCTCATGTGGCTGAAGGAGGGGCCTGCCACCGCCTCTGGGTTAATAAAGCTAGTACTGATTATTATTAAGGCTGTCAGTTAATCACGGCTAACTTAGACAATTAACTCAAAGCAGCGAGTGGCGATTAATCGCACTGTTAAACAACAGAACACCTGTTGACGTGTGTTAAATATGTTGGATGTTTGTCTACATTGTCAAATGTATTGATTTCTGTTACAGCACAGAATCTATTGGTCAGAGCTCATGTTATAGCGTTTTGATTACTAACATCTGCACTGTGAAAATGATAAAAGAAATTGTATTTTCAGTTCACCTCATACAAGTTCCATAGTGCAATCTGCTTACTGTGAACATGCACCTTGAAAATGTACAACTTTAGAGCCTGTAAGGCCACTCAGTCCTACTTCTCATTCAGCCAATTGCTCAGACAAGTTTTTTGGCATTTCCGGGTGATAATGCTGCCTTATTATCAGCATCACCTGAAAGTGAGACCAGGCATTTGTAATGCATGTTTTTAGCTGGCTTTGCAAAGTATTAGGGGCAAGATGTGCTAAACGTTCACAAACTCCTTCATGCTGCAGCTGCCATTCCAGAGGACGTGCTTCCATGCTGCTGATGGTCATTTTAAAAAAAAAAAAAGCACTTATCTCATTTGTGATTGAATTCCATGTGGGAGGAATTGTAGGTCTCCTGTTTTGTTTTACCTGCATTCTGTTGTGTATTTCATGCTATAGTAGTCTCAGGATGATACCGTACATGTTCATTTTAAGAACCCTTTCACAACAGATTTGACAAAACACAAAGGTGGTACTAAAGAGATTTCTAAAAATAGCTACTGCACTTGATCCAAGACTAAATCTGGCATGCCATCCGATATGTGAGCAGGACAAGTCAGGGAGCATGTTCTCGAAAGTCCTAAAAGAGCAACAGTCTGATGTGGAAACTCCAGAATCCAGAAAAGGAAATCATCTTTCTCCTGGTGGCATCTGACTCATGATGAAAATGAATGTGCGTCTGGCCGCACTTCTTTGGATTGTTATTGAGCAGAACTTAACATCAGTATGGCCTCATTCTCTGGCCTGGTGCTTGAAGCATTGCAGTGTGATCTCCTGCCAATTTTAGCTAGACTTGCTTCTCTGTGTGATTGGCTGAACGAGAAGTAGAGCTGAGTGGACTTGTAGGTGCTGAAGTTTTATGTTGTTTGATTTTTTGAAAGCAGTTATTTTGGGGCATAATTCTACATGTGTAAATTCAGTTTTTCAAGAGAAGGGATTATGCTACAGTACTTGCATGAGGTGAATTGAAAAATTTATTTTATACAGTGCAAATATTTGAATAAAATAAATAGAAAGTGAGCACAGTACTGAGTTATTGTGTTCTAACCGAAAGCACTATTTTGGAAAATGTAGAAGACCTCCAAAGAGATGGAAATAAATGATACTCTGTTGTTTAACTGCAGTTAATCATGATTCAAAAAATCACTTGACAGCCCTAATTATTGTGCCCGTGAAGAGCAGGAGGGTGTAGCAGGGAACTCGAGCAGATGTCTAAGGCTGTGAGCTTTGCTCCTGCCTAATGGACCAGATTCTGTGACTGGGGCCGGGGTCCCTGCGTGCTGACTCTCCTCTGGCCTGAGCACCGTATAATCTGACAGCGGAGTTTCTCTCTGGCCAAAGGCCTCATCGCACTGGCTGTTTGCCCGATTCCAGGCACAGGCGCATGCCCCTCGCACAGACAGCTGGAGCTGAGGGAGCTGCCCTCCGACTGCAAACAGCAGGTCCACCCCATGTACCAAGTAGCTTGCATGGGTGGGGCAAGTCTTTCCCGTTGGGTTGGGCCAGGCCTGGCCTGCCAGCAGCAAGCCCTGGAGCAGCAGTGCGGGGCGGGGCCTGCCAGCAGCAAGCCCTGGAGCAGCAGTGCAGGGCGGGGCCTGCCAGCAGCAAAGCAGCTGAAGTGATCTGCTCCTCGCTAGGTGCAAGCTTGTCGCAGGTGTCTCCCTGCAGAATAACACATGGACAAGCTCCACTGTGTTAGCTGGGCTCAGCCATTGTGCATGGGTGTGTGCGTGTTCTAGGCTCCTCCGCACCTGGACTCTGTCCTGACCTTCTCCTTCTCCTCCCGCCCACAGAGACCTGACTCGCTCCGACTCCGATTCCTCCTTCCTGCACATGAGCGACCATCAGCGCATCCCTGGCTCTGCCCCCAAGCTCCTGCCTGCCAGGGCCCCCCTGTTGCCCAGGCCCGCAGAGGAGGCTGCTTCAGGCCTTCCTCCCAGCTGCGTCCCAACCTCCAACGGAGGCGGCAAGCACGGCGAGGCTGCCTCGCTGGGGGCTTTGCAGGAGCGGCTGTCTGAGAGCCCCGTGGTGGTGAAGAAGATGATGATGCTGAACCATGGTCTGGAGAAGTCATCCAGCCTTGGGGAGATCAGCCACCCGGCAGCGGGCAAGCAGAGCCACTCAGATTCCTCCCGCTCACACAGCCCCAGCTCCACCGAGCCCGACACACCCTCCCCCGTCTCTGACTCCAGGCCCAGCAATGCCAAGAACACCCGCATCCCGCAGCTGGCCACCAAGAAGACGGCCGGGGAAGAGGACAGCGCCTCCACGGGCGAGGAGACTGACTCCAGCCAGGGCAAGAAGAAGTTCCCCCTGAAAATCTTCAAAAAGCCCAAGAAGTAGGAGGAGAAAAGCCAGCCACCAACCCGACCCATTGGGCAGGGAGGGGCGGGGGGCACCCTGCCCACCCTTTCCAGCAGCGGCCTGGGCGGGGAGCTTGTGACCTCCCACCCCTTCCTCCCTGCCCAGACCCCTCCAATCAAGTGGTGTAATATGCACAGGGGCAGGAGCTATTTAAACGTATTTATTTGCTGACTTCTAAACCAGCCAGGCAGCCCCCCCTTCGCCCGCCCTCCCTGCCATTCAGCAGCCCCCTGCTTTGCTGTGCATGGCTTCTCCTGGCGTCCGAGTGCCTCCCTCCCCTCGGCCACGCGGCACCCAGGGCTCCTTCCACGCGCTTTGTTGTGCCTTTTCGCCTTCTCCGCTCGAGAACCTGCCCAGGGAGGGCTTCCCGCTGGCCCAGGCCCACAGCTTCATCTCTGCGCCCCCAGCGCTCGGACGCGCTCGCCTCGGCCAGGACCGAGGCTCCAGGAGGACAGGGCCTTGCGCTGGCTCCTCAGGACTACATCCGCTGTGCTCGCTTGGGATTAGCTGCCTCCTTGGTCTCCTCTCAGCCTCTCTCCTGGGCGCTCGGAGGGGGGTGGTGCCCTGTGGCGGGGCTCAGGATGGGCTCTGGCAGGGGAAAGCAGCAGGCGTGTGCTTGGGCCCTGGCTCGGGGCTTTGTTTAGACAGAACAAGGGCCCAGCCCACGTCCCCAGGCAGCGAGTAGGTTGTCACTGCAGCCTGCCGGCTTGTTTCTGAAGCGGGGCTGGCTTGGGGAAGATGCCCCAGCAGGACCAGGCCTGTCTCAGCCATCCTAGGCTCTGGAGCAGGAGCCTTTAGCCAACGCCAGGCCCTGGGCAAGGGGAAGTGGGTGTGGGGCAGGCAGCTCCTCTGAGCCCCCGAGCAGCTTCCCCCACAGGCCCAAGGGCCACAAGCTCTTTGCGTACAGTAGGGCGACCTTGTGCCGCACTCAGCTGCCTGGGTCGAGGTGGGCCAGGATTAGGGCCCCAGGCTGGTGTTCAGAGCAGGGCTGCGAGCACAGGCCGTTCCCTGAGCTGGGCCCAGCAGGGAGGGGCTGGCTGAGAATTCGCAGTCCAGGGCTGGGGTGGGGGGCTGCAGGGGGACGAGGCCCTGGAAGGGTTTGGCTTTGCTTGCGTGGGGCACCTCCAGCAGCCAGCTGAGCCTCCTAGGTGGGGGGAGGGGCTCCGTGGTCCCTGCTGCACGGGCTGGGGAGGGGCTGCAATGCCGGCATGGCAGGGGGAGGCCGTGGCGCTCAGGGCGGCCACAGTTCTTTTCCTGGGCACTGGAGGGGAGGCACAGAAAGGACTGGACAGGCTGGGGTCCCTGGGTGTTTGCAGGACTTGGCCACAGAGGAGTGATAGGCCCTGCCCCTCCTCCGCTCTGACTGTGGGGTTCCCCCTCCTGCCCCGTGCCCCGAGCAGCCGCCACCCTGCAGTACCCCCAGCTGGAGTGTCAGTGACCCACTGACCCCTCCACTGCCACTCTGCAGGCGGCTAGCACCTGCTTGCGCCTTCACGGGAAGGACGGCACGTCCCCGCTGTCTGCCCCCCACGCCTGCTGCCTCCCTCCATCCCAGCAGGGCAAGCTGCAAGGGGCAGCTGCCCCAGGGCTAGGCTTGGCCCGCTGTGCCCTAGGTAGAGGGCTGATTGCAGGGACCCCTGGGGTGGGAGTGGGGCTGGCTGGGGCTTTGGTTGCAGCCGGTGTAACAGCCTGGATGTCGCGTCTCCGGGCAGGGCTGCCGAGGTGGTGTAGAGCCGGTAGTTAGACCATTACGTTGCTGCTTTAAGAAAAGTGAAAAATCCTCTAAAACGATCAAGTGCCTACGTTTCCTGCCTCTCCTGCCGTGCTGGCTGCTGCTTGGTGACCCCTGGGAGGAGCCAGCCCCTAGTCCTGCTGTGTGGCCAGCTAGAGCAAGGTGATGCGGTGGGAGTAACTCCAGCTGCCGGCCCTGCCAACCTGGTGTCGTCCCCCTGCATGACCGCACCGGGGCGCTGGTTCAGCCCAGCTTGTGGCCACGCTGAGCGCTGGGGCAAGCGGCGGGAGCCTGCCTCGCAGTGGTGCCCACGTCCTGTGGGCCGTGACTCCAGAGCAGCTCGGAAGGGCTGCTGGGTGGAGTGCAGCCCAGGCCTGGCCATCTTACAGTGCAGCAGCCGGAGCCAAGCTGGCCTGATGGTGTGCAGCTCTCGCCCTGCCGAGCGCTGCCCAGGGGCAGGCTGCCCCCGCTGGCTCAGAGCCCTGCAGCAACGAGCTGGAGGTGGAGGTGGTGGGGTTTAAAAGCAGCAACTGTGACGCATCTGCCAAGTCTGATTTGTTTTGTCATTTCATAAAACTGTTTTCAAGCCAATAAAGCGTGTAGATTTGGAGCGCGGGGTCTTGGCTGGGCTCTACGACCTGCTGAAGCCAGGGCTGTGAGTTCAGTCCTTGAAGGGGGCCACGTAGGGATCTGGGGCAAATAGGTTAATAAGAAAAAAAAGGGACGGTGCTCGGCCCTGCCGTGAGGGCAGGCACCTGGGCTCGATGACCTCCCAAGGTCCCTTCCAGTTCTCTGAGATGGGCATATCCATGTGTGGTTCTCTTCTTGGCCGGCTCAGCCGCCGCAGGAGAAACGCGCTGGCCCGCTGTGCCCTAGAGGCAGAGCCCCATGCTGGGCAGCAGGCTGGGTTCACGGGCAGCTCCCTGGCACTGCTGGGCAAACCAGCCCCTCTCCGCTTCCCTAGGCTCCCTCCCTGCACTCCCAGGTGGGATCCAGGTACCATCCCTGCAGCTCTTGGCTCCCATAACCACCTTTCTGGGGTGGAGGGTTCAGCGAGACTGGAACTGCGCAGGCAGCAGCAGCTGAGTTCCTTAATGAGGAGCCATGCGGGTGGGTGGAGGACCCCTCCTGGGTGGGCCTTGGACAAAGGCCTGGCAGAACCTCTCGCTGCCCTGCAGCTGCTACTGTGTGGGGAGGGGCACTGGGACATGCCCCATCCCAAGCCCTTAGCGCCGGGGCTGTGCAGAGCCAATCGGCCGAGATGTTCTGCTCTCGGCTGCGCAGGGCTGGAGGGTGGCCTAGGGACCAGCTTCCCCAGCGGGGTTCTCTGGGCTCAGTCCCTCCCCCTGTCCCCAGCTCAAGGCCGTGTGGTGCTGAGCACAGGGGCAGCAATGCTCAGGTGCAGGGTGGGGCCCAGCACCACGCTACTTAGCCACAGCTGCTGCCCGCAGGCTCCCAGGCGGGGCTGAGGAAGGTAACTACGGGCCCCAGGCTTGGCAAAGCCCTTGGGCCCCACACGCACTCCTGCTCACGCTTCACCCCATGTGCTGCCCAGGGTGGGGCAGGCGCTCCAGGACGACCTGAACCGGCCCGGCTCAGCCAGCCAGGGGCTGCCAGTGGCACCTAAGGAACAGAAATGGTCGGTGCCTCATAGGGAGAAAGCAGCAGAGCGCTCAGGGCCTGTGCTCGGGCAGGATGTGACCCGCCCCCCCACAGGCTGCCAGGGAACAGTGTCTGGTACCCAGGTACTGCTCCAGTGTCCCTGTTATCCTGGGGATGAGGTGGGGCTCCAGTTGTGATGGCTTCAGGCCTTGCACCCTGTGGGCCAGGGCCAGGGCCAGGGCCTGACTTTGCTGTGACTTGCGCAAGAGGCCCAGCACCTACTGCCAGGGTTGGGCCTCACCTGCCCCCAGGTGGAGCCCCTGCCCTGGGAGCCTGTGGCCAGCCCCTGGTAGGAGCAGGAGGCCCGGGGTGGGGAAGGGGAGGGCTTGCAGCTGGGATAAGCTCAGCATTAACCCGGGGCCTGCAGGGAGGGCTCAGACCCACAGCTGCCAGGGCCCAGCAGGCAGGAAGGGGAGCAGCTGCTCCCCATTGCGCTGGGGCAGGAAAGCCCTGAGCTGCCTGGCAGCGTCCACAGCAGAGTGGGGGAGGGGAAGCGAGTGCCCATGGCGGGAGTGTCCAGGACAACCCGCCAGCACGGCCCTGTTACACTGCGCTGGGCCTGGCCCCTTTCCCGCCGGCGCCTCCAGCAGGTGCCAGCCCCCCCCCCCCCGAAGCAGCAGAGCCTGGGGCCTCACATCCAGCCGCTTCCCCCCCCGTGCAGAGCTCGTGCAGCAGCTCGTCCTGCTCAGCTGGCGGGGCTCGGCCCTGCCCCAGGGCAGCGCTGCCAGGCTGGCGGGTACACAGCTGCCCTGGCAGGAGACCCCAGCGGCTGGGCTGGGGACCACGCCACCCAGCCTGGCGTAACACCCCCACCCCAGGGCTCCTGGCCCAGGCTGCCACGGTAGCCCCTGCAGTGGGAGCCCCAGGGGAGCAGCACTCGGACCCCAAAGACACCCCCCCCCCCGACTGTCTAACCCCCGCAACACGCCCAGGCAGGCGCCGGGGGGTGGGGGGGGGTGTTAGCCGCAGCTCAGCCTGCACCCGGGGCAGCTGGGCGCCAAGCCCTGTGTCTGGGCCCCAGGCTCCCAGCGCCTTGGCCAGTGCGCGCCCCCACCACGCCGGCTCACAGCTGGGGACTGGCTGAGAATCACAGACTCCAAGGGCTGGCAGGGCCCTCAGGAGGCCATTGCATCCAGCCCCTGCTCAAAGCAGGACCAACCCCAAGTCACCCACCCCAGCCAGGCAGGTGAGGGCTGTGAGCGCCCCCCCGCCCCAAAACCCCACGCGTCTGCACACTCCACTCCAGCTCCCGCAGCCGCTGCTCACAGGTCACGTGCTCCAGCCCCTCACCACTTGGGGAGCCCTCCGCTGGCCCCGCTCCAGGGCACCCACTGGACACGGAGCTGGACACGCCCCCCCCCCCCAACCCCACCCCCCCGGGCTGCGAAAGGGGGATGGATGGTAATGAGCCAATTCGGGACATGCTAATGAGGTGCCGCCATGAGTATGTTGCGATCCGCTTATTCCTGTAACCAAATGGGACTAGGGGGCTGGCGACGTGGGGGGCGGGGGGGGGCTGTCAGAAAGGACCCTGTAGCCAAGCCCCACATGAGCCAAAGTGGCACTTCTGAAGTGCTGCAACTGCCATAATGCTAATGAGGTGCTGCATATTCATGATAGCACCTCATTAGCATCTCCCTATCGGGGTGGGGCGGGGGGGCCGTGCGTAGACATAGCCCAGCTGTGGCCCCACCAGTGCCCAACGGAGGGGACTAATAATGTCACTAGCTGTTCTGCCTAATGCGCCTCACACTGCCCCTCGCCGGCTCGGCGACAAGGCTGCACGGTTCACTCTCAGCCACCGGAATCCCCTGGCCCATTTCTGGGCACTGCGTCTTAGCCAGCCAGGCCCCAGCCTGTAGCAGTGCTGGGGCTGCCTCCTTCCCAAGGCAGGACGCTGCACGTCCCCTTCCTGAACCGCCTCAGAGTTCTTTTGGCCCAATCGCCCATTTGTCTCGGTCTCTCTGGACCCTCTCCCTGCCCTCCAGTGGCTCTACCTGGCCCCAGCTTAGTGGCGGGGCTGTACCTCATGCTGTGAGCATCACGCTGGCAGGGAACGCCCCGGCCCGTCGGCCACCGGGTCCTGCCCCTCGCTGCTCGCCCCCCGACCCTGGGGGGGGGGCCTGGGGGTTAGTCACGCTGCCAGGGGCTGGAGGGCCTCCTAATGTGACCCCCACGCAGGGTCCAGGCCACACCCGTCCCCACGGCCACGAACAAGGGAGATGCCACACTCCGGAACTTGCCCAGCCTGTATTTCGGCAGCCAAGAAACCCCTGGGCTGAGCACCAGGCCCTGCCCCAGCCCGGCGGCTGGCCTGGCACATGCAGCCGCCCCATCCCCTCCCCTCCGGCCGAGGAGGGTATTTCGCAACCAGTGTTCCTCTCCGGCTCTGCCCGGGGCGTAGGCAGCACGGGTCGGTGGGGTCCCCGCTGCACGCTGCAAGCCCTTGCCCTGGGGCAGGAGCGTGGCTGTGCCTGCGGCCCACTGCTGGGCCGGGGCCCTGGGGTGCCCACGCTCCGGCCCTCTGCTGAGCCACGGAGGGAGCTCATTAGAGCCTGGAGACGCTGGTGCCTGAGCTGCCCCAGCTGCACGCACAAGCTGGTGCCGGCCCCCCAGAGCAGCCGCCTGCAGCCGCACGGTGCGCCAGGCCCATGTGGTGGCCTGGTCCCGGGGGCAGAACCCCGCAGGCGGGCAGCGGAGGAGCTGCAGCTGGAGGCAGACCCCAGACCAGGGACTAGACCTCCTGGGCTCTGCTCAGCAGGTGCGGAACCAGGGGACGTCCCAGCACACAGCTCTGCCCCAGGCCCAGCCGCCTGCGCCAGGGATAGCGCCGAGGCGGGTGCCAGCTCCCAGCACTGGGGACTTGCTCCCATCAGAGGGGTGCAGCTGGGCAAGTGGGGGTGTCCGTCCGTCTGCACACACCGGCCTCGTGTCCCGGCGCGCCTGGGCCACGTTCCCAGGCGTCTCGTCCGCACAGCACGTTCCCGCCGAGGACAGGCCGCTCGTGCAAAGTGCCTGTGGGGCGGCTGGCAGAGCCCCAGGCCCCACTCACTGCGGCCCCACATGGCCTCGCTGTGGCAGGTGCACAGCAGGCGTGGGGCCAGCTGCAGCCTCCAGAGCGACTGAGCGCAGGCCAGCAGCCTCGGCCTTGGAGGTGGCACCAAGAACCCAGAGCAGCTGCCTGGCCCGGGGAGGGCAGCCAATGCTGGAAGCTGAGCCGGGCCCGCAGCACCGCACAGCCCAGCCCCGGCCCCTCAGGCCACACTGCTCCCCTGGGGCAGGCTGGCGAAGTCGCTGTCCGCCAGGTTGATGGTGTAGGGCACGTCGATGACCTCGGCGTGGGTGGTCGCCGTGCGCCAGGAGTTCAGGGGGTGGATGGCTTTCCGGAACCGCTGCAAGGAGCACAGGGACGGCGTGAGCCAGGAGCAGCGCTTGGGGGCCAGGATGGGGCCCTGTGGACTCTGGGAAGCTGCCAGCCCAGAAAGGACAGGCAGGGCCCAGTGGGGACCCCGGGTGGTTAGAGACAGGCACTTGCCCAGCCCACCCCGCCGGCCTGATCCCAGCAGGCCCCTCTCCCCAGGGCGCCCTACCACCCCACACCACTGGTGCCCCAAAGCTGGGGGGCTCCCGAGCCGAGGGGCAGGAGGGGCTGACAGCCCCGTGCACCCCAGGCCCACGCCGGGCTCCATACTCACGTCAGCCAGTGTCCCCGACTCCCGGCCGACGGCCACGAGCGCCCAGAGGGGGATCTGCAGGCAGGTCACGGCGCCCATGCAGACGCCCAGGGCCTTGCCCCAGCGGGGGTAGGTGTAGGTGCCGTAGTGCAGGCTGGTGGTGTACATCTCCAGGAAGATGTAGAAGAGGATGAACTGGAAGGGCAGAGCCCAGCGGCCGGTCAGACACGCGCAGCCCCAGAACTCAGTGGGGGAGGGGGGCTGACCGGCCCCCACTACCCACCCTGCCCCCCTTGCAGCAAGGGCCCTGCCTGACTCCCCCCACACCCTGGAGGTGCCCAGACACCAGGGGACGGGGGCTGTCCTACATGGGTTTCACAGCCTGACCCGCCTGCCCCATGCAGGTGCAGGGACTCCTCCTGCCCAAGGGAAATGCCCGGCCAGCTACTGAGGGTCCCAGCCTGCTGGAGACGCTGGGGCCTGCAGTGACGCTGAGCCCAGGCAACGTGGCTGCTGCTGGGCCGCGCCCTGACCGAGGGCTCAGCCCCTCATGGCGCCCACCTCCTGGAACAGCTGGTTGGGGGTAGGACGGTCCTTCTGCCTCCAACCTCCTGGCACACTCCGCGCAGGACGGAAAGGGCCTAAGGCAGTGACAGCTCCCAGGGCCAACTAGCCGCAGGGACCCACAGGCGGAGCCCAGCTACTCCCCGGGGAGCCACAGGCAGGACGGGCGCAGGTCGGCTCTGCCCATGCGGCTGTGCGTACCCATCCTGTATCCATCCCCGCAGGCCGGCTGCTCACATCAGCCCTGCGTGGCCAGGCCGCAGCCACTAGGGGGCAGTGGTGCAGTGCGCAGAGTGGGGCACGGTTCCCCCCGGGCTGGCCCCCGTCTGGCTGCCGGCTTGGAGGCGCTGAGCAGCCCAACCCCTGAGCATGGACTGAGCTCAGGTACCCAGCCGGGAGAGACGCCGCTTTACTCTCCACCAGGCAGGTGCGCTGGGGGGGGCAGGCCAGGGCGGGGCTGGGACCTACCAGCAGCAGGCAGGTGCGCTGGGGGGGCGGGGCTGGGACCTACCAGCAGCAGGCAGGTGCGCTGGGGGGGCGGGGCTAGGACCTACCAGCAGCAGGCAGGTGCGCTGGGGGGGCGGGGCGGGGACCTACCAGCAGCAGGCAAGTGCGCTGGGGGGGGGCGGGGCTGGGACCTACCAGCAGCAGGCAGGTGCGCTGGGGGGGCGGGGCGGGGACCTACCAGCAGCAGGCAGGTGCACTGGGGGGGCGGGCCGGGACCTACCAGCAGCAGGCAGGTGCGCTGGAGGGGCGGGGCGGGGACCTACCAGCAGCAGGCAGGTGCGCTGGGGGGGCGGGGCGGGGACCTACCAGCAGCAGGCAGGTGCGCTGGGGGGGCGGGGCGGGGACCTACCAGCAGCAGGCAGGTGCGCTGGGCGGGCGGGGCTGGGACCTACCAGCAGCAGGCAGGTGCGCTGGAGGGGCGGGCCGGGACCTACCAGCAGCAGGCAGGTGTGTTGAGGGGGCGGGGCTGGGACCTACCAGCAGCAGGCACGGCGTGATGAACACCCAGCAGGCCTTGAAGTAGAGCACCATCTTGCTGCACCACGGCGGGCAGCGGCAGATCATGTCGATGATGTCCTGGCAGAACTGGTTCACTCCTGCGACAGGGCCGGATGGACGTCTGGCTGGGCCTTGGCCACCCGAGCCCCACCCGGGGGAGCCCCTCCGCTCAGCCTGATGGACGGCCCCCGCACCCCGGCAAGCTCCCCAGCCATGCAGGGATGGGGCTGGGGGTGGTCAGATGATACCCCCGGGGGAGCTCCCGGCCACGCAGGGACAGGGCTGGGGGCGGTTGGACGACACCCCCGGGGTTGCTCCCGGTCATGCAGGGATGGGGCTGGGGGCGGTCGGACAATACCCCGGGGGAGCTCCCGGTCATGCAGGGACAGGGCTGGGGGCGGTTGGACGACACCCCCGGGGTTGCTCCCGGTCACGCAGGGACGGGGCTGGGGGCGGTCGGACAATACCCCGGGGGAGCTCCCGGTCAGACAGGGACAGGGCTGGGGGCGGTCGGACGATACCCCGGGGGAGCTCCCGGTCACGCAGGGACGGGGCTGGGGGCGGTCGGACGATACCCCGGGGGAGCTTCCGGTCACGCAGGGACGGGGCTGGGGGCGGTCGGACGATACCCCAGGGCAGCTCCCGGCCACGCAGAAGTAGCTGCATTTCAGTGGTGGGGAGGGCTGGGCCGTGCCGGCAGACTCACCGTAGAAGAAGGCGATGCCGACGCACATGAAGAGGGCGATGATGATGAGGCCGAAGCTGGTGCTGTAGGCGTCGATGAGGGTGAACCAGTAAATGCCGCCCTGCAAGGGACAGTGCAATGGGCACATCACCCCCAGCTGGGCACAGGGGAGAGGGGAGCACATGGCCCCTTCCCAGCCCCCCATGGGCCCAGCCGGCTCCGGCTGTGTCTGGTGGGGCAGGTGAGTCGCCCCAAGAGCTGGCTCCCGAGGGGGCAGGGCCCTGCAGGCGCCGGGCTCCGCGGAGGGGCTGGCGCTCCCCTACCTCGGTGATGAGCAGCAGGCCCAGCAGGTAGAAGGCAAAGCACAGCGCCCCCAGGAAGAGGGTTTTCCGCCTCCAGTCGCGCAGGGCTGGGAACTCGTCCAGCACGGCCGTGGTGATACCCTCCATGTTCCCGAACTGGGGGGAGACGCCATTAGAGCAGCTCAGCCACCCGCCCGGGGGTCGCTGCTGGTCTCGGGGTGCGTCCCCCGTGAGGCGGGAGTGTCTCTGCGCCCCGGGAGGCAAGGGGGCACCCCACACATCCTGTGGGGCTGATGGCACCACAAACCAGCCCCGCCACCCCCACAAGGAGCACCCTGTACCTCTGCCCTACTCCCACTCCACCCCTGCCTGGAGCTCCCACCCCCTGCCCCTCTCCGAAGGGCATGACCCCCAGTCCAGGGGCTGGGCACTGACCCAGCCCTGCAAGCCCAGCTCTGCAGCGAGCGCCCCGGCCCAGCAGGACCTGCTGACGCCGGGGGAATGGTGGAAGCTGCTGCCAGGCGTCCAAGAGGTGGAGGGAGCCGAGGGGCGGCCACAGAGGCTTCTCTGCAGCACTGGGGCAGCGCGGCCCTGGGCCGGGGCTTGGAGGGCGATGCCGTGCGTGGTGTGGAAGCCGCGGGAGAGGACAGGAAGGGAGGGATGGGTGAGCGAGGGCCTGCCGGGCTGGTACCCACCAGAGTGTCCACACCCAGCGTGAACAGCATCAGGAAGAACAGGACGGACCAGAAGGCAGAGCCAGGCAGCAACGCAAGAGCTTCTGGGTAGGCCACAAAGGCCAGCCCGGGCCCTGGGGCGGAGGAGAAAGGGAGGACACCCAGTAAGAGCAGCACCAGCCCGGTGGGAGGGACCAGGAGTGGGGGCTGGGCCTGGTCCGTGGAGGGCTGGCTGGGCTGCAGGGGCTTGGCCGCTCCACAGGGCCCTGCTCCACGGCCCCGCTTCTCCCAACCCTCAAAGGGCAAGTTTTATACCGGCTGCCCAAGGCTCCGCTCCTGAACCGGGGCCAGGTGCCGACACGGGGCAGCCAGACCCTTCCGGCAGCTCCCGCCCGAGCCCAGCTGGACTGATCTGGAGAGGGGTTTGCAGCCAGAGCCCCACCCCCCCCCAGGCGGGCTTGGGTGTGGGCCAGGCCGGGCCGGATGGGGGCAGGTGCTTGGGGAGCGCAGCCCACCCGCTCACACCCCTACCTGAGTCGGCCACCTCCCCCACCGGCACGCTCTTCCTCCAGGCCATGTGGCCCAGCACAGAGAAGATGGCGAAGCCAGCGAAGAAGCTGGTGCAGCAGTTTCCGATGGCGATGACCAGGGTGTCCCTGCGGGAGCAGAGCAGCAGAGGGAGGGGACTGGATGAGGAGCTGGCTGGAGCCCGGGCTGCCCCAGGGCTGGGGTCTCTGGGGCTGAGCCCATCACGCCCTGGCGAGGAGGCGTTCCCACCAGCAAGCTGCTCCGCAGGCCGGGAGAGCCTTGTCCACTGGTGGGGGCGGGCGGGAGGGCAAGCGGCCAAGGAGCTGCGACTCTGACTCCCCCCGCCCCAAAGGGAGGAGCTGGCAGGGCTCTGGGGCTCCCTGGCAGGACCTGGCACTCAGGCACAGGTGCCAGGTTCTACCTCTGGGAGGGGACCAGCCCCCGGCTCCCTGCCCGGCACAACGCCGCTGAGGGCCGCCCGCTCACCTGATCACGTTGTTGTCAAACTTGTTGTAGGAGGCCATGGAGAGCAGCCCCCCGAAGCCGATGCCCAGCGAGTAGAAGATCTGCGAGGCCGCGTCATTCCACACCTGGCAGAGGGAAGCTGGGAGTGGGAGCCACCCCCAGGCACAGGGCAGGCTGCCAAGCCCCCTGGCACAGCGCCCCACAGACAGCGAGGGCCTAGCCTGGACCCAGCCACCAGCCAGGACCCCCTGCATACGCCTCGTGGCTCTGTACCCGCCACAGGCAGCCGGCCGGGGATGGCCCAGCTGCAGCCACAGACAGCCACACCACAGGGGCCATGGCGATCAGTGCCGCAGGGGGAAGGTACCTGAGCGCTCTGCAGCCGGCTCCAGTCGGAGGAGAGGTAGAAGCGCACCCCATCGATGGAGCCCTCCAGGGTGGCACCGCGGACGATCAGCACCAAGATGACCAGGTATGGAAACGTCGCTGTGAAATACACCACCTGCACGGCCACAGCTCGGACTGCTCACACGCCCGGCACGGCCACACTGCCGGCTGCTCACACGCCCCAGCCCGGCACGGCCGCACCGCCGGCTGCTCACACGCCCCAGCCCGGCACGGCCGCACCGCCGGCTGCTCACACACCCCCCAGCCCGGCACGGCCGCACCGCCGGCTGCTCACACACCCCCCAGCCCGGCACGGCCGCACGACCGGCTGCTCACACCCCCCCGCCCGGCACGGCCGCACCGCCGGCTGCTCACACCCCCCCCAGCCCAGCACGGCCGCACCGCCGGCTGCTCACACGCCCCAGCCCGGCACGGCCGCACCGCCGGCTGCTCACACGCCCCAGCCCGGCACGGCCGCACGACCGGCTGCTCACACGCCCCAGCCCGGCACAGCCGCACCGCCAGCTGCTCACACCCCCCCCCAACTGCCAGGCCACACCGCTGCCTGCTTACACAACTAGCTCTCCCCTGCATGGCCACGGCATCGGCTGCTCACACACCCTACCTCCCAGCCAGCTTGTACCCCAAGCAGGTGGTTGGTGCAGCCTGTGGTCAGCCCGCCAGGTGCCGGGATGGGCTAGGAGCACCACGCACAGAGCACCGTGCAGGTTCTGTGGGCGCGCTCTGAGCCCGGCCATGGCCACAGTACATGCGACTGACTCCCCCACGCCCTGGGCTGGTCTGTGTGCTGTGGGGCAGGGCCCTACTTGCTGGTTAGTCCTTGTTCGGCATCCTGGGGCCTCTTCCTTGGTTGGGGGGCAGGGGGGAGACACACGTTGCCTGTAGCCTTAGTGAGCTGTTTCGCTCCCCAGTAGAGGTGTAGCCCCCAAAGGTTTCCAACAGTGCTGGGGAGCTCCCCCCGCCCCAGCCCTCCCTGGTGCCGGCCTCACAGAGCAAACCTCCTGGCGGGGAAGAGACCCCCGGCCACGTCGAACAGCGACAGGGTGAGACCGGCAGCCCCCGTTTCAGCCACGCAGCCCCAGCCTCCCTCTAGCCTTCCCACAGCAGATCAGCCTCCTGCCCCAGCTGACGCCCAGGAGGCTCACAGGTCAGGAAGCAGTCGGGAGCCTACCGGGGACGCACGAGAGACAGCCCCAGCTGAATACCGATTGGACCGCCAAAGGCTGCGCCATCTAACGGTCACACCAGTGACCCAGCTGTGGGTGGCCCCCGACGCCTCACCCCCCGCCTCGGTTTCCCCATGTAAAAGGGGGACCAGACCCCATACGTGGGGAGCAGGGGCTGCACAGCCATTGGTGTTGGTAGGATGTGTCCGTGGACGAAGCTTTGGGGGTGCATTCCCCTCTCTGCAGGCCAGAGACAGGGAGGAAAGACCCCGGCCTGGCAGCGTGGAGCACTCCCCCCATTTCAGCTGCGGGGTGGCTGGCGAGCTCAGCGGGTTCCCGAGGCCCATGGGAACGCACTCTGACAGCCCCAGCAGTGAGCCCTCCCTCCGCTCACCTTGCCCGAGCTGCGGATGCCCTTCAGCATGCACAGGAAGATGACGATCCAGGCGACCAATAAACAGATTGCGAGCGGCCACCTCACCGGGCCTGGGTCGTGGAGGCCAGAGCTGCGGGTCACCCCCAGCACCTGCTGGCTGTGCAGCAGAGCACCAGGTTAGAGATGCCCGGAGCCAGGTGGCAGGAAGAGAGGACGCCACCACCCTGCTCAGGACGGGGAAGGAGGGGGCCATGGAAGTGGGTGTTCAGTCCTGCCTCTGTACCCACTACTGGGGGTGTGTCCTCTGAACTCCGCCCCCCCTTACAAATCTCCCCTGGCTAGTGCCAGGACAGGGCTGTTCTCTCCTGCACGGTGCCCCCTGCAGCAGTGAGTTCCACAGCTCCACATGGGACTCCCCAGCTGCATCTGTGAGCCCCGGATGCTTCCCACTGACTGCAGCGCCCCCTGGTGCCGAGAGTGAAGCTGGCGGAGGCAGGCCGCGAGCGAGCGGGGGTGCGAGAGGCTGCCGAGCGACGTGGTTCAGGCTCCCGCAGGAGCACACAGGCTCGGCGGGGGGCACTCCAGGCAGGGTGGGAAGCGCGGCACTGTGGGAAAGGCAACGAGTCGGTCTCCAGCACCATGGTGCAGCCACTCACTTCCAGAAGGCCTCGCTGGCGCTGAAGCGACTGGCGTTACCCGAGGCGTTCTGCAAGAGATGGAGCAGGCAGTCACCAGCTCTGCCGACAACGCCGGCTGCCCCCGGGCGCTGCTTCTCTGCGCCCCATGCCCGGTTCCTTGTCCCGCAGCGGAGAGGCAGGCTACCCCCAGAGCAGGCTGCTCCCCACAGCCCTGGCCACGGGTCCCCACGAGGGCGGAGTCGGAGCCCTGCTCAGTGCCGGTCCAACACCTGCTGGAGCCGCTCCCTGGGCACTGGTTCACCCCAGAGGCTGCTAAAGGAGAAGCAGTGGCCTCTGCATAGCACAGCCTGCTTCTCCCCACCCCCTGCCCCGGGGCTGAGAGAGTGCTGGGTGTGGGGGGGGCCCACCAGGCCGGAGACCCCTGCTGGGCAGGCCAGTCGGTAGCTCCAGCTCTTTTGCAACCAGCAAGGCGGGTGCAAGGAACACAGGGCGGGAGGTTTGCGGCAGGACGCTGCTCAGACACTCACTGGGGGGTCACTGTCAATTCCCCTGGAGGTCAACAGAATTGCTGGGCCCCTGGGCAAGGTGGGGCCACACTCCCAGAAGGGGCGGGGCTGCAGGAGGGAGGGGCAGGCTTGGGGTGCCATGCCCCCTGCCCCCAGCCAGCCCTTAGCACCTCTCAGACCTCTGGCAGCGATTTAAAGGGCTCTGGGCTCCGCCGTGGGCCTGGGGCAGTGCTGGGCCTGACTTCCCCAAACAGCAATTGGCCCCAAAGGGGACAGCAGCATCCTTGCTGGACAGCCCCGCCGCTGCAGCAGCCCAACCCCAGAGCTGGTCACCGCCCCTCCAGAACCCTGGCTGGCCCGTCCCAGCAGCGACAGGCGCTGCGGGGGGTTGTACCCAGCCCGCCCTGCAGGGGCAAGCAGACTGACCTGGCAGAGGGGGGCATTCTGTGGGGCATCGCAGGACCAGGGCAGGGGGCTCTGGAAGGACATGCCCAGGTAGTAGAAAGTCCAGGCGATGATGACATTGTAGTAGAGCGACACCAGCGAGGAGACGAGCAGCATGCCCACGCCGATCCCTGCAGGGAGACAGGCGCGTGGGCCAGGGGAGAGCCCCAGCGCACGGCACACTGGCCTGGTCCCTCCCACCCTGCGGGAATCGGCAGGGATCAAAC
Source organism: Carettochelys insculpta (assembly GCF_033958435.1). Lineage (NCBI taxonomy): Eukaryota > Metazoa > Chordata > Testudines > Carettochelyidae > Carettochelys > Carettochelys insculpta. Next base: position 11,003,862 of record NC_134137.1, on the reverse strand, counting down.
CTGGGTCTTTGGCGCTCCAGACCGCACGTCTGCCACCTCTGGCGGTATGGTGCTCAGCGCCCCGGGGCCCCAGGCACTGAGCAGAGCCCCCGCGCTCGGTGCTGCACACACACCAGAGTGAATGGGTGCTGCTCCCAGGCACTCGCACTCCCAGCCTGAGACACTAGGGGGAAGCAGCCGGACGAGGGGCGTGCGCCGAGCCAAGGGGCCACACGGCCGATCTGCACCGATGACCAGAAGGCGTGTGCGCTGGTGGGGAGCAGGCTCTGGGCCCGGGGCTCCTGAGGCAGCCTTCCCACAGCCTGTCCCTCTCCCGTCAGACGGCTCAGCCGACCAGCCCACGTCCCTCTTCCTTCTCTGCCCCATCCAAATCCCTCTCCAGGCCGGCTCCCTGCACTCAGACACAGCAGTGGGCTCAGTGCTCTGCGACTAGGGCAGCCCAGCAGCCTCCTCTGCCTGCCCCGCTCAGGCTGACAGCCTGCATTGTCTCTGACGTAGCCCCAGGGCTCCTCCCAGGCCGGCCAGGTGTGGGGGGGCTGTCAGGCTGACCCCCAGGAGGGGGAGCAGAGAGGGGCAGGCAGACGCACGCTGCTGAGCTCACAGCCCTTCCCTCCCTACCCACCTGCCCCCACTGGTCTGAGACCGGCGCAAGGAGCTGCTGCTTGGGCTTGGGCGCCCAGGGGGTTTTCTGGTGCCTGGGGAGAGGCAGAGCGAAGCCTGGAGGCACCCTCCTGTCATGGCCCCTGCCCCCAGGTGGGTTGTGTGGGCTGTGGGGAGGGGAAGGGCCGGGGAGAGCTGAGCGCACTCGCTCTGTTGGGAGCCAGCGCTGGAGCCTGGAGCACGTCTCATTAGAGCAGGAAGGATGCACACGGCGAGACGCCGGGAGATCTGGGCTCTGCGCCCAGCCTGGCCGGAGCTCTGAAATGCTCCCGGGACGGGGGAGGCGGGAAAGGGTCTGTGGTACAGCCGGGGGCGCTGTGGGGAGAGGAGGGGAGGCATTTCCTGGCCGGCACTCGAGGCACTGCGGAGACAGCAGGGGGCTGTGCCAAGGGGTGGGGCAGAGCCCCGCCAGGCCAGCAAGGGGTGGACAGGCCTCAGGAACCGGACAGGTGGAGGAGCAGGCGCCAGAGGAGGGGGCTCATGTTCTCAGCATGAGGCAAGGAAGGGGCCCTTGGCTGCTGAGGTGTGCGGGCACCGGGGAGGGAGACGTTGTGCCGCAGCCGGCTCTCACTGTGCCCAACACGCGTGGGAAGGGGACGCAGGGCCAGGCTGGGCTGAAGTGGGGGGTGAGGGTTTTATCCCCCGGCTGGGTTGCATGTTTCCTGCCGTCCTGCCGTAACACCAGGTGGGTGCCTCAGTTTCCCCAGGCACAGCAGCAGTGCACAGTGGTGAGGGGAGTTTCCATGGGACGACGTCTCACTCTTAGGCAATGGCCTTCCCTGGCAGTTGTAACCTAGGCAACCAGGTGATGCTTTTCTTCCTAGGGAGCAGGACACAGGCGGGAGGAGGGGCCTGGCTGGCGTGAACTGGAACTGGGCTGTTGAGCGCGGCTGGTCTGGCTGGCGAGGGAGGGAGGAGGACCAGGGCCTGGCTCAGGGGCCTCTCTGGGCCCCTCTGCCCAAGGTGGATTGTACTGACGGCTTCTGGTTTCTGCGCTGACAAGTCTGTTCTATGCTGTGTCCCTGTTGCCTCGTAACCTCCTGTTCTCCTGCCGAATGAGCCACGTCTGCCTGGGGCTGGGGGTCAGGGCCTGGGGACCCTGCACGCCGTGCCAGGCACAGACTCACCTTTCAGCAGGGGGCAGCACTTCCAGACGGTGATGGGGCCCGCAGCGCCATACTGGCCGAGGCTGAGCTCCAGCAGGAAGAGGGGCAGGCCGGTGAACAGCAGCATGATGAAGTACGGGATCAGGAACGCCCCTGGGGAAGAGCCAACCGCCTGGTTAGCGAGAGCCTGGCGCGGAACGAGGAAGGGCTCAGCTGCTGAGCCAGACCCGCAGGACCAGCACATGCCCGAGAGCTGCACGGCGATGCCCAGACAGCAGCCTGGGGGCTGAGCTCGCGAGCTCCTCTCTCGGGGGTGTGCAAAGAGAAGAGGCAGAGCAGAGACCTGGCTGCGTGGGGACTCGCAGCTGGTGGGAGCTGCCGGGCAGCCTGGGGCTGGGCCTCCGGCGCAGAGGGGGCATGTCAGCCCAGCTGCTGGTGACCTCAGGACAGGGTGCGCTTCTGCTTCCCCCTTCATGCCAAAGGTGCTGGGGAATCACGTACCCGGCTTGAGATACCGAGCGGCAGAGCAGGCTCTGACCCCACTGAACTCCAGCCCTGCCCTGCTGCTGCCAGCAGAGCCACCCAGCGCCGACAGCCAAGAAAGGATCCTGCTGGGGGAGAACTGGCAGCCTGACGGCACCAGACCCACCCGCCAGCAGCTCTGCTTACGACCCAGCTCCCAAAACCAGAGAGGTCACATCTCACCACCTGACCCGCTCGCACTGCCGCATGGGCTGCTGCTGCCTGCTGGGGCGGTGGCGCACTTTGCCGACGGGTGAAGGGAAGCACGGAGTCGGGCAGAGACGGCTGCAGCAGCCAGCGTCAGACGTGGGATTAGAACACAAGGTCTCTCTACTCCCGGCCCTGCTGCTCTGGTGATGTGGTGCAGAGAGAGAGAGTGTGTGTGTGTGTATGTGTTTTTCCCCTGGTTAGGCTGCATTTGTGTTCCTGATGCCCTGTACTAATACCAGGTGTGTGCCTCAGTTTCCCTAGGCACAGCATCAGCGCATAGTGCTGAGGGGGTCTCAGTGTGTTGACTTTTCACACCCAGACAATGGAAGTTCCTGACCTCTGACACTGGGTGACACCTTCTCCCCGCCACCCCCGGGGAAACAGGACACAGGTGGGAGGAGGGGCCTGGCTGGTTTGAACTGGAACTAGGCTGTTGAGCAGGGCTGGGCTGGCTGGAGAGGGAGGGAGGAGGACCAGGGCCGGGCTCAGGGACCCCCTCTGGGCCCCTCTCCCCAAGGTGGATTGTACTGAGGGCTTCTGGTTCCTGTGCTGACAAGTCTGTTCTACGCTGTGTCCCTGTCGCCCAACAACCTTCTGTTCTCCTGCTGAGTGAGAGTCATGTCTGCCTGCGGATGGGGGTAGGGCCTGGGGACCCCCTACGCCGTGAAAACTGACCGATGCAGGGATGAGCACCCCCTGCACGAGGCACAGGTGCTGCTCCAGGCTCACGTGGTGGTTGGCTCTTGTGCACAGGGACCAGCTGCAGCCAATCAATGACACAGCCACAGGCGGAGCCTGGCCTTGCACGAACACGCACCCAGGGCCAAAATGCTGTTCTCCATGGAAAAGCAGAGACGTTCTCCCAAAACCGGGTCCTTTGCACTGATCACCTCACCCAGGCGAGGGCCATCCACCTTGCCAGCTCTGGAACCGCCAGGCCTTTCACTGCCATGGAGCGCTCTCCACAGAGGAAGGAAACTTTCGGCCGGGAGAGGCGGAGGAGACCTGCTTCCTACTTCCAGCAAACACTCACACTGAGCATTTTCCGGCGTAACCGCGAAACGTCTGCAGGGCACGGTGCTTTCAGGGCGATCCCCAACTGAGCAGCAACCCTCGAAATCTGGCACCTTCCACGCAGCTCCCTCTCTGGGCCTGTCTGCAGCCACGAAGCCACCCAGCAAGCAGCAGCCAGGCACTCTCGGACACGGGAGAGCAGGCAGGACTCAGCTATGTCTTAGCAAGAGACTATTACCAGCCGTAGGAGGCTGGCAAAAACCACAGCGCACGGGGTGTTTTTAGAAGCCCTGGAAACCAGACATCCTTCTGCCTCGCAAAATCAATTGTCTCTGGAACCAAAAGAGCGGACACACCTCTAGGCTGCTGCTGAGCTTCCATTAAAGCCTATCCTTGCACTACAAGCAGCAGCTAAACCACTCCTGGGCTCTAGGAAACAGAAACCACACCAGAGATGTCCCCAGAAGACCCAGCTCTTCACAAGAGCTAACCAATGTTCCTACCAGTGGCGCCATTAATTCAGACGTTGGACAGAGAGAACTATTGCTACACATACAGGTCTGACATACTCCACGCAGGAGAAGGCAGCAGCTCCCATGAACACTCGCGAGTTCTCCTGTGCGTGTCCACTCGATTCCCACCTTCAATTGGCCACTCCAACCAGCTGCATGGACGGCAATGCCATCCCATCACGTCTATTACAGGTTGAACCTCTCTAGTCTGGCGCTCACTGGTCTGGCAACATCTGTAGTCTGGCATGATTTTAGTTAGCCGGACAACCACTTATCATAGAATCATAGAATCCCAGGGCTGGAAGGGACCTCACAGGCCATCTAGCCCAAAGCAAAATCAATCCCAACTAAGTCATCCCAGCCAGGACCTTGTCAAGCCGGGACTTAAAAACCTCTAGGGATGGAGAATCCACCACCTCTCTAGGCAACACATTCCAGTGCTTCACCACCCTCCTGGGGAAGTGGTTTTTCCTAACATCCAACCTACACCTCTGCCCCTGTAACTTCCACCCATTGCTCCTTGTTCTGCCATCATGGGTGTGGCAACGTCTCCAGGGTCCCATAAAGTTTGTTTCCAGACACCAGCCCTGGCTCTCCATGTTCTGGGCTGTTACTTAGCTGTAATTGACCCCTACACGTTTTCTAAGAGCGCAAGTCTAAGTCTTCGTAATGCTAAGATCCAGTAACGCTAAACAGATCCAGCCACTCACGATTTCCTAAAACGCCAGCCGAGCTCCCAGCTCAGTACAGACTGCCAACGCAGAGAGCTCGTTTGCTGGGCCAGCGTCAGTACGGCTGCAGCAAACTCCTCCTTTCCTGGGAGAGGCTAAGTGACAGGCTGCAGAGAGATCTTGTGGCGAACACACACCTGTCAGCGGGGCAGGTTGAAATGCGGATGCACAGCGCTGGCTGGCGAGGCCTGGGGGTGTTGCCACGCAGACGGACGTGGCACGGCGTGACAGAGGGAGTCGCCAGAGAACGCGGCTCTCAGGACAGCATTAGCAGTAAGGATGCTGCCATGCTTCTGGCCTGCACAGCAGGGAATAAAGCCAGTGTCGTCCACAAGAAGCAATTCACCTTGCCTGCGGCCGGAGGGCTGGGAGCCGGGAGCCTCTCTGCTAACTCCCTTTCCTCGCTCTCGTGCGTTGCTCTCTCTGCGCCTCCTCTGCTCATGCTGGCGTGGAGATCTCCTGGCTTCTGTTGCTCACCCCACATCTCCTCTGGCTTCCCGTCCCCTGCTCCACCCCCTTCAGCTTCTACCCCATCACCCCTCCCCATGCGGGTCCCCAGCCCCACCCGCCAACCCCGGGTGATTTACAATGGCCGGCAGCCCCCACAGTCTGCCCACTGATTGCTCACGCTGATGTTTGCACATGTGGCCCGGCAGCCCCAGGGGACTGGCTGTGCACCACGGCAGGGTCCTGGGAGCAGTGCACGGACGTCCCCCAGTTTGCTGGGACGTCCATGCTGCTGCTGGCGGTGGCAGCCCCCAGGGCATTTTGAGTCAGCTGGGGGCAGCAAGGGACGTGGAAACCCCTGCCCCTTGGGAGCTGCTGCCAGACAGGGTAACCCAGGTTAATGTGGCAGCCATTCTCCCGCACAGCCCTTTCCTCCCCCAAATCCCGCACTTCCATCCAGCCCCGAACTCCCTCCCAAAGTCTGCGCCCCTCACCCCCTGCACCCAAACACCCGCCAGAGCCTGCACCCCTCACCCCCCTGCACCCAAACACCCGCCAGAGCCTGCACCCCTCACCCCCTGCACCCAAACACCCGCCAGAGCCTGCACCCCTCACCCCCCTGCACCCAAACACCCGCCAGAGCCTGCGCCCCTCGCCCCCCTGCACCCAAACTCTCACCAGAGCCTGCATCCCTCACCCCCCTGCACCCAAACACCCACCAGAGCCTGCACCCCTCACCCCGGGCACCCAAACACCCACCAGAGCCTGCATCCCTCACCCCCCTGCACCCAAACACTCACCAGAGCCTGCATCCCTCACCCCCCTGCACCCAAACACCCACCAGAGCCTGCGCCCCTCACCCCCTGCACCCAAACACCCGCCAGAGCCTGCACCCCTCACCCCCCTGCACCCAAACACCCGCCAGAGCCTGCGCCCCTCACCACCTGCACCCAAACACTCACCAGAGCCTGCGCCCCTCACCCCCCTGCACCCAAACTCTCACCAGAGCCTGCATCCCTCACCCCCCTGCACCCAAACACCCACCAGAGCCTGAACCCCTTACCCCCCTGCACCCAAACACCCACCAGAGCCTGTGCCCCTCACCCCGGGCACCCAAACACCCGCCAGAGCCTGCACCCCTTACCCCCCTGCACCCAAACACCCACCAGAGCCTGTGCCCCTCACCCCCCTGCACCCAAACACTCATCAGAGCCTGCACCCCTCACCCCCTGTACCCAAACACCCGCCAGAGCCTGCGCCCCTCACCCCCTGCACCCAAACACCCACCAGAGCCTGCACCCCTCATCCCCCTACACCCAAACTCTCACCAGAGCCTGCATCCCTCACCCCCCTGCACCCAAACACCCACCAGAGCCTGCACCCCTTACCCCCCTGCACCCAAACACCCACCAGAGCCTGCACCCCTCACCCCCCTGCACGCAAACACCCACCAGAGCCTGCGCCCCTCACCCCCTGCACCCAAACTCTCACCAGAGCCTGCACCCCTCACCCCCCTGCACGCAAACACCCACCAGAGCCTGCATCCCTCACCCCCCTGCACCCAAACACTCACCAGAGCCTGCGCCCCTCACCCCCTGCACCCAAACACCCACCAGAGCCTGCGCCCCTCACCCCCTGCACCCAAACACCCACCAGAGCCTGCACCCCTCACCCCCCTGCACCCAAACACTCACCAGAGCCTGCATCCCTCACCCCCCTGCACGCAAACACCCACCAGAGCCTGCGCCCCTCACCCCCTGCACCCAAACACTCATCAGAGCCTGCATCCCTCACCCCCCTGCACCCAAACACCCGCCAGAGCCTGCACCCCTCACCCCCTGCACCCAAACACCCGCCAGAGCCTGCGCCTCTCACCCCCTGCACCCAAACACCCACCAGAGCCTGCACCCCTCATCCCCCTACACCCAAACTCTCACCAGAGCCTGCATCCCTCACCCCCCTGCACCCAAACACCCACCAGAGCCTGCACCCCTCACCCCGGGCACCCAAACACCCACCAGAGCCTGCACCCCTCACCCCCCTGCACGCAAACACCCACCAGAGCCTGCATCCCTCACCCCCCTGCACCCAAACACTCACCAGAGCCTGCATCCCTCACCCCCCTGCACCCAAACACCCACCAGAGCCTGCGCCCCTCACCCCCTGCACCCAAACTCTCACCAGAGCCTGCATCCCTCACCCCCCTGCACCCAAACACCCGCCAGAGCCTGCACCCCTCACCCCCTGCACCCAAACACCCACCAGAGCCTGCACCCCTCACCCCCCTGCACCCAAACACCCGCCAGAGCCTGCGCCCCTCACCCCCTGCACCCAAACACTCATCAGAGCCTGCACCCCTCATCCCCCTACACCCAAACTCTCACCAGAGCCTGCATCCCTCACCCCCCTGCACCCAAACACCCACCAGAGCCTGCACCCCTCACCCCGGGCACCCAAACACCCACCAGAGCCTGCACCCCTCACCCCCCTGCACGCAAACACCCACCAGAGCCTGCGCCCCTCACCCCCTGCACCCAAACACCCACCAGAGCCTGCGCCCCTCACCCCCTGCACCCAAACACCTACCAGAGCCTGCATCCCTCACCCCCCTGCACCCAAACTCTCACCAGAGCCTGCATCCCTCACCCCCCTGCACCCAAACACCCACCAGAGCCTGCGCCCCTCACCCCCTGCACCCAAACACCTACCAGAGCCTGCATCCCTCACCCCCCTGCACCCAAACTCTCACCAGAGCCTGCATCCCTCACCCCCCTGCACCCAAACACCCACCAGAGCCTGCGCCCCTCACCCCCCTGCACCCAAACACTCACCAGAGCCTGCATCCCTCACCCCCCTGCACCCAAACACTCACCAGAGCCTGCGCCCCTCACCCCCTGCACCCAAACACCCACCAGAGCCTGCACCCCTCATCCCCCTGCACCCAAACACTCACCAGAGCCTGCGCCCCTCACCCCCCTGCACCCAAACACTCACCAGAGCCTGCATCCCTCACCCCCCTGCACCCAAACACCCGCCAGAGCCTGCACCCCTCACCCCCTGCACCCAAACACCCACCAGAGCCTGCACCCCTCACCCCCCTGCACCCAAACACCCGCCAGAGCCTGCGCCCCTCACCCCCTGCACCCAAACACTCATCAGAGCCTGCACCCCTCACCCCCTGCACCCAAACACCCACCAGAGCCTGCATCCCTCACCCCCCTGCACCCAAACACCCACCAGAGCCTGCACCCCTCACCCCGGGCACCCAAACACCCACCAGAGCCTGCACCCCTCACCCCCCTGCACGCAAACACCCACCAGAGCCTGCGCCCCTCACCCCCTGCACCCAAACACCCGCCAGAGCTCGCACCCCTCACCCCCCTGCACCCAAACACCCACCAGAGCCTGCATCCCTCACCCCCCTGCACCCAAACACCCACCAGAGCCTGCATCCCTCAACCCCCTGCACCCAAACACTCACCAGAGCCTGTACCCCTCAACCCCCTGCACCCAAACACCTACCAGAGCCTGCACACCTCAACCCCCTGCACCCAAACACTCACCAGAGCCTGCATCCCTCACCCCCCTGCACCCAAACACCTGCCAGAGCCTGCACCCCTCACCCCGGGCACCCAAACACCCACCACAGCCTGCACCCCTCACCCCCCTGCACCCAAACACTCACCAGAGCCTGCATCCTTCACCCCCCTGCACCCAAACACCTGCCAGAGCCTTCGCCCCTCACCCCCCTGCACCCAAACACTCACCAGAGCCTGCATCCCTCACCCCCCTGCACCCAAACACTCACCAGAGCCTGCACCCCTCACCCCGGGCACCCAAACACCCACCAGAGCCTGCATCCCTCACCCCCCTGCACCCAAACACTCACCAGAGCCTGCATCCCTCACCCCCCTGCACCCAAACACCCACCAGAGCCTGCACCCCTCACCCCGGGCACCCAAACACCCACCAGAGCCTGCACCCCTCATCCCCCTGCACTGAAACACTCACCAGAGCCTGCATCCCTCAACCCCCTGCACCCAAACACCTACCAGAGCCTGCACACCTCAACCCCCTGCACCCAAACACTCACCAGAGCCTGCATCCCTCACCCCCCTGCACCCAAACACCTGCCAGAGCCTGCACCCCTCACCCCGGGCACCCAAACACCCACCACAGCCTGCACCCCTCACCCCCCTGCACCCAAACACTCACCAGAGCCTGCATCCCTCACCCCCCTGCACCCAAACACCTGCCAGAGCCTTCGCCCCTCACCCCCTGCACCCAAACACCCACCACAGCCTGCGCCCTTCACCCCCTGCACCCAAACACCTGCCAGAGCCTGCACCTCTCACTCCCCTGCACCCAAACACTCACCAGAGCCTCCGCCCCTCACCCCCTGCACCCAAACACCCACCAGAGCCTTCACCCTTCACCCCCTGCACCCAAACACCCGCCAGAGCTCGCACCCCTCACCCCCTGCACCCAAACACCCGCCAGAGCCTGCGCCCCTCACCCCCTGCACCCAAACACCCACCAGAGCCTTCGCCCCTCACCCCCTGCACCCAAACACCCACCAGAGCCTGCGCCCCTCACCCCCCCCGCACCCAAACACCCACCAGAGCCTGCATCCCTCACCCCCCTGCACCTAAACACTCACCAAAGCCTGCACCCCTCACCCTGGGCACCCAAACACCCACCAGAGCCTGCATCCCTCACCCCTTGCACCCAAACACCCGCCAGAGCTCGCACCCCTCACCCCCTCCTGCATCTGTCATCCTGCCCCAGGCCGTAGCCCACACCCAGCTCCCAGCCCCCATCCTGCAGCTTGCACCCCTCGTCCTCTCCTGCACCCAAACACCTTCCAGAGACTCTGGACTGCGCATCTCTCCCTGTAGCAGGCACCTCCGGTGGCCTAGCATGTCTCTCCACAACACTCAGATCCCACAGGTATCCTCGCCCTCCTCTGGAGATCCCCACAGCCAGCACAGGCCCTGCCTGGCTTTTAAGGCTGGAGGACAGCACAGCCCAACGTCTCTTGCAGAGAACCTGGATGGAAGTCCCGTCGGCAGCGCTACGGCAGCTGCACCGGCCCCAGGGTATTAGAGAGAAGGAGGGGAAGTGAGAGCCTGTACGGGAGAAGAGAGATGAGCTTTCCGGAGACACCGAGAAGAGCTGTGTGTGAGCCCAAAGGCGTCTCTCTCTGCCCCACAGAAGCTGGTCCCACAGGAGATGTTACCTGCCCCACTTCTGTCCCTCTGCACAAGGGGCCTGTCCATTTCCAACACCGGACAACCTAGATGACTTCAGCAGGCAAGTGCTCAACCAGGAGCTGCTCTGCCAGCCCCAACCTGCAGCTCCTGGTGCCCATGGAAGGCTTGATCAGAACTCATCCAGGGAGGTGAGTGGATTCGCAGCTCCTCCCACGCCGAGTTCACCAGGGCTTTCCCCTCTCTGTGGTGTGCACAGCCCTGCTCTGCAAGGAATCCTGCCCCAGGAGCTACCAGCCAGGCCCTCCCTTTCGCAGCACTCAGAGGCTCCCCAAGGGCATGAGCTAATTGCCAAGACAGGAGGGATTGCGCCTTTTGCAGCTAGAGATCAGGCAAGAGCCCCACCAAGGGGTGTTAAACACCCTTTGGAAGTGTGTCAGGCTGACTCGAAGGGCAAAGAGTGCACTGGAAAGGACCTGCCACAGCGGCAGCCAGGAATGAACTGCTCCCCCGTAAAGCAAAAGGCCCACTGCTTGGAAAGGGCGAAAAAGAGTCCAGCTCCACAGGGCTGCCCGGGGTAACATCTCTGCTGCCCTGGTCCCGCAGTACCTTGGACATCTTGCTGACGCACGTCATTCTGCTCAGCGGCGCTTTCTCAGCACAAATCCCTGCGTCATCTTGCCAGGTTCATTCACGTCCCGGCGTTGAGCTCAGAGGCCTGACTCTAGGCCTAGCAGCCCTGACTAGGGCGAGCTAACGTTTCACTCCAAAGCCAAGCAAGGTTCTGCTGATGTGAGGTCCCTTAGGGCTGGGAAGAGCCTGCCCCCATTCAAACCCCAAAACATCATGGTCTGAAAGGGTTTGGTCCACCAGCAGGGAAGCCACATTCTTGCCTTCACGGCCCCCCACAGGACCAATAAAATCTAGTAAGGGGATAAGTAGGAGGAAACAGAGATTTGCTAGGAACGAATTGCGTCAAACCATCTTTACAGCTTTCTGTGATGGGGTAACAAGCCTAGTGGATGGGGGGAAGTGGTAGAGGTGGTATAACTTGACTTCAGTATGACTTTATTGGGGAAGAAAGGAATAACTCACTGCCCTTCTGCAGAATGCAGCGGGATTAGGCAGCCCTTCCCTCTATGCCATGGCAGGAACTGATACACACAGCAACATACTCCCTGCTTCCTTCCCTCATTTCAACACTGAGGCCTTCTCTACGCTATGTCATGCTGTCAGTCTACTTCCGCTCTGTTACCTGCATAGCTGAAGCCGACATACTGCCATGTGTTATATGTGCTAAGGTCAGCGGAGGCTGCTTGCCCATTCACACAAGCTACTCTTCTCGTTCCGGCGTCAACGGGAGAGTGCTGGGAAATCGATTTATCACATCTAAGCAGGCAAGAGAAATCGACAGCGAGTGAATCGATCACAGCAGCTTCGATCCCCAGTGGAGTGAGTTAAGCCAGACCAGCATGCAAGAGTCAGACTGGTGACTGTTTCTTTGGGTGGGTGCCCCACTGCCTCTTGTCTTCTCTGCCCTTCAGATTACAATCTTTGCAAGCTAGGGAAAGTCTTTATATTTGCCACACAAAGCACAGAGCATGCCCCTACAATGCTATTTGCACCCTCCCAACTCCCTGCTCACACTATAGGGGCATGCAGGCAGGCTGGATCGAGGGTTTGCTTCTCTCAGTTACTAGACTGAGCTGCTCAGCACAGCCACCAGCCACCTAGCCTTAGACTGGTTGGCTAATACCCAAACAGCACACAGCTCCTTTTGTGGTACCCGCCAACAGGCTCAGCGTGCCTGGACACATGGAGATGATTCATCTCATTCCTGTGCTGATCAGCAATGGCAGAGAAGTTCATGACTCTGTCTAACAGGATCATTACAGCAGGAAAGAGGTTTGCCTAGGCTGGTGCTACCTTGCCAACAATGGACAGTGACTGATGGTTTCTTGTGAAATCTCTACCACTCAGATGGCATCTAATTGCAAATACTGTGCCCTGGGTGAACATCCTTCTTGGCCTTCTATCCCTTGTTCTGAGGAGTGATGCCTTAAATTACTGCTTCCTGGAGCAGCTAGTATAGTAACCCCCCAGGGGAGAGACAATTCTTGATTTAGTACTGAGTGGAGCGCAGAATCTGGTCCAGGAGGTAACTATTACGGGACCACTTGGGAATAGTGATCTTAATATATTAACATTTAAAAATCATGAGCAGTGTAGAGAGGGTGAAAAAAGAAAAGTTATTTACTTGTTCCCGTAATACAAGAACTAGAGGACACCAAATGAAATTAATGGGTAACAGGTTTAAAACTAATAACAGAAAGTTATTTTTCACACAACGCAGTCAACCTGTGGAACTTCTTGCCAGCGGAGGCTGTCAAGGCCAGGACTATAAGTGAGTTCAAAGAAGAGCTAGATAAATTCATGGAGGGTAGGTCCATAAAAGGCAATTACCCAGGGGGTAGGAATGGTGTCCCTGGCCTGTTTGTCAGAGGCTGGAGATGGATGGCAGGAGACAAGTCACTTGATCATTGTCTTTGGTCCACCCCCTCCGGGGCACCTGGCACTGGCCACTGTTGGCAGATGGGATGCTGGGCTAGACGGACCTTTGGTTTGACCCAGTAATGGCCATTCTTACATTCTTGTGACACTCCTCACCCTTCGTTGGCTAACTCACCATCAGTTGTCATGGTTCTCTACAATAGCTCACCTGCACCCAATCAATAGCCTAAAGAGCTGGTCGTCTCAAGCCAGGAAAATACAAACCAGAGCAGACCAAAGGATAGTGTAGAGTGGGAGCTTGGTTTACGCTGCTGTTGTACCATTTAACCAAACTGGATTACTACAATTGGCTGAATAACGCGTCTTGAGACAAACCAAATTTAAGAGACACTTAAACTGATGTAAGGAGCATCCCCCGTGGGAGTTACACTGACTTAGACAAACAGGAGCCATAACTGTGTGCAGCTGAGGTCTGGTACGATTCATAGAGCAAGGGGGCCCGGCGGGTGCAGGAAAGGGTGGGAGTGCAGAGGCACTGCCCTGGGAGCCAGGTCCAAACATGGAGCAGCCCATAGGGAGGCATGAGACCTGGAGCGGGCAAGAGGCCAGGGGTCAAGCATCTGTGAAGCACAGGGCTGGGGAGGAAGCAGTGACACAGTCAAGGGCAGACAGCCGTAGACAGGACAAAGGTACAGACGGCTTGGGAGAGGAGGAGGCGACTGGACTTCGTGCAGAAGAGGAGGGAACATGGTCACAGAGACGGACTTGCCAGGGGCTTTTAGGGTGGGCTGCAAGGCTGGGGGAGAGAATGAGGTGGAAATGAAATGGGAAGTTACCAGAACAAAAGGGGAAGCACGGGCCAGTGCTTAGAGCGCTAGCATGGCCCCTGAAGAACGACGCTTGATTTCGGCTCCATTACTAAATTTCGAATGTGATGCCGGGCTGGTCCTTTAACCTCAGTAGCACAGTTCCCCGCCCAAGTCAGCAGAATTAGGAGAACAGCATTTCCATACAGGGCTGCTGTGGGGTGACTACACCAGAGGCTACCAGGTGTGCGGATACCCTGTCAAGCCTGTGTTCAGATTCCTTAGCTAGACAGCAGCTGGAGGAGTAGCAGGAAGAGCAGCAGACTGGGGAATGCAGCAGAAGTGCCACTCACAACCCAGAGGGGCTGACCAAGCTGTTCTGCCAGTACCACGCTTCCCACACTGCCACTGGGGGCGTGTCTGTGCCACCTACGTTCACACCCGCCCCTCGGGAGCCCTCCCATCCAGGGCCACCGGCTCGGTGCTGCCTTGAGCTTAAAGAAGGCACCAAGCATTACAGCGTTGATGGGACACACCCCGCGGTGATGGGGAAGCCAGAGGCCTAACCAGAACACACACGGCTCTTCAGTGTGCTGCACGCATTCAAACTGCACGGCATGTAAATATGCAGCCGAGAGCTCCCCGCAGGCTGGGGCAGAGGTATGGCACTGTTCAGACAGCAGCCTCGTGCTTCTGTGCTGAATGGACCAATTCCTGCGCAGGCTGCGAAGTGCTTTGGAATCATTCGCGGACCCTTGGTCCTCCTACAGCGCTCTTCATCCGGAGACCCCACAGCTCGTTCCAATGGAGGCAAATCTCTGCAGCCCCACAGCGGAAAGGGGGCCCGGAGAGGGGGATGGCTGGATTTGCAGAGGGGCTGAGCGATGTCAGATCCCACTGAAGTTAGCGGGAATAGCAACTGCTCAGCCCCTGAGTGGCAGCGGTGGAAAGGGAAGCCAGGTGCTCTGGCTCTGCTGAAGCTCTGGCCACTCGGCCATTCCACCGCCCACCACTGGCCCCTGCTGGTTATTAGACAAATACTGCTCCATGCAACCAGCGCCAGCTGTTTGGGAGTTGGCCGAGATCCCGTCCCTGCTCACTCCCAGCTTCCCACAGCCATGGATTAGTTCTGAGCAGGAGGAGGTGTGACTAGGTGACCTCAAGTTCCTCGCCCGCCACCCCCAAGAGACCGGCCGCCTGGTCCCATCTGCTCCAGTCCGTCTCAGCCAGACAGACCGAGCAGCACAGACTCACCTCCTCCATTGCGGTAGCAGAGATAGGGGAAGCGCCAGACGTTGCCCAGCCCCACACAGTACCCCACACAGGAGAGCAGGAATTCATACTTCCCGCCCCACGTCTCTCTGGGCTGGCCGGGGGCGAGGTCCGGGGTCACGGGCTGGATCTGGAAGGGAGGGTGGGGCTGGCTCACGGTTGGCAGGTGTTCGGACGCCAGGGTCGCACCGTTCAGCTGGACTGGACTCCCCTGCAGTGAGAGGAGAAGGGAGAATGAGTCAGAGACCAAACAAACCCCATGCCACCGGAGCGTCAGGGTGCACGTGCTCAGATGCCCTGGACAGGGAGGGTGAGGCTGTCGGCCTACGAGCAAGTTCTGAGCAACCCTTCCCCAGGCAGGCCCCTCTCCTGGAGGACCTGTGCCAGCAGCCCTACTGCAAAGCCACTAGTCCCAGGGGAGACTGCCCCGTGTCTAGGCCACTCAGGAAATCCCCCTCACTTGTGACACAACACAACGGAGCCCTGTGAAGGGATCAAGCCCCCATGCTGGCCCTCAGGGAGATGGACCACATGGGACCTAATGGCTCTAATCCACCCATCGCCCTCAGACCCAGTGTCATCATCAACTCAGTGAACGTGGGCAAAACTCAGCTCCCAAGCCGTCCTCCCAAGGCCTCTGCACAGCCTTGTTCTCCATCCCTGCATGTGAGCACCCGCCCGCTAGCAGCCAGGTGCATCCCCAGGGACCCAGCAGTGACTCCTCGCCCTGACCCACACACTCCTGCTCCCACAACTCTCTGCCCTCCTCCCCACTTCTCTCATGTCCATCCTTCTCCTCCTGTCTCTTCTCCAGGCCTCATGCTGGTCCTTTCCCACCCCAATCCATTCATAGCACAACGAGGGCCATCTTCCCTGCCAGGTCACACTGACCCCACCTTCCCTCACTGCATCGCTCCACTGGCTCCCTGCTTCCCAGGCGTCCCCTGCAGCTTCTCAGCCTGGGCCCTTCACAGCTCAGCCACTCGCTCCCCACCACTGGTTGTATCTCCCTGGGCTGGCACCCCTGGGAGCTGAGCGGTCCCGAAGGAGGGAATGTGCCAGGCCAGGCCTAGGGCTTGCCTGGGGGGGCAGCCCCTCATCGTTGTGACCAACTCTGTGCCCACTGGCTGTCTGGGGGCTCCCTGAGCCTGTCCAGATGCCCAGTGCCACAGGACGGCCAGCAGGGATCCCTGGCCCAGCCAGGCTCTTCACCATGGGGGTCCTCAGGTTAGGACACGCTCCCCGCTGCTGCCATGTGGTGGGGTTCCCTGCACTGGCTAGGCTCTGCATGGGGCTGCCCGGCCCCAGCCTGGCTCTGCTGGCAGGGCTATCAAGCCCTGGCCACTCTCCCTGAGGGGCTCGCTGCCTGGCCAGGCTCCAGTATCTCAGCACTGAGCCCTAGTTCCCTGCAGAGTGGGCTCAGCTCCCAAGCTCACACCTACTCTACAGTACCAGCAGGTTCCCCCAGACCTCCGCTGCATAAGGGGCACTACATCACCAGTCTGCTTGCTCCCACACAGGCACGCACATGGGAAGGAAGCCAGCGTGTGTAACTGCCCACAGGCAGGCTCTAATCCGAGACCTCTGGAGCTTAGTGCAGAAACCTCTACAGCCGGAGCTCAAAGCCAGCTGGCTCTCAGCTAAGGCAGTAGGGAAGACTCAGCCTTTCTCTGGGTAGGTGGTCTAGGTGCCACTACCTGGGACGGTGAACAACAGCCCTAAGTGTGCTGGTTACAGGTGCAGGGCAGAGCTATAACATTTTTGTCCATGCAATCTGAACTGAGAAGGTCACATCCATTTGCTGCATTGTCTTAACCTGGAGCACAAGCTGGCTGCAGCGAGGGACTGTCTCTTACCACACATTTCTATAGCACCCAGCACAACCAAGCATGGTCCAGAGAGGGGCCAAACTGGCCATTTTATCTGGCTTGAATTCCTAGCACCATTTTCTCTTCTAACAGGTGTTTTCACCATCACCTTCACCCCCGTGCCCTTGGAAGGACGACAGCTGAATAACAGCCGCAAAGCACCCCTCCCACTGCTCAAGTGTATGTCACCAGCTGACGGCTGGTGGACCTCCAGCCTCGGAAGCCACAGTGCCACCTCTGAGCCACAGCAGCTTTTGTGTGCTGGGAAGCAGGAAACGAGTGGCAGGACACCTGTGCCAGGCCTCTACGCTGCTTTCATGAGTTCAGTTCAGTTCCTGCATGGCAACAGCAGCGCCAATTCCGCCTTGCTGCCTTGCCCACGGCTCCACCTCAGCTCCCTTGGCCTCTCCGGGAGCTGCCAACAAGAGGTGATTGGTCGGGGCCAGGGTTCGGGCGGTGGCTTTTCTGATGCAGAAGTCCGGGCTGCTACAAGCCAGCCAGAGACCCACCTGGGCAGACAGCTTTTACATCGGACACTGGACACCCACCCAGGTGTTGGCTGCACTTGCTGCCACAGTGGTGTAAAGGACAGGCCGGCCAGTTTACCAGAAGAAGGATGGACCAAGGGTTAAGGCACTGGACTCAGCAAATTAAGGTTCTATTCCCAGCTCCACTGCTGGACTTCCAGTGAGAAGATGGGGCTGGGGGAGCAGGTGGGGGAACCTGCTGGTACTGCAGCACAGGTGTGAGCTTGGGAGCTGAGCCCGCAGGAGCCTGGGGCAAATCACTTACAAAAGGTCTACGCTAGCCATTAAAGCCAACTGCAGATGCACAATTCCAGCTATGGCAATTGAGTAGCTAGGATCGACCTATCTACAATCAACTTAACCTGGCTGTCCTCACAGAGGGAGGTTGATGGGAAAATCTCTCCCCTCGACCTCCCCTATTCCTCGTGATATCGCAGAGTACAGGGGCCAACTGCTGACCTCAGTTAGTTCAATCTGGCCCGTCCCTCCCGCTTAGTATAGACATATCCTGAGCCTCCCCGGGCCTCCAGAAAAGGAGGGTGGTACTGACCCTGCTGCCAGGGTGCTGTGAAGACTAAAGAATACACGAGGCACTCAGATACTAGGGTCCAGACATGGAACACGGCATCTCATTCAGTGTGTCTACCAAATGTGTACAACAGCATAAAAGAAGGCCCCTAGTTTGAATATGCTGTCTCTGGACAAAGATTTTAAGCAGCTGGCAGAGAGAAATGACTTCCAGTTGAACTCAACTTATTGCACCTGCCTTCCAAGTATGGCCAGACACTGTCTGAAAAGCATGCTGGTGAGGGGGTGGGGTGTGGTGGGGTGTCCCCCCCTCCCAGAATGCCTTCAGTTATCTTAGCATGGGGGAGGCCCTACCCTGCTGTGTGTCACTGGCCATGCTCCGAAGCAGGTGCCACACAAGATGGACCTTTGGCCTGACCCTGTGTGACTCCTGCTATATTTGTAACACTGACAGACCTGAGTTGCCAGCACTAGGGATTGAACCTGTGATCACAGGCGCTAAAGCCCTGTGCTCTAGTGCATGAGCTAAAGGCCAGACCGCTCTCAGCCAAGCCTGTACAGCAAAAACTTCACTCACCCTAGTATGAGGCCTCAGTGCCTCTAGGTACTACCTATTCTTGGATGAGGCTCAGCAACTCAGTTGTGCTAGGTGCTGCATGGAGAGAACAAAATGACGGTCTGTGCCCCCAGAGGCTCCCTATGGCAAATCAGAGCTGACGCAGAGACAGAGACCGATGGATGGGGAGCACAAGACGTCCCAGGTCTGCATCACTGGCAGCGATCTCAGACACTTGCGCTGGTGTTTCGCTGGAGAGCTGAGCGGCCAGGTTTGGAGGATGGTGAGTGGCTTTGTGGCTGTTTACAGGGAGGCTCTGCAGGCAAGTGGGGTGGTGAGATACAGCACCACGATGGTTGTTTGGAAATCTAACAAGTGAGTGATGGCGACTGGTGCTATTGAGTCGGCCATAATAACAACAGAGGCCGACAGAGCCCGTTCTAAGGCTGCTGAGCCACCCAGCAGGGTGTTCGTGACGCCCAGCCTGGCACTCTGGTTCACAGCATTACTGGGCAGTTATCTCAATTCTACAGCTGTCATCTCTGTGTAAGGTGAACACGCTGGGGCCTGGTAAGCCTTCTCCCTTGGATGCCATGGTTTGGTACCACCCAGCCGAACCTCCGTCACAAGCAGGCACTATGATGGGCAGTGCCTTGGGCAACAGTGCCCCAAAAGGCTATGGGGGGGCGGGGGCGAGAGGAGAGGCAGATTAGAGAGTTGCCATGAGCCAGGATAACAGGGGATGGGGGAAGGGGATAGCTCAGTGATTTGAGCATTGCCCTGCTAAACCTGGGGTTGTGAGCTCAATCCTTGAAGAGGCCATTTAGGGACTAGGGCAAACAGATGGCAGGGATGGTGCTTGGCCCTGCCGAGAGGGCAGGGGACTGGACTAGATGACCTCCTGAGGTCCCTTCCAGCTCTAGGAGAGGTGTATCTCCATTTTAAAAAGGGGAAAAAAATACCAGAGACAAGTGGATGAAAAGAGGGTGTAGGACCAGGAGTGTCTCATTCCCTGTCCCAGACCCATTACTAGGAAGGGAGATAAGGTTGAGGCAGAGGGTGCCCTTCTGCAGGCAGCTGCACTGCTTGTAATGGGACCAGTGCTGGTGACAGGGGCCTGTTGCTTTCTTCTGTAGTGCAGCAGCATGAGAACAATCACCAGAAACCTATATGTGTAGCCACACCCCAGCCCCGCCTGCAGCTCCCTCAGACAAGCCAGATTTACACAGCTGACACCCAGGGCCAGGCCCCACAGAACCAAACAGCACAGGTAGGGCAGCTCTGAGAAGCTGCCCCATTCACTCTCCGGACCCTCTGCTGCTCACCCTTTAAAGCCACAGCCCCACACACTTAGCCTCAGGAGGGCTGCGAAGGCAAGAAGGGGAAAAAAGCTCTGTCTATTTCAGTCTCCTGCACAGACCCACTGGCAACCACAAACAGCTCTCACATCTGCTTGATGCCATCATGTATCTGGAGTGCAGGAAATACACCAAGTACAGTCCTTCCTGCATGCAAACAGCAAGTCAGACACAATTAGTGGGCTGGGGAGTGTGGTGCCTTTCACTTGGCTCAAGAAGAAGCATGGCATTCTGGGAGAAATGAAATGTAATGTAGATAAGTGTACGGTAATGCACATTGGAAAAAATAACCCCGACTATACTTACAATATGATGGGGGCTTATTTAGCTATAACTAATCAGGAAAGAGATCTTGGAGTTATCATGGATAATTCCTTGAAAACATCCATGCAGTGTGCAGAGGCAGTCAAAAAGGCAAATAGGATGTTAGGTATTATTAAAAAAAGGATGGAAAATAAGACAAGGAGTATCTTACTGCCCCATATAAATCTATGGTACATCCACATCTTGAATACTGTGTACAGATGTGGTCTCCTCACCTAAAAAATGGTATCCGGGCATTGGAAAAGGTTCAGAAAAGGGCAACTAGAATAATTAGGGGCTTGGAACAGGTCCTCAATGAGGAGAGGCTAAAAAGATTGGGACTTTTCAGCTGAGAAAAGAGGAGGCTGAGGGGGGACAGGATAGAGGTATATAAAATTGTGACAGGTGTGGAGAGGGTGAATATGGAGAAGTTATTTACTTGTGCCCATAATACAAGAACTAGAGGACACCAAATGAAATTAATGGGTAGCAGGTTTAAAACTAATAAAATAAAGTTCTTCTTCACTCAGCGTATAGTTAGCCTGTGGAACTCCTTGCCAGAGGAGACCGTGAAGGCTAGGACTGTAACAGCATTTAAGAAAGAGCTAGATAAATTCATGGAGGTTAGGTCCGCAAAATGCTATTAGCCAACGGTAGGAATGGTGTCCCTGGCCTCTGATTGTCAGAGGCTGGAGATTGATGGCAGGAGACAAATCGCTTGATCATTGTCTTTGCCCCACCAGGGGCACCTGGCACTGGCCACTGCCGGTAGACAGGCTACTGGGCTGGATGGACCTTTGGTCTGACCCAGTATGACCATTCTTATGTTCTGGAGTTATATCCTTCCCAGGTCTCGCCCTTCTCTCCCGTATTAAAGGAGAAGGCAGGTGGAAAACATTACAATTCCTGAATTAGGTCAAACTTTGTGCACCTGGCAAGTTGTCAGAGTCACTGTCACCACATCAGTCACGCATAGATCGGGAAACCCTGTTCCAGACAAGACATGGCAAGATCTGACTAAGATTTACAGCAATGGCAGATTAACATAAGGGCAAAAGAGACCAGTGCACCAGGACCCCTAGGCATGAAGGGCCCACGGCTCCGTAACTCCATTTGGTTTAAACAATTTGCTTTCATGGAACAAAAGAAATGTGTTATTCCTATTTTAAAATTAATTTAAGTGTAATTTTATTATGCATCATAAGTAATAATGAGCACAAGTAGATTTGAAAGCATAAATAATGGCATTACATTAATATTTTAATATATTGGGTGGGCCCCTTGGGAATGTTGTCCCAGGGCCACACCTGTTCTTAATCTGCCCCTGATTTATAGTCTATGGGCTTTTACACTCTTCTGTTTGTGGATTGTGATTGTAAACAAACCTAGAACTAGAGGTACAAAACAGGAAACAAAGCCACTATATAACTGCACTCCAAAGAGTATCCATTTTCTGATTTATGACCTTTGATCCTGGATTCTTTGCAACCACATGCAAAAAATACTATTTTATAGGTGCTTCAGGGATTAAACTCACACATTATGGGCCATATTCCAATGGCAGTCACTCCAGCATAAACCCACAGCAACTCCCCTGAAGCAAACAGTAATCACTTTGAATCTACCTGTGTAACCCAGACGGGAATCTATAGCCACCAGCAACAGGCTAACACGGATGGGAGTGCAGGAGAACCCTATTTATGGCAGGAGTTGCAAAATGCAGCAGCAAGAGGAGTAAAGTACGGATCACCAGCCTTGAGCTGCATGCTTTGGGGATGAGAGCCTGTTGTCACCTCTAGGTCACCAATTCAAGCCAAGCCTGATGGGGGAGGAACTGGGAAGCCTGGTGCTCATGTGAAAGTAGCTGTGTGGGTGGGACAGCTCAGACATACACCCAGATCTGAACAGGGAGTGATCCCAGATGAACAGGGCCTGGAGCGCCCCTTCCCTGCCTCGCAGGCCTCTTTCCACGAGCCAGGTGCAGTGGCTAGGGGTAAGCCTGCCCTGGGGCTGCCAGCTGAGGGGTTATCAGAAAATTGCTGCGCCATCCTCAGGCACCGAGAGAGGGAGAAAGTAAGAGTCAGAGCCTGAGCCCTGCCATACTCACCGGCATCGCAGCCGCTGGCATTTCCTGATCCAGGAAGTCACTCTGCCTTACACCCTCGGTGGACCATTGTTCAGGGAATAGCTTCATTGCAAGACTGCGGGTGAATGAAAAGAGCCAGCAGAGGAAGGATCTACTACAGCCTGAGCCAGGGAAAAGGAGGAAGAGACACAGACATTAGGAAACTGTAGCCCATATCGCTCTCTCACCTGGGGGCCAGGTAAAGCCCCGCCCCTTGGCCTCACATGTCACCTGGGATTCTTCACAGCAAGCAGAACCCACCCTCCGGAAGGCAGGGCAGCTCCCCTGAAGCTTAAAGAGATACCATCCCTTTCTGTGAGTCTGTGCTCACGAAAGCTCATGCTCAAAACATTTCTGTTAGTCTATAAGGTGCCACAGGACCCTTCGTTGCTGTTACAGATCCAGACTAACACAGCTACCCCTCCGATACTTGACATCCCTTTCTGTGCATGCAGCAAGCACAGCAAAAAGGGACATATTACAGAGCAGCGGGTTGAATAGTTATTATAGCCTGGGACGGTCTAAATGAGCTGAGTGCTTTACAGACAGGGTCTCTGCCCCTCAGGGTCCGGGGCACAAGTAAATGGCTATTGGATATGTAAGTGAGACGAGTTATTCCTAAATAGACTAATCACAGCAGATCTGGTTGCAGGAAGCTCTCTGAAATGGTTTACAACTTGCAGGTTGACCTAAGCCTGGGCAGAAGCGCTGAGGCAGAATTTATTTAGCTGCCCAGCAGGTACTGCTCGTCTTATCTCCAGAGCCAAGGAATGTATCTCACCGACCTCCTTTGTATTAATCTCACACAAAGGTACACTGCCCTCTGAGATGCATCTTAATACTGATGTGGCTGAAAACATTCTGTAAAAGAACACTGAGATTCTCCTGGGTAATAAGTTATGCAAACTCGAGAGAGTCCATGAATGGCATTTATACACAGGACACACAATGGATGAGGCTGGCGCCCTAAAAAAGCCATAGCCACTGCTCTTTACGAGACTATAGAAAACAGTGCCCAGTGTATATGGAGACACAGCACACATTCATGTATTCGTAGACTGTATCAAACTCTTCCGACTTTGGGGTATGCGCCCAGGCAATTGAACACTAGGCTCGGCAGACTTTGATTTTTAGATTTTACTAATCTAAACAGATCATTATCAATGTTTATTTTTCAATATTTAAAATGTGTATGTACAGGCTGAACATCTCTAGCTCTACACCCTCGGGACTCACTGGTGCTGAACCATTGTCCAACAGCATTACCAACTCTTAACTAGGTTTTTCAAACATCAGAGAGGTTGCCGTGTTAGTCTGTGTCTTCGAGAACAACAAGAAGTCCTGTGGCACCTTATAGACTAAAGAGAAGTTACTCACCTGTTTAGTAACGATGGTTCTTCGAGATGTGTCGCCGTGGGTGCTCCACTGTAGGTGTTGGGCTCGCCCCGGCGCCACAGCTCGGAAAATCTTCAGCAGTCTCCCTCGGGTCGCGCATGCACCGATGCGCGTCGGTCCTTCGCGCGCTTACGGTCACGTGCACGATCCGGTCCCCGCCAGTTCCTGATCAACCGCTCCAGATGTCCCTGAAAAATACGAAGCAGAGCTCTGAAGTGGGGCGGAACGGGTGGGTAGTGGAGCACCCACGGGGACACATCTCGAAGAACCATCGTTACTACACAGGTGAGTAACTTCTCTTTCTTCTTCAAGTGGTCCCCGTGGGTGCTCCACCGTAGGTGACTACCCAGCAGTAACCCCCCTCCCCCGAAAAAGGAGGTGGGCACCCGATTTATGTGCAGCTTGCCCTTGAAAGGACTGCTGTCGACAGGCGTGTATCCTCATAAAACATCCGGTGCATGGCGTAGTGCTTGGCAAAAGTGTCGTAGGATGACCAAGTCGCCGCTCTGCAGATATCTCTCAGCGCGATTCCCTTGAAGAAGGCCGTCAACGCCGCCATCGCTCTAGTGGAGTGAGCCCTGGGCGGAACTGGTAGAGGAGTCTTGCGAAGCTCATAGCACAGTCTTATGCATGACACGATGTGGCTTGAAATTCTTTGTGAAGATAGGCCTTCCCCTTTCGACCCGGGTGCGAGGCACACCAGGAGTCTGTCTGTTTTCCGGAAAGGCTTAGTTCTATCTATGTAAAAGGCCAACGCCCTTCTCACATCTAATAAGTGTAGCCGTTCCTCTTTGCTTGAGTTGTGAGGCTTAGGATAAAACGAGGGTAGTATTATCAGTTCATTAATGTGGAAGTCTGAAGAGACCTTTGGAACGAAGGCTGGGCGTAATCGCAAGACCACCGCTTCCTTTGAGAACACTGTGCAGGGCGGTGTGGCCATTGTTGCTGCAAGCTCGCTCACGCGACGAGCTGACGTAATTGCAAGAAGGAAGGTTGTCCTCATGGTAAGTAACCAAAGGGGAACTGTAGCCAATGGCTCAAAGGGAGGTCCTGACAGCGTATGGAGGACCAAGTCCAAACTCCATGATGGCGGTATCGGTTTCCGAGGGGGATACAATACAGATTTGACAACCCCTTTAAGAAGCGCGTGACAACAGGATGGGCGAATATGGTTGATCCCTCCTCCTCGTGTCGAAAAGCTGATGTAGCCGCGAGATGAACCTTTATCGAGGATAGAGAGAGCCCCTTTTGTTTGAGTTCTAGCAAGTAGTCCAGAATTGTGGTTATAGGGGAGTCCAAAGGTGTCAACTGCTTGGAAGAGCACCAAGAGGTAAATCGTGTCCACTTGTGCTCATAAGTCCTTCTGGTGGAAGTCCTCCGACTACACTCCAGGACTTGCTTCACTCCCTCTGAACATGTACTCTCTAGGGTGCTGAGCCATGGATTAGCCATGCCTGTTGGCGGAGACCCTGTGGGTGCGGATGCAGTATTGACCCCCAAGCCTGTGTGAGAAGGTCTGGTACTGCTGGTAGGGGAAACGGTCGGCAACGTGCCATGCGTAGAAGCAGTGGGAACCATTGTTGTCGATCCCAGGTTGGAACTATGAGTATCATGAGTGCTCTCTCCCTTTTGGCTTTCTCCAAAACCTTGTGTATGAGTGTTGTGGGAGGGAACGCATAGAGTAGAGGGCCCTTCCATGGGATCATGAAGGCGTCCCCCAAGGATCCCTGTCCTATGCCCGCTCTGGAGCAGTACTGGGGACATTTCTTGTTGTTGTGAGTGGCGAACAAATTGATTTGGGGAAACCCCCATTTGTGAAACACTCGGTGGAGCAGGTCGGAACGGATCTGCCACTCGTGCGTGGGCGCAAAGTGTCTGCTGAGTTGGTCCACCTTTACGTTGTGGACACCCGGCAAGTATGAAGCTCTTAGGGTTATGTTGTTGGCAATGCACCAGTTCCACAACTGGACAGCCTCCGCACAGAGTGCACGAGATCTGGCCCCTCCTTGTCGGTTTATATAAAACATGGTGGAGGTGTTGTCGGTATTTACCCCGACTACTTTCCCGTGCAGGTAATTCCGAAAATGTCTGCACACATTGAACACTGCTCTGAGCTCCAGTATGTTTATATGCAGTGTCTTCTCCATGGGGGACCATAACCCTTGAGTGGCTTTGTTGTCCATGTGCGCTCCCCATCCGATATGGGATGCATCTGTTGTGAGAAAGACAGTAATTTGTGGTTGGCGGAAAGGCACCCCCTACTAGTAGGTTCTTGGGGTTTGCCCACCATGCTAGTGACCTTCGCACCTCCATTGTGGGTGATACCATCCTGTGAACAGTATGGGCTGATGGTTTGTACACGGTCGCCAACCAATGCTGCAAGCCTCGCATGTGCAGTCTGGCGTTTCATACCACAAACGTGGTGGTTGCCATGTGCCCCAGCAACTGTAAACATGTTAGGATTGGAACAGTGGGGCTGTACGTTATTACTTGTACCAGAGATTCAATGGCGTGAAAACGGGCATCGGGCAAGTATATCCTTGATGTAACAGAGTCTATTTGGGCTCCTATAAATTCTATATTTTGTGTGGGCTTGGTTTTTGACTTTGAGAAGTTGATGATGAGGCCCAGTGAGGTAAATGTGCTTGTGGCGATGCGTATCATCTGCAAGACCTCCGCTTTGGAAGTTCCTTTCAGCAGGCAGTCGTCCAAGTACGGAAAAATGAAGACGCCCTGTCTGTGCAAGTATGCTGACACGACCGCCAGGGTTTTGGTGAAAACTCTGGGTGCTGAAGAGAGACCGAATGGAAGGACTCTGTACTGGAAATGATCTTTGCCTACTGTGAACTGGAGGAAACGCCTGTGCGCCGGATGAATTGTGATATGGAAATACGCATCCTGTAAGTCGAGGGCTGCAAACCAGTCTCCATCGTCTAGTGCCGTGATTATGGAAGCCATTGTAGTCATTTTGAAGCGCTGTTTGCGCAGATACCGGTTGAGGGCCCGTAAATCCAGGATGAGCCTCCAACCTCCTGTCTTCTTCTCTGTCAAGAAGTACCGGGAGTAGAAACCTTTGCCTTGGAATTGTTCCGGTACTCTCTCCACCGCCCCTATGAACAAGAGGTGGTCCACCTCCTGTTTTAGTTTCATGTGGTGAGAGGGATCCCTGAGAAGGGGCCTGGTGGGAGGATTCGGTAGTGGCAACGATTGAAAAGGGATTGTGTACCCCGTGGCTATAATCTCCAATACCCATTTGTCTGTGGTGATGCTTTTCCATTGAGAGTAAAATGGCTTGAGTCGATGATGAAACATGTGTTGAGATTGGCACTGAGAGACAGTCTTGGTTTTGCAACCCCCGACATACCCGTCAAACCTGCTGTCTTACGTTTTGTCCGGAGGGGGCACAGCCCTGCTGTGGTCGACGTCTCGGGGCCTTGTACTGTTGTGGCTGTTGTTGGCGCCCCGATCATACCCCCATTGAAAATGAGTGCGCTGTGGTTGATAACTATAACGCCGTTGCTGAGGGTAGAACTTCTTTCTCCTGTATGGCGGGGTATATATACCCAGGGTCCTAAGTGTAGCTCTCAAGTCCTTACTAGAGTGTAGAACTGAGTCAGTTGATTCTCCAAATAATTTCTGTCTGTCAAAAGGAAGATCTGTGATTTTTACTGGCAGATCCTTGGGAATGCCCAATGTCTGGAGCCACGATTCCCTGTGCATTACCACCGCGGTGGCTGCGGAATGAGCCGCTGTGTCTGCTACGTCCAAGGCAATCTGGACTCCTGCTCGTGAAGCTGCATATCCTTCTTGGATGATTGCCTTGAGGACTGGCTTTTTATCCTCCGGGAGGAAGTCCATGAGGGAGGTAAGTTTAGAATAGTTGTCGAAATTGGGGTTCGACAAATGAGCAGCGTAGTTCACCATCCGTAGCAGTAAGGTAGATGATGAATAAACCTTTCTGCCGAGGAGGTCCAATTTCTTTATATCCTTGTCTGATCCCCCGGATTTATACTGGGACGTTTTGGCTCTGTGTTGGGAGGACTCAACCACTAGTGAATTAGGCTGTGGGTGACTGAACAGAAATTCCATGCCTTTGGCAGGGACAAAGTACTTCTTATCCACCCTCCTGTTAGTAGGAGGGATGGAGGCTGGAGTCTGCCATATGTTAGTGGCTGACTCCATAATTGCATCGTCCAGTGGTGTGGCTATCTTAGATGAAGCCGGAGGTCCGAGGTTTTTGAGGAGCTTATGGTGTTTCTCCTGTACCTCTGCCACTTGAATGTCTTGTGATTGAGCCACCCTTTTGAACAGTTCTTGAAATTGCTTTAGGTCATCTGGGGGAAAAATGTCTCCAGGAACGACAGTTTCGTCTGGGGAGGACGAGGAGGCATCGCTGTGATACCTCTCCTCCAAGTCCTCGGGCTCCTGACTATGTTCATATGGTTGCACTTTTGAGGTTTCCAAATGGGGTTCCAAATCCTTTGTACCAGTCTCTGACTGGGAAACTTGGGGTGTTCCCCCAGGTTGAGGCTGTGTGCTGTGATGTTGACGAGGCATTGACGGGGATCTATGTCGAGACGCAGAACTCCTGTGTCAATGTCCCGTATAGTAATGACAGCCATAGCAACAAGGGCAAGGTCCCGGTGATGGGGACCTGGACCATGACCTGAAAGCATAGGGATGATGTGAAGAATGACGTGACTGTCGAGATGACACTGACATAGGCAGAGATCCCCTGCGATAATATTCATAGGGATCCCTGCTTGAAGTTGGTGAAAAATGTCCAAGTCCAGGAGATGGCTGTTGAAGAAATGGAGATGGAAGCCTGCGGCAGGCTGATGGAGTTGCTGCCCGCTGACTCTCTGGGGGAGAGCGAAGTGATAATGGCAGCGCAATGACCTCAGGGGAGGGGCTGCAGTGCCGGGTCTTTGCTTTGGCTTTCCCCCGCTCGGGCACCACAGGTAGTCTGATCGGTGCCGGGGGGCTCGGCACTGTAGTCGGTGCCATGCTGGGTTCCATTGCCCCTGGTGCCGCGCACGGTGCCGTTGTTCTCGGTGCCGCTCGGGGAGTCTCGTCCGGCACCATTGGGCTCCATGTCGGGTGCTCTCGCTCCGGTGCCATCGGAGCTGTAAAGCTCGGTGCCACAGCAGCCAGTGCCAACCTTTCCGGTGCCTGGACAGCCCTTGGTGCCGCCTCCTTAAAAGCCGGAGGCCCCTGCACAGATACATGCGCTGCGGCCTTCCCAGCAGAAGGCCTCTGTGCTCCACTCGTCCTGCTCATAGAGGTAACTGGCAGGGATCGAGCTGGTGAAGTCTTTTTCTTCTTCTGCACAGAGGAGGTCAGAGAGGCCGCCTTCCTCTTGTGCAAACCTGAAGAGCCCTCCTTATGGGGCTTTTCCGATGTCGCAGGCTGAAGGGCCTTGTCAGAAAGGAACATTTTGAGTCTCATCTCTCTGTCCTTTCGAGCTCTAGTTGTTAACTTAGAGCAACGAGGGCACTTCTGGGGGACATGGGCTTCCCCGAGGCATCGAATGCATTTACTGTGCCCGTCTGGGGCAGGCATGGCCTCCCGGCACAATTCACACTTTTAAAAACCCGGTGAGGACATTGTTAATCTTTAAGTCTTTAGAGTTCTTAAGTGCTAACAGGGCACTTAGCAGTCTATTAACGTGGCAATCGGCAACCGTTAACAGTTGAAGGCTTTCAAATAGTGGGCCCGCCCGAAGGCGGCCGCCTCAGTCCTTTTTCTCACTCTCTTTTTTTTAAAAACTATGTACACAGCAAAACTAACTTACTGTAATAACTAAATAACAATTAACTATAACTACAACTATTATCAACAAATAAAACAGAGTTTATCTGTCTCAGGCGTTGGAGCCGGAGAGGATTCCGTCTGCAGCCGTTGGCAGTTGAGAAGGAACTGGCGGGGACCGGATCGTGCACGTGACCGTAAGCGCACAAAGGACCGACGCACATTGGCGCATGCGCAACCTGACGCAGACTGCTGAAGATTTTCTGAGCTGTGGCGCTGGGGCAAGCCCGACACCTACGGTGGAGCACCCACGGGGACCACTCGAAGAAGAACAGATATTTTGGAGCATAAGCTTTTGGGGGCAAACACCCGCTTTGCCCACGAAAGCTTATGCTCCAAAATATCTGTTAGTCTATAAGGTGCCATTGGTTTTTCAAAGACATTTTAGGGGCAAATTACAGATAAATAATAGCACAGACAATTGAGAGCCAGGACTGGTGACTGTTAACAAATTTTATGGGAACACAGGAAAGTTGGCCACAAACCTGATAAGCAAACATCTGGCTAACCAAAATCATGCTGGACCACAGATGTTGCCAGATCAGAGAGTGTTACACTAGAGAGGTGCAACCTATATTTAAATTTTGAAAGTTGTGGGAAATTATGAGGGGTATCAGACAATAGTTATTTAATGTCAGTAGGTTTAAAGATTCAAAAAGTTAAAGCTCTATAACTGTAAACACAAACTGCCAACATAAAGCGTCAAAATATACAGAATCAATATCCTTCAATCAAACACTGATAAGTGCTCAAGAAGCATTTTTTTTACTTTGCATATTTGTAAATTCTGGCCATTGTCAATAGAAATAGTTTCGTTCATTTGTGTTTGTACAGTGAAATCGACATTTATCAACATTTACTGACAAAAATCTAATTCCTCCAAGCCTACTTAATGCGCATTTAACATGGTTCCTAGGTTTGGATGGTTTTTTAAAAGACAGAGAGAAGGCTATGCGCATCACCATGCCCCTCACAAGGTCCACAGGAGGGAGCCCCAAAAACATTTCATTTACAGCACCCTGTCTCCTTGTGTCCCTCACTGGATGGGCAGCAAATCAGATGAGAGCTACTGGGGAGCCCTGCCTCACAAGCTGCACATCCTAAAAGCCACTCAGGAATTATGTATAGCCAGACAGAAAGCTAGAAAGCATTTGATGAATGAGATATGGTGTGCAGTGAATGAAATACATCTCCCATCTGCACCATATGAACTGAGTATTTAAAAATGTATATTTAAAATGTACATTAAATAAAGCAGGCCTCATGCAACACTCTTCTATGCACGGTATACAACCTTTATCACATGTGCAAGGCCTGGTGGATACTTACAAGGCACACTACAAAAAACAAGCAGTCCCATAGCACCTTAAAGACTAAGGCTATGGTTACATTGACCTGAATCGCTGGCAGCAGTATACATATGGGCGGTCTCAAAAATGCAAATGGACACTCATTTGCATACTTGCTCACTGGCAGACGCTACTGCCCATGCAAAAAAAAGCTGTGTAAATGTGGTTGTGCCAGCAAAACATCCCCTTTGTCAGTAGCTTCTTATGCATGTTCGAGACCACTCATTTGCATAATAAGAACGGCCATACTGGGTCAGACCAAAGGTCCATCTAGCCCAGCATCCTGTCTGCCGACAGTAGCCAATGCCAGGTGTCCCAGAGGAGGTGAACCGAAGACAATGATCAAGAGATTTGTCTCCTGCCATCCATCTCCCGCCTTCAACAAAAGGCTAGTCACCATAACTTACCCCTTGCTAACAGCCATCTATGGACCTAACCTCCAAATAGTTATCGAGCTCTTTTTATAACTCTGTTACAGTCCTGGCCTTCACAGCGTCCTCTGGCAAGAAGTTCCACAGGTTGACTGTGTGCTGTGTGGAGAAAAACTTTATTAGTTTTGAACCTGCTACCCATTAATTTCATTTGGTGTCCTCTAGTTCTTATATTATGGGAACAAGTAAATAACTTTTCTGTATTCACTTTCTCCACACCATTCATGATTTTATACAGTAATAGGCATCCTTCAGACTACGTAGACTATGGATCGTGCCCTTCATAGTTCCATTTGGGATCATCATTTGCAGCGTCGACTGTGACTGTGAAGGCCCACACGAGAGTGACAGTCCTCGCTGCATCTGTTGCATGTGTAGTGGGTGTCTGGCAGGTCCTTACTGTGCTTTCTGTGGGCTCACTTCTCCTCTGCTAGCTGTCTGATCCTCATCTCACCCTTCTGAAGACCCTTGTGTAGTTCCTGTCTCTATCTGCTGCGATCGTCTGTCAGCTCCTCCCAGCTGTCTGGCTCGATGTCTACCTCCCTGAGGTCCCTCTTGCAAACATCTTTGTAGCACAACTGGGGGCATCTGGGAGGTCTTTTGCCAGAGGCTAGCTCGCCATACAGGATGTCTTTTGGGATCCTTCCATCATTCATCCTGTGGATGTGGCCAAGCCAGTGGAGCTGCCGCTGCCTGAGGAGGGTGTGCATGGTTGGGATTCCAGCTTGCTCAAGGACGGCGGTGTTGGGCACTCTGTCCTTCCATGATATTCCAAGGATGCGCCTAAGGCAGCACAAGTGGAAGACGTTCAGCCTCTTTTCCTGGCAGGCGTACAGGGCTGCCGTAAAGGAGGGTGCTGAGGATGCAGGCTCTGTAGACTTGCATTTTGGTGTGGGTGTACAACTTGATGTTATTCCACACTCTCTTGCTGAGTCTGGACAGAGTTGTGGCTGCTTTTCTGATCCTCCTATTTAGCTCAGTCTCCAATGACAGGGTGTCAGTGATGGTGCACCTGAGGTAAACGAACTCGTGGACGACCTCTAATGAATAGTTGTCAATGCTGATTGATGGAGGTTCAGCAACGTCCTGACCAAGTACTTTTGTCTTCTTTAGGCTGATGGAAAGCCCGAAGTCCTTGCATGCTTTGGAGAACTGATCCAGCAGTTTCTGAAGCTGGTCTTCTGTGTGTGACACTACAGCAGCGTCATCTGCGAACAGCACGTCTCTGATGACGACTTCCCGCACCTTAGACTTAGCTTTCAGCCTTGCAAGATTAAACAGTTTCCCATCAGATCTCGTGTGCAAAAAGATGCCCTCTGTTGAAGATACAATGGCATGCTTAAGGAGGAGTGCGAAGAAGACCCCGAACAATGTCGGAGCAAGGACGCATCCTTGTTTGATGCTGCTCCTGATGCTGAAAACATCTGATAATGGGCCGTCATATTGGATGGTTCCTCTCATGTCTTCGTGGAAAGACTGGATCATCTTGAGTAACTGTGGTGGACAGCCTATCTTGTGGAACAGTCTGAACAGTCCATCCCTGCTGACCAAGTCGAAGGCCTTGGTCAGGTCGATGAAGGCAATATAGAGTGGCTTCCTCTGCTCCCTGCATTTCTCCTGCAGCTGCCTAAGAGAGAAGACCATGTCAACGGTAGATCTCTCTGCACGGAATCCGCACTGTGATTCGGGATACACCCTCTCAGCAATCTTCTGGAGTCTGCCAAGGATGACGCAAGTGAACAGTTTACCAGTGATGCTTAGGAGGGAGATTCCACAGTAATTGTTGCAGTTGCTTCTGTCTCCTTTGTTCTTATACAAGGTTACAATGTTAGCGTCGCGCATATCCTGTGGAACCTCTCCCTCTCTCCAGCACAGGCACAATAGCTCATGTAGGGGTTCCAGGACAGTGTCTGTGGCACACTTGATTACCTCTGGTGGTATACCATCCTGGCCTGGGGCCTTTCCTCCCGCAATGCTGTCGATGGCTTTCTTCAGTTCGTCTACAGTTGGTTCCTGATCCAGTTCGTACATTACTGGTAGGAGCTCGATGGCGTTGAGGGCTATATCAACCACAATGTTCTCATGTGAGCACAGCTCGGAATAGTGCTCGACCCAGAGCTCCATCTGTTTGGCTTTGTCAGTGATGACTTCACCGGATTTGGATTTCAGAGGTGCCATCTTGTTCTGGGTGGGTCCTAATGCCTTCTTGATGCTCTCATACATTCCCCTGAGATTATCAGAATCAGCACTGGTCTGGATGCTGCTGCATAGCTCAAGCCAGTAGTTGTTGGCACAGTGCCTGGCTGTCTGCTGTACTGTTTTTCTGTCTGCTCTGAGTGCTTGCAGGGTACTCTGGCTCGGTGAGCGTTTGTGCTCCAGGAGTGCAGCGTGCTTCTTTTCGATGGCTGGAATCATCTCATCGGAGTTAGCTTCGAACCAGTCATTTGTGTTTCTAGCTCTTCTTCCAAACACTGACAAGGCCGTGTTGTAAATTGTATCCCTCAGATGCTGCCATCTGGATGTCACATCGGCACCCCCAGGACTCCTGGGCAGACTCTCCTCAAGGGTCTCTCTGAACTTTTTGGCTCTCTCTGAGTTTGCTGTCTTTCTGGCATCAATGTGGGGCCTTCCAGTTTGTTTAGAGTGGTACAGCTTCTTAGGTCTCACCTTGAGTTTGGAGCAAACTAGCGAGTGATCTCTATCGCAGTCAGCACTATGATAGCTGTGTGTCAGAAGGACATTTTTGAGGTTATTACGTCTAGCGATGACCACGTCCAGTTGATGCCCGTGTTTCGAGCGTGGGTGTCTCCATGACACTCTGTGCTGTGGCTTGGTTTGGAAAAATGTGTTTGTGATTCACAGATTGTGGCATGTGCAAAGTTCAAGAAGATGCTGTCTGTTTTCATTCATTTTTCCCACACCGATGTGGCCTAAGCAGGAAGGCCATGAGTCATGATCAGCTCCAACTCTTGCATTGAAGTCACCCAAATGTACAGTTGTTTGCGAGCAGGTATTTGTGCTATGGCAGCACTAAGCATGTCATAGAACTTGTCTTTTACTTCTGGTGTGACATACAGGGTTGGAGCATAAGCGCTGATGAGGTGGACAGGACCGGCGCAAGTTTGAAGTATGACCTGAAGGAGTCTTTCTGATCCGCCCATGACGAATTCCACCATTTGTAGAAGGGTGTTTCTGATGGCAAAGCCAACACCATGCTCCCTGGGTTCTTCTTGGGCTTTACCCTGCCAGAAAAATGTGTAGTCCTTTTCCTTTAGAGATCCCGAATCTGCGAGTCGCGTCTCTTGCAGAGCAGCAATGTCAACTTGGAGCCTCTTCAGTTCCTCATTGATGACAGCAGTCTTTCGGGTGTCACTGATTTTATATACCTCTACCATATTGCCCCTCAGTCTCCTCTTTTCTAGACTGAAAAGTCCCAGTCTCTCTAGCCTCTCCTCATATGGAACCCGTTCCAAACCCTTAATCATTTTAGTTGCCCTTTTCTGAACCTTCTCAAACGCCAATATATCCTTTTTGAGGTGAAGAGACCACATCTGCATGCAGTACTCAAGATGTGGGCGTACCATAGTTTTATATAGGGGAAGTAAGATATTCTTCATCTTATTTTCTATCCCTTTTCTAATTATTCCAAACATCCTATTTGCTTTACTGACTGCCACTGCACAATGTGTGGATGTTTTCAGAGAACTATCCACTAAAATTCCAAGATCCCTTTCCTGATCTGTTGTAGCTAAATTTGCCCCATCATATTGTGTGTATAATTGGGGTTATTTTTCCCAATGTGCATTACCTTACACATAAGAACATAAGAACGGCCATACTGGGTCAGACCAAAGGTCCATCCAGCCCAGCATCCCATCTGCCGACGGTGGCCAATGCCAGGTGCCCCAGAGAAGGAGAACAGAAGACAATGATCAAGTGATTTATCTCCTGCCATCCATCTCCTGCCCTTGTTCTGAGGGCTAGGGCACCATACTTTATCCCTGGCTAATAGCCATTTATGGACCTAACCTGCAAAAATTTATCAAGCTCTTTTTTAAACCCTAATAGAGTCCTGGCCTTAACAGCCTCCTCGGGCAAGGAGTTCCACAGGTTGACTGTGCGCTGTGTGAAGAAAAATTTCCTTTTATTAGTTTTGAACCTACTACCCATCAATTTCATTTGGTGTCCCCTAGTTCTTGTATTATGGGAAAAGGTAAATAATTTTTCTATATTCACTTTCTCCACACCATTCATGATTTTATATACCTCTATCATATCGCCCCTCAATCGCCTCTTTTCCAAACTGAAAAGTCCCAGTCTCTCTAGCCTCTCCCCATATGGGACCCGTTCCAAGCCCCTAATCATCTTAGTCGCCCTTTTCTGAACCTTTTCTAATGCCAATATATCTTTTTTGAGGTGAGGAGACCACATCTGCACGCAGTACTCAAGATGTGGGCGTACCATAGTTTTATATAGGGGAAGTATGATATCTTTTGTCTTATTATCGATCCCTTTTTTAATAATTCCTAACATCCTATTTGCTTTACTAACTGCCGCTGCACACTGCGTGGATGTCTTCAGAGAACTATCCACTATAACTCCAAGATCCCTTTCCTGATCTGTCGTAGCTAAATTTGACCCCATCATGTAGTATGTGTAATTTGGGTTATTTTTTCCAACATGCATTACCTTACACTTACCCACATTAAATTTCATTTGCCATTTTGCTGCCCAATCACTCAGTTTGCTGAGATCTTTTTGTAGTTCTTCACAATCTGTTTTGGTTTTGACTGTCCTGAACAACTTGGTGTCATCTGCAAACTTTGCCACCTGACTGCTTACCTCATTTTCTAGATCATTGATGAACAAGTTGAACAGGATCGGTCCCAGGACAGACCCCTGGGGAACACCACTAGTTACCCCCCTCCATTGTGAAAATTTACCATTTATTCCCACCCTTTGTTTTCTGTCTTTTAACCAATTCCCGATCCATGAAAGGATCTTTCCTCCTATCCCATGACCGCCTAATTTACATAAAAGCCTTTGGTGTGGGACCATGTCAAAGGCTTTCTGGAAATCTAGGTATATTGTATCCACTGGGTGCCCCTTGTCCGCATTAAATTTCATTTGCCATTTTGCTGCCCAATCACTCAGTTTGCTGAGATCTTTTTGAAGTTCTTCACAGTCTGCTTTGGTTTTGACTATCCTGAACAGTTTGGTGTCATCAGCAAACTTTGCCACCTCACTGCTTACCCATTTCTCTAGATCATTGACGAATAAGTTGAACAAGATTGGTCCCAGGACTGACCCTTGGGGAACGCCACTAGTTACCCCCTTCCATTGTGAAAATTTACCATTTATTCCTACCCTTTGTTTCCTGTCTTTTAACCAGTTCCCAATCATGAAAGGATCTTTCCTCCTATCCCATGACAACCTAATTTACATAAGAGCCTTTGGTGAGGGACCATGTCAAAGGCTTTCTGGAAATCTAAGTATACTATGTCTACTGGATCCCCCCGTCCGCATGCTTGTTTAACCCCTTCAAAGAACTCTAATAGATTAGTAAGACACGACTTCCCTTTACAGAAACCATGTTGACTTTTGCTCAACAAATCACGTTCCTCTATCCGTCTGACGATTTTATTCTTTACTATTGTTTCTACTCATTTGCCTGGTACTGGTGTTAGACTTACCAGTCTATAATTGCTAGGGTCTCCTTTATAGCCCTTTTTAAATATTGGTGTTATATTAGCTGTCTTCCAACCATTGGGTACCGAACCTGATTTAAAGGATGGGTTACAAACCACTGTTAATAGTTCCGCCATTTCACATTTGAGTTCTTTCAGAATCCTTGGGTGAATACCATCTGGTCCCAGAGACTTGTGATTGTTTAGCTTATCAATTAGTTCCAAAACCTCCTCTAATGACACTTCAGTCTGGGACAGTTCCTCAGATTTGTCACCGTACTGCTGCCTGCGTTTCAGGTCAGTGTAACTATAGCCTAACAGTTTATTAAGGCAGTGTTTCCCAAACTAATTTAGTCACAGAGCACTTTTGCACTTAGAATATATTGATGGAACACATAAATGCTGGTCCAGGGAGCAGGGGTGGGATGGGGGCGAGGTTCATACCAAAAAATTGTTGCATGAAATACTCAAAAGTTGATTTAAGAGAGTTAGATTTTTAGATATCTTTTATTTTACAAAGTACAAAAAATAACAAGTGAAAAACATCTGAACGAGCTACTAAAGTCCTTCTGATAGGAGGACTGTTAGCAACCTTATAATTAAGTATAAAAATTAAGTACAAACCCAAAAGAAAACATCGATAAAACAGCCAAAATAAGGATGGTTAGTGTTGTTCTTTTGCACAAAAACAGAAAGGACAATATTGTTCTAAAAAGGACGGTCCCTTCTTAAAGCTCAAAAACATTTTTATGAAAAAGAAAGCAAAATAAATTAGGTATGGGAATATTTTTAAATTGTGTTTTTATAAATGTGTTATTTTTACAGAAAACTGGAAAATAAGAAGTAACATTGGACAGTTTTTTAAATGGGAAGAGTTTTTATGCATCTCTGTTTCACCAGCAGTCGCATAATAACTATACTATTATGACTCACTTGACTTAACCCTTGTACTCTGAGTGGAGCATCTACCTGTCTCCTCCACTTCACTTTGTCTCAGAATAAAACTTCTAGCTGACTCCAGGAGTGCCCCAGTTGCTTATGAATACATTATAAATGTTAAAATACCTACAATCTAAATGCTATTCAAATACCTTCATATTTTCGATACACGCAATTTCTTGTTTAATATTTTAGAAGGAAAAATATCGCTAGCGTTGAAATTTTTTCACGGAACACCTATTCACATTGCACGGAACACAGTTTGGGGGATGCTGGATTAAGTAATGGGTAGTGGGGCTTACCCACAAAAGCTCATTGCGTAATAAATAAAATTGTTAGTCTTTAAGGTGCTACAGGACTGCTTGTTTTTTGGTAAGCACAGATTAACAAGGCGACCCCTCCAAGGCACACTAGAGACACATACCTGAAATCCTAATGTTGGAGCTACTGCAAAGCTGCAAGGCAGCTCTAATCTAGGGAGCAGAGCATGGGGCGGCGATGGGAAAGCAAACGACACTGCAGAACAGGTCTGATTACATTCACCAGTTATTTATTGTCTCTCCTTCTCTCCCTCATGTTTTCCTGTTGAAGTAAAATGGAAAGAAACTTTAGAATAAAAATTCAGAAGCCCTGGATCTCTGCTTCTGCTTTCTCTGGGTTGATTGCTTGCCGGTGCAAATTCAAACGAGAAATAAGTAATACAATTTTGAACAAGATTAGTCAGTGGAACACACTACTGTGGGAAGTAATGGATTCCCCACCTCTTGAAGCTTCCAAAACTCATTGCACAATCGGGCTCAAGCCCTATGAACATCACTGTAAAGTGCTGGCTTTTCTCTTTGAGTTTTAATTTTTTATTTTTATTCCCAGAGCACGAATGAATTTTCTGATTGCTTTTCCTTTTGAATCAGTGGCCTCTAGTGACCAGTTAGGTTAATTACAAGAGTATGATAACATATTTACATAAAGCCTGATTTTCTGAAGTGCTGAGTGTATGTGGGATCATCCTTTACCGACATTTACTAGTAAAAATGCCAGCCTTCCAAGCCTAATAACAACTGAGGTCTTATATGCTCTGCATGGATGTGCAGGATTTTCAGAGCGAGGCAAATTGATGAAATAATCTACATATAAGCAAATCCAAACAGTGCTGTTTGAAAACTTATTAGAACTTGGTTTCAGGACATCCAAGTTGTATACTTTGTAACATGTTTGGTTAAAATTTTGTATTTTAAAGTCCTTCAGCTTTAACTTTTGAATCTCAACATCAACTGTTAATTAAATAGCTATTGTCCTCCTGATTGTTTGATGACCACAGATTTTCTGGCGACTGTAAACTTTTAAATTGATCAAAAGCTGAAACTCCATAATTTTGTCTACCTTCTAAAATTTAAATGGATAAATATTTTAAACATACTTAAGATTAAATATTGATATGTTGAAAGTATATTAAAAATCAAATTCTGACTAGTTAGTATTGTCTTGTACAAGCAAAACTCTGGAACTTTATTTGAGGGCTGTGCCACAGTGCCTGTGACCCCACAGAACCAGGGCATTTCAGACCTGACTATTAGCCCTCTCAGTTATTGCCTTCTCTAGACTACAAGTACCCCAGGGTTTGCTCGCTTTACATTTACAAGCACTTCCCACAGACATTAATGCCCTGGAAGAATAATCATTGCAACCCTCACTCCCCTGTACGGGACACGTGGGCTGTACTGTGCTCACTGTGAGATAGGGCATACAAGGATCTACCAAGTGACCCCTGCTCACTCCAAGTTAAATGGTCTCCTAGAGTGGAAAAGAGCCAGCAGAATACAGGAGGTCCAGTAGCATCTCCGCACACTGGGCAAAGCCAGAGGCCACAAACAGCAACAGTGTTCGTAATGACACATAATTCAGCAGTGAATGTCAATATCTGATCCCTCCCAAGCCCCTGCTTCCCTGCCATAAGCAGCCCTCTGCCCATTTACTACCATACCCAGACAACCACGTACAGGTGTCTGAGCCTGCTGTGCATACATACATTTCCATGGCATTTCAGGAGCTCTGCAGAAATTTCACACGATTCTATTTCTGGATGCTGCCGTTTACAGCCTTCTTTTAGTGGAGCAAAATCCTGAAAAGCAGAAAGTGTCCATTTCATCCAAGCCGAGTCCCAGCACTCATATTTGGGAGACCGTAAGATGTAGAAAACTGAGCACATGCAAAATAAAATAAACAACTTTCATCTGAAAATCTTGTTTATCCAAAATCCCCCATCACAAAATCTCCCATTCAGCTGTCTACATTAATTACTTTTCTGTCCCCAGTTTCACTGGCATACATAAACCACCGTCTCTGTGACTGTAAGGGCAGCCGAAACAGAGTAGTCCAGGAGAAAAAAAGCAAGCTGGTCATGCAAACTTGTTTTGCGAGAGGGAAATGAAGCAAGGAAGAGACCTGCCTTGGGCTACTGTGGTAACTTCCACTTCAGAGCCTTTTCCGTAGCAGGATTACGATTACATGACTTCCCAAAGGCCAAACCCTTGTGACAAGAGCCATTAAAGTCTAGTGAGTAAGGCAAGCATGGTTTTATTGACCCAAAAAAGGTAATCATGGCCTGATTCTCCATCACCCTGCACCCTGTGTAGTTATTTCTTCCTGCACAAAATGATGCCAAATGAGTGTGGAATGTTAGAATTTTACACCCATTTTGCACAGGTGTAAAGTACACAGATTTCCACAGCAAAACTCGATGATTCTAAACAGCCCCACTGCAAGTTCTTAAAGTTTTTTGCATAACAGAGATGGATGCAAGTGCATGCTTCCTGGATCAGGGACTAAATAAGCAAGCCATGGAGAATCAGGAACCTTTACTTCCTTCTTCTTAAAGGCCAAATGCTGCAAAGTCCTGAGTGTTTATAAAACAACGTAAGGACCTATACAGGTAAAGTAAAATTTCTAGTGACACCCGCAGGAACTGAGGGAATTAAGGCCCCACTTTAATTCTGGTCGTGTTGTGTACATGCTATTTAT
The DNA here is from genome assembly GCF_033958435.1 of Carettochelys insculpta. Classification (NCBI taxonomy): domain Eukaryota; kingdom Metazoa; phylum Chordata; order Testudines; family Carettochelyidae; genus Carettochelys; species Carettochelys insculpta. Next base: position 10,962,966 of record NC_134137.1, on the reverse strand, counting down.
TGAGTTCAGCTGACAAAAGTGTGCAGCAGAAAAGGCCTGATTTCAACTGCTCCCAGGAAGAGGCTGCACCTGCAAGGTTGGCAGAAAGAAAGAGCCTGTTGACAACGAACACATTTCACCCTAGAAATCAATGGGTGAATAATTATGGGAGTCTGCTCATACAGTGACTGTAACTGTCCCACCAAGGAGATGGTAACACAACAGTTCCAGTAAGAGCTTTGTTGCTTAATTTCCTTCCCAAATCATCTCAGAGCGTGCAGCTTCTTTTTTAATTTTCATCTTTCACATCTAGCCGCCGTCACACCCTGGAAGCAGAAGTCTGGTTTCCATTGTCACAGTTTAACCCATGAGGTGCTGTCACATTCTAATAAAATAAATCAGCCTTGACACTCAAAGAAAGCCCAGTAAAACAATATGGAGGAAGACCAGTGAACAAGGCATGGGCTCTCGAGCTGAACCAGGCTGTGCTCTCCCTCAGCAGACCTGTCACACTAGGGCGACCACATTGCCCTATGGCAAATACAGGACACTGGCCTCCAGGGATGGGGGGGCTGCTGTTCCGTGTCAGGGCTCCTCAGCAATGGTGGGGGGGCAGCTGCCCCACAATGAAGCACAACGGATGCGGGGGGGGTCTGCAGCCTCCTGATGAGGGAGTGTGGAGGATGGGGACTCCACAATCTCTTAGAAGTGGGTGGGGCAGGAACTGAAGAGTTTGCCTCATGGCAGAGCTCACCAGCAGTGGGGGGCTGCCTCTGTGGGGTGCCAGGGAATGGGGCAGCCACCCTGCAGAGGAGCTTCCTGGCAGCAAGGGCTGCTGCGTTGAAACACCAGGTGCCAGGGAACAGGACCCCCGTAAAATATGGGACAATTTGCCCATTTTCTTAAAAAAGTAGGGATGCCTGTGGGACAGCTTAAATAAGGGACTGTCCTGGGAAAAATGGGATGGATGGTCACCCAACTTCAGAGACATACTATTTGTAATACACTCATCCCTCATTTAATAAGTACTTTACTAATGAGTACTCGCTAAAACAAGCAACATATATACCTACCTTTATTCACTATATGAGTGAACTTCCCCCCTTATATGAGCAGGGACAACTGCAGCCCTGCGGCTGGAGCAGAGCCAGCTGCGGAGTTCTGGACGGGGAGACCCACAGCCCTGAAGCTGGAGCCTTCTCCCTCCCTTCCCTCACGTGCAGCTGTCTGACAGCCCTTAGGCTGGGGAAAGAGAGGGAGAAGGCTCTTAGCTTGGTTCCCTCCCCTGCAACGCAGGAACATGAAACTGACCAGCCACGAGCTGATCAGTTTCCCGGCCCCACAAGCCATGGGGAGACAGGAACCAGCCGGTCCCTGGTTCCCAGCTCCTGTCACTCTGGGAGCCAGGAAACTCACTAGCCCTGGTGGTTCCTGGCTCCCCTCCACCTGCAGGAAAACTCAAGTTATGCAGGGGTTGCAGGAACAACTCAAGGGTTTACTGTATTAGGAACCCCCTTGCTCACCCCACAGACCTCACCCTCAGCCAGGTTTTACTCCACCCTCAGGCCCAAACTACCCCCAGCTATAGAGCCCTGAAACAGCCCCAAACTGCTCCCAGGCTTACACCCCCCTCCCCAATAGCCCCAAACTGACCCCAGCTTTACACCCCCCTGCAACCCCAAAATTCTGCCAGTCTTAGACTCCCACTGTCTCCCTCAACAGCCCCGGCCTTAGACACTCCTCCTCCTCCCGCAGCCTCTTCACTGGGGCTGCTAGGCTGGGTGGCTCCCCCAGCCCTCCTGCTCCCAGCAATTAACTCATGTGTTAAGGTTTCAGCACCTAGGCATAAGGTAATTGCTATCCCCACCGATAGAGACAGCTGCCATCTCCAGCAGCTATTTCTGTTGATAGATATCTGCCTGAGGCAACAGTGTTAACAAACTGCAAATGGCTTCCTTAACAGCCACACGCAGCTGGGAACTGCCCAGCTGGCGACCTTTAACAAATCTAATGGGACCCTTGTTGGGTCCTGACCCATAGGTTGCGAATCCCTGCTCTACATACATACACTCCATCCTATTTCTGGTGCCAAACTATTCAAATACATCAGAAAAGTACCTAAACTCAACTGATTTATATCAAATTACAAGCACTTGGAACGAATTGGAGACTTTCACACGTATTGTCATGGGGATTTCGTGTCACAAGTTTTTGCCTACGAGCAGAAATTTGGGAACGAATTGTGCTCATATAGCGAGGGATGAGTGTACAGCACTGTAGTCTATGGGCCCTGTTCTGCTCTGTTTCCAAATCAGTTCCAAGAAATTCCCTCGTTACATGCTTGATATTAAGGCATCAAAGACTCCCATAATTTTCCCTGCATTAGGGCATTCTTCTCAGCTTTGTGTGGTATGTCATTGCATAATATCGTTAAGCAACTTCTGCTCCTCCCCACCCTGCCCGGTGGAAGAAGTGATTTCTGTACAGAATTAGTAAAAAGCACATTGTCTTCCGTATGAAAGGAGCTGTATATGACAAACGTTATATGCCAGGCCAATCCCTGCTATTATGGTGTAACTCCAATCTCACATTAGGTTAAATGTAAAGAAGCCATTGCAAACTGATGACCAACACAATTAAGCAACTCAAACACTGGTCCATGTCTCCAGCCAAAACAAAGCCATTGCAGCCATTCAAAAGGCGCCTGCAAACATCTCTGTTCTATGCTGCTTTTCTGCAGGAGAGGAGTGTGCTGTGTAAACCTGCAAAGCACTACAACGTCCACTTCTAAGTCTTTTATTAAAACCAGCCTACACTGTAGCACGTACTTAATGCTGCGTAAAAGGCTGCTGAAGCTCCATGAATGCTGCTAATTACATAGGCCTTAGACACAATCATAACAGCCTCATGATAGGAAACTTTCAAAATGCATGATTGTGAGTTATGCACAACTTAAAATCCCGCTTCCCCCCTGGTCCTGGCTCAACCCCGTGGCCCTGCACAGTCCTGGTTCAACGCCCCCAGCCCCATTCACTATCCATGCATGACTCCGGCTCACCCACAGCCCCGGCTCTGGCTTACCACCCTGTGAACTAGCTCACCTCCCAAACACGGTTCCAGCTCACCACCCCCATGTGTGGCTCTGGCTGAACTCCATCCCCCACCCCCTGCAGCCCCAACTCACCCCAGGCTAAACCTCCCACCCCCTGCAGCCCAACTCACCCCAGGCTTAACACCCTGCCCCCTTCCCACAGCCCCAACCCACCACCAAGCTTAACCCTCCCCAACTGCCACCACGCTCCCCACCCAGGACTTACCTTTCAAAAGGAGCTGCAGAATGTGAGTTCTGCCAGGAGAAAGAAGTTCCCCCGACTTATGTGAAATTCAAGTTATGCGAGCATGTGTGGGAACGCAACCCTCGTGTAAATCGAGGCACTACTGTATTTGCACTTCCTTCATCTTATTCTGAGATTTGGACTACACTTCAAATTTATATTGACAAAAATACATTGCCCAAGTATATGAAAACTCCACACCCCTGAATGAGGCAACTAAGTAGGTATGCCAGCCTATCTCCAGGTGTAAACACAGCTAGGTGCTACCCTTACTCAGGGGGTGGTATTCCTCACACTACTACTGCTACACTCTGGGAGGCCTGTGGTCAGAGGCCAATTCACTCCTATAGACAGCCTTCTAACCTAATATAAATTCTCACCAGCAATCACAGGCGAAACCACAGTAATACTAATCTTGGAACTTTTCCTTGGAATAACCTGTTGCCAATTTTGTCTACATATTTATTCTGGAGATACCATCGCTGGACCTAGCTGCATTAATTACAAGATCAGGGGCTCATTTTCCTGTACCTCAACCAATGTTATATATGCCATCACGTGCCATCAACGCCCCACTCTGATGTACACTGGAGAAACGGGACAAACACTTTGCCAAAGAATGAATGGGCACAGAGCAGACATCACAAATCTTAATCATAAGCCTGTCAGTGAGCATTTTGATGGAGTGGGCCATTCTGTTAAAGATCTGAGAATATGCATCCTACAACAAGGAGACTTAAACAGCAGATTACAAAGGGAGATGTGTGAACTGGAGTTCATGCTCAAATTCGATACATTAACACTTGGTCGCAAGAGAAATAGCAATTAACTCACCCATTACAAGGACTGTTTCCTTTTCTTTTGTATTTGTAATGATCTCAAGCAAGACTATTCATATCTCTCCCCCTCACTCCCCTCTTCATGTATCTGATGTCAGTTTTTATTTCATTTTTTTGGACCTCTGTGCTATATAACTGTCACTCTGTACTGGAAATGCTATTGATCTGAAGAAGTCTGTCCCACAAAAGCTCATCACCTAATACATTATTTTTGAGTCTTTAAGGTGCCACATGACTGTTTTGTTAGAATACAAACTGACATGACTACCTCTCTGTTCCTACCCTAGACCAGGAGGTGGTCTTGGCTATAACAATCTTGCAGCCTGCTGAGATGAGGGAGGGCCACTCATGCAGCCCACTCACTCGCCTAGGTTGCCCACCACTGTTCTACCCTGTGTGATTATATCAACACAGCTGCAGCACTGTATCTCTGCTTCTATCGTCCCCATAGTATTGATTTCGCCTTAGATAGTAAAAAAACAATTTTCTATTATGCACATGCACAATACCTAATATCCTGGGCCCCTCATATCGGATCAGTGGCACAGAAAGGCAGATAACTCCAACAGGTACCAGCCTAATACAACTGACCAGCAAGAAGAGTAAATAGCCTTCTGAGAGAGTGGATGGTAGAAAAAGTAGTCTAATGATGCCATCTACTGGGAAAGTAGAATAGTTACCTTAGTTCTGGATTAAAATGACCTATTACTTTTGTGTTAACAGTTCCCCCAGGTGGACACTATTCCTGAACATGAGTGACTTCTTTATCAGATACAGTAACTACTCGCTTTAGAAATGACTATTTGGGAGTAATTACTCTGGAATTAAATCACTTTTCTTTAAGAACAGAACATCCACATGGGGGATTCCAGATTAGCTCAACCAGAGAGGAACGGTTATTCCAGCACAGCAGGAGGGAGACAGCCGAGTGAAGTCAGTTTCCCTGCGTGAACAAGCCTGGGAGGTTGTGGGGGGATGTCTTGGCAGTAGCATGACTAGCGGAAGCAGGGCCTTCCCTACCTCTGCACAGCCAGGTTGACCACAACTTCTAGGCACCTCAGAACTGAAGCCCAGCCAAACAGGGTGAGCGATGGTCTGGGACCCCATGGCACTTTAGCTTTCCTGCATGAATCGCACCCAAGCGCCTGGGCTGTTCAAATGGGTTGAGGGGTGTAGGGCAGCCCCAAGGAGAGAGACCTCCAACAGGTCCCCCCAACTGCACTCATGAGCAGCCCCCTGCAGGAACTTCCACTTCTCTCCCCTTCCATGTGCGTCCCCCAAATAATCTCCCCTCCCCCACGTGTCCTCCAAAGACTCTCCCCCTCCTCCGTGTCCCACAAAGAAACTCCCCCTCGTGCATCCCCCCAAATAATCTCCCCTCCCCCACGTGTCCCCCAAAGAATCTCCCCCTCCCCCTCGTGCACCCCCCCAAATAATCTCCCCTCCCCCACGTGTCCCCCAAAGAATCTCCCCCTCCCCCTCGTGCATCCCCCCAAATAATCTCCCCTCCCCCACGTGTCCCCCAAAGAATCTCCCCCTCCCCCTCGTGCATCCCCCCAAATAATCTCCCCTCCCCCACGTGTCCCCCAAAGAATCTCCCCTCCCCATGTGTCCCCCAAAGACTCTCCCGCTCCCCTTGCGTCCCCCCAAAGACTCTCCCTTTCTCTCCTCTCCCGCCACGAGGGAGCCCCCAGCCCAGAGGGGCCGGCGCCGCTGGGCGACCCCCGGGCGGGAATGCAGAACCCACTCCCCCCCCCCCCCCCCCAACTCTGACGGGAGGCGGAGGCGGAGGCGGAGGCAGGAGCTAGGCCGCCATGTTGGATCCGGGCAAGATGCCCTTGTCCCCAGTGTCTCCCTTCCCGGTGCTGCCTTGCTGTGCGGATAAGATGAGGGGGGAGAGGCCGGGCTGCTGGGCGAGAACCGGGGAAATGCGGGGCCCCGGGCCCGGCTGTAGGAGCCGGGGGGTCGGGCCGCTGCCCGTATCCAAGATGGCGGCCGTGACCTCGGCCGGGCGCGGAGAGGGCGGTGCGCTACGGGGGCGCGGCGGGGTCAGCTGCGCGCTTGGCGGGAGCGGGAAGCTCATAGGCCGCGCCTGGAGCTCACGGAGCGCGAGCGCCCGGTCCCAGCCGCCGCCATGCACGTCATCAAGCGAGGTGAGCGCCTCCCGCCCTCCCCAGCCGGGGGCCCAAGGGCTCGGGGCCGCGGCTCCCCCCCCATGTGGGGGCGCAACGGGCTCCCCTGGATCTCTTCCCCCATAATGGGGGCTCGATGGGCCGCCCCCGGCTCCTCACCCACTATTGGCGGGGGGGCTCGATGGGCCAGTCCCCCCCCCCCCTTCCTCCCCACCCCACTATTGGTGGAGAAGCTCGATGGGCCAGTCCCCCCCCCCTTCTTCCCCACCCCACTATTGGCGGGGGGGCTCGATGGGCCAGTCCCCCCCCCCCTTCCTCCCCACCCCAGTATTGGTGGAGAAGCTCGATGGGCCTGTCCCCCCCCCCCCCTTCCTCCCCACCCCACTATTGGTGGAGAAGCTCATGGGCCAGTTCCCCCCCCCCTTCCTCCCCACCCCACTGTTGGCGGGGGGGCTCGATGGGCCAGTCCCCCCCCTTCCTCCCCACCCCACTATTGGCCGGGGGGCTCGATGGGCCAGTCTCCCCCTCCTTCCTCCCCACCCCACTGTTGGCGGGGGGGGCTCGATGGGCCAGTCCGCTCTTTCCTCCCCACCCCAGTATTGGCGGAGGGGCTCGATGGGCCAGTCCCCCCATTCTCCCCACCCCACTATTGACGGGGGCGCTCGATGGGCTGCCCTCTTCCTTTCTCCTCACCCCAATATTGGCGTGCGGCTTGATGTGCTCAATCCCCCAGCTCCCCACCCCCATAGGGGGTAACTCATCAGATCTCCCCTGGACCCCTCTTCCAGTGGGGGAGCTCGATGATGCGGGCCCCTCAGAGTTTCCTGTGGAGTGCAGTGTTTCTACTTCTATGAGTCTTGTCCTGACCCTGAGCACCCCAGCTCCCCTCTCCTAGAGCGAGGACCCCATCCATGAGAGCAAGCCCATAGGACTGCCTCCGAGAGCAGCACTCTGCCTCACCTGATGGGTCTCCCTGCTACCTCTCTCTGCCGGGGGGGGCACCCACAGATCAGGCTGGGCACCCTGCCCTTGGGCTGTGGGACCCCCTGCATGTAATGCCAATCCCTATCCATCCCTTTGGTAATTTCCTCCACCTTGGAATGGGGGACCCTACAGATGGCACTGAGCCCCCTAGAGTGTGGGCCCCCATATGTAACACCAGCTCCATGGCCAAGTCCTGTCTGTTGACAAATGTGAGGACACCTACACACTGTGACTCTGGACCAATGTTCTGTCTACTTTCCCCCACATTCATGTGCAGAATAAATTTTGTTATGTGCACCCAGGCATGTGGAGATGTGTATCACAAATAGAAACACATACTGCTGGCTGTTTGTGGCTGTAGGCACTCTGCCAGTCAGCTAGACAGCATCTGAATCTCTCCTGAGTGGTCACCTAAGCACACAGCTGACAAAGCTTACAGGGATCTGCTTTGGACCCCTACTAATTTCCCTCTCCCTTAGTGACTCCACAGGTGACATTGAGTTCCCTTGGAGAGTGAGACCACCAATCTGCCTTGAATAGGGAACCTCATAGATGGGATCAATGATCATCTTTGGGCTGTGTTCTTCCAGTGCTGCTCACAGAACTGTAGAGGAGCGCTCCTGAAATGCTGTGGAGAGCACGGAGATACCTTGGCAGCCGTAGGTCATGGGGCAGTGCCAAGGTCTCCTGCTGGGTTTAGTTGTCTGTGTAATTTGTGCTGCTGTATAAAGGCCTATCTCTCTTTTCCTCCCTTCTCTTTTCCAAATGCCTGGTAGATGGGCGCCATGAGCGCGTCATGTTTGACAAGATCACTTCTCGGATCCAGAAGCTTTGCTATGGACTCAGTGTCGACTTTGTTGATCCTGTGAGTTGATTTGTACTCTCTCTCTCCTTTTATGGTGGTGACCATTGGAAAGTCACCATTTGTAATCAAGAACAACAAGAAGTCTTGTGGCACCTTACAGACTAGCAGATATTTTGGAGCATAAGATTTTGTGGGCAAAGACCCACTTCATCTGATGAAGTGGGTCTTTCCCCACAAAATCTTATGCTCCAAAATATCTGCTAGTCTATAAGATGCCACAAGACTTCTTGTTGTTCTCGAAGATACAGACTAACACGGCTACCTCTCTGACATTTGTAATCAGGTGCCTCTCAGTTATTTCCCCTTTTAGTGTAAGGAGCAATGTTTGCATGTCCCATATCCTTATTGTGAACTGTTGGCAAATGTTCCTTTTTTTAAATGGCAACAACTCTTTCCCTTTTCTGTAGACAGTAGGACCTCTGCTATGAACACCTCAAGAACATTTGTAACTCTGAACAAAACATTGTGGTTCTATTGAAAGTTTACAGCTGAACATTGAATATAGGTTTCAAACTACTGTGCTGAAGAAAAATGCTGCTTTCTCCTTTTTAGTAGCTTACATTTAATACAGTACTGTATTTTCTCTTTATTTTGGTGGGGAAGGGTGCGGGTCTCTGCTGCTGCTTGATGGCATACTATTACAAACAAGATGCATCTGGGTCTGTTGGCAACTCTGTTGCTCATAATTCTGAGGTTCTCCTGAAACTTAATTCTTTCCGAGATTTGTGTTTGGCTTTCTCTCCTTCACAGGTAGAAAGTGTCAGACAGATCTGTGTTTACCTTTTATAAATTCCTTCTGGTGGATCTTGCAAACATGGTTCAAAGTGAGTGTGTTCCTTGTGTTAGGATTCTCCTTGCCATTTCATCCTGAATATCTTGCTTCTCTTCATTAAAGTCACTTAACAATCACAATGCTTTTTTTAATAAGTCCTTTTTACAACTCTTTGTATGTGTCCGTACCAGTATGAAAGAGAGATATTAGTTCTTTTAAATTAAAACACAACAATGTTCTTCTAGTAGAAGTGAATAACCCTCTCTTAACAATGCCACTGCCCTATTCTTCTGCCCAGTTTAGGAATGGATATTGATCCTGATCCTTTATGCAGCTCCCCCCCAGTGCCCATACAGAGCCACACTAATATCCATGGGATTTTTCATGGTCATTTGTGTGGAGTAAATTACAGGATTAGGGCCATGGGTCACAAAGGCCCTGTCTACAAGTATGCCTGTAATGTACTTAGATTGCTGTCAGTGCAATGGAAATAAGCAGTATTTCTCACCCTGGTTCTGAAAAAACTTTACAAAGGTAGGAGAATCCCTGTTATCCCTGTTTTACAGTTGGAGAAACTGATGCACACTGAGGTGTGTTGTCTTGCTCTCAGACGGTAGCAGAGCAAGAAGTGAATCTAGACCTCTGGATCCTAGTGTAACACCCTGGTGACTTGTCTAATAATAATTAAGTTAGTATTATGTAACCATTATTATTGGTACTTTGACCGTGTTTAAGAGCCTGGTTATGGGCCATGGCACCTTTGTGCTAGGTGCTGTACAAACACAGAAAACACTACCCCATCACAGAGGATTTGCAATTGAACACCCTTGTGTGGAAATGACGGTGTGACGTACGCAGTGCATGTAAAAACTTCAAACATATATCCAAACTTATATATTAGACAAGACCCAAGACCCTCTTGGTTCAGTATCCTGTTGCTGACTGATTGATTTAAGAGTATAACATGAGTGGTAGCCAGTCAGGTGGCTCAGAGGATGATGCAGGAAACTCCCCAGCGGGAGGATGTAAGAGATTGGTTTAAACCCTGAAACGTGAAGTTTTATATCGTTTTCCAAACTCTCTTAGCATTAACTTATTTTTAGTGTAAGTGTAACAGATTACATGCCTGATGAAAAGTCAGAATGCTGTTTGGAGTTTGGAAATTCCTGAGCAAGTTCAGGTTTGGATATGGCATTCCTGCTTTTGTGCTACCACTTCACCAGGATATGTTAACATTTAGCAAGCTAACTGCATACAAAAACTTGCACCTGATCGAATGATTTCTGATCAAGTTGTCATTTCTGTACCTCTCCTTGTTCCCTTCCCCAAAACTGTCACAGATTTGTAGTATTTAAGCAATGGTGCTTTCCCTCTCTCACGGCAGCACAGTCTATAAATCACTTTATCTTCTGCTGTTAAAGGGAAGCGTATATTTATGTTTGCAAGAAAAGCTATTACAGTATGATGCCAGGCATTGTTAAAATGGGATTCTGTTGGACTGTTGCTGTAAAGATGGTATTGTCATTGTAACGTGGGTAGCTAATGTGCTGAATTCTGATTTCCCCAGGCTCAGATCACCATGAAGGTGATCCAAGGTCTATACAGTGGTGTTACCACAGTGGAGCTGGATACCCTGGCTGCTGAAACAGCTGCAACCCTCACTACCAAACACCCTGACTATGCCATCCTAGCAGCAAGGATTGCAGTCTCTAATTTGCACAAAGAAACAAAGAAAGTATTCAGTGGTGAGTGTGTCTGTGGGCACTTGAAAAACAACCTGTGCTCCGCTGTTGAGGAGGAAGCCAAAATGGGGCTTGGAGCATTACAGGAAACGACAATAGTAATCTTGTTCCAAAACTGGAACAGTTAAATATTGAGCCCATGTGTCTGAAGCATTTAGTTCTACTGATCACCTGGCTGATGAGTCCACAAAAGTGGGGGCATGTTGTGCATACTCTGAGAGAAAGTTTGAATAAGTAGTTTGCACACATTATGGAGAAAGCTTAGTTATTGCGCTTGTTAGAAGTGCTCCTCTAAATCGCTTCTGCTGGAGCATTTCACTATTAAAATCTGGATGTCTTCACTTTCTTCTCTCTCATTTATAAAATAGAAACAGCTATGTAAGGAGGAGAAGAGAACTAATTATGAAGTTACTATTAGCTTAGACCCATCTAGGTGTTTGACTACCACAGATACGTTATATTCCTATAATTTCTTTCAGAAGAGCAAAGTATGTTGTGGCTAACAGTTCTGGGTAGTAGATGTTCTCTGCCATTGGACAGGTAGGAGCACAACCAAACCTGTATTTTTGAAGTTACTTGGGCCATGACTACACTAGCATTCCCCTTTCGAAAGGGGGTGCTAATGAGCCACTTTGACAGATGCTTATGAGGCTCTGCCATGCATATGCAGTGCCTCATTAGCATAATGTTGGCTGTGCATTTTTCGAAAGTGCCGCTTTCAAAATACACGCCACTGGTGCAGACGGGGACCTTTCAAAAGGATCCGTGCACTTCAAAAGCCCCTTCTTCCCATTTGGTTTTGGGAAGAAGGGGCTTTTGAAATCCAGGTGGTCCTTTCAAAAGGCCCCTCTCTACACCATCAGCATGCGTTTTGAAAGCAGCACTTTTGAAATGCGCGCAGCCACCATTGTGCTAATGAGGCACTGAATATGCATGGAAGTACCTCATTATCATCCGCCGAAGTGGCTCATTAGCATCCCCCTTTCGAAAGGGGGGTAGTAGTGTAGCCACTGCCTTGATGTTTAACTAGGTCTGTGAGAAGTGGAGTGATCCAGGCATGTTAAATTGCAGTAATAAAAGCTTTTAGGTTGTGTAAATAAATGTCTGTGATGGCTTTTCTTTGACTTTTCTTTCCATTTACTTTGTAGATGTCATGGAAGATTTGTACAATTATATAAATCCTCATAATGGCAGACACTCACCAATGATCTCCAAGGAAACTCTAGACATTGTTTTGGCCAACAAAGATGTATGTAGCACTTCATGGGATCTTGCTCCTAAGATCCAGTAATCTATGTTCAGACATATTTTAAACTTCTAAATAAGAAAGTAAACTCTGCTGGTTATAGGACAAAATAGTCTCATGCTGATGTAAACAAACAGAAATGGTGACTGCTGTGTCTTGGGGAGCTTGTGGAGGAGAAGCAACATTTATAATTCTGACTACTAAAGGATAGTTCTGGTGCTGTTACGTTAACGATGTGTGTCCTGGAATGTCTAAGGCCTGTTGTTAGTTGGATAAAGAGCAGCTCTTAACTTAGTAAAATAACAATTTCCCAGTTTATTCTATAGCTAAGTCTTTCAAGAAGAGATATTAGTTTTGATACGTCTTTAAGTTTCTCTAATTCCATACATTCAAAGAACCAAAACCTGAACGTTGTTGTTCTGAATTTTTCTGTGTAAGGTATAAATAGGCTGTAGGTGCTGGGTGAGTAGAGCTAGAAGCCAGGATGTTGCTGCTAGAGGAATTTCATTAATATTTGGCATAATAAAATGCCTCAGCATGAAAACCAGAGGCATCAAATATGTAAAGAACTGTGGCTTTTGTAATGTGAAGCTGTGTGGGGTCTGATGTTAGGGGTAGGTGGTATTCTCAGTCTAAATGCTTAACCTGCCTCTGAATTGTTTCATCCTCAGCGCCTCAACTCTGCCATCATCTATGATAGAGACTTCTCCTACAACTACTTTGGCTTTAAGGTAAAGTACAGATTTCTTGTGAGAGTGAAGATTATTGTGAGGTTGTTAAGACTTTGAAAAGAAGAAAACCCCAAATCATCATATAATTGCTGCAGAAATTGAAAAGAAGACAGTGGTGAGACTGTAGTACTGCAAATGGCCTTCAGAAAACTGTCCAAACTGAACGAGCCATGTGTCTTCCTCTCACGCTTCTTAGCCAAGCTTTGTGTGTGGTGCTTGAGTAGTACACCAGTATTCTCTGAGAGCTTTGTTGTACCGTTTTTATCTACCACAGGAGTTTTTGGCAGACTAGAGACATTCATGCGCATTTTAATCCTTTACCTTTATTGGTTGGCCTTGGTACAGAGGGAATGGCAGCATTGCTGTATTTGCTCATGTGTTTAGTCCTCTGCATAGCCTGCTTTGGTAGGTAGGCTTGCATGCTCGACTGCTTGAGCTTGTGTTAACTGGGATTGGGAACAGGAAACAGGCCCAGCATAAACTGAAACTGCCAGTGAGATCTGGGGAGGGAGCAGGAAGGAAGGATGAAAGGTGTAGGACAAGCATGTCAAACATGCAGCCTGATTGAATTTTTTTGTGGGCTGTGATTACGTGGCCTTGAGCGCCCCCCACAACAGCTCCTGGCAGAGGGAGGTATGCAGCAGGGCTCAGTCTGCCCACACCTGTCTGGCCACTTGCCCATTTGTCCAGCCACTGCAAACTGTCCCCGCTCAGCTCCCACGCATCCGGTGTGGGCTGGTGGTGTCGCTTCACTCTGCAGGTAAACATTTAGCAGCTGTTGTGTGAGTGGTTGAGACTAGTGAGTTCTCACAAGGATTCAGGCAGTGGTGGTAGCAGTTGGTAAGAGCTGAGCCACAAAGATGTGACCAATTCTGGGCAGAGACAGAGACTGTGGGTAGTGCTGTTGTGGCTCAGTGATTTGCACAGTCACCCGCCTGCCCCTCCCTAGATCAGCCAGACAGGTATGAGGCCCATCCATCCCTCAGACACCCTGGTGGGGGCACAGTGCTGTGGCTAAAGCACCTGGGCTCCTCGGAGCAGGGTCTGAGCAGCTGCATTGCTGTGGTACCAATGCAATCCCCTCCCCCACAGCAGTGCTGGGCCACACGTGGCCATTCCTAACCTGAGTCTGGACCCCTCCCCCTGCCCCAGGAGCCTGCACTTTAGAAAAGCACCAGCCCCTTGAGATGCTTCATCCCCTTCTGGGTGCTGGGCAGGTGTAGGGTACCTCTGCCTTCTGGCCCTGTCTGGCCTACAGACCGTCGGTGGGTGAGATTAGTGGCTATGTTTGGTTATTCTTTTGCTCAGGACGTCTTCTGCTGAATGTGAAACATTGTCTCAAGACTTTATCGGACCTTTAAGAACAAAGGTGTTCTGGACACACTTAAGGTGTATGTTTTGTTTTAAGCTGGTGATAACCCTATGGGAGAGGTGCTGGGTATCAGCCCCTGGAAGCAATAGGCATCAGAGAAATCCATGAGAGACTAACTTTTTCTTATATGATCTTTTTTGACCAAGAAAATGCATATTTTGGCTCCATTCCTGCAAGCCAATCAAAATTAATATTAAATAATCAGTTTAAATTATTGTATTATATGAAACTATACCCAAAAATATTATAAAATATACCTGAAACATAATCTGTCATAATAAAGCATTATGACTTTCCAATGGAAGTACATTTTCTTTGGTGGCCCTCAAAGCTATTGGTTTTCGTTTGTGTGGCCTTCAGTAGCCTTCGAGTTTGATGTGTTTGGTGTAGGAGAGCAGTAGCCCTGGGGCAGTTGCAGCCCAGCACCTTTGTTTATAATGACTCTAAAGTCTGCAAAAGTGGGTGCTCTGTAGCTAAATTTTCTAGACAAATTGTCTGCAGAATTTCCCAGTATGGGGCTGCAGCCACTTTGACCTGTGCTGATGTATTACTAGTCCAGGGCAAAGATCTATTCCACTATAGCATTTGGGTTGTAAGTTCCTTGCAGCAGAAACACTGGATGCTGTGCCAGATTCTTCTTTGCATGTACTCTTCCTCATGGAGTAAACCAATCCAAACACATTAATTCTTCATATTCCAGATACAGACAGTTCCCCACTGTTTAGCTCAAGCTGCATAGCTGTCCTCTGCATGTTCTCCCATTCATCTCTGTGCCTTCTTCCATGCTGCCTCACAGACCCTTCTCCTAAAGCCAGTCTGCCTTGTATTTTTATCGCCGTATCAGCCCTTAAAATCCATTTCTTCAGGAAGCTGTTTAGGGTCCGTCCCTATGAAGTGCCCATTGAAATCTGTAAGAGCACAGGGTGCCTGGGCTTCATGGAATTGGACACTAAAGCCCCAGCTCCGTTCTCCTTGAAGCGCTAACAAAATCAGCTCCTCAAGTCAGAGCTGGACAGGGGAGAAATCCCCCACCCCCAATACTGAGATCCCTGTGGCATCCCCCTCCTGCCACGTGTGGTCTGAAGGAAAAGAAGCTTCAGGGAGGAGCCAGCCAGAATCTCGGGTTGGCAGAGAGCAGTGCAAGCAGAGACATGGAGGATGGTGGCAGTAATTTCTAAGCTTATGAATAGACATTCTGTCGCCTGTTCTAGTTGTTCCAGCTCCTTTCTCCACTCTCCCAGTGTCTTCCCCCTCAGTCTGTCTCCACACCTTGCCCTTCCTCCTCTTCCCTTACTTGTTTTCCCATTTACTTTACATTGTGAAATTAACATGCTTCCACCGTTGCATTGTCTGCCCTCTTTGTGTTATGCCCATTTCCCCTACCATTGTTTATTAGACTCAGGTTCAGTGACATTCTGCTATGTGTTTATTCAGTGTTCAGCACAACAAGGCCATGATCTTGGTTAGGCCTTAGGCACACACAACTGATGATGAGTATAAGAAAAAAATATATCGAGGGAATAGGTACTCTCTTCCTCTCAGCCGCTACTGAAACTATGGCGTAAAGGCAAATACTAAATCACACCATGCGATCGCTCTGTTAGCTGCACTCTGTCCGCATAGATTGCGGACTTATCAGGGCAGAGACCTTGCTGATGTGCGACGGCATGGCATCTAGCGTGCTGTATCGGTAACAGTGTTAAAGAATAGTGGAGACTGAGCCTGTGTGCACTGATTGATGCAGTTTTTAAATCAGCTGATAACTGAGGTGCTTTTCTTTTTTTAAAGACTCTAGAGCGCTCTTATCTGCTGAAAATCAATTCAAAAGGTAAGAAGTGACTGTTCCTGTTTAATGTACTCTCTGCTAGGGGCTGAATGGCGCTAGGTAGCTCCCTTCATAATTTACAATGTCTGTTACTTTCCAGGAGGGCACAGCATGGTTGTAATTTGCTTGTCCACATCAGAAAGGCTTTTTTCTTGTATGTTTCCCCCTCCATGCACACAAGCTCCCTATCCAAACATCTTTTAGTAAGAAATAAGCATCTCTTTCCATTGCTGCAGGAAGGCTCGCAGCTGTATTGAAAACATTAGTTACAGCGCCAGATTCAGTTTAGTTGAGTGTTTTGTTTTAAATAATGGCTGCATAAGGCACTTCATCCAGCACATAGAGCCTATTGTACAGAGACTACTCCTACACCAGGACACCCAGAAGATGTTCATTTCCAGCAGGCTGATACCAAGAAATTGGTGTGCAATAAATCCATTTGCAATCTTGCTCTTTGGTATTTTATTTTTTGCAATAGAGCTGAAGCTGCCATAGCTGGAACGCCATCAGTGGGAACTGTTGCATTGCCTTGTGCCTGAAATGTCATGGGCATCATAAATAAGCGACATTATTATTATTATTATCATGTGCCTAATATAATGAATCCCAGAAATGGTTAACCCGATTGCAGCCATGTGAGTAGAAATAAAAAAAAAAATTGGGGCTTAGAGTTCTAACTGTTCAGGCTTCTTCAGTGACATATTTTAGTCTCTCTTTTTGTATGATTCACGTCTGTCATAGCTGGCTCTAACTGGAATGCTTCTGTTCCTGTTCTCTCCCTTTTGGTGTCTAGTTGCTGAACGCCCCCAACACATGCTGATGAGAGTATCAGTGGGAATCCATAAAAATGACATTGATGCTGCGATTGAAACATACAACCTCCTGTCTGAGAAGTGGTTTACCCATGCATCTCCCACACTCTTCAATGCTGGCACCAACCGACCTCAGCTGTCCAGGTATCTCAGGATGCCAGGCATGGCTCATCTTCTGTGCAGAAGAGGGTGCTGGGTAGGAGATGCTTTTTGTTCAAATGAAATGTCTGTGAAAACTTTTTAAATGGACTGTTACACTTTGGTGACACCTCAGTAGATAATCTGTAATTGGTTAAATATGATCTAAAACATATTTTTGTGTAGATACAGAAAAAAAATCTTCTACCGAAGCTAAAGGCCAATAGAAGTATTTCCTCCACTATCTTTTTAATTTCTAAAATTTGTATTACTCCCTTCCCCTGCAGTGCATGAGAACCAAAAAGTGAAAATAACTAGAAACAACTATTATCTATTCATTGTCCAAGTTGAGATGCTAAAAATAACTGATTTTTTTAAAGTTTGTTTTAGTCTCCATGTTCCTTATAACTTAGCTTAAAGAAATGAGCTTTTAGAAAAGCCGTAATTAGCCTGAGAGAAGCATGCAATTTTTTTTAAAAAGTGAGAGCTTTACAATGCACTTCAAATTGCATCATACACTTCGCTTCGCATACTTGACCCCTAAACTGTTATTGACTGTCAGATAATCCTCCTGTGGGTTTCTGCACGTCTGGTGCAGTGGAGTTCAGTTTGATTTTGAATGTTCTGATGTCAACAATGTCTCTTTGTTTCCTTTCAGCTGTTTTCTGCTGTGTATGAAGGATGACAGCATTGAGGGAATCTATGACACTCTGAAGCATTGTGCGCTGATCTCTAAATCAGCTGGTGGAATTGGTGTTGCTGTGAGCTGTATCCGAGCCACTGGCAGCTACATTGCTGGTGTAAGTGTGTGAATGTCAGCCCATGTTGATTTATGCCCTCGGGTGTAACAGGAAATGTCTGTGTTTAAATCACATTGTCACATCAAGATTTCTGCTGCCATGCGGGTATACTGCAGGGGTAGGTACAGCTAACCGAGTAATGTAGACCTTATTTTTACGGTGGGAAGCTAGAGATTGCAGTATTCCTATTACAGTACTTTGGCTTCACATTGAGGACTGTTCATAAAGAAAAGTCAGACACAAGTCTGTTTTGTCAGATAATTACATGGCTTTTTACTAATTAATATCTGAAAGCAGGTACCTTAGGACTCAAACTTCTGGATTGCTCCATGGTATGCATGAGCAATAACACCTCTTGCAAGTCTCCAAATAATTCTTGGAGCATGTTAAAACAAAGTCTAAGCAAAGCACATTCAAAATGCAGCTTGCATAAACAAACGCTTGCTAGAGCCCTTGTTAGCTGACATTGCTACTTCCATGTTGTGTTTGAAAAATTAATTCTCTTGTAGCCAACTTTTATCTGCAATGGCGAGAAATGGCTTTTATGTTAAGGGTTGACATTTGCCTAAGCTCAGCCCCACAGATCAGTCAGCTTCCAGAGACTGATGGTTTTCATGTGTCTTGGCAGACAAATGGAAATTCCAATGGGCTTGTCCCAATGCTGAGAGTCTACAACAATACTGCTCGCTATGTGGATCAAGGTGGTAATAAGGTATGTCGTTTTCCAACAAGAAAGGAAGTGGGGGTCGGGGGCCTGTGGAAAAGTTGACCGTTAACTGATGGATTGGAGGAATGGTGCTTCATAACATATGCTATACAGTAGTATCCCATTCCCATCTCATGGGTATTTGGTTCTCTTTTCATCCCAAACTTCACAGTACAAATGTACCTTTCACTTTCTAGCCTCTGACAGGAGTCTCATAGGCCGTTGCTACACATGCCACTTTCTCCACAAGGGGCATGCTAATAAACGGCCTGAAATATGCTAAGGAGGTGTGCATGTGAATTCCTGATGCCTCATTAGCATAAGGTCACATGATTTGGAGTCCAGAAGAACCTGTTCCGGACTCCAAAACAGCGTGTAGAAGCATGGCCCCTGGGGGATCTTCCGGAAGGAGGTCCTTCTTCCAGGGGCCCCTTCTTCCTGCAAGTTTTCGGGAAGAAGGGGCCTCTGGAAGGAGGACCTCCTTCCGGAAGATCCCCCGGGGCTGCGCTGCTATGTGGTGGTTTGGAGTCCAGAAAAGCTTCTTCTGGACTCCAAATCATGTGACCTTATGCTAATGAGGCATCGGGAATTTACGTCCGCGTCTCATTAGCATATATCAGGCCATTTATTAGCATGTGTAGAAATGGCCATGGAGTTTAAGGCAGGCAGGGTTCACCGCTGTCTGTCACGGACCTGTCCCCAACACACTATTCAACAAATGAAATGAGACAAAAATATTACAGCTTATAGAACAGTCAACTAGTATGTAACACAGGCAAGAGAACAGGAGGGACTGAGGTCAGCAGTGCATGAGGCCTATGTGGTGGTAGGGAAATGATTAAGTGAGGTATATCCAGATAATCGTGGCAAGTGGCCCACACCCACACAGTACTGAGGAAGGCAGCCTGCCCAAGGTCACTGCCCATCTGACTTGGGGAGAAATTTCTCTCACCTAAATGTGGCAGCCCCTTAGCCTCTGAGCATGTGAACCAGAAGCATCTGAGAAAGCAAGAGTGTCTGGCGCCACCTCAGAGCACTGTCCCTCCTACCCCCAGCTGTGGCCATCCCTCATGGTTTAGAGGGTGGAGACAAAAATTCTCCCAGAATATACTGGCACGTGGGGGAAGTGGGGGCAAGAAAGGGAGAAGTAAATCCCTTCCTGACCCTGCAGGTGGCTAGCTGAAACGCTGGAGTGTGAGCTTTAGGAGCATAAGACAGAAACCAAAGGTAACCCCAAGACTGTTGAAATCTGTCCCTTGTCATCACAAGCAACCACATCATATTGTGATACTCTTATATTTGTCCAGCTCTTTCCAAACTAATTAAGTTGTTGGCCCTCACAACTTCTGGGAAGTTGCAAGTTCTGTTTCTGTAAAACTCCCACTTCTGTAATGTCAGGCTCTTCCACGTGTTCATAAATAGTTCTTGGAGTGCCTTGCATTGAATTCTAATCTAAAATTATCTCCAAAGAGACATGCGAAAAATGAAGCATGCCACAAGTAGTTCAGAAGCCAGGAGAAAGTTTGACCAGGAGAAGAAGTCTTTCCTATGCCAAGCTTTTGTTGAGCACCAGAGTTGGGGAATTTCAAAGTCTATGTCCCTATTGACTGAGAACACCATTGTCTGGGGCCCAATCCATGTAGGATCTGTGTACGCGCAGTTGGGGTCAGTGTTTACACAACAGCAGTGTAATTATCACTTGCACTCCCACGCATTGTGCCTGTGTGTCTGGTTCTGATTTTGGCTGTATTTTGTCTGGCAGAGACCTGGTGCCTTTGCCATCTACCTGGAGCCATGGCACTTGGACATTTTTGAGTTTCTCGACCTGAAGAAGAACACTGGGAAGGAGGAGCAGCGTGCCAGGGACCTGTTCTTTGCTCTCTGGATTCCCGATCTTTTCATGAAACGGGTAGAGACGAACCAGGTGAAGTGTGTTGGTGCAGGACTGAGTCGGTTCATGGAGCAGTAGCATTTTCCCAGAGGCTGCAGAATGACACTGGGGTGGAATATGAGATATGCTGTAGACCTGTCTTCCTAGCACCAAAAGAACCACTTAAACAGCTACTGCAGAGCTGCTTAACTAGGCAGATAATCTACAGATTGCTTTGGTTGAGCTGCAGGGTGCTGTTTGGACCACCTCACTTCTTCATGTCACCTCAGAGCACTGTTTGTTCTCACACTTCTCTCAGATTATTAATTTTAAACATCTGGAAATTGGGTTTGAATGCTGAAAGACTGCAGGAAGGGAAACATCAGACTTTGCTTGATAGACAGCCCCTCTTCTGGCTAGGCCCGTGGCTTCGGGAGGGCTTTGTGTTGACTAACGACTCATTTAGGACTGAATATTACCCTTCAAGTGCGGGCTTCAGTTTATCTAAAATCAGCTAATCATTTATCTCCTGCTGTTCAGCATAACCTTTTCCCTCCTCTGAAATTGTAGGTGAGTCCTGGAGATAGGATTCCTAAGGATCTTCTCTGTCTTTTTTCTCTCTTTCATAGGACTGGTCCTTGATGTGTCCTAATGAGTGCCCTGGCCTAGATGAGGTTTGGGGAGAGGAGTTTGAGAAACTGTATGAGAGGTATGTAGAAGGCATGGAATTCTGAGCCATGTTAATGTTCAGCACCTCCCACTCAGGGAGTCACCATTCCTGGTTATTATGGGTGACTCTCACTGTATCTGGTAACTTAGAGCCAAACTTCAGGAAAACGCTGCTGTTATAACACGCCCCTCTGAGTTCTGTTTATGGGGCTACCACTGAGGATGGAGAGAGGGGATGTCTGTCTACCCCAGGTTGTGAAATTCTGTGCAAGACAAGGACATGCAATGAGCAATGATCTCAGTTTATTAAAGATGAACAGATAGAAATTTCAGCAAGGGTTTGGTGGCTTCATGTTGCACTAGCCTCATCTGTTGTCTGCACTGCAGAAGAGAATACACCTGATAGGCTTCGTGCACCCAGTGGGAGGAAGAAGTGTCCGTCCTGCTCCTAGATAACGTGACTGGCCAGTTCTGACATGGTTTGGACCACAAGTGGAAGGATCTGGCCACCCAGTGAAGGCATCACTGTTAGGAAGTCAGCCCCTTTCACTCACTGTTTGTTGAGCCTAGAGAAATAAACACTAAACAAGCACTTGCTTTGTTTATAGTTACGAGAAGCAGGGCCGTGTCCGCAAGGTGGTGAAAGCCCAGCAGCTCTGGTACGCTATCATAGAATCTCAGACGGAGACCGGAACCCCTTACATGCTGTACAAGGACTCTTGTAATAGGAAGAGCAACCAGCAGAACCTGGGAACCATCAAGTGCAGCAACTTGTGCACAGAAATAGTGGAGTATACCAGCAAAGATGAGGTGGGTGGGGACATGGGATTTCCAGTGAGAAGCTCTGTTGTGCCTGGGTCGGGCATTCAGAATACCAGTCTGTCTTCTACCTTGAGAAAGGGGAAGGTTTGTCTTTATGGGTTCTTACTGTTGGCCTGATTTTCATCCTACCCCTGGGATTCTGGGAGTCATGGCTGGCGGGGCTTCAAGAATGGGAAACTGCCTGCCATGGTGACTTTAGGAAGCCGCGGCGTGTGTATATGGCTTTTACATGGGCTGGTCGTGTTTCTCTATGAGAGTGGGTATAAGCGCCTGGGGGGAAGTGCACCTGCCCATAGCTGCCGCGAGGACAGGTGGAGCTTGTGGTCACGATGTGGGGTGGGAATTAAAGTGGTGCTTTGGTGAAGCTTTTGCATTTTGTTTTCTGGGGGGGTCAAGATGGACTTATTACTGAAACCTCCAGAATCTTGGAGTAAAGTGTGGCCTGAAAAAGGATACTAAATAACTGAGCTACACGTCTAGCTGTCTGCTTTCTGTCCCTTGAATGGGGAATAGCTGCTCTGGGCACTAGGGGAGCAGAGTCTCCCGCAAAGCTGAAAAAGGAAACCAGCATCAGGCTCGGTTTTGGACGTTGCCAGTGTAACACCACGCCCCCCCAGCAGGTTGTCAGCATTAGGGTTGTCTAATCTAAAACCACTAGATTAAAAAGCAGGAACCTCTGTTGCCTGCACTAAAGAAAACAACCACTGTGGAAACGGGTTACACTAGGAATTAATGCTTTGATCCTTCTGGACAATAAGCAAGGAGAGGCTGCCTGCATACCCCTGACCCAGCAGCACAGTTGGTGCTGGGATCTGCCTGCATACCCCTGACCCAGCAGGACATGTTGTGGCAGAGTGAGGTGATAGAGAAGTGATGGGGGATCAGCATCTGGAAGGCCAGGAGAGACTTTTGGCATGTGAAATGAGCAGAACTTCCAGAGTGTTGGGGGATATCAACAAACTTACTGGGATTCTTCCACCTTTTGCGCCCTCTCAGTATAGGGCTAAATGAGCTAGAGAGCTGTTCCCCTATGTCATTCCCTGTGTTCCTACAGAGGTCAGGGGTCTTTGGGCAATCTGTGTACTTGCAAGTTATTACTTTGGGCACAGGGCTGGACTCGACCTCCAGAGGTCTCTTCCAGACCCAGGATTCTATTCTTACATGGAGTACATAAGATGAATCAGACGTTCTTTCTCCCCTGGTTGCACCGACCTGTGTATTTCGCCTCCCTGTGTTCATTTCCTCTGGGTAGAGCACATGCTCTGGGGGCTGGGACTCTGTTAGTTTCTTGAATTGCTCACTGTTGGCTGACACTTGTGCTCCTGCTTTGGTTCCAGGTTGCAGTTTGTAACTTGGCTTCCATAGCCCTCAACATGTATGTCACGTTGGAGCATACGTACGATTTCAAGAAGCTGGCTGATGTCACCAAAGTCATAGTCCGAAACTTGAACAAAATTATTGACATCAACTTCTACCCTGTGCCAGAGGTAAGGGGGAGGGTGTTGCTAGAGTGGGGTGGAGAGGGCTGTGCAAGGAGTCTGGGAACAAGGGAGGTGCTATTGTACAGCTGGCTGGATTAAGCTTTAAACAAAATTCACCCTGTTTTTGCATATTATAAAATTATCTGAGTTCCCAATGTAAGTACTGGGTGCTGCAAATAGAACTGGTAGTAAAACACTCCACCTGCCCCTGCAGCAAGTCCGTCATTGGTAGCCTGGCTCAGTACCCTGCAAGTTGGTTAATTGCAGCTGTGAAGGAGTCTTAATTGGAGCAGATTCCAGAGGGGTAGATCCTCCCCTAAGAATGCTGTGCGTGGCTTACAGTAGGACAGAGCTTAGGTCAGAGGAACTGGGAGGACATTCCCTGCATGGGGCAGCGTGAAGATGATCAAAGGAGGGTGAGATTGGCTGCCTTGGTGGGCGGGGCAGTGAGAGACCATTGCCAAGATCCAGTCTGGTGTGGGAGTTGCATAAGGCTTAGAAGGGAAGAATGAGAGCCAAGCTTCTCAGAAGCAGCTAGTGATTTTTGGGTATTCAGCTGGAGTCTCCTAAATAGGCTTGGTTTTCTGGAAGTGCTGAGCACCTGTGCTCAGAGTACTGGGCTCCTGTAAGGGATACTTATCGCTCTGGGAAGGGCATGGATGGTTCGTGTCCTCATCTTCACGGCCCTATTTAACGTTAGATAACAAAGACTAAAGGGAGCAAAAGAGGGTTTCTTTGCCCAGACTGATAGACAGGAAGGGAAAAGTTAGAGGCTGTTTGCTGTGAATTCTACAGGCTGGGGGCTGCAGGAGTGAGTGGATATGTTGTCAGGCTCACATGATTCTGATTCCTGACTTACATTGTCCTCCTCACTCCAACATAGGCTGAGGTCTCCAACAAACGCCATCGGCCCATTGGCATTGGAGTGCAAGGCCTGGCAGATGCATTCATCCTGATGAGATACCCCTTTGAAAGCCCTGAGGCCCAGTTGCTGAACCAACAGATCTTTGAGACCATTTATTACGGTGCTTTGGAATCCAGCTGCGAACTTGCCAAAGAGTATGGGCCATATGAAACTTACGAAGGCAGCCCTGTCAGCAAAGGTGTAAGTAACAGCATCAGATCTCCAATAGAGCAGTTAGCATGAAGGCACTTAAAGTGTTGGGCTGAGTAATCACTAGGATCCGTTGGTGAATACAGGATGAGGAATGTCAGCAGAATTCCAATCAAGCTTCTTAACTCTCTGGTGCCTCTGTTATTGTAGATCCTTCAGTATGACATGTGGAACGTCACCCCTACTGATCTGTGGGATTGGAAGGCTTTAAAGGAGAAGATTGCCAAGTGAGTAAATGCCCCTTGCTAATATTCTCCGTCTTTGTTAGATGCAAACATCATCTCGTGATGGTGGAGACTGCAGTTTTAATGACCTGAAATTTGCCAGCTTCTTTTGAGAAAGGTTGCCTAAAAATGGCACCAGCTTAATCAACTGATCATCTCCTATTGCCAAGTGTTTTCGTGTACAGTAGACCCCCGAGACATGCACACTCAAGTTGTGTATATCTCAGGTTAATGCAACTGAGCGGCAGGGAGCTGGTGCCAGCTCCCTGGCTCCTGTAAGGGGCAGTAACCGAGGCTGCCGCCACTGACAGGTGAAGTTTCCCCGCTCCTGTCAGTGGTGGCAGCTGAGATGCTGCTGCTGACAGGAGCTGAGAAACGGCTCTTGTCGGGGGTGTCAGCGCAGTTCTTCCGACCCCTGACGGGGGCAGCAGCTGCTCCTGTCCTTGGCTGCTGCCACTAGTCAGGCTCTCAGCTGCCACAACTGATAAGAGTGGGAAAACTGACCAGGGCAGCAGTCCTGGTTACTTTCCTGGCTCCAGCAAGCAGAGGGGAGCTGCTGCCCATGTCTGTTTCCTGGCCTCCCCCAGATTGCCCAACATTTGAGTTACATGGTAGAAGCAAGCTGGGGGTCTACTGTACCTTATCCCACTCACCCTGGTGATCCAGGGCAGAGAAGACTGAGGGGGGGCTAGGCTTTTCTGGTTTGTCCATTGCTCATAGAATTGTTTGTTCCAATCCAGTGGCTTTACAGGTCACTTGGTTTGCAATGAGGGAAAGAACCCATTCTGGCTGGGTTTTCTGGCTGTCAGGGAAACAAGCCATCTGAGCTGAGCTCATGGGATCCCGGAGTCATGGAGAGACAAATGAGAAGCTTTAATATTCACTTGCAGGGATTTAATTTTTAGGTTTCCCTAAAAGGTGAGACAGGTGAGAGATGTTTGCGCTGCTTGGTTGTCAGAAAGGCTCACCATTTTGAAGGCTTTTTCACTTTTATTTGGAGGTGCTTGTGAACATCTTGTAACCAAGTTTTTAGGAGGAGAACTCTGTATAGCCACTTGTGGTGAAGAGGCTGTATTTTCATGCAGCACTCGTTTGTTGGTCCACCTTGACCTCTTCCCCATGCCCGAGCCACTTGGGGAGCTCTGCGGAGGAGGAAGATAGCTCAGTATTCACCCACAAGCACTCTGAAGAGTCTTGGTAACATAATGCTGCAGCTGTGTGAAGGGTTTCTGGTCAGACGGTTGATATCTGGAGGACAGAATTCAGGGGGCCCCAGAGGAGTTAGAAAGGGCACTGTTGAATTTGCCCTTGTTATATGTATGACATGGTTCTGTGCTCTGGCCCGTGATTCTCCTCTTTTTAAACTCTGCTTAGGGTTGTGCTTTCTGATGGGATTCATCTTACAATTGCTGGTATCTTTCTCTGCTTAGCTGAAGCTTTAACCTCTGGCTGTCCTTGTCTCTCTGCACTAGGTATGGTGTTAGAAACAGCCTACTCCTTTCTCCAATGCCAACTGCTTCTACTGCTCAGATATTGGGCAACAATGAGTCCATTGAGCCCTACACCAGTAACATCTACACGCGCAGAGTCCTCTCAGGAGAGTTTCAGGTAAGGAGGATGGGATAGATATGGCAAACGGTTTTTAACCAGGCAGGCTTTTGACAGCCAGCAGTGCTCAGTAAGACAGAGACAGAACATTGTATTAATCAATTTATTTAGCCCTATATGTCCCTCTCCCATGTAGAACCATGCCAGGGAAGACAAAGCTCAAATGTTCAGCCATGGTGTGTAACTTGACTGCCTCAAGATATGCTTACAGTGCTTTTGTTACATGTTAAAAAGTTCCTAACTGTGAAGGAGAAGGCTCTTGTGAGAACTCAGTGTTCCCTGTGGGAGTGATAGACAAAAGAGGGATGTGAAAAAGACACCCAAGCCTTAGGTAACGTTCAGAGGCCACAGTGCTCAGCACAGAAGTATCAGGAGGAAAGGTTTCCATGTGTCACTAGTGCGTATTGACAAGATGTGATAATGTGCAAAAGCCAGGGGACTGGTCATGCCTCAGGAGGGGGCAGGGATAAATTAAAGAAGAGATTTAGTGGTTGATTAAGGGGAAAATCCTGGCAAAGGGGGTAGCTTCTTCGAGTGCAAGGTTGGGTTCGGTCACTTTTTGGTGACCCCCACCATGTTGGTGGGGACTGCACCTACAAGGAGAGTTATTCCTGCCATAAGACAGGCAGTGGGTTAAGTGAGCACCCTGTTCTGTTCTTCCCCGCACTTCTAACGGGCTCCGCACTCTGCAGATTGTGAATCCGCACTTGTTGAAAGATCTGACGGAGAGAGGCTTGTGGAATGAGGAGATGAAAAACCAAATCATTGCTCACAGTGGCTCTGTCCAGGTATGTGTGAGGAGTTGAGCTTAATATGCCAGTGACAGCAGCAGGACAAGCGCTGCCAAGACTGGCACATGCGCTTGAGAGGGAGGGTGGGCCCTGCCACACAAGGTGTGTGTCACACTGCTCTGCCTTGCAGCTTCTCTCTCGGCGGGAGGGCTGGGCTGCTTCATGCTGGCTGTGACAGAGTGGGGTGCCTCTGTGAAACATGAGACAGCTTTTCTAATCACTATGGTAACTTGCAGGCTTCCATTGATTGGACTCTTTTGTGCTCAAGAGCTGCCTGTGTCCCAAGTGGATGGGTTGTTCGTCCTAAGCTGTCCCAAAGAATGTTAGTCTGTTTAGTTGTGTGTGTAAAAGGGATAAACATCCATCAACAAATAGACATAAAACAAGAACCTGCTGTGTAAATGTTGGTACCCATCCATGAAAAACAAAGGAGTCTGTATGGGCTCAGTGACTTATGTCTTTCTGCTTGTTAAGTTTTTCCCTGTAACATGCATCGGGTAAATGGCCTGCTAATAAAACACCTTTCTTTTGCCCTGAGTTGGGAGCGTAACAGTGACTAGTTCATCTCCCTTTCTTGTCCTGATTGGCTAAGGGGTTCTTCCTTAGAACCCTGCCTGAACAGAGCCTTTTCCCTTAAATTATCCCCAAAAGGAAGCTGCCTCCTTTTTATGACAGCTAAGTGCCCATTGAAGGACCTACTTTGACAGATTATTTGGGGTGAGTAATGCTTGGCTCTAACATTTAGTGTTCAGTTTCAGTGTGGTTTGGTTTTAGCCAGAGTAGCTTGTTACAGGTTGCCATTATTACGTGGCTATGAAGGGGGTCATTGGGAATGTTGCCTAGTAACCAGTCCTGTTCCTTTCAGAACATCCCAGAGATCCCAGATGACTTGAAGCAGCTCTATAAGACGGTCTGGGAAATTTCCCAGAAGACCATCCTAAAAATGGCAGCTGACAGAGGCGCTTTCATTGATCAGAGCCAGTCCCTCAACATCCACATTGCAGAGCCCAACTATGGCAAACTCACCAGTATGCATTTCTATGGCTGGAAGCAGGTATGTTGAGGGGATGGGAAGGAGGAGGGGGTAGGAAGAGGATACAAGAGTCTGCTTACTAGCTGTTAGTATTTGGGTTAACACATACTGTCACTAAATATTGGCTCCTGTGGTTCTTAGGGGGGAAAAAAAAAGTCTGTTTCCCTTTCATAGCCCTAAGCGATATCTTTCTTCCTCTGAGGCCTGGCTTACACTAAAAACTAAAATCAGTCCAGCTACATCACCCACGGGTGGGAAGAAGCCACACCCCAAGCCATGTAGTTAAGCTAGACTGGCCATGACTAATGAGCCTTTTAATTTTCTCTACCCATGTGCAGAATAAATTTTATGTGCCCCAAGGCATGTGTGGAGGTGCACTTCCAGTGACGTACATGCTGGTGGTTGCGGTGCTCTGCTGATCAGCTGGGCAGCATCTGAATCTCTCCTGGGCAGCCATCCAAGCACTCAGTTTGCAAGGAACACTGCCCTGATGTTGACGTAGTACTGTCTACAAAGTAATTCTTCCATCAGCCTAGCTGCTTCCTCTTGGGGACAAGGGAGAATCTGCACTGACAGGAGAACCCCCCCCCTCGGTAAAAGTAGTACCTATGCTGAAGCAGTACTGTGGTGCAGCTGCAATGTTTCAAGTGTAGACAGGCCCCAAGGATAAAGGACTGGGTGGTTTGGGGCACTCCAAGCATTGGTGCTATCTATGGATCCCATCATTGTAGCCATACATCATTAGCTAATTCTTTGAGGTGGGTGTGTGCTGTTGGGGAGCCATTAACAAAAGCATCTGCTTGAGTTTGAGGAGGTGTGTCCTGGTAGGCAGAACTCAACGTGAGCTCCAGTATGTTATGACTACCTGACTCCTGTGTTCTTGCTCTGCAGGGTCTGAAGACGGGGATGTACTATTTAAGGACAAAACCAGCAGCCAAGCCCATCCAGTTCACCCTGGACAAGGAGAAGCTCAAAGAGAGAGAGAAGGCCTCCAGGGAGGAGGAGGAGAAAGAGCGGAACAAAGCAGCCATGGTGTGTTCCCTGGAGAACAGAGATGAATGCCTGATGTGCGGCTCTTAACTCACCTGCCCTTTGATGCCAGCACAACTGCTTCATCTGGCTTTATTTCTTCTAGGGTAGATAGATAGGTCTAGTTTTAATTCAATATATAAGGTCTTGTTAGGACTCTGATGAGGGGCAGTCAAGGAATTGTGTGCAGTGCTTTTCCCATCCCTGGGTTGGGGTCTGTACACACAAGTGCATATATGGCACATAAGTTCATATGAATCCCTTTTGCAACTTAGCTTCCTGGAAACTTAAGAGCTTTTGTATAGTTTTGCATTATCTACTGTAGATAGAATTTCTCTAAATGTGGACAGGAAAAAGGCTGGGACTTGTGAAGCCTAACTGCATGCCCTAACCACTGGGCCCCCCTTCCTCTCGATGCTGCTTAATCCTCATGTTCTGCGCTGTTGGTGAAACGCTTGGAGTTAGGCATCAAGGAAGTGCCATAAAGCTTGTAATGGAAACACCAGTGTTGCCCAGACCTCCTGTTAAGTAAATCCAATATTGTGAAGCCACTGTGGGTGCTGTCATTTCCTCTTATCTCTGTGTTGCTGTCCTATCCCTGCACCTTTCCTATGTTCTCTTGTTGCTTAATATAGATTATGTTCCTGTAAGTACACGTGGTCAGCATTTTCATCATCTGAAGGTACCATTGTGCTCATTTAGTTTAACCTCTTACTCAGTTTAACCCATTATTTCTGTTGGAGCTCTCGCATCACTGTTAGAAAAGCATCTGTTATCTACAGAAACTGCAAATCAGGGCAACACGATGTCCATACTCTCATGGTAAAAAATTTGCACTTATATATAGTCTTTCCATGTTGTCGTGTATATACTAGGTATGATAATAGAGTTGTCCCTATGGAGAACAGCTCCTTGGCCACATCTCTTCTGGGCTTTTACATAAGGCATTGGAATTAATGGACACCTGACTTGCTCGGGCAATGTGGTTATGACATGCTGCAAGTAAACTGCTGCTGGGGCTTCATTATGCACCTGCTCAGTTTATCATTTAACTGCAAAAACTCTTTTGAAGATCCTTACCACATGTTCAGATTCCGTTCTCCCACTCTTCTTGGCTGAATGCTAAAGGAGCGCTCAAGGGAGATAAGGCCAATTCAGAGAAAATGGGTTCTTTGCATCAGTCTTCGTGGCCAAAGACGTGAGGGACATTCCCAAACCAGAGGCAGTTTTGTAGATGACAGTTATGAGGAATTGTCCCAGATGTCATTACTAGGAAATTTGGTCCGAAATCTCCTTTAATAAGTCACCAGCATCAGATGGTCTCCACTCAAGAGTTAGGAAGGAGTTCAAATGATGACTGGAGTGAAGGTTAACTAACATGGTGTCAGTTTTTAAAAAAGACTCAAGAGGTGATCCTGACTGTTACAGGCTGGTGAGCCTACTTTCAGTACTGGCAAATTGCTTTAAATATACAGTAGGGTCTCAACATTTGCGAGGGTTCTGTGTTGAGAACCCTTGTCAATGTTGAATTTTGTGAATATGGCAACCACCGGCACTCCCTGCCTGGAGCCCGGCTGCCAGTGCTCCTGCCCAGGGCCCCAGGGAAGTGGCAGCCTCTGGCGCTCCCTGCCTGGGAGCCCTGGGAAGCAGCCACTGGTGAGTAATTGAATTCGCTAACCTTAAGTTCACGAATGTGGGGACCCTGCTGTAGTAAAGAACAGAATTATCAGACCCATAGATTAACATCATTTGTTAGGAGAAGAGTCAACATTGGTGAGGCCTTATTTCCCTTTACAAAAACAATCTACTAGAATTCCTTGAGGAGGTCGGCAAGAATGTGGATAAGGGGATGCAATGGTTATAGTGCACTTTAGAGTTTCAGAAAACTTTTGACAATGTCCCTCATCAAAGGCTCTTTAGCAAATTAAACTGGCATGTGATAAGAGGGAAGACTTAACTGATTAAAAGATAGGAAACAAATGGTAGGAATAAATGGTCAGTTTTCAAAAAGGAGAATGGTGGTGTCCCTCTGGTACCTGTACTGGGACCAGAACTGTTCAACGTATTCATAACTGATCTGGAAAAATGGATAAACAGTGAAGTAGCAAAATTTGCAGATGATGCAAACTTACTCAGTCACCAGGGCTTGATGAAGTGCTTCCTAGACCACTGAAGGAGCTGATGGAGGAGGTATCTGAGCCACTAGTTGTGATCTTTGAAAAGTTGTGGAAGTTGGGAGAGATTCCAAAAGACTAGAAAATAGCAAATATAGAGCCCATCTGTAAAAAAGGAGCAAATAAGTAAGCAATCTAGAAGATAAGGTGATGGGTAACAGTATCGATTTGTCAGGAACAAATGTCAAAACCAACCTGACAGCTTTTTCTTTCTTTCTTTTTTTTTTTTTTTTTTTTTTTTTACATAGAACATTCCTTATGGATAAAGGGGAAGTGGTGGATGTGGTATACCTAGAATTTAGTAATGCATTTGATACAGTATCATAGGACCTTATCAGTAAACTAGGGAAATTCAGCCCAGGTGGGACTACTATCAGGTGGGTGCATAACTGGTTGGACAATCATTCACAGAGAATAGTCATTAATGGTTCATAGACCGGAAGGGAGTAATAAGTGGAGGTTCCACAGGGTGAGTTTTGGGGTCAATTCTGTTGACTATCTTCATCAATCTTTTAGACAATGGCATAGAGAGTACACTTACTAAGTTTGTAGATGTTACCAAGCTGGGAGGGGTTGTCAGTGCTTTGGAAGATAGGGTCAGAATTCAACAGATCTGGACAAACTGGAGAAATGTTCTGAAGCAAATACTGTGAAGTTTAATAAGGGCAAATGCACAGTACTGAACTCAGCCTACGTCTACACTAGTGAGTTTTCAAAAAAGCTGGGGCTCTTGAAAAATCCCATGGAGCATCTATGCACAAAGTGCTTTCTTTCCATATTAAATTGGAAGAACGCAGCACTTTTTCCAGTGGCCCTCCTCCTCTCCCAGATGAGGACGAGTGCCTTTTTTTCTGAAAGATTCTTTCAGGAAAAAAACCCGTGTAGGTGCTCCAGAGGCTTTTTTTTGGAAAGAGCAGTCCTCCTGGTGCTGGATTTTTCGATACCTGGCCCATTCTTTAGAAAGAGCGGGGTCTGTGTGGATGCTCTCTGTCGAAAGAGCAGATCGATTTTTTTATCGGCTTTTTTTGTATGTAACCCGTGATCTTTCAAACAGAGGTTTTTTTCAGAAGCGATCTTCCCAAAGAACTTCTTTTGAAGGACGGCTGTAGTGTAGCCCTAGCTTTAGGGAAGAGCAATCGGTTTCACATGTACAGAATGGGAAGGGACTCCCTAGGATGGAGTATTGCAACAAGGGATCCTAGGGGTCATAGTGGACCATAAGCTTGAGTGTGAGTTAACAATATGATACGGTTGCATCCTCGAATCAGGTGGGTTTTTTTTTTTTTTTTTTTTGCATGAACGAGCGTTGTGAGCCAGATAAAAGAAATAATTCTTCTGTTCTATTCTGCACTAATTAGGCCTCAAGTGACATACCGTGTCGAGTTCTGGGTCCCACATTTTAGCAAAGAGGAGAAATTGGAAAGGGTCAAGGGAAGAGCAACTAAAATGATTAAAGACCTAGATAATATGACCTATGGGAGAATATTAAAAGAACTGGGTTTGTGTAGCTTGGGAAAAAGAAGACAGAGAGGGGACATGGTTGTGGCTTTCAAGTACCTAAAGGGTGTTACAAGGGTGTTCCTTAGCCTCTGAAACTAGGACACAACACAATGGGTTTAAATTGCTGCAAGAAAGGTATAGGTTGAACATTAGGGAAAAATTCCTGTCAGGGTAGTTAAGCACTGGAATAAATTGCCTTGGGTGGTTGCAAAATCTCCATCACTGGAGATACTTTAGAACAGGTTAGATAAATATTTAACGGGGATGATAGAAATGATGTTTGGCCCTGCTGAGAGGGCAGGGGACTGGACTTCATGAGCTCGAGGTCCCTTCCAGTGCTAGGTGACAAAATGGCCGATGAAATTCACTGCTGACAAATGTTAAGTAAAGCACTTCGGAAGTCTGTTACAAAAAGGCTAACAGACTGTTGGGGAACCATTAGGAAAAGGATAGAGAGTAAGAAAATATCGTACTGCTTTTCTAGAAATCCATGATATGCCCACGCTTTAAACCCTGCTGGTTTCCCCGTCTCAAAAAAGATATATTAGAAGGAGAAAAGGTCCAGAGAAGAACAGCAAAATTGATTAGGAACGTGGAACATCTTCTATGTGAAGCAGGATTAAACATACTGGGACAATTCATGATGGTCTCTACAGATTGGATATTTACAAGCCGGGGTATGCAACTGGCTGTGCAAAGAGCAAAGGGATTGACATACAGATGCACTTACCTTGATTGCATCAAAGAGTGTGCAAAGGCAGTTGGATGTGTATCTGGTTACTTCTATGCACAGTGCCAGACACTTGTGGTTAGAGGCAGTGTCAGTCATGCTTGTGTTTGCATTCATGAACACAGGGCGAAGTCCACCCTTTGTCTGCTCCGGGCCTAGACACCACTTATGGCTCCTGAAAAGCTGCCATTGCAGGTGTCTTAATTTGCTGATTTAAAAAAAAAAAAGCCCACAGCACCCCAACGCAGCTGTGGGAAGCAGAGCTGGTTTTTTCCCCAAGGGTTAAAATGTCCTTGGTTTTGCATAGTCTCAGAGAGGTAGCCGTGTTAGTCTGACTGCTTTGGGGAGAGCGAGAGTAAAGGCTAAGAAGAAATAGGGACATACCACCCCCAACAATCTCCTCCCTCCCCGCACAAGTCTGTCATCCTTGCTCCTTATGGAACTGGAGACTTACCTCAAAGAAAAGACCCTGATTGCCTTGTGTCCTTTAATTGAGCAGAATATCTCCCTCCCCGTGTTCCCTTCAATTTGTTGCCATTCGTGGGCAGAATACACTTTATGTGCATCGAGGTATGTGGGCATGTACACCCCTGGGAGAAGCACATGCCATGGACGCTCTGCAAATCGGCTTGCAGTATTTGAATCTCCCCTGGGTGGCGGCCCAAGCGCTCAGCTTACAGGGAACGCTGCTCCTGCTACCGTTCAATTAAATTGCTATAGCGCTCAGAAGCGTCGGTATGGATTAGGGCCATTTGGTGGCAGGTGCTGTATGGGTTCTGTGCCTGTGTTGTCCCCGGTGTATCGTTCAGGCTACTTACAATTCTGAACAGTGACAGTGACTAAATGATAAAACACTGAGCGCTAATTTATTGGAGCTGGAAAAACCAAGGGCTCTTCTATTATGGCCTCCCAAGGAATTGAAATGGCAGCCCCCATCAAATGCACAGGGGGTAATACAGCTCTTGGTGACGCACAATGCACTCAACATACTGTCTGGATTCTTGAAGCTTTCCACCTGCAGCTGTGCGCAACCCGCTGCCTAGGACTGTGATGCACAGAGACAGAAAGGCTACCTGGTCACAGTTCTGCTTTCAGCCAAAAGTCCAAGGTGTTTTCACAGGTCTAGAACCTGGTGCGGCGAGAGGACACAGTTCCCCCCACTCTGGGATGCGAGGGGGAAGAACCAACTGTTTTCAGTTATTTCGGGCAATGTGGTGCTTTTGGTGGAAGCTTTGTGTTGTTCACAGCAGTGACCTGGGATGAGCGTGGGGGCATCCAGCTATCTCTTCTGCCTCATCCCCCTGAACGTTGTAAACTGGAAAGGGAATTTTCTCTCTGACTGCTAGGAGCCTGGCTGCGCCTTACAGTTGAAGAGGAGCTTATGTAACACCTAATTAATTGGCAGGGAGACTCTCCGGGCCTTGGGCCTCTCTCCACATGCGGTTTGTAAACAGTCCAGTAAATGTTGGCTGATATATAAATCATAGACTCATAGAACACTAGAACTGGAAGGGACTTCGGGAAGTCTTCAAGCAGGAGCAAACACCATCTAGACCATCCCTGATAGGTGTCTGCCTAACCAGCTCTTAAATGTCTCCAGTGATCCCGAGGCAGTTTATAAGAAAATAATGGGCAGAGCTGCTCTGGTGCCTTGTGCGGACATTCAGAGAAGCGAGTGCACACAATAAAGAATGGTGTGCTGGTTCCAGGCAGGGGTGTTGAGATCACTGGCTGTGCAGCATGCATGGTCCTAGCATGTCCATGGATGTGGGTCATGTAAGAGCAATGGCAGCTTGGTCCATTGATGTGATCTGTTGTATGGTCTGCTGGCTTTGAAGGTCCTAACCTGCAAGGCACTGAGTGCCCTTCACAGGGTATGGAAGATGCTCTGCTTAAAGGACCAATCCGTCTTTTACCAATTATACCTCTATAAGGCCGATGGAACCAGGTTGTTGGCAAGTGGGACTGAGTTTGTAAGCTTAAAGGCTAAAGCCATGAGTTTCTACAGCATGAGCTAAAAGGCTCTCATCTAAGGGTATAGAACAGACTTCACCCTCCTTTGTCAGTGGTCTCAGTGCCTCTGGGTAACACCTCTAACCTCCTAAGTCCTCTGCGCAGCTCTGGCTTCTTTGACGGTGCAGAGTGGAGACTTGTCATCCTGTGGAGGCAATGCCATTCATGGCTTTGCCGCTTTAACTTGCCATCTCCTGAAGGCCCTCAAGATGTGCTGCTTGATCTCCTTTGTCCTCACGCCATAGATGATGGGGTTGAGGGTGGATGGGAGCAGCAGGTAGATGGTGCTCAGCAGGTTATGCATGTCCTGCGAGATGAGGTGGTCAGCTCGGTACATGATGGAGGAGGAGAGGAAAGAAAGGTATATGAAAAACATCACTAACAGCTGGGTACTGCAGGTGTGGACGGCTTTACACCGCAGGCTGCCCGAGGTGATCTGCAAGGCCGTGTGGACAATGGAGGTATAGGAGGCCAGGATACCGATGCCATCGAAAATAATGATGCCAAATCCGACCCCCATGCCTAAGACGCTGTTGTGGGACACGCTACCGCAGGCCAGGCTCACCAGGGCCATGTGCTCACATGCAAAATACTGGATGATGTTGGACCGGCAGAAAGGCAGCCTGGAGGCTAGAATGACCATGAAGCAGGCCATGGAGATGCCGCGGATCAGGGCAGTAAGGATCATCCCCACCAACAGGTGCTTGGACATGATGTCCTCATAGCGCAGTGGCTTGCAGATGGCGATGTACCTGTCCACTGCCATCATCAGGAGAACAGAGGAATCCAAGTTGGTCACCAGGTAGATGAAAAACATTTGGGCCAGGCATCCAGGCAAGGAGACGCGGCTGGCATGGCCCAAGAAGCCCAGCAACATTTGGGGCAGGACGGTGCTTGTGCTGCAGAGCCCCACAACACAGAGGAGCAAAATCAACAGGTACATGGGGCAGTGCAGACTCTCCTCCACCCAGATGGTGTAGATAACCATGCAGTTTGCTCCCACGTTCACCAGGTAAAGGCAGAAGAACGGAACGAAGAGGAGAAAGTGAAACTGCTGCAGCCCTGGGAACCCAAGTAGGACGAAGTCTGTGTAGGAAAGATTCCCTTCTGGGCTTTGTCCCCCTCCTGTCATGCTGGGGCTTGTCAGTGGGGGGTCGTGAAGCTGAGACAGGTGGGACACCCCTGGTCTGTGTTAGAATTTTTGCAGCAAGTTAGAGTGACTACTGAATGACTGGCTGGTTTGCAGAAGGGGTCTGTCTGGGTGTGTAATGGACCCGTGACTGGTATCTCAGACCCTGTATCCTGACAACATGATTCGTACTAGATGCAGAGATTACTTACAGTCCTGAAGTAGATCCTGGCAAGGTGGGAAGTGTCTGGAGCGGCTCTTCAAAATTCTCCTAGGGAGTGATTCAGACCCAGCTCTCCTGGCCGGGCAGGGAGGAGGCTGTGGTTCAGCCACGGACTGAAAGGAGCTCATGCACGCTGTGTATTTATTCTCGTCTTGAAAACCCCGGTGGAGCTGATGTCACCATCAATGAATCAGAGGTATACCAGGCTGGGACTCTGCATGCCACAGGCGTGTAGCACTCCTCCATCCCACACAACCTCAGTGGTTTATAACAACAATGCCGTGGCCATTTAGAAAGTACTGTTCTCTGTAGGGTTGCTTGTGGGCTCTGGTGCGTGCATGCCCCTGCTGATCATGCTGGCCAAAAGTCATAGAATCATAGATATGTGGGGCTGGAAGGGGCCTCGAGAGGCCATTTAGTCCACCCCTCCTGCTGAGACAGCACCAGGGAAATCCAGACCATCCCTGACAGGTGTTTGTCCAACCTGTTCCTAAAAACTTCCAATGATGGGGATTGCCATCTCCCTGGGAAGCAGATGGCAGAGCTTACGCACCCTTCGGCTGTATTTACTTTGTCAACTGAATGACAAAACTTGGGATGTGCAGAGGTGTTAAAATGACACCCCCACAAAATAGAAAAGTTTTGCTGACGAGTGGTGGTACGAACAGCGCTAATGCCGCTCCGTGGGGGTGGGGAAGTGTTTTGTTGGCCAAAAAAGTGGCAAACAGTGTTTACGCTGCCCAGCTTTTGGTGACAGGGCTGTAGCAGCAGAACTGTTTCTCTCAAAGCTGCGTAGTGTAGATAAAGCCTTAGTTTTTTATTTCTAACCTGGATCTCCCTTGCTGCAGACTGAGCCCATTATTCCTAGTCCTATCCTCAGTGGAAATGAGAACTGATTACTGTCCTCTTTATAAGTTTGATGATCATTTGGTCCCCCCTCAGTCGTCTTTTCTCAGAACTCAACATCCCCCGTTTTGAAAATCTTTGCTCATAGACCAAGATTTTGGCCCCATTTAACATTTTTGTTGCTATTCTCTGGACCCTCTCCAGTCTGTCCCCATCCTTCCTAAAGTGTGGCACCCAGAACAAGATGCAGTTCACTTTTCCTGCAGATTTTCTGTGCATTGAGTCAAGAAGTACTTCCCTTTGTTTGTTTAAAACCTTCTGTTTTCATTGGATGGCCCCTGATTCTTGTGTTATGTGAAGGAGTAAATAACGCATCCTTCAGTTGAAGCATACGAGAATCTCGGCCTCATGCTGAACATCAAAAAGACCAAGGTGCTCCACCAACACTCACCGATGGAACAATCTCATGTACCTTCTACTGAAGTCAACAGAGAACTACATTTCCTATACACTGGAAGTCTAAATGAGTGTCTAAATGACTTGAGTATCTAAATGACACTCAAGTGTGAGCATTTCCCATACCTTGAAGGTCATCTTTCCACTAAAGTCAACATTGATATGGAAATCCAGCACCTTATGAGCAAACAAGCTCTGCTCTGCTTTCACCTGTCTGAGACAAAGTGGAGAACTGGGACATCTATCCCAAGACAAAGCTCCTTGTATACTGTGCAGTGGTTATTCCAGTGCTACTGTATGCATGTGAAACCTGGGCAACACACAAGCATCATTTGAAGGCACTTGAACGATATTATGAGTGCTGCCACAGGAAAATCCTAAATATCTCTTGGGAGGACAGGTGCATGAACACTAGTGCAGTGAGCCGCTGTGGCCTTCTGCAGACTCAGAGGTGGAGGCGGCTGCTCAGAGGCCCTGGTGGGCAGGCCCTGAGGTGGAACACCAGTGTCCCGCCCCTCAGAGGGTGGGGCCTAAAGCCACAAGGGCCAGGGGTGGAGCTCGGGGCCCATTAACTGCTGGGCCGCCGTGCTGGGAGGGAGCTCCTGCTCGGGTGAAAGGGGCAGAGAGCACGTGGCTGCCCGGCCTGTCGGCGAGAGCTTCCCCCCAGCTGCCCAGACCAGCCTAGGCAGCTACAGATACGTATGCCCCAGGGGACCTACCTGGACTTCCCGGATCTACCAGGGCCCTCACGCCGGTGGAGAGCCCCCTCCCCGGAGGGCCCTCCAGGCCCAAACAGACAGCCTGGGGCTAGCCACCCAGAGGCCCTGGAAGCATCCGACTCCGGAGTTCCACCGGACCCCTGCAGTGCAGAAGCCCCCGATTGCCTTGGGCCCACTGTGGTACTGCCACCACCAAACTACCCCAATGATGCAGAGATGTCGGACTGGCCAGAGGCCCTGAAGGCAGATGACTTGAAGGGGACCTACCCGCCGACCAGGCTGACTGGGACCCTTCCCAGATGGAGGTGGAGGTAGGAAGTGGCCTGGGGAACGCTTCATCGGAACCCATGGCGGTGTGTTGTGGCCTGGCGGGGTCAACCCTCGCCGGGCTAAAGCCAACCCCGCATAGGGGAGAGCCGACTCTGTGTACCTGCTGCCCCGCCCTGAGCTAAGGGCTGGGCTTTTCCCCAAACTGTGCAGACTTACCTGTCGCCCCGCCCTGCCACAAGGGCTGGGCCATCCGAACTATTTGCGGGCTGCCTGCTGCCTTGCCTTGAGGGAAGGGCGAGCCTCCAGTGCTGCCCCACCCAGGCCAGAGGCAGCCTTCCCCGCCAGCCGGTTCCTTAAAGGGGACTGAGCCCGGGTTCTGCTAGGACCATGGGCAAGCTGTGGTATCCTGTGCCACCCTGCGGGGGGCGCTGTCATAGCACGGGCTTCTACAGCTAGTGTCCTGGAAGAGTCAAACATGACCATCATTGAAGCCATTGTCATTTATCAACAACTTCCTTGGATTGGTCACATGGTTCGGATGTCTGATCAGCACCTCCCAAAACAGATTCTGTTTTCAGAGTTGGAGGAAGGACAGAGGAACTCTGGGGACCAGCAGAAGCGATATAAAGACACGCTGAAGGCGCACATGAAAAAGCACAGCATTGGCGTTGACACTTGGGAGAACCTTGCCCAAGACTGTCCCCAGTGGGGAACGATAATCCATGAGGAGCTGTCACAGTTTGAGAAGTCCCACTGCAGTGCAGATGAGGAGAGGTGGAGAAGGAGAAAAGAGGGTCAAAAACTGACCCGCATCCCTCCAACAGCGACTAACACCTGACCCTTGTGTGATAATATCTGTGGGTCCAGAATCGGGTTGTCAGCCATCAACGAACTCACAAATAGGAGGGTAACATGAAGACATCCTACTCGTTATCGAGTGACCACCAAAAACGCATCCTGATTCACTTTGTCCTCGCTGGTTGTGATTTTATAGATCTCTATCATATCCCCCCTTCGTTACAGTAGAAGCTTGATTATCCCTGGGTTACGGGGGTTGCTGGATAATCACATTTTCCAGTTGGTGGAGAGGGGCCACTCCCAATGGCTGAGGGACTGAAGCCATCCCAGTTCAGCTGGCCCTCTCCTCAGCCAGGAAGTCAGCCCCACAGCAGCCAGCCCCAGGGCAGCTGCTCTGTGCGCCAGTTAGTAGAATGTACCGGTTATCCAAGTGCTGGCTAACATGGCTTTTACTGTATCTCTCTTCTCAGCTGAAGAGGCCCAATCTTTTTAATCTCTCCTATAGAAGCTGTTCTGTTTGCCTGATAAATTTTGCAGCCCTTCTGTGTATATTGTCCAATTGTAATAAATCTTTTTTGAAGCAGGGCAACCCCAACTACGCAATGTTTAAGGGGTGGGCATACCTGGGATTTCTATAGTGGCATTATATTTTCTGTCCTTTACTATAGTTTCAACCAGTTTGCCTAGTACTGAAGTTAGGTTTACTGACCTGTAATTTCCAGAGTTGTTTCTGGAGCCTTTTTAAAAAATTCGTGTTATGTTAGCTCCCCACCAGTCATGAGGTGCAGGTCTCATTTAAATGATAGGTTATATTACATGCCACAGTTAGTAGTTCTGCAAGGTTACCTAAAAGCGGGTTACAAGGAGGAGAGAGAAAAATTGTTCCTTTTGGCCTCTGAGGATGGGACAAGGAGCAATGGACTTAAACTGCAGCAAGGGAGGTTTAGGTTGGACATTAGGAAAATCTTCCTAGTTGTCAGGGTGGTTAAACACTGGAATAAACTACCTAGGGAGGTTGTGGAGTCTCCATCACTGGAGATATTTAGGAGCAGGTTAGATAGACCTCTGTCGGGGGTGGTCTAGACGGTGCTTGTTTCTGCTGTGAGGGCAGGAGGCTGGACTCGATGGCCTCTTGAGGTCCCTTCCAGTTCCATGATTCTATGACATTTCTTTTCTTTAGAACTCCAGGGCAAATACCATCTGGTGTTGATGATTTATTACCACTTAAGTTATCAGTTTGTTCCAAAACCTCCTCCATTGATACCTCAATGTGGGACAGTTCCTCAGAAATGTCAAAAAATGGCTTGACTGTAGGGAACCCACCCTGCCACATCTTTTGCAATGAAGACTAATGCAGAGAACGCATTTTGCTTCTCTGCAACAGCCTTGTCTTCCTTGGGGTGGGGTAGGTGTGAGCGAAAAAGAAATTGTGAACATTTTTGTGATTATTTTTTTTTTTTTGTTTCAACTATACAGTTTCCTGAGACTTTGAGCAACAGCAGAGCTGCCTGAAAAGCAGGTACAAAAAAACAAACCCTCCAGGCGTTTCTTCCATTTTTAATTTTGTGTTTGAATTTTTGAAAATTCTCTTCAGAATTTGAAAAGCTTCAGTCAGCTCTAGTGTTTTGGTTACCGAGCATCATGCCCCATACCAGGCAGGACGGGTGATCTAGTAAGCAGCAAGGGGGTGGACACAGGATAAACATGTCAGTCCTTGACCCACTTCTAAAAAGAAATAAATGTAACCAACCCATGGGTCTAATCCACAGAAGGATAATGAGCCTACTACAGCTACCAGCAAGGGGACTCGGTTCTTCAGTTCCCGTGGATAAAGAACCTACTACTGCCATGAGTGAGGGGACTCAGTCCTTCAGTTCCAGCAACAGAAGCTGATGCTTTGATTACCAAAGGTTTTAGGTTTAAATCCTGCTAGGGGCCCATATTCCTACCTTGTACCCAGCCTTTGAAGCCTGAAGGCTGTAAGATCTTGGGTCAAGATCTACCTATCCCTGTACCGTCTGCAGAGAGCCCAAAGAATGAGGCGTTTCCCCTTTTGGTGAGCGGTTCTGTGCACTCTTGTCATAGAAATCACTGCCTTTATCTGTGACTTTCTAGTTCACAAATCACAGAGCCATGTGCACAGAAGAGGAGTCGTCTGGGATGTTCAGTGCCTGGCTAAACGTTTGGGTGTTTTGACTCAGACCTGATGCAGCCATACAACAGCAGGGCTTACAGAAAGGAAGGAGCCAGCTTTTTCACTTCCAATTTGCTGTACGCCTCCCCCAAACCTGGAAGGGTTCACCCCAGGCGGTCGAACCATGTCCATTAGCAATGTTTTTCTGTACTTTGCCAACTTGGTAGAGAGCTGTCGTAATATTGGGCTTTTCTGCAGCATTTCTCCCACTCAAAGTGGTTGTAAAGTCCTTGGGCCACATCCTCTGCGGGTATGAATCAGCAGCGCTCTGTTCGTGCTAGCAGAGCTGCATGGCTTTCGGCCAGCCGAGAGGGCTAAACAGTCCCACCCGAGTATCTAAATGATGCTCAAGTATGATAGAGACAAGGCGGGTGAGGGAATAGCTGTTTCTCCCGGGTTTCTTATGGGTGGCCGCCAACAGCCTTTCTTGCAGACCCTGGCTCCTGGGCAGTGACTAGGGAGGTGGGAAACAAAACAGATGCTTTTTCCCCCTCCTATTCCTCTTGGATCCACCACATCGGAGTCGGTTACTGGAGCCACCAGCAGGGGTTGGGTCCTGCCTGTGTTTGAAGGACTGGGCCAAAATAAATCTGATGAGGTTCAGAAAGGACAAGTGCAGAGCCTTGCACTTGGGAGGGAAGACTCCCGAGCGTTGTTCCAGGCTGGGGACTGATGGGCTAAGTAGCAGCGCAGCTGAAAAGGAACTGGGGATTTTGGTGGATGAGAGGCTGGTTATGAGTCAACAGTGTGCCCTTGTACCCAAGAAGGCTAATGGCATATTGGGGTGCATTAGGAGGAGCATTTCCAGCTGATCTAGAGAAGTTATTATTCCCCTCTATAAAGCACTGGTGAGGCCACAGCTGGAGTATTGCATCCTGTTCTGGGCCCCCAAGTATAGAAAGGATGTGTCCCATACACTGGAGATGGTCCTGTGGAGGGCAACCAAAATTACTAGGGGGCTGGAGCACATGGCCTGCAAGGAGAGGCTGAGGGATTTGGGCTTATTTAGTTTGCAGAAGAGAAGACTGAGGGGTGATTTGATAGCAGCCTTCAACTTCCTGATGGGGGCTCTAAAGAGGAGGGAGAGATGCTGTTCTCAGTCGTGACTGATGGGAGAAGGAGCAATTGTCTCAAGTTACAGCGGGGGCAGTGCAGGTTGGATATTAGGAAGAACTGTTTCACCAGGAGGGTGGGGAAGCCCTGCAATGTGTTACCTAGGGAGGTGGTGGAATCTCCATCCCTAGAGGTTTTTTAGGTCCTGGCTTGAAAAACTCCTGGCTGGGATGATTTAGTTGGGGTTGATCCTGCTCTGGGCAGCAGGTTGGACTCAGTGAGGTCCTGAGGTCCATTCCAGCCCTAGGATCTTATGATTCTACATCTAAAGCACAGTGCTGGAGGACTTTGAGCTTCAGTCCTTGGATGGGGGTGCTTGTTCTGTCCCTGGGTCCTGTCTCCCTGTTACCTCCCCCAGCCCTCCATCCCTTGTCCCTGGCCTCCGCTGCCCAGGTTAGAAAAGTTTAGCCTGACCCTTGAATTCCTCAGTCTTGCTGCTTGGCTTTATTCTTGCTTTGTGGAGAGCAGCTTGGTTACCCCTGCCCACCCAAGACTCAGCTCCCTGTAACCATCATGCTTTGCTTGTGTTTCCATGTCCATACGGCACCTCGCTGTGAAAATGCGGAGCATGTCTGTACAATGGTGACGGGCGGCAAGGCTTTCGCATAACCACAATGTGTAGCTTTTAGGCTGCTCTCTCTGACCGGAAGCAGTGATAAATAAAGCCCTGTGCAGACACAAAATAGGTAGCTGCCTCTGCAAAAACGAGCTGTGGATATCTGCGGATTGCAGAGCTCTAATGATAAGACCCTGGCAGCAGGTGGAGGGGTTGGAGAATTTTGCCTTCTCTTGTATGTGGCACTTGGCTGGTGAATGGAAACTAGAGAACCAAATGCCCAGTTTTCCCACAATCCAAGTAGGGCCTGAGCAGCTGCAGGACCCTGATTTGGAGGGGTCTTTCCAAGGAGGGATGGTTCAGTGCCCTGCTCCATTCCAGAGCTCAAAGAACTGAATGCAGACGCTTGGGTTGCGTCTACACTAGCGAGTTTTGTTGACGAAACTTGCAGAGCCTGTACATACAAAATGTGTTTCGTCAATAGAAACTGTGGACAAAACAGCCGTGTAGATGCTCCAGGGAGCCCTTTTGTCGACAGAGTGGATCCAAAGATCCATTGGCTTTTATGTGTAGGCACGACGTGTCGACAGAAGTTTCATCGGAACTTCTCTTCCGCCTAACTTCTGTGGACAGCTGCTTCTAGTGTAGACGTTGTCCATTTCGTTGTGCAGCTGAACTGACTTTGCAATGAACTCTTGTCACCTTTGCCCCTGAACTGGTTCTTTGATTAGCTAGTGTGACAAGGGAATTAGGAGCCCACCAGTGTAATGGGCATGGCCTAAGAACTGGTGTTACCTCTTTTTGTCTGTGAGTGTTGGGTTACAGGGACTAAGGAAGACATTTTCTGAAATCGTTTCCATGGTGTTCCCTGAGCCCCTCGGTTCTTGTGCTGTGGAGGGCTTCTACACATAGCCTCTCTGGGCCTCCATTTCCCACCTGTACAATGGGGATAAACTCACAGCCCTCCTTAGTGGGGATGTGGTGAGGAGTTCAGTCACCACAGTGATGAGGACCAGATATACACCGGCCAGCAGGGAAGGCTTCGTGGTGTTCCCTCCAGGGCCTGCCCTTCTCCAGTGAGTCAGACTGGAGGAGGTGTCTTACCCTCAAAGTCCTGCTTGGGAGCCCGGCAGAAGGGGTTCTCCTGCTCTTGACACTAGCCTGCTCCCCGGCGGTTTTGAGGAGGCCAAGAATGTGCTGCCATCTCCATCCCTCTCTCCGCGCCGGCTGAGGCTTGAAATGACAGCAGTTCTGGGG
The DNA here is from genome assembly GCF_033958435.1 of Carettochelys insculpta. Taxonomy (NCBI): domain Eukaryota; kingdom Metazoa; phylum Chordata; order Testudines; family Carettochelyidae; genus Carettochelys; species Carettochelys insculpta. The sequence continues at coordinate 10,918,069 of NC_134137.1, read as the reverse complement.
GACCCCAGCGAGTCCGCATCCGTCACTCGCCAGGCCCGCTGCCCTCCCACTCCTCTCCCCTGCCACCTCTGTCCACCAGATTTCCCAGACTGAGGTCAGTAGGACGTTGGCCCTATAGCATGTTGACCCCTGACAGCCTTGTTCCATCTTCCCCACATCCCCCCACCAGTGCTTGGGAGAGGATTCAATTCCTTTCGGGCAGGCCTAGCGGCACCAAGAAGTTTGTTGGCTCCTGATTCCTCATTTCTCTCGTCCCAGCCGCTCCTGAGAGCAGCCAGCTATTCCCGCTGTGTAACCCACACACCCTCCCACACAATGGCACCTACACCATTTACAGAGAGCAAGAACGAGTCGCTTCTGCAGCCTCCGCTGAGAGCTCAAACAGGAGCGGCTCCAGCACTCAGCTCCAGAGGTCCCAGATTTCAGTCTCTCTGTGGCTGGTTAACCAGCAGCCAACAAACACAAAGATTCTGCAGGAGGGCTGAGCCGGGAAAGCGCTAAAAACGCTGACGAAGCAGCTGCCGTCGTTGGGGTTGAGAGTTAGTCTCATTAATCCTCGCCCTCTTGTTTCAGGCTCAGGTGGCTGCCACTGTGGCAAGACACACAGTGCCCGTTTGGAATGGCATCTTCACAGCCATAAGGGCTGGAGACGCCATCTTTTGTTTAATGACAACCGAGTCCGAATTACACTGGGCTGCTTCAAAGACGGGGAGAATTCTGCAGCCCCATTAACTGTACTATGCAGACTGCCTCAGTCATATTGCCTCCTCCAGCTTCACAGACAGCAGAGCCAGACTTCTGATTCCCCTTCTCTAAGCCAGGCCCCTCTTGCTTAAACTAGCGGGGCCAACTGCAGGCCTGGGGGCAAGGCAGGAGGGGGGCCCGGCTCTGCCCCCCCCGAAGGGACAGGACCTAGGGCAGTCAGCCTGGGATCCTTCCCACCACCAAGCCAAGTGAAGTGGTTCAACAGCTCTACTGGAGCGTTTCAAAGGGTCCCAGGTCAACTGCCCTCTTTGCCCTGCCGTTGGCAGCCCTGAGACACACAGCACCGTGGAAATGCAGCTGCTGCTGGGGCAGAGGAGGCCAAGCAACTATACCCAGCACGTGGCTGTGTGCGCACGGGTATCACGGCGTGTGGGGTTCCCCCTAGGCCCTGCACCCCCATCCGCAGTCAGATGTGACTCTCGTCCAGCGGGGAGAACAGAAGGGTTATTGGTCAACAGGACCAGAGTGTAGAACAGACTTGTCGGCACAGAAAACAAGATGCAATCAACACAGTCTGTTTTGGGGAGAGGGGGCCCAGCAGGGCTGTCTGCACCCTGCCCTCCTCCTGCCCTCTCCAGCCAGACGTGACTGCCCCCCTTCAACTGCCCAGTTCCAATTCACACCAGCCAGGCCCCTCCACCTTCCTTTGTCCTGTTCCACCGGGGGCGGGGGGGGAAGGTGTCTCCTGGTGGCCTAGGTTACAAAGGGCATGGAGGGCCTGGCCTACGTGTGAGCCGTCCTCCCACCGAAACTTGCCTCACCAGCATGCACTGATGCTGTGCTGAGGGAAACTGAGGCACCCTAGGCGACTAGAACCCCACCACCACCATTGTCACACTGCAAGACGCAGAGTGGGACGATAACTTTGGTCACAGACAGCAGGGCCGGTTTGTCACCCTACGACATACGCCAGGAGATTCTGCACGAGCGCCCCGGATGGCCAGCCTGTCCTCGCTCAAAGAGCACTGTGCTGCCCTGGGTCAAACGATAAGCCCATCAGCCCCGCTGAAGTTGGGCCCGCAATGTCTGACACTTCAAGCCGCAGCCATGCAAGGGAGGCGAGCCATAAACCTGACGTGCACGGAGTAATGTCAGGAGCCTGCAGCAGCGGAAATTCTCCTCTCTGGTCACTAGATGTCACCTGTACTCCATGCTTGGCAGAGCATTGCCTGAAGCAGCGGGAGGCAGGGTTTGTACTAAGGCCAGGCCCTGTTTTGAAAGCAAAGATTGTCTGGGGACCTTGTGCCGCTCATTAGCCTTTCGGGATCTGCTTTCATGGCAGGGCTGTTGTTCAGCGGTTTGTTAATGAGCAGTGAATAATATCAGTGGCGGCCATAGGCCAGGGCAGAGCGCGCTGTGAGTCGATCAGATCAATCAATCCCTATCTGTGGTAATGACCACCGTGTTCCCGTCAGGGTGCTTGCTCCCTGCAGGCTGCGGGACCTCACCCCCTGGTTCTGAGCTGACGGTGCGGTGGAGTTCTAGCAGTCAGGCTAACGTACGAGCCCAGCACATGGGAGCGCTCTGCTGCACTGCAGATTCCTTGTGTGACCTCAGGGCACTCAGGTAGCCCTGCTGTGCCTCAGTTTCCCCATATGTGCAAGGCGGGGGTAACAGCCCTGCCCTGCCTCCCAGGCGTGGGTGCGGATGAACACGCTACTGATTGGGAGGTGTTCAGAGACTATGCCGGGGGGCGGGGGGTGGGGGAGCGTCTCAAACGTCACTGCACTGTGACAACCTTCCGGCAATAAAAATTACATCACAACCCCAGGGTGGGGAGAACCATTCGAGCTCCACTATTCCGGTTGGGGGGGCAAAGCTGAAGCCCAAGGCCTTTAGCCACAGCTGGGGGCCTGAAACTTGGCTCCTCACTGCCCCAGGGCCAAAGCTCTCAGGCCTTGGTTATGGCCCTGGGCAATGGAGCTTGGATGTCAGTCCGGGCCCCAGCAGGTCTAAGCCAGGCCCAGTGACCCCCTTCAAAGAGGGGGGGTGACCCCACTTTGGGCTCCTGACCCACAGTGGGAGAAGCGTTGGACTGCAATGACGGGGCCACCTAAGCACCATGACGATTGGCCACACCACAGTCATTTCCAGGGCAACAGAGTATGATATCACACCTGGGGGTGGTTTCACCCTAGGGTTTGCCCAGCTCCGGGTTGGGAGGGGGTTTGGCACCTATGGCCACATCTGAATTCTGCAGTGGGGCCCAAGCACTGTCACAGGCTGGGTCTCACCCACCCCAGACTCGGGGTGCAGGGAAGAATCAAGGTCCCCTCCCAGCCCTGGATTGGAGCTTTCGGACCAGGCAGCAGAACCCTGGGTTCACACCACCACCACTTTGGATCTCAATGCACGTCTGAGCTTGCCAGCCCTGATCCATGGCAGGACCCATCCTGAGGAGCACAGGCTGTCCCAGCTGGTTGGCTCTGGGGGCTCTGACTCAGGCTCCCCTTCCAACCTGCCACTTCCCAGAGCTCCTTGGGTTGGTGCTGTCCAGGCTCCTTCTCCGCTCACAAGTGAATTATTGGTGGAAAGTCAGAGCAACCTCCCTCTGGCTCCGCCCCAGCCCTGTCAGGGAGCTGGGCCTAACCAGCGCAAGAGAGCCCTGGGCATCTTCAAGCTGTTCTTGGGAACCAACTCCATGTGTGCTCCTGTAGCCACTTCAGGCAGGCTCAGACCTGGGACCTCAGGAGCTTAGTGCAGGAGCCTTCAGTTTGAGCTAGACCTCAGCTAAGTCAATAGAGGAGACTCATTCTTTCCCTGTACGTGGTCTAGGTGCCACCACACAGGACAGTGAAACACACCCAGGTGTGTGGGTTACACACCCAGAAAGCAGCACCGCTTCAGGGTCATTTAGTGGCACTCAGGGGGAAGCCTCTTGGAAAGTTGGCAGTGATGTTTTAAGTGTCTGCTGCCTAATGGTCCTTTCACACCAATTCTGTGACGCCCTGGTGGTGGTGGTGGTGGGGGCACATCTCAGGGCGGGGAGCGAGGACCATGCTCCTTGTCTGCTTAGCTGCTGGGCCAGCCCTGTGGCTGTAGACAGCTGAACCAAGAGAACACAGTTCAGTCTGCTCTAATGTACACTGGGGACTTGGCAGTAAGGTGTTTAAAGCGGAGTTTGGGTGGAAGTGAGGCTCAGGCCTGGTGTGTTTAGCCTGACAGCAGCGCCTTGGGACAGGACTGTGTCTGCAGCTGGGTGCATCTACGTACTTCTAGTGATGAGGCTGTGTGCACACAGCCCTGTGGCTAAAAGTCAGCACACGTGAGCGCTTTGGGTTTGTACTTTTATTGGCAAAATACTTCCAACCCCAACGCGCTCCTGCCGACAAAGCAGCTTTCACACAGGCACGAGCTGTGACCGAAACTTGTTCTTGTAGGAGCGAGAGAGCGGTTAAGCACCTGTAAATGACAAAAGTTTTGTCAAGCAAGAGTAAGTGTAGCCACACAGTAAATTCAGACAGCTGTGAAGTCTAGACCTGTTAATTGGCTTCATTACTACTTGAAAGACTCACAGGTTCAGTATTCTGCTAACAGGCCAACCAGACGGCTATTTCACTTTTAAATTAATTGAGTTTGCCTCCCCAGGAAGACTCGCCAGGCTGCAGCAGTCACTAAACAGGGATAGAAGAGGCGGAAGGGTAGGATATTAGACCCAGTAGTACCCCACATTTTCAGGTGCTTTATGTATTCTGTGTATGAGTAAGAACGGCCCTGTCCACCGCTGAGCCAGAGGGACACATATCACCTGGATTCTGAAGCCGGAAGGGACCAGCGTGGTCATCTGGCCTGACCTCCTGCATCACACAGGCCTCAGGCCTTCCCTGGAACTAAAGCAGAGCTTTGAGAAAACCAGCCCCCCTTGATTCAAACCTGGCCACGGATAGAGAATCTGCATTGATGATCAGTACCAGAGAGCAAGTGGAAACCTCGTGGCTGAGCAAAACTGTTCCCTGCACTGTCTGGGTGTCACCTGGACACCACTCCTCTCATCACGGAGTGGGAAAAGGGAGCTCCATTTGGATTACAGCCAAGGGGGGCGCACAGGCTAGGAGCTATACTGCAGGGAAGAGTACAGGTTGGACCTCTCTAGTCCGGCATCCCGGGTCCTGACTGGTGCTAGATGAGAGAAGTTGCCACACCGCTGGAGATCAGTACTGTCTAGCAACCACCACCACTTCCACCACTTTCTGGGCTCTTAGGAGACACTGAGGGGTAAATTCCAGCTAAATAACAGCACAGAACACTGAGAGCCAGGACTGGTGGCTGGAAACAAACTTTATGAGACAGTGGGAAACTTGGCCACACCCATGATAAATGGTCATCCAGCAAACTAAAATCATGCTGGATTATGGATGTTGGCAGGTGAGAGAATGCTGGACGAGAGAGGTTCCACCTGTACAAGGTTTATACATGCTGTGAACATGTGTCTGCCATAGGGGCTGAGTCCTGCCACTGGCCTATTTCCTAATGAACCTCTGTGCTCCTCATGCCTCTGCAGGAATGCTTAGCCATCTCTCAGGCACACCACGCTGTTTTTAGCACCCCCCTACAAAGGGAACAGCTTGTCCTAGGAGCACATCTGAGCAGCTAGAGCAAGCGCTTCAGAGCCAGGACTCTGTGATCCTGGTTCCATCTCTGCTAATTACTACACCTATGACCTTGGGTAAGCCACTTCCCCTGGTTGTGCCTCAGTTTCCCAAAGCAATTCTAGTTAACCCCCTTTCTTAGACCATTTGTCTGTGGTGAGCAAGGCCTATTCCCCCGCCTCCCCAGGCTTGCTGAGGTAAGACCTTTGAGGCCCAAACAAAAGGGAAGATTTCCAGTCTTATGTCCTGGGGTGGAGGCAGGGCACCCCTCTGTGAGGTTTTAGATAGCTGGGTTCCAGCAGCAGTCGCTAGCATCTATTCCTGCTGAATCCCCTCGGCGCCCTTGGAAACAAAAGTTACATTCCTCAGCAGCTGCCTCAGCTCTTTGTTTCTGGGTTCTGACACCTTCAGGTTTAAAGCTCCCTCTGTCCAGCTCTCTAGCTACCTCCACAATGGTATGTGCCTGGGAAACAAGGAATCTAAAATGGAGGCCAGGCCATTTATAGAGGAAGCCAGCTCCTGGGTGGGGTTATGCCAATTACAGGGGGTGGGGCAGGTTTGGGCCTCTATTTATACAGCTCTGGCTGTAGAGGTGTAGCCCCTGCAACACCTGGGTGTGGTGGTTTGTCTGTGCTCGGGGTACTCATGTGCCTTAGGGATTAATGAGTGTGTTACAGGCTTAGCTGGGGGCTGCCTGGCTTTTCACTCAGGGAGTAGAGCCTCATGGGCTTAGCTGTAAAGCTCCCAGGTTCAGTCCCACCTGCCAGCAACTATGATCTGTCGGTGTTACATACAATAGGGGCTGTGTTATGTTTGGGGGCTGTCCGAGAGATTTCAGCTGCCTCCCTCTGCCCATCCCAAGCCTGTTCTCTTTGGCCGTGTCTACACAAGCCCCAGACTTCGAAATGGCCATGTAAATGGCCATTTCGAAGTTTACTAATGAAGCACTGAAATGCATATTCAGCGCTTCATTAGCATGCGGGCGGCCGCGGCACTTCGAAATTGATGCAGCTCGCTGCTGTGCGGCTCGTCCCGACGGGGCTCCTTTTCGAAAGGACCCCGCCTACTTCGAAGTCCCCTTATTCCTGTGAGCAGATGGGAATAAGGGGACTTCGAAGTAGGCGGGGTCCTTTTGAAAAGGAGCCCCATTGGAATGAGCCACGCGGCGGCGAGCTGTGTCAATTTCGAAGTGCCGCGGCCGCCCGCATGCTAATGAGGCGCCGAATATGTATTTCAGCGCTTCATTAGTAAACTTCGAAATGGCCATTTACATGGCCATTTCGAAGTTTGGGGCTAGTGTAGACACGGCCTCTGTATCTGTAACATCTTGGGGACCTGGTTCTGATCTCACATCAACTGTTTTGTGTAGGTGACCCCTGATTTACATGACTGTGAGTGGAGACAGACTCAGGCCCTATCCACGTCCACCTGCAGCACGGCCCTGCTTGCCTTTTGCATTCTCATCTGTGCGCTTCACGATCTCTTATAATAACATCCACAATCACCCTGTTTGGTACATTTCGCTACAGCACGCAGACCTTGTCCTCCCTCCTACGAAGGTTTGTACCTCAGGTAACTAGCATGCCAGCTGTTCAGATGTAAGAATAAATGAAGACAAGGGGCTTTGGCCTAGGGCCTTGAAGTACTTTGGCTTCTAACTTTTTCTGGAACCAGTAGAAGACAGGAGCTGGTACAACTTTGCCAATTTGGGCTTTTAGTTTTACTGTGAGGTCAACTCCAGGCAGAAGGACGGGGCTGACCCTGGCTAGTTTACCTCAGTGTAAAACTCAAGTGTTGTGTCTTCACTGGTGAAGTCTTGGCCTCACTTAATTAAGCAGTAATTCTTCTGCTCTGCTCTGCACTGATTAGGCCTCAAATGGAGTACTGTGTCCAGTTCTGGGTGCCACAGTTAAAGAAAGATGTGGACAACATGGAGAAGGTCCAGGGAAGAGCAATGGAAATGGTTAAAAGTCTAGAAAGCATAAACTATGAGGGAAGACTGAAAGAACTGGGTTTGCTTAGGTTGGAAAAGGGAAGATTGAGAGGGGACATAACAGCTTTAAAGTACCTAAAAGAGGGTGACAAGGTGGAGGGAGAAAAATAGCTCTACTTGGTCTCTGGGGATAGGACACGGAGCAATGGGCTTAAAGTGCAGCAAGGGAGGTTTAGGCTGGACATTAGGAAAAACTTAACTGTCAGGGTGGTCAAACACAGGAATAAATTGCCTGGGGAGACTGTAGAATCTCCATCACTGGAGCTATTTAAGAGCAGGTTAGACAAACACCTGTCATGAGTAACCTAGATGGTGCTTGGTCCTGCCATGAGCACAGGAGACAGACTCGATGACCTCTCGAGGTCCCTTCCAGTTCCAGTGTTCTGCGCTTCTATGATTCTATGGAGGATCGATCCAACAATGGTGATTAGCCAAGATGGTCACGCAACCCCCACGGTCAGAAGATGGGACTGGATCACTCACTACATTTGACCTGTGCTGCTCATTCCTTCTGCAGCCCCTGGCGCCAGCTACTGCCAGAAGACAGGATACAGGGTGAGATGGAGCATTGTCTGACCTCGTTTGGCTGTCCTCTTGTTCAGGTGATACTGCAGCCTACGTGTGAACGTTCGGGTGGGCCACCGCAGGGTGTTGATGATGGTGCTGGCCCATTCAGGGGTGAAGGTCACCACCATTTTGGCTGCTGGCCAGGAGAGAAGAGAGTGAGGGACGAGAATGTGTGTGTGTAGGGGAGAAGTGAGGCAAGTCGTGTGGGTTAGGGAGCAGGTGCTTTAGGGTGTGGGTGTGTTAGATATGTGTTACTGGAGGGGGTGGAGCAGAACTGGATGTCCTGGGAGGAGGGTGTGTGTCTGGCGTGGGGTATGAGTCTGGAGGTGGGTGGATGTTTGAACAGGCTGCTGGGCTGCAGGTAAGTGGGTGCGTGTGTAACTGTGTTCCGAGGTGTGCAGAAGTTGTGGGGGGGTCAGTGTGAGGGCTGTGTTTAGACGTGTGCAGGAGATGGGGCAGAGGGCCGTGCTGCTTTGTGGGGTGTAGGGGCTGGGGTGGGTTAGTGTACATGGCTCAGAGGACTCTGTTTTGGACAATGGCGGGTCAGTACATGTCTGTGGGGGCAGAGGTGTGTAGGGGTGGGTGTGGGTCAGTGTGTGTGCAGGGGCAGAGGGGTGTGTGTGTTGAGGTGTGTAGGGGCTGTGGTAGGTCAGTGTGTGTAGAGGGGCAGAGGGGTGTGTACGTTGAGGTGTGTAGGGGCTGTGGTAGGTCAGTGTGTGTGCAGGGGGCAGAGGGGTGTGTGTGTTGAGGTGTGTAGGGGTGGGTGTGGATCAGTGTGTGTGCAGGGGCAGAGGGGTGTGTGTGTTGAGGTGTGTAGGGGCTGTGGTAGGTCAGTTTGTGTGCAGGGGCAGAGGGGTGTGTGTGTTGAGGTGTGTAGGGGCTCTGGTAGGTCAGTGTGTGTGCAGGGGCAGAGGGATGTGTGTGTTGAGGTGTGTAGGGGCTCTGGTAGGTCAGTTTGTGTGTAGGGGGCAGCGGGGTGTGTGTGTTGAGGTGTGTAGGGGCTGTGGTAGGTCAGTGTGTGTGCAGGGGCAGAGGGTTGTGTGTGTTGAGGTGTGTAGGGGCTGTGGTAGGTCAGTGTGTGTGCAGGGGCAGAGGGGTGTGTGTGTTGAGGTGTGTAGGGGCTGTGGTAGGTCAGTGTGTGTGCAGGGGTAGAGGGGTGTGTGTGTTGAGGTGTGTAGGGGCTCTGGTAGGTCAGTGTGTGTAGAGGGGCAGAGGGGTGTGTGTGTTGAGGTGTGTAGGGGCTTTGGTAGGTCAGTGTGTGTGCAGGGGCAGAGGGTTGTGTGTGTTGAGGTGTGTAGGGGCTGTGGTAGGTCAGTGTGTGTGCAGGGGCAGAGGGGTGTGTGTTTTGAGGTGTGTAGGGGCTGTGGTAGGTCAGTGTGTGTGCAGGGGGCAGAGGGGTGTGTGTGTTGAGGTGTGTAGGGGCTGCGGCAGGACTGACTGGCAGTGCCCTGGATCTGAGTGGTGCGTACCCCCAAAATATGGTTAAGCTGATTGCGGGTGTCTCCTGCGCAGTCGGTGGCTCCGAATGAATGAATTCGAAGGCCACGTCGTTCTGGGTGAACATGAACACGGGCATTTGAAGACCTGGTCAAATCTAGCTGGGGAAGGGGACAGCCACGTAAACAGCTGGGACGAAAAATCTTAGTGGGCGAAACCCCCTGAACCTACCCGCCTCTGACAGTAAAGGTCTTGTAAAAGTGGGTTATAAAACGAGCTAATCAAGTGCCGGGGCAGGAGGTCAGAGGACTGTATTCTTGTGGGGTTCAGGAGCTGGCCTCACTCAGGTTGAGGGGCCAGAGGCCCGTGTGTTTTGAGGTGTGTAGGTCCTGGGGTCGTTTCGGGCGTGGGTGTGATGGGCAGAGGGTGTGTGTTGAGGCCTGCAGGTGCTGGGGTGGGTCGATGGGTGTGTATGGGGGGGTGGTGGTGCAGAGAGCTGGCGGGGGGTCAGGGTGTGGGGGAAGACGCTTTTGAGGTGTTTCAAGGTGGAGCATGTCCGGGTGTGGGTGCAGATGACGGTGTTTTGAGGCGTACAGGGCGGGGAGGGGTCACGCTTTGTGTGTCAGTGTGTGTGGGTGCACGGGACTGTGTGTTGTGAGTTGCGTAGGGGCTGGGGTGATGTGGGGGTAGGGGACATGGGTGGGTCAGCGTGCGGGGCCGGAGGGCTGTGTGTTTTGATGTCTATGGGGGCTGGAGTCAGTCCGTGTGTGGTGGGAGGGGGCAGAGAACTCTGTGCTTTGAGGCCTGTAGGGACGTGGGTGAGTCCGTGTGTGTAGGGTAGAGGCTGTGTGGGTCAATGTGTACATGTGGGTGGCAGAGGACTGTGTTTGAGACGTGTGGGGGCTGAGGCAGGTGAGGGTACGGGGGCAGAGGCCCATGTGCTTTGAGGTGCGAAGGGGCTGGTGCGAAGGGGCTGGTGTAGGGTGTTCGTAGGATTGGCAAAATTGCATTTTATTCTTTAAATCATTTACATGGACGACGCCAAGGTTTCCTTTTAACTGTATTTTTAATTTTTATCAGTTTACATCGATTTACGTTACACTGTGAAAAATGAGGGGCTTTCCACATTCTTCGATGCCTGTCGGTTACCCATTTTGACAGCTGCTGGAAATCCTGGAAGGGCCGAAGGCAGGGCTGGGGGTGCGCGTCAGACAATAACTGACTAACCTTAGCCACTGGGACTGAAAAAGTGAACACTTGGAAAGTATTAAAGCGCAGATGGCCGACATTGGTGTGTGCGCGGTCGCTCAGTAAATGCCCTTCCCTCACATGCAAAGGAGTTCTCAAGCAACCTGGCTCGGCCTGCGCTGAGCTAGAGAGATGATGAGTGTCAGAAATCTTGTTTGTGGGGGTGTGGGTCTGCCGCGGCAGCAACACGCCCGAGCGTAGCGGTGTGAGGGGGCTGGCAGGGTTTGGGCAGGTGTGTTTTGGCCCTTGCCAGGGAGGCGAGTCCCAGGCTCCAAACGAAACCCATGTCTTTTATGCTGTGCTTCTACAGCCCTGCAGCTCCAGCCCCTGTTGGCCGGCCCTTGGTGCAGCCCTGTGGGTATTTCTTACAGCACAGATGTACCCTTTGAGCCTCACCTACCTGTCAGGGTGCTGAGCCTTAGTTCAAGTGGCCCCAGGATCCAACAGGCCTTTCCTTGACTGCAGCAGCGTTTGCAGGGCTGGAAGCTGCCGAGCAAGGCAGGATCACAAATGTACAGCTCCTAGGCCACCCAGAGCCTTCCCCGGCCCTGAGAGCAGGCAGCATGTGCTTCACATGCTGGGTGAGCAGCGTTCCCTGTAAGCCGAGTGCTCGAGCGGCCGCCCAGGAGAGATTCAGGTGCTGCTCAGCTGATTAGCAGAATGCCCAAGGCCATCCACAGCTGCAGCATGTGTGTCTGCTAGGGGTGCACGTCCCCGTAAGCCTTGGTGCACATAATAAAATTTATCCCACTCATGGATGGAAAAAATTAGAGGGAACCCTGGGGGTGAGTCAAGGTACCCTGGTGCTAGCTGAGACCTGCCCTCTGACTCCTGGATCAGCATATCAGCCTGCTGCTTGTCATCCCTGTGCTACTCAAGAACTCAGTTGGTGTGGAAGATTTAGGCCTCAGGGCCTGCTTAGGCAGACCTTGCCATGACCTCCAGCCAGGGAGGAGCAAAACTGCCAGGCCTGATTCCGATCCCACGGACTCCCCCATGTAGATCAAGAGTGATTCCATTGACGTCAATGGGCAGGAAATAAGAACAGCCCTGCCCAGTTTTACCCATAGAGAATTCCGCTCAATGACGTTACACTAACACACAACGAGTAGGGGCCTGGGCCCATGACTGCCTGCCAGGCGGTGACGGCCGCTTGGCTCACCTGTTTGTGTCATCACTGGACATGGCTGAGTAGCCCTCCCTGCAAGCCATCCACTCACTGACACACATGGAGTGACTCAGGGATGATTTTAGTCACTTACAGCCCTCAGGTGTGGCTCTCTCTTGCTTTCCCAGACCGAAACTCTCTCGCTGTGGATGGGCACAGAGCAGTGACTTCTACAGGAGAGACACACCCGACCCTGGTGGTAAAATTTGGCTCGCGTGGCCCCCAGCATGAAGGGAATGGAAGACCTGATGATACGTTTATGGGCCTTTGGCTAATTTTTCTTGCCTGACCTACAGTAAAGTTCAAGTTAAAAGCATCTAAAGTTTTTTTTCCCAGCCAGCTCCCTTCCTGAGGGAGCTGCGCTGCCTGTGAGTCCAATTAACGTTAACGAGATGGACTGCAAACATAACACCAGGCCACAATAGGGCTGATTAGCACTGGCCAGGGAGGCCAGAGTCTGGGCCCCAGCCTGGACGCAGGTGGGCCAATTAGCAGGTTGTTGTAACAGTTACCAGTTCCGCTGGGGGATTTTGCATCAGTTTCCTCCTAATGAGACCAACAGGGTGAGAGTTAAGAGCTTCCCTGGGGGCGCTGGGCTGTCACACGGGCTGTTCACAGATACCTTTAGTACATCTGCTTATGCCAATGGCGAGTGAGGCCTGGGAACATGGAGGCTGGGGGGATTGGGGCAGGATGGCAGTGAAGGGTTTCGAAGAGTTTGGCTCAGATGTCAGAGCCTGATGCTCCAGGCCGCAGCAGACTGGCATTCTTGTCCCTGTTCCTTGCTGCTTCCTACCCCTCCACAGCCGGCTTGGTTTAGTAATTAGCCCCAGTCCCCCACTTTGGTCAGGCACCAGAGCCTTTATGGCTCCGACAGGTGCCCTAAAAACCCTTGCATCCGCTGCAGCCAATGAGGCATAGTAGCAGCCAGTGCAAAGGATTCTGGGATATAGCCACGGCCCAAAGGCCCTCACTTGGCTTGAGTCAAACCGGGGCCATGGGCATCTGGGAAAGTGTGCCTCTGACCTGGCTTGTCTGCGAGCAACCATGGAAGCCCAAGTCCTAGCCCAGCAGTGGCCACTGGACGTGCACCAGGTTTGTGCAGTGTCATACGGCAGGAAGTGATGTCACCACTCACTCAGAATGGCCAAGATGGCAGCCCAAATCCCTGACTGTGGTTCTCCTGCATCAGCCAATCAGCATAGGAGAGGCAGGTGCTCACATATCTCCCCTTCCTCCACCCGGGTAGTTCCAGCTGGGACCTACGCTCTGCACTCCCAGTGACCTGCACCTCTTGCCTGTGGCACTTCTTGCTGTCCCATGTCTTGGGGTTTTGCAGCACCATGCCAAGCCACTATCGTCAGCTCTTACTAACGACCCACCTTTGTGCTGTTTGCACCACGGGGTTGCGACCTGTCTGCTTTGTGCCGCACCCTTTCGAGGCTGTTTAGCTCCTCCCCTCTGCCAGGCAGTGCTGTGTGTTTTGCACGGCCTCATCTGCATTGCAGCAAACTGGTGCTGCTTGGGCGGAGTTCTTTGCATTTGGTCCTTGCCCGGCTGCTGCACCCGACCCTTTGTCCTGTCATCCTCATCATCCCATTTGTGTTGTTTCGGTCCTGGAGCTTTATCTTACAACATTCGTATCACAACGTCCTGCTGTCTGAGTTAGCGCATCATGATACCTCTGCTGCTGTGGCTGTGTGTCATGTGGCCGTGTGTGTCATAGTACCATACCAGTTGCGTTGTGCTAGGTTGCAGTGTTATATGCCATTGGCTTTGTGGGTGATGGTGGAACAGCACAGGGCTGGACAGAGAAGGAGCCATCTTTGGTGGGATTGCGCCATTCCATCCCCATTTTGAAGTAGTTTGCAAAATCTAGTCAGTTTCCCTTGAATTTCATCTGAGAGAAGAAAACCAAACGGGCTGGGCGGGGGCAGAGTTCCATCAAACGTATCTGAATATTCCATTTCTGTCCACAAAGAACCAACTAGTTCAATTTTCTGTTTCGAAAGGTTTCCTTTGAAAGGTTGTAGTAAGTTGTGTCATGTTGTCCGTTCTAACACACTGCAGAATAAAACGGCCCAGCCAACATCGAACGTTCAGACTGCCCAAAAACACCGTCTCCCTCCTGACACCCCTGCTCCCCCACCTGGAATTTTCCTTCCCAGCTAATTGAGGATGTGATTTTTCTAGTGCAGAACCAAGGCAGATTTTGAAACCTCGGCCGCTTTGCAAAGGGGAATTTCCATTCTCCGCACAGCTCAGCTGTGCTGTTTGCAACATGGCACCCGGCCAATGTTCTGTTTGTGTCATCAGGCTGTGACGCATGATGCAGACCATCCGCTCTTGGCATCCCTTATGGTTACAGCCCACGTGTTCCTCCTGGAGTCTGCATGAGGTACAGTCTGGCTCACATTAACCATTGGGGACCATCATAAATTGTCACCCTGGTCCAAATTTTAAAGGCCTTCCTTAGGCCACAGTCTCCCCGGACTCCACGGTGATACTCCAAACTTACACTCATTTGATGGAGAACAGAAGATGGTCCATTGGGGTGAGCAGATGCAGAGACAACACTGCCAGAGCTGCTCCCATATGAATAATTTACTACACCCTCTGCATGGTGGAGAATTTTCCATGATCTCATCAGGGCCAGCTGAAAAACCTGTGTGCTAAAGAGAAAGGCCAAATCTAAACTCCTTCTGAAGTTTATAAAAGTTGAGTTAACTTTCCCCTCCCAAAGGCCTGTGCAGCTCTTGAAACTGGATGCGCTGAGATAAGAGAGAGCCTGTTACAGAGATGTCTCCATCCCCAGCTGGTTGGCTCAGAAAACTCCCCTAAAAATCAGATACGCATTAAAGCATAAGGGTGGTGTTTCCAACGGTCTTCTTGATCTTTGGAACTTTCCAGATTCTGGTGAGGGGTTTTCAGCGCAGCACACAGGGCCGGATGCTGTGGAGTTACAGCAGAAAAGTCAGAAACTGGTTTACACCTTTATATTGGAAGATATAAAAATTCAGTATTCCTAAACTGGCTGGGTAGCCCCGCAGGTTAACCAGCTCTGCCCTTTCCTCGGGCTTTGCATTAATTTTTAGGCCACAAGTGAGGTGAATTTGTTTGGTCTCAGCCTAGCTGCTGGTTTTTGTGCACCCTAAAATCGCTATTCATTTACTCGTCTAGTTTCTGTGTCCCTCTATTTAGGAAAACTTCAGCGCTTCTGTGCTGGGGTAAAGAGCTGGAGGGGCAGTGGCAGGGTAGAAGTGCAGGTGTACAGGTGTGATTAGAGCTGCAGGGGTGTTGCTGTCATACAGTCTGTTTGTGCTGTCACTAGCTGCCATCAGTGTGGCCGTCACCATTTAGGTGAGAGCTCAGCACCTGATCCTGTTCTCATCCGATCAATGTTAAAACTCCCATTTACACCAACAACACAGGATCCAACCGTATTGTACGCAAGTGACTTGCACCCTGGCAGACACCACTGCTTGCAAGTGGGACATTGGGCATGAACTAGGACATACAACCAAGGCTCATTTCAGGGATTTGTCCTCAGGATCTGTTTTACGGGGGTGAGGCTGCTCCAAAGTTCATGCCTCTAACTAGTGCATGTTGTGATGGCCCCTCTGTGTCCTGTGAGCAGAACCCCATCAGCAAATGCTTGTGACAGCCCCCCGAGAGTACTATGCACCATGTCACTTTCCTCTTAGATGGGGGACCCCGCCCCAACTGAGGAAATCACATGCAGCATCTTTGCTTATCTTGCCTCTTTACAAAACCACTGCAGACCCCTGTCAAAAGTGTCAGATGTCACGTCAATACAGCTCCCGGTGAACAGCCGAGGCGTTGGGCTTGTCCGGGAGATGCGGGGTTAACCTACTGATTGCTTTGGACACTCCACCCAAGGGTCAGATTAAAAATTGGAAAGTTAGTTACTGGCTAATGGGATAAATGCCCAGGGGTTAATTATTTAGCCGCAGTCCATTCCTTAGTGGTGGTGGCTACTGCTAACAAGGACCCTGCTATTAAGCGTTGCCTGTAAACAAGGGAGATATCTATTGTCCCTTGGGGGCCCACTGAGTAAACAGTGGACGAATTCAGGGATCTCCAGTGACCGGTGGAGCAATCATGCTGCAGATAATGAGCAGGAACACAGGAATTACAGGGGTGACAAACAAATACAAATGTAAAGGGCCTGAGGCCGATTTTTTTTACCTAGGAAATGATGAGCCAAGAAATCAATCATCAATCAGGAATAGATCAATATTCCAGATCTGACTGTCTGTGTAAAAATGCAGAATTTGCCCCGAATGACACTCCCATGGCCCATGTATGTTACGTGTGCTCCGGCGGGGAGTCAGGGGGCAGCTGGGAGACGTCTGTGTTAGCCTGATTCTGTCAAAGGGCTCCAGGTGTTATGAGCCAGCGACCTGATCCCTCTCTCAGTTACACCAGTGTTAATGCGGAGTAAATCCTGAACTCAGTGCAGGCTGCTGCGTGAGGATCAAGCTCAGAGTTTCTCTCCCTGCTGTTCTCTAGCACACACTGGGTTTATGTCCCTGCCTGGGCCCCTGCAGTGTGAGCTCCCTGCCACAGGAGGGACCCTTTGGCCTACAGAAGAGGCATCAGCCACTCAGACAGGGGCTTGTTTATCCGCCTTTTCCCAAGCAGCTGAAATTTAAGTTTATGACAGTGAAACGCACATTCCAGCTGCTCCTGCTCTTCCTTACACTGGGTGGTATGTCACTTTGTGAGGCGTCCCATCAAAAGCATTGAGAGGCAGCACAGAGCAATGCACGGTGCGGTACATGACAGGGTACCTGAATCTGGGCTTAGGGTGCAAACTCTGACCCCTCTGCCTGCACCCACATGGGCTTGTTCCCTGGTACATGGTGGCAAAAACATGCAAATAACGAAACACATCATCATCATCACCACAAATAATGATAATGATTGATATTACGATCTCACTTATTATCATTAGAGCAGCGAAAAAAATCAGTTCCCCATTTTGAGGGCCTGATTCTGCTCCCATTAAAGTCAAAGGGATTTTTTCCATTGTCTTTCACCAGGGTGAGGAACTAAATCCAATGTGACTCTCAGAGGACAAAACAAAAAGCAGTCAAGTAGCACTTTAAAGACTAGCAAAATAGTTTATTAGGTGAGCTCTCGTGGGACAGACCCACAGGGGTCTGTCCCACGAAAGCTCACCTAATAAACTATTTTGCTAGTCTTTAAAGTGCTACTTGACTGCTTTTTGTTTTGATAGTGTATAGACTAGCACAGCTTCCTCTCTCAGAGGACAGTGAGGCCTACAGAACCATTTTTGCAGCCTGCCTAGACTGCACTCACTTTTCTGTCCCTTTTCTACTCTATTCAACTTTCATTTTCCCACGAGCAGCCCAGATCTGAGCAGGACAACGCTTTGGGTACTTTTTTGTTGTTTCTGTTGTTAAAATGGAGTTCTGGGCTGTAGGGAACATTTTGGCTGTGTCTTCACTACAAAAATGACTTCGAAGTAGTAAGCAACTTCAAAGTAGAGTGTCTACACACACTCTGCTTCGAAGTTAAACTTTGAAGTAGGGCGCTATTCCATTCCCGGGAACGGAGTAAGGACACTGAAGTTGGGCTCCCTATTTTGAAGTTAACTTTGAGGTAAGGGAAAATGTGTGTAGACTCTCTGCTGGCTACTTCGATGTAGGGCCTAACTTGGAAGTTAGTTCCTAGTGTAGACACACCCTTTGTGACTTTGCCAAATTGTTTTGGCTGAAAATAAAAAATAAAAACAAAAAAATCCTCAAACAAAAGAGCCAAAATAAAACAACCTCTCAGACAAACAAGGACCGCCACCACCAGCCACTGAAATTCTCCAAACCTCAAAACACTTTCCTTTGGCCAATTTAAAAATGCAATCTTTCCACTTTGGGATGCACAAAGCTGTTTTTTGAGTTAATTTTATTTCAGTTCTGCTAACTTTATCAAAGAAGGCAAAAGACTGCTCAAAAAATAAACCACATTTTCCATTTGACCCCAAACTCCTTTTCCCCCTCTTTTTTTTGTTGTGTTTGTCCGCTGCATTTTTTTTGAAAAATGTCATTTTGGGTTGACAGAAAATGAACGTTTCCCAGTCACTTTTTTTGGTTTGTCTAAAGATCTGGAAAATTAGTTATTTGCAGCGCTCGACGAGGTATCTGGGTTCTATTCACTGCTCTGCTGTTGCCCTACTGAAGAGCCTTGGGCAAGTCTTAGCACAGTCCGGTGCCTCAGTTTCTCCCACTTCAAAATGGGGATAATGAGCTTCCCCACCTTTGAAAAGTGCATTGATATCCACAGGGGAAAGTCCCTGTGTAAGAAGTAAGTAAAATAATTACTCATGGATACAGTTCCTGAACTATGGGACTTATAGCTACTGTGCTCCCAGGATAGCAGAGATATCTGAAGGAGTCTTGAGAAATTCCCCTAAAAAGCCTCAGACTTAATGCCTGGGTGACGTGAGTACATACATAGCTCTGTTGCTTCCCCTCAGTCCTGTGCTGCAGGGCCTCTCACCTGTCTCGTCCTGGACTCCCACACACAGCTCTGCCAGCATACCAGATCTGACCCACTGCCTCTCCCTTCTCTTCTCAACCAGGTCTGAACAGCACAGAATCTTTGAGTGCATGGACCGATCTTCACCGTATGCGGAACAGGGACTGGGAAATGCCTCTGATCTGTGAAGAGGAGGGGCACAAGGTGTACGCTGGCCATTTGTGCGAATTGTTATTTTTCGCATGTGCAGAGCTGCAGAGGCCTCGCGTAGGCTGGTGTGTTCTTCTGTACCAGGCACACACACTTGCTTTGGTACAAACACCATTCGGGCCTGCCTCATGAGAATATTTGCACCCACATGTGAGTAGGTGCTTACCTAACCTTACAGTCACACAACGGTTTGCACGCTGGGGTGTACGCAAAGCAAGTGTGCAATTCTGAGCACACAGGTTTGCATACTACAACTCCTCATGTACGGTCAAGAGATCCTGATCGTCACAAAAGTCCCCGGCTAGTGAGCTGTGATGTCGCTTGTAATAAGTGGGCCTAAAAGGTTATCTTAATTGTGAACTGAATTCTCAAAGGTATATAAGAGTTCATAAGATGTCACAATAACTTTTAATGATTAATGTTGAGGAAAATAGGGATGAAAAGGAGACAGAATAACTCAGACAAGAAGCTACTGATGGGGCTCAAGTACTAGGTTAAAATCAGGCCTGGTAAGCAAGAGGTGAGGATCTAGAAATGAACCACATCTGTCATGTCAAACATTAGGTCTAAGTGGGGGACAAGCTAATGAGTGGGGTGAATTATGCTGCCCATGTCCCTCCTTTTGTGTTTCTTACAAAGAGAGTTCGGAAGAAAAACACCCATCATCCGCCCTCTCGTGCCTCATCCCAGCCTGTCTTGTCTCACTTTGCCTGGCTTCAAGAGAGGAGCAAACCAGACAGGAGGACTCTCTGCCAGGAGAACACCCACCGGCCTTGTTTTTGTTTGGGGAACTTTGTTTTCACCTGTGAATTCTAAAAGTTATCCCAGTATCACAACATTCCATCCCCAGCCAGCGACTGAGTGTAGCTAATACCAGCCCTGCACAGGTATGTAAGATGTGAGCACAGAATAGCCAGTTTGGGTCACACCAAGGGTCAATGTAGCCTAGTAGCCTGTCTTCGCACAGTGGCCTGTGCCAGGTACTTAAGTGGGAATAAAGAGAACAGGGCAATTAGCACGTGATCCATGCCCTGTTGCACAGTCCCAGCATCAGGTACTGATCCTGTATTGTATTCCCTTCCATTGCCGTGTTATTTAATCCCCCATAGTTTTCTTTCCTGGAGTTCTCTCTCACTCTCAGAGCTTTACAGGGAGTGCTGAAGTCAATCATAAAGCTTGTTTAAGGAGGAAGATCCAACCAGATCACTGCCCTGAGCAGAGTGCATCTAACCAGGAGCCGAGCAGCAGATGTCATGTTTAACTGGCCAGTCAAACCATCCACTCATACCTAACCAGGGACTCAGTGTTCCAAAAGTAGCAGCTAAAGCCATGTTTTGCCTGTGGTTTCTATGGTGGCTGTCCTTCACTGTGAGTCTTTTAGTTCAGAACGGAATCAGTGACTTCCTCTCGCGGGGCTGGTGCCCAGCTCTTGTGCATGCCTGCCTCTGGTTGGGTGTATCTGTGTTCTTACTTATGGTGACCTCTTTTGGTGGTTCTCAGGCAGTTTTATCAGGGATACAGAACTCTGGCTGTCACACACTGGCTGCACAACGGACCTTTTCTGGTGTATGATGTCTGTCAGCGCTTATCACAGTGCGCCTCTTGCAGTGTCTCTCTTTAGTCCTCCATTGGCTTTGGTCCTCAAATAGTCTAGTCCTGGTATTGGGCTAGACCCCCAGGGTTTCCTCCTTGGAGAACAGTCTTCCTGCCTGCCTCCTCAGGCTCGGTCTCAGCAGCCAGACAGGAACGTATCGCTCCCCTCATCTCCGGCCACACTGCCTGCCCGTGGCCCTTCTGGTCTTTCAAGACCCATAGTCATTTCTTCTACAGCTCCCAGAAGCAGTCAACTCCCGGTCAGTTCCGCATCTCCTTTTATTATGGCCCTCCTGGGCCCTAACTGGCTGCTTCTGCTGCAGCCACTCTAGCATGCTTGGAGGAGCTCTCTGTTGCTTCTTTCCTGAGATTGGTGTGAGAGATCTCTGAGGTCTCCGGCAGGTGGTCCTTTGCTTCTAGTCCAGCCAATCTCACTGGCCTTAACCTCAGGACTGAGGATAAAATTATCCTTTGGCTCCAAAAGGACAGACTGAACAAGCTCTGCTGAAGTTTGTTTTGCCTCATCGCTCAACCACACTTTGTTTTCATTTCTTCTTCTTTCTTGTGTTTAGCTGTGAAACTTTTTCAGTTGGAAGAAGACTTCTGGATATTTGCCAAATAACTGAGGCAAACCAAGAGCTCCACTTAAAAGTAACCCCAAATCTGCCTATCACAGTTTAATGCTGGACACTCAAAGAGTTTACGAACACCTTTAACTCCGTAGGCCTTTAAGATCAACATCAATCCTGAATCCTGAATCCAGGAGAGGCCACATGAGATCACCAATATTTGCCTTAGCTCCCTTGGTGTCCATTTGCAACAGCACCCAATGCAGGATGTTCCAAGGAAGGCAAACTGGCCATTAGTGCAGCTGGCTAATTGATCAGTGTGATAGATGAAGGGAAAGCTCCCTTCTTAACACTGGTGAGACTGGCTGGTGCCACTTTCATTTCCCTCTTCTTAGCTTCTGTAATTCCTCATGCTGGGGCTGAACATGGGCTGAGAACCCTTGTGAACTTTGTTGGAATTCAGGTCTCCTTAATCTTTCAAGCCAGTTCCATAGTTTGTATAATTTTTCAACCCTCCCCAAAATCGAGTCACAGAGGCTGTGTCTCCCCTAGGTTACGTGAGTGTAACGCCAGAGTAGTCCCAAAGAGTCAATGGAGGGTCCCAACAGCACCAGAGGTGCACCGTGGGAGAGGGGAATCAGTAGGGCTAGAAAGCTACAGAAAATCTCAGGTGCAGCTGCTGGATTCCTGTGGCTCTCCTGGTAGTGCTGGGTTGTCGTTTATAATGCCAGAGGAAGCACTTGCACTGAGCTAATGGTTTCACCCCACAGAGATGCCCCCAATTCTCTCCATCTCCCCAATAGACACAAGGAGCGGAAATGCACAGTCAGCACTGACTGGTGTAACTTAGTTATAACACAGTTGTCAGTAGGTGCAGCCCCCGTGCAGCTGCAGCGGCCTCAGTCCATCCTTCTCAAGGGTGATTGCTGGTGTCCAGGGACACACAGAGCCGTTAAATGCGAGTGCTGATGGGTCTTTGCTGCCTATCCCTGTTCTGGACTTACTGCTGTGTTTGGGTCATAATTCTGCTCTCAGTAACCCGGGGACAACACTGCTAAAGTCAATATCAAGGCTTCCACAAGAGGGAAGGGGAGCAGAGCCACCCCTTGTAATTTTGACCCCTGGACCACTGAGTGGTGGTGGTGGGGGGGGTGCAAATTGCACCTGGCTTGGCTGCCTTGTGATCACACAGATTCTTCTGGATCTGAATTCCCGTGCTGCTGCGTAGCGCTCGCTTCATCTCCCCTGCTGATGTTGCCAGTTCTTCGGATGGCGGCCACTCCCTGGAGCTCAGGCTGCTGAACCCAACTCCCACTGCTGGGGCTGAGCTATGTCGGGGGGTGGGGAGGATAAATGAGTGACTGGCACATCCGCCTGGAGATGGCAGGAGAAGCTGCGTGAGGGCATGTGAGCACCCTCACAGGGGAAAGAGGCAAGGACTGAGCCATGGAGAATGAGGTAGGGAGGAGAGGTCCTGGCGGGAATGGCTGGAGAAGCTGGAAGAGACTCAGGACATGGTGGGATTCTGGACACCAACAAAAGACGTGATTACTGATATTGAAAGCAATGGAGACATTCTGGAAGATAAGGCTAGAATATTGCTCCAAGCCTTGGCCTGGAGGGGAATGTCTACACTGGAACGTAGGCACTAGCCTCCCATCCGGGCTAGACCAGCTCATGGTACTGGTGCTCAAGCTAGTGTGCAAAAAACAGCAATGTGGATGATCCAAGTTGGGCTGTAGGTCAGGCCCTGAATTCTGGGGGTGGGGTGTGTGAACTCAGCCACACCCCTATTGATCGTGCGATAGCTTGACCCTTACTAATACAGGTCTGTTGCACTCAGGCTGGGAGACTTGCTCCTAAGTTCAGTGCAGGCAGGCCCAAGACAGGCACATCTGTGGAGTAGGGATGGTGGAAGAGAGACTAACGGGGAATGAAGAGGAGTGGGAAGGACTCTGGAGGGAGTGAACATGTAGCACGCAGAGTTGGGAGGTGAAGGGAAGCTGTCCAGCTTTATGGCTTGAATAGGTGTCCATGCACCTTGCTACTAGTGGTAAAGTTCCAGAGGCCTTCCCCATGGTCTGTGGCTTTGGGTCCAGATCTACAGCTGGTGAAAATCTGCCAATGGAGCTACTGTGACTTGCTGTTTTGTCTCAAAAGATCTCAGGAAGGGAACAACCACAAGAGCTTACACCTGAGCCCCAGGACGTAACATCAGCAAGTGGAGCTTTATCTGCCCCTTTGAGTTGCTTCTGCAAACCCTGCATTCTTCAGACAACAGCTGCCACCAGTTCAGGTGCTCTTGTTCTCAGTGTCGTTCCATCAGCTACCTGCATGTGACAAACTGTTCCAGCCGTGCCAGCCTGTAATTTCATCGTGCTGAGCGCAGATCAGAGTGTGACTCCACAGCCCTTTCCCTGTGGGGTTTCCAATAATGCTGGTAACACATATTCTGGCACCATGTTGTCTTGTTCCCATGTCCAGTTTAAGGTTAATACAGTCCCACTGGGTGTCACACTGACAGTCCGTTCACTGCTGCAGTGGCGTCCGTTGGGTTTATGAAAAATTCCTGCAAGTGAGTAGCACTGTGTGCCTTTTGTTCATGCTTGTCAGCTCTTGCATAGTGATGGAATCCATTGCATTCTGGTCCTTTCCCTCCTACGCCAGGCATTGTCCTTCCTTGGGCTGGGTCTCACAACGTGTGCAGCTCCATGTGGTGGCCCTGTTGGTTTGGGCTTTGGGCTCTGCCTGCCTTCCTGCTGCAGGGCTCTTTTCACGTGGTGTTTTGGATTCTCTATGATGTCCCCAGTGTGAGAACACCGTCCAGACTGCATTAGCTCGTCAGGAGGAGGTCACTTCTCTTGCTTGGCAAATTTTAATTGCTTCATCAAGAGGTAGTTCTGGGCCTCACACTATCTTTTCTTGGTCCTTTGTATTCCAGACTCCAGTCACAATCTGGTCTGTTATTGGAGGCACTGGAAGTCTGTCCCTCCAATAACTGGGTTGGCTCTTCAGCTTTAGTTTTATCAGAGACTCCTCTCTAGCTGCGTTTTCTTGTTGCACTTCCAAGTTAAAAATATCTCACTTGCGTGTATTGTTTTTCACATGGAGGGCAGCTTTCCTCAATACAGCTCTGTAGTTCATAGAATCATAGAATACGAGAACTGGAATGGCCTCAAGAGGTCATTGAGTCCAGTTCCCTGCCCTTACAGCAGGGCCAAGCACCATCTAGACCAGTGTTTCTTAAACTTTCTGAGGCCACAGATCACCAAACAA
The DNA here is from genome assembly GCF_033958435.1 of Carettochelys insculpta. NCBI lineage: Eukaryota > Metazoa > Chordata > Testudines > Carettochelyidae > Carettochelys > Carettochelys insculpta. The sequence goes on along the minus strand of NC_134137.1, from coordinate 10,894,132 downwards.
TGATATTTTTTATGTGGAACAATTTTCTTCAAATAAAAAATATTGTCAGACCAAAAACCAAACCAAAAAACCCCAAACAACCCACAACATAAGCAGCAAAAAGCAAATGAAGTAATTTAATCAGGTATCCTAGCAATGAAGAAATAACATTGTATCTGGTTTTGATAACAGAAATATACCCATATATATATATATATATATATATACACACACACACCCATATAACAGAAATATACCCATATATATATATATATATATATATATATATACACACACACCCATATAACAGAAATATACCTATGCGCCACATGTCCTTGCTAGGTCCTATGCCACTGTGTAGATTGAATAGGAAGACTGGAGGAGAGGGGAGGCCAGCACAATGTTAGTCAACCTTGTTGCGTTGCTGGAAATAAAATTACGTGCCAGTATTTTGTATTACTGTTATCATCGTAAAATGGTTATTTTATTGTAAAACTTCTAATTATTTTTCCAAACGCTCGTGGTGCACCTGCCCCATGGGGCACGAGTGTTTGCAGGACATAATTTAAGAAACACTAATATGGACCATTCTCAGAGCTTAAAACAAATAATTTTCTCTCTCCTCCTAGGAACAATCTTTTAACTGCCCTTTTTGAATTTACTGAGAACTGTTAAACATGTCAAGTGCAGAAGAACCTGAATTGCCATAAAGGCTTCATTCCAGTGGTCTTCATTTTTCATTGGCCCTAATCTCTGGCAGATGTAGTGCAAAGCACTACAGGTTGAGCCTCTCTAATCTAGAACTCTCTTGTCCAGCAAAATCCGTAATCTGGCATGATTTTAGTTAGCTGGACGACCGCTTATCATGGCACCTTATAGACTAACAGATATTTTGGAGCTTTGCTTTCGTGGGAAAACACCCACTTCTTCAGACGCATCTGATGCAGTGGGTTTTTATGCACGAAAGCTTAACAGCCCAGAACACTGAGAGCTGGGACTGGTGACTGGAAACAAACTTTATGGGACCGCAGGAAACTTGGCCACACCCATGATAAGAGACAAGTATCAGAGGGGTAGCCGAGTTAGTCTGTTTCCGTAATTTACCCCTAAATGTCTTCTAAGAGCCCAGTAAGACATGGGAATGTTGATAATTTGCTCAACAATATCGATCTCCAGTGGTCCAGCAAATTCTCTCATCCAGCACTGGTTCAGTCTTGAGTGTGCCAGACGAGAGAGGTTCAACCTGTATTTAAATCTCTTCTGGTTTAGCCGCACCATCCTTGCCCGTAGGTCGTTTTCTTTAATTTCTGTATATTCCTGGTGCCCTGCAGGATTTGATCATCGCTCTGAGCCCAAAGGGTTAGAATAATGTTCCCCAAACTTTTTGTGCGGTACCCCCTCTCCATGCCCCCTCACCTTGGGAGCTGTGACCAGGAACTGGGGCAGCTAGTGGGGCCATGGCTCCCTGGAGAGGGGAGGTAGACATGGGTAAAGGGCACAGGACTGGGGAGAGAAGTGCAGACAAGCTGGGAACCTGGGGCTAAGGCTGGGCCCACAGTGGGGGCTGGGGTGCGAGCAGAGCCATGGCTGCAGGTGGTGATAGACCAGAGCTGGGGGCTGAGCATTGCTGGGTGGCTCTTTCAGACCCTCACCACTGGACATCTTGGTTTCATCTCCAGGGGCTCACATACTGCCGCTTGAGGACCATTGGGTTAGAAGCAGATCCTCTTCATCCAGAGGGGTAGATCTAGCTCTTGGTGCAGCACAGGACATGGGTTTCTGCAGCAGGTCTCTGCCTGACTTCCTGTCTGGGTAGCCAAGTCACAGATAAATTTGCCATCTTCCTAAGCCATGTCTCCCTGCACTGGCCAGCTGCTCGGGCTGGGTGGGAGCCAAGGTGTAGGTGTCGGGGGATGTTTCCTGTGATGGAGAAGCTGGTTCATGGATTTCTAGTTTCCAAGGCCAGATGGGACCACTGTGGTTGTCTAGTGTGATCTGCATCGCACAAGGCAGGGACCTGGCACCAAATTGTGTGTGTTTGGACTAGACCATTGGGTCCCAGCCTGGGGTCTGCAAAAGGTATTGGAGGGGGTCCATGAAAAAAAAAAGATAAATAAAAATGTTCACAGAAAATAAGTTTTCAATAAATTGCAAAGTTACAATCAATTATTATTTTTAAATTAGATATCTTTCAATAATGGTATTAATTGCTGTCCAAAACTCTACGTTGTGGTGTCTTTTCTCATTTAACGACACGTACATAGCAGCTGGAAATGCCTTTGATGGGGGTCCTTGAGTGGCTTGGGGGGAGGTTGGGGGTCTGCATTTGTGAAAAGTTTGGGAAGCTCTGGACTAGAACATAGTGACAGGTAGAGCTTCAGGCGTCTATCACTACAGGGCAGGTTTCCTGATCCTTGTAGCATTCTCCTGTCACCCCTTTGAGTCCCTCTCCATTTGATCAACATCCTTCTGGAGCGGCGGGTGGCAGAACTGGGCGCGGCATTCCAGCCGTGTTTGCTGTCTGGGCAGCAGGCAGAGACTGAATTCCAGCGGCCTATAGCGCTGAACTGTCACAGAACAAACTGAACAGCCCCACCAAAAAGCAGAGACCAGCCCTTTCCCAGCAGCCTTTCTCTGAGTTTTACATTTCCTTCATCCATTGGAAAAGGACTCCGGCCAGTCTGGCAGCGCAAGCAGCATTTCCAGGAGCAACAGCTGCCCAACCCCCTGAAGGGCACCAAATGATTGCACAGTACATCAGCAGGAACTCAAGGTTCCCAGCATGCACTGGGCCCTCCTGGGCATGTCTTGGTTAAGGGATGATATACGGGCAAAGTTAGGGTAGCCAACTTTCTAATACCACATAACTGGAAAATTTGGCTCCACCCCATCCCGCCCCCCTCTCTGATGCTTCACCCCACTAAACTCCTTCTTCAAAGTCATGCCTGTCTTCATTCCTCTCCCTCCTATTACGTGTCTTCATCCACCTTCACTTTCACTGCTTCGGGGCAGGGAGCAGGGGTGAAGAGGGGTGTGAGGGTTCTGAGTGGGGTGCAGGCTCAGAAATTTGGGGTTCAGGGTGTGGGAGAGGAAGTGGATTGGGGTGTGTGCTCGGCTGAGCGCTCCTTTTGGGGGTGTGGGCTGCAGGTGGGGCCAGAGATGAGGGGTTTGAGGTGCAGGAAGGGGCTCAGGCTTGGGCAGGGTGTTGGAGTGGGTGAGGGGTGTAAGTTCCAAGTAGGCAACACACATTTCCTTGGCCCCTTTGCAACACCGCGAGGCAGATACCTGTCAAAGGCGTCAGATGTCTTATGTCAATAAATCTCCAGGTTAACAACCGTGGCATTGGGCTTGTCCGGCTGATGCGCTGTTAAGCTGTTGATTGCTTTGGATGCTCCCCTCTAGGGTCAGATTAAATATTGGAAAGTTAATCACTGGCTAATGGGATAAGGTGCCCAGGGATTAATTATTTAGCCACAGTCCATTCCTCAGTGGCTGCTCAGCGGCTACGACTAATGAGGACAAAGCTATTAAGCGTTGCCTGTAAACAAAGGAGAGTTTCATTGTCCCTTGAGGGCCCACTTAATAAACAGTGGACGAATTCAGGGATCTCCAGTGACCGGTGGAGCAATCATGCCGCAGGTAATGAGCAGGAACACAGGAATTACAGGGGTGACAAACAAATACAAATGTAAAGGGCCTGAGACCGATTTTTTTACCTAGGAAATGATGATCCAAGAAATCAATCATCAGTCAGGAATAGATCAATATTCCAGGTCTGACTGTCTGTGTAAAAATGCACCCTGCCCCCACGTCCCCGAATGACACTCCCATGGCCCATGTACGTTACGTGTGCTCCGGCAGGGAGTCAGGGGGCAGCTGGGAGACGTCTGTGTTAGCCTGATTCTGTCAAAGGGCTCCGGGTGTTATGAGCCAGCGACCTGATCCTTCTCTCAGTTACACCAGTGTTAATGCGGAGTAAATCCTGAACTCAGTGCAGGCTGCTGTGAGAGGTGTGAGGATCAAGCTCAGAGTTTCTCTCCCTGCTGTTCTCTAGCACACACTGGGTTTATGTCCCTGCCTGGGCCCCTGCAGTGTGAGCTCCCTGCCACAGGAGGGACCCTTTGGCCTACAGAAGAGGCATCAGCCACTCGGACAGGGGCTTGTTTATCCGCCTTTTCCCAAGCAGCTGAAATTTAAGTTTATGACAAGTGAAATGCACATTCCAGCTACTCCTGCTCTGGGGCCAGATTCTGAGCCCCTTCCTTACACCGGGTGGTATGTCACTTTGTGGTGTCACCATTGAGATTGAGTGCAGAGTAATGTACTGCACAGCATGTCTCAGGATACCAGCATCTGGTTTAGGATGCAAGCTCTGACCCCTCTCTGTACCCATATGGGGTTGCTCCCTGGGACTTGGGTGCAAAATATCATGCACGTAATGAAACACATCACCATGATCAGCATCAATAATAATGCTTTTTGTTGTCAGGCTTATTATTATTACGCCAAGGAAATAATTCCCCATTTTAAGGGCTTGATCCGGGTCCAACTAAAGTCAATGGGAATTTTCCCACTGCCTTTAAGGCAAGTGAGGACCAGTGTGACTCTTGGATGATAGTGAGGCCTACAGAACCATTTTTGCAAGCCGTGTAGTCAGCTTCTGTTCCTTGTCTACTTGATGTGTATTTAATTTTCCTGGAGCAGCTCAGTGTCATAGGTAAAGTAACAAGAAGTCCTGTCACACATAGACTAACAGATATTTTGGAGCATAAGCTTTTGTGGACAAAGATCCCCTTCTTCAGATAACAGCAACTAAGGGTCCTGTGGCACCTTACAGACTAACAGAAAAGTTTTGAGCACGAGCTTTCGTGAGCACAGACTTCTTCTTTTTTTCGTGAGCACAGACATACATCTTCTTCAGACGTATGAGTGGAGGGTTCCAGAGGAGGGTTTTAATATATGGGCTTATGAAAAGGAGGGAGTCCCAGTTGAGAGAAGGGCCAGAGTTGACAAGGTCAGTTCAGTCAGGGAGGATGCGGCCCATTATCAGCAGATAATGGCTACGTCTACACGTGAAGCCTACATCGAAGTAGCCTATTTCGATGTGGCGACATCGAAATAGGCTATTTCGATGAATAACGTCTACACGTCCTCCAGGGCTGCCAACATCGATGTTCAACATCGACGTTGTGCAGCACCACATCGAAATAGGCGCTGCGAGGGAACGTCTACACGCCACAGTAGCACACATCGAAATAAGGGTGCCAGGCACAGCTGCAGACAGGGTCACAGGGCGGACTCAACAGCCAGTCGCTCCCTTAAAGGGCCCCTCCCAGACACACTTGCACTAAACAGCACAAGATACACAGAGCCGACAACGAGTTGCAGACCCTGTGCGTGCAGCATGAATCCCCCGCTGCAGCAGCAGCAGCAGCAGCCAGAAGCCCTGGGCTAAGGGCTGCTGCACACGGTGACCATAGAGTCCCACACGGGCTGGAGAGACAGCGTCTCTCAACCCCCCAGCTGATGGCTGCCATGGAGGACCCCACAATTTCGACGTTGCGGGACGCGGATCGTCTACACGGGCCCTACTTCGACGTTGAACGTCGAAGTAGGGCGCTATTCTGATCCCCTCATGAGGTTAGCGACTTCAACGTCTCGCCGCCTAACGTCGAAGTTAACTTCGAAATAGCGCCTGACGCGTGTAGCCGCGACGGGCGCTATTTCGAAGTTAGTGCCGCTACTTCGAAGTAGCGTGCACGTGTAGACACAGCTAATGTGGAGTTGTGAACATCAAGAGAGGAGAAACCAGGTCAATTCTGGGTCAGGCAGGATGTGGCCCATTAGCAGTAGCTAAATTGTAAGTGTGAACATCAAGAGAGGAGAAACTGCTTTTGTAATTGGCCAGCCACTCCCAGTCTCTGTTCAATCCCTGGTTGATGGTGTCAAATTTGCAAGTGAATTGCAGCTCTGCATTTTCTCTTTGGGGTACTGTCCTAGAGATTAGAGCTGGGCAATATTTTGGGGGCAATTTCTTCATTTTGCTAAAAAGTGCTGCTATGGGGCCAATGAAACATTTTGTGACTTTTGCCAAATTCTTTTAGCTGAAAAAAAAAAATCCCTAGAGAAGACCAAAACCAAACTCCCGCTCAAGGAAAGAAAAACCACCATCCCCAACCACCGAAATTCCTCACATTTTCAAAATCAAATCTTTCCATTTTGTGATATCAAAGCTGTTTCATTCCCACTTTCATTTCTCTTCTATTCATTTTATGCAGGAAGGTAAAAGAACGCTCAAAAACTAAAACAAATATTTTATTTCACCCCAAATGATTTTTTCCTCTTCAGTTTTTGGTTTCCTGTTTATTTTTTAATATCTTTTTGGGTCTTCACAAAATTAATTCCCCCCCCTTCTCTTTTTTGGCTTGTGTGCTGACCTGGAACATTCATTATTTGCAGAGCTCTACTGGATACTTGTGCTCTGTTCACAGATCTGCAAACGCCCAGCTGGGTGACCTGGGTCAAGTCACACTACAACCTTGTGCCTTAGTTTGTCCTGCCATAAAATGGGGATAATGAGATTCTGGCCTTTGAAAAGTGCATTGATATGTATTAGTGAAAATCACCGTGTAAGAGCTAAGTGTAATAATTATTCATAGATGCAGCTCAGAACCATGGAACCTATAGCTACAGTATTGCCAGGATACCAGAGATATTTGAGTCAGAGAGGTAACTGAGTTAGTCTGTATCTTCAAAAACAACAAGAAGTCCTGTGGCACCTTGTAGACTAACAGATATTTTAGAGCATAAGCTTTCGTGGGCAAAGACCTGCTGCATCAGATGCATGAGTGGGAAATCCTTCCCACCCCAGTCATGCATCTGATGAAGTGGGGCTTTGCCCACAAAAGCTTATGCTCAGAGATATTTGAAGGAGTCTTGAGAAATTCTCCCCAAAGCCTAAGACTAAATTCCTGAGGTAACATGAGCACATACATAGCTCTGTTGATGCACCTCAGTCCTGAGCTGCAGGGTCCCCCATCTTTCCAGTCCTGGACTCCCACACACAGCTCGGCCAAGGTACTGTGGTGATCCTGACTGACTGTATCTTTCTGCTCTTTCAGACCTCAGCTTGCCTGAACCGCACAGGGCCATTGATTCTGTAGACCAACCTTGCCGAAAGCGAGGACAAGGCATTGGGAGCAGTCCCTAGTCCATGAAGGGGAGAGGCAGAAGGTATAACCTCAAGTATTTGTGTGACCTGTCACTTTGTACATGCAGAGGGCTTCAGCTCCAGAGGGAATAGCTCAGTGGTTAGAACATCGGCCTTGTAAATCCAGGATTGTGAGTTCAACCTCTCTTCAGCCCAGCATGTCTGGTCTGATCTTGCTTCACATGACCCACTCACCAGCCACCCCAGGTACCACACACCAGAACTGGGATAGGGGTAAGGCCCTGCTGGCCAGGGGTCAGTGTAACTGCCCACAGGGGGTTTTGAACACAGTGAAAAGCCAGCTGGCTCTCAGAGAAGGCTGTAGAGGGGATTCAATCTTTTGCTGTGTAAGTGGTCTAGGTGCTGCTGCATGGGACAGTGAACCATACCCAGTTGTGTGGGTTCCATCAGGCATCAGCAGGGGCCGTGGTGATGGACAAGCAGAGAGAGGAGCCTTGTGGGCTGTATCCTTGCCCACACCCAGCCTTGGATAACCATCCCATTGTCAGCCATTGGACCCTGTCAATCACCAACGGTGGGTGAAAGGCTGGAGAGCAGTACCCAGCCAGCAGCAGAACCTGCCAGAACTGAGGGGAGATTGGGAGGGGTTGGTGGTGGTGGTGTTGGCGGCGGGGTGGGGGGGGAGAAAAATACAGGACAAATTTGTGTATTTTTAAGAAAAAGTCAGGACTCCTATAGCAAAGCTTAAATACGGGACTGTACCTCTAAAAAAAAAGGGATGTCTGGTCAGCTTACAGAAGAATTATTCATTCCACTTGAAAGGGTCTTCAGTAAATACAAGGAAGAAGAATAAATGAAAAATGGTGGTTGAGAGATGCTGCAGAACAAACTTAGTCAAAGTCTCTCCGTTTGGAGCAAAAGTATCAGTTTCTTATTTTCAGAGCAACATTTCTTTGAAGAAAAGAAGATTAATTCTGCTCTCTATCCTGTGGTGAGGGCTGGTGTGATGCACTGGCCTAGATGCCAAGGTCTCACACCTGTGCCAGGAAAGGAGCAGTGGAGAAGTCCTCCAATCAGGGCTAGAGTGGCTGCCTGGGAAGCAGCCAATCAAGGCCCAGGAGGATCACATAAAAGGAGTTGCAGAACAAATGGAGAATTCACTGCTGTTTGGAGCTGGAGAATAAAGGAGGATAAGCCAAGGACAGTTTGCTAGTAGGGACCAGAGCTGTGAGATCCTGATGGCTGGCTGTTAGGACTGAGGCCGAGGAGGGCTGCAGAAAGCTGGTGTCTCTGTAGAACCAAAGGGTTGGAAGAGACCTCAGGAGGTCAGTGAGTCCTGAAAGCTGGACCAGTCTCATCTAAATCATCCCAGTCAGGGCTTTGTCAAGATGGGATTTAAAGACCTCTAGGGAAGGAGAGTCTACCAACTCCCTCGGTAACCATTCCACTGGTTCACCACCCTCCTAGTGAAACAGTTTTTCCAAGTGCTTTTTTTGTGATGGTACCTGCCAGTACCGAGTACCTGCACCTCGGCAGCCCCAGCTGCGGGACTGGCTGGGGTGGGGGACGGGGAACCAGCTGAGTACTGGATTCTCTTTTTGTTTCCAAAAAATCACTATTGTTTCCTAATATCCAACCCCATTACAACCTGAGACAGTTGCTCCTCACTCTGTCATCTGTCACCACTGACAACAGCCTCTCTCCATCCTCTTTGGATGCCCCATTCAGGAAGTTGAAGGATGCTATTAAATCCCCCCTCACTCTTCTGTAGATTAAATAAGCCCAAATCATTCAGCCTCTCCTCATAAGACATGTGCTCCAGCCTCCTATTCATTTTGTTGCCCTCCGCTGGGCTCTCTTCAGTGTGTCCACAACCTTTCTGTAATGGGAGGCCCAGAACTGGATGCAGTACTCCAGATGTGGCCTCACCAGGCCAAAAACGGAGAATAATTGCTTCCTTAGATCCGCTGGCAGTTCTCGGGCTAACGTGCCCCAGTGTGCGTTTAGCCTTCTTTGTCGGCCCATATCTATCTTATCATCCACCGTAATCCCCAGGCTCTTTTCAGCATAAGGCAGGAAGGGAGGAAGCCCAAGGGATATAGCCCTGTAACAGGCTAGACTTATTAAAGACTACAGCCCAGGAGAGAGCTAGGCCCAGGGGTCTATTTTGGTTAACAGGCAGACAGTGTGTGACTCAGCCAGAGCGCTGTATCACTGAAAAAACTGCCAGAGAACCACTGAAAGAGGTCACCAGAAGTAATAACACAGATACACCCAGCCAGAGAGGGACACTGGTGAGAGCTGGGCACCGACTCCATTACAGGCAGTTGCTGAGTCTGTTCTTAACAAACAGCCTCAAAGTGGGGAAGAGAAAGAAAGGAAACCACAGGTGACCTATGACTTTAGGTGATGTTCTTGGAACACTGGATCCTGGGTTAGTTACAAGTGTATGATTTGACTGTCAGGTTGACCACAACACTTGCTACTTTTGCCTTTATTAGGACAGTGATCTGGCTGAGTGCTTGAAGCAAGACAGGTTTGGATAGGTCTTGAGAGCAAGACAGGACAGCAGGAAAGAAACAGTGGGGCAGAAAATAACACAATAACAGAAGTGAATACAATACCGGATCAATGCCAGATGCTGGGACTGTACGACAAGGGATGGACCACGTGATAATTGCCATTTTCAGTTCATTCCTGCTTAAGTATCTGGCACAGGCCACTGTCAGAAAACAGGTTATTGGGCTACAGGGACCCAGTCTGGTCATTCTGTGACTATCTCACAAGCCTGTGCGGGCTGGTATTAGCCGCACTCGCTGACAGGCTGAGGATGGGCTGTCATAATAATGGGATGACTTTTAGAAGTCTGATGAAGTGAGTCTGTGCTCACGAAAGCTCATGCTCAAAACTTTTCTGTTAGTCTATAAAGTGCCACAGGACCCTTCGTTGCTGTTACAGATCCAGACTAACACAGCTACCCCTCCGATCCCTAAAAAAAGGCAGGGCTGGCTGGTGTCCTCCTGGAAGATAACCCTTCAATCTGTGCTCCCCACCCATTGGTCCTTCACAGCCTTCTCCTCTGGCTGTTTTCTCCCTGCTTTGTATGTCTATTCCTCCTCAGACCCACTGCTTTTCCATTTCCCACTGGCAGGGTACAACCCACTTCCCGTGCTGTGCAGAGAACCAGCCCTGGTCAGAGTGCTCAGCTCACCAACAGCCTGGTTGGCAGGCTCATTCCTTCTCCCCCTATCTCTAGCTGAGCCAGTGCCCCAGCAAAGCTCAAGATCCTCCAGCCCAGAGTGGTTCCCAAGAGGAGCCCCGCATGTGTCAAAGCCCCGCACAGCAATGGCGTTGGACTGCATCTCTGCCCCTCAGCATAGCTCTGCAGCTGGGTGGAAAGAACTGATTTCCAACCTGCTCACACTCTGAACTTCCAGTCTCCACAGCAGCCCTGGGGCAGGGTCTTAGCATCCATTTCCCCTCGCCACCTCCCCATCATCCTGGTCTTGCCTCCAGGGTGTGGGAACTTTCCCTGCTGAGCCAGCTTTCTGGCTGGGTTCACTGACACCTCCTTAGTCAGGCTTCTTGGGCCCTGGTGCACAATGCATCCATAGGGCTTAACTTTAACCTTCTTGCCTACCCTGTAGCCAGAGGCAGCTGGCTTATGTTGGTGGCCAGCTGCAAGTTGGTGGTGTTAGTCATCCCTTTCCTCCTGCACAAGGCCGAAAGGCGTCTGCTGGCCACATTCTGGTTTGATCCCTGGCAGAAATGGGGGACGTGAACCTGAACTTGCTTCACATTCCCACGTTATGCCCAGCCCGGGAAGGAAAGTTGAGTAGGTTGGTCACCCCCAGCCCCCATTGTGATAGAGGTGAATGGGATTGTGTGTGTGTGTCTTCTCCCAACATGAACCCTAAAGCATTAAAGATAATAAGGTAAATAACTTTGTAATGTTTCTTTTTAACAGAGATCAGTCAATTTGATGTTAATATGAACGTACTGCATAGTTCTGATTGATTACTACTGAACTCAGTTGCTACAAGTAATTTTACCAGGTATCCCATATTCTGCATAGGTAAATATAGTCACCTAATGCATCTGGTTGTGTGACAAGTAACTGAGTCGGAGCAAGGGCTCTGTTTAAAAATAACTTCAAATCTGCCTATCACAGTTTAATGCTGGCCACTCACCGAGTTTATAGACACCTGTAACTCTTTAGGCCTCTAAGATCAAAATTGATAAAACAGCCCCTGAATGCAAAAGTTGCCACATGAGGTCACCAACCTTTCTCCTGGTTTCCTCAGTGTTCTTTCCCTAACAGTAGCCAAAACAGGGTTTTTCAAAGGAGGACAAAAAGACCAGTATTGCAGCTGGCTAATTGGTTAATATGATAGATAAGGAGGAACGTTCCTTCTTAACCCCTGTGGATATTTGCCAATGCTCCTTTGTTTCTTCGCTCCTATAATTACTTCTTTGGGGGCTGAACATGGGCTCAGAACACCTGTGAAATTTGTGGGAATCCAGGTCTACTTAATGGATCAAACATCCCACAGGCTTTAAAACTGCCCAGCACTTTCTAAAACTGAGCCACAGGGACTGTGTCTCCTTTAGCCTATGTTGGTGGCAATCTGGGGTAGACCCATTGGGTCGGTGGAGGGTCCCAGCAGCACCAGAAGCACAGCGAGAAAGAAGAGAATCTGTAGGGCTAAAAAACTACAGAACGTCGTGTGCTCAGCTGCCGGCTCCCTTTAGGGCAGCTGGTACTAGGTGCTGTTTTTTCATGCCAGAGAAAACTCTTGAGCTGAGCTAATGGCATCATTACACAGAGAGTCCCCGTTCTCTAAATTTCCCCAACGGACACAAGGAGTGGAAATGCCGCGACTAGCACGGTCTGCACCAACCAGTGTAACTTGGTTGTAATATTGGTGCCAGTAGGTGCAACTCCCGTGCGGCTGCAGAGAGCTCAACCCAGCCTTCTAACGCATGACTTCTGGAGTACAGTGACATGCCGAGAGGTTAAACACTAGCACTGATGGATCTCTGCTGCATGTCCCTGTTCAGGACTGTTCTGATGTGTTTGGGTCAAAATTTTGCTCTTGGTTACGCTGGGGTAACCCACTCAACGAGAATGGCAAGAGTGACCCAAGAGTGAAGGGCAGTAGCACCCATCCCTGTACCACTGGCGGCTGGAAGCTTGGTTGTTTGAGTGGGGGGAGTGACAACTATGCCTGCATTGGGGTCGTGCAGATCCTGTCTGTCTCAAGCTGATGGAATCCACGTGCTCCTGCATCACACGCTCCTCATTTCCCCTCTGAACGCCCATAGTTCCTGCTGACGCTGATTAGACTCAGTGCTTTGGTGGTTCTTTCCCCACCGCTAATTTCACAAATGGTGTCAGTCCGCGGACGCCAACTCCTGCTGCGAGGGGTGGGCTGTGAGGAGGGCAGGTAAATGAGTGATTGGAACGTCAGCCTGGAGATGACAGGAGAAGCTGTGTGAGGGCATGTGACCAACCACTGAGAGAGCGCTGAGTGGAAAGAGGCAGGGACTGAGCCAGGGAGGGCTCATGGAGAGTGGAGGAAGGAGGAGAGGTGCTGGAGGGAACGGCCAGAGAAGCTGGATGAGAATCAGGACCAGGTGGGATTCTGGAGAGTGAGGAAAGATGTGATCACTAATGCTGGAAGCAGTGGAGACATCCTGGAGGACGTTAGAATATTGCCCTGAGCTCCGACTTGGAAGGGAATGTCTCCCCTGCAGAGGACACTACCCACCCAGTCAGAGTAGATCGACTCCTGCTAATGGTGCTCAAGCTAGGGTGGTAAAAATAGCAATGCGAATGATCTGAGTTGGACTGGAGTCCAGCCCAACAAGTCTATGTGGTCAGGTAAACTCAACAGCCCTGCTGCAGCCTGCGCCCTAACATCCACACAGTTCCTTTTAGTCTGCTAGCGGGAGCATTACTAGCACAGGTCTGGTTCCCAGGCATAAGGTGACCACAGTGCCCTATGGCAAATACGGCACGCCAGCCTGCAAGGATGGGGGGCTGCTGTCTCATGTCAGGGCTGCTTGGCGATGGAGGCTACTGTCCCATGGTGAGGCAGTGGAGATAGGGCCTCTGCTGCCTTCCGATGAGAGGGAGTGGAGGATGGGGGCTCCCCAAGTTCCTGGCAGGGAGGTGCCAAAAACAGGGGCTCTGCAGCCTCCTGGAGGGGAAGAGGCAGGGAATGCAGCAGCTGCCCTTCATCAGCGAACCTTGGCAGCAGGGGCTGCCGCACTGGGGAATGGGGTAGCTACCCCACAGAGGAGCTTCCCTGCAGCAGGAGCTGCCTCCCCAAGGCACGGGACACCAGGGAATGAGGCAGCCACTCTGTGGTAGGGCCATGGTGTGCTGGGAAATGGGGCAGCTGCCCCATGGAGGAACTCCCCTGCAGCAGGAGCTGCCACCCCAAGGCATGGGGCACCAAGGAACTGGGCTGCTGCCTGCAGCAGAGACGGCTGCCCTGAGACACTGGGTGCCGGGGAACAGGAGCAGGAGCCTGGCAAAATATGGGACAATTTGCCCATTTTCTTAAAAATGTGAGACAGCTTAAATAAGGGGCTGTCCGCGGAAAAACAAACAGATGGCCCCTGCCCAGGCTGGGAGACGTGTTCCCAAGTTCAGGCCCAAGAGCTCGTCTGAGACCTTCCTGAGAGCCCTATCCATGGGGGTGGAGATGGAGGAAGTTTGAATCGTGGGGAATGAAGGTGGAGTGGAGTGGGAAGGACTCTAGAGGGAGTGAACATGTAGCATGCAGGGTTGAGAGGTGAAGGGAGGGTGTCCAGCTTTATGGGTTAATTCTGTGTCCATGCACCCTGTGGCTACCATCAAATTCCAGAACACTTTCCCATGGTCTGTGGCTTTGGGACTAGAACTACAGCTGGTGGAAAGCAGCCAACGGAGCTATAGTGATTTGCTGTTTTGTCTCAGAAGAGAACACCCACAAGAGCTTACACCTGAGCCGCAGGACGTAACATCAGCAAGTGGAGCTTTATCTGCCTCTTTATACTTCTGCAAATCCTGCATTCTTCAGCCAGCAGCTGCCACCAGTCCAGGCGCTCTTGTTCTCAGCGTGTTGTTCCATCAGTTACTTGAGTGTGACAAGCCATGTTCCAGCCGTACCAGCCTGTAATTTCACAGTCCTGAGTGCTGGCTGCAGTGTAACTCCACAGACCTTTTTCAGCAGCGGTTGTATTGTTTGCGTGTCATTGTCCCTGTGGGGTTTCTGTTAATGCTGGTAACGTTCTGGCACACATTACCTTTTCCCCAGTGTCCAATTTAAGGTTAATGCAGTCCCATTGGGTGTCAGACTGACAGGCCATTCACTGCTGGAAGTGGTGTCTGCTGGGTATATGAAAAATTCCTGTGAGCGAGTGGCACTTTGTTCCTTTTCTTCATGCTTGTCAGCCCTTGCACATTGATGGAATCTGCTGCAGTTTCTGCTTCTCTCTCCGCATGCTGGGCTTTGCCCTTCCTTGGGCTGGGTCTCACAACGTGTGCAGCTCCGTGTGGCTGCCCTGCTTGGTTTGCGGTTTGAGCTCTGCCTGCCTTTCTGTTGCAAGGCTCTTTTCATGTGGGGTGTTGGACTCTTTGTTATATCTCCAGTGCCAGAGTGCTGTCCACGCTCCAGTAGTTTCAGTGTGGACTGTGTGACATCTGTTGCTTGGAAAGTTATACTTGCTCCGTCAAGACTTAGTTCCAAGCCCACCAAGAGCTTTTCTCTGGGTTCTGTGTTCTGGAACTCAGTCACAATCTGATATCTTATTGGTGATGCGGTAAGTCCCACACCCTGGCCTGCAGCTGGGGATGGGGCCGAGAGCTGGGCACAGCTTTCCTGCCAGGATTCTTGTCAGATCTGCAGGCAAAGACTGAATGCCAGCTGCCTATGGCGCTGAGCTGCCATAGACAACACTGAACAGCCCCACCAAAAAGCAGAGACCAGCCCTCCTCCCACCAGACTTTCTCTGTATTTTACATTTCCTTCATCCACTGAACAACCAGACTGGCCAGTCTGGGAGCACAAGCAGCATTTCCAGAAGCAACATCTACCAACCCCTGGAGGCCACTAACAACCTTCCCCCAAAGGGTGGCTAAGTACAGCTGTGTCTACACGTGCACGCTACTTCGAAGTAGCGGCACCAACTTCGAAATAGAGCCCGTCGCGTCTACACGCGTCGGGCGCTATTTCGAAGTTAACTTCGACGTTAGGCGGCGAGACGTCGAAGTCGCTAACCCCATGAGGGGATGGGAATAGCGCCCTACTTCGACGTTGAACGTCGAAGTAGGGACCGTGTAGACGATCCGCGTCCCGCAACGTCGAAATTGCTGGGTCCTCCATGGCGGCCATCAGCTGGGGGGTTGAGAGATGCTCTCTCTCCAGCCCCTGCGGGGCTCTATGGTCACCGTGGGCAGCAGCCCTTAGCCCAGGGCTTCTGGCTGCTTCTGCGGCAGCTGGGGATCCATGCTGCAGGCACAGGGTCTGCAACCAGTTGTCAGCTCTGTGTATCTTGTGTTGTTTAGTGCAACTGTGTCTGGGAGGGGCCCTTTAAGGGAGCGGCTGGCTGTTGAGTCCGCCCTGTGACCCTGTCTGCAGCTGTGCCTGGCATCCCTATTTCGATGTGTGCTACTTTGACGTGTAGACGTTCCCTCGCAGCGCCTATTTCGATGTTGGGCTGCGCAACGTCGAAGTTGAACATTGACGTTGCCAGCCCTGGAGGACGTGTAGCCGTTATTCATCGAAATAGACTATTTCGATGTCTCAACATCGAAATAAGCTATTTCGATGTTGGCTGCACGTGTAGACGTAGCCTACATCAGCAGGAGCCCACAGTTCCCAGCACGCACTGGGCCTTCCTGAGCATGGCTCGATTAAGGGATGTTATATGGCCTAAGTTACAGTAGTTAAATTTCTAACTGCACAACACTGGACACTTCGGCCCCACTCCTGTCATGCCCCATTCCTGGGCCAGCCCTTACCCCACCCCTTCTCTGCAGCCCCAGCCCCTGTTTGCTTCCTCCCGCTCCTTCCGTCACTCATTGTCTCCCACCCTCACTTAATTTTACCAGGCTAGGGGAGGCCCTTGGGTTAAGTGCTCCGGCTGGTTGAGGCCAGCGATGAGGGATTCAGGGGGCAGGAGAGGGCTAATGGCTGGGGCAGGTGGTGAGGGTATTTTGGAGGGGTTAGGGCTCTGGCTGGGTCCAGATCTGGGGGGACTGGGGTGCAGAAGTTGGCTCAGGATGAGGGGTGCGTGGGCTGCAGGAGCTCAGCACAACTTTCCTCATCTACTTTGCAACACCGTGCTGGAGCCCCTGTCAAACACGTCAGATGTCTTATGTCAGTAAACTGCCTGGTGAACAACTGCGGCATTGGGCTCATCGGCTGATCAGCTGTTAAGCTGTTGATTGCTTTGGATGCGCTACACAAGGGTCAGATTAAAACCTGGAAAGTTAGTTAACGACTAATGGGACAAGGCGCCCAGGGATTAATTATTTAGCGGCAGTCCATTCCTCAGTGGCTGCTCAGTGGCTATGACTAATGAGGACATGGCTATTAAGTGTTGCCTGTAAACAAGGGAGTTTTATTGTCGGTTGGGGGCCCACTTAATAAACAGTGGACGAACTCAGGGATCTCCAGTGACTCTTGCAACAATCAAGCCACAGATAATGAGCAGGAACACAGGAATTACAGGGATGACAAACAAATATGAATTAAAAGGGCCTGTGACTGATTCTTTGTGTTCAGGAAATAAAAAATAAATCATCAGTCAGGAATGGATCAGTATTCTGGAGCAGTTTATCTTTGTACAACGGTATCCAGACCTTGTCCCCCCGAACACACCCCATGCACACTATTTGTGTTCTGCTAATAATCAAGCTCACAATTTTTATCTGTACTTGGTTCTGACATGCACCTAGTTCACATCCCTGCCTGGGCCCCGCCGTGTGAGCTCCCTGCCACATGAGGGACCCAAGTAGCAATGACCTTGACATGCACATTCCAGCTGCTTCTGCTTCAGAGCCAGATTCTGACGCCTGTCCTTACGCTGGATAGTATCTCGCTCGGTGAGTCGTCCCACTGAAACGACCGAGACTGAGTGCAGAGTGATGTCATCATCATCATCATCACCAACAACCATGGCTCCAGCCCGCTAGATTCCAGTGCTTCCCTAGCTATTTGCTTCCATCTTTCCCTGTCCAATGCGGAGCGGCTTAGTTTCTATAGACTAGCTCCTCATCACCCTACTATATCGTCTATTCATTCTCTGCTGGGTCTTTCTCCCTCATTTGAACCGTCCATTATGCCGAATACCAGTGTCTTGACTTTTCATTCATTGTTCATTCTGCAAATATGCCTGAATAGCTGTGACTTCCGTTGTATAACCTTCTGCAGTAGGTTCTTTTTCGGCTGTGTCTTTCAATATATCTCCTCATTGGTGACCTTCTGCATTCATCCTCTTCTCAGGATTTTTCTGAGTAATGTACTATGCAGTATACATTGGGATACCAGAATCAGGTTTTAGGATGCAAACTCTGACTCCTCTGTCTGCACCCATGTGGGGTTGCTCCCTGCGGCTTTGGAGCAAAAAGTCATGGAAGTAATGAAACGCAGCATCATCGTCAGCGTAAATAATATTAATTTTATGAATAGCTATTATTTTTATTATTATTATTTCACCAGGGAAATAATCAATTCCGCTTTTTAAGAGGGGGATTCTGACCTGGAGGAGGCGTGCAGGAGTGGCTGCAGGCACTGGAAGGGGGCTGTGATCTGGGGCAGGGGTGCGGGGCTTTGGGTAACATGGGGTAGGGATGCAGGGAGTGGGGAAGGTAGGGTGCAGGGTTGCTAGAGGGAGGCCTTGTCTGGGAGGTGCTTACCTAGGTGCCTCCTGGCCAGCAGCCCAGCAGGCCCTCAGGCAGGCTCCCTGCCTACCCTACCCCGTGGGACTCGGAGCAGCCGGCTGTGGGGGCTGTGTACTGCTCTGAGTGCTGCAAGTCTGAGGGGGTGGGAAAGAAGGTACTTCACATGCTGTCCGCCCTGCACACAGCAGCTCCCCTCGGCTTATTTCCAGACAGTGGGAGCTGCAAGATTTGCTGGGGGCAGGGGAAGTGCTTTCCTTCCCAGCTCGCAGCAGCGCTTAGGGAGCCATATGGCTTCCACAGCTGGCTGCCCTGAGCTGTGTGTGGGGGCAGGGCTGGGGGCTAGCCTGCCTTAGGCTCCCACTGGGCCACGGGCCAGATCCAGCGGCTTGGCAGGCTGTATCTGACCCACGGGCCATATTTTGCCAGCCCCGGCCTAGACAGTACCCACCTTTCTGTTCCTTTTCTACTCTATCTGGGTATGTCTACATGACAGAGTTACTCTGGAAGATCTTATTCTGGAGTTGTTATTCCAGCATAAACCATTCCAGAAAAATGCATCTACACTACAGGGAAGCCCCAAAATAAGCAAAACTTATTCTGGAATATTGAGTTCCCACAAAGTAGAGATATTTCAGATTACAGCACTGCTTCCAGGGTCTCTAATCTGAAATATTATGTCTTTTATTATTTTATTTCGAAATAGCCCCTAATCCCTGTCTACACAGCCCCTATTTTGAAATATCTGTTTTGGAATAGCTGCAGAATGAGGTTTACCAAATTCAAAATAAGACATCTGCTATTTCAAAATGATTTCAAAATAGTGGTTGCATTGTGTAGGCAATTGGTAGGTTATTTCTGAATAGTGGCCGTTATTCCAAAATAACTTTGCTGTGTAGATACACCCTAAAATTTTAATTTTTCCAGAGGCAGCTAAATGTAATAGAGACAAGCCTTGTGTAGTGACTTTAACTGGGTAATATTTTGGGGCTTATTTTTGTTTTTTGCCTAGAAATGAAGCTGTGGGTCAATTGAAACATTCTGCAACTTTGCCAAAATGTTTTGGCTGAAACAAATCCCCTAATAAAAACAAAATAAAATAAACCACCCCCCATCCACAAAACAAAGAAAACCACCACCACCAACCACCAAAATTCCTCAAACATCAAAACATTTTTGTTTTGACATTTTCAAAATTAAATTTTTGTACTTAGCGCTTTATAAAGCTGTTTCATTTCAGTGTTTATCTCAATACAATTAATTTTATCCAAGACAGTAAAAGAAAGCTTAAAAACTAAACTAAATGTTTCACTTGACCCAAAGCTATTTTTTCTCCTTTTTTGATTTACTGATTTTTTTCTTTAAAAGACTATCACCTTGAGTTGATACAACATGAATTCTCCCCTCCATTTTTCAAGTTTCATGGGGTGAGCTGGAACATTCGTTATTTGCAGAGATCTGCTAGGTACTTGGGTTCTACTCACAGCTCTGCAGCTGCCCCACTGAGTGATCTTGGGCAAGTCACATCACAGACCTGTGCCTCAGTTTCCCCAATTGTAAAATGGGGGTAATGAGCTTCTTTGCCTTTCGAAAGCATGTTGATATGTATGAGTGAAAATCACAGTGTAACAACTGTTACCTTACTTCCATTAGAGGCCACCCCAGGGTTACACTGAAATGCCACTATTGGTTAAAAGAAAAAGGGAACTAGCTTTCAATCACACACCCCGACCCACTTATACCTTCCTGCACTCAGACACTTAAACAGGCAAACTCATCGCGACAGCACAGCAAGCCAAGTCATAGCAGGTCATAAAATCATAGAATCCAAGGGCTGGAAGGGACCTCAGGAGGTCATCGAGGCCAGCCCCTGCCCAGAGCAGGATCATACCCAACTAAATCATCCCAGCCAGGACCTCATCAAGCCGGGACTTAAAAACCTCTGGGGATGGAGATTCCACCACCTCTCTAGGTAACGCATTCCAGTGCTTCACCAACCTTCTGGTGAAATAGTTTTTCCTAATATCCAACCTACACCTCCCACTTTGTGACATGAGACCATTGCTCCTTGTTCTTCCATCAGTCACTACAGAGAACAGCTTGTCTCCATCCTGTTTAGAACCCCCCTTCAGGAAGTTGAAGGCTGCTATCTAGTCTCCCCTTACTCTTTTCATCTGCAAGCTAAATAAACTCAGATCCCTCTGTCCCTCCTAGTAGGCTATGTGTTCCAGCCCTCTGATCATTTTCATTGCCCTCCGCTGGAACCACTCCAGTGCCTCCACATCCTTTTTATACTGGGGCACCCAGAACTGGACGCAACACTCCAGATGTGGCTTCACCAGTGCCGAATAGAGGGCAATAGTAACTTCTCTAGATCTGCTGGAAATGCTCCTCATGTGCTCCAATATGGCATTCACCTTCGTGGCTACCAAGGCACACTGCTGACTTATATCCAGCCTCTCATCCACTGTAACCATGTGTCCATTTCTGTTGCACTGCTGCTTAGCCAGTCTGTCCCCTTCCTGTAACAATGCTTGGGCTTCTTCTGTCAAAAGAGCAGGACTCTGCACTTGTCCTTGTTGAACCTCATCAGATTTCTTTTGGCTCAATCCTCCAATTTATCTAGGTCACTCTGGACCCCATCCCTACCCTCCTACATATCTACCTGTGCCGAGAGTGCAATCCATCCCCTCATCCAGGTCATTGATAAAGAGGTTGAACAATGCCAGCCCTAGGACTGATCCTTGGGGCACTCTGCTTGAAACTGACTGCTGACCAGACCTTGAACCATTACCGTGCCTGTTGGGCCCAAGCATCTAGCCAGCTTTCTATTCACCTTATAGTCCCTTTATCCAATCTATATTTCTAGTGTGGCTGGCTTCAGTCACGAAACTGGGTCAGTGATCTGACTGTCTGACCCCCTTGTCAGCTTGTTCTCTAGTCAGTGTAGTACTCAGGCAGGTTCTCTTGTCAAGGTAGTACTCAGGAGCAGTCATAACTATCCATCCTGGGCACAGGATGGGCCCTGGGCACCCTTCTACCTCCCTAGCCAGCTAAGACTAACTCCTGCAGGGTAGCAATGGAAAGAAGTACTCCCCTATAGCTTTGCACCCATCTTTTCAGGTGTTGTAGTCCACTTGTTCTGTCTCACTGACCTAGGACACTGTATAACCATGAGTCATTAGCTAATAGCAGATGGGACTTTGATTTTCTCTTGATAGGGACTCTTTCACTTTCTTGGGTGGGTTCTCTTGCAGAGCTCAGCTCTTATTCCTCTCTGGCCATTGAGGTGCTGCTGGCAGCTGGTTGTCCAGACAGGCTGGCTCCAAGGACTGATTCCATTGCACTTCGCCCCCACCGCCCCACCCCTGCATTCACATGTTCCTCACTCACACACATGTAAGCTCACTTCAGAGAAAGCAATTTCTTTTGCAAAGGAACAGCCAAGATTTTGATTCATGGTTACAGCCCCCAAGCTATGGGCCTTAGAGGTACAATGCTTCTGAGATACAAGCGATAGTTGAAGAAGACATAAACTCTCATGCTTCAGGTCATAAACCAGCCATCAGTCCATCCGAGTAATTAAGAAATGTCCCTGTGGGATGGACAGAGGTCAGCAACCCCCAGCATGGGTGCCAAGAGTGGCACGCATACCAATCTTCATTGGCACGCGAGGTGGAAGATCAGCCCCACTTCTTCCCCTCCTGTGCAGCCAGGAGCTTGCTAAAAGCCATGCACCTTGTGATTCAGAAAAGACCAGCTAATGCTAACCAACCACCACCTAAACGGTAGAACTCTGTAGCTTCATTTATTTATTGATGACACTGTTGTAAGTAGGACTATTCGTATCACTGGCACTCGGACCGTTGATAGAGGTCAAAAGGTCAAATTTCAGCACTCCGCCTTGGAAGGGGAGGTGGAGCACTGGAATGCGTTGCCTAGAGAGGTGGTGGATTCTCCATCCCTAGAGGTTTTTAAGTCCCAGCTTGACAAGGTCCTGGCTGGGATGACTTATTTGGGGTTGATCCTGCTTGAAGTAGGGGGCTGGACTCGATGACCTCCTGAGGTCCCTTCCAGCCCTGTGATTCTGTGATTTTATAAGTCTTCAAAAATCCCCTGAAAAGCTTAAAACTAAGTATCTGAGGCTCCCACACACCGCTCTGCCAATGATCCTGACTCACTGCCTCGTCCTGCTTTTCTGGACCTCAGCTTGTCTAAACTGTGCAGGGACTTTGATTGCACCACCAATCGTACTAAAAGTGAGGCCTGGCAACAAAGACTATCCTGATCGATGATGGGGAGAGGCAGAAGGGGTAACATCAATCATTTGCATGAACTGTTATTTTTTGCACGTGCAGAGCTGCTGGTCTGACACAGGCTGGTGTGTTCTTGTGTACCAGGCACACAACCACCTGCTTTGGTACAAACACCATTTGCGCCTGCCCAAAGAGAATATTTGCACTTGGGATTAGGTGCATATCAAACTGTACAGTCACAGAAGTGTTTGCACAATGAGGTGTGCGTAAATTGTGTGCAATTCACTGCACACAGGCTTGCATGCTGAAGTCAGAGCCTCCCATGTACTGCGAAAAGATTCCTATCTTCACAAAAGTCCCTCCAGCTGTGGAGCTGTGAGCTATGTTGCAATACCTGGGCCTAAAAATTTACCCTACGTGTGAGCTCAACTGTCAAAAGTAGGTGAGGTTCATAAGAAAAAAGTTCAGATTAACTTTTAATGATCAGTGCTGAGGGGGAAAAGGCACAAAAAAGAGACAGAATATTGCAGTTAGTCAAACAACAGGGACTATTAATACGGATCAAATGCTAGGTTAAAATCAAAACAAAAAAGCAGTCCAGTAGCACTTTAAAGACTAACAAAATAATTTATTGGGTGATGAGCTTTCATGGGACAGACCCACTTCTTCAGACCATAGCCATACCAGAACAGACTCAATATTCAAGGCACAGAGAACCAAAAATAGAAATCAAGGTTGACAAATAAGAAAAATATTACCAAGGTGATCAAATCAGAGAGTAGATGGGCAGAAGGTGGTGGTGGTGGTGGTGGGTGTGTGTCTGGGGGGGGTGTTAAAATCACGCCTGGTAAGCAAGAGAAGATATGGAACCGGAAATGAACTACAATCGGCGTGTTGGACATTTGGTCTAATGGGGGGACACATTAATGAGATGAATGAATTAATTATGCTGTCTGCTTTCTCCCTTTGGATTTCTAACAAAGGGAGTTTGGAGAAAACACTCTTTGTCAGCTCTCTCTTCCCTGGTCGTCTTGTCTCATGGTGCCTGGACCCAAGAGAAGAACCAGCCTCTTTTATCTTAAGGAGCTTTGTTTTCATCTGTGAGTTCTAAAAGTCATCCTATTATCACATTTCATCCTCAGCCCGCCAGTACGTATATCTAATACGAGCCCTTCACAGGCACATATCGAGCCCAGTAGACTGTCTTTAGTCGGTGGCCTGCGCCAGACACCAAAGTGGGAATGAACAGAATTCATCCTCTGTTGTACAGTCCCAGCTTTCTGGTACTGATCCTGTATTGTATTCCCTTCCATTGCTGCATCATTTTCATCCCACTGTTTCTTTCCTGCAGTCCTCTCTCACACTCAGATCTTTCTATCAGGTCCTAAAGTCAATTATAATTTCATCCATCCAAACTTGCCTTGTTTGAGGAGAAAAGATCCTACCACATCACTGCCCTGAGCAGAGCAAATCTAACCAGGATCCGAGCAGCAGGTGTCATGGTCTTTCCTTTTTTAAAGATGGACAGCAGCTCCTGTCCGTACAGGGTCTCTAGTTCTCGGTGTGTCCGTCAACCAGACACCTGCATGTGGCCAGCGGTGGCTGGTGAGAGAACTGCAGAGGAGGCACCAATTTTATGAGCCCCCTAGAGTCTTCCACCATCCCAAGTCCCTCCTGTCCCCATCTTTGTTCTGAATCTGCCCCTGTTCTGCTCCTACATTTCCCTGAACCTGCCCTTCCTTGTCCCTCCCTCTTCCTGTGGAAGCATCATGCCACTTCCAGTGAGTGCAAGGGTCACTATGTGACTCTGCCTTTTGTAAAAACTGTGCATGGGGGTTCCGCCATAAGTTTCCCAGCTCTCCTTAATGAAGTGACAGCTAGTAAAAAGCAGACCTTCATAAGGGGGAAGGGTAGTGCAACAGTAGCTAATGGTTCAAAAGGGGGCCTGGTCAAATAATCCAAAACAGGATTCAGGTCCCACAAGGGAAGTGGGCTCCTCTGAGGTGGGAATACATTGCGGAGAATGTTAAGGAACCTTTTGTTGATAGGATGTGCGAATACAGAGAAATCATCCACTGGGGTGCGAAAAGCTGTTATTGCAGAAAGGTGGACCCTTAGAAATGAGAGCAAAAAGCCCAATGACTTAAGATTTAGGATGTAGTCCAGGACAGTGCTCATTGGGGATGTCCTTAGTTCTACCTGGATCCTCTGACACCACTGAGAGAAACAGGCCCATTTTTGCACGTGAGTTTTTGTGTAGATGGTCTTGTGCTATGAAGAACATCTTGTACCCCCTGAGAACATTGGTCTTCTAATTCTGTGAACCATAGAGTAGCCACGTCTGGAGGTGAAGAGTATTGGGTTGTGGATGCAACATCTTTCTGTGATTCTGGGAGAGAAGGTCGCATCGGCATGGCAGTGAGTAAGTAGGTTGAATGGCTATCTTGTGGAGGTATGGATATCAGTTCCAGTGTGACAATGATGGGGCTATGAGGATGACATGCCCACTGTGTGTGTGGACTTGTGTAGAACTCTGGGAATAAGTGGTATGGGGGGAAAGGCATAATGCAGAGGGGCCATCCATTCGATCAGAAATACATCTCCTAGTCTTTGCCATGTCTTGCTCGGGAACAGAATCAGAGGCATTTCATATTTTGAGGAGATGTGAAGAGGTCTATCGATGCTCTCCCCTACTTGTAGAATATTGAGTTGGTGACCTCTGGGTGTAGTTCCTGTTCATGGTCTGTGGAGAAGATGTGGCACAAGTAGTCAGCTGTGCTGTTGCTCCCCGCAGGTAGGTAAGATGCTGTCAGTGTAACCTGGTTGTGGTGCACCAATTCCATAGGTGGATGGCCTCTGCACATCGGGAATGGGAGTGGGCTCTGTCTTGCCCTTTTATATAAAACATCATGGAGATGTTGTCTATAAAGGTTCAAATTGTACAGTTGGCAATATTGGGAGCAAAATGTGTGAATGCAATTCTTATTGCCTTCAGTCCCAGTAGGTTGATGTCCACTGACATCTCATGCAGAGACTATTTGCCTTGGACCAACTGGTCATTCATCTGGGCTCCTCAGACTAAGAGAGGTGCATCTGTAGTAGTTTGTACTGTGGGCTCAGCTTCATGCAATGGAGCCCCCACCCAGAGACTGTCAGCTAACGTTCACCATCATAGAGATGTCTGGAGGTACGGTAACCCTCTTGTTTCGAGAAAGTCAAGGTGGAATGTAGATGGTTGCTATCCAGAGCTGAATTCAATGGAAGTGCAGATGAGCAAGACAGACCACATAAGTCAATTCATCCATATGCCCCATCTATCGGAGGCAGGTATCGTGGTAGAAGGGGTCATGGAGATCATGTTTATGAGGTCTTGTATAGCTATGAAGCGTTGCCAAGGTAAGTAAGCGGGAGCTGAGACTGAGTCTAGGCAAGTGCCTATAAACTGTCTATATTGGACTGGGTGCAATGTTGATTTCTTTGGTTGACTAGAAGGCCCAGACAAGTGAGGAGGGCTCTAGTTATATTTATGAAGTAGGTGATTTCCTCACATGACACCCCTTTTATCAGGCAGTCATTGTGGTATGGAAAGGTTGTGTTGTTGTCTGAATGTATTGTGGTCTGAGATATGCAGCGACGACAGCTAGTGCCTTTGAAAATACCCAGGGGCTGATGACAGGCTGAAAGGTAGGACTTTGTATTGGTAATGGTCCAGTCTGAGAATAAAAATAGGCAATGCCTGTGTGCTGGATGAATGGCAGCATGAAGGTAAGCATCTTGCAGGTCCAGGGCTGCAAACCAGTCATCTTGATCTAATGCTGGAATAACTGTATTTAGTGTTACCATTTTGAACGGATATTTCTTCAGAAACAAAAAGCAGTCAAGTAGCACTTTAAAGACTAGCAAAATAGTTTATTAGGTGAGCTTTCGTGGGACAGACCCACTTCTTCAGACCATAGCCAGGCCAGGTCTGGCTATGGTCTGAAGAAGTGGGTCTGTCCCACGAAAGCTCACCTAATAAACTATTTTGCTAGTCTTTAAAGTGCTACTTGACTGCTTTTTGTTTTAATAGTGTATAGACTAGCACGGCTTCCTCTCTGTTACTATTCTTCAGAAATGTGTTCAATTTGTGGAGGTCAAAGACTGGCCTCCAACCCCGTTTTTTTTTTTTTGTCAAGAAGTAATTCAAGTAGAACCCCCTTTTGTGAAATTCTTCTCTCTCTATAGCCCCAATTATCAGGAGATGATTGAACTCTCGTTGTACTAGGGCCTTGTGAGACAGGTCATGGTTTGCCAAAAGAGCAGAGTAATTTGCAGTTCTCAGTTGCAGGGCAGAAGAAGAATAGACTGAAGAGATCTAATTTTTGTGATCCTTACCTTGATTGCCTGACCTATGCAACGGTTTTCTGTTGGGCTGATTCTACAACCAAGGATTTTGCTTCGGGGTGTGTGAACAGAAACTCCATATCTTTTGGGGGAACAAAATGTTTTCTGTTCGCCCTCTTACTGATGGGCTGAATAGATCCGGGTGTTTTCCATAACTTGCCTGATGTTTCCATAATGGCCTCGTCTATAAGTAAGGCAATCTTCCCATGTAATGTGGGGTGAAGATTTTTTAAGAGACAATGTTGCTTTTCCTGTACTTCTTGGAGGGAGACTTCTTGGCTTGCTGCCACTCTTTCAAAAAGCTCTTGAAACTGCTAAAGGTCCTCCTTTGGGCATGTATCGGATGGTATGACTGCGTCATCTGGCATTGACGGAGAATCGTTTGTTGGGAACACTTCAAGTCTGGGTCTCTGTCAAGAATTTGTCCATCCTCCTCCTCTGAATCTTCTATGGGAGGGAGGGACTGGGCTGGAGGCAAGTCCTCTTTCGACAGTGTGGTGTGAAACAAGGACCAGAGTCTGTATGGGTCCCAGTGTTCCCAAGGTGTCCACTGTTGTGGGTATAGTGTGTGTGGGTTGGGGTAAGCCCAGTGTGGTACCCGGGGTTTTGATGTGGTCTGAACATGTAATGGTACGGCTGTGACCTCATCGGTGATGCACGTCATGTGGAGAATACAGTCATTTGGTCATCATCAGGAAAACAATCATGGTGAGATTGCTCTGGAGATTTTAGTATTCAAGGAGAGCCACAAACTGAGGAAATTCCAAGTGATAGAGCTGCAGAGGGTGGGCATGTGTGCTGGTGCCTGCTCAAATTATCAGCCACTGATTGTGGCATCCCTGCTGCTTCCCGCCTCAGTTACTGGTCAGCGTGCACCGTTGGCACAGGTGCGGCAGCATGCGGCACTGTTGGAGTCAGCATCGCTTTAACTGAGCAAGCAGCTTTCCCTTGCAGTGCCACAGCTTTGTGTGGTCCTGGCTCCTCACGCAGTGCTACATTCATGCTGAGGCTCTGCCAGCTGCTTTGGTAGCAGCGGTCCCCAGAGTGTCCGGTTTCTCTCACCTTCTGTTTCTTGGGGAGAAGGAAGGTGGAAGACAGTGGGAGGGAGAATCTCTCTTTTTGGATTTTTTTCTGGAAAGCAGAGAGGCTGTTCTCTTTTGCAGCAGGTTTTCCTGCAGTCAAGAGGCTGTGACATTATTGGATTTTTAAGTTGAATATGAAAGCCATTTATGTGACCATTGTATATTGTAGCACCAAGTCTCATGCCAGGGGCCAAGTGAGGTGTCTACTAAAAGCTGGCAATGCTGTTAGTCTGTAAGGTGCCACAGGACTTCTTGTTGTTTTTGAAGATACAGACTAACCCGGCTACCTCTCTGACACTTAAATAGGTATGTTTAACCATTTTACTATAGTTAGTTTAATAAGGTGTTAACAATCCCCCTTGTTTAATTTACAAGAAAAGGAAAGCTTCTTTCCCTCAGGGGACTTGAACATGGTTTAGGGGCAATATGAAACAGACTTCCCCCGTCAAAAAAAAAAAAAAAGAGAGAGAGAAAAGCCAGAACAAAAGGAAATACAAAAGTAGTCACAGACAACTTAATATTTTGGGCTCCTCAGGCTTCAAAAATGTCATGAATGCCAAGAGTCTATGCCAGTATAAGATGGTCAATCACTCTAGACTGGGTGTGTGGGGGAAACTCACCTACCACAGAAATGTGACCATTGTTCTTTCCTCACAGCGGGGACCAGAAAAGATAGAGCTCCACACTAGGATGACATTATTTGATAAGGCTTTACAGCCTGCTGAGGCACAGAACTCCCTATCTCCTCTAGCATCCACAGGGACAGCACTCACAGAAAAAGTTAATATCTCACTGGTTTGTTTTGTTTCTACATGGAGGTCAACTCTCCTCAATACAGCTTCATAGCTGGCCTACCCTGTCAGAGTTAAGTGAGAGCTGTTAAACAGTCCAGGGCTTCAGAATCTGCTATTGTCACATAGAAGGCCTCGTTCCGATTCCCTTTGTTTTCACTGCACCTACCTTACAGAGTGAAGCACTGTTTATATCTCTTCTGGTTGGCTTCTATGTTGCCAGGGAGCTTGAGTTCTGCTGGAACTTTTGGCTGCACCATTCTTCTCCTCGCGTCATCTTCTTTAACTTCTATTGTGACAGACCCAGGGCAGCTGGTACAGTAGTTTGGTGGAGGGCAGTCCTATGGTGAGTGGTTTTCTGTTCCCTGAATAAACTGCCAGAGACTGCTGCCACATGATCAAGGCAGGCAGCCACCTGAGGCTCACTAAGAGCTAGCTTGAAGCAGTAGGCCAATCAGGCATCTGCAGCCAATTAAGGCCTTCTGGACTACTTTTACATGTTCTTCTCAGGTAAGAAGAAGAGTGAAGGACTGAGAGGAGGAAGGGTATTGCTGGAGAGCTGACGAAAGAACGGTGGTGCTGAAGGAGGAAAGGTTTGCTGAGGTACCACGGAGAAGGTACCAGAGGACAGTTTGGGGACGTGGCCCAGAGAAAAGGCTGCTGTATTGCAGCTAGGGGAAAAGCCAAATCAATTAGCATTACCTAGAGTCCTTGGGTCATAAACCCAGATTAGTGGGTGAGCTGGGTTTCCCCCCAACCCTCCCCTCACTACAAAAAGTACACCCTTGGAAAGAGGGCCCAGGACACCAGAGGGGTTTCACCCGAACCCTTTGTGACGCTGATGAGGATGGCTCAGTAAGCTGGCCTCTAGAGAAAGGTAAGAGGCAGAGTGGAGGGTCACAGTGAGCCTCTGAGGCACACAGTAATTGCCTATTAGCACCAGACCCACTGGGTATGGCCAGACCTTTGCCTTACTCTATACTCCTGGTGCCCTGTAGGGTTTGGTAATTGGTCAGAGCCCAAAGGGTTAGAACAGTGATATATGGATGTTACACACTGACCCTCACAACCCAGCCTTTGCCATCAGGAACTGGGGCCACCATAGGGACAGTGGCTTTCTGGATGGGTAGCGGTGGATTTAGAGTTAGTGGGGCTCTCGGCTCAGCTTAATTTTTGCATCCTCTCACCCAGAACATTCTCTCTCATCTCCCCAGGTTTTCATGTTTTGGTCTTCATCCTTCTCCTTAACTAGAATGTAAATGAAAATAAAGTCTGGTAGCGTGATTGTTTTTGTAGTCTAACTTTTTTTTCACAGACCTCTTGAAATTTGCTGAAGATCTTGGTGGATCACTTAATGATCTTTCCAAATGTTGTTTGTACCATTAGCTAACAACTGTAAAGTGCTTTGGATATTAAGTAAAAAGGTAATAACCTTTCCTTGGCCCATCAGTATGGACTTCTTGGACCACAATTTGAGACCTTCAGGTAAAGCTGAAAGTTTGTATTTGTATTATGCTTACCTGAAAAATGTGGAAAAATAAGAAGTATAGCTGATGTACATCAATTGTTTTATTATTTTCCTCAACATGATATACATGAAGGCCAGTCTAACTCAGGTTGATGGAACATGCATGAGAACTGTCTCTGGACAGAGAAAAACAACAAGAAGTCTTGTGGCACCTTATAGACTAACAGATATTTTGGAGCATAAGCTTCTGTGGGCAAAGACCCAGTTTGTCAGATGGGTCTTCACCCATGAAAGCTGATGCTCCAAAATATCTGTTAGTCTATAAGGTGCCGCAAGACTTCTTCTTGTTTTTGAAGATACAGATTAACTTGGCTACCTCTCTGATTCTGGACAGAGTAGCAATTGATCAAAATCACATTCTCTGATCTCTGTCTGGGGCCAAATCCTGTTCCCATGGAACTCAGAAGGCATTCTGCTATTGAGTTCAATGGGAACAGGCTGTGATGTTTGGAGAGGAAAGAACAAAGCCACTTGAGCAAAGGCCGTGTTGCTTATACCACAGATACCGAAGTCTACTGACTCATGGGAGACATCTGATCTTTGCCCCTTGCAAGGGAGAAATCAGCAATAAATAAGACTAGAAGAGTCTCAGTGCCATATTCAACTCTCACTCCCCCACAGCTCACTGCCTGCCCGACCCTGCCACTTTGACTCCCCCTGCCCATAGCTCACTGCCTGTCCCACCATGCCCCCTCTGCTCCCCGCTTTCTACCCCTCC
Organism: Carettochelys insculpta; assembly: GCF_033958435.1. Lineage (NCBI taxonomy): Eukaryota > Metazoa > Chordata > Testudines > Carettochelyidae > Carettochelys > Carettochelys insculpta. Next base: position 10,863,330 of record NC_134137.1, on the reverse strand, counting down.
CTCCTGTGGGCCAGTGGGAAGCTGGTCTCTCTGACCCAGGATTGTGGTAACAATTAAGCCTGAAGGTGAGTGAGCCCATGGGCCTCTGTGCAACTTGGTGCAGCAGGAGTAAAATTTCCACTTGTTACCCCAGGGGCACTGAGACTACTGATAGGGCGGGGTGAAGCTAGCTGGCTCTCGGCCAAGGCTGTAGAGCAGATACTTCATTCTCCCTTGTCAGTGGTCTCAGTGTCTCTGGAGTCCCTCTTTGAAGTGCCAGACGCAAGCAGAAGATGATGGGGACTCCCCAGCGCAGGCCCCAAGTCACTGACCAAAGGGAGCCGCAGACAGAGGCAGTCCCCAACCAGGCTGAACTGCCTTAGGCCACCTCCCCAACTAGCCCCTTGCTGGTTGGCTCTTCTTTCTGATGTCCTCAAGCATCTCTGCCCCACCCCTTCCCTTTCTGTGTGAAGGAAAGACCGTTAGGTCAAGTGTTCCTTTAATGGGTCATTCAACTTCACGTGGGCTTGTCCCTTGCAGGCATGTGCTGGCTAAATGGCTTGTTGGGCATGACCAGATGGGCAAATGCAAACATACAGCTCACAGCTGATAAATGAGGCATTTGTTTGCTTTGCCCCATGTTACAGCACTGTTTTATGGCAAATCTGCCCACGGGGGCAGGGCCAGAGGGACAAGACTGGGGCTAGAACCATAGGTGGGCTGGGAGCCAAGGGCTGAGGCCTGGGCCACAGCTGGGAGTGGAGCTGGAAGCAGAATCACCATTGAGTGCAGGCCAGAACAGAGCTAGGGACTGAGCGAGGCTGGGTGACAATCCCTCCACACCCCCCATAGTGGCTGGCCCACATACCATCGTGCCCCCCAGTGTTCCTCTGTGCCCCCAAGGGGCAGGTGACCCACAGTTGGAGGACCATTGGGTTAGAAGCAGATCCTCTTCATCCAGAGCAGCAGATCCCGTTCACTTTGCAGCACAGGATATGGATTTCTGCAGCAGGTCTCTGCCTGACTTCCTGTCTGAGTAGCCAAGTCACTGATAATGACAATTCCCAGATTTGCCATCTTCTTAGGCCTTGTCTCCCTCCACTGGCTGGCTGCTCTGCCTGAGGTCGGGCTGGGTGGGAGCCAAGATGTAGGTATCAGGTGAAGTTTCCTGTGATGAAGAAGCCAGTTCATAGATTTCTAGCTTCCAAGGCCAGGTGGGACCACTGTGGTTGTTTAGTCTGACCTGCATTGCACAGAGCAGGGACCTGGTGCCAGACCACCTTAACATAGCAACAGAGAGAGCTTCTGGAGTGTATCTCTGCAGGGCAGGTTTCCTGGTCCTTCAGCCTTTCTTGTGGCTCCCCTCTGAGCCCATCTCCATTTGATCAACATCTTTCTGGAGCGGCGGGTGGCAGAACTGGGCGCGGCATTCCAGCTGTGTTCGCTGTCCGGGCAGCAGGCAGAGACTGAATTCCAGCTGCCTATAGCACTGAGCTGTCGCAGAACAAACTGAACAGCCCCACCAAAAAGCAGAGACCAGCCCTTTCCCAGCAGCCTTTCTCTGAGTTTTACATTTCCTTCATCCATTGGAAAATGACTCCGGCCAGTCTGGCAGCGCAAGCAGCATTTCCAGGGCTAATATCTACCAACCCCCTGGAGGCCACCAGCAACCCATCCCCAAATGGTGTCCCAGTACATCAGCAAGAGTCCAAGGTTCCCAGCAGGCATTGGGCCTTCCTGGGCATGGCTGGGCTAAGGGATGTTACGCAGCCTTTTCCTACATTCCCTTACAATTCTTCCTGACTCTAGAAGCTTTAAACCAATTACAGCCACTGCCTCACAGGCAGGGCAAATCCACTGGTTCCGTTTGGCTGGAGGGAGGTGGGGCTGGAGGTGGAGGGGCAGGAGGAGTGGAAGGTGGCTGGGTGGGGAGAGCAGGTCAAGTGCGGAGCCAGTTTAGCGGGTCCCAGGCGGGAGGGAAGTGATGGTGAGGCAGGAGGAAGTAGGTGCTTGGGCTAGGGCGGCTAGCCATTGTGAGCACATGGAGATGGGGTCCTTGGGGCGAGTGGAGAGAGATAGAGGTGACAGGGGCACGTGTGGTGGGGAGGGGAGAGTCACCCAGAACAGGACCCAGCAACTGCCGACTTTCTAATCACACAAAACTGAACCCCCTGGCCTGTTCTTCAAGGATGTGACTCTGCCCCACCCATTCCCCAAGGCCCCACCCCCAATTTATTTCAGCCCTCTGTTGCTCATGGTCTCCCACCTTCACTGGGCTGGGGTAGGGGGTTGGCGTGTGTGGGGGTGAGGGCTGGGCTGCAGGGGCATGTTCTGGTGGGGCCATAAATCAGACTTTCAAGGTGTGGGAGAAGGCTCTGGGCTGTGGCAGGGCATGGGGTGGTTATGGGTGCGGGATCCTTGTGGCGCTTACTGAGGCTGCCAGGAAGCAGCTGCCAAGTCCAAGTGGTCCACAAATGCATGGGTGGGCAGGGAGGGTCTGTGTGCTGCCTTCATACTCACAGGTGCTGTCCCTGCAACTCCCAATGGTTTTGGTTCCCAGCCAATGGCAGTGGTGGAGCTGGCACTTGAGTTAGGGGCAGCATGTGGAGCCTTTTTGGCCACCCGTGCATCTAGGGGCTGCTGGGACCTGGTAGCACAGTGACAGGGCAGGTAGGCAGCCTGTCTTAGACCCACACCCTCTGGACTTTCGATGGCCTGGTCAGTGGTGCCGACCGGAGCTGCCAGGGTCCCTTTTCATTCAGGCGCTCTGTTTAAAAACTGGATGCCAAGCAGACCAAAGTGGGAGAGGTTTCCGAGACTTGGGGATCCCAAACCACCAGCCAGAAAGGTGTATTTCATGTCTCTGTGCCCAGCCGGCCGAGCAGGTGAGGGGCAGTGTACTCCATCCACCCCCAGAAGCTTGGGCCTTGGGAAAGCCTCAACCTCTGGGACTGCAGTAGCTGTGGATGGCCAGGTGATTCTGTCCCCGCTTTCTCTTCTCCTGTCCCACTTGGCTCCCACATTCCCCTGCAGGCAGCTGGAAGACAAGCTCACCCCCTCATTGTATGCACACACCAGCCCTTTGCACTGTCCTTCACCAGCCTCACGAGTTACTTGTATTGCTCCTTCCTTGCCTGTTTGGGGTCACTGAGTCCACCTCTTGAGCTGGGGGAAAATTAGAAAAATAACCACAGGCTTTACTGAGAGAACAAGGTTTCATTCAGCTGAGCTTGATCACAATCACACAAGTCAGGTAGAGAGAGAATCTCAGTTCTGGCTGACTCCCATCCTGAGCTCCCACCACAGGATGTCTAATTCCAGGTGTGGAATAATTGGCAGAATCACTCCTTGACCTCTGAAGGCAGGAGTCTGCTGCTAGCAGCAGCTTTACACATTTTGTTCCTTTTCATGATGGTGCACTTCTCTTCTCATGAACTCAGCGATCACCTGCCTTGCTACAGGCCATCTCTAATCTCTGGAGGTGGTTCTCACCAACACTGATGAGTATGGGTCGGATTTCCAAAGGAGACTTGGGCCTCTACACCACCCTTCCTGCCCCTTGCTGGTCACTCTATATAGCTGCCTGGATGCTCAGGACTAGGGGTTAGAAGTGAGGCTTATTCCATGAGAACATCTTAAGCACTCTGTGCCGTATCCTTTTGGTCCTTGCCCCATACACGATGGGGTTCAGCATGGGTGGGACCAGGAGGTAGATGTTGGCCATCAGGATGTGGATGTGAGGAGGCATGTTCCGGCCGAACCGGTAAGTCAGTGATGAGGCAGCAATGGGAATGTAGAAGGCCAGGATGGTGCAGAGGTGGGAAATGCATGTGCTGAAGGTCTTGAGACGGGCATCAGCTGAGGCCAGCTGGAGCACAGCCCGCAGGATCATGATGTAGGACAGGACGATGAACAGTGAGTCCCCAAGCAGCACGAGGAAGCCAATGGTCAGGCCATAGATGTTGCTGACAGTGGTATCCCCACACACCAGCATCACAGCTGCCATGTGCTCACAGTAGCAATGGGCGATGATGTTGGTCCTGTAGTAGGTGTACTGTCGGATAAGAAGGGACAGTGGGGAGATGTACACTACCCCTCGGACCATGGCTGCCAGCCCAATCTTGGCTACAATTGCTTTGGTCAAGATGGTCTTGTGTCTCAGCGGGTTGCAGATGGCGATGTAGCGGTCAAAAGCCATGGCCAGGAAGATCCCAGACTCTATGGTTGAGAAGGAGTGTATGACAAACATCTGGAGGAGGCAGGTGTCGAAGGCCGTCTCTCTGTAACTGAACCAGAAGATGCTCAGCATCTTAGGCACAGTGGAGGTAGATAGGACCAGGTCGATGACAGCCAGCATGGAGAGGAAATAGAACATGGGCTCGTGCAGGCTGGGCTCTGTCTTGATGATGAAGAGGATGGTGCCATTTCCCAGGACAGTGATGATGTACATGGAGCAGAAGGGGATGGAGATCCAGATGTGCCGTGTTTCCAACCCAGGGATGCCGAGCAGGAGGAACGTTGCGGGGTTGAAGCAGGAAGTGTTGAAGGGCAACATGATGCATTTCCTTTGCCGGATGAGACTTCAGGCGATGCACTTGGCCGTATAATGGGAGGCAGCCTGTGCTAGTTAGGGTAAGGCATAGGATTAGGGTTAGTACAGAAACAGATCTACCAGCCTGTGCACACTTAACAGATAACGAGCAGTTGACAGTGAGGTTCTGTAGTCAGTGCTATGGAGAGGGTCAGAAGAGTTCATCCAAATGGGACCTTTTGGCCTTCAAATCTATGAGGCACTGATTCAGTTATGGTCTGATCCAGCTCCTACTGAAATTAATGGTGTGTGCGTGGGTCTTTCATTGAGATCAGTGGAGCTGTGTCTCTAGCTCTTCAATAACATTTTTCTCTTGGGCCGGTCTATGAATACAATGAGTAAGAGCAGCTGCACTAGACCGGGTTAGTGCGACCAGTGCTGCTAACCTGCAAAATAGGGGCAGCCAAGTTACCATCTCTGTGAGAACCCACACCTTGCATTTTTGATTGATTTTGTACATGGAAAGCCATGCTGTGGGTGGGCTTTGATGGAAGAGGAATTTATCTCTGCCTTGCTACCCGTCCTAGCTTGCCTCCCCACCCAATGTGGATTCCTGAATTTGGCTGGCACAGAGAAAGTGATCCCTTATAGGGCATGAATGACAGCAGTGCATGTTATCCATGTTTTTCTAAGAAAATATTATATGTATATATATATATATATATATTCATTCTCATCTGGTGAGAATAAATTACTGAACAGAGCATGAGGTTATCTCTCTCTAATCTATCTAATCTCATCTCAACATGCATGACCACTCTGCCTCTGTATATAGACAGGCTATATTCTTCATAAACATAGACACAGATACAAATAGTGGCCAATCAAAAATGAGTTACTTTTGGAATAATTTCAGTTGCAATCAAATAATCAAACTTGTTCTTTTTGGACCAACTCTATTTTGGTTAATAAGATGGGATTTGATTTTTGTTCCATGCTTGTCCTTCTGCTGGTTAAACTAAGGTGACTGTGCCAGGGGTGGCAAAGGGTACCCCATCTTTGCTAATAACAAAGGGGTGTCCCCAGTTCCATGCCTGAGCAAGCACCTTTCCTTTCCTACCCACTATTTGAGTAAACTGTAGCTTTCCCATCTTGCTGAGGGCAGAAGAGACAGAAAAGTCTTCCATCTCCTCTAGCCAGGGCCATCAACGGGCCTGTCAGCTGTGCGCGGTACAGATACATGCATTATAAAAGATGGCACCAACCTGGATCAACAATGCATGTTCCTCCCTGCTCTTTAAAAACACCATAAAGATCTGCAAGGCTGGCTGAGCAGTTCGGGCCATAGGCTGGGATTCAAGAGATCCTGTCAAATGGTCAGCTGCGCTACACACTCCTTTTGTGACCGTAGGCAAGTCATAGTCATTCATCTCTCTGTGCCTCAGGTCCCCTAGCTGCATGATGGTAGTGACACCCCTGCCTGGCCCCTGCGGAGCATGTGAAGACCCATCTCTCTAAGACTGTGAGGCTCCCAGCTACTGCGGTGCTGGGGCCACCCCGGAGACATTTCCTATTCAGCTTCACCCGGCTACTGTGAACACTCTTCATCTACCTGTGCCGTAAGAAGCACATTACTCCAGTGTGACGTGTACTCACTTCTCAGACGCGATGGCAGGATCCATGGGGTATCCTCAGGGAACTGGAGATCTGCAACATGTTCAGTTGCCTGGCCAGTGTATCTTATAGCAGTAGCTGAGAGGCTTTCTTGTGATTTCTGGGGATGGCAGGGTCAGAGCCTGCTATTATTTATAGCTCCTCCAACACGTGGCCTCTGGGGAGCCTCAGTCAACGGGGAGAATTTGCAGCTCTGTCCCTTTCCACACTGCAATACACATCTAAGTTTAGAAAATTCCCTCACAATATTAACTCTCCAGAGGTCTTGCCATTCACTAGACTGTACTCTGTGTGCGAACACACAGAACAGGCCAGCTCCCGGGTGGAATAAATTGGTGGCGTGCCATTGGAAACACTGGAGCTATACCATTTACACCAGCTGAGGATCTGACTGGCTGCCTGCCTGGCTAGTTAGGTTTATACAGAGGGAGAGAGAGAGCGGTGTGTGTATGGGGCTAGATAGATTGATCCACATTTTACAGACAATACTTGTTTAGCTGTAATACTTTTTAAACTAATGTAACTTATGGCTATCACATTCTCACTCCTAAAACAGACCGTATATCTGCATTTACTCTTTGCACAGCTGTTTAGTGATACTGATTTTTAAAACAAGTTGTGGCTGTTCTTTGCCTTTGTACAGTAGAACCCTTTGTTACCTCAGGGACAAGGCAACGAATGACAAAAGAGGAGAAAAACCCAAAGTAGGGAGTCTTTGTCTCAGTAGTTGAAAATCCTCAATTTTCCTGTATTGATCACTGGGGGAAGGTGGATGATTGACAGTTCTAGTTGTCTAACTTTCCTGAGGTAATGGAACGTTCGCTCAGCCAGTGGCAGGAAATCCCAGTTAGAACCAGTTTAGTCCAAGGCTCCATCATCCCCCTCAGAGTTGACCCTGGATTTCAAAATGGAGTCATTTTTCCAAAATGCGGTCTCTACCTCAAGATGGAGCTCCAGGGGTTATAAAAGTCCAATCGCTCCATAACAAACCATTAAACCACATTAACACAGTAACACCCTATTTAACAGATTAATTGCAAGTTGATTAGTTCATAAAATTAAACGTTCGTGACATTGAATGTCTCAGAATTGCAGTCGTCCCAGTGTATAAGTTGCTGTATGGCACACTGCATTGCTTTCTTCTTGTTCTTCAAAACCACTGAAAAGGTGTTTCCAGTGCATGCCTCAGAAGGTATTGGGGAATGAGGAAATGTCAATCTGTTCTTGATCAGCATGACTTTCCTTGGGTGATATTTTTTTCGTTTTCCATCAATAAACATGGTTCATATAAGTGGTCATTCAGAAGATGGGAGTTCATAAAATCCAAGTTTTACTGTAACTGTTATTTTAGGTCCTACACAGAAAACAACCTTCCCTTCAGATTTGTCAGTGGTTTCCTTAATGATAGCGTCTTGCATCTTCTTTGGAATACCATTGCATTGCACACCAATATCCCATTCAAAAATAGACCCCCCCCCCGGTATGATTTAGAGGTATTTATCAAAGAAAAGCAGTATGTTCTGCAGTCATTGTCACTACCAACTGATCTGAGGCCCCTTACTTCCAGTCCTCCAACCATGGACACTCTCTGGGTTATGAATGTTGCACCTTTGAAGAATGTATTTTCTATTGCATTTGTGGCATAGTTGACTAAACTCTGGCCAGGATGGACCTCCACACAGTGATGAGGAATCGTTCATCAGGAAACTATTCTTTTTGGGGGGTGCTGTTTTGTTTTCCTTTGGTTCTAGTTTTTCTGAAATGCTACATGCACTAGTTGATCACTCTGTGCCAAGTCACTCTTCATGTTACTAACTTTGCTGATTCTCTTAGGACTGCAGTACTTTGGTCTAAGTTTGGTTATTAGGTTTAGTATATCGGTATTTGTGGTGATTGTGGCCTGTGGTATAAAGGAGGTCAGACCACAATCCAGTCCAATGATCCCTTTTGACCATAATCGTTATGATTACTGTGTTCTTTGGATGAGGTCCCACAGTTATATATGCAAATGCCATGTGGCATTAGATCTGCTCCCAAAACTTTTCAGAGAGTAACATTTCAGTGCTCATTGAGCACCTGTTCCAAAACTCATGTACTAAATAAAAGTTTTTCCACTGATTTCAATGGATCAATGTGGTGTAGAAGTTATTGTGACAGTCTCTCCCCTACCTCTGCTTAATGAAAGTTGGCTTATGAATATAAATATGCATAACTCAGAGATGCTTTGGACAAAATAACCTAATGTAACCTATCAAATTTAATGTTATAATCTGATGGATCTGTATATCCTGTTTTGGGGGTATATATCATTCTTGTATGTGAACTTAGAAATATGAACTGCAAGTCTGTTTATAGTCTTAAATGTGCTGTTGAGAGCCATTACTGGTGTGCTTGGAAGCCTAAGTGACTGGGTGATCACTTTAACAACTGGTACACAGCCTTGTTTGTCCTGTAAGGCTAGAAGAGGGTTGGTGTTAGAAAGACCTGTGACCATACCACCTGGTACTTGATTCCATTTTGATCCAGTGCTTTTCCATGGGTAGAGGGGATGCCAAACAGTAGATTCCCGCCCTGAGATAGAGTCTATTTAAGCAATGAAAAGTTATCAAGTCTGTCTTTTGAAAACTGCCTGGCACACTCTGGCTACGTCTACACGTGAAGCCTACTTCGAAGTAGCTTATTTCGATGTAGCGACATCGAAATAGTCTATTTCGATGAATAACGTCTACACATCCTCCAGGACTGGCAACGTTGATGTTCAACTTTGACGTTGCGCAGTACCACATCGAAATAGGCGCAGCGAGGGAACGTCTACACGCCAAAGTAGCACACATCGAAATAAGGGTGCCAGGCACAGCTGCAGACAGGGTCACAGGGCGGACTCAACAGCAAGCCGCTCCCTTAAAGGGCCCCTCCCAGACACAGTTGCACTAAACAACACAAGATCCACAGAGCCGACAACTGGTTGCAGACCCTGTGCATGCAGCGTGGATCCCCAGCTGCGGCAGAGCAGCCAGAAGCCCTGGGCTAAGGGCTGCTGCACACGATGACCATAGAGCCCCGCAGGGGCTGGAGAGAGAGCGTCTCTCAACCCCTCAGCTGATGGCCGCCATGGAGGACCCCGCAATTTCGATGTTGCGGGACGCGCAACGACTACACGGTCCCTACTGAACGTCGAAGTAGGGCGCTATTCCCATCCCTTCATGGGGTTAGCGTCTTCGACGTCTCGCCACCTAACGTCGATGTTAACTTCGAAATAGCGCCCGACGCGTGTAGCCGTGACGGGCGCTATTTCGAAGTTAGTGCCACTACTTTGAAGTAGCGTGCACGTGTAGACACGGCTTCTGAGAGGAAACAAAGAACTTTGAAAGGTTGTTGACCTAAATCAGAGTAAAAGAACAGCCCTTTTTTGAAGCTCTTACCTGACATGAGAAACACTATTTAAGATAAGACTCTACATATGATACGTTTCTAAATGAAGTTAGAACTAGCTATGCATTTTATTTTAATTTTAATGAAGTAACTTTGATCTGCTTTCTCTTGCAACCACTTCAATACTACTTTTTGTGCTTAATAAAACTCTTTTGTTCCTGATCAAGCCTCGTGTAAATAATTATTACCTGGGAGAGCTCCACTGCGCACATCTCCATTTAATTGATGAAGTGGGCTTATCTGATGAGTTTCCACTGTGTAAAAAAATTGCACAGAAAAAGATAGATTTCTCTGTGGTTTTGATCACTTTTGAGGGTTGGTTTCCTGGGTTCTTTGCCCTACAGCTGCATCCTCCCAGTGCTGAAGTGGAGGTGTGTCTGCATTGCTCTTCAGGGAGTGGTTACCCCACTCTGTGCCTCACTTGGCGAGACCAGAGGATCTGTCTCAGCAGGACAGAATGGTCTGGACCCCCAGAGACCAAGAAGGTGGGGGTCACTGGCATGATCAGCACATTGGGAACAATCCCAAGAGAACTTCTGTGAATGCACCCCATCACTGTTATAATGAGTAATTTAATCAGTGTGGTTTGGGAGCTATAGAAGAGAGGTGAGATTTATAGAGAGCGAAAGGGGAGAGTTATTCTAACCCTGAAGTTTTAAAAAATCCACATCTGGTTTACAGAAGAGATTTTCATTGGACGCAAGTTGAACAAAGATTGCTTATGTGCCCGTAATCCCTTGGGATTGAGAAAGCATGGCTCCTTTAAAGCCTTGAGTTGAGGCAGAGGATGTGGTGGTTATTCCATCAGATAGGAAAAAGAGAAAAAGAAACAGGTGTTTGTCTGTAGCTCCAAACAAGAGATCTGACAGCAAGCAGACCTGAGACAGCGGACATTCCATGGAGTTGGTGTGGTTAGAAGGAGCCACGGTCATTTAAGAAGTTTGTTTTCTATGAAAAAAAGAAGAAAATACATTTAATTGTCATCTAGATCTCATTACACATTTTCCAGAAAACTGGTGGGAAAACAGATTTTCCATCTCATCATAAATTTTTTGAGTTTGAATTTTTCTTCTGGTTCCAATCAAGACAAAAAAGCCAAAATTTCAAATTTTTCTTGTGAAATGCAATTTTAAAAATAAATTCATTACAGGTTAATCAAAGTGTTTTATGTCTATATTTTGAGAACTTGCAGTTAGAGCTTTTATACTTTGAATTGTAAAATGTTTTTATACAAACTAAATTAAATTTTGGAATGAAAATTTGCTCCAGAATGGGACTTTGAGACTAGCAGTAGTAGGCTTTTATTCGCTCATTTGGACCAGCTATGAGAGGGAGTGAACTGGGAAGTTGTCCAACTCTGACAAGGAAGAGTTTAAAAGCAGACTAGAGGGAGTCTTGCCAAGGAAGTGCAAGGATGGTGGGGAAGTGGCCCAGGGAACAAGAGGCAGCTGAAGCGGGAAAAGGAGGGCAGGACAAGGCTGCCGTTAGAGGGCTCCTGGGCCAGAACTCAAAGCAGTGGATGGGGTTGAGGCCCCCTTTCGCCTTGTACCGCATCTTACCATCAGACAAGCATGGTTTATACCAGATGCGGGTAAACAAAACAGCAAAAAGAGCCATTTCTTCTCATTCAGTAAAAAAACAATAATTCAAGAGCCACAATGCATGTAAGTGAGACAGTCCGTAATAAATAATGTCAAATCATACTTTTTGTAACCACTGTGTTACGAACAGCTCGCACACAATGATTTGTAACGAGATACATGTTTACTGCAGGACGTCCACAAACTTTGTTATGTATTCTGTTTCCTCACACTTTCTGCGTGTGATTGTGCCACTGTCTTCCTGACTTTCACTCCTGAACCTTTTCTGTCCCTGGAGGAAGCTCGGGGGAGTTATCTACCCCATGTCTACAGGAGCCCCTTCCTTTCGAAAGGGGCATGTTAATGAGCGGGCTCGAAAGATGTTAACGAGGCGCTGCAATGAATATGCAGTGCCTCATTAACATAATGGCGGCCGCAGAGATTCGAAAGTGTGGCTTTGCGAATTGCGCGCCACCCGTGGAGACGGGACCTTCCAAAAGGACCACCCGAGTTTTTGAAAGCCCTTCTTCCTAACGCCAGAGGAGGACTGCTGATACCTGCAGAAAGGGAGAGAGAGGAGTGGTGGGCACCGCCAGAGGACATTGTCCTGAAGAGGACACCACCATTCCGGGAGACAGTGGAGCAGCAGGATAACTGGCCAGACTCTGATCAGAAGGTGGTGCACCACAATGGACACCGCTAATTCTTAGTGTCACCAGCAGGAGGAGCTGCAGCGGTGAGTTGACCTTGTTAACTTGTGGTGGAAGTGTGGGCACATGTGGCCCCTCTCTGACATAAGGGGGTGAGAGGACTGAGGAAACAATGGCAGCAGGGCAAATTAGTTGAGCCTGTGGAAGTGACCTAAGGTCCCATTTTTCCCTCCATAGACCAGACCTGCAGCCTGGTGGACTGCAGTTTGCAGCCACATGCCCCTGAGTCATTGCATAGCCACCCTGTATGGATTTAGCTCTTTGAAGCTTTAGTTCCAGCACTCCATACCCTCGGTCACTCTGTTTAGGGATCCATATTTCCCCGTGTTAAATACAGGACACCTAGAAAAATTATGTGTATTCAAGCGTGTTCAGTGACAATCAATCAGAACTATGCAGTGCAAACATTCATGTTAACATCAAGTTGACTGAGCCCCTGTTCAAAAGAGAGACTGTGTAGCCGGAGTATTTTATTTACCTTTCTTAAGGGTTGCATGGGGCGAGGCAACATGCATTCACATTCCTACATCTCACTTACATGGAGAAGGGGTGATGGACCAAACTGTCCCTACTCAGTACTCATCACCCTCCATATCTGGTAGGGTCCCTGGGATGGACCCCACCCTCTGCTGGTACCTGGTGCTGTGTCTACTTAAGGCAACATGGGGAGGGTTATGCAGGATCACAAACCTCCTCTCCAGATTTTTGTCAGGGTTCACAGTAGAAAGGGGCCAGCAGCAGCCTCTTGTCACTTGTGGTGAGGGAAGGGGATGGGAGCTTCTTCTATCAGAATGGGGGGGAAGTTAGAGATGACCTGTTTTTTCAGTGTTCCTCTCTTTCCTACGAGCCCACCCCACCCTGCTCTCCTATGGCTAGAAGCAGTTTGTCACTTATAGCCTGCACAGAGTAGAAAGGTATTAACACCTCCAGTATACTACTGCCCACTGGCACAGCCTAGTCCCTGCTTGTCCCCTGTCTACAGCATGGGAAGGAAGGTGTTAAGCCCTAAAAACGCACTGAGCACCTGGACCCGGGCACCTGACTGCCCCAGCCTGCACACTGAACTCATTTTTTGGCCTTCCCCCAAAATCCACTAGCCCTGGGCCCAATCTGTTCAGCTTCTATGAAAGAAGGCTGAGAGGTGATTTCATTGAAATGTCTAAGTACCTTCCTGGAAAGAAAAGGTGCGGTATTAAAGGTCAGTTTAATGTTGTCATCTTGCAGAACAAGGCTGGTAGATAATTTCATGTTAAAAATAAGGCACAAATACTTCACAGTGAAGATGATTCGCCATTGGAAGAAACTATCAAAGCAACTGATGGATTTTCCATTTCTTGGAGTTTTCTCATGAAGACTAGATGCTTTTCTGGTGTGTGCTGGGATCAAAACTTTGCTACTGGGATACACAGAGGGAGTGGACTATGCCAGAGTCCAGTTCGGTGCTCTAATGGTGACCTTAAAGTCTGCCCTTAAAGTTTGCCAATAAATGAAAAACTGAGTGTAGTCTAGGGAGCAGCCTCTGGGTCTTTACTGTTCAGTGTTCAGCCAACCTGATCCTCAGACTCAGTTGTAACTAAGTGGTATGATCCTGGGGAAGCCACTAAAGCATTCAGAGAGGGTGACGAGGGTCAGGACATCAGCCATACAAGGGAGGGGCAGCTGTGTCAGTGACATCACAAAGACCTGTTGCAGGACCTCATCCTATTGGGGGACAGAGGTGGGTAGGTGGTGACCTCATAGAGTGATGCTGACATCAGCCAGGAAGGACAGAGTGGCAAGGTAGGGACAACCTCAAAGACTCCCATGGCTTTGCAGCAGGAAGGCTTCTTCTGAAGGTCTCTCTTTGGGGAGTGAGAGAGAATTAGGATTAATGTAAAGGAGCATGAGGAGCAACCTCGGTGGAGTTTTCTCCTTCCTTAACACTAACTCCGTAGTCCAGGTTTAGAAGGTAAGAGTCTTAGAGAGTTTTGGAACCTGTTTAGTTTGATCCATGTGGTACCAGCTGAATTCTATTTACAGAAACCTGCTGGTGAAAGTGATTTTATCTCCCACCAAGGACTTTGTCCCATGCAATCACTGGGGACTTTGGGGGCTGATACTTTTAGGTTTCCCTTTGCCTCTCTGCTTTCACCAAGGGTGGTGTGTGTGTGTGTCAGAACAGGTGGGAGGGTCGGGGAGGGGAGCTGCTGTCACTGTGGGAGTCCTTCATCAAGATGTGGAGCTGGAAAAGTGCTCAAGGACTGACCCCTCCAGGGCTATCCTTTTGGACTTCTCCTGAGATCCCTCTATCTCCCACCCCTCAGAGTCTTCATGATGATTGGTTGATCAGATGACTATTGCGAGAGAAGACTCGGGTCCTTTTGTTCTCTTTTAAGACAAAACAAGTAAGTCAGAAGTAATCACGTATTGGACAGATTGTGCTGATTCTCTGCAATTATCATTTCTGATTTTTTCTAATATTCATGTTCTTTTCAAACACTTGCTTGAAAATGACTATGAACAATTGTTGTTCTCTAACTAGTTTGAGAGCATTTTATTCTCATCAGTCAATGTGCCCAAAGGGGCTGGCTGGGGGGCAGGATATCAACCTTGCAAGGGAGTGGTGTGTCAGTGACATCACAAAGGCCTGTTGCATGACAGTTGATTGGGGAAAGGAGGTGGGTAGGCGGTGACCTCCCAGAGAGACCCTGAGATCAGCCAGGCAGGACAGAGGTGCAAGGCAGTTACAGCCTCGGAGACACCCCTGTGGCTTTGTGGGAGGACACCCCAAAATGGTTGGTCTGGAGTTGTTCTGAGACTGATACTATCTGATGGTGGCCTGGTGTGATGTTACTGAATTTTGTGTTGAACATGGAAAACATTGTTTCAACCACTGTTCTATATTTGCACCAAATCTTGTGATTTGCTGATTCTGTTTATGCTGCTCATATGCAAATATCATTTTTATATTTGAATTTAGAGGTATTGGGTCTGTACTTGTATTTGAAATTTTGACTAGGCGACCTCAACAGGAGGCTTGGCCACCTATGGTGAAAGGGTTCCTAGCCAAGTGAAGCATTGATTGACGGAGAAAAGACATTATCAATTTCTAATCAACATCAGAGGAATTTGACTGATTTGGCTGATTGCCTAAAAAGCTGATTACCTGCTCATGGGACAGGCTCCATCTCGGACATGCTTCCACACAGGAAAGAGAATAGAATTCCCACTACCTGGGCAAGAGTATAAAGGGGGCTGGGAGGTTTTTGTTCCAGCTCATCACTTCAGGAACATCTTTACTGTGAACTGAGCCCAGGAGGACTGATGACCCATGCTAACATAGGATGTATTCAAAAGGCTTTTAACATAGCAGCCTGGTCCACCGCTACGGCAAGCCTGCATTAAGAACTTTGTGATTGGTGCATGTAATTTGACTGCTTTAACAATTTCACTGTCACCCTATTCTTGCTTTCTTTTATTATGTGAGAACATAAGAACATAAGAATGGCCATTACTGGGTCAGACCAAAGGTCCATCTAGCCCAGCATCCCATCTGCCAACAGTGGCCAGTGCCAGGTGGACCAAAGACAATGATAAAGTGACTTGTCTCCGGCCATCCATCTCCAGCATCTGACAAACAGAGGACGGAGACACCGTTCCTTCCCCGTGGCTAGTCACCTTTTATGGACCTAACCCTCAGGAATTTATCTAGCTCTTCTTTGAACTCTCTTATAGTCCGAGCCTTCACAGCCTCCTCTGGCAAGGAGTTCCCCAGGTTGACTGTGCGCTGTGTGAAAAAGAACTTTCTTCTATTAGTTTAATAAACCTGTTGATCGGAAGCTTTGCAGATCAGTGCCCCCCACCACATGCCGCATGTGCGTAGGAAACAGCCAGTGGTGTCACTGCACTGAGGAGAGAGCATGCAAAATGGCCCTCCTCAATTCCTTTTTTACTGTCCTTGGCTGTCGACAGACGCAGAGCAGCTCTCTTTTCCTGACTAAAAGAGCTAGGGATTTTCACTTAGCCTTCCTCCTTTCCCTCATGTAATCAATAGGTATTTATTTTAAAATCAATTTTACCTACCGAGCCGCGGTAGTGGCTTTTTTTCTTACAACAATTTTTTCTTAAAGAGACAGCCCATTTTTAACTTCTAATGCCTGACTCTACAAAGAACTGTGAAGCCTGCAGAGGTGCTATGCCCATGTCTGACGCCTCATGCCTTGAGTGCATGGGTGAATCCCACAGCATTTCTAAGTGCCTCCATTGACAGGGTATCTCAGCAAGGGACTTTGGGAAAAGTCCCTCTCGTTTAGGGACACTCCAAAGGATGTGCAGGTGCAGCACAAGCCCTCAGATGGGGTAGCTACATCACCTTGCAGAGGATCCCAGGCTGTGAGAGCTTCACCAAATTGCTGTCTATCTGAGTTGCCAGGAGCCTTGTGTTTTCTGGTGCCACCCGTACTAGGTACCACAGAGACGCAAGTCCTCCTCAGCAAGGAGATCTGAGGGGTGACCTGGCAATCCACACCAACAGGTGCCTCAGAGGCATTTGCTCCTGAGATGTACCATATGCCTCCACCAGCACCACCTTCCCCAGGGCCTTCAGTATCTGGTGCCATGAGGAAACACAGGTCCACCTCAGCCAAAAGCACCGAAGCAGAGACCAAGTGAGCCACATCATTCTGGAAAAGCTACATATGCCTCCATTGCAGTTCCTACCAGCTCTGCCTCTGTGCTAGAACAACCAGCACCATTGTTTTCTCTCTTTTTACCTTAGAGGACCACTTCAACCCCTCCCTCTCCCCCACTCTTTCTGTTTTACCTCAGGCTTTCAGCAGCTCCTGCTACACATATTTTACAGCTCTTGCCTGCCTATTTTACCAAGCTAGAGCCTTTTTACTCACTTGAAGGGGGAGTCACTGAGGACAAGGGGTGTTTTTAAGTGAGCCCTATTTTGTCTCAGTGGCTGTGTCTACACTCAGACAAAACTTAGAAATGGCCACGTTAATGGCCGTATTGAAGAATACTAATGAGGCTCTTTCGAATGCGTGTGGCTTGGCGTGGCTACACGGTGGTCCTTTTCGAAATCCTCTTATTCCGCTCGGCTGAACAGAATAAGGGGATTTCAAAATATGCGGGGTCCTTTCGAAAAGGACCCCTGTGTAGCCGCGCCGAGCCGAGCCACGCATGTTCAAAAGTTTTGTCGTAGTGTAGACAGCTGGTATTTTACACAGTGCAGCAGTTTTTTTTTTTCTCTCAAATCTGTTTGCTTCAAGACTGCCAACTGCGACTCAGACAAGCATTCTATCTCTGCCTGTATTGCCTGGCAGGCACAGTGCAGTTCACTCCCACTTGGGCCACCAGTGGCGATGTAGGGCGGGACAGTGTCCCCTGCCTCAGCCACCTGCTCTGTCTCTTCCAAACAGAGGACAGCACATTCAGCAACTAACAGGAAATCCCCTTCGATTAAATAACTGGTGATCCTTGAAGCGTAAGACAGCTCTGTTCCCCTGCTGGGACTCCAGACAAGCGCTTATTGGGGCAGCGTTTGCCATCTCCCTGTGGGTCTAAGAACCTGGCCAGCTTGCCTAAGCACTCTGGAAAGCTCAACGGCTGACCACAGGCTGTTACACCACTGCCTGGTATGCCAGTGCTGAGTGGTGCTGTACACAAGCATTTTCAATTCATTTTCCATTTTCTTTCTTCCGCCTGAGGAGACCGCCTCACACCGATACCTTTAACCCCAACCCCACTGTTTACTTCATGGTTATTGCTGCTGTAGCACATACTTTACTGCTCTCACCTGCCAAGCTTTACTAGGCTAGAGTATTTTATTTGCCTGACGGAGGCTGGAGGGGGATGGGTAGCTGAGCATATGAGGTGTTCTTCACAGATTCACAGAATCATAGGGCTGGAAGGGACCTCAGGAGGACATATAGTCCAGCCCCCAGCTTCAAGCAGGATCAACCCCCACTAAGTCATCCCAGCCAGGACCTTATCCAGCCGGGACTTAAAACCTCTAGGGATGGAGAATCCACCACCTCTCTGGGCAACACATTCCAATGCTTCACCACCCTGGGGAAGTAGTTTTTCCTAATATCTAACCTACACCGCTCCCTCTGTAACTTCAGACCATTACTGCTTGTTCTGCCGTCTGACACCACTGAGAACAGTTTCTCACCCTCCCCTTTACAGTTCCCCTTCAGTAAGTTGAAGGCTGCTACTAAATCACCCGTAAGTCTTCTCTTCTGTAAACTAAACAAACCCAAATCTCTCAGCCTCTCCTCCTCGGTCTTGTGCTCCAGCTCCTTAATCATCGCCCTCCGCTGACCCTGCTCCAGCAAACCCACATCCTTTTTATACTGGGGTGGCCCAAAACTGGACACAATATTCCAGATATGGCCTCACCAGTGCCGAATAGAGGGGAACAACCAATTCTCTAGATCTGCTCGAAACGCTGCTCCTAATGCACCCTAGTATGCCATTAGCCTTCTGGGCTACAAGGGCGCACTGTTCACTCATATCCAGCCTTTCTTCCATCATAACCCCTAGCTCTCTTTCTGTCGTGCTGCTGCTGAGCCAGCCGGTCCCCAGCCTGTAACAATGCTTGGGATTCTTCCGCCCCAAATACAGGACTCTACACTTCTCCTTGTTGAACTGCATCAGATTTCTTTTGGCCCAGTCCTCCAATTTATCCAGGTCACTCTGGATTCTCTCCATATCCTCCGAAGTATCTGTCTTGCCAGGGCTGCCTTCTCCGACCGCACCATGAGACTTGCAAGACCTGGGTGTAAGAACCAAACAAGTGGGCAAGCCAAGGCCAAATGGGGCTCAAAAATCTAAAGTGGTGACTTTGCTGGCACAAATGACGTGCTTTGCCACTGGCAATGTCTGCAGCCGCAGTACCGTCTGCTGCATGTGCCTCTCTTGTACCCTTTTACTTTCTGGGACCTGTTAAGGGCAACGACAGTACCTTTCACTTTGCTTTGGTACTGATGCCTCTCCATTGCTAGCCAGGCTGTATCTGTCAAACATGACAGCCCCTGCATCTTCCCTGTACGGTGAGGAGGAAGTGGTGTCTCTATTGAATGTTGTCTTGCCTAGGAGTCCCTCCCCTGCCAAAGGGATGCGTCACTTACGATCAATGATGCCTCAGTGGCACCCTGGCCAGTGGCAACCATCTGTTGTGTCCATGTCTCTCACTTGGCCTTTCGGGGATCCCTGGGTACCTCGCAGAACACACCAGCCACAACAATAATATGAACATGCTGCTCAGCCCTTTTCGAGGTACACTTAAAATTCATCGTTGGATGTGCCTGAGGATCAAACTGAGTCAGACCAATTCCTTAGTGGTGATGACTCCTATGATTCATCACACACTCAACTGCAGCTCTCCTCTTCTGAGGTTACACTGATGCTACTGCCTCCCGCTACAGGCGATGACTTCAAATTATTCCAATATCTCTTTAGAAGTGTGGCTGACATGCTAGAGATTACACTAACGTCATAGTCCAATACCGAACATAACTCACCAGCATACTCCAGTAAAACTGGCATTGCTTTCATAGATCCAGCTAAATGCTTGTGGCAAACACCAGTCACCTTTTGTCAGTGGGCAACAAGGCAGACAAAACGTGATCTCGCAAGGTGCGGAGCTGTTCTTCACATACATCCCTACTAATTCCCTCCTGGTTGTTGCTGCCAGCCAGAGGGATAAACAGATTTTAATTTAATCAGCTCCTCTTGACAAGGAGTGGAAGCGACTCGACAGCATGAGTAGAAAAGCCTTCTCCTCTGCTTTCCTCCAGCTATGTATCTCACACTATACAGCATTGCTGGCAAAATATACGCACACGTATTTGAACAAATGCCTACCTTTAATGAATACCTTCCAGATCATAAAATAGAGCAATTTATAGCTCATAATAATGAGGGCTCATTCATAGTGAGGACAGCCCTAAGGGCCTCCCTTGAGCCTGCTGACACCACCGCACGTTCCCGAGCAGTGGCAGTGGTTATGAAGCGAGCTTCATGACTCCACACTTCTGGTTTCCTGAAGGAGGATCAGGCAAGACTGGAAGACCCCCACTTTCGAAGGTCCAAAACTCTTGCGGAGTCCATGGACACTTCCTTGCACCCCCTGAAAGACTCCACTGCCACCTGTAACACACTGGGCATTCAGGTCTCCGTGTAAGAGGGAAACAAAATAAGAATCACATCCCGCTTATACCATACATATGGTGACATTGGATAGTGTAGCTGCTGCTGCTCCAGCTGTGAGCTCTGCAACTGCTAAACAATTTAAGAACGTCAATGTAGACGCTAACAGGGAATCTCCCCTCAGCCACTGGAGGCCGATCCCACAACTCCAAGCCCTTTGGTGCTCCCTGTGAAGGTTCCAGATAAGAGCTTACCAGGGCTCCCATCACCGGAGGCACCCCAGGGGTTGCGGGAACTGGCTTCAGTGTCCAAATGTCTGGGCAAGCCTAAGACTAATGTGGCTCAAACCCCCCAAACCATTGCATCCCTGGCACAAACACCGTGCCTTACTACAGGCAAAACAGCTGGTCCAATGAAACCCCCCGCTTGACCCTGTCAGCCTGTGCACCTATCCTGCCACATGGCAAGGTAAAGGGTTCACAGGTGCAGGACCACAACTTGCTGATGACTTCCCGGCCTTCAGGACGCATATTTCCATATGGCCATCCAACCTGTCTGCAGGAAATACCTCAGACTTTTGGTGGGTGGATAACACTTCCAGTACATGGTACTTCCCTTCGGCGTCTCCACTTCACCAAGGATATTCCCTAAGGCACTGGCAGTAGTTGCAGCTCATCTGCACAAGCAGAGCGTATACATCTCCTCATATCGGGACGACCGCCTGAGGAGAGGGGACTCCCTGCACAACACACAAGCAGCAGTCTGTAAACAAACAAAGTAGAAATAGCACAGAAAAGTAAAACTTCCCTAGATACACTCATCACACCACCCTTTGAACCACTAGCCACTGTGCCACCCTGGTACCTATCTATGAAGGTGGCTCGGACAGTGGCAGTAACAGCAGCAAGAAGGGTAACAGAAATTGCGGCTCTCATGACAGACCCTCCTTTCATCATTTTCACCAGAGACAAAGTGGTACTCAGGCCCCATCCAGAGTTTCTCCCGAAAGTTTTATTACTCACCCGTGATGCAGGGCGGGCAGTTCCGTTCTACCTGGAGAGAACTAGAGCAACCAGAAAATTGGACAGACCCTTTGTGGCATAGTCAGGGCCTCCTGCAGGAACAGCTGTTTCAGCACATTGCCCATCCAAGTGGATTGCAGGCTACATAAGCACGGCATACCAAGTCAGGGGCAAACAGCTGCCACAGACATGCCCAAGATTTCTCCCCGAAGTCAGATCTGATCTTCATGGAAACACACTATATACTTACCTACTTATTTTCCTAAGCATCTCTCCTCTCCCACAGAGGCTGTACGACATACACTCGATGTTAGATGTGTAATTTCTTTTTACCTTGATAAAATCAGACTAAATAGGAAACCTGACAAACTCTTCCTAGCATGGTTGGGGACATGTGCGGGAACAGCTGTTTCAACACAGTGCCTGTCCAAGTGGAGTGCAAATTCCATTCGCACCACATACCAACTTGGCTGCAAGCAGCTGCCACAGACTATTAGAGCCCAGTAGACACGAGCGATGGCCACATCAGCTGCCTTCCTTGATGACGTCCCTCTGGTAGACATCTGTAGAGCAGCCACCTGGTCCTCGCACCATATATTGGCAAAGCATTATGTGCTGCAGAAAGGGCCGATTCCTGCCACTGCCTTGCCAGATGCCGTTTTACACCATTCCACTTAAAGACTCCAATACCCACCTCCAGCAAATGGGTGCTGCTGTGGAGTCACCTTCGTGGAGCTCCCACAGCCAGCACTCGAAGGAGAGGAGAAGTTACTCACCTTGGTGGTTGGTCTCCAAGACGTGTCCCTGCGGGTGCTTCACGACTCTCCCTTCCTCCTGTCTCCCTGGAGCCGACAAGAACTTCAGGGAGAAAAGGAACACAGGAGAGCTGTGCCACGCACTCTCTCCTCACTGCGGTGATGTCTCCTGCTGGCTCCTACGCATGCGCGGCTCATTGGTGGGGGCGGGCACAGGTCTGCAAAGTTTCCAATCTACAGTGCAGGGCCGTGCCAATAGCTATGTGGAGCACCCAGAGGGACACATCTTGGGGAACTATCATTACTGCCCCAAGGGGAGTAACTTCTCCGTCACGTAGGCCAGGGAGGATTATCTGATCAGATTACCTGTTGGGGCCTTCTGCCATTGGGTCCATGGTCAGATAACATGTCTCAGTCGATGTGGATTCAAAGTCTGAATTTGTTCCTTTTTTCCGCCCAAGTTACCTGACTGGGAGGTGACCACGCCTTCCATTGTGATCCTTATTGCGAAAACATTTATATAAGTGTAGGGCCAATATCTATAACTTTACATACAAACATGATACAGACATACAAGTCACATAAACATATTCAGTGAAGCTTTCATTAGACACCCCACCTGGCTCACTTGGCACAAAATTTGGTGCAAACTCAATACAGTGGTCAGAGAAATGGTTTTCATATTTAATTTCAAGTCGAATAACAGCACAAATTTGTTTGCAAAACACGCATATTGGTCTATTGATCCTGATCTGCTTCCTTCCCTCACAGTGTGTCAACTTCTGCCTCAGGTCCAGAGAGTCCCAGGACAGCATAGGCTGTAAGGAACAGCAAAGCCCTGTTCTGATTCTCCGTTCCACTCCCTGAATTTGACATAAGTGACCTCTGGCCCCCGATTCCTGATGCTAGGCTTAGGCAGGCTGGCTCCGATAGGCTGTAGGACCTGTGGGTTAGGCATGTTCTCCTTGGGTCAGAGCAGAGTCAGAGCAGGGAATGAAATAGACTTGAGTTGAGGCCATATCCTGGTACAGTGGAGATCCTGGGCATCTAAGGGGACCATGTGCCAAGCCCTGCTCCAGCCAGGTTCACTCCTGGCCCTGGGTCCCGTCTTGTCCTCCTGGAACAGCTCGGGGTGAAAGTCCTCATGGGGGGCCCTGCCCACCTCCGTTTGCTCCCAGATCTCTTTGGGGCAGGAGGAGCTGAGGATTTAGCTCTAGCTCATCTTCCCCAGGGAATCCAGCAGAGGGACTTGACAGAGAAAGACTCGTGGCCCCAGAGAGATTGGGAGCTGACAGTACAATGGTGATGGAGACTTCTCTCCTTCCTTTCGATTAGCACTCAGCACAGTTCCCCGTACTAAGTAACCTGGTGGTTTAGCTGTGCCCATCCGTCAGGGACCAGGCCAAGGGCATTGGCTGACTGGTTAGGCAGGGGATTTATCAGGGCTACAAGCTGCTGCTATGCCAGAGGTAAGGAAACCCAGAGGGGAAATGGGAGCCTGTTGGAGAATCAACACTGACAGAAGCCAGGCAATGGGACCCAAGAAGAAATGATTCACCTCCCATCGAAGACTGTCCCCCATTGGGTAATGGGAGCCTCTGTGGAGCTCACCAAATTTTCTGAGACTGGCCCCAGCTGGAGGATGAATCTGTCTTTCCTTCTGCTTCTCGGTTTAGGATGAACCTCTGTCCCCAGGCACCAAGGCTATTCTGCTCACCACAGGGAGCCCTGCTGTTCTGTGGGGCCAGAGATGCAACCCCTCTAGGAGATATGTATCTCCACTTTGCTTTTAGGAGAGAGGGATAGCTCTGTGGTTTGTGCATTGGCCTGCTGGTCTGCAGGTTATAAGCTCAATCCTTGAAGAGGACATTTAGGGGTTGGGGCAGATAGAGCCCCATGGGAATGGAAGAATAGGGCCATCAAAACCCACTTGGGGAAATCTGATGATGAGAAGCTGCTCAGGAACAACTGTCACAGGGAGACAGAGGGAATGGAGCTCCCCCGACAAAGGGAAGCTGGGGTTACCTGGTGTTGGAGGTTGTGAGAGAGGAAGGTGAGTCTATATCCAGATACCCATTACCATTAATCCTCCCTGATTACTGGGCTCGTCCAAGTCTCTGGCAGCTCCTTGTCCTGTTGAGACAACACAATTCACCAGCTTGATTCCATCACCAGCACCTGAAGCTCTGCAGGGCTTGGACCCCTTTGGGGTACCTCTCATGGGACATACAACCCCCCACTGGGCCAAGAAAGTTAGAAATCAGGTGTGGGCCTGTGGGATCCCATCCCACCCCCCTGCAGAACCTTTTCCAGCTGGAGGAGGAATTTCAAAGGGAGCTTTTCATGGGGTGTCTGCATGTTCCTGCACGCTAGCTCAGAAACCAAAGAGTTAAGTCATGTTTGGCTGGCTACAGCTAACTAGAAGGCCAACAGCAGGTGGGAGGATCAAAAGTCCGGGAAAAAGACTGATAGCTCAACTAAAGAGGAATGAGCAGGCAGGATAAAGGAGCTCTGGTCAGCCCACTGCTAGAGAGCTATCCAAGAGGGGGCCCCCAGCAAGGGGCAAAGTGGCCCACAGCACAGAGAGAATTTCCTGGCTCTGAGACACAAAGTGTGGACTGACAGCCCCACTGAGTTGAGTGAACCAAAGCCACATCCTCCTCCGTTCCCTGCTTGACCACTGTGGCTACAACTTCGTACTGACATACCACCTCCCCCAGCCAGCCACCACTGAACAGGGAGAGAGCAGAGCATTCTTCTAGGCTACTTTCTCCATACCCCAAAGGGTTTTTATAGCCTTTTCCCCTCAGACTGCCTAAATTAGGGTCTAACCTCATAGAATATTGAACACCTGCTGAGACCCCCAAGTTTCCAATGATCTTATCCTAACTGCCCTTCCAGTTCCGAGAAAAGTTTGAGGCAAAAATCCTGTCTAGGGCTTTTCACCCCAATCTAACGGACAATCTGCCATGGCTTCCTTTAGGTGGGGGAAAGTTTTGGTGTATGTTGGTGTCTAAGACATGTCCTTAGATGGCACAGACTGATACACACACCATTACTGAACTTACCTTAAACCTACGTATGGAAAATTGTCTAGCCCAAGCTTCCGCCTCATGCCATATGTGACTGGCAGGCCATTTGCGTTACTGCTGATAGGAAAGCTAGGTAGGCATAGGCCCTGTTAGGCCTCAGTTAGCTAGGCTGTCATGGGTACTCAATGTCTATTAAAATGCAATAAGTACTAACCTAAACCATATACTATAACTAAGTTAAGCTCGGAGTAGGCTCCACTTTGCTCTCACCTCTGGAGGATCCTAGATGAGGCACGTGGCCACATGCCCAGTGGAGAGGAAGGGCCCAGGCTCCCATACTTCTCACCTATTGCATGGAGGGGATCCAGACCCCTTTTCCATCCATTGGCGGAGAGGAGAATGGAGCCACATGATAAGCCACGAGCTGTTCACAAGAACCAGAGGGGGACTGCAGACCCTTTCTTTTACGGGGGTGTGAGACTGGACATTTTGTTGCACTCTGTTAGCCCAAGGGAGCTGCTATATGGGAGGCAGAAGTGTTCTCTGTAAGCCGTGTGCTTGGGCGCCTGCTCAGGAAACACTCAACTGCTGCCTTGCTGATTAGCAGTGTCCACAGCAAGGTTTGTTGTCTCAACTGGCGGTGCATATTCGCACATAGTTTGGTGCACGTAACACATAACACAATTTATTCCATACATGGATGAGAAAAAGACCACACATGGCTCTGTAAGGCTGAAGAGCCCAGGTTGCTGGCAGAAGGGAAAGAACATGCAGCCTTAGTTTGCCCCACCAGCTTAAAAAAGGCTCTAGAGGAGACCCTGGCAATTATAGACCGATAAGTTTAACATCAGTACCAGGCAAATTAGTAGAAACACTAGTAAAGAATAAAATTGCAAGGCACGTAGAAGAGCACGAATTGTTGGGCAAAAGTCAGCATGGTTTCTGCAGAGGGAAGTCGTGTCTAACTAATCTATTAGAATTCTTTGAAGGGGTTAATAAACATGCGGACAAGGGGCACCCAGTGGACATAATATACCTAGATTTCCAGAAAGCCTTTGACACGGTCCCACACCAAAGGCTTTCATGTAAATTAGGTGGTCATGGGATAGGAGGAAAGATCCTTTCATGGATCGGGAATTGGTTAAAAGACAGAAAACAAAGGGTGGGAATAAATGGTAAATTTTCACAATGGAGGAGGGTAACTAGTGGCGTTCCCCAGGGGTCAGTCCTGGGACCGATCCTGTTCAACTTGTTCATCAATGATCTAGAAAATGAGGTAAGCAGTGAGGTGGCAAAGTTTGCAGATGACACCAAGTTGTTCAGGACAGTCAAAAGCAAAAGGGATTGTGAAGAACTACAAAAAGATCTCAGCAAACTGAGTGATTGGGCAGCAAAATGGCAAATGAAATTTAATGTGGGTAAGTGTAAGGTATGCATGTTGGAAAAAATAACCCAAATTACACGTACTACATGATGGGGTGAAATTTAGCTACGACAGATCAGGAAATGGATCTTGGAGTTATAGTGGATAGTTCTCTGAAGACATCCACGCAGTGTGCAGCGGCAGTTAGTAAGGCAAATAGGATGTTAGGAATTATTAAAAAAGGGATCGATAATAAGACAAAAGATATCATACTTCCCCTATATAAAACTATGGTACGCCCACATCTTGAGTACTGCGTGCAGATGTGGTCTCCTCACCTCAAAAAAGATATATTGGCATTAGAAAAGGTTCAGAAAAGGGCGACTAAGATGATTAGGGGTTTGGAACGGGTCCCATATGGGGAGAGGCTAGAGAGACTGGGACTTTTCAGTTTGGAAAAGAGGCGATTGAGGGGCGATATGATAGAGGTATATAAAATCATGAATGGTGTGGAGAAAGTGAACATAGAAAAATTATTTACCTTTTCCCATAATACAAGAACTAGGGGACACCAAATGAAATTGATGGGTAGCAGGTTCAAAACTAATAAAAGGAAATTTTTCTTCACACAGCGCACAGTCAACCTGTGGAACTCCTTGCTGGAGGAGGCTGTGAAGGCCAGGACTCTATTAGGGTTTAAAAAAGAGCTTGATAAATTTTTGCAGGTTAGGTCCATAAATGGCTATTAGCCAGGGATAAAGTATGGTGCCCTAGCCTTCAGAACAAGGGCAGGAGATGGATGGCAGGAGATAAATCACTTGATCATTGTCTTCTGTTCTCCTTCTCTGGGGCACCTGGCATTGGCCACCGTCGGCAGATGGGATGCTGGGCTGGATGGACCTTTGGTCTGACCCAGTATGGCCATTCTTATGTTCTTATGTTCACCCCTTCCAATTTCTTCCTATGCCCTGGGGCTAACAAAGCAAAGCAAGAGTGTGAGAAGTAATTTAGGGTTAATACTATTTCTACTTCAGTGTCTCAGGGCAGCAGGACTGGGCAGGCAGCAGTCACCAGAGACGTTCATCTGGTGCAGAGATCCCGGAAGGTTCAAGTGGGATGAATTATAAAGTCTCCTGCAATGTTTGACCTGACATTGGAGTCAAATGCACACAGGCACAGCAGTGTCAGAGCCATGAGGAAGAACAGCCACTAGACCAGCAAGGAGGTGGGTGACTGTGGAGAGTTATTTGAAGGGCTGGGTAGTGGGAAGAGGTACGGGTAGTCCTCTATTTAAGGATGATTGAGAGAGAGAGAGAAGTTTAATTGCAGTCTTTGACCCCGTCTTTGCAGCCTCAAGCTGGTTCAGCAGTTGCAGTGTGTGAGGTCTCACAATCACAGTGAGATATCAAGAACAAAATAGAAAAATGGCTTTTTTGTGGGACATTTTTGCTGTTTTTCCTTCTATCCCCAAACTTTACAGTGCGAATGTTTCAGTGAAATATCACAACCAGAAAACGCTCACTTTTGTAAATCTGTTTTCAGGTACATTTTTGTTCACAGTAAAAAAGAAAAAATTAAAAATTAGATTCAAATATTTTTACAGAGAATACTTTTATGGAAGATTAAATTTTCAAGTTTCTGTTTCAGTGTTTCTTTTTCTTTTCATACTCCAAAACCACAAAATGTGGAGCAAAATGAAAATTTTCTGAAACATTCCATTTTACTTGAGAAGTATTTTTCCGCTGCAGAAAACATTGGAACAAAGCCAGGGTTTGATTAGCTTTATTATGGTGCATAGGGGAAGCACATTCTGCTCAAGGAGGAAATCCCATAATTTACCATGAATAAAAGATTAAAAAGAAGGTCCCAAGATAAGATGTGACATGGCAAATGGCAAAGCAATAGCGTTGAAGACCATAGCGCTGATTCCTGTTTTTCAAATTAAATGGAGCAGATCACTGAGGTCAGAAACCAAAATAAAAAATGTTCCCCAAACAGCTTCTGAGCTGCAGAAAGAATAATCAGAGTGTGTAAATCCCCCATGGATTTGGCTATTAAGGGACTAGTTTATGTGGAAAAAACATGGTTCCTGTGATGGTGGAATTCATTACAGGAGTCTGGGTGGATGGAAATATTGGACCTGCTTGCACACCAATGCTGGGAGACATGGTAGTAGGCAAGAGGACCTGGGATATTTTACTGGTGAGAGGATTTGGGTTAAAATTGGCATTACTGGAAGCTGTCTGTACTTGTCATTATCCTGGAACAGTAGACGTACATAGGCAGGAACAGTGACTGGCACAAGGTGACTGAGCAGATTCAGTGGCGGAGGCCAGGGCAGCACTCACCTCTGCTGATTGACTGTCTAGTGCAACAAGGACGCCACTGAGCTGTGGGAGGCCTGTGCTTTGTTTACAAGCATGAGGAAAGAAAAGGCTGTTGATTAAATGAAGGATCAGGATCAGGAAGTCCTTAGAAGAACATGAAAAAGAGGAATCCTTCTGTGGATGGGGAGGGGTGGTTGAAGAAAGAATACAGGTGCTCAGAAGGAACACAGCCCAACCATCTGAGCTGAGGGTACCTCCAGAAAGGAGAGTGATGTGAGGGACACAGATGAACAGAAGGCCCAAAACCCAGGTGGGGGGAGCAGTGGATGGAGAAGTTCCCTCTCTACCTATGGTACTTATGTAGCTGCAACAACAGAGTAGCTGAACACATCATAAGGTCTAACTTATTTCTCCTGAAAGCCCCTTGGTCAGGCGGAACTGTGCTGTTATCCCCAGCATGCAGCGGGGACACCGAAGCACATACAGAAGAAAGGCCAGATTTTCAAGGGCATTTCGGCACTGGGTGGGATTTTCAAAAGTGCCTGGAAGTTCGGTTGCTTTGTGAACCCCACTAGCTGCTGAGCTGAACCGTTGGGGAAGAGGGTGAACCCAGCTTTCTCCAAGCTAGCTCGTATCCACTGGGCCAGCCTCTCTCTCTGGTGCATGCTGTATTCAAAAAGGCTTCTGAAAAATGGGTACAAAACCAAGGTGGCCCATTCTCTGAGGCAGCAGCAGTTGGTGCCAGGGGATTGGGAAGGATATCACAGTTGATTATGAAAAGCAGCACAGAAGTCAGGAAGACTTACTTAAGGTGACCTTATCTCCGTACCGAAATACGGGACAGGAAGATATGGTGGGTGGGAGGTGATCTGCCCCAGTGGACCTCCACAGCTGCCCCAGGGCTCAGGACTCCCCTCAGGCAGGGGAAGCCTGGAAACCGGTGGCAGCCATGTAGATGGGCTGCTGGCTCCCTGTACCTTGTGGAGCTGGGAAGGAGGAAGTAGCCACCCCTTCATCCCTCTCTGAGCTGACTGCAGGAGTTACGCCAGTCATTGTCCTTCAGTCTCAGTAGGTCTTCTCCATGTTGTCCAAGGTCATCTTCTTTTGTGTTTTCCTGTAGGTTCCATGTGAGACCCTGACAGACTACGCTAGAGGATGTTTTTCTGGCAATGAGGCCCAGCCATGCCCACTCTCTTCTCTTGATTTGAACATCAAGTGGTTCTTGTCCTGCTCTGTTCCAAAGCTCCTCATTTGTGACAAACTCTTGCTATTGGATGTGAAGGACGTGCCTCAGGCGTCTGTTTATGAATGTCTGTCCTTGTGATTGGAGAACTTTTTAGTAAGCCAGGTTTCACGTCCATACAAGCACCATGCTTGTCATCACATGTGTATGTGCATATCTCAGAGTGGAGGTACCTGAAGGCAATAGGAGTTTTTTCTGATGATGGAATAGAAAATTCGACCCTTCGGCTTCCTTTCAAGAGGAAGAGCTGCCCAGAGCTCCTGGGCTTGTTTATTTTCCTCTCCTGCTGGCAGTGGTCCTTAGATGCCTTGGATGTCTTGTTTTTAACTCCAACTTTGTAACATGGAATTTTCTTGGTGTTTGCTTTGAAGTGTTCTCCAGTGAGAATGCAAGTCAAGAAATGCAGAGTTCTGCTGAAGACCCTTCTGGAAAATAACTAGTCTTTAAAACAGAAGTGAAAGCAGGGTTGTCGACTCTCATGATCTTGTGATGAGTGTCGTGAGAATTATTGTTTTCCTTAAAATTCCAGTGTGATGAACCACCCCGACCCCTCCAGGCCTTATTAATGATGAAAGGTCTTAAAGGGTACCAATCCACTTCTGGGCTCCTCCATCTTGGTTTTCAGCTTATCTTGGAATCTCCCTGAAACACCCTCAGAGGGAGAAAGAGGGTTAGAAAGAATTGGAGACCCAGGTCAGGATCAGATTATTTCTCACCTGAAGCTGTCACCTGACAGAAGGACAGCTGTGTGGGGTAAGCATGCACATATTACTGGATTCTTTGTGGAATATAACTAGCTATGTATTTTATTTTAATTTGCTCTGCCTGTTTTACGTATAATTTCTTAAATGCTACTTTTTTTGCTTAATAAAAACTCTTTTGCGAATGATCAAACTGAGTGTCCGTAATCTTTGTCTGGGGGAAGGCTACCGCTGCGCATATACCCCTTCCATTGATAAAGGGAGCTTATCTAATGTCAGTGGCATGATCAGCAGACCAGAAAACATCCCAAGGGGTCTTCTGTGACGTCAACCCGTCACATCCAGTTCTGGAGTCAAGTGATATGTGATGAATTCAGCCTTCATTATTAAAGAAAAATGAAGTTTCTAGCTCTCTTGGCCATGGAGAAAGGTTTAAAACGTAACTCCAGTGCATGAATGCAAATACCCTTACCCCCAACCCATCTCTTATTTTTCAATTAGTTTATTACATCCAATCTCATGATTTTTGGTCAGCCTGATTCTTGATATCTGACCATTTAGGGTTAGCAATAAAATGATTTGAAAATGTCATTTTCACTACCACTTGCAGTCTTTTTCTAGTCTATTCATAGTGCAAAAATACCCCTAGAACAGCGGCAGGGGCCATATGAACTCAAAGGGGCTTGCTGTGATAAAATGTTTCCAAAAATTAAATAAGGATGAAAAGCAAATAAGTGGTAGAAAGTAATTTAGATTTTTCCACAATTGTTCCAACTGTTGTATTCAGGAGTGAGTAACAAAGTAACAATAGCTTGTGCTGGATTTCAAAAATTTCCTGTGTCCTGAAGGAATCCCAGGCCTCCATTTGTATTGCAGGAGAAGAAGTTCTGCAAATCAATAGATCTGTGTCTGCAGCAGGCCATGCCAGCCTTCAATCAGTCCTGCCCCAACCCCTCCACCTTCTTGTTGACCGGCATCCCTGGCCTGGAAACTCAGCACATCTGGATCGCCATCCCAATCTGTCTCATGTACATGATTACTCTGCTAGGAAATGGTGCTGTCCTCTTCATTGTAAAGCAGGATGAGACCCTCCATGAGCCCATGTACTATTTCCTGTGCATGCTGGCTCTCATTGGTATGCTGTTCTCAACAACCGTTGTTCCCAAAATGCTGAGCATCTTCTGGCTGGATTCCAAAGTGATTAGCTACAAGTCCTGCTTCATCCAGATGTTCTTCGTGCTTTTCCTTGTTACTGTGGAGTCGGGGGTGCTGGTGGCCATGGCTGTGGACCGCTACGTGGCTATTTGCAATCCCCTGAGGTACAAGACTATTTTAAGCAACTCAAAGATATCCTTGATGGCTCTGTTGTCCCTTGCCAGAGGGGTGGGGGTCATAATGCCATTAACCAGTCTTCTTACCAGTTTTTCGTACTGTAGAACAAATGTCATCCCTCATTCCTTTTGTGACCATGTGGCTGTGGTGAACCTAGCCACCTCAGATACATCAGTCAGTGACTCGTACATCGTTGCTGTTGCCCCAGTCATAGTGGTGGCAGACTACATCTGCATTGCCTTCTCTTACGGCATGATCCTCCGCTCCGTCTTTCGGCTCTCACCTCACGAGGTGCGTTTCAAGGCCCTTAGCACCTGTGGCTCCCATTTCTGCATCCTCCTTTTCTTCTACTTGGGAGGGATCTTTTCTATGTATCTGCATGTGTTTGACCTCAGGGTTCCTCATCACATCCACACCTTGGTGTCTGACCTGTACTTCGTCTTTACCCCCATGTTAAATCCAGTCATCTATGGCATGAAGACCAAGCAGATCCGGAAATGGATCTTCAAGCTTTTTGGCCAAAAATGGATCTTCGCCGAATCCAGTGTCTAGGATGACCACTGATACAGCCCTAAGATACCGGAGGTCAATGCAACGGGGCGTTCTCTGTGGTTTGTGGAAAAATGGGTCTGAACACGAATTTGAGAGAACTAAAATGTACTATATGTGAAATACCATATGTAAGTTATCACTGCAAAATTTATATCCTACTGAGTATGATTTTCTCATTTGCAGGCATGTGTCATTTATGTAGACCAAGTGAGGTATATGGGGGCAGAAATTTGTGTGTATGATTGCAGTCATTCTAAGTAAGGACCTGTAGTAGTATTTTCGGACTTCAGTGGCCCATTAGCAAAGGACAATGAAGCTACACCTTCCTGCGGACACGAGGCTCAGCCCATGATGTATGGAGACAGGGGCCATGCAGAGACAGCTGATCAGGTCACCTTATGCTGGAAACCATCTTAAGCCATGTACTTTTCCATGAGTAGCAAGCAGGGGAGTCAGACTATAGGAAAGGACTCCCACCTTATACAAAAATTCTTTAAGGGTGGTGGTGGCGATTGGGGGTGGGGCGAGGTAATGTAGGTGGTCGGTTCTCCCAGGCTGTCCACCCAAGATGGCCACTGGAAACACTGAAGACTGAGCTGGAGAAAGGATTGGCTTCAGTCTGATGAGCATAGTGCTGTAGCTAGGCTTGTGTGTCTACTCCGGGTTCACATTTGCACCTGGCTCTGTGCTCATAGCAAAAATTATTGTGAAAATAGATGGAAAACATCCACTCCTGGATGGAAATGATTAGAATGGGCCACCGCTAGAAGCAGTGCAGAACAGAAAGAAGCTTGCAGTGACAAGGTACTGCCTCCCTTCCTTCTGCAGTTCTGCCGGTGGTGGCAGTGCTGACCAGAGAACAGGTGTCACTGTCCAGGTGCTTATCTCAGAAGGTTTTACGACTGCTAGCAGCATTGCTAAAGGAAGGGTGCCATGTGATGGTGTGGGCACTCTTCCTTCTGTGCCATTGCTGGCTGTGGCCTTACTTTCCAGTTGGGCAGGTGGAAGGTCATTTTCCTCACCGGATGGATGGAGACGGAAGGATGGCATGGTGCAATATTGCTTCTCTTCCTTGTGTGCCACTTCTGAGGGCAGTGGCATTGCCTTCTAAGGGGGATGGCCAGGAGGTGAGGGTAATAGGTCAGGAGGCCAACTTAGATGGCAGCCCAGCCGCCGGCATGTTAAGGTATTTCTGCCCTTCCTGCTGTGCTGCAGCTGATGGCATGTCTCCCTTCTATGCTGTGTGGCTAGAAAACGCAGGAGTACAGCTCTGAAGTCAGTGCCACCACCGGCGGCAGCAGTGCAGAAGGAAGTGTAGCAAGCTGTGGTAATGCCGCCCTTCTGAGCGCTACTGGCAGGAGCAATGTTTCCCAGGCTGGGCGGCTGAGAACAGCTGCCACTCCAGTCACCCAGCTCTGAAGGTAAAGAAAAATCATGGAGATTTTCTTCATATTTCATAAGTCTGCTTGGATGGAGATCGACGGACTAAAGAAGAGTTCATAGCTGGAAAACCCAAACATGTGGTGACCCTTCTAATGAGCCTCTTGCACTGTCTATGCCACCCCTTTTGGGGTGGGATCCCCAGTCTGAGGAACGCTGCACTAGGAGATGCCTGTACAACCTCAAGGCCCAACATAGCCGTTAGTTGCTGCAGACCCTTCCCCACAACTTCCATGGAAGCAGGTAAAGATTCTCAGGGGACTATTTCATATTTGAAATATCTGTCTAGATGAAGGCTGCAGGTCATGCCCAGGAAAACCCAGCGGCATGGTATGCCTGTGAAACATCAGCATCCTTTGTGTCATGTGTCCATGTACCTCTTTGTAAAAAGAAACCTGTTACTTACCAAGGAGCAAAAATACTGTGTCTACAGGCCAGTTATATCAGCCATAGTTTATACAACCTTCTACTAACTATGTAATTCCTTGCCACCTGCTGTCACCTCCAGAATTTCCTGGAAGAGGGAAAATGAAACTTAGCCTCTGAGAGATGATATGTCAAAGCAAAATTCTACATCCTGGGAGCATGGCCAACCTCAGGTGGATCCACAGCAGAAGCCAAATTAAAAAATCATGAGACTGGCATAAAAGACTGAGAGTGAAGCTATACAATAAATAGTTAATTTTGTCTGTGCCTACACTCCCCCAAATGGCCATTTCGAAGATTACTAACGAGGTGCTGAAATACATATTCAGCGCCTCATTAGTGTGGCAGTGGCCGCGGCTCTTCGAAATTGCTGCTTTTCGCTGCCGCGTGGCTCATCCAGATGGGGCTCCTTTTTGAAAGGACCCTGGGAACTTTGAAATCCCCTTATTCTTATCTGCTGATAGGAATAAGGGGATTTTGAAGTTCCCGGGGTCCTTTTGAAAGGGAGCCCCATCTGGACGAGCTGTGTGGCAGTAAAAAGCAGCAATTTCGAAAAGCCACAGCTGTTGGCATGCTAATGAGGCACTGAATATGTATTTCATGGCCATTGAGAAGATTTGGGCGAATGTAGACGTAGCCTCTGTGTCTCTTTATGCGTCTTTCATTTCAGAGCCTTGAGGAAACTCTCAGGTCATGTCTTCAGCCTTTTCTCTGAAAACTTGATATCTTGAAACACTTTTTACAAGAAAGTTCTGGGTCTATCTGCACTCCATGGGCTATGTTGACATAGCCATGCCAAGACAGTCCCCAGCTTATATGCAGCCGACATACACAGAAGTTTTTCTATTAGCTTGACAACAGCATTTGCCTATATAAAATGCTCTTAAACTCATAGCTTCAGCAGGCATTCCTAGCAGTCAGAGCGGTGGCACTTTTAGACCAGGATTCAGAGATCTGGGTCAGAGCTGGGGTCAGGAATCTGGGAGCAAGCCAAAAGGCAGGTCTCCAGGACCAGACGGTATTCACCCAAGGGTTCTGAAAGAACTCAATGTGAAATTGCGGAGTTATTAACAGTGGTTTGTAACCTATCCTTTAAATCCGCTTCGGTACCCAATAACTGGAAGACGGACAATATAACGCCAATATTTAAAAAAGGCTCCGGAGGAGACCCTGGCAATTATAGACCGATAAGTCTAACATCAGTACCAGGCAAATTAGTAGAAACAATAATAAAGAATAAAATTGCAAGGCACGTAGAAGAGCACGAATTGTTGGGCAAAAGTCAGCATGGTTTCTGCAGAGGGAAGTCGTGTCTAACTAATCTATTAGAATTCTTTGAAGGGGTTAATAAACATGCGGACAAGGGGCACCCAGTGGACATAATATACCTAGATTTCCAGAAAGCCTTTGACACGGTCCCACACCAAAGGCTTTTATGTAAATTAGGCGGTCATGGGATAGGAGGAAAGATCCTTTCATGGATCGGGAATTGGTTAAAAGACACAAAACAAAGGGTTGGAATAAATGGTAAATTTTCACAATGGAGGAGGGTAACTAGTGGTGTTCCCCAGGGGTCAGTCCTGGGACCGATCCTGTTCAACTTGTTCATCAATGATCTAGAAAATGAGGTAAGCAGTGAGGTGGCAAAGTTTGCAGATGACACCAAGTTGTTCAGGACAGTCAAAAGCAAAAGGGATTGTGAAGAACTACAAAAAGATCTCAGCAAACTGAGTGATTGGGCAGCAAAATGGCAAATGAAATTTAATGTGAGTAAGTGTGAGGTAATGCATGTTGGAAAAAATAACCCAAATTACATGTGCAACATGATGGGGTCAAATTTAGCTACGACAGATCAGGAAAGGGATCTTGGAGTTATAGTGGATAGTTCTCTGAAGACATCCACGCAGTGTGCAGTGGCAGTTAGTAAAGCAAATAGGATGTTAGGAATTATTAAAAAAGGGATAGATAATAAGACAAAAGATATCATACTTCCCCTATATAAAACTATGGTACACCCACATCTTGAGTACTGCGTGCAGATGTGGTCTCCTCACCTCAAAAAAGATATATTGGCATTAGAAAAGGTACAGAAAAGGGCGACTAAGATGATTAGGGGTTTGGAATGGGTCCCATATGGGGAGAGGCTAGAGAGACTGGGACTTTTCAGTTTGGAAAAGAGGCGATTGAGGGGCTATATGATAGAGGTATATAAAATCATGAATGGTGTGGAGAAAGTGAATATAGAAAAATTATTTACCTTTTCCCATAATACAAGAACTAGGGGACACCAAATGAAATTGATGGGTAGTAGATTCAAAACTAATAAAAGGAAATTTTTCTTCACACAGCGCACAGTCAACCTGTGGAACTCCTTGCTGGAGGAGGCTGTGAAGGCCAGGACTCTATTAGGGTTTAAAAAAGAGCTTGATAAATTTTTGCAGGTTAGGTCCATAAATGGCTATTAGCCAGGGGTAAAGTATGGTGCCCTGGCCTTCAGTACAAGGGCAGGAGATGGATGGCAGGAGATAAATCACTTGATCATTGTCTTCTGTTCTCCTTCTCTGGGGCACCTGGCATTGGCCACTGTCAGCAGACAGGATACTGGGCTGGATGGACCTTTGGTCTGACCCAGTATGGCCGTTCTTATGTTCTTATGTTCCTTGTCAAAGACTTTAAGGGTGGATGGGTCCATCACACTCATCTGGTCTGATGTCCTGCACATTACAGGCTACGGAACCCTATCTATCCACCTCTGTAATGAACCCACAGTCTCTGACTGGGTTACTGCAGTCCTCAAGTCACGATTTAAAGAGGTCAGGTTGTGCTGCCAGAAGCTGCCACTGGTCAGAAAAAAAAAAATCAACACTTAAGCCCCATGAAGTACCTGGTACCTTGGTCTTGTTCAACCCCTCTCCACTCAGCGGGTGTTTCCATGTATTATTTCCTGGATGTAGCATAACAAAGCAGCAGAAATGTAGCATTTTTAAAGACTAACAAAATGATTTATTCGATGATGAGCTTTCGTGGGCTAGACACGTTTCAATAGCTTGATCTCATTTCCAATACAGACTGACATTTATAAGTACAAAGGACCAAAAAAAAAAAGTGCTACATTTCTGCTGTTTTGTTTTGTTGGAGTACAGACTAACACAGCTACCTCTCTGGATCTAGCATGAGGGTCATATTATCTAAGCTGGACACCGTGGTGGTTCCTGGCTGCATTTCGTAGTCATGGAGGTCTGTCCCCCATCACTGGCTGGTTCTGAGGGCCCTCATACTCCAAGAATGGAGAAGACACTTAGGTTTGAATGGAAACACTGGGCACCCTTAAGCACCACCAGCAGATATGGCCCCAAAAGCCCAGGACTCCTGTCAAATCCCCACATACCTGAACAAAGGCCTGGGAAAGGGGCAAGGGGTAGGAGGTGGTTACACTGTCTACGAAACTCAGGGACTCCGTCATTCCTCTGGGGAATCCACATTACAGGCTCTTGGCTTTTTATCTCCTGAGCAATGCCAGAGCAGCCATGCCCCAAATGCCAACATCAGAGGAAACGTTCTTGGCCCTCTCCATATTTAGCTCTGGTGGTAGCAATGGAAGCTTGGAAGGAGGGCTCAGAGGAGGTTGCTTTCTGACTTAACCAATCTGCCATTGCCAGGAGAACCAAAGTTGATGTCCATGGATGGTTACATGCAGGGCAGCCTTTCACCTCCATCCTGACAGATATTCAGCAGAGAGGTTTCTCCCCTTGGGCTGAGTTACACAGAAAGATGCTACCAACACCACTGTCCCCTCGTGCAGGGCTGAGCAAACATTTTACTTCAGGCTCCACTTTTCATCCCTGCAATTAGCAGCTCCTCCCCCCCGCCAACCTGTCTAATGTCATCCAAATGGATGGAAATTTTGGTTATGTTCACAGAAAAGCTGCAACGTTTCAGCCTGTGTAAGAAAATAAGTCTCTAGACTGTAAAAGTTTTATTCATTGGGGTATAAATGTGAATACACACAGAAAAGCCATAATGCTTTCCAATTCTGAATGAGATGGCCGTGCCTGAGACCCAGCAGCTAATTATGCTGCACTCCCTTATGAAATGTTATGGGGCCCGACCCCCACTTCTGACCCCCACATTGTACACCCCTGCCCTAAAAGGCATCCAAACTAGTTTGCCTCACTGTGTCCTAGCACTGCCTACACCTTGGGGCTCGCAAAGCAAAGCAGCGGGGTGACAGAATTAATTTAGGGTTAATGCTGTTTTTCCTTTGAAGCCTAAGAGTAGCAAGGCTGGGCAGGGGGTTCAACTGGGATGAACTAGAAAATCTCCTGCAATAGTTGCTGTGACTTTACATACATACACACACAGGTACAGCCGTGTTGGAGACATGAGGGAGGACAGCCAGGAGACCTGGAAAGAGGTGGGTGACCAAGAAGGATTATTTGAAGGGTTGCGTAGGTGGGAAGTGGTGCTGTTAGTCTTGTGTGTGAGGATGGTTGGAAGGGAGATAAGTTTAACTGCTCTCTTTGACCAAGGCTTTGCCATCTGACGTTGGTTCACAAGCTGCAACATGTGCGATCTCACAATCACAGCTAGGCAACAACAAAAAAGAAACAATAACTGTTTGCTGAACATTTTTCTGTTTTTTATTTCCACCCCCAAATTTAATGGGAAAATGTTTACATTTTTTGAGTGAAAAATCCAAACAAGAAAATGTTATCAGGTACATTTTTGTTCCCAGCTAAAAAAATAAAAATGAGAATCAAATATTTTTACAAAGCATATCTTTATGGAAGATTAAATTTTCAGGTTTTTGTTTCAGGGCTATTTTGTTTTATACTGAAATAACAGAAAATATAGAGCGAAATAATTTTTTTTCAAAAATTACATTTTTGTTTTAAAAGTGATTTTCCATTGTAGAAAATATCGTAACAAAACCTGCTGACTGGCTCTACGCACATGCCCAGAGAGAGCACATTCTGTGCTGGGGAAATCCTACAACTTACCGTACATAAAAGTTCAACAAGGACAAGTGCAGAGTTCTGCACTTGGGACAGAAGAATCCCAAGCCTTGTTCCAGGCTGGGGACTGACTGGTTAAGTAGTAGTGCATCAGAAAATGACTTGGGGATTGCAGTGGAGAGGTGGGTATGAGTCAACAGTGTGCCCTTGTAGCCAAGAAGGTGCATTAGGAGGAGCATTTCCAGCAGATCTAGCAAAGTTATTAGTCTCTTCTGTATGGCACTGGTGAGGCCAAGGCCGTATTACTGTGTTCAGTTCTGGGACCCTCAGTATAGAAAGGATGTGGATGCACATCAAGGATGCAGCGGAGGGCAACCAAAATGACTGGGGGACTGGAGCACACAAGCTATGAGCAGAGGCTGAGGGATCTGAGCTTATTTAGTTTACAGAAGAGAAGACTGAGGGTCGATTTGATAGCAGCCTTTAGCTTCCTGAAGGGGGGCTCTAAAGAGTACAGAAAGAGGCTGTTCTCAGTAGGGGCAGATGGCAGAAGAAGGAGCAATGGTCTCATGTTACAGAGGGGAAGGTCTAGGTTGGATATTAGGAAAAATCTGTTTCACTAGGAGGGTGGTGAAGCACTGGAATGTGTTACCTAGAGAGGTGTTGGAATCTTCATCCCTAGAGGTTTTTAAGTCCCATTATTTCAAAGTCCTGGCTGG
Organism: Carettochelys insculpta; assembly: GCF_033958435.1. NCBI lineage: Eukaryota > Metazoa > Chordata > Testudines > Carettochelyidae > Carettochelys > Carettochelys insculpta. Next base: position 10,823,418 of record NC_134137.1, on the reverse strand, counting down.
GATTCTTTAGTTAGGGTTGGTCCTGTTTTGGGCAGGGGGCTGGACTTGATGGCTTCCTGCAGTCTCTCCCAACCCTGGGATTCTATGGTTCTGTGATTTAAAAGAAGGTTCTAAAATTAGGCGTGACATGGAGAATTGCAAAGCAATAGCATAGAAAACTACAGCATTGATTGCGGCTTTTAAAATAAAATAGAGGAGCTCAATGAGTTTAGGAAACATAATAAAAACCTTGTGCCAAACAGAGTTTATGAACCCCCAGAAAGAAGAATCAAAGTATCTAAATCACTGGTGGCTTTAGCTATTATGGATCTATTTCATGTGGAAGGTGCATAGATACTGTGATGCTGGGATGCATTCCAACAGTCTAGCAGGGTGTGTGCATGGAAGTTTTTAATTGCTTACGCAGCAATGCTGGGAGTCATGGTAATAGGCAAAAGGATTTGGGATTTCTGATGCAATGAGAAAATTTGCCTTTAACTGGCATTACTGACACTGGATAGTACAATTTGTGTGATGGGAATGTTAAAAAAACTGGTCACAGCTTTCTTTGGAAGTAAAAGAGGTGTGTGTGTGTGTGTACTTGTTTAGGAAGTAAAAGAGGGGTGTGTGTGTGTGTGTGTGTGTGTGTGTGTGTGTGTGTGTACTATTATGATAAAGAAACTGTTCCCAGTTTTTAGAGTTGCTAGTAATTGAGCAGCACAGGGTCATTACAGTACAAGGACCAACATGCTCACTGATAGCACCCAGGACGGGGTACCGCTGTACGATCATTGGTGAGATCGACTCCAGATACCTCCCCACCCCAGCCTGTCCTGGTTTCAATATTTTAAAGAGATGTTGAGAAATCGGAGCAGGTGCAGAGAAAAATGGAAAAAATTATTCGAGGGCTAGAAAAATGTCTGAAGGTGAGAAAAGTAATGAGCTCAATCTGGGTAGGTGCAATGGAGTTCAGTCTAAATCATAGATAGAAAGATAGGAAGGGGTGGATAGGGATAGATAGACAGGGGTCAAACTTTTCATTGTTCACATCCTTAATGATGCAAAAACAAGAAGTTCTGTGGCACCTTACGGATTAACAGGTATTTTGGAGCCTATGCTTTCATAGGCAAAGACCTGCTTCCTCAGTTGATGTTCTTGATTACAGCTGTGGAGACACCACCTGTAATTTGTAACGATCAAACAGCTGCAGATCTGATTCATTTTTCCATGTACATATCCCAGGCTCGATTCAGCTCTGGTACAGCCCGCTGCAAGAACAGTAGAAGGGCAAGGGCTGATGAGAGAGTAGCCAGGGCTGTCTGCTGTCTCTGGGTCGTTAGCTTGTGACCACAGCCCTCACCCTCCTCTTACCTCCGGGTATGGTGCAGGATCCTCATAAGAAGCTCCTAGTTCCCCTGATTTCAGTTGGTTCATGTAGCTGGCTGGAGAAAGAGAGCAGAGCATGGATGTCTCTGTGCCCTACATGCCCCATCTGCCAGTACAATTGTGCCTGTGGTCCGCAGCTGAGATCGTGGTCTTACTGTGCTAACCGCTGCAAAGGCGCATTTGTGTGTAAGGGGAAATTGAGGCACGGACAGGGGAAATGACTGACACAGAGTGACCGAGCAGATCAGTGGCAGACCAGGACAGCTGATTCATTGCCTAGTAGACCAAGGGCGCCAATTAGGTGTGGGAACCCTGTGTTTTGTTTACAAACAGGTGGAGTGATTAAAGAAAGACAAGGCTGCTTGAAGACCCTTCTGGAAAGTAACTAGCCTTTAAACAGGAGTGACGGCAGGGTTGTCAGCTCTCATGGTTTTGTCATGACTCTCGTGAGAATTATTGTTTTCCTTAAAATTCCAGTGTGACAGACCCTGTCATGCATTATGGATAATGGGTTATGAATATAAATATGAATAACTCAGACATGCTTTAGACCAGGGTTTCCCAGACTTTACATAGATAGTTGGAACCTGGTTTTCTTCAATACCTTTTTCTGCAGCCCAAAAATATAAATGTATATAAAAATGAATGAAAAAATAAATAAATTTTCACGTTTATAATTTATTCAGCGTAATAATAGTACATAATAATATAAATGTTGATATAAAATATTTAATTGCCTAACTTATTTTTATTATACTAAGTACAATTTAACCAGTAGAATTTTAACAAGAATATGTGAAATGTACCAAATTAATAGGATCATGTGCAATTATTTGTATATTTTCTAAGGACTGGTATTTTTTTTCCAAGGACCCATATTGGGCCACGGACCACACTCTGGGAAATGCTGCTTTAGCCAAATTACCTCTTGGTTTACATAGTAAAAAATTCTGGATCTGTCAGTTCTGTTTTTGTGCATGTATCATTTTTGTATTTGAAGTTAGGAGTTTAGGTTACATGTTTGTATTTCAAATGCTTGTTTCTGTGAAGACCTGAACGGGAGGTGCAGCTACCCTAGTGTGAGAAGATGGCTTGCTCGGGGTGTAGCTATACTTGACTTACTGAAGGTCTTAATGGATACCAGTCCAAATCTGAGGAGCTTTGCAGTGTACATTCAGATTGGCAGATAGGCAAAGGCTGGCTGACAAAAAGGACATGGACAGGTGATGTGTTCACGTGACAATCTCCACCTTGGAGTGTACATTTACACAAAGAGGAAAGTGGAATTTCCTTCATGGGGAAAGATCGAAAGAGGGCCAAGAGGACCTTTTTGGTTTTCAGATTATCTTGGAATCTCTCTGGGACACCCTAAGATGGAGGTAAAGCTTTACAGTGAATTGGAGACCCAGGTCAGGGTAAGAACCTTTCTGACCTGAAGCTTTCTCCTGATTAAAGATGGGCTGTTTATGTAAGATCTCACATGTTGCTAGATTCTTTGTAGACTAGCACTAGCTGTGCATTTTCTTTTTATTTGCTCTGCCTGTTTTACTTATAACCAATTCAAAGCTGCTGTTTTTGCTTAATAAAAACTCTTTTGTTTCTGATCAAGCCCAGTATAAGGGATCTTTACCCAGGGAGGGCTGTCACTGTGCACATATCCCTTCCATTGATAAAGGGGGCTTATGTAATGTCAGTGGCATGATCATCATTCCAGGGAACATGCCAAGGTGGTGTTCCCTGTCACATCTGGTTTCTGGAGAGAAGTGGTATGGGATGAATTTAGCCTTCTTCGTTAAAGGAAATGAAGTTACTAGCTCTCATGGCCATGGAGAAAGCTTCAAAATGAAACTCCAGTGCATGTTAAAGTTTCAAAAAGCAAAATGTAACACATCCCATACCCACCACATCTCTTATTTTTAACAGTAACAGAGAGGAAGCCGTGCTAGTCTATACACGATCAGAACAAAAAGCAGTCAAGTAGCACTTTAAAGACTAGCAAAATAATTTATTAGGTGAGCTTTCGTGGAACAGACCCACTTCTTCAGACCATAGCCAGACCAGAACAGACTCAATATTTAAGGCACAGAGAACCAAAAAGAGTAAGCAAGGAGGACAAATCAGAAAAAGATAATCAAGGTGAGCAAATCAGAGAGTGGAGGAGTTGGGGGGGAAGGTCAAGAATTAGACTGAGCCAAGTATGCAGACAAGCCCCTATAGCGACTCAGAAAGTTCCCATCACGATTTAAACCAAGTGTTAATGTGCCGAATTTGAGTATAAAAGCCAGCTAGGCCGCTTCTCTTTCCAAAATGACTGCTTTTTATTTTATTATTTTTAAGTGATTTCATTGTATTAAAGCCAACTTCATGATTTTTCGTGATCCTTATTCTTGGTATTTGACCGTTTAGGGCTGGCAATGAAATGGAGGAGGGGAAAGTGATCAGGAACAGTCAGCATGGATTCACCAAGGGCAAGTCCTCCCTGACCAAGCAGATTTACTTCTATGATGAGGTGACTGGCTCTGCGGACATGGGAACGTCAATGGATGTGGCATACCATGACTTCTTCCCCTCCTGTGCAGCCAGGAGCTTGCTCAAAGCCATGCAGCTTGTGATTCAGAAAAGACCAGCTAATGCTAACCAACCACCACCTAAACGGTAGAACTCTGTAGCTTCATTTATTTATTAATGACACTGTTGTAAGTAGGACTATTCGTATCACTGGCACTCGGAACGTTGATAGAGGTCAAAAGGTCAAATTTCAGCACTCCGCCTTGGAAGGGGAGGTGGAGCACTGGAATGCGTTGCCTAGAGAGGTGGTGGATTCTCCTTCCCTAGAGGTTTTTAAGTCCCAGCTTGACAAGGTCCTGGCTGGGATGACTTATTTGGGGTTGATCCTGCTTGAAGTAGGGGGCTGGACTCGATGACCTCCTGAGGTCCCTTCCAGCCCTATGATTCTGTGATTTTATAAGTCTTCAGAAATCCCCTGAAGAGCTTAAAACTAAATATCTGAGGCTCCCCCACACCGCTCTGCCACACACCGCTCACTGCCTCGTCCTACTTTTCCGGACCTCGGCTTGTCTAAACTCTTCCACTCTGTAAAGTCTAGACTCTCTCCTCATACCAGCTACTGTCATCTCCCCTCACCAGCTGTGGAGAGGCGCGGTCTCGTCTCTGAGAGCTCTGAGGAAGGAGCGAATAGGGTATTTTCTCTTGTAGTGTAAGCATAAACCATAAGTGCGGTTAGATGAGTGAGCTGTATTGGAATAGTCAGTTAAGCTGAGGGCTTATTTCCTGCTGGAACACCACGGAACGGCATTCCACCGCCTTTCCTCCTGACGCCGCCATTTTGGAAGGTGGCTGGGCAGCTCCCAGCCGCTTATGGAGACCACCTTGTCGGATACACTTCCCCTTCGCCTGTGGAGCAACAGAAGAGCAACACACTCACGGCGCCCGTCCTGCCGCTCCGTGCGCGCACCCCACCACTTGGCGGGACAGGTGTGTTGGCCGTGGAGGAGGTGGCCCCCAGCACTGTGTCCCTGACATGGCTTCTGCAGCTCTACTGGGAGCCGCATAACTCCTTCGGCCCAGGTGTGGCTGCTGTGGCTCGGCCTGGAGTGGGATGTCCACGTCAGCCCCGGAGGCCTGACGTGATGCCTTTATCCCCAGCTCCATCAGCAGCTCCAGTGAGTCAGGCTGAATTACAGGAGTGGGGTAGGCTGGGGTTGCCTGGTTCTGGGGGTCTCTGGTTCTGGGGGAAGGGAGCGGGCATTGATTTAGAGCAGGGGGCTGGGACTGCAGGGCATGTTTAGCCTGGGGACAGGAGAGGGTGGTTTGGGGCTGCAAGGGCTGGTTAAGCCTGGGGTGGTTTGAGGCTGTAGCAGGGGTTAAGCCTGGGGTCAGCTGTGGCTGTGGGCATGGGGGTTCAGTCCGGGGCAGGAGAGGGTGGTTTAGGGCTCTGGGAGGGGTTGTAATGCCTGGGGGCCAGAGGGGGAAGTTTGGGGCTGCAAGTGGGGGGTTAAGCATGGGAGGGGAGTGGTTTGGGCCTGAGTTCCTGCACCCTTTTTTGTTGAAAACCCCCCCACTAATTAAGCTAATTTGGGTTGTAATTGGATACTTTGTACCTCAACACCCTTCAGTCTGTATCTGTTATATCTGAGTCTTTGTTTGCTTGACACCCTTATGCCGGGAAATAAGCAAACCATACATGCAGCTAACAGTGTTGCCTGTGTGATCTCTGGGGATCTTGAGAACCACCTTAAATTCAAGGCATATCCTTCTGGCTGAAAGTTAACTGAGAAAAAGGTGTGAACCTTTAATCTTTAAATCAGATTGGTGAGCTAACCCAAGTTAATAATCCCATCGTCAGCCCCCCGGTTAACAGTGCACAGGACCTGTTCTTCCACAAGACAATGATGGGGACTCAGATCGTCCAGCCCTAGTGTCCACCGAATCCAAACCAGGACTCCAATCCAGCTCAGCCTCTGTTCTGTCTCCATTTTGCTCATTAACAGCCCCAGTGGCTTTGTTAGTCCCAGTATAGAAAGGATGAGGATTCACTGGAGTGGGTCCAGCAGTGGGCAACCAAAATTATTAGGCGGCTGAAACACATGACTTATGAGGAGAGGCTGAGGGATCTGGGCTTATTTAGTCTGCAGAAGAAAAGAGCAAGGGGGGATCTGACTTCCTGAAGTGGCATTTGAAAGCCAATGGAGAGACAATGTTCTTAGTAATAATGGGTACAAGGAGTAATGGTCTCGAATTACAGTGGGAGAGGTCTAGCTCGGATATTAGAAAAACTATTTCTTTAAATAGGAGGGTGGTGAAGCACTGGAATGTGTTACCTAGAGAGGAGGTGGAATCGCCATCCCTAGAGGTTTTTAAGTCCTGATTTGATAAAGTCCTGGGTGGGAGATTTAGTTGGGATTAGTCCTGCTTTGGGCAGGGGGCAGCACTCAGCTTCCCTCAGCCTCAGCTCCCTAGCCTATTCAAGATCTCTGCCTAGGCCACCAACCTGTTGGAACGATGCCATGAACTTCCACAGCATTGTTTCTCTGTCTTGAACATAGTTTAACGCATATTCAGTTTATAGCAAGTCTGTTACCCCAAAGGATTCCACAATGACGATTATAAAACGCTGACCTTGTTTGTATGGAGTCAGTTCAGAAACACAGTATTGTTTTATGCCTTGTCTTGTTGCACAGTCTGCTGGGGACCCCTACAACAGGATGCTCCAGGCGAAAGAATGACTGCCTGGGAGATCAGCTTGTGGAGAATCAGCATTTGAATTGGTTTGACTCAGCAGTTTCACTTTTACTTCTAATGTTCTTTCTTCCCTCGGTGTTTGCCTCTGTGTGTGTGTGTGTGTGTGTGTGTGTACATGCACGCATGCTCCTATAAAGGAACATTACTTTTGCTGTATTAAAGCGCGTATGCAGTTAACATCCACAAATCCGCCTCATTGTTCTCCTTCAAATGCCTCTGGACAACTGCTCTTGGCCGTGATGCGGACAGATGACTTGCCAATGGGGAGGCAGCGGTGTGTCTCTGCCAACCCACATAGTCTCCTTGCACTTGCCTTCTCTGCTTGCTGTATTGTCTCCTGTCTTACACTTAGATTCTAAGTTCCTCAGGGCATGAGACCATCCTCTTACTATGGCTTGTTGCACAGCACTTCATGCACTGTTCTGTAGCTAGGGCCTCTGGCTGCTACTGCTACCCAAATGATTGGGCCATGTAAAACTTTGCAGAAAATATGTTGAATATTCACCTATTCCCTCCATACCCTCTGACTGTCTATATCTATCTGTAATCCTTCTGCCAGGTGGAACCAGCACCAATTGGGACCAGATTCCAGCTCTTGGGGGTCCTCTCCATCCATCCCACACAGAACTGGCTTGACCTCCTACCCAGGAACCTGGGAAATGCCCACCCCACCCCTGGGTGCCTCTGAGAGACCATACTTCCCCTCTGGCAGGTACAGAGTCTGAGCATAGAAAAGAAACTTTTAATACAAGGGAGGGAAGTAACTTGGCATTAATTTTTGAAAACACCACAATGAGAGTTCATAAACATGAACCATGAGTACAAGTCCCACCCAAGAAGGTTGGACAATGTCCTTTTCCTCTCCCTTTCTTAAATCCAGCAATCTAAATGCCCTCTTCACATCCCTAATCCTTCTCAGCACTCCTCTTGCAGTTGCTGCCCTGTGTTGGAGCGACCCAGAGCTCAGAGAGGCATCCACATATTTCACCTCCCACCTTGACTGGGGGAAGGTAAAGAGGTGTCTTACTCACTCCACTGGTCACTGGAGCTATGTCTACACAGCAGCATTATTTTGAAATAAACTATTCTGGAAGAGATTTTCTGGATTTGCTTAGTTTGAAATAATGCACCTGCACACAAAGTGCATGTTGAAATAGCATTGAGCCATTTCAAAAAAGAGCGTCTAGACACAATAGAGTGTATTTCAGAGTAAAGCTCTTGGACGCACTATAGCTTATTTCAAAATAGCCTCTATTCTCTGTCTACACCATCTTTACCCAGAGCTGTGGTTAACCGGTGGCTGCATTGCACAGCAGTGAGGGAGGGGTGGGCCCCATTTTATTAGCAAGTGGGACGCTGGTAGGCGTCATCAGATGCCACTGATGTGGTGTCCTTCTGGATATCTTGCTCTATCAAATCTTGATAGCTGTTTGGCTGTATCAATGTGCTCCCTCTGTATGTTGCCCTGGGCTCTACACAGATTTCCAACCCAGCAAACTCCTGGAGAATGCCCCCCCATGCCCCTCACTTACCACACAAGCAGATGAGGTACAAAGGTGATTGGCCAGTTTTCCTGTCAAACAAAAGAGTTTCCAGTTCCCCAGGTCAGATGTCTACAGTTCTGTTAGTACATGAGAGCCCCATGACCATGGACCAGCTCAGTCACTGGTGGGACTTTCCACTGCTCTGACACCAGACCAAGATGGCTCTTCTGAGATACATCTTTACATACAGATACAAATAAGTTACACATCACTCCTGACATATCAGGATGCCACCCCCAGATGTACCTTGGTGCCACTCATTACCTTATCTGAGTTGGTTTGATCAAAACATCCCTATCCATCATGTGGACACTCAGACCCTACCCTTAGGATGGGTCATTTTGTTCTAGTTGTTTATGGGTGTGTGCTGGTTTCAGGGTTTTCTAGGACTACCCTAGAATGTGTTTGAATGACTTGCACTGAGTACCTCTTTAGCTGTGTGTGGTTTTGCAATATCAGGCTGGTCTTGTCAGATTATGTGGGTCGCTTGCTCACAGCTCAACTCTGCTTTATGTTAGCAAAGTTTTGACAACTTTCTCCTTGGTCTTAGGACTCACTCAAGATGTAATATTGGAGGTTATCTGGCACTGTAATCTGGGCATTGATGAGATAGCCAAATCAGGGCAAATTGCTTAAAACAGGGTCACTTACAACCCAAGATGAGGGATCCTCCACTATAAGGCACCAAGCCAGTTGTGAAGAGTCTTCTGTCATCACTCCACTGGCTGGGAAGAAGTCAAACAAACAATTCTCTCAGACAGTCCCGCCTCCCTTGTGCTGCAACCAGTACCCCCTCCTTGCGCAGATGAGAGGCTACACAAACCAATCTCACCAAATCCAACAGGTTCTTCCAGTCCCAAAGGACCAGCCACATTCCCAGGTCAATGTATACCTCAGATCTTACCAGAAGAGCATGCTGTGCCGATCCTTTAAAATCTAAAATCTAAAGGTTTATTAATAAAAGAAAGAAAGACTAGGTTGAGAGTAAATTGTTAAAGTAATTTAATTACATACACTAGTCACAAAGTTCTTGATGCAGGCTTGCAGCTGTGGTGGAATAAGCTATCTTAAAAGTCTTTGGAATATATCCTATGTTAGGATGGGTCAGCAATCCTTTCGTATTTATAGCAGAGCTGCTTCTGAAGTGATGAGACAAAATGAAGACAAAGACAGAGGAACCTCTGAGTTCCCTTTATACCCTTACCCCTGTGGAGGGAATTCCATTGCTCCTCCCTGTGTGGATGCATGTCTGAGATGGAGCCTGTCACACACGCAGGTCACCTGTCCATGCCCTTATTTGAGACATTTGCCATTGCCTTTCTGCTGGGTTGCCCATTCACAGCCAAATTCCTCAGATGTGGATTGGAATCAAATATTGCTTCACCCAACCGGCAGCCCTTTCATGACAGGTTGCCACGCCTCCTATACTGGCCTCCCCATGAATCACCAGCTTTCATTAGACGCCTCACTTGGCCCACTTGGCAGAAGATTTGGTGCAAACCTAGGGCAGTGGTTGCAATAACAATCCAATAAAGTCCCACCAGGCCTGTGATACATGGGCTTACAATTCAGGCCCACTTCTTATAGTACTAGGCAATAACCCATTCAATCAGTTTTAAGCCAGACAGGCGTGTTTTGTATGTTTTGTTTCCTGTGTGGTGTTGATATAAAGCCAGCCATGTTTTCTCTGGCATCCTGGTGTATTGCAGAGTGTGTTCTTCTGCCCCCCACTTGGCATAAGCTCAAGTGTATAGTGCACACAAGGTCACACTGATAAGGGTGGGTTGGCTCTCGCTGCAAAATGTCATCCTCCATATACCCTGACCTCACACAAACTGTACATGTGAGGTCATGCTGCTGGGGGTGGAGACACACAGACCAAGGTCAGGACAAAGGAGGGATTGTCCTGTATTGTGGAGCCATGTCAGTGCCCACTGTAGATATTGGGTTCTGCTAAGATTCTTCTTTGGCCCAAGAGCTTAAAGACCCGTTCCCGGATCTGCCTGGTCTTCATGCCATAGACAATTGGGTTTAACATAGGGGGAACAATGAGGTACAAGTCAGCCAGCAAGACTTGGGTATGAGGAGCAAGGAGGTGCTCAAACTTATGCAGGTAAATAGAAAGGAGCCCTCCCATGTAGAAGAGCAGGATGACGCAGATATGGGAGCCACAGGTGCTGAAGGTCTTCAGCCGTGCCTGGTGAGATGATAGACATAAGACTGAGTGAAGGATCATGGCATAAGAGAAAGTGATGCAGATGGAGTCAGCCACCACTAAGGCCGTAGCCACGACAACACTGTGCAGGTCACTGACTTTGGAGTATGTGCTGGACAGCTCCACCACAGCCATGTGCTCACAGTAGGAATGAGGGATGACATTTGTTTTACAGAAAGGCAGACTGGTTAGAAGGCAGGTTAAGGGTGTCACCACCCCCATCCCTCTAGCAAGGGACATCAGCCCGATTAAGGCAATCTTTGTGTTGGTTAAGATCGTCTTGTATCTCAAGGGGTTGCAGATAGCCACATAGCGATCATACGACATGGCCAAGAGCACCCCCGACTCTACGACAGTGAAGGTGTGGATGAAGAACATCTGGATGAAGCAGAACTCATAGCTGATCTCTTTGGAATCCAGCCAGAGGATGCTCAGCATTTTGGGGACAACGGCAGTGGAGAAGACCAGGTCAATGAGAGCCAGCATGGAGAGGAAATAGTACATGGGCTCATGGAGGGTCTCATCCTGCTTTACAACGTAGAGCACAGCACCATTTCCTAGCAGAGCTATCACATACATGATGCAAAATGGGATGGCGATCCAGACGTGCTGAGATTCCAAGCCAGGGATGCCGGTAAGCAGGAAGGTAGCGGGGTTAGGGCAGGACTGATTGAAGGCTGACATGGCCTACAGCAGCCACGGATCAACTGACTCGCGGAAGTTCTTTCCCTGCGATAGAATAATTGAAAGTCTGGGATTTTTGCAGGGCTTGGTCAGTGTTCTCTTTAATCGTTTATGTCGATGTGTGGAATGCATCTTGTTCTGTATCCCGTCAGGGAGATGAGGTGTGACGCACCACCTCTATCATGGTGTGCATAACCAAATTCATTCTGCCCGCAGATGATCTGTGGTGGGGTGGAACTGAGAGGTTTGGAGTGCGGGAGGGATCTCAGGGTCGGGAGAGGTAAAGGCGCTGGTTGAGTTTGCAGAATCTGGTACGGGCTTGGTGATGAGGTGTTTGCAATGCACGAGGAGGCTTGAGGCTGGGGCAAGGGGTTTGCAGTGCAGGAATGGTTTCAGGGCAGGACGTCAGGGTGCGGGGGTCTGGACAGGAGTTAGGGTGCAGCAGAGGGCTCAATGTTAAAATGTGGGGCTGAGGAGGGAGAGATGATTTGGGAGGGGGCTCAGGGCTGGGGCAGTGGATTGGGGTTCAAGGTGCTCACCTGGGGCAGCTCCTGGCTGTTGTTGGGGAATGGGTGGCTCTGCGTGGTCCGTGCTGGTCCATGCTCACCTGCAAGCATCACCTCCCACAGCTCCCCTTGGCCATGATTGCCAGCAAATGGGAGCTGTGGAAAGCGGGAGGGGGAGCCTCTACGGAAGGGCAGTGCAGGAACAGAGCTTCTTGGTAATTGAGGTGAGCCAGCTCCTGCCCTTTAGGGGGTGCAGGGGGGTGAGAAATGGCAGTGTGCATAGCTGTGGGCTTCTCCAGGAAGGGTTGGCCCAGAACATAGGGGCTTTACAGACTTCAGCCCAGAGCCCCAGGCTAAGGGGTCCCTGTTACCCTGGGTTCCTGGGGTGCAGCTCCTAAAGGCCCTTTCTTAGACCTGGGGTGAGATGCTCCCTCTGGCCCCAGGAGGGAGCTGCCAAAGCCAGGGGAGAGGAGCGCTCCTCCGTTCCCAGCAGGCCAGCAGGGAACTGCCAGGAGAAAGATGTTCTAACTATCCTTTGGACTGACCTTCTGTATAACTCAGGGCACAGACCTTCTTCCAGGGACCCTGCTCTAAGCAGTTCGTCCCAGTGGTTAATCACCCGCACTTGTAAAGAGGAGTGCCTAATTTCCAATTTGAATTTGTCTGGCTTTAACTTCCAGCTTATGATTGTCGTTCTGCCAATGGATTAAAAAGTCCTCTGCTACCTGGACTTTCCAACCCATGAAGATATAAACCCTTAGTCAAGGCATCTCTTGATAAGCTGCACAGATTGTGCGCTCTTTACTTCTCTCACTTTCAGGCGTTTTCCCAACCCTCACATCATTTTTCAGGTTCTTTTCTGCACCTCTCTGATTTTTCAACATTTCTTTAAAATGTGGACACCAGAACCAGCTGGCAGTGTTCTAGTGTCAGTCTTCCTAGTGCTGTATACACCAGTAGAGTCACTGTCCTGATCCACATACTAATACCCTGTGCAAACAGACAAAGATCACGTTAATCCTGTTTGTTCCAGGGTGGACCACGATGCTAAGCCGTGCTGGGAAGTACCCCTACTCTGTCTTTGCCGGAAGCTGGACGTGGCTCCCAGGGGATGGGTCACTCATTGGTTGCCTTTTCTGCTCATTCGCTCTGAAGCACCTGCCACGGGCCACAGTCAGAAGACAGGACACTGGGTTAGATGGACCCAGTGTGGCTGTTCTGATATTCCTGTTTCTCATAATGGCATCCAAATCCACATTCCTTGTGTTGGGTGTTTCTGTGGACAAAAGTTCTCATTTGTGTGCTGCTGTCTCAGCAGTATCCCACCCTTAATGACAATGCTGAACTGTAAAAACAACAAGAAGTCCTGTGGCACTTTATAGACTAATGAATATTTTGGAGCATAAGCTGTCAGATGATGAAGCAGGTCTTTTCCCACGAAAGTTGATGCTCCAAAGTATCTGTTAGTCTATAAGGTGCCATAGGACTTCTCGCTGGTTTTGTGGATATGGACTAACACAGATACCTCTCTGATACCCCCCCCCACCACTTTACAACACTGCAGTGCTGAGTTGTTAGCAGACCTCAGATAGAGTTTACCTTTATCACCCGGTACCCCTACCCTTTCTGACTTCCTCAAGAGGCTGTAACCAGTGTTCTGAACATTCCCGTGGCATAAACCGTCCCAGAACATATCAGGAACGGAAATGAATCCCACGTCTTCTCAGCCATGACATCCCAGACCCCTTGTGCAAGGAAAACGTTTACTTCCATTTCACTCATCCCGGCACAGAGGCCTTTCTAACGAGTAGGTCTTGCCTCCTCTCCATCCTGTCCATTCGTATAACCCTTCACAGTCGCCTACCCGCTGGCCGTCCTTCCTCATGTCTCCGGCAGTGCTGTGCCTGGGTGTGACGTTGTAACGTCAGGGCAGACACTGCGGGAGTATTTATAATTCGTCTCCACTAGACCTCCTGGGATCTCTGCACCAGATGGAAGTCTCTGGTGACTCTGCCCTCTCCAGCCCTGCCCCTCTATGGCACTGATGGCAAAATGGTATTGACTGTAAATTCTCTCTCACCAGAGCCGTCCTGTCCATAGGACAGGTGGGGCAGCTGCCCCAGTCCCACACTTTCGGGGGCTCTGCAGCAGCTGCCCCACCTGTCTTATGGATGGCGGGGAGGGTTACCTGGGGCAGGGAACAGGTGGTGTGGGCAGGCAGAGCGGCAGCAGCCCCAGGGGATCGCCTCTCCTTGGCCTCCCCGCCTCCACATTCACCACGTGGCACGCTGCAGCACCCTCCCAGCCGACTGATTCCCACTTCTCCGTGGGCAGCTGGGAGGCCTCCGGCTGACCACAGAGAAACAGGGCTCAGTGCGCCAGAAGGGCGCAGCAGAGCATGGCGTGGTGAGTGCGAGGCAGGAGGGAGGTGGAGACTTGACTTCCTGTAGCTGGAGCTGCCCTCCACCACCTCCCCTGGTAATCTCTGGTCAGCCTGGTTAAGCAGGGTGCCTAGGGTCAGTGTGGGGGCGGAATGGGGAAGGGGTGAGGCCTGCTGCAAGGCAGGGGGCTGTCTGGGCCATTCACTTCTCAGGATGCCTGTGGTTCTCACGCTCCTGCTTTGGTGTGCTAGACCCTTGGTACAGAAGGAACTAGGACAGGGTGGGGCAAACTAAGCTAGCTGTTCCCATTAGGGGGTGGTGGTGTTGGCTGCATCTTTCTGTGTTACTTTTCCCTGGGGAAAATCTCTCTCCTGAATGTCTGTCAGGAAGGAGCCACGCACTACAGCAGGACCCACCTGAGCTCCTGTCAGCCGATGGCCGGGTAATGAGCGGTCTGTGAGCCTATTTTACATTTGAGTCTTTAGCTGCTAGAACGGCCCATCCCTTCGCAGCGGGCAGCCAAGATGTCTGACGGATGCCCCTGAGGTTCACCCGAGTCTTTAACTGCTAGGACAGACTGTCCCTTCACAGTGGGCAGCCAGTGAGGCTGACGGGTGCCCCAGGAGTCTGCTCCGTGGAGGCAGCACGACTCAGTGCCCAGCTGTTACTGCACCTTACCACTGACCAGGCTGAATAGAGCCAAACCAGCTAAGGTTCCATGTTTGTGTTTGGTCGAGTTACGGCAACTAGAAGGAGTCAGGCAGAAACTTAAACATGGTTACTATTTATTACAAAGCAGAAATGAAAATCTTAATGGTTACAGAATTATATAAAGTCTTAATGGTTACAGTTGCAGGAAAAGTTAGATAAAATCTTAATGGTTACACTGTAATTGCTCTATTTGCTTAGCTATTATATTAGAATGATACAAATGACATGTTAATTAGAGAAAGTTACCCATTTGAGGACCAGACGCCTCAGACTAAAGAGCTCTTACTATTAAATGTGCACAAAAAACATTGCAGGTATAATTCTCACCCCCGCGTCCTTCGACTCCGGCGTAGCCAAGGTCTTCGCTGAATCCCTTGGGAAGAACTGTACGAGGAAGGGGGGTCCCCTGGGACCTCGGGAGGCAATAACCATACCCGACCGGCAGGCACAGGAAATTGGAGCTCAGTTAGAGTAGGCTGCTGGGCCCCTCTTTATACCCCTTGGGACACGTAGGTTCTTCCTTATCTCAAGGTACCAATTGTTCTGGATCGTCTTTGTGACGCCGGCGCTTACAAGGCAGTTACACTTGTAAGGACAGAGATAACTAAATTCATAGAAATGAGGCAAACTTTCACATGGGCAGTAAAATTCCCCCTCCTGGGGCCAAAGTGTGGGCGGCTCAATTATCAGTACCAGCCAAGGGCAGCTTGAAGCCCCGAGGCCGACAGCGAGCCTGTTAGCCCCCTTATCTGTATTCTTCAGTCCAGCGCCATGCTGACATAGCACACCTGTGTTTGTGAGGCACCAGCAAACAGTGTGCTCTCAAAACATTCCAAGATTGTGCTGTTTCTTTGTGCCGTGTGCTCTGAGGCACTGAAGAGGGGCAGGCAAGACGGAGTAGAGCAGGGAGATTCTGTCTGGCTACAGCTCCCCGTCCAGCAGCCCGGTGTGAAAGGAAGCCCAGCACGTTACTGCTGATGGACCTCGAGCTTGGATCTCCTTGCAGTGTTCTACTGGCTGAGCCCGACAGCGACTCCTTGGAGGCCTGGCACACATCACACTCCATCACATCTACCCCTGCCCCTGCCCCTGCCCCAGAGCTTTCTTCACACACTGGAGGGGCTAAAAAGTGGAAGAGCCAAGAGCCTCCCCTGTGATATTGGCCTTTTGGGCTGGTCTGACCAGGGCCATTCATAGTGGGGGTAGTGGGGGAGGGTGCAGGCCCCAGGTCAATTCACCTGTGTTGGGGCCTTCTTTAACATTTTTATCCAGGTGAAATCTGGTTACAGTGAATTTCAAGGGCAGCTGCTGGTTTCAGGTTAAACATCGATAATGCCCAGCTGTACAGTTATCGTGTTGCAATATTGTGGCTTTTTTTATAACCATAATAAAGTTCATGTCATTAAAAAACCTCACTGATCACAATCAGTGTCACACAGCTTACACTGAAATCCACCTTTCTGGGCTTCCTTGTAGCAAGCTCTGCTATCAGATGATGGGAACCCAGGTTTGACGCTACTTTCTTCTCAATGGACAGCATGGTGAGTCCACCCAGCTTAGTTGCCTGTAGGTAGTTCTTAATGAGTGTTCATCTGGAAAAACCTTTGATCTTCTGAGCCACTGTGATGGGTAATTGTAAGCAGACCCCTGTCCGTCCTTGCTGTGTTTGGGAAGGCACTGTCAAGCGATTTAAGAAACTGAAGGGGTAGTACCTGGACCTCCACTTTCTCCCTTTGTCTCTGGGCCTGCTAGTGGTCGCTCTTGTAAGTGAGCTGGGGCATAGGTGTGTTAACATGCAGAGTTGGGGTGCAGTGGTGTAATATCATGGGTTTTCTGGGGCACACAGAGCATATCAAATCAGGGCAATTTGCTTATAGATAGGGCTACTTACAGCCCAAGGTCGAGGTCCTTCATTATAAGGCAGTGGTTCCCAACCCGTTCAGTAACATGCCACACTTCAATGAGGCAAACAATTCTGCGGTGCACCCATTTTTCTCAGCTCAATTGATTGCTCATAAACCTCACATGTACTTACAGTTCCGGTCTTACTAGAGAAGTTTGCAACACAGTTGTGCGAACAACAAGCCAAACCAGGATCAAATGCGTCAATGTTTCAGATCCACCATGGAACACAGTCTTAGGCAGTGAGCACAGACACATATTTAAAATCTGCTCCAGGGCCTGCTAGGGATGTTGAGTAGATAAGTAACCACTGAAAGCAGCTTCCCTCCCAGCCAGCCCACTGAAGCCTGGATGTGGCATTTAAACGGTGTCACAGCTCCAACAGGCTTCTGCCCTCCCTTTTTCCCCCTTGCCACAGAAGGGAGTGGCGGCGTGCTCCCTTCCAGGTTGTTCAGGCCAGGAAGCAGCATTTCAGCTGCCCCCCCGGCCCCAGCATGAATGGGGTCCTGTGAGGTCATCAATCTCCCCCTCCTCCCCAGCGGGGGCTCTGCAAAGAGCCACAGTGAGGGGAAATGGATGACATTTCACGGCATACTTGGGCACTTCTCGTGGCACACTGGGGTGCCGCGGCACGCTGGTTGAAAACCACTGCTCTAAGGCTCACCGTATCAGTCACAAAGAGCACGTCTATTTGCCATACTGGCTATCAGGAAGTTACATGAGCAACCCCTTCAGACAGTGCAGTTTCTTCTGCCGCATCCAGTACCCCTCCTTACTCAGATGAGAGGCTATGAAAACCAGTCTCACCAAATCTGAGCACATTCTTCCAATCCCAAAGGACCAGCCACTTTCCCAGGTCAATTTAGCCTTCAGATCTTACCTAAAAGAGCACGCTGTGCCAATCCTACTTCATCTAACATCTAAAGATTTATTAACAAGAAAGAACAGCTTGAGCATGAAATGGTTAAAGATATTGCATTACGTACACTAATGTAAGTTTCTTTGTGCAGGCTTGCAGACGAGATGGAACAGACCAATAGCTTGAAAGTCTCCAGAGTACATCCTTCGTTTGGAAGGGTCATCGGTCCTTTTGGGCTACATTCACAGCAAAGATGCTCCTGATGTGATGACCTGGAATGAAGACCAAGATGGAGGAAACCCAGGGCCTTTTTTCTTATCTTGCCCATGTAGAGGGAATTCCTTTGTTCTCACTGTTGGCAGGTACCTCCCAGAATGGAGCTTGTTAAATGAGAAAGTCACCTGTCCAAGTCCTTTTTAGGTAATCAGTCCTCGCCTACTGGCTGGTATGGCTGTTCGCAGTGAAGTCCCTCATACGTGGATTGTCTTCAACTAAGGTCAAGTACTCCGCTTAACTAATTACCCTTTCACAATAGGTGGGCACAGCCTCCTGCTGAGGTCTCCCAGAAGCAAACATTTGACATATAAGTACAGCACCAATACTTGTAACTTCAAATACAAAAATGATCCATGCAAATGAGCAGCATGCACAGAAATGGCCTATCATCAGCTTTCAACAGACACCTCACTTGGTCCACTTTGCACAAGATTCGGTAAAATATAAAACAGTGGTTGTAACAATGTTTGGAATGTTCATCTCAAAATCCGACAACGTCACAACTGGGGGGTGCAGCAGAGCACAGGAACAAAGCGTTCAGGGGACTGGGGGTGCCCTGGAAGAGCTAGGTGGTGCTATGGCTTCCTCACTTGAACCCCAAATCTTTCCCCCTCCCTCCCACCCATTTCCAGTGATCTCCCTCCCCACAAATCTCTCCCCCTTGCTACACACCACTCTCCCTCTAATTTCTCCATCCTCTGACTCCTAATAGAAGAACATACGAACAACTACACTGGGTCAGACCAAAGGTCCTTCTAGCCCAGAATCCTGTTCTGCCGAGAGTGACCAATACCAGGTGCCCCAGAGGGAGTGAACCAAACAGGTAACAATCTCTCTTGCCGTCCATCTCCAGCTTGTGACAAACAGAGGCCACGGACACCATTCCTCACCCATCCTGGCTCATAGCCATTGATGGACCTCACCTCCATGAATTTATCTAGCACTTTTTGAAACCTTGTTATAGTTCTAGCCTTCACAGCCTCCTCTGGCAAGGAGTTCCACAAGTGGGCTGTGTGCTGGGGGAAGAGGAATACTGGTCCCTGCTTAGGAAGGTTTCACACATCTTGTTCCCCCACCCTAAGACTGATTACATTCTCATCAAAATCAGAGTGCCACCACCCAGGAGCCACAAACTGTAGCACCCTGCAGGCATCTCTTGCAAAACTCCTTCTGTCCAATGGGGCTGTGATTGACTTATCCTTCATTACGTTAACGGGCGGTGGGGTGCATTTGTACCATCTATCTCTAGGCCCACCGATGGGGTGGGACACAGAGGGCAACTGCCTGAGGGCTCAGTAATTCAAAAGTGCCCGGGACTCCCTGTCACTGTCACAGGCCCTGTACATCGTTGTTGGAGCACGATGTGGCATGTGAGGTCACCGAGGTAAGGGAGAGGTCCCCCGCACTGCAAACTGTCATCCTCCATATGCCATGTGAGGTCACACTGCTGGAGGCAGAGCCACTCAGGTGAGGGGGAAGGAGAATGCAGGTGGTGCTGCGTCAGTGGCCAAGCCTGGATACTGGATTATGCTAAGATCTTTCTTCGGCCCATGAGTTTAAAGACCTGTTCCCGGATCTGCCTGGTCTTCATGCCATAAATGACTGGGTTTAACATGGGGGGGATGATGAGGTACAAGTCAGCCAGCAAGACTTGGGTGTGTCGAGTAAAGCCCATGTCAAACACGTGCTGGTACATAGAAAGGAGCCCTCCCACGTAGAAGAGCAGGATGACGCAGATATGGGAGCCGCAGGTGCTGAAGGCCTTGAGACGCGCCTCGTGGGACGAAAGCCGTAAGACAGAGCGGAGGATCATGGCGTAAGAGAAGGCGATGCAGATGGAGTCTGCTCCCACTAAGGCCGTGGCCACGACAACGCTGTACCGGTCACTGACTGCCGAATCTGTGCGGGCCAGCTCTACCACGGCCATGTGCTCACAGTATGAATGAGGGATGACATTTGTTTTACAGTAGGTCAAATTGGTTAGGAAGCAGATTAAAGATGTTATGACCCCCACCCCTCTGGCAAGGGACATCAGCCCGATTAAGGCAATCTTTGTGTTGGTTAAGATCGTCTTGTATCTCAAAGGGCTGCAGATAGCCACATAGCGGTCGTACGACATGGCCAAGAGCACCCCCGACTCCATCACAGTGAAGGTGTGAATGAAGAACATCTGGATGAAGCAGGACTCATAGCTGATCTCTTTGGAATCCAGCCAGAGGATGCTCAGCATTTTGGGGACAACGGCAGTGGAGAAGACCAGGTCAATGAGAGCCAGCATGGAGAGGAAATAGTACATGGGCTCGTGGAGGGTCTCATCCTTGTTTACAACGTAGAGCACAGCACCATTTCCTAGCAGAGCAATCACATACATGATGCAGAATGGGATGGCGATCCAGACATGCTGAGATTCCAGGCCGGGGATGCCAGTCAGCAGGAAGGTATCAGGGTTAGGGCAGGACTGATTGAAGGCTGACATGACCTACAGCTGATGCAGAGTCACAGAATTTCTTTCCCTGCAACACAATAAAGAAAGGTCTGGGACTTTTTTGGGGTCTTTGGACATTGTTCAAACTCTACATGAGCTCATTTGTTTTATTCAGAGCATGTTTTCAAAGCCTGGGGCTTAAGTAACTCTCCCAAACTGGAAGCATGCTCTGGAGAGACAGAGTAGTCTGGTGGGAGGCACTGGACAGAGAGTGAGGAGACTTGAGTGCTGTCCCGTGCTCTGCCACTGATCTACTGGGTCACCTTAGGCCTGTCACTTCTCCTGCTCAATGCCTCAACTTCCCCTCCCTTCCTTTGTCTTGTTTACATCCTTTGTAAGTTATTCTGGGCATGGATTCTCTGGCATTCATCTTTGTGTGTACAGCTCCTAGCCTGGTGAGACCTTCATCTCAACGGGTCTCAACAGATGGGGCATGTAGGACACAGAGAGTTCCATGCCCTGCCCTCTTTCCTCAGCCACCTCCTGGAACAAAGTGCAATCGGGAAACAGAGGCACTGTATTTATGTCCTGCCTTATATGCAGAAATAAGGGGAGGAAGATGAGGGCTGAGATCACAGAGTAACGACCTGGAGACAGAAGACAGTGCTGGTGCTCCTTGATCAGCCTGTGTTATTGCACAGCTATTATAGTGCACTCTACCAGGGCTGAATCTAACCTCATATGTATACAGGCAAATGAACCATGATTATTGTCAATTACAGCCAGTGCCTTCAGAGCTGTGAGTTGACATCATTGAGGATGTGAGCAATGAAAAGTTTGAGATCAATCTATCTATCTATCATTTTGGCTGACCTCCTGTATAACACGGAGCATAAAGTTGCTCCCAGCTATCCTGCACTGACAGTTTTCCCATCAGATCTTGTGTGCAGCAAGATGCCCTCTGTTGAAGATCCAAAGGTGTGCTTCAGGAGGAGTGTGAAGAAGATCCCGAACAATGTTGGAGCAAGCACGCATCCTTGTTTGACGCTGCTCCTGATTCTGAAAGCATCCGATAATGCACCGTCATATTGGATGGTTCCTCTCATGTCTTTGTGGAACGACTGGATCATCTTGAGTAACCGTGAAGGACAACCTATCTTGTGGAGCAGTTTGAACAGACCATCCCTGCTGACCAAGTCAAAGGCCTTGGTCAGGTCGATGAAGGCTATGTAGAGTGGCTTCCTCTGCTCCCTGCTCTTCTCCTGCAGCTGCCTTAGAGAGAAGACCATGTCAACGGTAGACCTCTCTGCGCGGAATCTGCACTGCGATTCAGGGTACACCCTCTCAGCAATCTTCTGGAGTCTGCCAAGTATGACATGAGCGAACAGTTTACCAGTGACGCCAAGGCTGAAAGCTAAGTCTAAGGTGCAGGAAGTCCTCATCAGAGACATGCTGTTCACAGACGATGCTGCTGTAGTGTCTCACACAGAAGACCAGCTTCAAAAACTGCTGGATCAGTTCTCCAAAGCATGCAAGGACTTTGGGCTTACCATCAGCCTAAAGAAGACAAACGTACTCAGTCAGGATGTTGCTGAATCCCCATCAATCAACATTGACAACTATACGTTAGAGGTCGTCCACGAGTTCGTTTACGTCGGGTCCGCTATCACTGACACCCTGTCGTTGGACATTGAGCCATATGGAAGGATTGGAAAAGTGGCCACAACTCTGTCCAGACTCAGCAAGAGAGTGTGGAATAACAACAAGCTGTACACTCACACCAAAATGCAAGTCTACAGAGCCTGCATCCTCAGCACCCTCCTTTATGGCAGTGAGACTTGGACCCTGTATGCCCGCCAGGAAAAGAGGCTGAACGTCTTCCACTTGCGCTGCCTCAGGTGCATCCTTGGAATATCATGGAAGGACAGAGTGACCAAAACTGCCATCCTCGAGCAAGCTGGAATCCCAACCATGCACACCCTCCTCAGGCAGTGTCGGCTCCACTGGCTTGGGCACGTCCACAGGATGAATGATGGAAGGATTCCAAAAGACATCCTGTATGGTGAGCTAGCCTCTGGCAAAAGACCTCCCGGACGCCCCCAGTGGTGCTACAAAGGTGTCCGCAAGAAAGACCTCAGAGAGGTAGACATCGAGCTGGACAACTGGGAAGAACTAGCAGACGACCGCAGCAGATGGAGGCAGGGGTTACACAAGGGCCTTCAGAAGGGTGAGATGAGGATCAGACAGCTAGCAGAGGAGAAGCAAGCACACGGAAAGCACACTAAGGACTTGCCAGACACCCACCACATCTGCAAGAGATGCAGCAAGGACTGTCACTCTCGTGTGGGTCTTCATAGTCACAGTTGATGCTGTAAATGAAGTCCTCAATTGAAACTATAAAGGGTGCGATCTGTAGTCTATGCAGACTGAAGGATGCCTACTACTACTACTATCCTGAACTGACCCCAATAGCGTGAAACTGACTAAAGTAACTTCCAGAAAAAAGGCCACTCCTGAACTGAAGACCTTAAGAGATTCAGGACCCAGCACTTCCCTGGTGGTCTGGGTCCCAATGGTTGATCTCTTGCATGTGTGAAAACACATGCCTAATTTCCCATTAGCATTTGTGTGGCTTTAACTTCCAGCCCGTGGCTCTTATTCTGCCAGGAAATTAAAATGTTCTTTTCTACCTGGAATTTTCCCCCCATAAACCTTAGTCAAGTCATCTCTTGATAATCATGCTAAGCTACACAGTCAGAGCTCTCTTTCAGTTTCTCAGTGTCAGGTATTTCCCCAAGCCTCGAATAATTTTTGTTGTTCTTCTCTACACCTCTCTGACTTTTCAACCTCTCTTTTCATCACCCGGCTGGCAGTTTTCCAGTGCTGGACTCACCAGTGCTCTATAGAACCGTAGAGTCGCTCTCCTGCGCCACTCACTCATCCCCCATGTAAACAGCCAAGGATCTCCTATGATCCTGTTTGTTCCAGGAAGGGTAGGGTTGCTAAGCCACGCTCAGCAGTGCCCCTGCTCTGCGTTAGCCATAAGCTGGGAATGGACGACAGGGGATGGGTGACTCACTGGTTGCTTGTTCCATACATTCTTTCTGGGCACTGACCTTGGCCACTGTCAGCATGTCTAGCATGACACTGTGTAGGCGGGTGGTTGGTTTGGCCCATTGCAGCTGCACTTATGGTCCTATCCATCATGACAATGTCCACATTCACATTGCTTGTGTTGGGTGCTTTACTGTATGGAGGTTCCCACCTGTCTGGTGTGTAATGCGGCCCCAGCAGTAATCCTGTCCTGGACTTGATTAGTGACAACACTGAACAATGTTCCCTCTAATCTTTTCCACCCATGGACAGATTTTTCCATCCAGGAGTGGAGTATATTTTTTTATCTGCACCGAGTCATGTGCCAATGTGCACCACCTATAGAAACAAAAAAAAAAGCTGTGGGTGCTCTGCTAATCAGCTGGACAGCATTGTAATTTCTCTTGAGTGTCTGCACAAGTGCTTGGCTTACAGGGAACACACCTCAGGGCCCCCTCGTGCTGAGTTATTAGCCACTTTAAATACAGGGAACAGCATTTTTACCACATGGACAACCAGTGTTCTGAACATTCCCAGCATGCACCTGTTCCAACAAGTGTCAGTGATGGAAATGACAGCACATAACTTCTCAGCAATAAGAAATTCCAAATCCTTGGGTTTATTGCCAGGACAATGAGCACTGAGGTAAAAGCATTGAAAAAACTCGTTAACCTTTCGGTCATCCTGAAATGAAGGCCTTTCTAATGAGCATCTTTCCCTCTGCCACACCCCTTCACAAAACCCTATGCAGTCACTTACCCTCTTGCAGGTCTCCTGGCTGTCCTTCCTCATGTCTGGCAGTGCTGTGCCTGGGTGTGTGTGACTCTGAAATGTCAGGGCAAACACTTTTAATTTTTCCCAGTTACATCTCCTGGGATTGCCGCACCATCTGGGAGTCTCTGGTGACTATGGCTTCTCCAATTGTGCTGTTGACAGATATAGTAAACCCTTGAGATATGTAACAGAGAGGTAGCCATGTTAGGCCGTGCTCCAACAAAACAAAGCAGCAGAAATGACTAACAAAATGATTTATTCAGTGATGAGCTTTTATGGGACAGGCCCACTTCATCTGATCAATTTCATTTCCAGTACAGACTGACATATATAAGTACAAAGTACCAAAAAAAAAATTGCAATAAAAACTGACACATCCAATAGGATTAAAAAAGGGGGTGGGGTGTCAATTGTCCTGTCTAAGAACATAAGAACATAAGAATGGCCATACTGGGTCAGACCAAAGGTCCATCGAGCCCAGCATCCCATCTGCCAACGGTGGCCAATGCCAGGTGCCGCAGAGAAGGAGAACAGAAGACAATGATCAAGTGATTTATCTCCTGCCATCCATCTCCTGCCCTTGTTCTGAAGGCTAGGGCACCATACTTTATCCCTGGCTAATAGCCATTTAAGGACCTAACCTGCAAAAATTTATCAAGCTCTTTTTTAAACCCTAATAGAGTCCTGGCCTTCACAGCCTCCTCGGGCAAGGAGTTCCACAGGTTGACTGTGCGCTGTGTGAAGAAAAATTTCCTTTTATTAGTTTTGAACCTACTACCCATCAATTTCATTTGGTGTCCCCTAGTTCTTGTATTATGGGAAAAGGTAAATAATTTTTCTATATTCACTTTCTCCACACCATTCATGATTTTATATACCTCTATCATATCGCCCCTCAATCGCCTTTTTTCCAAACTGAAAAGTCCCAGTCTCTCTAGCCTCTCCCCATATGGGACCCTTTCCAAGCCCCTAATCATCTTAGTCGCCCTTTTCTGAACCTTTTCTAATGCCAATATATCTTTTTTGAGGTGAGGAGACCACATCTGCACGCAGTACTCGAGATGTGGGCGTACCATAGTTTTATATAGGGGAAGTATGATATCTTTTGTCTTATTATCGATCCCTTTTTTAATAATTCCTAACATCCTATTTGCCTTACTAACTGCCGCTGCACACTGCGTGGATGTCTTCAGAGAACTATCCACTATAACTCCAAGATCCCTTTCCTGATCTGTCGTAGCTAAATTTGACCCCATCATGTAGTACGTGTAATTTGGGTTATTTTTTCCAACATGCATTACCTTACACTTACCCACATTAAATTTCATTTGCCATTTTGCTGCCCAATCACTCAGTTTGCTGAGATCTTTTTGTAGTTCTTCACAATCCCTTTTGCTTTTGACTGTCCTGAACAACTTGGTGTCATCTGCAAACTTTGCCACCTCACTGCTTACCTCATTTTCATTGTCTGAGATAATTACGAGCATCAAAGAAAGGGAAGCAGTCCTTGTAATGAGTGAGGTAACTGATGTCTCTGTTCATACCACATGTTAATGCATCGAATTTAAATATGAACTCTAACTCACAAATCTCTCTCTCTAATCTGTTGTTAAATTCTTTTTGTTCCAGGACGCAAATTGTGGAACTCCTTGCCCGAGGAGGCTGTGAAGGCCAGGACTCTATTAGGGTTTAAAAAAGAGCTTGATAAATTTTTGCAGGTTAGGTCCATAAATGGCTATTAGCCAGGGATAAAGTATGGTGCCCTAGCCTTCATAACAAGGGCAGGAGATGGATGGCAGGAGATAAATCACTTGATCATTGTCTTCTGTTCTCCTTCTCTGGGGCACCTGGCATTGGCCACCGTCGGCAGATGGGATGCTGGGCTTGATGGACCTTTGGTCTGACCCAGTATGGCCATTCTTATGTTCTTATGTTCTTATGTAAATTCACAGGTCTTTAACAGAATGGCCCACTCCATTAAAGTGTTCACTGACCAGCTTATGTGTGTTGAGTTTCTTGATGTCTGCTCTGCTTCCATTTACTCTTCGGCCAAGGTTTTGCCCAGTCTGTCCAATGTACATAGTGTCATGGAATTGTTGGCAGATAATAGCATATATAATGTTGCTGGAAGTTCACGAGAACATGCCTTTGATCTCGTAACTAACACGGTTAGGTCTGGTGATGATATCCCCAGAACAAATACATGGACAAAGTTGGCAGCGGGGTTTGTTGCTTCAGGATTAGTATTACTGTGCTGCAGGCTGTGATTGCTGGTGAGAATCTTTCTCGGGTGAGGAGGTGCTCTATAGGAAAGGACAGGCCTGTCACCTAGGACTGTGTACCCCCAGTGGGGAGAAGCCAGGGGCCGCATGGCTGCTCTCCCACTTCCCCCAGCTGCCCACTCCCCCAACTCCCCCAACTTACGTAAAATTCAATTTATGCAGAGGTTGCCCATGACACAACCCCCACACAAACTGAGGGGTTACTGTATTTTCCGACAGAATCTCTGTCAACAGAACGTGTCCACGCCTAATGGAGGCTCCTCCTGTCAATGCCCTCTGTTGACAGAGCACGTCCACACACCATGACCACTCCTCAGCAGAGCGGGCTCCAGTGACCCAGAAGTGGGGGGGGGGGATGAGGGGTCCCTGCCAGGGGGAACCTTGGGGAGCAGGGTCAGAGGTGTGAGGGGGGCAATGAGAAGGCGGGGAAGCCCTGTCCCTAGGGCACCATGCCATGCCACCCTCTCATAGCCTTGCTGCATGGCGGATGACCTCACGGGAAGGGGCCTGAAGGGCTGGGGGTGAGGAGCTGAAGGGGGTGGGGAATGCCCTGGAGCCAAGGGCCCAACTTCACCAGTCCCTCACCCATGTGTCCCACCTCCTCCACACGGGTCGTGAGGGCCATCAACACCCTCCTGCTGCAGAGGCTCGCCTGCTTGGATTTGAGGCCCTGGGGTTCCCTAGCTGCTTTGGGGCCATCAGCGGAACCCACACCCCCATCCGTGCCCCTGAGCACAGCGTGTCTAAGTTCGTCAGTAGGAAGGGGTTCCATTCAATCATGCTGCAGGCACTGGTGGGCCACCGTGGACACTTCATCAACATGTGTGTCAGGTGGGCTGGCCTGGCTCATGATGCAAGGGTGTTCCTTGACTCTGGCCTTTTCCGGAGGATGGAACTTTCATCCCCCACTGGGACCTGACCATTGGGGAGGTGGACATACCTCTGTGCATGGTGGGAGATGCCGCCTATCCCCTGACACCCTGGATCATGTGGCCCTATACCGGACACCTGGACCCCACTCAGGAATTCATTAATGTGTGACCCAACCGGGTCTGCATGCTTGTGGAGAATGCCTTCAGCCATCTGAAGGCCTGGCTCTGCGGCTTACTGGCGTGCTTGGAGATTGGGGAGGGCAATGTACCCTGAGTTGTGGGGGCATTCTGTGCCCTCCACAATCTTCTGGATGGGAAGGGAGAGGCCTTGCTCCCAGCAGGCGCAGCCCCCATCCACCAGACCCACCGAGACGGGCTGCGGATCCAGGATGCCCTGAGGGAGTGATTTACCCAGGGACCCCAATAACCCTCCCCCTACTCTCGGGCACCCCGTGGGGGTTTCTGGCCTGCTGCCTCACCCCGTCCCCACCTGAGTCCCTCCCTTGGCCCACCCATCCCCCAAGGTTGCTCCCCAATAACAAAGGACATGGAGGTTGTGAACAAATAAACCACAATTTATTAGCAAAACAGGGGGCTCTTTCTCTGGTTTCCTCTCCTGTGTCTTAGGTCAGAGTTGCAGGTGCACGCAGGTGCTTTGATGTCAGCTTCGTAAATCAAGGAATCTGTCCTGTGCAATTTGAATCAACCCAGAAATCCATGTTACAGCCATGAGATGGGGCCTTAGTTGTATCTGTGAAAAGGAGCCTGTTTCTGATCCCAGATTACTCCCACCAGCAGTTGGAAGTTGACATTTGTGAGCAGACACTGCTGTCAACCTCACAGGCTGGATCTCTGCCATTTGCTTGTATTCAGCTTAACCCGTGGGTAGGATGCCATTGTTTTGTAGTCCTTGCCCCTCTATCACACAATCTAATGCACACAAAGGCAAAGCAGACAAGGCGCAGACCCTCGGGGCATTTAAAGGAGGCTGTGGAGGAAGCCCTAAAGGTGAGGAGACCCAGGAGTTTTGGAAGCAACGGGGTTGGGTTGGAGTTTGACCGCAGAATCCTGCAGTGGTGAGAGAGAGGGAGCCAATGGGGGAAGAGAGGACATGGTTGGATAGGATGGTGTGGAGACAGCAGCAGCAGCAATAGAGGGACTTGGTGGGCTAATACACATGATTGGAATATTGGTATAGCAGGGTGCAACTTGCTCAGGAAGAATAAGCAGAGGAAAAAAGGAGGAGGTAATAATAATAAATGGAGATGTACATCTCATAGGGCTGGAAGGGATCTTAGGAGGTCATGGACTCTATTACCCTGCCTTCCTAGGAGGACTGAACACCATCCCTTTTGCATCTATTTACTGCTGGTTCCTGAATGGTCCCCTGAGGGGATTGAGCTCACAAACCCAGGTTTAGCAGGTCAATGCCTCTGTGAGGTGTTTGATATTCAAAATGTATATACATGGCCTGAGGTTGAGCTGGATCTAGAGACAGACATTGAGAGTCTCTGGATTAGGTTAAAAGGAGTAAAAACCAAGGGAAAAAGGGAGATCTCATGCTAGGGGTCTACTATAGATCACCTAACCAGGCAGAAGGGGTGGATGAGGCTTTTTTGAAACAACTAACAATATCATCCAAAGCTCAGAACTTGGTGGTGATGGTGGTCCTCCAGTCTCCATACCTCTGTTGGGAAAATTACACATCAGGGCACAGATTATCCAATGAGTTCTTGGAATGCTTCAGAGACAAATTTTTTATTTCAGAAGTTTAAGAAATCTGCTGGGGGGAAGCTGTTCGAGATTTGATTTTAACAAATAGGGAGGAACTCGTTGAGAATTGAAAGTGGAAGACAGCTTGGGGGAAAGGGGTCATGAAATGATAGTTAATGATTCTAAGGAATGGTAGAAGGGAGAATATTAAGTAAAGACAATGGGTTTCAGGAAGGCATTCATAAATAAATTCAGAGAGCTGGTAGGTAAGATCCCGTGGGAAGCAAGATTAAGAGGAAAGAATGAAAGGTAGCTGGCAGTTTTTCAAAGTGACATTATTAAGAGTGCAAGAGCAAACTATTCCACTGTGTGGGCAAGACAGGAAGTGTGACAAGAGGCCATCTTAACTTAACCAGGAGATTTTTTAAATGAGCTAAAAAATCAAAAAGGAATTATGCAAAAAGCGGAAACTAGGTCAAAGTGCAAAGGCTGAACATAAGCAAATAACACATGTAAGGGCAAAATTAGAAATATGAATCACAAAACAAACTCAACGTAGCTAGAGACATAAAGGGCAACCAGACAACATTCCACAAATACATTAGAAGGAAGAGGAAGAACAAGGACAGGGGATGCGCATTGCCCAAAGAAGAAGGAGAAACAATAAGGGTGCATATACACTTGAATTCCTCTTTTGAAAGAAGTGTGCAAATGAGGCAAATCAAAATGCAAATGAGGCATAAATTTGCGTATCTGGCACCTAATTTGCATGTTCTAATTTTGAAAGAGCTTCTTTTGAAAGAAGGAAGCCAGTGTAGACACTGCTATTTCGAAAGTAAATCCATCTTCGAAGGAATCCTTCTTCTTCTTTCAAAATTAGCACATGCAAACGAGGCACCAGATACGCAAATTTATGCCTCATTTGCATTTTCGATTTGCCTCATTTACATACCACTTTCAAAAGAAGAATACAAGTGTAGACATACCCTAACAGAAAATGGCCGTGTCTACACTAGCCCCAAACTTTGAAACAGCCATGCAAATGGCCATTTCGAAGTTTACTAATGAAGCGCTGAAATACATATTCAGTTCCTCATTAGCATGTGGGTGGCTTCAGCACTTCGAAATTGACGTGGCTCACTGCCGCCCGGCTCATCCAGATGGGGCTCCTTTTTGAAAGGACCCTGGCTACATCGAAGTTCCCTTATTCCCATCTGCTCATAGGAATAAGGGGACTTCGAAGTAGCCAGGGTCCTTTTGAAAAGGAGCCCCATCTGGACGAGCCGTGCAGTGGCGTGCCACGTCAATTTTGAAGTGCTGCAGCCACCCGCATGCTAATGAGGTGCTGAATATGTATTTCAGCGCTTCATTAGTAAACTTCGAAATGGCCATTTGTACGGCCATTTCGAAGTTTGGGGCTAGTGTAGACACGGCCAATGTGAAAATGGCAGAGGTGCTTACTGACTTCTTTGTTTCGTTTTTCACCAAGAAGCTGGTGGTGATTAGATGCCCAGCACAGTGAAGGCTAGTGGAAATGGGATGGGTTTAGAAGTTAAAATAGGAATATTGCAAGTTAAAAATTACTTAGAAAAGTTAGATGTCTTCAAGTCACCAGAAGTGCATTCCAGAATACTCAGAGAGCTGATAGAGGAGGTATCTGAGCCATGAGCTATCATCTCTGAAAAATTATGAAAGTCAGGAGCGATTCCTGAAGACTGCAAAAGGGCAAATATAGTGCCCTTCTGTAAAAAGCGAAATAAGAACAACTGAGGAAACTACAGACCAGTCAGCTTAATAGGAGTTTTGTGAGAAAGACATGAGAAGTAATTCTTCCGCTTTACTCTACTCTAATTAGGCCTCTGCTAGAATATTGTGTCCAGTTCTGGGCACCACGTTTCAAGAAAGATGTGGAGAAATTGGAGATGCTCCAGAGAAAAGCAACAAAATGATTAAAGGTCTAGAAAACATCACCTCTGAATGAAGGCTGAAAAAGGTGGATTTATTTAGTCTAGAAAAGAGAAGGTTGAGAGGGGACTTGAAAGCAGCTTTGAAGTATCTAAAAGGGTGTTACAAGAAGGAGGGAGGAAAACTATTTTCCTTAGCCTCCGTGGATAGGACAAGAAGCCATGGGCTTCAATTTCAGCAAGGGAGGTTTAGGTTGGACATGAGGAAAAACATCCTGTCAGGTTGGTTAAATACTTGAATAAATTTGAACGTTTATATAAATAAATAAACATTGGAATAAACTGGTGGATCTCCAACATTGGAGATATTCTGCCAGAGATATCTAGAGCAGTGTTTCTTAAACTATGTTCCACAGAACACTGGTCCTGTGAGCATTTGATACTTCTTTGATATCATACACTGAAGGTATCTATTTTCTATTTTTAAAACTAGATGCAGTGCTACTTCTTCATAGCTATGATACCTGATTAAATTACTTTGTTTTGTTTTTGCTGTATATGTTGCTGCTTGGTTTGGATTTGTTTTGGATTTTTTTTGGTCTGACAATTTTTTTGAAGGAAACTTTCATAGGTGTTCTGCATAAAAATATTATTGTTTGGTATTCTGAGGTCCCAAAAAGTTTAAGAAACAATGATCTGGATGGTGCTTGCTCCTGCCATGAGGGCAGTGGACTGGATTTGGTGAAGTCTCGAGGTCCCTTCCAGTTCTACCATTCTGTGATGCTATTCACTGTGTGCATGAGGTTGCACTGGTAATGGTGGGGTGGCCTGCAGGTACCGTGCATGTGAAATCACACTGCTGTGAGTGGGGACGCACCAGTGAAGGTCAGAACAATGGATGCGTTGTCCATTATTGTGGGGCTGCATCAGTGGCCACTCTAGATACTGGGTTCTGCTAAAATCTGTCTTTGACCCAAGAGCTTTAAGACACGTTGTCGGACATGCTTGGCCTTCATGCCATAGACGATGGGGTTTAACATGGGAGGAATGACGAGATACAAGTCAGCCAGCAAGACTTGGGTGTGGCGGGCAAGCCTGAGGTCAAACTTATGCAGGTACATAGAAAGGAGCCCTCCCACGTAGAAGAGCAGGATGACGCAGATATGGGAGCTGCAGGTGCTGAAGGCCTTGAGACGCGCCTCGTGGGACGAGAGCCGTACGATGGAGCGAAGGATTGTGCCATAAGAGAAAGCGATGCACATAGAGTCTGCTGCCACTAAGGCCGTGGCCACGACAACACTGTACAGGTCGCTGGCTGATGAATCTGTGTCTGCCATCCCCACCACGGCCATGTGCTCACAGTAGGAATGAGGGATGACATTCGTTTTACAGTAAGGCAGACTGGTTAGGAAGCAGATTAAAGACGTTATGACCCCCACCCCTCTGGCAAGGGACATCAGCCCGATTAAGGCAATCTTTGGGTTGGATAAGATTGTCTTGTATCTCAAAGGGTTGCAGATAGCCACATAGCGGTCATACGACATGGCCAAGAGCACCCCCGACTCTACGACGGTGAAGGTGTGAATGAAGAACATCTGGATGAAGCAGGACTCAAAGCTGATCTCTTTGGAATCCAGCCAGAAGATGCTCAGCATTTTGGGGACAGCAGCAGTGGAGAAGACCAGGTCAATGAGAGCCAGCATGGAGAGGAAATAGTACATGGGCTCATGGAGGGTCTCATCCTGCTTTACAACGTAGAGCACAGCACCATTTCCTAGCAGAGCAATCACATACATGATGCAGAATGGGATGGCGATCCAGACATGCTGAGATTCCAGGCCAGGGATGCCAGTCAGCAGGAAGGTATCAGGGTTAGGGCAGGACTGATTGAAGGCTGACATGACCTACAGCCGATGCGGAGTCACAGAATTTCTTTCCCTGCAACACAATAATTAAAAGTCTGGGATTTTTTGGGACTTGAGACATTGTTTAAATCAGGTACGAACTCATTTGGTTTAGTCAGGCCAACTGTTCAAAGCTTGTTGCTTTAAGTTATGCTCCTAAATTGGCTGTCTGGTCTGGAGAGGCAGAGTGGTCAGGTGGCAGGAACCGGACAACTAGCCAGGAGACCAGCGTACTGTCTTGGGCTCTGCCACTGAGGACCACCCTGAGCCTGTCACTTCCTCTCTGCATGCCTCAGCTTCCCCTCTCTCCCTTTCTCTTGTCTCTGTCCTTTGTAAGTTCTGCTGGGCATAGATTCTGTCTCACAGACGTGTCTTTACAGCTCCTAGCCTGGTGAGGCCACAGTCGCAATTGTACTGGTAGATGGGATGTGTAAGACAGGGAGATGTCCATGCCCCGTCCTCTTTCCCCAGCCACCTCCATAAAACAAGTGGTATCGGGAGGCCTAGGAGCTACTTACAATATTCCTGCCCTGTTCCCGTACTCAGAGACAAGAAAAAGATGATGAGGGCTGCCGTTACAAGACAATGACCTGGAGACAGCAGACAGGCCTGGCTCCTCCCCGAGCAGCCCATGTTATTGTACGGTTATTACAGTGGGTTGTGCCAGGGCTGAATCTAACCTCATATACGTCCACAGGAAAATGAACCTAAGAGTATTGCAGCTGTTTGATCATTGTTAATCACAGCCGGTGTCTCCAGACCTCATCAAGGATGTGAACAATGAAAAGTTCTCCTGGCTTCCCCCTTGTTTTGGCTGACCTCCTGTTTAACACTGTGCATAAAACTTCACCCAGTTACCCTGTACTCAGCCCAATATCATGAGTCTGACTAAAGTAACTTCCAGAAAGGCCTCCATTCCTGAACCGAAGGCCTCAAGAGATTCAGGACCCAGCACTTCCCTGGTAGCGTGTTCCAATGGTGAATCTCTAGCACGTGTGAAAGCCTGATTTGGAATTAGGATATGTCTGCCTTTAACTTCCAGCCTGTGGTTCTCATACTGACAGGAGATTAAAGTGTTTTTCTCTACCTGGAATTTTCCCCCCATAAACCTTAGTCAAGTCATTTCTTGACAATCATGATAAGGCTATGCACCTTGAGCTCTCTTTAAGTCTCTCAACTTCAGGTATTTTCTCAGCCCTCAAGTAATTTTTATGTCTGTTGTCTGCACACCTCTGACTTTTCAACAGCTCTTTAAAATGTGGACACTGGACTCGGCTGGCTGTGTTCTAGTGTTGGTCTCACCATGGCTGCATAGAGCCATGAAGTCGCTCTCCTGCTCCACTTACCCATCCCTTGTGTAAATAGCCAAGGATCACATTGCTCCAATTTGTGTCAGGATGGGCAGGGGTGCTAAGCCACGCTCTGAAGCGCCCCTAGTCTGTGTTAGCCAGAAGCTGGGAATGGGGAGCAGGGGATCAGTCACCCAGTAGTTGCCTGTTCCATATATTCTCGCTGGGCACCTGGCCTTGGCCACTCTCAGAAGACAGGACACAGGGTTAGATGGGCGGTTGGTTTGGCCCATCATAACAATGTCCAAATTCACATTCCTTGAGTTGGCTGATTTTGTGCAAGGAAGTTCTCACTTGCGTGGTGTGTAAAGTGGCTCCCGCAGCACCCCCATCCAGGACTTTGTTGGGGAGCTCATTGATCCGGATTCACTCATCCCTGTGGCGCTGAGTTATTAGCAACTCCAGTTACGAGGAACAGTGTCTTTACCATGGGAGGGGGGAACTTTTCTTACGTCCTCAGCAGTTTTTAACCAGTATTTTGAACATTCCCCGTTTGCTAACTGTCCTGCCAGGTATCTGTAATGCCAATGATAGCACATACCTCCTCTGTAGTAAGACGTCCCAATTCCTTGTGCTTATTGCCACGGTTCCTAGTATTGGTGTATAAGCAATGAAAACATTGACTGGCCTTTCTAATGAGCAGCCCACTTTCCCTGTGCCTTCAAATAACCCTGCACAGTCACCTACCTCCTTGCAGGTCTTGTGGCTGTCATTTCTCATGTCTCCAGCAGTGCTGTGCCTGAGTGTGTGTGTGTGTGTCTGAAACGTCAATGCAAATGTTGCAGGAGTCTTTATAATTCTTACCTGTTAAACCTCCTGGGCTCTCCTCATCAGATAGGAGTCTCTGGAGGCTATGGGTTCTCTAACTCTGCCAGGCTGAGGCACTGAAGGTGGCGTTGACCCTAAATTAGCTTTTACTGTACTGCTTTGATGTGCTACCCTCAGGGTGCAGAATGCACGAGGATGAGGTGGGACGAATTACTTTAGCTGTCCCTTTGGGGATAGTGGTGTGGGTTCCTCTTTCTGCATCACTTCCCTGGAGGAAGCCTCTCTCCCGAATGTCTGTCAGGAAGGATCACTCTGGAGCAGGACCTACTAGAGCTTCCCGTCCAGCGGTTGGATGGGAAAGAAAGCCCTGCATGTTACTGCTGGTGGACCACAGCTGTGGATCTCCTTGTACTAGGGAATTAATAACCCTGAAAATAACCTTCTCTGAGCCCCGGCTTCCATCATATCTTCTCCCCACCCTGCGCTTTCGTCACAAAGTAGAAGGGCTAAAATGCCGGATGAGCTGAAAGTGTCTCCTTTGATTCTGGACTTTTGGGCTGCTCTGGCAGCACAAAGGAAACAACAAGTCAGTAATTGGAAATGGGGGGAGACAAAGAGCCAGTGCAGCCAGTGCCTATGCCTGGCCTGTTTCCCAGCCTTGGGATGGGCGCACTGGGGACTGGACAGGAGGAAAGCAGCAGGTTGATAATGTCACTGTGCTCCAGCAATCCCTGGCAAGAGGCCTGGGCCTTTGGGGTTGCATCCTGCTGGCAGTGTTTAGGGTAGCCCTGAGGCTGCTCTGAACTGTGCTGGACTGAGGAAATATTAATGGGTCCCTTGTAGTGCTCTTTACTAGTTTGTTGCATTCCAGGCGTCCTATCACACTCAGCACCATAGGCTCTGGATTGCTTCCTGTAGCACATCGTGTTAACATCTGCCACACGCTAGTTCTCATCTTCGATGCGGGAGGAGGAGGCTGTGTGTGGAATAGTGTTTTAGCTGGGTCATGTTTTTAAGTGCACGTTTATGTTAGAGGAGGCCATCGGAGCAGTACATTGTGTGCTTGGATTGGAAGGCAGAGAGTTTTGGGATGGTTCCTAGCTCTGGAGAGTCTGTTTCACAGTCTCAGGCTGGGCCCCAAGAAAGCTCCGTGTCCCCCACTAATGTGCTTTACCGAGCATTTCACTGGGCCAAGGAGTTGAATTGTTGTCATGTACTTTGCAGAGGACCAGCCCAATTTCAAGCCTACAGGCTGGACGGTTTCTGAATGATCTGCCTCCCCATCGCCAAAGTGAAGCTGAGCCTTATGTTTTGCTAATGGAAACCTTCATTCATGTTGTGCAAATGGCTCAAAGCTCACATGTGGTTGCACGATTGTCATTTAAACTCTGCATTACCAAACCCTCTCAAGGCAGATGTTTGTCATGGCAAATTACAGGCAAATGTTTCCTAACATTAGAATAATAGAGTGATAGGGTTGCCCAGCCAGGGCTTTGTCAAGCTGGGACTCAGAAACCTCTAGGGAAGGAGATTCCAACGCCTTTCTAGGTAACACATTCCAGTGCTTCCTCACCCCCCCCAGTGAATAGTTTTTCCTAATATCCAACCTCAGACCTCCCTCACTGTGACATGAGCCCATTGCTCCTTGTTCTGTCTTCTGTCACCCCTGAGAACAGCCTCTCTCCAGCCTCTTTAGAAGCCCCCTTCAGGAAGCTGCAGGCTGCTATCAAATCACCTCTCAGTCTTCTCTTCTGCAAACTAAGAAGCCCAAATCCCTCGGCCTCCTCTCATGTCCTGTGCTCCAGCCCTCTCATCACTTCTGTTGCCCTCCACTGGAATCTCTCCAATGGGACCACATCCTTTCTGTCATGCAGGCCCCAGAACTGGACACAATATTCCAGATGTGATGGTCACGATGAGCAAACTGTCTGACGACCTTAACGAGAGGAGTATAAACAAACTGTCAGATCAACTGAATGGGACAGATCCGCATTGCCCTGGATTCCAAACTGAATTTACACCATGCAGGTAATTGTTATTAATGATTCTCGTAGGAGCAGAGACCAGAGCTCAGGGCTTGGTGATACTGACCGTACATGTTTAGGAGCAGACACAGGATGGGTTTCTGTCATTTGCCTGGATTTGATTGAACTCGTGTCTGTGAGGTCATTGTTTTGCATGGTGCTTTGCAGACAGGGTCCTTGCCCCTAGAAACACACAGTCTGATGCACAGAGGGCAAAGCAGACAAGGCGCAGACCCTCAGGGCAGACCAGGGAGGCTGAGGAGAGAACTTTAAAGGTGAGGAGACCAGGGATTTCTGGAAGAAATGGGCTTGGTTGGGGTTTGACCCCAGTATCCTTCAGCCCCACAGTACACGGCTCTACCATCTCAGCAAAAGGAGCACTTTAACCCAGCAGCAGCAATAGCAGACAGTTTGAGACGGCCTTGGTCCCAGAGAGGCTGAGACACATGCCTCACACCAACCTCACCGCTTGGCTAGGGGAGAGGGGTGAAGATGTGGGGCTGAGAGCTGCACGGTGAGAGGAGAGGAGAGGAGGGAGAAGAGCCACAGGCCTGGGGTGGGGGGAAGGCAAGTGGCTACGACGCGGTGAGAGAGAGGGAGCTGGTGGTGGAGGAGAGGAGACAGTTGGATGGGACGGGGACTTCAGTGACCAACGTGTGAAGAGAGCAGCGGTCAGTGCAGCGGGGCTGGGCCTGAGGGCTTGAGGCCCTGGGCGAGGGTGACACAGCAAGTGGGGAGGCAGATGGCTCAAGGACAGGGAGAGGAACACAGAGGTTACAAACTGTCGAGTAGGGGACAGAGGACAAGGGACTCGGAGGCGGGGTGCAGATGAATGTAGCCAGCCCGGCCGTGCGGCGGGGGAGCTCTCAGAGAGGTGACACCACATGTTGTCCCCCTGTGGATGGGTGGATGCTGGAGCCATTCGCATCCCCTAAGTCAACTGCAGACACAGGGGCGGGAGGGCAGTAGGTTGCTGGGGCCGTGTTAGCTGAGCAAGCCACCATGGTGGGCGGGATCCTCTAAGAGTGCCCCAGTGTAGGGCCCTGCTCACCAGGTCCCTTGAAGGCAGCACAAGGTGTGCAGCTGAGACCATGGGTCACTTCTGAGGACATCAGCCTGGAGCGCTAAGTTCTCCTGGCCATGATCTCCCCGTACTGTGGCGTCTCACGCCCCAGTGCAGAATGGCCAGTCCTTCCGCCATGAGCCCTGGCTGAGCAGGGGCTAGCCAGCCTGGCCTGCTGTCACCTGGGCTCCGATTGGCGGTTTTCCCCCGGGAGGTGAGGGAATGGGGAGAGCAGAGGAGGGTTTCCACTGGGCAAGGCTGGAAATCCTGTGGCTGGCGATGAAATGGCAAAATGATGTGATTGAGTTGGCGGAGTGGGGAGCTGTTCCCCAAGCCCTGATTGGCTGGAGATCTGGCCAGCCTGCCTCCCATCGGAAGAGGAACGCCACACCCGAGCAGGATTTCGTTTGGAAGGGCACCTAGTTCGCGCAGGGCCAGCCAACGGGGCTAGAGAGAAGGCCACATGGCTTACGGAGAACAAACACAAGCTGCTGTTGTGGGGAGACAGGCCCTGATGCAGCCAGAACTTGGGGTTGCAGGAACTAAAGGATCTATCCAGTGAACAGCCTTGAACACTCTTGGAGCTGGGCTGAGACTGTGGCCCCGATGGAGTAGAGCATCTAAGACCAGCCTGGAGGTCACAGACATAGGCACCAGACAGTGCTGCTGAGAAAGGGACTTGTCACTCTGAGCTTGGACTTGGGCTAAGGAATGGGAGGTGCCACGTTTTGGGAGTCAGAGGCTGGCGGGGTCAGCTGCATCTGGCACGTGAAAACGTGGGGCACCAGTTTGCAGCTATGTGCTTGTATGTCTAAGCATGGTCCTATAACCTCTGCCACAGCCTTCTTAGCTCCCCCCTGCCCTTTCCTCCAACCACTCTCTCCTGCCGGCAGCAGCAGGGCTGCTCTTCTTCCAACCCCCATCTCTGCCATGTCACTGGCCACTAGTGAGGCCTGTTTCCTGCCAGGCTGGGAGCACAGAACAGCCCTCAGCCTCTGTGACTCTGCTCCTGGAGGCTTGGGTCAGGGCAGGGAGCGCTTTGGCCTCTTGGAATATATCTCCACTAATCCCAGGATTAGTGGAATTTGAGTCAGCTGACCCATGTTAGGGAACCCTTGGCTGAAGCATTGACATGGTGTTTAAACTCTACATTAGCCCATGCTCTAACCTATGGTTCCGGTGTGCACAGTACAGTGCAGAAGGCCAAGTCAAAATAACCATGTCCAGGGCCAGATTTAGGGGCATGTGACCCAGGAGAGCACCTGGGGTGCCAGGCTGTGGGAGGGCTTAGGGCTTTGTTGTTTGCAACCAAAAGGAAATGGAATGTTTGAGGTGAAATGATTCAAATATTTATTTTTCACTGTCCTCCCAGAATCCTCTGGACCTTTCTAGAATCTCATGGAACCTTCCAGACTTTCTGAGAACTGTCTGAGAGCTACATCTTCATTGAACCCTCTCAAATGTTCTCAGCCAGGCTGTCGGGGGTATATAAGGGGTGCGGTGTTGCCAGTCATTCAGTAAGATGTAAGAATGAAGTGAAATGAGAGCCCAGCTGCAATACAGTGAACCTTGTTTTATGCTGTAGTTGTGAAAGTGCACGTGTTTGAAGACTTGAAGAGTGAGCCTAAGGCTACTGAGGTACCACATAATTGTGGTTATACAGCTGCTCGAAGGAACTGGTGTTGCTGAGTAAAGCCAGGGCCAGAACCATGAGAGGCCAGAAGGCAAGGTGTAAAGCCAGACAAATCAGATCACCGACTAAAATTCTGGTCTTAATTTTTGTTTGGTATCAGAACCATCCTTACCCATATGCTGAATATGGAGTTGCTTGAAGATTTGGGCGACACTGGGTCTTAATGTTCATCCATCACCTGCCTCCTTCTATCCCTGTTCTGTATCTCTGCTTCTTCCAGAGAGGATCTAGTTAACTTAAGCGTGAAAAGGTGTGCTCAACCTGTGAGTAGAACTGGAGAAAGAGCCATTAAAGTTGTAATGAAGCCATTTAACAGTCAGTTTCTGAGTTTATTGTGTTTGTGGGCAGAACTTTAGTTTAAAATTCACTTTAAAAATACTTCATTAATGAGTTGCTGAAGATTGTAAAATGACATCTCTAAAAATATGCCATTGTACATAGGGGCACCAGTTTACTAGTACAGTGTAAGGCCATCCAAATCCTAAGGATGGCCCTGTTTGGCATGAAGTCCTGTTCTAAGTCAGCATTGTAAGGAAAGTATTACAATCTCAGTCAGTGGACATTGCAACTGCTATAACTTTGATGAGAAGCTGCCTCACTTTCACTGTGGCCCTCAGACACAGGGATTTGAAGATGTCACCATGTTGCTAAAGAAATGGTGGAAAATGTGGGACTTGAACTTATCTTTAAGGAAGCTCCTACTTATGGGAGGAAGAGACAATTTGATTATGAGGGCGGAGATGAGGTGATGGGAAACTTGGAAGAAAAATTCAAGAGGGAATTTTCTGTGCTTAAGGCTACAGTTATATTACCTAGTTATTTTGAAACAACATAGCTGTCATCTATACTATGCACACTATTTTGAAATAAGTTGATAATCCTCAAAGGCTACGTCTATACTAGCAAGTTCTTTTGAAAAAAACCTGGGCCTTTTTCAAAAGAACCTGCAGAGCACCTACACACAAGATGTGTTCTTTCAATCTGAAATCGGAAGAATGCAGCCCTTATTCTGGTTGCCCTCTTCCTCTCCCAGATGAGGATGTTTTCCCTTTTCTGAAAGATTCTTTCTGAAAAAAACATGTGTAGACTCCCCCCGGGCCCTCTTTTCAAAAGAGCAGCCCTCATGGCCCTGGCTTTTTCAACCTTTGTCCTGTTCTTTTGAAAGAACGGCGGCTGTGTGGATGCTCTTTATCAAAAGAGTGGATCTGTATTTTTCTATCCGCCTTTTTGTGTGTGGAAGTGCTCTTTAAAAGAAGCTTTCTCGGAAGAGATCTTCCAGAAGAATTTCTTTTGAAGGATTGCTGTAGTGTTGACATAGCCAAAGTGAGAGGAATAATGCTTATTTCAAAATTACTACTTTGAAATAGGAGATATCAAGACACGGAGTAGCTCTCTTTTGAAATCAGCCACAATGGGCTCCAGCAGCACTATTTTGAAATAGCGCTATGTGTCCAGAAATGCTTTTTTGCAATAGGTGGGTGCTATTTCCAAATACATTTGGTGTGTAGTTGTGTTCTTTCAAAAGAAGATAGTTTGAAATAGCTGCTTTGAATTATCTTAGTTTGAAATAGGGCTGCGGTGTAGCGATAACCTTACTGACACTGCTTGTGTGTCCATAGAAGAAAGGTTTGGACAAATGGAGTATCATGAAAAGACCCGAATGGTTTTGTATGACCCTCTTAGCTGCCAGAGGGTAGGAAAAAATCTCTTGAAAAATGGTATGGCTCTTCACTGGATGCCGACGCTTGGGCAATGATTGGACATCAATGATAAAGACCCGAATACTGAATGGGAGAATATCCACCACATTTTGGATCGGAAAGCAATCTCCTTTCCATAAATGCGAGGAAGACCAAAAAAAGGGATCAAAACATTTGAGATAAAGTGACAGTAAAAGTGGAAGAAGGAGACTGTTAAGATATTGTCATGAATGTTTACCATAGCTTTTGAGTACCGTGCAACACTGAAAGTCACTAAAAACACTCCCTAGCCAATGTGAGGGAGCATTTCAGTGCTGTTCTTTAGCCTTCTCTCTCAAAAGACCCAAGTGAACTTTTTCCATAACTGCTTGTGGAAAATCACAATATTTGGTGGAGAGACACCATATACATTCAGGGGAGAATACTGCACTAAAACACATGCACAGATTTTAATTGGAGGCAGTAGAAACCACATGTGGGCATCCATTCAAGGGTAAGGGATAGTTATGCAGATTGATGGTAGATGGTTGGAAAGGGGGATGAGTGGAAAGCTGGAGGG
The DNA here is from genome assembly GCF_033958435.1 of Carettochelys insculpta. NCBI lineage: Eukaryota > Metazoa > Chordata > Testudines > Carettochelyidae > Carettochelys > Carettochelys insculpta. The sequence goes on along the minus strand of NC_134137.1, from coordinate 10,781,590 downwards.
ATAGGTCTATGAGTAGAATTTGTCCTTGCATGTAGGAAGACTCTTTTATCATGTGCTGTTGGGAAGCAAAACGCTGGTGGTACTGATGTTCAGTGTTAAGGAGGAAATAGTGATATGGGTAAACTAAGCAATAATCTAAAAACTTTCATCCCAAAGTTGAGGTCAGATTGAGCTTCTCCCACAAAAAAAAAAAATTACTCATGTTCACGGTGATTCTGTTGTTCCAGATGTTAGCCAGGATTGTTGAGCTGGCTGGAAGGAAAGAGGCACCCAGATGGCGATGAGAGAGCAACTTCTGGGATTTCCAGCACGAGAGTCTCCAAGGTTTCTTTTGGATCAGGATCTGAAGCTCTGGCTGAGGATCTGAACCTTCGGCAGCTCACTCATTGCCTTTCAGCATCTGAAACTAGCGGGGTCAAATCCCAGCCTGGATTCTCTTTGGATGTAAAAGCCTTATCAGCTGCTCCCTGATCTGCTTGGTCTTCATGCCATAAATGACAGGGTTCATCATGGGTGGCACCAAGAGGTAGAGGTCTGCCAGCAGGATGCGGACCTGCAGAGGGAGGTTCTGGCTCCAACGCTGGGTGTAGAAGGAGAACAGCCCCGGGGTGTAGAAGACCACGATGATGCACACATGGGACCCGCAGGTGCTGAAAGATTTCTGGCGTGCTTCCTTGGAGGAGAGGCTCAGGACAGCTCTGAGGATGAGGATGTAGGAGACGGCGATGAAGATGGAGTCGGAGCCCACCACCAAAGTCGCGGCAGTTATCCCGTAGATATCGTTGAGTGTGATGCTCCCACAGGCCAGCTTTGCCACAGCCATGTGCTCACAGTAGGAGTGGGGGATGACCTGGGGCCCACAGTAGGGCAGGCGGCTCACCAGGCACGTCAAGGGAGTCATGAGGACAATGCCCCGCAGAAAGGCAGCTGACCCAATCTTGGTGATGCTGGCATTGGTAAGGATGGTGGAGTAGTGCAGAGGCTTGCAGATGGCGATGTAGCGGTCAAAGGCCATGGCCAGCAGCACCCCCGACTCCACAGCGGAGAAGCCATGGATGAAGAACATCTGGACCATGCACCACTCAAAGCCAATTTCATGGGAGTGGAACCAGAAGATGCTCAGGATCTTGGGCACAGTGGAGGTGGTGAGCACCAGGTCAATGCCTGCCAGCATGCAGAGGAAATGATACATGGGCAAGTGCAGGTTTGGCTCCATCTTGATCACAAAGAGGAGTGTGAAGTTGCCCAGCAGGGCCACAAAGTACATGGCACAGAAGGGGAAGGCGAGCCAGAAGTGGGTGGCCTCCAGCCCTGGAATGCCCATTAGGAAAAAGGTGGAAGGGTTGGAGTGATTGTAGAACAACATGGCGCACGGTTGGTTTCCAGAACCATTTTGGAGGCTGTAAGGGAAGCAACATGTCAGGTTATTGTCGACAATGAAAAAGCTCTGTTACTATGGTCGTCCATGGCCTTCCCGAGTCACAGGTGTTTGGAGCCCAGCACCTACAGAATACCCCAGCAGCCATCCCCCACATGGAGAATTGCAGCTCTGCCACCCAGTCCTCTGCCAACTCCAGGACATCTCCAGCTTCATTCACTATTCAAAATGGCCCTCCTTTCTACAGCTCTCCCAGGGCATGCTCAAGGTGAGTACTTGGGTGTTTTGTCTTTTCTCAGTGCTGCTTCCCTTCAGAGCTGGAACATAGCCCTAGGTCCAGTTTTGGGGAGCTGGAAGAACAACTAGCTCAGTGGCTAAATAACATTAGTCAAGAGCCCAGAAGTGTTTAAATGCAAGAGAAATAGAACTCTGAGATGGGGTCATAACCCTGCTGGCTCAGAGAGATGTTAAAGAATTGCTTCCCTCCTGGTGGCTTCTGGGACTACTTGGTCCAAGGAGAAGACATTAATGATGCCTAGAAATTTAATCTCTGCATCCTGCCGTGTATCCTGTCCTGTGTCCCTGTCCCTAGTCAAAGAGGGGCAGGGGAGCAGAAATCTCCCATTATTGTTGAGTTTTCTGTGTGTGTAGCTTCTCTGTGTTCTCCCAGGGCCTTTCACATTTCCTGTCACCATCCCAGTGGGGTCAGTCGTATTCTTATGGCTGTTTTGTTGTTCAGGCATAGAACTCCCATCCACAGAGATTTGATGGTGCTGTTTGATTTCATTTACTTTTTACTATACTCGACTCTATGCTTTCGTTCACACTCCATCAGCACAACTGCTTAGTCATTCCAATATGTTTTGGGTCCAGGTATTAACGTGTGCCAATATTTTCCCTAATCATTTCCATCCCTGTCTGGAATAAATTTTATGTGCCTCAAACATGTGCGACTGTGCACTACCAGCAGAAACAAACACTCTAGCTGTGGGTGCTGTGCTAATCAGCCGAGCAGCATTTAAATCTCTCCTGAGTGGCTAAACTTGTGCTCAGCTTACAGGGAATAATAGCGAGCGTCATGGTTAACATTTTACCCTCTGGTGCTATGGTCCATTCACCGTCCTGGAATCCAGCAGCGCTGCAAGACAAGTTGTGCTGAGGGTATTTCTGGGTTGGGAAATATCGGACAGAACACCCCTCCCTGCCCCTCCATGTTATACACTCATCCCTCGTTAAACGAGTACTTTACTTACGAGTGCTCGCAGAAACAAGGGACACATATACCTACCTTTGCTGAAGGAACTTCCCCCGGCTAATATGAGCCTTACTCCCCTCCCCGTGGACTCAACCTGATGCAGCCTGACCCCTCCGCCAGCTCCTCAGACCCAAACCACCTCAGCCTGAACCTCCCCCGCGGACCCAACCCACCACCAGGTTTTAACCCTCCCTTCCTCTCAGCCCCAACCTTTAACCCTCTCCAGCCCCCTCAACCCCAAGGTTCGCTTACCTTTCAAAAGTGGTGCCACATGGTGCCACTCCTTCACCAAACTGAGAGCACTTGGAACGAATAAGAGACTTTTACATGTATTTTATTGGGAATTTAGTGTCCTTCTTACGAGTTTTCGCCTACAAGCAGAAAGTTGGGAAGCAATTGTGCTCGTATAGCGAGGGATGAATGTAGTTTCTAAAGTCCACACCAGCGAGGGGCAGATAATGGCCTGAATGCTGGTCAGTATCATAGCAGGAAGGCAGCACCACTAGCTGAAAAGAAATCAGGGCTGCTGCTGTCATGCATTTAAAAGCAGACCTTGCAGAGAGGTGAATTTATACAAAAAGTTCAAATCACAAAAGAGATGCCGGCTGCACTGTTGTGACAACAAAAGTAATACAGAGGGAACCTCTCTAGTCCAGCGGCCTTGGGACCTGACCGGTGCGGGACGAGAGAATTTTCCAGCTCATGCGAGGTCAATATTGTCTAGCACATCACCAACCCTTCCAGTGCTTACTGGGCTCTGAGAAGACATTTAGGGGGTAAATTAGGCTAAATAACAGCACGGAACACTGAGAACCAGGGCTGGTGGTGGTAAACAAACTTTATGGAACCACAGGAAACTTGGCCACACCCATGATAAAAGGTTGTCTACTAACCACAATCTTGCCACATTGCAGATGCAGGTGGACGAAAGAGTGCTGAATTAGAGAGTTTCACACTGTACAAGTATTACAATTTGCTGCCATGTGCCTCTGTTGCTAAAGCTGTAGAAAGGAATACTTGTGGTTGTGTTAAACGAGGAATAATTGGCAAGCAGATCATTGTGGACTAATGAATTCATATAAAGGGTCAGAATTCAGGTTTTATTATTGTTGGCCTTTCTTGACTTCTGAGATCTTCATGTTCTTGTGATGTCTTTTTTCTATGTGTATTCATTGCGAGCCGAATTCTGATCAGTTACACTGGTGTAAATCTGGAGTTGCTCTGCTGGACCCAGTGGGATTATTTTATGTTTGCACCAGCATGACTGGGAATAGGATTTGGCCAAAGTTTTCTGGTGCATTTCAAAATTATGTATTAAAGGGCCCCTGGTTAAATTCATGCTACCCCAACTCACCGGGATCTGACTCTGTCCTCTTCACCTTCTGTAAATGCTACAGTCACAGGCAATCAGCATGACTCTCCAGTCTGTGAGGACAAGCTGCGTGGGGATATTTATACCTCTTAAAGAAATCCTCTGCCTTTACTACACCAGCTGGGAATTCAGAGCCTTCATTATGGAGGAAAATCTGCCATCAGGCATAGGGAATAGCCATGAATAGTAACAGTAAGTTAACCCATTCTTATTCTGCAGCCCCCTGGCTTAATAGCTGCATCTCTAGTCAACAAAAAGCAGTCAAGTAGCACATTAAAGATTAGCAAAATAATTTATTAGGTGAGCGTTCGTGGGACAGACCCACTTCTTCAGACCATCCCACGAAAGCTCACCTAATAAATTATTTTGCTCATCTTTAAAGAGCTACTTGACTGCTTTTCGTTTTGGTAGTGTATAGACTAGCACAGCTCCCTGTCTGTCTCTAGTCAACAGTGTGGGACTGAGCTTCAAGAAAGCATGAGCTAGGATGTAGGTGTGACCAATTTAAGGGCAAAAATACCCCGAAAGTCATCTCTGCCTGAGGTGATCTGCACAACGAAGGGAGGGGGAGCATTTGCGCAAGCGCAGAGGGCATCTGAAGACTTGTCCCTGCACATTCAGGGCTCTACTTAGGTTTGAATCAGAAATCAGCAGCAGCTTTTCCGCTACCTTTTTCCATTCATGGGTGAAATACATTTTGTTACGTGTGCCCCCGCCTGCAAGGCCAATGGATGTATATTGTGTGGAATATTGTGTCCACTTTTAGGCCCCCCAGTATAAAAAGGATGTGGATGGGCTGGAGCAGGTTCAGCAGAGAACAACAAAAATGATGAAGGGGCTGGAGCACATGACCTGTGAGGAGAGGCTGAGGGATTTGGGCCTATTTAGTTCATGGAAGAGAAGACTGAAGGGTGATTTAATAGCAGCCTTCAACTTCCTGAAGGGGAGCTCTAAAAAGGATGGAGAGAAACTGTTCTCAGTGGTGTCAGACAGCAGAACAAGGGACAATGGTCTGAAGTTACAGAAGCAGAGGAGTAGGTTGGATATTAGGAAAAACTACTTCCCCAGGAGGGTGGTGAAGCACTGGAATGCACTGGAACTATGGTACGCCCACATCTCGAGTACTGCGTGCAGATGTGGTCTCCTCACCTCAAAAAAGATATATTGGCATTAGAAAAGGTTCAGAAAAGGGCGACTAAGATGATTAGGGGCTTGGAAAGGGTCCCATATGGGGAGAGGCTAGAGAGACTGGGACTTTTCAGTTTGGAAAAAAGGCGATTGAGGGGCGATATGATAGAGGTATATAAAATCATGAATGGTGTGGAGAAAGTGAATATAGAAAAATTATTTACCTTTTCCCATAATACAAGAACTAGGGGACACCAAATGAAATTGATGGGTAGCAAGTTCAAAACTAATAAAAGGAAATTTTTCTTCACACAGCGCACAGTCAACCTGTGGAACTCCTTGCTGGAGGAGGCTGTGAAGGCCAGGACTCTATTAGGGTTTAAAAAAGAGCTTGATAAATTTTTGCAGGTTAGGTCCATAAATGGCTATTAGCCAGGGATAAAGTATGGTGCCCTAGCCTTCAGAACAAGGGCAGGAGATGGATGGCAGGAGATAAATCACTTGATCATTGTCTTCTGTTCTCCTTCTCTGGGGCACCTGGCATTGGCCACCGTCGGCAGATGGGATGCTGGGCTGGATGGACCTTTGGTCTGACCCAGTATGGCCATTCTTATGTTCTTATTGCCTAGAGAGTTGGTGGATCCTCCATCCCTAGAGGTTTTTAAGTCCCAGCTTGACAAGGTCCTGGCTGGGATGACATAGTTGGGGCTGATCCTTCTTGAAGCAGGTGGCTGGACTAGATGACCTCCTGAGGTCTCTTCCAGCCCTGTGATTCTATGATGGAGAGGGTTGGCAGTGGGGGAAATGAACCTGTGACCTTAGAAGCTAAAGCAACACACTTTACCACCCAGTCTGACAGTATGGTGGCTTTCAGCCCACCCAATAAAGCACCTACCTTTCATCCCTAAGGTCATAGGTTCATTTTCTCCAGCTGGTGACCTAGGTCCATCATATGCACTAGGGCATGGATGGCTGTACATCATGCTTTGCTAATCAGCTGGGTGGTACCTGAATCTCTCCTGGGCAGCTGCCCCAGGGCTCACATTACAGGGAACATTGCTCATCAGTACCCTTTTTGGTTAAGAGGACATTTCCCAGGGTTTTCTGAAACCCAAATGATCGTAACTTAACCATTGGTCTCCAGCAGTGCTAGGGCTAAATCAGTGGGAACACAATGCATCCAGTGGATGGAAGATGGATACAAGTAAGTCTGCACTGATCTAAACCAACCACTTATTAGATTCACACACACACACATGCAAGCAAAAGGTTCGGCAAACCCAAAGTAATTATCTAAATCTGAGATGGTATTCAGTCATTAGCAGCAGTTCAGCAATGACCGGTCACTTTGCACACCGGGGAGAAGGGCATCAGGGAAATGTCTCCAAGGGTAGCCTCAGAGCACCGCTCCAAAGTACACTCTTGTGCATCCCCGGCACGGGTGCTGAATCTGCATGTGAGATGGGAGCTAAGCCCCACTCCTCCTCCCCCATGCAGCTGGGAGCTTGCTCAAAGCCATTCTGCCCATGGCTTAACAAAAGGCCGGCTAATGCTACCTACCACCACCTAAATGGTAAAGCTCTGCATCTTAATTTCTTTATGACCGAAGCTGTTGTAAGGAGGACTATTAATGACTAAAGAAGTATCACTGGCACTCCATCAGTACATAGAGGTCAAAAGGTCAAATTACGGCACGCCACCTTGGTAAGGTTGCTGACCCCTGCATTATTGTCGGGCCTTTTTATAACTAATTTTTACAGTGTTCATGGCTCAGAGTGACCCTTACTGGGTCATCACTTCCTAACTTCAATCATCTACTTACCACAAAACATTCCTAGCAATCTGAGCCATAGCAATCATCTACGTCAAAGATGCCCAAACTCAAGGGCCACGTCGACACCAGCGAGTTCTTTCAGGAAATCAGGGCCTTTTTTGAAAGAACACTGGGAGTGTCCAGATAGAACATAACAGCAACGAAGGGTCCTGTGGCACCTTATAGACTAACAGAAAAGTTTTGAGCATGAGCTTCCGTGAGCACAGACTCACTTCATCAGATGATGAAGTGAGTCTGTGCTCACGAAAGCTCATGCTCAAAACTTTTCTGTTAGTCTATAAGGTGCCACAGGACCCTTCGTTGCTGTTACAGATCCAGACTAACACGGCTACCCCTCAGAAGAACGTGTGATCAGAAATCGAAAGAATGTGGCTCTTCTTCTGGAAGCCCTCTTCAGCACCCCGACCAGGAAGAGCACCTCCTTTCAAAAGCTTCTTTAGATAGAATGTGTGTGTAGATGCTCAGTGGGCCCTTTTTTCAAAAGAGCCGTCCTCATGGTGCCAGATTTTTCAATCCCGGACCCCTTCTTTCAGAAGAGTGGGTTCTGTGTGGACGCTCTCTGTTGAAAGAGCAGATTGCTCTTTTGATCTATTTTTTTGTGTGTGCATGTCCTTTTTCGAAAGAAGACCTTCCTGAAGATCATCTTTTGAGAGATCCCTGTAGTGTAGATGTGGCCTATCTGGGTATGTCCACACTACAGAGCCATTCCAGAATAGCTTATTCTGGAGATATTATTGTAAAATAAGCCATTCCGGAATAATGCATCCACACTACAGGGAAGCCCCAAAATAAGCAAAACCTATTCCTAAATAGTGTGTCCACACACAGTAGAGCCTGTTTCGGATTAGAGCCCCTGGAAGCACTGCTTATCATAGGCAACAAGTTTCGGTAGCATCTGCTGTGCAGTAGCTAACACAACTCAAGGCCAGCAAGACCAGGGCTGAGATATGCCCAGCGCTTGGAGTGAATTGCAGCTAGGATTATTCCATGCCAGCAGCCTCAGGTCTCCCAAGTAAGGAACATGAGAGTGGGGGTGTGTCTACACTAGGAACTAACTTCGCAGTTACCTACTTGGAAGTTAGGCACTACTTGGAAGTAGCCAGCAGAGAGTCTACACACATTTTTTTCCCTAACTTCAGTATTAACTTCAAAGTAGGGAGCCCAGCTTTGAAGTCCTTACTCCATACCCCGGAATGGAGTCGTGCCCAACTTCGAAATTTAACTTCCAAGTAGTGTGTGTAGAAGCTCAACTTCGAAGTTGTACTTCAAAATAAGTAACTTGGAAGTTCTTTTTGTAGTGTAGACACAGCCTGGATGTGACAATCTTCTCCACCTTCCGTGTTAATCTGGCCAGACGACAGCAGCAGAGAGGCAGCGGCTGACCAGTTCGAGGACTCCCATGTTGTCTAGTGGAATTTCCATTAGGGCTAAAAAAATCCCCTCACATCTTTGCCTGTTTTTTTAAATCAACCACCTGTTTTTGAAGGGTTTGAAAAGCTGAGGAGACTCCACTCCACCAAGCTGTTTTTTTGTTTTCACGGCAGTGTATCCAACAGGGCCAGCAGCCTCCACAGGCACTGGGCAAGGTGGGAGGGAGGCCTAGGAAAGTCATCCTAGTGCTGCCCAGATTGCAGGGATGACCTCCGACCACAGCCATGTGGAGCTGTGCTGCTGCGGCATGTCATAGGGCCCTGCAGTGCACGTGGCCAGAGCTCTGGGCCTCTTGGGAATGCTGTGTCCTTGTGCAACTCCCTCCCTTGTCCCCCCCCCCCTTTGGTGGGCCTGAGATCATCCATTTTGGGGTTCACCAGCAAGAAATAGAAGAGGAAGGGCTGGTGGACCGGGATTCAGGAGTGCTGGCGCAGCCATGAAACTGCTTCTTCTCCGACTTCGCCTTGTTTTTGCGGATACAGACTAACACGGCTGCTCCTCTGATACTCCTTCTCCGGGTACATCTACACAAGAAACCCCCACACACACCTCAGGGAGCAAATCTCAGCTGCTGGGTGAAATGACTTGGCCTCAGGACTAAACACAGCCACGTAGACAGTCCCGCTGGGGCTCTGACACCCAGTGAAGGAAGACATCCGGATTTTGGCCCCAGTGGGAACACATATGCTGCTTTATTGACCACCACATCATCCTCCCCATAATGCAGAGCCCATTGACCTTGCCTCTGAGGCTCTGTCAGGTTTACTTTTGTTCTTTCCTCTGCGTCCATGTCTTTGCAATCAGGTAGATCCACTAGTTGAACATCTAACAATTTACCTAGTGTTTTACCTGAGAGAGCTGTGAGGCTGAAATGAGGTACGGTTTCTTCTCCTCAGGAGGTTTATTGCAGCTGGGGACTGAAACATCTAAACAGATTTGAAACCCTTTGTGGCCTCTTCTCATTCACACATGTACAGCCCCTAGCACATAAGGGCTTGGTTACAAGGAGGAGCCCAGCAAGTATCACTGCCCTGAGGCAGACCAGAACCTGGGACCTCTAGAGCTTAGTGCAGATGTCTCTCAGTTTGCACTAACAGCTGGCTACCCTCCAACCTAACCTCTAGAGGATACTTAGTCTTTCTCTGAGACACCATCTAGGTGCTATTACATGGCACAGTGACTCACACACTGGTGTGTAGGTTACTTCATCACTATCACAATATAAGCTAAAAATAATAACATATGGAGGCTGGAGGCAGAGTAAAAATCTATGAGGCTGTATTGCCTTTCCTAAGCCTTAAGGCCTCTCTCGTTGAGGGGCTTCCAGCTGCAAGTGTTTGCTGCACACTGTTAAATATTCAGCCAGATAGCAGCTGAAGTTGATGCGCTGGCTGGGATGACCCTCTTGTACAGCCGGAGGAAATAATCTGGGCAGGAACGGAGTCCACAGGGTGGATACAGCTGCCTAAGGGAAGTAATGGAGGATTCGTTGCCTGCCTTAGTTAAAATGAATCTGGGCAAAGCCTGTGGGGAAAGCTACAGCAGTGCTCAGTTCTGCTGTGACTGTGGGAACAAGGCCTAGAAGGGCTTTTCTATCCCTTGGTTCCAGGACATAGCAACAGTCTCTTCCCTTCCAGGTCTGAATAGAAAGAGTTAACTCTGTCTCCCAGAACCAGCTCAGGAGCACAAAGCAGAAGCCAAGATTTTTTGGCCTTCCTAATTATATTTTTACACCTCACTTGGCAGAGTTGATGTTCCTTTCTATTTTCCTCACTCGGATTTAGCTTCCATTTTTTAAATAGTAACAGAGAGAAAGTCGTGCTAGTCTATGTACTATCAAAACAAAAAAGCAGTCCAGTAGCACTTTAAAGACTAACAAAATAATTGATTAGGTGATGAGCCTGAGGTCTGTCCCACGAAAGCTGATCACCTAATCAATTCTTTTGTTAGTCTTTAAAGTGCTCCTGGACTGCTTTTTTCATTTTTAAGGGCTGTCTTTTTGTCTCTCACTCCCTCTCTGACTTTATTGTTTAACCACAGTGGCACTTTCTTGGTTCTCTTTCTACGTTTTCTAAATCGGCGGATACATTTAAGTTGAGCCTCTATTATGGTGTCTGTAAACAGTTTCCATGCAGCTGGCAGGGATTTCACTTTAGGTATTGTACCTTTTACTTTCCTTTTAACTAACTTCCTCATTTTTGTGTAGTCTTCCTTTCTGAAATTAAATACTACAGTCTTGGGCCACTGAAGTATTTTCCCAGCCACAGGAAAGTTAAATTTAATTATATTATGGTCACTGTTTTTCAGAGGTCCAGACATATTCACCTAGCCCGGGAGCACAAAGCAGAAGCCATGATTCCCAGCTGGCCTGTGAGATCCTCCCAGCCGGCGAGGAAGTGGGTTCTGTCACCATGGCTATAAATCCGCCCAAAGCTGGCATCTGCAGATGAGTCTGTGGACCTCATGCGGTCTGGAAGGACGACTGAGGCCCTCGAAAAGGAAGGGAGTGCTGCAGGGTTCTGGTGAGCTCTCCCACAGAATCTAATTCATGCGGGCAAAGGAACAGTTCTGTAGCTATTGATGGGTTTGAACCACATTCTGGCCAAGCTCAGAGATTGAACCAAATTCTGCTGCTCTATCTCTGAATGGCCTGTTTCTTTTGTGGGTTCATATTGCATCCCACATGATCACCCTGAAGTGTCTGGCATATCTAGACTCGTCAATGAGTGAGCTGGTTTTCTGTGGGAGGGGTGGGTGTTTGGCAGCCCCTAAAAATCAAGCTCTGTGCCCAAGTGTGGATGAAGGCAAATATTTGTAACCCCCAGCCTGAGACTGTGGACCCGAGTGGCTCTTCAGTGCTTCTCAGGCAGATTTTCCTTCTTGACTTCACCATCAGTCTTAATTCCTTTCTGTCAAGGTGCCTGGATTCTGAAAGAGGAGGGAAAAGTGCCTGCAAAGTTATATGAGCAAAAACGCAGATGCTTTCACTTCCGGATACTTGAGTACAATCGAGATGTGATGTGATGCGCGTATGTGTGTGTGTTGGTGTGTGTGTATACTTTTATTCAAGTAGTTTTCCAGAAGGACACCAGTGACTTGTACTAAACTACAGCCCCCCAAACAGCTGTAATTTTACTCAAGCAACTTTTGGGGTACTTTTCCCACCTCTGTGGAATGCAGTTGAAGAGAAAGGAGTTATGCAGATTATATTTGAGGGTTAATTTTTTAAACTCACCTTCCTCTTTGAAGGCCTAATTTGCGCCTGGAAACAACTGACCCCCGCCCCCAGATCGGGATGTGAAGATGCCTCTGTGCTCACATTTAGGTCATCAGACCATTGGAGCTATGGACAAAGGTGAATGATGGGCTGGAGCAGGAAGCCACATGTGAAAATTTCTCCACCAAATGACTGGGAAGTTTGGGGTGACTTTGGACATTCTCTAGATATTGAGAATTATTGACCGTCAGAGACCACCCACAGCGTGCAAGGCATAGTGCATACAATACAGTTTTCTTCATCAAGATTAAGCCCTCTGCACCATATGGAGGGAAAGATAAAGGGATATACACCAAAATACATACCATTTTTTCCTACTGTGCTATGTATTTGCTGTGTAAAATATATGCACATCAACCAATAGACCGAGTCAGCTCTGGCTTGCTGAATAGACCTAGTCAGCTCTGGCTTTCCTTTCTTCTGGGACCCCACTGTTTAACTACCCCTCTGAAACCACCCCTCCCACTCATGCATCTGATGAAGCAGGTCCCTGCCCACGGAAGCTTATGCTCCAAAATATCTGTTAGTCTGTAAGGTGCCGCGGGACTTCTTGTTGTTGTGATTGTCCATCGTTGCTTGGTCAGGTGGGTTTGAGGTGGGTGTGAACAAGGAGAGGGGAGCACTGGGATAGGCTGATTTAGGGATGCAGTTCTCAACCAAGAAGGCAGCATCGGAGAAGCAGATAGGTGTGTGTGTGTGTGTGTGTGTGTGTGGAGTCCATCAGTGGCAAACGGCAGGGGACAGAGGACAACAGCAGAAGAGAAAAGAGAGGATATGTCAGGAGACAGAGCTTCGAAGGGCCCTCAGGATGAGGACGAGAATCCTGTGGAGGGATTTAGTGCTTTGGCTGGGTGAGAAGGGATGTGAGGACCAACATGGAGGAGGTGGCTGGAACTCAGGCTGGAGGTCACAAGGGGCTGGAGGTGGAAGAGAGTTTTTGCTGTGTGGATAGAAAGGGCAGATCTTAGGAACATGACAGGGAGCCATATGCCGGTCCGTGGGGTCAAAGACACCTGCCACACTGCAGCCCTGAGGGGCTACGAGGCTGGAGGTGTTGTCAGGAGTGACAGAGATTGGAGTGAGGAGATGGTTTGGCAATAGAGCCAATAGAATCATAGAATCCTAGGGCTGGAGGGTCACGAGGTCATCAAATCCAACCCCCTGCCCTGCATGCAGTAATCCTTGGGTGGGCTTTTTGTCCTGTGATCTTCAGGACCAATTCCATCTAAACTGTCCCAGCAAGGGCTTTGTCAAGCTGGACTTTAAAAGCCTCTAGGGATGGAGATTCCACCACCTCTCTAGGCAACGCATTGCAGTGCTCCACCACCCTCCTGGGGAAACACTTTTTCCTAATATTCAACCTACACCTCCCCCACTGCAACCTGAGACCATTGTTCCTTGTTCTGTCATCTGTCACCACAGAGAACAGCCTCTCTTCACCCTCTTTAGAATTGCCCTTCAGGTAGTTGAAGGGCACTATCAAATCCTGTCTCGCTCTTCTCTTCTGCAAACTAAATAAGCCCGTATCCCTCAGCATCTCCTCATAATTGATGGGCTCCTGGCCCCTCATCATTTTTGTTGCCCTCCACTGGCCTCTTTCCAATGTGTCCACATCCTTTCTGTAATGGGGTGGGGCCCAGAACTGGAGAGGTACCTTCACCAGTGTTGAATAAAGGGGAATAATCACTTTTCTAGATCTGCTGGCAATGCTGCTTAGTAATGCAGCCCAATATGCCGTTGGCCTCCATGGATATAAGGACAGATTTTTGACTAAGCTTATCATCCACTTTAATGCCCAGGTCCTGTTCTGCAGAAATAAGACCCTCCCCCTTCCCCACTACTCCCCAGCTGAAGACAGAGGAGACTGGGGTTAGTTTGGGTCTTTTTGGAATTCAGTTCCTACCCAGCCTTAGTCGGAAATACCCTAACCATGTCGCAAAGCCCATATCTACTGTCCCAGCCTCTCACGTGGGGAAGTGTAGGAGTCATCGTGTGGGAGGGAAGGGTTTTGTTCATTTCTAGATTATCTGGTTTCTGCTGATTTGCTTGGTATGTTCTGTGGCTTAGAGACCATCTGGGGTGACCTTGGACAAGTGCCTAATGCTCCAAAGTAGAAACTAATTGTATAGCAAACTAAATCTTTTGAAATCTTAAAACAGATGTAGATGGAGTACAAAATTCATTGTGTCTCCCTCAGTTGCTCAAGTACAATGGCAATGGCACCAAAAGAAATGCGGGAAAACTGGAAGGCAAGGGTTGGAGTCAGATCTGGTGCGTGGAGCCAACACCAGACCTGACATAATGGACCTGTTGAAATAATAGTGTTGGATTTTCAAAGCCAGAATAGTCCATTGTGGCCATGTAGCCTCACATTCTGCAGATCACAGGACAAAAAGCCCACCCAAGGATTCCTGCATGCAGCTTTGTAGCGTGTGGTTGAACCAGAACACCCCTCTGAGATTATCTATTCTCTACCAAAAGACCCCAAGCCATGGAGAAATGACTACCACCATTGATAGTTCACTGGAGCTGGTCAATTCCATCTTAGTTCCCATAGCATGGTGGTATCTTATTCACAACTTGAACTCTGAAAACTTCCCAGAGCTGGAACCTGTTATGCCTGGGTCTGCTGGATTAAAAAGCTGTCCTGTAGCTAATGTCACATGACTTTGTGCTTACACCCCGATCCAGACTTTTGTTAGTTTGACCTCCTCATTATTTACCACCCAATCTATTTTTCTATTTGCTACAGACCTTGTCATCCTTTTCCAGTGATACTCCCCGAAGCCGGAGAGGCGTGTGGCATCTCACATGTGGGCAATACGTAGCGTTTATTCAGCACATTACTTCTGTTTTATTGACAGGACAGATGTGAAACTTGCAGAGGATGCTCCCGCAGGACATCGTGTTCGCTTCCAACAGCACAGGCTCTGATCTGTCCGTGTTCTTCCTGATGGGAATCCCGGGGCTGGAAGATCTGCACCTCTGGATTTCCATCCCCTTCTGCTCAGTGTTCTCTGTGGCCCTGATAGGAAACTGCACCCTCTTGTATGTTATTAAGACAGAGTCCTCCTTGCACAAGCCCATGTTCTATTTCCTTGCCATGCTGGCTGTCATTGACCTGGTTTTATCTACAACCACTGTGCCCAAAATACTGAGCATCTTCTGGTTTAATTCCAGGGAAATCAGCTTTAATGCCTGCCTGATGCAGATGTTTTTCCTTCACTCCTTTTCCATCATGGAGTCTGCTCTATTGTTGGCCATGGCTTTTGACAGGTACGTGGCCATCTGCAACCCCCTGAGATACACCACCATCTTGACCAATTCAGTAATCGTGAAGATAGGGCTAGCAGCTTTGTTTCGGGCTGTTCTGCTCATGGTCCCTCTGCCCTTCCTCCTCCGGCGGCTGCCCTACTGCCAGTCCCATGTCATCTCCCATTGCTACTGTGAGCACATGGCTGTGGTGAAGCTGGCTTGTGCTGACACCACATTCAATAACATCTATGGGATCATTGTAGCTCTCTTCATCGTGGGACTGGATCTGTTGTTCATCGTCCTGTCATACATCAAGATCCTCCGGGCTGTCTTAAGCCTGGCGTCCAAGGAAGAGCAGCTCAAGGCTTTCGGCACCTGTGGCTCCCACATCTCAGCCATCTTAGTGTTCTACATCCCTGTGGTCCTCTCCTCAACTGTGCACAGGTTTGGCCGCGTTGTTGCCCCACATGTTCATATCCTGATGGCCAATTTCTACCTCCTCTTTCCTCCCATGATGAACCCCATTGTGTACGGTGTGAGAACGAAACAGATCCGTGTCCGGGTGCTTCTCTGGTTCCAAGGCAAAAGCTTCTAGGGGTTTGCTGAGCAATCAAGAAGCAGGAGACATTTTCTGAGTGTATTAAAGAGCATTCTTGTGGGGGCTTTTTGTACGTAGGGATGGATGCTGCACCTCCTATTAACAGGGAGCAATACACTGTCCCTGACGTGATCTGAGCACTGCTCGCTGGAAGGTTATCTTGGACTTGACCTTGTCCTCACTCTGCCCCATGTGTGCAGCACTGGGGACAAAGCTGAGTGTGAAGGCTTCTTGCCCCTTCTCTTGCTTTACTGCAACATCTGTCCTTTATTCCCTATACGCACACCCGCAGCTATGCACACGCATGGAGCCGCTGTTTTATCTGCCCCCGATGTTCAGTCAGCTCTGAGATGTAGCAACACACCGGGGCCATTTAGGAACTAGAAGAAGTATTGAGTTCTCTTCTCTTCTGGCCCAACCTTGCCATCCCAGAAGGTACTGGGTGCCAACCTTTGCACTTTTTAAAAAAAGTCTTCCCTTGTGTTGGCTTATCGTTAGTGAATCTGTTTCCAGTTGTTTCACATTACCATACAGTAGCACAAAGCACCAGAATGAGTGGTAGTGGTAGTGGTGGTGGTGGGAGAGGGGGGCAAGGAAGGGTGTATTTGCCTTAAAGTATACTCTGAAAGTCCCCAGATCCTCACCTGAGTGATCTCAGACATCAAATATTCCAAGTTTTCTTTCTGATACTAACAATAAATAAAGAAAACAGTAGTCTCTCTCACTCTCTCTTCCCGCCCCCTGCCCCCTGTATGGGTGTGTGGCAATAAAATACTAGGGAAAAAGTCTTGCTCTCATTTTCTATCACTATGGCCCTGCCAAATTCACTGTCCATTATGGCCAATTTCATGGTCACAGGATTTTAAAAATGGTAAATTCCATGATTTTATATATTTACATGTGAAATGTCACAGCAGTGTAATTGGAAGCATCCTGACTCAAAAAGGAGTTCGGGGTCAGGGGTCACAGGGTGGTTGTATGGAGACTGTGGTATTGCTATACTTACTTCTGAGCAGCTGCTGCCAGCAGCGCTGCTTTCAGAGCTGGGCAGGTGGAGAGCAGCAGCTGCTGGCCAGGAACCCAGGTCTAAGGCAGAGCTACCACCAGCAGCAGCACAGAAGTAAGGATGGCCTGTTATGGTGTTGCCACCCTTACTTCTGTGCTGCCGCCTGCAAAGCTGCTACTCTCTGACCATCCAGCTCTGAAAGCAGCAATACAGAAACCAGGGCAACATGGGTATGGTACTGACACCTTTATGTCTGCACTGCTTCTGGCAGGTGCTGCCTTCAGAGCTGGGCTCCCAGCCAACATTATGCTGAAGACAGGTAGAATAGGGGAGAGTAATACCAGCACTGCCGAGAACTGCTGTGGGCCCCGGGCAAGGTGGGAGGTGGGGCCTGTCTCCATGCCCTGGAGAGGTGGGACCAATGGCAGGAGGAGTGGGGCTAGGACATTCAGCCCTCAGCACCACTGGGACCATTGTGTTGGGCCCTGCCGCGGCAACCTCCAAGCTGTGCACCACCAGAGCTGCACTGCTGTGGCAGTTCAAAGGGGCCCAGAGCTCCAGCCACTGCTATTTTGGCAATGATGGCAACTGAAGCTCCAGGTCCCTTAGAAAGGATGGGCCTGGGGAAACTGCACCTTTTGTTCACCCCTTCCCTGGTCGGTGGGCCTAGGTAATACCACGACACTCCTAAAACAACCTCATGATCCCCCTACCACTCCTTTTTAGCTCAGCACCCCCAGTTTGAGAAATGCTGGTCTACCCCCGTGAAATCTGTGGCGCACAGGGTAAAAGCGCACAAAAGGCCAGAGTTCACACGAGGACTCCAGAGTCCACGGGCCGTGACATGTTTTGCACGGTTGTAAATTCGGTAAGGCCTGAAGTGTCACGTTGATTTCTGTTTATTACTATATTCTGGCTTGCATATAATGAGAGATCTGATTAGTAACATGTTTTAATGACACCACATACATACTGGCATGTATGAATTACCAATAACATTAACCACAAGTATTGTGACAAGGGCAAGTCCCACCTCCCTCCCTGGTTACACAGGAGCAGGAAGCACTCACCTGTGTGCCTGGTGACATTAAAAAAGACCCTGAGTAGCCCACTGCTGAAGCTGGGTAGGTCAGAATCCTCTATCCACCCCTCTGC
Source organism: Carettochelys insculpta (assembly GCF_033958435.1). Classification (NCBI taxonomy): domain Eukaryota; kingdom Metazoa; phylum Chordata; order Testudines; family Carettochelyidae; genus Carettochelys; species Carettochelys insculpta. Next base: position 10,763,901 of record NC_134137.1, on the reverse strand, counting down.
TGCCGTCCCTTACTCCGAAAGGAATTTAAACACGGCAGAGTCTTGCTCTAGTTGGTCCCTGTATGCGCTCATTGGTGGGCCTTGGACCTCCCGGAATAAACCCATGCTAATCCTCCTCCTCATCTGTGGCATGGCTCTGACTCAAAAATACCAGTTACAGGAGTCCCTCGAGTTGTGTTCCCACACACCCTCGCGTCACTCGAATTTCACCCCACTGTGCCCTGATTCCCTCCTGCCACTTGCCCTGCTGTGTGGTTCTATGACAGGTACGAGGTCAGCTCCTCCCAGCCCAGCTCTGCAGGCAGCAGGTGAGTTCCAGGGGACCGGGAATGAGCAATGGGGGTTGGCTAAAGAAACAGAGAACGGGGGGTAAAGGTAAGAAAGAGGGCTAGGCCTTACAGCTAGAGGTAGGGTGAGGGGTATGGCCTCAGGGAAAGAGTTGGGGCAGGGTTGTTTGGTTTTCAGGGGTTAGAAATTTGGCAACCCTTCACAATGAGCGCAAGGTACACAGCAGGCTGTGGAAAAGGAGCATATTGGTAGGATCTGGTTGTGGCATCTGCCTGGTCTCTTCACCTTCTTGTTGGCCTGTGTTCCTACTAAGGCAAGAGGCTACACATGATCTGCGGTGCCTCTGTCCTTTGTGGGTCTCCCTAGAATAGATGTGGGGGATAACTGTGGGTAAAAGACCCTGCCCACATGTACGATGTTCTTATCCTGGAATCATAGAATCCTAGGGCTGGAAGAGACCTCAGGAGGTCTTCTCCCAAACCAGTGTTCAGTGTCTTCATACTCAAGATCACACGGCGCTGTAACTCATGTGGTCAAGTCTGCCGCAGCGTGTGTGTACTTTTGCACCCGCCCAGTGTGGGTCTGGAAATCCCCTCGTTCACACGTCAGGTCGGGGAGATTGCACATTTTCAGGGTATGTGAAATATGTTCTGCATATTCATGGGCTCTGTCAAGGGTTTGGCCCATGGATTTTCATGCAAATGTTGATACTCACACCTGCCCAGGAGAAAGACAGGGTTAATCACTAGTCACCACTTACTGTGACTCCTTGGGCTCCAAAGCAAACCTGCCTCTCTAGTGACACATGAGTCTGAACTCCCACCTGGGGAGTTAAGTCCATCAGGCAGTATAAATACTCTCCCTGAACTGATCCTGGCTAAGTGCAGTCATGTAGCTTCGTTGTGACTGTAGCGTGAGCTGAGGATGAAGAAGACACAGCCAGGGTTCAGGTGAGCTGGAGTAGGCAGCTTAGTTCCATACCTGGTAAGTTAACGGAGCAAATTATTCAGCAGTCAGCTTGCAACCACCTGGAAGATAATACGGTGATCAGTCACAGTCAGCATGGACTCGATACAAACAAATCTTGTCAAACCAACCTGATGCAAACAAACCATTGAGTATTCCAAAAATCAGGGGTGTTAGGATTGGTCTACAGCTGTAGTTCTCTCCCCCTTGAACAAATGCATTGTGGGAGACTCTTTATTGTGTCCCTGTGTTTTTGTGGGAGAGTTCAGTCTGGGGGACATATTTTGCAGAGAGGCAAATCAGGATGAGGACAGGGCAGTGTTGTGACCTGATCCTAATTGCTTGCTAAACTGGGCTTACCTGAGCAATGGACAGGTAATTGCAACTCATTGCAAGGTCATGCATCCAGGCACCAAAAGTGCAGATCACATTTACGGGATGGGAGACTATGTTTTGGAATGAATTGTCTCCAGAAAAATACTTGAAGTCATGATGTAACCAGAGTCACATTGGGCGCCAGTGTAGTGTGGCAATGGAAAGAACAAATGTTCTCCTGGAATTTATAAGCAGGAGAGCATTGAGTGGAAACAGAGAGGTGTACAGCCTGGAGAGCCCATCACTGGACAAGTATCAGAGAGGTAACTGTGTTAGTCTGTAGCTTCGAGAACAACAAGAAGTCTTGTGGCACCTAACAGACAAACAGATATTTTGGAGCATAAGCTTTGGTGGTCAAAGACCCACTTCATCAGATGCTTTTACAAGACTTCTTGTTCTCATCATTGGACACAGTTTCTAGGGCTGGTGTTCCTACTTCACCATGTTTTTTGACAAATTGAAAAGGGTTTAGAAAAGAGCTACAAGAAAGAGTTCAGATCTGGAGAACGTGGCTTATAGCTGGAAGCTAAAAAAGCTCAATCTATTTAATTTATCCAAGAGAAACTTAAGAGGTGACTTGATCATTGTCTTTAAGCCCATACATGGGAAGAGATTTCTGCCAGTAAAAGGTTTTTTCAACCTAGCAGACAAAGGCAGAATAAGTCAATGGCTAGGAGCCGAGAGAGGGCAAACTGGTGCTAAAACCAAGGCACCCATTCCTAGAACAAGGTGGGCTAACACTTGGAACAACTTACCGAGGCGTGTTTTTGGACTGCTATCACCAGAAGCCTTTAAATCAAGATTTGATGCCTTTCCCAAGGACTGGCTCAAATCCAAGGGAAATTATGGGATAGATGCAGAAATCACAAGATGAAATTCTGTGGCCTGGGTTAATCAACAGGTCAGAGTAGGGAATAAAAATGGTCCGTTCTTGCGTTAAAATCAATGAATCCTGGATTACTAGTTCACAATTTTTCTCAGTTAATGAAATAACTACTAGCTGTGGTATGTAACCTCGCTGTTTTTCCCCTACAACCTTAGATAAATATGGCTCAAAAGTCTTGGCATTTCTGCTGATCTGGACATTTTATACCTAGAGATTTTGTCTCTGTGAAGTCTGAGTTGAATACGTATGTCCCACAGTCACATACTACACTGCAGCCCACTTGCTGTAATGTAAATAGCATGCAGGCGTTCATGTGAATCTCCCAGCTCCTGGGGATGACAATACATACACCTTTATGGTAGCATGTGAAGCGGTGACTTTGCATGTTGGGGTAACATGGGTGTAAATGGCAGTGTTGATGGACAGCCACTGCTTAGGCAAGTAGAGTATAGACATACCATAATGTTAAGGCACACACCCATCACAGGTCACAACGCACCCACACAGTCCTTCCATATCTACCTTGTAATGTCCCACTGCCTCCTTGACAATAGGATTGAAGCACAAGATTCTCGCCATGAAACTGACTAGTTTTGAGGCCTCTGACAAGTATCACACAACGTTACATGAGATCTCGTATACATGGTGAGACCATTGGTCTAGCTAGCCCAGTGTCCTGTCTTCTGACAGTGGCCGATGCCAGGTATCTCAGAGGCAATGAATGGGACAAGGCAACTATTGATTGATCCACCCCCTGTCTTCCAGTCCCAGGTTCTGGCAACAAAAGCTTAGATAAGACGCCCAGATCACGACCCAGACCATCTGAGCTAACAGCCAAAGAGGGACCTATACTCCAGGAACTCATTGAATTCTTTGTTGAACCCAGTAAGTCTTTTGATTTTCATAAGCAACAAGAAGTCCTGTGGCACCTTATAGACTAAGATATTTTGGAGCATAAGCTTTCGTGAGCAAAGACCCGCTGCATCGGATGCATGAGTGAGGGAGTTTCAGTTTTCTTGGAGTCCCTGGTAACAAGTTTCCCAGGTTGAACGTGCATTGTTTGATGTAATACTTCCTCATGTTGTTTTAAACTTGCTGCCTTTTAATTCCTTGGGTGATCCCTGGTTCTTATGTAATGTGAATGAGTAAATAATGCTACCTGTTTGCTTTCTCCACACCTGTCATGATTTTATTGACCTCTGTCATATCTCCCTTACTCATAATTTCTTTTTTCTGAACCTTTTCCAATTCAAATATCTATCTATCTATGTATCTATGTATCTATCTATCTATCTATCTTTTGAGATGTGATGACCTAAACTGCAGACAGTATTCACGGCATGGGTGTAACATGAGTTTTTATATTTTCGGGTGTATGATTCATTCCTTTCCTGATGACTCCTATCATTTTGTTAGATTTTATGACTGATGTTGTATGGTGCGTGGACATTTTCAGAGCACTGTCCACAGGGACTCCATGATCTCCAGCATCTCTCAAGTGGTAACAGCTAATTTAGACCCATATATTCTACTTTGAGATGTATAGTTGCCAATGTGCATTATTTTTCATTTATCAACACTGATTTTTATCTGGTGTTTGGTTGTCCAGTCACCTAGTTTTATGAAATCCCTTGTAATGTTTCAAAGTCTTCTTTGGACTTAAGACTTCCTCAATAGTAACTTTATATCATCTGCTCATGTTGCCACATCACTTTACTCTTTTAATTTACTCTTTTAGTTTCCTCTTTTTTTAGGCCATATATGAATATGTTGGACAGCACTGGTCCTGGTACAGATCCCCGGGAATCACTGTTCTTTATCCTTCTCTTTTCAGAAAAATTGATCATTTATTCATACTTTTGTTTCCTATATTTTAACCAGGTGCTCAAGTAGGAGAGGACCTCCTCTCTTATCCCATAACAGTTTACTTTTCTGAAGAGGCCTGGTGAGGGACTTGGTCAAAAACTTTTTGAGAGTTCAAGAACACAAAGCCACTGGATTCCCCTTGTCCTCATGTTTGTCGATGTCCTCAAAGAATTCTGCTAGATTGGTGACACCTGATGACCATTTGAAAAAGCCAGACTGATTCCCGACACGTCTCGTTTATCTATATACTCAGTAATCCTGTTCTTTATTATCATTTCAACTAATCTGCCTGGTTTGGATGTTAGGCTTACAGGCCTCTAATTGCCAGGATCACCCCGGTGCCATTTTTAAAAATTAGCATCATACTACCTACCCTCCAGTGATCTGGGGCAGAGTCTGATTTAAGCGATAGGTTACATACTGCAGCCAGTAGTTCTGCAATGTAGTGTCTGAGCTCCTTACGAACTCTTGAGCGAATCCTATCTGGCCCTGGTGACTTAGTACTGTGTAATTGATCAGTTTGTTCCAAAATTTCTTCTAGTGACACATGGGACAGTTCCTCAGGAAAGGGATCTTGGAATTATAGTGGATAGTTCTCTGAAAACATTCACGCAGTGTGCAGCGGCAGTCAGTAAAGCAAATAGGATGTTAGGAATAATTAAAAAAGGGGTAGAAAATAGTAGTAGTAGGCATCCTTCAGTCTGCATAGACTATGGATCACGCCCTTTATAGTTTCAATTGAGGACTTCATTTACAGCGTCTACGGTGACTATGAAGACCCACACGAGAGTGACAGTCCTTGCTGCATCTCTTGCAGATGTGGTGGGTGTCTGGCAAGTGCTTAGTGTGCTTTCTGTGCGCTCGCTTCTCCTCTGCTAGCTGTCTGATCCTCACCTCACCCTTCTGAAGGCCCTTGTGTAACCCCTGCCTCCATCTGCTGCGGTCGTCTGCTAGTTCTTCCCAGTTGTCCAGCTCGATGTCTACCTCTCTGAGGTCTCTCTTGCAGACATCTTTGTAGCTCAACTGGGGGCGTCCGGGAGGTCTTTTGCCAGAGGCTAGCTCACCATACAGGATGTCTTTTGGAATCCTTCCATCATTCATCCTGTGGACGTGCCCAAGCCAGCGGAGCCGACACTGCCTGAGGAGGGTGTGCCTGGTTGGGATTCCAGCTTGCTCGAGGACGGCGGTGTTGGTCACTCTGTCCTTCCATGATATTCCAAGAATGCGCCTGAGGCAGCATAAGTGGAAGACGTTCAGCCTCTTTTCCTGGCGGGCATACAGGGTCCAAGTCTCGCTGCCGTAAAGGAGGGTGCTGAGGATGCAGGCTCTGTAGACTTGCATTTTGGTGTGAGTGTACAGCTTGTTGTTATTCCACACTCTCTTGCTGAGTCTGGGCAGAGTTGTGGCCACTTTTCTGATCCTCCTGTTTAGCTCAGTGTCCAACGACAGGGTAAGGGATAGAAAATAAGACGAAGAATATCTTACTTCCCCTTTATAAAACTATGGTATGCCCACATCTTGAGTACTGCGTGCAAATGTGGTCTCCTCACCTTAGAAAAGATATATTGACATTAGAAAAGGTTCAGAAATGGGCAACTAAAATGATTAAGGGTTTGGAACGGGTCCCATAAAAGGAAAGGCTAGAGAGACTGGGACTTTTTAGTCTAGAAAAGAGGAGACTGAGGGGCGATATGATAGAGGTATATAAAATCATGAATGGTGTGGAGCAAGTGAATACAGAAAAGTTATTTACTTGTTCCCATAATATAAGAACTAGAGGACACGAAATGAAATTAATGGGTAGTAGGTTCAAAACTAATAAAAGAAAATTTTTCTTCACACAGCGCACAGTCAACCTGTGGAACTCCTTGCCAGAGGACATTGTGAAGGCCAGGACTCTAACAGAGTTTAAAAAAGATCTCAATAAATGTTTGGAGGTTAGGTCCATAGATGGCTATTAGTAAGGGGTAAGGTATGGTGCCCCTAGCCTTTTGTCGAAGGCGGGAGATGGATGGCAGGAGACAAATCGCTTGATTGTTGTCTTCGGTTCACCTCCTCTGGTGCACCTGGCACTGGCTACTGTTGGCAGACAGGATACTGGGCTATATGGACCTTTGGTCTGACCCATTATGGCCGTTCTTATGTTCTTATGCTCTCAGATTTGTCACCTACAAAGAACAGCTCCGTAATCCCAGATGTTAGTGGGGAGTTCCTCCCAGGACTAGAATGGGGACGCGACATTGTCTCATGGGCTCTTTGCATGTGTCTGTGCAGGGAGCAGCAGTTAGCTTCACAGATCTAGTTGACAGACATAGCCTGACACTTCTTGGGGCTCCATGCTCAGGATCACTCTGCAGATGCTGAGGCTCAGGCTCTGAAGCTGGTGGCCTGGAGCCCCAACCGGAGTCACAGCATCTACAGGGATAGTAGATCTGAGCCGATCTGAGCTCTGAGAAGTGCTGCCATGGCTGCCACTTGCTGGGTGGCTGGATCCTGGGTCATCACAGGGATCAAAATAGTCCCACTCATGTATGTCCCCCGATGTCCTACGTACATCCAGGCGGAGTATCAGAGCATGCTGCTGAATATACCAGGCGCATCTTGCTCCATGTGGCTCAACAGCCTGGTATTTCTGGGCTGAAAGCATGTGCCATGAGACCAGCTGTACCAGCTGCCTCTTAGCAGAGTGCACTGTAAGTAAGGTGCACCTCCCAGCTCCAAGGTCCACAAGGTAGGATACATGTGAGGTGACTTGCAATGACACCATAAAATGTCGAAGTGATTTTTCACAGAAAATCATAAGGGTTTCCATGAGTTGTGTTATGGGAACATGACTGATGAGCTCCTCAAAAGGTCAACTCACTTATTCCAGAGCTGGCACTGGCCCTAATATGTATTTCATCTATATGTCTGTTCATCCCTTGTGTTATGTTTTAGTGAAAGTCATTGAGGTGAGACCTGCCAAAGATGCTGCAAGAAGACAACAGCACAGGCTCTGACCTGTCCGTGTTCTTCTTGACGGGAATCCCGGGGCTGGAAGATCTGCACCTCTGGATTTCCATCCCCTTCTGCACAGTGTTCTTTGTGACCTTGCTGGGAAACTGCACCCTCCTGTATGTTATCAAGACAGAGCCCTCCTTGCACAAACCCATGTTCTATTTCCTTGCCATGCTGGCCGTCATCAACCTGGTTTTATCTACAGCCACTGTGCCGAAAATACTGAGCATCTTCTGGTTTAACGCTAGGGAGATCAGCTTTAATGCCTGCCTGGTGCAGATGTTCTTCATTCACTCATTCTCCATGATGGAATCTGCTCTGTTGCTGGCCATGGCTTTTGACAGGTATGTGGCCATCTGCAACCCCCTGAGATACGCCACCATCCTGACCCATTCAGTGATCGTGCAGATTGGGCTGGTGGCATTGGCCCGGGCTGTTCTGCTAATGACCCCTCTGCCCTTCCTCGTCAGGAGGCTGCCGTTCTGCCAGTCCCGTGTCATCTCCCATTGCAGCTGCGATCACATGGCCGTGGTGAAGCTGGCCTGTGCCGACACCAGGATCAATAGCATCTATGGGCTTATTGTTGCTTTCTTCATTGTGGGCCTAGATCTGTTGTTCATCACCCTATCCTACATCAAGATCCTAAGGACTGTCCTAAGCCTGGCATCTAAGGAAGAGCAGCTGAAGGCTTTCGGCACCTGTGTGTCTCATCTTTTTGCCATCTTAGTTGTCTACATACCAGGTGTTCTCTCCTCAGTACTTCACAGGTTCGGCCATGAAATTGCACCCCATGTGCACATCCTGATGGGTACTTTCTACCTCCTTTTTCCTCCCATGATGAACCCCATCGTGTACGGTGTGAAAACCCAACAGATTCGTGACCGAGTTTGTCGTATTTGCCGAGGTAAAAGCTTCTAGGCTGCATCTAGTGTGGAGTCTAGTGCCGGGAAATCCATCAGCAGGTTCCCCGCATGCATGAATGCACAAGGATCATTAATGCTGATGGATCTTTCTGCAGCTTCTAGAACATTCGCAGGGGTGCAGCAGATGGTTCTGAGGCTCTCCCAGAGCTGAGATGGTTACCAGGAAAGTTACACTTGGATGTGGTCATGCCTCATTTGTCCATCACTAGCAAGAGGGTTAGGCTGGCTCTGATAATTCCTTGCCTGTAGGGAGATAAAGTGTCTTACCTAACATCACCCAGCAGCCCAATGACAACTGGGATTTGATTCTAGGTCTTTGGCATCCCAACCCCATTCAATTCAGTTTTAATGACATGATTTTTTGGGTGGTAATATGTGCGACTTGACATTTCTCTTGTACCCAGTTCTCTACCTCTTATCTTTCAATCGAACTGACAAATCTTGAACAGAACTGCAGGACAATCCAGCACCTACTTTTTGGCAGAAATCAAGACCAGCTGAATGGCTGTGAAATCAGAGCCCTGAGGAAGATCTCGATATAGCTCAAAAACTTTCACTAATGGAAAACTGATCCAATAAAAGATATTGTCTTGTGCACTTTGCCTCTCTGGGTTAATGGCACTCCATCCGTTCACCCCAATGGGCTCACATCAGTAATGGGTGTGAATTAGCATCACCTTTTCACTGCTTTCACCCAGAAGAATCATAAAGTTCTGTGGGACTAGTCCTCAGAGGTGGTGGACTCCCACAATTGTCACTGGCTACAGTAGAAAAAATGAGGAGTCCTGTGGCACCTTCAGGGTGAACCGATTCATTTGGGCGAAAGGTTTAGGGGGCTGGATTTATACCCAAATAAATCAGTTCATCTTTAAGGTGCCCTAGGGCTCCGCGTTGATTTTGCTGAAACAGAATAACATAATGACAGGGCTGCCGATGGTGGGAAGGCCAAAGGGGACAATTGCCCTGGACTCATCCTTTCAAGGGGACCCAGAGCTGCCAGTTAAGCATTGGTGGCTGGAACGCTGGGCTCCTTTGAGGTGCAGGGAGCCCAGCGCCACGGTCCCTAAGGGTTACTGCCCTTGGCCGTGTCCTGTCCACTCTTGGCCACGCCCCTTCTGGAGAACAGAGCCGGGCCCCCCTCCCACTTTGCCCCAGGCTGTGCGGTGGCTGTCGGCCCCGCTGCCCAGCTCCCCCTCTGAGATTTGTCAGTGGTGAGAGTGGGAGTTCAGTGGCCCCCATCTGTCAGCATCAGACCTCAGATTAGGGCAGGCTACCTTAGAACGGGGTTCTCACAAAGATTTTTTGATGTCCTCAGAGTGTGGCCACCATCCCTTCCTGGGCCTGCCCGGACACTTTCCCTAAAATACTGAGTTAATGTTAGGAAAAACAATTACATACGTACAGGTACATGTGCACATAGACCTGCCCAGCCACACATAGACCTGTGCCAGCAATGCCTCTCTGCTGTGTATGCTGGGCAAACCAGCCAGTCTCTGAGCCAAAGGATGAAAGGACATAAATCCAACAGCAGGAACTGGAAGGCACATAACCCTGTCGGGGAGCACTTTACCCTCCCTGGACATTCAACAATGGACTTGAAGCACAGTCCTACTTCACTTAATTTACTTCTTCTACTGGTCCTATTAGTGACAGATGACCCCTGCCCCCCAGCCCTGTGTCTCCCCCCCATCTCCGGCTATATAAAGCTGGGATTCCAATTGTCTACTCCAAATCTGAAGAAGGGGGTCTTAAATAAAGGTGTTAATCTTTAAGGTGCTATAGAACTGCTTAAACACTGAGAAGTCCTGTGGCACCTTATGGACTAACAGACTGCGGATCCAGACTAACACAGCTGCCCCTCTGATACAGAACTGCTTGTTATTTGTGAAGCTACAGACTGACCCGGTGATCCCTCTGAGTCTACGTGTGTCATTGTAATTTATAGTAGTAGGGTCTTTTGGCAGACTCTGTACTAAAAATAATGCTGCCTTCCCCTTTTCCTGCCCATCCAGGGCTTAATGTTTCCTGGGGCTTGCTGTGAAACGTGATGTTTGTATGTTCGTTAATATCACACAAATTTGACTCCATTAACCAAGGATTAAACAGAGACTGGGAGTGGCCCACATCTTATAAAAGCAGCTTCTCTGCCCTGGGTGTTAATATCTCCCCATTAGACTCTGAGAAAGGCTCACATCCCCCTGTCTGATCTGACTTGTTTTTTCCTCTTTTGATATGTACTATTGATAATGGGCCATTTCCACACTGCTGAATAGACCTTGTCAGCTCTGGCCCTCCCTCTTACTGGGACCCCACTCTTTAAATACCCCGCTGGAACCACCCCCCCCCACTCATGCATCTGATGAAGCGGGTCTCAGCCCATGAAAGCTTATGCTCCAAAATATCTGTTAGTCTATGTTGATTAATGTGAACAAAACTCCATGACACATACACATACACCACAACATAAATGTTTACATAACTACACTTTGTAACACAAAGAGTTAAGAACTTGAACTAAAGCTTTCACAGTTGGGCAGTTTCTTCAAGGTCTTATAATCTGGGCTTTTGTCCAAGGAGCTGTATCTCACAGCCAGATACAAAACTACTCCAATATTCCTTTGTCTCTTTTAGTTTACAAGCAGTTCTCTGCTTACAGAGCTGCAACCGTGGTTCCTCTGATTGTCCCCAGTTCTTTTCCAACATTTCCTCATCCCATTTAGGGTCGCCCCATCCTTCCTGGGTGAATTCCTTCTCTATGTTGGGGAAATCCATGTTGTTTATCATGACTGGTTTCATTTTGTCACTGTGGTACAGCCTGTGTCACAACCCTGCTCGCTGCGCCAATTCTGTTAGCCGGTGGCCAGGTAATGTGCGGTGAGGTACTCCCCTGGGTCCTAAACAACCCAGTTTTTTACTGTTAGAGCAGGCAGCTCCTAGCACTCTCACCCACAGCCAGGCTGTGGTAACCAAACGGTTAAAGTTCTTTTGTTGTGCCGGCTGTGTTGCAGTGACAAAAGGGTTAACAAAATAGTTAGGCTTGGATCTTAACTAGTTACAAGTTTATTTAAGCTACAGTTATAAGCCTGCGGTTACAAAAGGCTATTGTTTACTTCTTATATGCTAGCAAAGTACAGGTGTTTACAAGTTACATTACAATCCAATACAAAGATATCTGTTACCATCTAACACAATGATATCTTGATACTAGTTACAGAGCTCTAATTCTTTAGCTGTGCACAAAAAAAGTCAGAGACCTAGCATGGGTGTATCTTACCCTCTCTGCGTCTCTCGATACCAGCGTAGCCAAGCCGGATCGGTCACTCAATTCCGCGGAAAGACGAATACGAGGTTGGGCGTCCCCAGTAGCGGACCTCGGGAGGCAATCACCTGACCCGACCAGCAGGTAGTTGGTGGAGATGCACTCAAAGTTAGAGTTCTGCTGGACCCATCTTTTATACCCCTTTTGGGTTACGTATTCTCTTTCTTATCTATGGTGCCAGATCATACTGGTCTGTCTTTGTGATGCCAGTTTGTTACAAGGATATTTCTACTTAGTTTGCACTTGTAAGACAAGAGATAAGCAATTTAGGAGTACAGGACATTCTTTTGTGCGGGTGGGGCACGTCCCCTTCTGGGTGATTGTGTGTGTGCATCATATTGATCAATGCCAGCTGGGGTGATTTCTGAGGGTCCCCCCGCCCCCTCTCATGTTGACAGTCTGGCCTGTTAGCCTTCTAGCTGTACTTTCTGCTTCTCAGGGTCACGATAAGCCAGCATATCTGGGCCTCAATGAGGGCATCAAAGACTGTGCTGTCAGCAGCCATTTCCGTGCCCTGTGTGCTCCTCGGTGGTGGGGGCAACGAGCAAGCTGGCTTGTAAGGGGGAGACTTTGTCTGGCTACAGTCTATAAGGTGCCACAAGACTTCTTGTTGTTCACACTCAGTAGTTACCTGGGAGGCTATAAAAGGTGATCAGTGATATTGACAAACCTGCGTGTCTCCTTGCACAGATAGCTAGTAAGGCTGATGTGAAAAGTGACATTTGCATGTTTGTTAAAGTCACGTTTCTGGGCCAGCCCCAGGACCTATTAAACTCTGGATGGGACAGCTGACTGGGGAGACAGTAGAGGCCAGAGGCAATGGGTGGGATGCATGTGGGACCTGGAAGGTAGCAGGGGCCCAGGGTAGTGGGGTGATAGAGCTGAGGCCAGGAAGGCAGAGAGGCCCAGAGAGGAAATGGAGTAAGGAGCTGGAGACAGGGGTGTGTTAGGCAGCAGGGGCTGGGCGGTGGGTTGTGAGTCCCAGTGCCTGTGGCCAGAGCCCAGAGCAGGGGTGGCTGGACCAGGACCACATGTCTGCAGCTGTAGGACAGCTTCCCGAACCGTGCCTGCTGCTGCATGGCTGGGGGTCAGCCCCCATGGCCAGCTCCTGCCTTTGCGTCACCAGGCCTGGCAATGGAGTGTGGGTCAGCACCTGGTGCTGCACAGCTTCGGTGCGGAATCAAGGCCAAGGCCAGGGGCCGCACAGGCAGAGCTGTGGTTGGCATCTGGTGACGTACAGCTGCCGAATGCTGGGGGGGAGTCAACTTGAGAGGCTGATAACATGTGGCTAGAGCCTAGAGGAGCACCTGGAACTGGGAGCCGGGGGTAACTCAAGCCACAGCACCTGCTGCTCCATAGCCAGAGTGAATGGTTGGTGTCCAGAGCCTTGTGGTTGGTGGAAGCTGCCGTGGGGCTGGCACTGGGCTGGCACCTGGGGACAGCACATGACCCTGCAGAACTGGAGCCTGGGATTGGAGCCAGGGACCAGTGCCTGGGATCAGGAGCCAGAGATTTAAGCCATGCAGCTTGCATGGCCGGAGCTGGGTGTGTGTCAGTACCCACTGCCCACAAAGCCAGGTGCCTGAAGTCCTGCCATGGGGGGCTGCCACCCACCCCCTCCCCCTCAGCACAGGTCAGGCACCCCGCCTCCTCCTGCAGCAGGGCAGGTCTCCAGAGGCAGGCTGCGTCCGGAGGCAACAAGGAGAGCACGGGAGGGGACAATGCTTTGCTCCTCCTGCACTTCCCAGGAGTCTTTTGGAGCTGCATGAAAAGCGCCTGGTGACCGCAGGTGTCACGGTGATCACGTTTGAGAAACGTTGCCCTAGAAAACCTTTGCCGGTGTAGCTGTGCCAGCAGAACCATCCTGAGGCAATGCAGTGCATGCCAGCAGGAGGAGACCTCTCGCTGGGACAGGCAAACGGCCTTCCTGAGTGATAGAAGCCAGGGCTTTTCAACCAGTGTGCCGTGGCACACCGCTGTGCCACGAGAGCTGCTCAAGTGTGCCATGAAATTTCCTCAGTTTCCCTTGATGTGATTCTTGCACCAAGCGGACAGGGGAGAATTGATGACCCTGCACCAGCTGGAGTTCAAGTGACAAGGCTGCCTGAGCCCCAATTGGCAAGGGGTTCGTCAATTTCTCTCCCTACCCCCCCCACTGGGGTGGCTGTTTGAAGAGCTGCTGGGAGGGGAAATGCTGACCCCACAGGACCCTGTTCACACCAGGTGGCAGCTGAAATGCAGCTTCCCAGCCCATATAAGATGGCAGGGAGCTCGCCTTCTGCCCTTCTGGAGCTGAGGGGAAGGCAGGAAGTGGTTGGAGCTGGGACGCGGTTTAAATGCCATATCCTGGCTCCAATGGGCTGGTGGGAGGGCAGCCTGATTTCAGTGGTTACTCATTTACTCAGCATCCCTAGCAGTGCGTTGAGCAGATTTTGGAAAGGTGCCTCTGCTCGCTGTCTAAGATGGTGCGTTCTGCGGTGGCTTTGAAACGTTAATGTATTTGATCCTGGTTTACCTTGTTGTGTGCACTGCTCTTTGGGGGCTGCGCTGAATGGGGGAACTGGCAGTGGAGTGTGGCTGGACCCAGCCAGACAGTTTGGGAAGAAGTTGCCTTCCCTGGCCTCTTATATCCACCACCCATGGGATAAGGTCACCATAACTACGCTCAGTCCCTTCTGCAGGCAGAGGTGGGAGCAGGTAGGGGGAGAGCAGCAGGCTGCTGGAAGGAGCTGGGGAGTCGACAGCCATGACAGAGCCATTCCTCCAGACGTGGGATGGTGCTTTATTTGTTCTTTTTGGGCAGCGTTAAGCTATTATTTATTCTCAGCCAGGAAGAGACGAGAGCTGTTCCACCAACGCAGCTCTGCCCTGCCAAACTCAAGTGTAGCCGTTACTCCTCCGGAAACGAGACCCTACGCTGCGGCCAGTGGGAGGCGAAAGTTCTGCTGATTTCAAAGCCCTGTGCCAGAGACCGGTGGCTCCCTTAGACCTTCCTGAAGTTCCTCCAGTTTCTGCTGAGCAACAAGGCTCTTGGGAATCTGCAATGTCTGCGTGGCTTCTGCAGGATCCTCTGGGGAGGGCAGGGAGAGAGGACTGGCTTAGTCACGCTGATCCTTGGTCCCCTGTTGTTGCCCCTCCAGCAGTGGTTATTGGATGGAAGGGAAACTCCAGGGGCTGGCTACTTGCAGCTGTGACCTCCATCTGGTTTGCTTGGGGCACAAGGCATGTGGGGAATTGTCTGGGTTGTCAAGTCACGTCCTGGATTAGCTAAGGGAGCAATGCGCTATCACTTCTGTTTAGAACGACTCTGCAGCTGGGAGTTGGGAGGGTGAAGAAGAGGCCCATCAGTGTGTAGTTCTTTGGAACAGCCTCACGATCCTTTGGCGGATCTGCTTGGTTTTCACCCCATACACAATCGGGTTGAGCATGGGAGGCACCATCAAGTGCACATTGGCCATAACAACGTGGATGCTGGAGCCGTGTAGGTTCCCAAACCTGTGCACCATGGACAGGCCGATGAAGGGCACGTAGAACAGGAAGACGGCACAGACATGGGAGAAGCAGGTGCCCAGCGCCTTGAGTCGGGCTTCTTGGCTTAGACTCAATGCAGCCCTGAGAATGAAGATGTAAGAGAGGGAGATCAGTAGGGAGTCCAACCCAATGACAGAGAGGATAACGATCAAACCGTAGATGACATTGACCTTTATATCGGCACAGGCCAGCTTCATCACGTCCTGGTGCAAGCAGTAGGAATGGGAGAGGATTCGGGACCTGCAGAAGGGCAACCTTTTAATAAAAATGGGCAAGGGGGCCATCACGGCAGCACCTCTCATGACTGCAGCCAGCCCAATTTTGGCTATGCTGGGGCTGGGGAGGATGGCTGCATGCCGCAGGGGACAGCAGATGGCCACGTAGCGATCAAAAGCCATGGCCAACAAGATGGTGGACTCCATGCCGGACAGAGAGTGGATGCAGAACATCTGGACCAGGCAGGCATCAAACTCGATGGCGGTGGAGTTGAACCAGAAGAGGTCCATCATTCTGGGCAGGGTGGAGGAGGAGATTAGGATGTCGATGGCGGCAAGCATGCAGAGGAAAAGGTACATGGGCTCATGGAGGCTTTGCTCAGCTCTGACGATATAAATAATAGCGCCATTCCCCAGCACGGTGAAGAGATACAAGAAGCACAGAAGGAAAGCCAGCCAGAAATGAGCTGCTTCCAGCCCTGGGATGCCAATCAAGATGAAGGTGGAAGCACCTAAGCTGTTGTTGGTTGGAGCTGACATGGGTGTGCCGTGCTTCTGTTGTCCGGACACGTCTTTACAGAAGCCTGGAATAAACGCAAGGATCATTATCAACATCATGAGTCCACTTCTGATGTCACTACTGCTGGCCTCACACTTATAGTGGATGTACACTGGTTTGAGTGTGATCAGAAGCAGCTCTTCCAGGTCTCCAAGGGCTGTACAGTTTGCAAATATCCCCCAGTGTAGTGCACCTGTCCTGGCAGCTACCGGCTTTCACATGGGAACATCCAGTAATAAGTTTACAGCTTGCAAGGACTCATGGTGGGATAGATTACACATTCTTCTTTGGCTTGTCACTGCCAAGAAAATTGTCATTATCGGGAAATCTGAGATCCGGAAAGGCCAAGGCAAAGGTTTTCTATTGTCCATAAATCGGGGGACATCAGACATTGGGTACCCGACTCATAGCAGTTAGGGCCAGAGAGGTCCATAGCTGTTATCTATGTATAGCCCACACTCCTAGGTGGGGTTCATTATTCCAGGTAGTGGCACCTAGATCACTTACACAGAGAAAAAACAAGTCTCCTCTATAGCCCTAGTTGAGGGGGAGGTGGCCTTCAGCTCCAACTGTAGAGGCAGCTGCACTGAGGTCCCAGCCCACCTGTGGGTGGTTACAAGGGGGGAATCATCACATGTAATCACTCCCACGAGTGTGGGTTACACACTTCCCCTAGCTGAGGAAGCATGCCCCAGGCTTCAAAGAGCCAGCTGAAATCCTAGACAAGCTCCTACTTGCAGGGCTTGAACTTGGGCTTTCCCATACTTAGTGCAGGAGCCTCTACAACTAAGGCTATAGAGGAGATGCCTTCTCTCCCCTGCTGAAGTGGTCTAATTGCCACTACACAGGACAGCGAACCACAGCGGGGTGTGTGAGTTACGTGTGCAGAATGTAAAACACAGGCTGGAGAATTTCCCTCCGTGAATTCTAGTGCTGAGCCCTGCAACCTGTGGCTGAACTGGAAACTATCATTTGAACTAGGTGCTCAGTATCACCCAGCCAAATTCCCACCCCCTGCACCGTAAGATCGGTATGAAATAACGAGGTTTTAAAATGCTCTACAGTGTGGTTTGTTTTCTTGTGCCTTTCGTGTCTTCTCCTTTGCAGGCCCCTGCTTCAGGTTTTAAACTTTTCTGCTGCTCACTTAAAAATAAGGTGACCATATTTCCCTCGGCTAAGTACAGCACACCCTGGGGGTGAGGGGTGACACCTTCCTGCACCTAAAATTGGGGACTGTCCTAGCCTAAACAGTATGGACGGTCATCCCTACTCAGGCAGGGATTGGTGTGTGCAATTTAGCTCTGTCCCCCATTATTATAGAGTCGGAGCACCTCATAATCTGTAACATTTATTGGTAGAAGACTTCACTAGGGCAAGGCTGTCAATGCCATTGGGCAGATCCCAAGGCCAGAAGGCACCACTGTGATCATTTAGAGTGACTGTCTGTATAGCACAGGCCAGAGACCTGCCCCACCATAACTCCTGGAGCAGAGCTGTTAGAACAATTACCCTCATTGCTAAGAAGGTACACCTGAGCGCCGGTCTGAACAGCCATTGGACCCTGTTATAACTTTCTCTGCTAGACTGAAGAGGCCATTGTTACACCTTTCTTCCCCATGCAGCTACTTCCAGACTCTGATCACCAGCCCCTCGCCTTCTTTGTTAAGCTGCTCTAGGGCATGTTTTTCAATCCTTTAGTCATTCCCATGACTCTTCCCCGCCCCTTCCAATGCACCAGTGTCCCTCTTGAACTGCAGACACCAAAAATGTACACAACCTTCCAGCTGTGCTCACACCAGGGCCAAACACAGAGGGAAAATAACCCCTCTGCTCCCACTCTAGAGCCTCTGGTTGCAAACCCCTGATCACACTCACTTTTTTAACCATAGCCTTGCACTGGGACCCCATGATCCACTATGACCCCTAGTCTTTTCCAGAGTCATTGTTTCCCAGGATCAGGCCACCAGCTGGTAAGGGAGGCTGGCATCCCTTGTTCCTAGGCATCACCTTTACACTGACCCATATTCAAACACATACAGCTGAGGTACAGAGGGACTAAGGGAGTCACCCATGGTCACAGGAGAAGTCTGTGGAAGAGCCTGGAACTGAAGCCAGTTCTGCCAAGTCCCAGGACAGCACTTTAACCTCTGAACCACCTTTTCTGTCTGGGGCTAGGGGCTGGGATGGGGCAGCTGCAGCTCAGCTTGCTGAGATTAGCAGAGCACAGGGAATTACACTCCTGTGACATCACTAACCAGGAGCCCAAGAACAATGCCTTTGCTAGACAATAACACTGAGTCATGCTTTCTCCTGAGTCTACTGAGGAACAAATCCACCAGCCTGGCCCCAATGCTGGGTCCTAGTGGGCAGAAAACTCCACATGGGCACTCAGAGTCATGCAAAATTAGCAAATGTGACTCATTGGGACAGGCCTGCAAGGGACCTGCTGGGGCAGTGAGCCCAGGATATCATCTGGTGCATGAACTTATCCAGCTCCATCTTCAATTAACCGGGTTGTTTGCCCCTCCCCTCCGCTCCCCTTGTGCAGCTGTTCCAGAGCCTCCCTTCTCGGATGGGCAGAAACCTCCTTTTCCTTCCCTGCCTCAGTTCACTTCTGTCCTGTTTCTCCCCATTTGCTCTTGGGCCGTCATTGTCCTTTAGTGTCTGGAGTCATCTCCCTGCCTGGTGCCCCCTCCTGAGCCCCCGGATGTATTTATAGAAAACTCAGGGCCAGACTGTGACTTGTGAGCCACTTGCTCAGTCATGCCTTCGTTCTCTGTCTGCCAAACAGAGCGGGTGGTGCGGGGGAGTAGCCTGAGGCTTCTACTCTGCTCTGGGGGAGTGGGAGTAGAGGCTTCTGCCCTGTATGTAGGGAGATCTGGGAGCCGCCCAACATGGTAGGTTGCACATGTCTTATGGCTTTCAAACTTCCGAAGATTGTAATAAGTGGCTCTGAGTTTGGCCGTTACTGTGACTGAGCAACCTGAGCCCGGCTCAGCCTGCTTTGCATTAGGCTAAACCGGCCAAGCTCTTTCACTCTCCGTGACAGCTAGGTCCCCCATACTCCTGACCATCCGAGGAGCCCATCTCTGCACCTCTTCCAGCCTGAATTCTCCTTTCTGGAACAACAGTGACCAGTTTTTTACACAGTTTGCCAGAGGAGGTCTCCCCACTGCCTGGCATAAGGGCATTGACTCTATCTCCACCCCCCACATTCTAGGACCTCATTTGCCTTGTTCACAGCTGCTTCACATTGGTGGCTTACCCTCACCCTCAAATGACCAATACGCTCAGGTCTTTCTCCTCCCCTGTTGTTTTCAACCTACCCTTGGATGTATAAGGAACGGGTGAGTGAGTAGAAGTTGGGAAGTGATCACACGTCTGTCTATGGCATTGGTGCAACAAAGGCTGGCATAGTGTGCCTAGGTGCAGAGCCTATAGATTAAGAACTTGGAGAGAGCGCAGAGCAGAACCACAGGAATGATTGAAGGGCTGGAGAAATTGCCTGACAGTGAGACAGTCAAAGGCTGTGTTGACACTACCTCAGAAGATCGACCTGCTCAGGGGAGATCTTCTGGGGTTCAATTTCACACATCTAATATGGATGCGTTAAATTGACCTCTGAGGGGTCACGGTCGACCCCTGGATTCCTCATGAGATGCGAGGAGTAAGGGAGGTTGATGGGAGAAACTCTCCCGTCGACCTTGTTCAATAGGGATGGGCCAACCAAGCTGAAGTCCCGTGGCGCCTTATAGACTAACAGATATTTTGGAGCAGAAGCTTTCGTGGGCAAAGCTTCAAGTGGGTCTTTGCCCACGAAAGCTTCTGCTCCAAAATATCTGTTAGTCTACAAGGTGCCACGGGACTTCTTGTTTTTGAGGACACAGACTAACTCGGCGACCTCGCTGATACAGGTAAACTGAGCGCAGATAGGTCATTTCTAGCTAAAACTGCACATCTGTGGTCAACTTACTTTACCTAATGTGGACAAAAAAGCAGTCCTGTAGCACCTTAAAGACTAACAATTTTATTTATTAGGTGATGAGCTTTCGGGTTTGTTTGCTCGTTCTCTCTCTTTTTTTTTTTGGTGACCATGAGATACTTGAAGAGGTGAACTTGCCAACTTGGTCATCATCCTCACAGGGGCAAAAAGCCAGCTCCTCTCTTAAATCTAGCGGGGAAAGTTATAACAAGAGCCCCACAAGGGCTGTAAAGGGAAGCCAGATGAACAGCTAGGGCACCTAGGGGCAAGTTAGTTAAACATTGGTCAGAGATGATGTAGCTGGTGTTTGGTCCTGCTGGAAGTGCAGGGGCCTGGACTCAGTGACCTCCCAAGGTCCCTTCCAGTTCTAGGATTCTGTTCTATTCTCAGTTTGGAAAGGAGGCGCCCACTGTTAACAGCGGAACAAACTGCAGCGGGAGGTGGGGGACAGCGTTCCCTGCAAGCTGAACGCTTGGGCAGCCACCCAGGAGAGAGTCAGGTGCCAGCCAGCTGATTAGCAGAGAGCCCCCAGCCTCCATTTCTACTGGTGGTGCACATCTGCATTCACCTCAGGACACATAACAAAATTTATTCTGCACATAGATGGAGAAAATAGCGGTGACCTTGGTAGATTCTCGTGTGATCTCCAACCCCAGACTGAATGGCTTCCTAGAGGCCATGCTATAGAGGAATACACGTTATACATTAGTCAAAACTAGTCATTGGGTGGAACACAGGGGTAAGTGGGTGAAATTCAACAGCCTGTGTTCCACAGGAGATCAGACTAGATGGCCTATTGATCTCTTCTGGCCTTGAACACTATGAACCTCTCTCTGGAGCAGCTCGTGATCCTGGATGCAACTTGAAGAAGTTGCTAGCCTGAATCACTGTTCCTTATAAGCTGTCTGCTTGAGCAGGCGCTCAGGAGAGATTCCAATGCTGCCCAGCTGGTTAGCAGAGCGCCTGCAGCTGGGGTTTTGTTTCTACTGGTGGTGCACACTTTTCACACACCTTGGTGCACATGGAAAAATTTATTCCACCCATGGATGGAAAACATCCTCTCATGGATGGGAAAGGTTAGAGGGAACATTGCTCTGAATACCTATAGGCACTCAACACAAACCCACAGACCAAGCACAGTTCCCTCAAGAGTATCTGAGCCTCAGAGTATCTGCTTTCCAGCACTTTGAGAATCTCCTGTGCTCACCCCTTGCAACCCTGTCTGTGCTAGGAGACCAAGTCTGCACACAAATCCCGGCTCTTGCTGACGCTGAGGAGCGAAGGGTGTTCAGCAGATCCCAGGACTCTCATCATCTTGTGGGAGGTGGACAGTTTCCTACACTGACCATGAGCCCAGGAGGCAGACTATGGCTTGCAAAACAACTGAGCTCAGTTTAAGAACATTTCAGCCAGTGTTGTGTAAACTCACCAGTGACAGATGCCGAGAATTCTCATTGCTCCACCAGCTAGGAAAACTCAGTGGATGCTGCCAACCGCCTAGGTTTGCAATCTGCCAGACTTACTGCCTGGGGTTATTTATCAGACTTCTGAACCTCCTCACCAGGGAATGGCTTGGTCAGCTGGGAATTCCATTCTGAGCCAGCGTACCTTGCAGATAAATGCACTGCCTCTCTGTCCTTCTCTCGCTAACTGAGACCCACACCATGGGAATTATTGTGCTTTACATCTGCATGACACCAGTCACCAGGAAAGATCCTAACGTCCATTACATACCAACTAGAGACGTGCGTAGGACTTGTCTTTTCTCATCAAACTGCAACCACCTCCTGGGACAGATCTCCATTTTCAGTACAGCAAATATCAACACAGTAGTGCTGGAGACGAAGCCCAGTGGAGGTTGCCTCTCTCTCCTTTGGATCGAAAGTTTTATTGAACAAAGAGGTAAAGGAGAAACAAAGGAGGAAGACCATATCAAGTGGTGTACATTTGAAAGCTGTATTCACTGGGTCAGAAAAATCCCCTTCCTGTTCAAGACGTAATACCTGAGCACCTTCCGTCAGCTGACATGACTGATATCTCTCACTTTTTGTGGCTTTTCCATTCCTGGCCCTGGGGGACAGCTGGAGATCTATTTTTTGAGTGGAACACAGAGGCGAGGGTTCCCCAAAGGGCTCAGATAACTTAGCACAAAAATCCCACTGAAGGTAGCTCGGCCTCAGTCACCTGGGGGCTTTGGAAATCTTGCTGTGGGTGTGTTAGCCTGTCTTAGCCTAGGCCTTGGCTTTCAGATACACCTTACCATAGGGCCAATCTGCCCAATGTGTATCTTCCAACCCAGCCTGCTGGCCCCTGTCTCTCCCCCTGCCCCCTGGCTATTCTTTGGCTCCACATGCTGTCCCTGAGTGATTTAACAGCCAGGGTTTTCCCGCCACCAGCACCAGCAGCACAGCAGGGCTGGAGCAGCGTCTGTTTGCTCCGTCTGTGCCACTGCTGGCACATCCTTGTGGCCCGGGTGGGGTGTGTGCAGAGCTATCCTGTCCACAGGCCGATTTGGGGTGGCGGCCCCATGCTTTGGGGGTGCCCCACAGTGTCTGTCCCCAGCACCCCGTGGATGGCTCCTCCATGCTCTGGTTAGCCCCGGATGACCAGGCTGGTCTGGGAGGTGGAGGTGGAGCAGAGCAGGCTATTGGGTCGCTCTTACTTCCCCACAGCTCCTGACACCACGGTGGGTGTAGGGAGCCTGAACCCTACTGCCCCCCGGCAATGCCTGAGTGCATCTGTCAGGGAAGAGGCCGTGAGGGAAGGGGTGCAATGGGGGGAGAAGGCAAGGGGAGGGTGGTGCAGAGGCTATGCTTAGGGGGAGAGTACAGGCTCCTCTCTCCCAGGGCTGTAGGAGGTCACTTGGGGGCTGGATTATGGCACAGCTCGGGCTGTAGATGGCCCATGGGCCATGAGTTTAAGACCGCTGGCCTAGGCATTCCTAAGGGCTGGGCCCCAACAGAACCTCTCTCCAGCCTAACTAAGCTTGACTCATGTAGTGTGTGCAGACAGATGGGTGCATGTAGTACCGTACATGGTAGTCCACGGACTTTGTCAAGCCCTGCGCAAGATGGCGAACGGTGGTGGTGGTGGGGTGGCTCTTGGGCCCAGGAAGGGGCAGGGCCTCAAGCAGTAGGCACGGGCCTAGGGGCTGGCCTTCCCCATGCCACCCTCCAGCACTGCCCAGGGCGTCACCAGTGATTCAAAGGATTCAGGGCTCTGGCTGCAGCTGTGGTGATGGCAGGTGGGAGCCCCAGGCCCTGTACAATCACTGAGTTCGGGGGCAGAGGCCCCTTCTGCTTTCCCTGCCCGTTGGCTGGTACTGGGGTTGAGCGTATTAAGAGTGCCATCTCACGGCAGCTAAGAAATGAGCGTTACTCATGAGTAGGCTAAATAAAGCTGTTATGCTTCTGTGTGAGCAGCTTTTTAGAGACCTGCTGAGGACCTGAGGATTTCGTTGGCTGGAGTGGATGCTGGATCAGGCCTTTGACTGGCCTCACGTCAGGGCAGGGATTGTAGTGAACCCATACGTAGACTATACCAGAGGAGCAGAGTCGGTGACTCTGGTCCTCAACCCAGAGCAAGAGGAAGGGGCGACATGCAGGGGGTGCACTAGGGGAGTCACATGCACCCACCAGCTTCTGCCCTCCCAAACTCACATCAGCATCACACCTCGGCTGGTGAGTGCGGGGGCGTGGGGAGACTACCCCCACACTCCCTGGACCAGTGCTGGGCTTCTGCAGGGAGTGGGGTGGGGGGCGGAGGCGGGGCATGAGTGGAGCAGGGCTTGGAGTGGGAAGGGTATGGTGGCCCATGGGTGGGGTGGGGTGGGGTGGGGTGGGACATGAGTGAAGCAGGGTTGGGGGGGTGGAAGATGTGTAGTGCCAACTGCCGGAGCCCACACACCAGTCGCTACCGCCAAGAGTCAGTCTTTGGGGCACATGTTCATAGATTCCAAGGCTCAGGGGCCACAGCGATCATCTACTCTCTCCGCCTGTCTTGCACATGCCAGAGAACTGCCTGAAAATAAGTCCTAGTGCAAATCTTTTAGAAAGAACTTCCAATCTCCTTTAAAAACTGTCAGTGATGGAGAATCTACTGCATCCTGTGGTGACCTGTTCCAATGGTGAATTACGTTTGCAGGCAGCATTTTATGCCTTATGTCCAGACTGAATTTTTCCAGCTTCAACTTCTAGTCCTTGGATTATGTTCTCTCTCTCTCAGCTGGACTGGAGAACCCCTGATTAAATATTTGCTCCCCTTGTAAATACTTACAGACTATGATCAAGTTAACCTTCTTTCAGTTAAGCTAAATTGACTGAGTTCCTTGAGCCTATCACTCAAAGGCAGGTTTTCTAACTTGTTAATCATTCTCTTGGCTCTTCTCTGAGCCTGCTCCAATTTATCAACATCCTTCTTGAGTTGGGAGCACCGGAACTAAGCACAAAATTCTGGCAGCAGTTGTTAAACCCAGAGGTAAAAAATCCTTCTTACTTCTGCTTGAGAGGTCTCTGTTTATGCATCCCAGGACCAGCTCCTTAAGAGCCTGGAAGATACAGACTATGATCTTTTCATCTGTAGACAATTCTGATTTTCTTGCATGTATTTGTCATTTGAAACTCTTTGCCGTACACCCCCTGAAAATGATGGCTGGGCTGTAGCTTCTTCACCAGCAGTTTGTTAAGCATGTTGGAGATGAAGAACCTGAGCTGTTTTGATTGCACGCCTGGGTCACTTGACATGTTTCTGCTTCCTTACTGGAGAACTGCAACTCTTGGACAGGTTCCTGATGGGAATTTTTGCTCCTAGCCAGTGGTTTCCTGTGACCATTCAGCCATGTTTGCTTCAAGTTCACTATTTCTACCTGAAAACTTGTTTGTGTAAGGCCTGCGTGTCTATGTAATAAGTGCTAGTGTGTTGCACTCTTGGAGGGGTCCTTTCCTACTGAGGAGGGACAGCTCAGTGTTTGAGTGTTGGCCTTGTAAGCTCAGGTTTGTGAGCTCCCTTGAAGAGGCCATTTAGGGATCTTGGACTAATAGACTTTAACAAAAAAAAATCTGTCAGGGATGGTGATAGGTCCTGCTGCGAGTGGACTTGATGACTTCTCAAGGTCCTTTCCAGCTCTATGAGAGAACAGTGTGTGTATGTATATACACGTATAGGATCTTAAGGGATACTTCTTTGATAGCTAGGGGAAAACCCTGGCTGGGTCTATGTAAATCCAGTTTGCTCCTGATTCCCTAGATATTTAGGGGTGGAGTAGTATTTTGATCATTGTAATCAACTTAATTTGTGATCGACCCCAGCTATATTTGTATTAAATGCAGGGAGAGGTGAAATATGGTTACCAACATCTGTAATTATTGTGGGAATACAGAAAAGTAGGACTGGACTAGATGTGGCCCAAAGGAAAGGGCTCATCATTAGCAGAAAGAACTTTGCTAAGCAGGGACTCCTTTCTCAATGCTCTTTGAGAGTGAGAAGGTGGGGATAGGTATTCTGCTTAGAACACTAGACAGTGGTCCTATGGTATAGTCTGAACAGTCTTGGCCTGTCTCCCACCTTCTCTGCTCAAAGAACAGGGCTGACTGGGCTTCAAGAGGAGACCTGGGCTTATGTTAATTGCGGTGGAACTGCATTTCTTCTGCTTTGTTAGCTTAGAGTTAAAATTGATGGGTGCTGAAGTCACTTGAGACCCATGTGCAGAGATCACAGTGGAGGGGTAGAGGGCAGCAAGTGGGTGGGGACAGAGAGGTGTGATGAGTGGCCAGCAGGGTGGTGGCAGTGAGCAGACGGAGGGTGAGTGACCAGCAGTGTGGGTAAGATGTGTCTTTACCTCCCCCACCAAGGATGGGAGGGGAACTCTGAGGAAGCAGCTCTGAACTCTGGGTCTGCACTGAACCAGAGCAGCAACTCTGAGTGGGGTTGAGAGACAGGCAGGGCACGTGAAGGGGACATTTCAGTAGCTGGACATAAGAACTGGAGGGAAGAAGGATGCTGCTCAATATATATGGGGGGGGACTTTTACTCGTGGTCCAAGTTTATGAACTCTCTGGTGTTTTCTCAAATTAAGGCCAAGTTATTTCCCTCCCTTTATTAAAAGTGTCCTTTCTACACTCAGACTCTTCTTGTGAACAGGTAAGCCCTGCCCCTCAGAGGCACCCAAGGGTGGTGCGTGAATTTCCTGGTTATGGGGGGCGGGTGTTCAAGCCATTTCTTTGTTGGATGGATGGAGAGGAATCTCTAGCAAATAAGGGTGAGATGGTAGCTTAGTGATTAGCCTATTAGCCTTCTAAACTGCAGGTTATGTGTTTGATCCTTTAGGGGGCCTGTCAAGGAGAGTGAATACAGAAGAGTCACAAACATGGAGAACTCATTTTATAAATCACATGAATATGAGCTGGTAATTTTTTCAGTGTTCATCGAGCTCAGCCACTAATCAAGGACAGAGGGGATCTCAGGACATGGGAAGGGGAGGGTCTACAGCTATCTAACATGTCTCTAAGCTTTTCAGAACCCCTGTAGAGCCACCTCTCTGTGCAGGTTTCTGTGTTGATGCCCATCACAATAGCGTTGGTTCGTTTCAGTAAAAGCGTGTCTTCTCAGGCTAGTCTCATTAGTTGTTATTTTGTTGTAGAAGTGCTGGGAGTCCCAGGCATGGCCCAGGAATCTGTTGCGCTAGGAGCTGTACGAACACAGGACAAAAATACAGTGTCTAATCCACAGAACTTATATTTGAAGCCTGAGTCAGAGAAGATAGGTAGATGCAGGAGAGAAGTGAATGCAAGTCACTGAGAGGCCCCCTCAGTACCTATCATAAATGATAGAGTCATAGATTCCAAGGCCTGAAGGGTCTGTGGTGATCCTCTACTCTGACCTCCTGAATAGCATGGGCCAGAGACTTTCCCCAAAATTATTCCCAGAGCAGATCTGCCAGAAAAAAAACCCACCTTGTCTTGATTGAAACAGGGTTATTGATGGAGAATACACCTCAGGATCCGTCTACGTATCTGTTTGGTCCTCACCCCATAGACAACAGGATTCAGTAACGGGGGCACCAGGAGGTAGATGTCCCCCATGATAACGTGAACCAGCGGAGTGAGGTTTTTCCCAAACCTGTGCACCACGGACAGGCCAATCAGTGGCACGTAGAAAGCCAGGACCACACAGAGGTGGGCTACGCAGGTGCTGAAAGCCCTAACCCGCTCTCTCCTCGATGACAGCTGCAAGACTGCCTTGATGATCATGAAATAGGACAAGGCAATCAGCAGCGAGTCGAGCCCCATCACCAAGACGATGGCAGCCAAGCCATAGATGACATTGACTGTGGTGCTGGTGCAAGCCAGGTTCATGACATCCTGATGCAAACAGTAGGAGTGTGACAGGACCTTGGAGCCGCAGAATGTCAGGCGGAGAATGAGCAAGGGCAAAGGGAGGAAGAACATCACTCCCCGAGCCACGGCGGCCAGGCCTATCTTCACTGTCACTGGGTTGGTGAGGACGGCTGCATGCCGCAGAGGGTGGCATATGGCCATGTACCGATCCACAGCCATGGCCAAGAGGATGGTGGACTCTATAGCAGACATGGAGTGGATGAAGAACATCTGGATCAGGCAGGCGCCAAAGCTGATTTCCCTGGCATCAAACCAAAGGAGGAAGAGCAGTCTGGGCATGGTGCAGGTGGACAGGACCAGGTCGATGGCGGCCAGCATACAGAGGAAGAAGTACATGGGGGAATGAAGGCTCATCTCCGTCCGTACAATGAACACCACCGCGCCATTGCCGGCAAGAGCCATGAGGTACACGGAGCACAGAGGGAACGCCAGCCAGAAACCGGCAGATCCCAGCCCGGGCGCGCTGGCCAAGAAGAAGGTGGGATGGCTGAAGTTGGTGTGGTTGGGAGTGAACATGGCCCATGGGCTGGAATCCAGTGACACTATTCCATTCCGTCTCCTCCCTCTGCAAGGAAGAGGGAAATAGCACTGTAAATAAAGCCTGTCTAGTGGTACCGTGTCTGAAGGGCTCACAGCCAGTAGGTGTTGTTAACTAGCTGCCCAGTGCTGGTCAGCCCAGCTCCTTTCTTGGAGCACAATGCCAGGGCAAGATGGAATTCCCTCAAGAGTTCTGAAGGACCTCACACGTGAAATCTGTTTTTTGTAAAGGGAAATCACGTCACACCAATCTGCATGTTTGTTGATTTCCTCGAAGAATTCTAATAGATTGGTGTGACGTGATTTCCCTTTACAAAAACCAGATTAAATCTTCCCCCACAAATCATTGTCATCTCTGTGTTTGTTAATTCTGTTCTTAACTATCATTTCAACCAATTTGTCTGGGACTGAAGTTGGGGTTATCGGCCTGTAATTGCCAGGATCTCCTCTACACTCTTGCAACCACCTGGTCTAGAGGCTGATTTAAGTGATTGCTTACATACTAGAACAAAAAAGCATTCAAGTAGCACTTTAACGACTAACAAAATAATTTATTAGGTGATGAGCTTTCGTGGGACAGACCCACTTCTTCAGATCATAGCTATACCAGAACAGACTCAATATTTAAGGCATAGAGAACCAAAACAGTAATCAAAGTTGACAAATCAGAAAAAAAATATTATCAAGGTGAGCAAACCAGCTTACTTCGAAGTTCCCTTATTCCTATGAGCAGATGGGAATAAGGGGACTTCGAAGTAGGTGGGGTCCTTTCGAAAAGGAGTCCTGTCTGGACAAGATGCGCGGCGGTGAGCCGCGTCAATTTCGAAGTGCTGTGGCCACCTGCATGCTAATGAGGTGCTGAATATATATTTCAGCGCTTCATTAGTAAACTTTGAAATGGTCATTTGCATGGCCATTTCGAAGTTTGGGGCTAGTGTAGACACAGCCAAAGAGAGGCTGCTGAACTCTCTTTCATACTCAAATTCGACACATTAACACGTGGTTTGAACCGGGATGCAAACTTTCTGGGACATGATAGGGGCTCTTTGGCATAGTTGGCTTCATCTAATTCTTGACACCCCCCCACCCCTTTGCCCTCTGATTTGCTCACCTCAATAATTTTTTTTTTCTGATTTGTCAGCTTTGATTACTGTTTTTGGTTCTCTGTGCCTTAAATATTGAGTCTGTTCTGGTCTGGCTATGATCTGAAGAAGTGGGTCTGTCCCACGAAAGCTCACCTAATAAACTATTTTGTTAATCTTTAAAGTGCTACTTGACTAATTTTTTGTTTTGATACTATATAGACTAACACGGGTCCTTCTCTGTTACTACTTACATACTAGAGTTAGCAGTTCTGCAATTTCATGTGTGAGGTCCTTCAGAACTCTTGGGGGAATTCCGTCTTGTCCTGGTGAATTATCACTGTTTTGTTTGTCATTTTCTTCCAAAACCTCCGCTGCTGATACCTCAGTGTGGGACAGTTCTCCAGATTCATCAGCTACGCCATGTATCAGGCGTGGGAACCTCCCTCACATCCTCTGCAGTGGCCCATCCCAGCTCACACAACGGAGTGACAGTCACACCTATGTCTCTTAGGCTGCCCTGGGATTAGGCTTAATTCCTTTTCCTCCCATGGGATAACAATGAAACCTACAGGGGTAAACTGAGGCACACATCTAGGTCATGCATGCCTATTAATACTTAAAGGCTGGAAGAGACCTCAGGAGGTCATCAAGTCCAGCCCTGTCCTCAAAGCAGGATCAATCCCAACAAAATCATCACAGCCAGGACTTTGTCAAGCCAGGACTTAAAAACCTCTAGGGATGGAGATTCCATCACCCCTCTAGGTAACGCATTCCAGTGCTTCACCACCCTCCTGGTGAAGTAGTTTTTCCTAATATTGAAACTAGACCCCCGCACTGTAACTTGAGACCACTGCACCTTACTCTGCCACCCGTCACTGCGGAGGACAATCTTTCTCCATCCTTTTTAGAACCCCCCCTTCAGGAAGTTGAAGGCTGCTATCCAATCACCCCTCACTCTTCCCTTCTGCGAACTAAATAAGCCCAGATCCCTCCGTCTCTCATTGCAGGCCATGTTCTCCAGCCCTCTGATCATTTTCATTGCCCTCCACTGGACCCACTTCCAAGTCACCCACATTCTTTCTATACTGGGCAGCGCAGAACTGGACACAATACTCCAGGGCTACGTCTACACGTGCACCCAACTTCGAAATAGCTGATTTCGATGTTGCGACATCGAAATAGGCTATTTCGATGAATAACGTCTACACGTCCTCCAGGGCTGGCAACGTCGATGTTCAACTTCGACGTTGCTCAGCCCAACATCGAAATAGGCACAGCGAGGGAACGTCTACACGCCAAAGTAGCACACATCGAAATAAGGGAGCCAGGCACAGCTGCAGACAGGGTCACGGGGCGGACTCAACAGCAAGTCGCTCCCTTAAAGGGCCCCTCCCAGACACACTTTCATTAAACAGTGCAAGATACACAGAGCCAACAACTAGTTGCAGACCCTGTATATGCAGCACGGACCCCCAGCTGCAGCAGCAGCAGCCAGAAGCCCTGGGCTAAGGGCTGCTGCCCACGGTGACCACAGAGCCCCGCAAGGGCTGGAGAGAGAGTATCTCTCAACCCCCCAGCTGATGGCCGCCATGGAGGACCCCGCTATTTCGATGTTGCGGGACGCGGATCGTCTACACGTCCCTACTTCGATGTTGAACGTCGAAGTAGGGCGCTATTCCCATCCGCTCATGGGGTTAGCGACTTCGACGTCTCGCCGCCTAACGTCGATTTCAACTTCGAAATAGCGCCCAACACGTGTAGACGTGACGGGCGCTATTTCGAAGTTACTGCCGCTACTTCGAAGTAGCGTGCACGTGTAGACGCAGCCCAGATGTGGCTTCACCAGTGCTGAATAGAGCAGAAAAATAATTTCTTTAGATCTGCTGGAAATGCTCCTTCTAGTGCACCCCAATAGGCCATTAGCCTTCTTGGCTACAAGGGCGCACTGTTGACTCATATTCAGCCTCTCATCCACTGTAATCCGTAGGTCCTTTCCTGATGCACGGCTACTTAGCCATTTGGTTCCCAGCCTGTACCAATGACTGGGATTCTTCCATCCCAGGTGCAGGACTCTGCATTTGTCCTTGTTGAACCCTATCAGACTTCTTTTGGCCCAATCCTCCAATTTATCCAGGTCACTCTGGACCCTATATCTGCCCTCCAGTGTATCTACCTGTCCTCCTACATACAGGTATGGCATGTTCTCACCTTGATTACTGTGTGCCGGTTTGGTCAGTCCAGCTCTAGAACAAAAGGACTGAGGTGGGGGATAAGAAATGGCTGCTGGAAGACCCTGGGGCTTTTTATCTGGAAATTGACCAAGGAGCTCAGAGAGAGAGAGAGAGAGAGTGAGAGAGAGAGAGAGAGAGAGAGAGAGAGAGAGAGAATCACTGCAGCCCAGCAGGACTCTGGGTAGCCAGAATGGAAGTGAACTAAACCTCAACCTCTGTACCAGCATCAGGGCTTTGTAGGCTGTGTCTAGTTGGCCACTAAACCTGACTCATTTAGCAATGCAGCTTGACTGTCACTGGGTACGCACAAGAAGGTTCATTAATCCCCGAGAAGTGGACAAGTCTCCAGAAGGAGTTGGTTGGACTTTTTGAACCGTGCTCACAGTGTGAAGCAGGAGTCCTGAATCATAGAATTATAGAATCCCAGGCCTGGGAGGGACCTCAGGTGGTCATCGAGTCCAGCCCCCTGCCCAAACCAGGACCAACCCCAATAAATCATCCCATCCAGGACTTTGTCAAGTCCGGACTTAAAAACCTCTAGGGAAGGAGATTCCACCACCTCTCTAGGCAACACATTCCAGTGCTCCACCACCCTCCTGGTGAAATAGCTTTTCCTAATATCCAACCTACACCTCTCCCTCTGTAACTTGAGACCACTGCTCCTTCTTTTGCTGTCTGTCATTATGGAGAATAGCTTCTCTCATCGGGGAGGCTGTGTAGACATACCCTGGAGGAAAAGTGAGACCTCTTCTGGGCCAGGCACATGAGACGGGATCTTTCCAGGAGACTGTTTCAAACCTGACGGTATACCACGGCTCCTGCTGGTCTGTGACAATCTGTGAGAGGAGTCTGCGGGACACAAATATGCGAATTAGAGAAAACTTACAGCACTGAGAGAGAGAGATTTTTGGCTAAACTCCCTTCTGTCCCCTTGATGGGATTTTGGTTTGGTTTGTGGCATTGTGGTTCTGTGCCAGGGCGTAGAGCGGTTGTAGCTGTGTGACTACCTAGTTTCCTCACCCTATGGACTGTGTGATTTACAAGTTTCTCTCCCCATGGCCTGGCACAAGAGAAGGAGCAAACTTCTGGATAAGTTTGCTGCTTAAGGAATGATAACTCACAGCAGCTGAGACGGCAGTGAGCTGCATTTGAGCCCGGCTGTTCCCTGGATTTGGTAGCATTCCAAGTTGCAGTTTCAGTTTGGGGTATTTTCTAATCAAAGACGGTGAAACAGCTGTAGCTGTCAGGAGCTGATCCAAGACTCCCTGAAATCAGTGGGAGTTGGTCCTGTTTCCTCAGTGAGCTGTGGATTAGAACCATGATCATTATGGCGAATTCCACAAGGCCTGAGATCCCCTCCAAGCTGCCTGGGATGTAGCCCTGGAGACACATGCTGATTCCTTCTTCTCTCTTACATTTTTAAGAATACTCTGAAGTTCTCAGCATGCCACAGGTTTGGCCTTTCGCTTGCCACAATAAATTCTCCTGTATATTAACACTCCTTTTTGCGAATACCTGACAGAGGGTTCCTGAATGAATAATGGATGTTTGGGAAAATGGTCAGTCAATTGTTTCAGATTCTGACAGTTCAATTTGTTGCTTTTCAATATCACTCACAGGCTTTTATGAGACCTTTGCCCGGTGAGCTTGTAATGACCTATAACACGTGGTGCAATGTGGTGATAACAACGAGTGATTTAGTAAACTTTTACAAATGGGGCTTTAATACAGAGTTGGTTAAAAGTCTTCCCACCGTTGAATGTTACAGTAACCCCTGTCATTGATGTGTTGGTAAAAGGAACAAGCCATTTGACTTACTAATAGCAATTAAGAGAAGCAGCTTTGCCTTCAGATCATTTTTAAATGTAAGTAGCACACCATCAAATTGTGAGACTCCTTGAGACAAGTACCACCACCCTTTCAAAACACTATAAGACAGAGTGATCAATGGCTCAGCATCTGGTTGGTGGTCGGTTTCATGTGGAGTGCCCCAAGAATCAGTTCCAGGGCCGGTATTGCTCAACATTGTTATTAATGACCTGGACGACAAATTTGGAGATGACACTTAGCTAGGGGGACTGGTAGATATGTAGGAAGGTAAGGGTGGGGTCCAGAGTGACCTAGAGAAATTGGAGGATTGGGCCAAAAGAAATCTAGTGAGATTCAACAAGGACAAGTGCAGAGTCCTGTACTTGGGAAGGAAGAATCCCAAGCACTGCTACAGGGTGGGGACCGACTGGCTAAGCAGCAGTGCAACAGAAAAGGACCTGGGGATTACAGTGGATCAGAGGCTGGATATGAGTCAACAGTGGCTACGTCTACACGTGAAGCCTACATCAAAGTAGCCTATTTCAATGTGGCGACATTGAAATAGGCTATTTCGATGAATAACGTCTACACGTCCTCCAGGGCTGGCAACGTCGATGTTCAACATCGACGTTGCGCAGCACCACATCAAAATAGGCGCAGCGAGGGAACGTCTACACGCCACAGTAGCACACATTGAAATAAGGGTGCCAGGCACAGCTGCAGACAGGGTCACAGGGCGGACTCAACAGCCAGCCGCTCCCTTAAAGGGCCCCTCCCAGACACACTTGCACTAAACAGCACAAGATACACAGAGCCAACAACGAGTTGCAGACCCTGTGCATGCAGCATGAATCCCCCACTGCAGCAGCAGCAGCCAGAAGCCCTGGGCTAAGGGCTGCTGCACACGGTGACCATAGAGACCCGCACGGGCTGGAGAGACAGCGTCTCTCAACCCCCCAGCTGATGGCTGCCATGGAGGACCCCACAATTTCGAAGTTGCGGGACGCGGATCGTCTACACGGTCCCTACTTCGACGTTGAACGTCGAAGTAGGGCGCTATTCCAATCCCCTCATGAGGTTAGCGACTTCGACGTCTCGCCACCTAACGTCGAAGTTAACTTCGAAATAGCGCCCGATGCGTGTAGCGACAACGGGCGCTATTTCGAAGTTAGTGCCGCTACTTCGAAGTAGCATGCACGTGTAAACACAGCTAGTGTGTCCTGGTAGCCAAGTAGGCTACTGGTATATTGGGGTGCACTAGCAGATCTAGAGAAGTTATTATTCTTCTCTACTTGGTCCTGGTCAAGCCACATCTGGAGTATTGCGCGCAGTACTGCTCCAGCCCTCCTTATTGTATAAAGAAAGGAAGTGGATGCATTGGAGACGGTCCAGCAGAGAGCAACAAAAATGATTAGGAGGCCAGAGCACATGGTCTGTGAGGAGAGCCTGAGGGATTTGACCTTATTTAGTTTGCAGAAGAGAAAAGTGAGGGGCGATTTGATAGAAGCCTTCAGCTTCCTGACCAGGAGCTCTAAAGAGGATGGAGAGGTTACTCTCATTAGTGACTGAGGGCAGAACAAGATGAAGTGGTCTTAGGTTACTGTGGGGGAGGCATAGGTTAGATATTAGGAAAGAAAAAACAAAATATTGAATTTAGGAGGGTGGTGAAGCACTGGAACGCGTTACCTAGAGAGGCGGGAGAATCTCCATCCCCAGAGGTTTTTAAGTCCCGGCTTGACAAATTCCTGGCTGGGATGACTTAGTGGGGGTTGATCCTGCTTGAAGCAGGGGCTGGACTAGATGACCTCCTGAGGTCCCTTCTGGACTGCAGATTCTATGATTGTCGGGTGACTGGGATAAAAATGGACAAAATCACCAGGGGACCTTTTCTTAATTGCGATTCATGACCTGTTCTTTGGACACTATCTGTGCAGGGCAAGGTTGTCATCAGTGACTCGACATCTGGGAGGCCCTAACTGAGACAGGTTCAAAGGAGTTAATTTTCCGAGAGCAGGTGCTGAGCATGTTTAAGTATCCGGCCTCACTAAGGACGAGCAATGGTACGGGTTCAGAATGGGTGCCTGTCTTTCAGAGCAGCCAGGGCCCTTAGAATTATGTTTCTAATTTGAATGCTCCCGCCAAAAGCTGCAGCAATCAAGGACACCAGGGAGAACCTCATGCAAGCTCTGGGATGTCCAGGGGTTTTGCAAAGCGAGGAGGGCGCCACGCAGCCGCTCGATCGCAGCTGGCAGAAGCAACACATTC
This sequence comes from Carettochelys insculpta, assembly GCF_033958435.1. Taxonomy (NCBI): domain Eukaryota; kingdom Metazoa; phylum Chordata; order Testudines; family Carettochelyidae; genus Carettochelys; species Carettochelys insculpta. Next base: position 10,728,673 of record NC_134137.1, on the reverse strand, counting down.
TCTTGCCAACAGTGTCCTTGAGCTTTTAATTATAGACCCAGGATCATGCTAAGCGTCTGACTCACCAGAATGAAACAAGGAAGAAGAGTTCCTTTCCCATCCAAGAATAGCCACCCCCAGCTCCTGCCTGCCTGCCTGCCAGCCAGCAGCCCCTATGATTTGTCAGGCAGGACGGCATATATTATGCCTTCTGGAAAGCCCCACTGGGAGTACAGCTGTCTCAGATGGCTTCTAAGCAGAAACAAACACTGGAGGCAAATATTGGCCAACCACTTGCTATTAACTCTTCTTTCTCCTGACTCCTGGGGCTGTTCTCAGACTGATATGAATGGGCACAACTATCCACCTGGCCTGACATCTATATGACCTGGCCTATTTGTGACAGGCTTGCTAATACTTCTGCTCCATCAGGCAGGCAAAGGGTTAATTCCCTGCTTCCCCCTGACTATCTCCCACCCTGAGGTAGGTGGTAGAAGGCTGCCAGTCTCCAGAGGGCCCTCGACTGAGCATTGGAGGCCCGGGGATTAGGAGGCAGTCCCTGTCATACAGCTGCGTGTGGCTGAGTGAGTAGGAGAGGCAGGGGCTGGTAACCAGGATTCACCCTAATTTTTTCCATCCCTGTGCGGTATAATTTTTGTTAAGTTCACCAGTGCATGTGGGGATGTGCACCCCCCCCACCATAGGCACTTCACCCTAAGAGAGACACTACTCCATGGTAGAGCCCTAGCACAGCCGCACACGTTCAAACCCTTGTGCCATCACCAACCTTCTCTGTGACCTCGGGTACATGCAGGTTGCAGTCTGAGCTGTGATTGTAGCATGGGTAGAGGAAAGATTTTTTCCCATCATCGGTACCCCCTCTACACTAGGGCTTAGGCATAATTGCAGTGCCCAGAGTGAGAATTTTTGCACAGCCCTGAGTGCCCTACCTAGGCTGTGCTAGTTATGAAGGCCTGATTGTGATTAGGCTCAAGACTGTGTTTGGCACAGCCAGCATGAGGAGGTAGAAATAAGCCCCAGAGAAGCAGACTTGAGGAACGTCCCTTTCCCAAAGCAGTGACCGATGGAGCCTGATGCTGGGGTTGGAGAGTATCAGATTCATTGCTGTGAGCTGCAGGTGCTGAGCACCTTTGAATGGTGAGCACCTAGGCCTGGGCTCTGCTTCCAGCCCTACACATGGGGTCCTGGCTGCAGGACTCACACCCAGAGCTCTGCTCCTAGCTCCACACATGGGATCCTGACTGCAGGACACACACCCGGGGCTCTGCTCCCAGCCCCACACATGGGGTCCTGACTGCAGGACTCGCACCTGGGGCTCTGCTCCCAGCCCCACACATAGGGTCCTGTCTGCAGGACTCACACCCACGGCTCTGCTCCCAGCCCCACACATGGGGTCCTGGCTGCAGCACTCGCACCTGGGGCTCTTCTCCTAGCCCCACACATGGGGTCCTGGCTGCAGGACTCGCACTCGGGGCTCTGCTCCCAGCCCTGCACTTTTTACCTTGCACCCCCCTCACCCTGTCCATAACACTGCCCCTCCCACAAGCTGGAGCCAGGACCTGGCCATGGCTGGGGGATGAGGACAGGGATTAGGGGGTTGGGACCACAGCTGCAGGCGGGAGCAGAGCCCTGGATATGGTCCTACAGCCAGGACACCAAGCATGGGGCCAGAGGCAGAGCCACAGGGGTGGGGCCAGGGGCAGCTGGGCTCCCACTCAAAACTGGAGGGAGCCCCCACGTTCCGCATGCCCCTAGATCCTACGCCTGGGAGCGGAACGTGGGGCCGGCTCAGAGGACCCCACCGCCTGTTTCCAGCCATGTGCGGTAGTGCTGCTGCTGTAGCACTGCCATACACCTCCCCCTCCCCCACATGCCCCCATTGTCCTGTGCTCCCGCCCACAGCTGCATTGTCTGAGTACAAACGCGCCAAGATGGAGACTCCTGAGGGCAGAAGTTGTCCTTCAGTGCAGAGGCCTGATCCGGTCCCTCTTGCGCGGAGTCTGTTCTCTTGTGGAGTAACCTGCCCAGACACGCTCAGCTCAGCGCTGGCTGTGCAACCTGATCCTGAGACATCTTGGGCACACCTGGTTCCCACTCAGGCCTCTTTGGGAGGCCCTGGAGTTGCCAGTTAATTCTCAGATAAAGACAGTTTGCAGTGGGAGACCTAAAACAGACTTCGTTCCGGGTCCAAGTTCAGAGACCCTTTTACAGACAGACCCCCATCCTACTCTGTGAGCAGCCCCGTTGACCTCACTGGGCCCATTCGTAGAAGAAGGTACCACCACCTTCCATCTTCTCGGGTTCATGGAGGATTTCCCCCTACCAGTCCTTCCTGGCTTTATCCCAGACACTGTGGGGAATGGTGCATGAGCTAAGAATCACCAGACTGAGTTGTCCTGAAATCCCCTTTCGGAGCTGCGAGGGCTCAGTATTAAACAGGAAAAGGCCCATGAGAAGCAAAACTGCTTCTGATTCAGTTTTGGCTTCTTCCTGTTTCCAGGGAAGGCTGTGTTGACTTTCCCACTGACTTCTGTGCAACAGGATCAAGGGTTTAATCCCATTATGGCCTGTTTACTGGGGTGGGTTGAAGAAGGTCATTCTCCACATGGCAAAGAAGGCAAACCCTGTTAAGGTCGCTGAGTGGGCCACTAATTCCTGGATTTGCAGCTTCAGGGAATATTTATGTTGCCTTCTGACATGGCCCATCTGGAATCCTTTGCCTGCTCGGGTGAGCTTGCTCTTAAAACGAAGCATGAAATCACCCAGGGTGAATGATGAAAGCTGACATCCAGAGATGTTGAACTCTTACCGTTAATTTAGAACCCAGCCAGTTGTGGTACTTCATGTGTTTCTTTCCAGTGCTGCCTTCTTTTGCACAAGCCAGCCTTGAGTTTCCTCTGCCACTGGGAGGCCGTCTGTCACCCTTTTCTTTTTCCTAGCATGGTGACAAGTATCAGAGGGGTAGCCGTGTTAGTCTGTATCTGCAAAAACAACGAGAAGTCCTGTGGCACCTTATAGACAAACAGAATTTTTGGAGTGGGCAAAAGCCCATTTATGAAAGCTTATGCTCCCAAAAACCTGTTTAGCTATAAGGCGCCACAGGACTTCTAGTGGTTTTTTTGGTTTTCTCTGGAGCTCCTCGCTTTTTTCTACTCACTAATGACGAATTTCATTTTGTGCCCTCTGCCAACTTAATTAAAAATTGCCAGTGATGGAGAATCCACCAAGACCCTTAGTAAAGTACGTTAGTAGTTAATTACTGTGAGTGTTAAAAGTGTGCCCCTTGTTAGCAGTCTGAATACTAATACTAGTTCTGACGCAGAGGCAAGTTCTGCCTTAGCAGAGCCCCAGCTCTTACAAGCTTATAGAAGAGTGATGTCATTATCCCTCAGAACCACTTTAAATAAGGAAATCTCCTTTATTGTAAGTCCAACTTTGGAAAACACATATCGATTAGGTTCAATGCAGACCAGCCGACAGAACAATAAGCAAACCAAGCCAGTGAGAGGCATTGAAAGAGACAGTAGAGTCCAAAACACTGCTTTGTAGAGCACCTTTGAAGTAGATGGTGCTTCACAGACACAAAATAAAGACCTGGGCTGAACTTTCTGAAGATGCTTGGTGACTTTTGGGTGCCTAACCTGAGACACCTTAAAGGGGCCTGATTTTCAGAGTGCCAGGCATCGCTTCCCAAAAAAATCTGGCCCCTTTGAGTACCACCAGTTCAGGCCCACGAACTGGAGCACCGAGAACCCCTAAGCACGTCTGAAAATCTTGCCCATAACCCCTCCCCTTACGCGCTTACAGCCTATGTTAAAAATGACATGGCATGAGGCAGGAAGAGACGTCATAAGGCAAAGGACTAGGGGAGGATTACACAGATTTATTAGGTTACCGGCTTTTTCTGAGTCTGTGTTTTAGTGGCTCCCATTCCATAGCCCGACGACCCTTTTAAAAATAACTTCAGCTCATATTTTGCAAATTCATCCTCACAGGTGGATTCCACAATTCTAGTGGACCCTGGTGCTCAGGACCTTACGTTTGACGAAGCTTGCGGGGGACTAGGAGTTTTTATAAGAGGAAAAGGAAGAACATTTAGTGGGGATACAACATCCAAGTGGAATTGCTGTTTTCATCTTCTGGCCAAGCCTAGGACCCCTTTGAGTTAACACAACAGAGCAATTTGAATTTATTTTCCAGGAAACAAGCTGGTGAAAGTCTGTCAGATTGGATTGTTTTTCCTCCACAGTGTTCTAAGCATGGCTTTGCGGATCTGTTTGGTTTTGACGCTGTATATGATCGGATTTAAGACCGGGGGCACATTGAGGTAGATATAGGCCACCACAGTGTTAACCATGGGGGGAATATTGTTAGCATAGCGATGGATAATGGACAGTCCAATCATTGGGATGAAGAAGATTAGGACAGCACAGATATGGGAGACACACGTGTTCAAAGCCGGGAGACATTTTTCCTGGTTTGTGAGGCCGACCACCGTCTTAATGATCAGAATATAAGACAGCACAATGAACAGGAAATCCACACCTGCTGTAGCAAGAATGACTACTAAGCCATAGAGGGTGTTGACCATTATATCCTCACATGCCAGCTTTATGATATCAGGGTGAAAGCAAAAGGAGTGGGAAAGCGCATTGCTCTCACAGTAGGTCAGTCTCTTGAGGAGAAAGGGTAACGGCAAAAGGGAGACCACAGCTCTTGAAACAATCGCCAGCCCTATTTTTATGATGGTGGACTTAGTCAAGATGGACGAATACCTCAGAGGGTTGGAGATAGCGACGTAACGATCGAAGGCCATGGCCAGGAGCACGGAGGATTCCATCACTGACAGTATATGGATAAAATACATCTGGGTGAGACAGGCATCAAAGTCAATTTTTCTGATATTAAACCAAAAGATGCCCAGCGTGGTAGGAAGGGTGCACAGAGCCAGGCCCAGGTCAGTGATGGCCAGCATGGAAAGCAAATAGTACATAGGCTTATGAAGACTTTGGTTCTTCTTGATGATGATCAGGATCAGGCAGTTCCCTGAGAAAGCGATAACATAGAAGGCGCAGAAAGGGATGGAGATCCAGGGATGATCAGCTTCCAGCCCCGGAAAGCCCATCAGGACCAAGGTGGATGGTTGATAGAAGGAGATGTTGACAAGGGACATGGTGTGATGGGGAATCTCCACCCTGACTCTGTTGTCAGATGGCCTAGAGTTAAAAACAAAAGAGCAACAATGCCCCATATCATACACCATATACAACCATAGAACAGCAAACACCCATCTGATTACCTGCTCAGTGGTACATACGACCACATAACTACCAAAGTCCTCACTAGGACTAGACCCTGCACTGACCCTACAATCAAGTGACAACAAAAACTGCACCTAATTAGACTGCACTACAGGGGATACAGCCATTAAACAACAACCAAACGCTCATGTGTAGATACTCTGTCATATATGGCTGATGCCTCTTTAAAGAATTTCTTAGGCACCAGGGAATCTCTACAGAGATTATCACTCAAATTGCAGTTATGTTGGCCAAGCAGGTCCAAGTGGGTGTCACAGACACAGAAGGCTAGGAAGAAGGTGAAAGTTAAGGTCTGAGTCATTGCTGTTACACCAATTTTGCAGCCACTTTAGTGTCAAAAATGACATAGCAGAGTGGAGATTCTTTGCCTCCTTTTTACCTTCAGCTCTGCATTTGTCCTCACCCATTTCATCAGACCAGGACAGCTGAGCTTGTATCCACAGCTACTGACCTACAGCCAGCCCAAGCTGGTTTCTGTGTCCCACTTCTAGCAGAGAGAGGTTGAAGCCCAGGAAGAGATAAACACAGGAGAAAAAGTTCTCAAAGAGCACCTGTGATTTTGGGGCCCGAAGCCGTAAGCTTCTCTCGTGGTGCCTGTCTTAGGCTCACTTGGGGCTTTACAGACATTAGGGTGAAATTCAAAAGGTCACCAGGGACTGAAGTCATGTTTGGAGGTGCATGAGGCACAGAGTTAGAGCTGACCTGCAGCTTTGGGTGGAATGTCAGCCACCGATGCCTCCATCCCTAGGGCCAGAGACGGAGACCATCATATTCAAATGTGACAGATCACAGCCAGGCCTGTGGCACCTTAGGGACTAACAGATTTATTAGGTCATGAGCTTTCATGGGTGTCTTAGGTGATGGGGGGAGACAAACAGAAGCCAGGGTTTATGTAGTGGGGAAGGGTGGAGAAGAAAAGCATTAAAAAGAAGAGTTGCCTGTCATTAGTAGGACCCGTTGATGAAGCAAATCAAGTAGGATGTGTCCCATTCCTGTTGCTTCAACTGGTTCTACTACAGTCTGAACCTCTCTGATCTGGAACAATCTTGTCTGGCAACATCTGCAATCTGACTTGATTTTAGTTAGCCAGACAACCACTTACCCTGGATATGGCCAAGTTTCCTGTGGTCCCATAAAGTTTGTTTCCAGCCACCAGTCCTGGCTCTCAGTGTTCTGTGCTGTTATTTAGCTGTAATTTACCCCTAAATGTTTTCCAAGAGCCCAGCAAACAGTGGAAGTGTTGGCAATGCTGCTAGACAATATTGACCTACTGTGGTCTGGGAAATTCTGTTTTCCAGCACTGGTCAGGTCCTAAGGGTGCTGGATTAGAGGTTCAACTGTAGTGACAGGTAACCTCTTCCTCACCCTCTTCCTCTCTTCCTCCTGTCCCAGCTATATAAACCTGGGATTCCATTTGTCTACTCCAATCATCTGAAGAAATGGAACTTACCCTTGAAAGCTCATGACCTAATAAATTTGTTAGTTTCTAGGGTCCTACAGGACTACTTGTAATTTGTGAAGCTACAGACTAACACTTCTACCCTTCTGAGACTATTCAAATGTGGACATCTAAATCCACATGCACAGAGGTGCTGAGCAGTGCGGCAAACCCATAGCCGTGGGCTGCAGAAGCCTAATGGTGGGCTGGTACACTGTAAGCTGGGGGAGTGGATTCCTGTTTTCAGCACAGAAAGCATCTGAAACGCATTAAGAGCTGGCTTGTAGCAGCAGGCTAATTAGACACTTGTGGCCTCAGTTCTGACAGGATAAGACACAGTGAAGGTCACTGTGAGCCTTGGAGGGATGCCAAAAGGCCACCGGGAAGCCTGGGACCCTGAGTGACCGGTGCTCCACCACAGAGCTCATCTATTCCTTCTGCTGTTAATGGGAGCTATACGTGCTCAGCACCTCTGACGATCAGGCTGCTTGGTTCAGTACGCGTCTCTGGTCATGTAGCAATGAGCAGGTACCAGAGAATAACCGCCAGAGAATACGTTTCTTTTGAAAGCTCTATAGGAATCTACCCAGCTGCGCTGCCAGACCATGGGCGCTTCTTCTGCCACACGTTAGCTGACGTCTAATGCAATTAGGAAGGAAACTGTCCTTGGGAACAGATTACTTAGGGTACCTTCCTCAGAACCACCTGGTACTGAATACTAAGTCATTGCATCTCTTGGTGCCTCTGTTTCCTCCCCCATCTGTTGTTTGCTCTACTTACACTGTAAGCTCTGGGGGGCAGAGCCTGTAGAATACCTAGACCACTGGGGCCTTGATCCTTGATTGGTGACGACCAGGTGCTGGCATAGCTACCACTGCCAAGAATACTAACCTGCCCAGAGTACAGCTTCTTCCCGGTGTCCTTCCTCCTAGAGGCAGGGTACTAGGCTAGATGGACTGGGAGTCTAATCCACTTTGGATCATTCCCTATATAAGGGTAACCACTTTCTCGTCCACAAATACCACCTTGCCTGAGGAGGGAGGGAGTCTGTAATAATTCACAGGAAGGGAAAGACTGTCTGCTGTGTGGGCTGGGCCATCCAGGCATATTTTGGCCGTGGTATGGCCATGTGTAACTGCCAAAAACCAGACTCAAACCTGGGAATTCTGACACTTAGTTCAGGAGCCTCTACGGCTTGAGCTAAAAGCCAACTGGTGCTCAGCTAAGGCTGTTGAGGAAGCTTGTTCTTTCTCTTTGTAAGTGGTCTAAGTAGCACTGCATGGGACAGTGAATCACGCTCAGTAGGTGTGTGGATAACATATGCACTAGCTGAGCCGTCTCTTATCTTGTGCTGCATCTGAGCCCCGGGCAGCTAACCCAGACCTGCCTGTCGATTAGCCACAGCAGATGGAACAGGGGGCTCTGCCCTTTAGCTTTAACTCGGCAGCTCTGCTGACATTTCTCTTTGACTCTGCTTTGAGTAAGAACGCTTCCCCCAGGGTGGCCTTTGCAAGGGACTCGAGTGCACTTCACAGCCCTACAGAGCGGGCAGAGAGCTGCCTCCAGCCATGGGAGAATTGGTCATGCGCTGCGTTCATTGCCGGCCACATCATGTGAAAGTAGCATGGACACAGCACGCTAATGAAGGAGCTGGGATGGTGAGAGAAGTGATGGACAATAGCCTGAAGGGGCCAACATTAAGAGTCTGTTCCTTCCCTTGGCACTGTGGAGCTCACAAGGGGTGAGGGCTAACTGGATCCTCAGACAACAAGCAGTCCTGCGACCCTTTTGGACGTGTCTACAAAGCAAAATTATTTTGGAATAATGGCTGCTATTCGAAATAACTTCGTGAGCATCTGCACAGCAAAACGGCAATGTGGAAATAATTTCCAAACAGCAGACGACTTATTTCAATTTCTGTAAACCTCAGTCCACAAGGAATAGCACCTATTCCAAAATAGGTATTTTAGAATAGGGTCTGCAGAGACAGGGAAAAGGGGCTATTTTGAAATAAGGGGCTTTGGGCTATGTCTACACAGCAGCGTTATTTCAGAATACCTGAATGCCGTTTCAACGCACATTTTGTGTGTAGTCATGCAATTTTGAAATGGGCTATTCCAGAAAATCTCTTCCAGAATAGCTTATTCTGAAATAACACTGCTGTGTGGCCAAAGTCTTAGGCTATGGCTACATTCTGGCTGCCATTCTGGGATCATTTGTATCCCGAAACAGCAACGCTGTGGCTAAACACCGAGCTCAAAATAGCAGCACTATTTCAAGCACAGTATTCCATTTCCACTACCCCTTGTCATGAGTGGGTAACGGGAACCGCAAAATAGCCCCTTATTTTGAACTTCGGTGCCATTTGGATGGCATCAAGCTCAAAATAAGGAACTCAAAATAATTTTCAGAATTTGCATTGCGCAAATTGCATAGGTTATTTCAAGTTACGGCTACGCTGTAGCTGAAGCCTTAGAGACTAACAAATTTATTAGGTCATGAGCTTTTGTGGGTAAAACTCACCTCCGCAGATGAATGCTATTTCGAGTGGGATGTTCAGTCACAGAGTTGCTATTTCAGGATACAAACATATCCCAAAATAGCAACTACACTTTACCCATTGCCTAAGGTGACACAGGACTGCTCGTTATCTGGGAAGCTGCAGATTAACACCGTGACCCCTCTAGATCCTGTGAGGCTGAGACAGAAGCCACAGAACTGTTAACCGCCTGTCAAGAGCAGAGCCTTCCACAAGCTGTACCAGAGGTTCATAACGCCCATCTGGTGCCATGCTCCTCCGCTGGGCCAAGTCCCCAGTGAGGATGCACAAGCTGCAAATCTGGCTTTGGGATCTGACTGCTGCCTAGGAACACACATCTAATTTCTCAACCAAGCAACTGTTTGTCAGAGCTGCTGGGAACCTTCTGTGCTATTTCAGAGACATGATTCCTAGCCATAAAGCCTCTCTGTACACTATACCCCCGACCCCATCAGCTATACGCTGAATTTACATTTATGAACGACCAAGCCAATGGTAAACCAGGCTACTCACCAGGCTCATGCAGCCGTGGGAGCTCACAAGCGGCCTTTGTTTGCGTTCCAAAGCAGCACAACCCAACTCCAGACAGAAGGAAGGATTCACATCAGTCTCCCAGCATAGGGCAGATGATATATAGAACACACCCTGAAAAGGATCCAGCCAGGGTTACATAGCCAGTTGTGCATCCCAGAGGAGCCTGAGCTTTTGGAGTGTAAACACTGTGATATGTTTGCAGGAAAATAGTGATCTTTTCTATTTATGAGGCTTTCTCAGTGGAGCGGCTTTTCCTCTGATGGTTTATGGAGCAATGTGTTTATACTTCACCCTGATTTATGGCTGACAAAGCAGTGGACTGGGATACAAATAACTTCTGTTGTGAGAATGAGCCTGTAATTAGAAGAGCAATAAATTGTGTGGGAAAGATGGGTCACATGCTATCAAGGGAATTAGAGAGGTGAAATAGCACCAGCCCACAAAAAAAACCGTAAAATAGTCCGTAATACACAATCAAACCAGAAAAAAATGTGCCAGAGGCAGAAAAAGCATTGTTAGCTATTGAATTGTACAGTCCTATGACATATCTGAGTGCCTCAAATTCATAAATTTATCTTTGCAACCTCTGCATAAGATAAGGGAACTGCTATTGTCCCATTGTACAGATGGGAAAACTGAGGCATGGAGCAATAAGGGGAATTGTCCAAGTTCACACATGGCACCTACGGAAGAGCAGGTAATTGAATTGAGCTGCTCTATGGCCTAGGGTGATTTGTTAACTACAAGAACACCCTTCTAGTTAAATGCACCACAGACTAGTGACACACATGGCTCTGGTGACTTGTGTTCCTGCTGACATTAGCCTCATTTCAGTTCTGCACCAGTTAGAGGAAATGGCCTAGACATAACCTCTATTTTCTGCACATCCCATGTCAGCTTTGCACACAGGGAGAGGACTTCTCTCCAGTCACTACTCACTTGTAACAGCCGTGGCCCATGTGGTAACTCCTGCCTATTCCATCTCCTCATGGTCCTGCAACCCAAAATCCACATGAGACAGTCATGTCCTGGGTCAAACGTCTTGTCTGAGGGGTTCTCTTAGGGGTGTCCCCCAGATCTTAGCTGGCTCCATAGGTCTGTTCATAGACCTGCCATTGGAACCCCTCTCTGGCCCATTTGGAGTCTGACAGCTTTCCCTTTTCGGCTTCTCTCCCTTCATTTTGACTCATGCGTCAAGCAAGTGCTCCTCATTTCTCTGTTAGCATTTAGCTTCTGCACAGGGGTTGTGATGGGAGGGACAGGACCCAATTATGTGTCTGTGTATGTGATGGGGTTCTGGGGTCCCCAAGCTCTGCACCCCGTCCGCAGGCAGGAGTGACTCTCACTCAGCAGGAGAAGAGAGGGTTTATTAGCCAACAGGGCACAGCAAGGTACAGAGGAGTCAGTACAGCCGGCAGAGACAGCCAGTCCAATCCATGTTGGGGAGAGGAGGCCCTGAGGGGCTCTTGGAGCCGGGGCCTTGCCCCCTCCTCTGTCTCTCTATCTCCCAGCCCAGACTCACTGCTTTCCAACTCCCAGTTCCAATTCAAACCCCTCAGGCTCCACCTCCTCCTTTGTCGACAGTCCAGAGGTATCACCTGGTCACCTAGGTTACCCTCAGCAGGAGCCCCACATCCTCTGTGAGCCACACACCTATCCCCCCTCTACATCACACGGTGTATATGTGCATCAAGCCATTCAAGCTGCAGAGTCAAAAATACAGAGTAGAAATGGACATGTAGGTCAGAGCTGGTAGCATCAGCCCAGCAGGGCCAGGGGCCAGATGCAGGTATGGGGTCCGCTGGAGCTGTGGGGGCAAGGGAGGGGGCCCCCACTTAGTCCAGCAAATTCCCTGGTTCAGGAGCTGTCAGGTCCCAAGGGTGCAGGATGAAGGAGGTGCTACCTCTATTATGTTTTTTATTGTGGCAAGACCTAGAGGGATTCCCTGATATTTTGGTCCTGCTCTGCAGGGTGCTGCACGTGTAGAAGTCAGACACAGCAGCCGTTTGGGAGAGAAACTAGAAGTACAGAGAGGGGTTGTGACTTGCCCTCAGCCACTGAGTAGCAGAGCCAGGGCAGAACCTGGGTGTCTCAAGCCCCGGTTCTGTGATAGCGTGTCTGCTACCAGCATGGCTCACACCAGGGCAGATCTGCAGTAATGCCGCCAACAGGAGTGGTGTTATACAGTGTAAACCCAGTGACAAGTGGGAGAAGACTCAGACCCTGGCTTTATACAGGGGTGTCTTCAAGGCACCTCCCTGTCCTGCTCTGCAGACTTGTGCTTGTGCTTCATTTTGCAAATAGATGTGCAGCCATCTGAGTCCGATGACTTTCCTCTGAGCTGGGTCAGGTGCACGTACCACGCACACGCAGTGAGCTCAGTGTTGTCATATTGGAGCACTTTTCTTCCGTACAATTATTCTTCCTATGATTTTGCTTGATCCCGTTTCCCAGGGATGGACGTGCTGCCGAGAGTAACACAAGTCTGTGGACAATCCATCAGCTTGCTTTCCGTTGAGACAAAAGCCACTTTCCCATAGCGCCGAGCGAGGCAGCTTGGCAAATGAACAGAAGGGAAGTCTATTTTCCGGCAACGTTTCCTCCAGCCATTCATATTCATCTTGCACCTTGGGGGGTTAGCTAGTGATCTGTGATCTCAGTGAAGGCAAACTGACAATTCACCAGGCCCATAGGCAAGGGAAGGGGGGATGGCTCCATGCTCCTGGAAGGGGCGGGGCCTAAGCTGGAAGGGGTGGGGATGGGGCAGCCAGTGCTCAGTGCTATCCAGAACATGTTGCTCCCCCAGTGCCATCCAGACAGCTCCCCGCAGGACACTGCAGTGCACCACAAAGGATTTTGATGGCAATTTTAAGGGCCCAGGGGTAAAGCTGCCATCACCACTACTGCAGCAGCAGAGGCCTGGGCCCCTTTGAATTACCAGGCTCTGAGGGATTTGCCCCTTTAACATCCGTGTCCACTGGCCTGCATGTGTGTGAAGAGCGACCATGTGGAATGAGGGAGCGGGGCACAGGGATCTCCTCTCATGGGAAAATGTTTGAAGACACCTGTGCAGTCAAGCACTGGGCTCTTGGAAGGCAGCAGATGAGCTCCAGGGATAAAGAACCCCGAGCCATTCCGCAAAACTCCCAGAGGCACAACAGTTTTCCGTGTCAAATCAGCATTTCTCATGGAACAGCATATTGCCCAAAACTTTGGGCCTAGCTTTATTAGAAAGCAGCCACATTAAACCCCACTTGGGAAATTTAACCAAGAGGAAATCTCACTCACAATGAGAGTAACAAAACATCACTGCGCATTTAAGGGTCGGTCTATACAGCAACGTCATTTCAAGTAACAGTCATTCTTTCAAAATAGCTTTGCTGGCATCCACACACCACAAGTGCCATTCTGAAAGAATTTCGAAATAGCAGATGGGGTATTTCAAAAGAGGTGAACCTCATTGTACGTGGAACGGTGCCTGTATCAAAATAGGTATTTCAAAGTAGGGGCTATATAGGTAGGGAATAGAGCCTCTTTCGAAATAAACCATAGTGCATCCAATGGCTCTGTCTTGAAATATGCTCTATGTGTGTGGCTGCTGTATTTTGAACTAGCTCAGGACTATTTCGAAATGCATTTTATGCGCAGCAGCATTACTTTGAAATGAGCCATTTTGGAAGATCTCCTCAGGAACTGCTTATTTGGAAATAACGCTGCTGTGTAGACGTAGCCCTAGAGAATAGAGCAGAACCATGAGCAACAAAGAGAACAGGCTTCTAACGTTTTAATCACGCCTGATTGCATGATGAGAGATCACCCAACAGACAAGATCTAGAAGCGAAATCCACTGCAGTTTTTTTCCTTTATGTATCTAATATAATAAATGTGAGGACACAACAGAGCAGTTCTGCTCTTGGATTGGAATCTGTTTCATGAAGGATGCTGGTTTCCTCGGAATTCTACAGTGTGCAAATGAGCCTACTTTGTAAGACAAACTGGAAATAATAAGTGCCCTTAACTTTTCCAAGTTAAAGTAGGTCAGCTCCAGTATGCTTTCTTTTCAGTTTGACCTGTGACAGCAGACCCCACATCCATCCCCAGTGTGGCAGCTTCTGCAGGGGAGCCTGAGGGAGCCAGACACATCACACCATCCCCTAGCTGAGAAGCTAACACATGTGGGAGACCCCAGTCCCCTCAGACAGGGGGTGAACAGCACCTGGGCCTGCCCCCTGCCCTAGGCTAGTATTTATGGGGTGTCACTGCCTTCTCCAGCTCAGCTCCCCCAAGCTGCCCTGTTCCAGCATGTGGCTCACTTGCAGAGCAAGGGGCTCCCTGGAGCTCAGATTTAGGCTCTGGCCTCCCAGAAGGAGAGGGAGGGTTAGCCAGTACCCCTGTGATCAGAGCCTCTCCCTGGCTGACATACATGGTGACTCCCCTCTGGTGTGCTGGTTTTGTGGGTCCCCTTCCTGGGCACCCATCTCTCCCAGTTGCTGTGCAGGAAGTACAGGCACTAAGCTCACTTGGGGGGTCCCAAGGGTGGAGGTGAGTCACAGTGGCTTGGTGGGTCCTACTGCAGGGATGCGATCTCCCTGGAGGGACATGTCTGAAGCAGGAAATGAACCCAGGTCCCTTGAGTGTCAGGGCTGTGTCTGCTGCTAGGTCTCCCACCCTTCCTCCCCACTCTGTTACCGGCAAGTAACCCTGAGGCCACCTCCCAGTCACTCCCAGCTCCTCTGCCCACCCACGCCTAATGGCCCTGCTCCCATTTGTCCAGTCTTGTCCCAGATTGTTCCCTCTCCTGCAGGGTGCTGGAGAGGTTTCTGGGAGAGATGGAGCAGGGTCTGGCTTTGGCCCCCAGGCTCTGCTCCAGGCAGGGCTGGGGGTCCAGCTGTGCCATAGGGAGCTCGCCATAGGATCGGGCCTCAGGGGAAGCTTGTACGGCAGGTCTGACCAGCGCAGGAGACTCTGCTCTGGGGAAGGACTGATGGGCAGGAGCGCAGTTCGAAGGCTGCCAATTACAGCTCAGCTCCTGCTCCTCGTTACACTCACAGCAGTGCCCAGAGGCTGCAGCTGGAATCGGGGCCCTGTGATGCCAGGTGCTGCACAGGCGCAAGGTCTCTGCCCCAAAGAGCTGGCGGTGTATGTAGCACAGGAGGTGGAGACGGGCCCAGGGTGAGCAAGGCTGTGCCCAGCCCCATGGCGGGGCCAGGCCTCTGTCACTGCCATGTCTGCTCCTCTCTTGCCCTGTCAAGCCCCCGATCACTCCTGCTGATTGCTCGCAAAATAGAGGTTTATTAGCCAAGTGCAAAGCCCAACCCTAGCTCTTGTTCATGGCCCAGCGGTGGCTCTCCTCTTCAGAGGCAGCGCTGTCGAGAGACGCGGACAGCTGTCTCCGGCGGGCCTGCATCCTCTCCCGCAGGGCACACAGGTTCTCTCCGCAGAGCGCCGTAGCTCTGCCTTGTGCGTAGAGAAGGTGGGCGTGAGCGCGGAGCTTGTGGACCCGGCACACGTGGCCGGCACTCTTGGTGGGACATGTCCCTGGCTGCAGAAGCTGAGTTTCTGCCACTAGCCGGTGCTGCAGGTTAGAAGCGCCGACTGTCTTAGACGTGTGCCTGGTGGCTTTTCCTCCCTCCCCGTTGGCTGGTGCCACCTCCCTGCGTGAGCTGGCCTGGCCTGGCCTCCAGTGGGGGCCTGGCTGATCCTGGACTCCCTCTCGCGCCATGGATTCCCCATCTCTGCTTCTGGACCTTCTTCTGCTGGTGGGCCTCCCTCTGCTGCCTGATCTCCCCTCTCTCCTCCGAGCCTGGAGCCCCCTTCTCTCTGCTCCCTTGGCCCTGCCTCTGGACCATGGACCATCCATCTGGCTCCTGGGCCAGCCTCGGGGAGGCGAGGGGCTCAGCCCCTGGCCCCTCTGCTCTCTGGGCCTTGCTCTGGAGGCCTCCTTGGAAGATGGCTGGTTGGAGTCCGGCACTGCTGAGCCTCTTGCCCGGAGGGCTCTGCTCCTGCCCTGGCTTCGCTCCCAGGCATACAGCCCATGCCGCAGGCCCAGCTTTTTCTCCAGGATCAGCCCTATGACGACCATCTGCTCGTTCAGCGGGCTTGAGGTGAAGGTGCCTGCTGTGGACACGTGCCAGGACGTGCAGCCCTGCACCCCCGCAGCGCCCTGCTGCCCCGAGTCTGCCACCTTGAGAGATGTGACTCCTTTGCCTCCTCCCTTGGGACTGCCCATTGTTCTCGTGCCCCTGCCAGCACGGTGGGTGGGGGCTGGTGGCCTTGGGTCAGAAGGTCCTACTGGTGCAGCAGGCACCCCACAGGGGTCACACGCCTGCTCCTGCCTGCACTCGGTCGCTCTCCCAGCTGCCTGCTCTGGGTCTCTGCCATGGTCTGCTGAGGCCCCTGCTCTGTTTGGGGAAGGCTGTTCCCTGGTCATGCTGCCCCTCTGCCCTTCTCCTTCCATGGCATCTGTGAAGGCCCCTCCAGATCCCTGGGGTGCCCCATTCTCTGGCAGATCCCTATATTGTGCGGTTGTGGAGAGCACCTCTTTCCCTGCACCTTCCATCGCCTCCCCACTGGAACACACCTGGCATCTCCTGACCTCTGCCTGCATGTGGACCTCCGCACTGAAGGTCACGCTCCTGGGGGATGGGGCGAGTTTCCGGGGCTGCGGCAGGGCTCCATGTGTGGCAGCCACCCGTTCACGGTCATGTTCTCTCTGCCCCACCGATGCCCTGGAGGTGACGCGTTTGAGGAAGCCCAGCATGACTCCCCGGATGGTGGGGCCCTTCCCTTCACACGGCGGCTGGTCAGCTGCTGGGGATGCCACTGTCAGCCCCTGGGACTCTGTCTGCCTCATGTTGGTCCCAGCCCGGGGACCTGTCTCCTCTGCTGGAGTCTCTGCCATGCTGTGTTGCCCCTTGGTGAACCTCCTCTCCTTCCAGGCCAGGCCACCTGCTCCCTCGGTGTCCCAGGTGGCCACAGCCTCGCTGTCCCAGTCCCCCACCATCTCCCACTCGCCCTCGGTGCTGAACTGGGACAGCCCCTCTGCAGACTGGGGACGCTGCTCTGAGGAGCTGGCCGGCCATTGGCTGCTGGCCATGGGGTGCACAAGGTCATCGGAGTCTGCGAACAAGCCTCTCTCCCCTGCATTGTCTCTAGCGACTGGCTGGGAGGGACTTGCCCTGGTCTGGCGCTCTGCTCCCTCTCCATCCTCTGCACCAGCTGCATGGCCCAGAACCTGGGACTGCTGGGAGGAGGCCCCTTGCTCCCCTCTGCAGACATCACTTGCGGTCTTCCTGTCCCTCAGGCACACACCAGAATCCAGGCCCGACTTCCCGCCCCCCTCAGCAGGATGAAGGGGAGCTCGGGATCTCTCCTTATCGGCCATGGACAAGCCATGGCACATCTCACAAAGGCGCTGGCTCTGGGACTCTCCGATCAGTCTCCTGCCCAGGGTCTCAGCTGACGGGAATCTTGGCTGCTCTGGGCCTGTGGGGCAGAATTCCGACCTGGGCCTGCCCTGCTGGCTTTTCCGGCCCCTCCTGCGCTGCAGCTGGATGTTCATTTCCCGCCTGTGTTCTTGGGCAGCGGCTCTCACGCGCTCGGCAGCCATGAAGGCATAGGCGGCCTGGGAACGTATGACGCAGGGCGGCAGAATGAAGGAGCCCAGGGCCTTCTGAGCCAGGTGGACATCAAGGCGGCGTGTCGCAGCCAGGGGAGGGGCGAGAGGTGCCTGGGATAGCGAGGGCTCGTCTGGTGCTGGGTGAGAGGCACCATGGGCACTTTCTCCAGCAGACCAGTCAGAGACTCTGGACTCGCTGCCTTCCAGAGATGACAGGGAGGAGGCAGATGGGTCTTCCTTCGCTGCCCTGCGAGTGCCCTGCCACTGCCATCCATACCTAGCAGGCTGAGGGCTTGGAGCTGCTGTGTCTCTCGGGAGAGCTGCTGACCCCCTTACACTGATAAACTGTCTCTGCCACACAGGAGACCCGCCCCTGGGAGAGCGAGTGGCGTCCCGCCTCTTGAGCTTGCAACATGGGCATTCGAAGCAAGCGCAATGGGCCATTTCCAGATGGTCCGTGACTTCTGGAGCCAGAGGCTGCCTTGCCCCTGGGCCGCGGTGGCTGCTGCTCCGGGCCATTTTCCTGAAGCTGGATTCCAGCTCGTGTGAGATCCTCTTCTCATTCCAGACTGCTGTCTCCACAAATGAGCTCTGGAAGCACCTGCTGGACCCCACAAGCCATGTAGCTCCTCCATGATCATGGATCCTCTGGGACCCAGGACTTTCCTCAGAGCTCTGCTCTCTGTGCTGTGGGTGAGGCTTATGGGTCTCTGGGCGTGGGACCCATCTCTGGGATTCCTGGGACCCATAGGAAATTCCTAGGACCTTCTCCCCAGGAATGTCCAGGGTGGACGTCAGCTGTGCCTCATCCTCTGGGAAGTGGGATGAGGAGCCCATGGGCCGTTCTGGGGATGTGTAGTGTGTGGGGCTCAGGGGCCCTTCCCCATCACTCAGCTGGGAAGTCTCCTGGCTTCTCCCGCTGCTGCTCACAAAGGTGCGGTGGGGCTCTGCCTCAGGGCCAACGGCTTTGCCCTCTTTTGTCCCCATTTCCTGCCAGGGCTGGGACTGCTGGGTGAGCAGCTCCTTGGGGCCTGGCTGCACCTCTCCCGATTGCACTGTAGGCCTTTGGGTGGGTTTATGGTAAAGATGGACCAAGTGCTGAGTTTGGCCTCTGGGCTGTGCTCCAGGCTGGGCAGGTTCCAGGAATATTCTCAAGGCCTGTTGGATCCTCTTGGGCAGGCCCCATCTCCGTTCCAGGGCCAGTCTCCTCACATGTGACTCCAGGAGCTCCCTGGTTTCTGTGCTCAGGAACAGCAGACTGCCTACGGTGACGTTCCTTCCAGCTGGAGCCAGGAACCGGCTCGGGGACTCCCTCTTAGGGGGTAGTGGGGCAAATGCGCCCAGTGATCGCTGAACCACAGCTGGCAAACCCCATGTGTGCTGCAGCTTCTTTCTCAGGACGTGGCTCTCCAGGTGGTCCCTGGCCTCCCCTGTCAGCAGAGGCGTGCCCTTGTGGGATAGCGTGAGCTCGAAGGCTCCGGCTCCTGTTGGG
Organism: Carettochelys insculpta; assembly: GCF_033958435.1. NCBI lineage: Eukaryota > Metazoa > Chordata > Testudines > Carettochelyidae > Carettochelys > Carettochelys insculpta. Next base: position 10,709,731 of record NC_134137.1, on the reverse strand, counting down.
GGAGTCGGCTCCTTGTAGCCATCCTTCTCCAGCTCCTTGGCCCCGGGGCTCCCGGCCAGGCTTGTCTGCGCTGAGGCCTCCCCTGCTGCTTTCCCTTGTGGTACAACTGGTGCCTCCGGCATCATCCTCCGCAAAGAGGCCGCCTGCAGCGTGGTCAGCCCCCACAAGTGTGCCAGGCACTTGTGTCTCACGTTCATGTCCAGCGTGGCCACAGCCTCGGGCGGCAGGCCGAGCGGGGAGCCGGTCCTGAGCTGGGGGGGCTTCTGCCCAGCGCGGAGCAGCCTGGGGAGGTGGAGTTGCTCTCCTTCCCATGCAGCTCTTTGGGACCTCTTCACCAGGGTGGGCCTCACCTCCAGCCTGATCTCTAGGCGTTTCCTCGTGAGGTGCTGCTGTAGCTGGCCCCTACACTCAGCAGCAAGGTTCTCAGTTATGCTGGCTCCTGCCCAGAGGCTCCCTGCAGGGAGGTCTGCCTGGCTGGACCACAGCTGGCTCGTTCTGGTGTGCCTTTCCCTGGTGGCCCCAGGAAGCTGTGAGCCAGCAGTTGGGGTTAACGCAGCAAACAGCCGCAAGGATTCCTGGATCCTCCGGGGAAGACCCCACCTCCGTTGCTGTGTCATCTTCCGCAGGTGGTGCTCCAGGTGGTCTCTCGTGCCCTGGTCGATGAGAGGGGGCTCCTGCCTCAGGATAAGAATGTGCACCTCAGTGCGTTGGGGAGGTGCAGCCGGCTCCAGCAGCAGAGGCTCTGGTGCAAAGGCTCTGAGCGACCGGGCAATGCGTGCAGGCAAGCCCCACTCGTGCTGGAGCTTCTTCCTCCTGACGTGCAGCTCCAGAGCTTCTCTGTCCATCGGGCCCAGGAAGGGAGACGCCTGTGCCGAGAACTCGACCTCGGCCTTGACGGGTGGAACCGGCCCAGGGGGCGCCCTGGGAACCATCCTGCTGAGCGACTGGGTGTAGAGTGTGCCCAGGCCCCAGAGGGCTGTGAGATGTTTGTGGTGCACCATGAGCTCTAGGTGGCTGATGTCCTCCCGCCGTATGAAGGGCAGCAGGGAGCTCCTGGCTTTCGGGGCCCTCCCTCCAGCAGGGATGAGCTTGGGGAGGGGTGGCCGGGACACGAGGGGCAGGGCCTGCCACGAGCGTCTCACGGGAGCAGGGCTGGCCCCCAGCCGGATCTCCACACATTTCTTTGCCACGTGGATCTGCAGCCGTTCCTGAGCGGCACCTCCCAGGCTGAGCCGTGGTGGAGGAGCTGAGACCACTCTGATGGCTTTCCCCACGCCCTGCTCCACATGTGCTGTGCTCTTGGGCCACGGCAGCAGGAGAGGCTCCCCTGGAGCTGTTTCCACGTGGTCTTGAGGCCCGAACTCCCGGAGCTCTGCAGTGGGCTGGAGTAACCGCAGCGACTCCTGGATCCTCCTGGGCAGCCCCCAGCGCCGGTGCATGAGTCTCTTGCGCAAGCTGAGCTCCAGCTCCCGTCTGCTGCTCTCACTGAGGAAGGACAACTCTGGCTGCACAACAGCCACGGGGGCTGTCGGAGGGGCCTGGGGCTGGCAGGGGCTGGGAGGAGCCGCTTGGAGGCACCGTATGGATTTCTGGATGACGAGAGGCAGCCCCCACTCGTGATGGAGCTTCTTCCTCCTGACGTGCAGCTCCAGAGCTTCTCTGTCCATCGGGCCCAGGAAGGGAGACGCCTGTGCCGAGAACTCGACCTCGGCCTTGACGGGTGGAACCGGCCCAGGGGGCGCCCTGGGAACCATCCTGCTGAGCGACTGGGTGTAGAGCGTGCCCAGGCCCCAGAGGGCTGTGAGATGTTTGTGGTGCACCATGAGCTCTAGGTGGCTGATGTCCTCCGGCAGCACGAAGGGCAGCAGGGAGCTCCTGGCTTTCGGGGCCCTCCCTCCAGCAGGGGTGAGCTTGGGGAGGGGTGGCCGGGACACGAGGGGCAGAGCCTGCCATGAGCGTCTCACGGGAGCAGGGCTGGCCCCCAGCCGGATCTCCACACATTTCTTTGCCACGTGGATCTGCAGCCGTTCCTGAGCGGCACCTCCCAGGCTGAGCCGTGGTGGAGGAGCTGAGACCACTCTGATGGCTTTCCCCGCGCCCTGCTCCATGTGTGCTGTGCTCTTGGGCCACGGCAGCAGGAGAGGCTCCCCTGGAGCTGTTTCCACGCGGTCTTGAGGCCCGAACTCCTGGAGCTCTGCAGCGGGCCGGAGTAACCGCAGCGACTCCTGGATCCTCCTGGGCAGCCCCCAGCGCCGGTGCATGAGTCTCTTGCGCAAGCTGAGCTCCAGCTCCCGTCTGCTGCTCTCACTGAGGAAGGACAACTCTGGCTGCACAACAGCCACGGGGGCTGTCGGAGGGGCCTGGGGCTGGCAGGGGCTGGGAGGAGCCGCTTGGAGGCACCGTATGGATTTCTGGATGATGAGAGGCAGCCCCCACTCGTGCTGGAGCTTCTTTCGCTGGACGTGCCGCTCCAGCTCCGCCCGGGCTGCTGGTGGGAGGAAGGGCAGCCCCTGCTCCACAAGTTTGCCCTGGGCCGGGCGGGCACTGAAGCGCGGTGGGGTGGGCGAGGAGGCTGTGTGGAACAGTTTGGCCAGGGACCGGTGGTACAGCGTGGGCAGCCCCCACTTGAAGTTCAGCTGCTTGTGGAGAAGGTTGAGCTCCAGGCGATTGGGGATTTCCTGCTCCAGGAAGAGCAGCTCCCGGGTCCGCAGCTGCAGGGATCTCTGGCCCGGGTGAATCAGCCGGGGCAGGGGGAGCTTTCCCAGCCAGCGGGTGGCTTCCTGTGAGTGCTGGGCCCTGCGGGGGATCAGGCCCAGACGGATCTCCACGTTTTTCCGGGCCACGTGTCTTTCTAGCAGCCAGCGGCATGTGTCCCAGCTGAGCTGCTGGCTCCACGCAGCTCTCAGGGGCCCATCTGAGGAGACAGGCACTGCTGTGGGGTGCACAGGTGCTCCTCTGGAGGGCGATTTCTTTGGAGCCCTTCTCCCTGAGGGCTCCCTGAGAGGCTGGTTGGCCCTTTGGCCTCGTGTGTCCCGACGTCTCCCTGGAGCTGTGGGCGTCAGGACCATGAACCCGCGCAGGGACTCACGCACCCTCCGGGGGAGCCCCCACCTCCTCTCGGCCACCCTGCGCCGGATGTGGGCTTCCAGCTCCCTCTCGGTGGCCGCAGAGATGGGCGGGGTGCCCCTGCTGACACGGAGCTCCATGGCTGCTGGCCAGATGCTCGCCCGGGGCCCGGGGCGTGTGGGCGGGGGAGGCATGAAACGCCTTAGGGATCTCCGCACCAGGCCAGGCAGGCCCCACTCGTGCTGCAGCCGCTTCCTCAGGACATGTCTCTCCAGCAGCTCCCAGCCCTGGCGGGCCAGGAAAGGGGTCTCCAGGTGACAGAACTCGATGGTTGCGGCCAGGGGCTGCGAGGAGACAGGCGGCACGGGTGGCTTGGGCGCCATCTTGGCCAGTGACTCTGTGTAGAGGGTGGGGAGGGCCCAGTGGAAATGAAAGTACTTGTGCTTCACATTCAGCTCCACACTGGCGGCCTTGCGCCTGAGCCCAGGGCAAAGCTGGTGGCAGGCCAGGGGGGCTTTGCAGCCAGAGGGGATTAGCTTAGGCAGGAGCAGGTCTTTGCGCCCCAGGGTGGCCATCTTCTGAGAGCTCCTCAGCACAGAGGGCAGGGCGCCCAGCCTGATTTCCAAGCCCTTCCTGGCGATGTGGCCCTGCAGCTCCCGGGCCTCTCTGCAGCAGAGTGAGCAGGGCGCAGATCCGGACTCTCTGGCCATGCCCTGGGAGGGCCGGTCTGGGGCTTTCGTTCTCAGGCTGGGCATCGGGACTGTCCTCTTCACTGGGGCTGAGCCCACTGGTGCCCGCCTCTCAGACAGCGGGGGCCCAAGCTTTGGGCGCTGAGGTGCAGCCGGCTTCATCAGCCGCAAGGACTCCTGGATCCGCCTGGGAAGGCCCCATCTCTTCAGGTGCACCATCCGTTCCAGGTGCCGCTCCAGCTCCGTCCTGGAGCCAACGCTCAGGAAGGGAAGGGACTGTGGCTGTGTCACCACCCGGCCTGCCCCTGGGGCTCTGCGCAGGGTGGCCTTCGGTGCCGGGGGCAGGAAGCTCTTCAAAGCCCTCTGCAGGAGGCCGGGCAGTCCCAGGGCGTGCTGCAGCCTCTTCACCTGGATGTGCCGCTCCAGGCTCACCCTGACGGTTCTCTGGAGAAAGGGCGTCTCCTCTTCAGCGAATTCGATCCTGCTGAGCACACGCAGGGCTCCAGGGTGGTCCCACGCTGGGGCTCTCACAGCCCGAGATTCCAGAGCATCCCCCTCAGCCCTGGGTGCGCCTCCCCGTCGGTGGGGCTGCTGTTTGGCTTCTAGTCCTGGCATCCTGGCTCCGGCTGGGGACTTGGCTGCAAATGGTGCCCAATCGGGGTGATGCGCCTGCTGCTGGGGAGTGGCCTGGAAAGGCCTTGCTTGGCCGCTGTGTGGGAAAGGCCCTCTCCAGCCTTGCTCCGCTGGGCTTGGAGGGAAAGGCTGGGGCTGGGCAGGAGAGGGACCAGGGCGCTCCTCACGCCTGCAGAGAAACATCTCGCGCTGGCTGGATTCTGTTCTCAGCTCCCGGGTGAGAAGGGGCAGCTCGCGCTGGCTAGAAGAGTAGCTCTGGGCTGATCTCCAGGGGTGCAGACATGGCTCTGGTTGGCTTGCTGGGAATGGCTGAGCCTGCTCCCATCTGGTATGGGACACTGCATGGTGAGTGGACAGATATCCCTGGTCCTGCTCCCAGCTGTGACCAGCCGGTTCTGCATGGCCAGACAGGGAGCTCTGGTCCTGCTCCCAGCTGGGATGGACTGGCTCTGGCTGGCTGGACGAGGAGCTCTGGTCCTGCTCCCAGCTGTGACGGGCCGGCTCTGGCTGGTCAAATGAGGAGCTCTGGTCCTGCTCCCAGCTGTGATGGGCCGGCTCTGGCTGGCTGAAAGAGGAACTCTGGTCCTGCTCCCAGCTGTGACGGGCCGGCTCTGCATGGCCAAATGAGGAACTCTGGTCCTGCTCCCAGCTGTGACGGGCCGGCTCTGGCTGGCTGAAAGAGGAACTCTGGTCCTGCTCCCAGCTGTGACGGGCCGGCTCTGGCTGGCTGAAAGAGGAACTCTGGTCCTGCTCCCAGCTGTGACGGGCCGGCTCCGGCTGGCTGGCTGAGGAGCTCTGCTCCTGCTCCCACCTGTGACCGGCTGGCTCTGGCTGGCTGGCTGAGGAGCTCTGGACCTTCTCTTGCCTGCGAAGGAGATACTTGTGCCAGCTTGAGGAGCAGAAGAGACATTCCTCCTGCTCCCTGGAGAAGCTCTTGGCCTGGCCCAGTGGGTGGTGCTTGGCTTGCTGCCTGCCTGCCCTGCGCTTTGGAGGGGACCTGCCGGGCGGGGAGGGGCCCTGTGCAGGTGCAGGGGGCTGGTCGCACACAGGAGACACCCCACAGCGCCACCACTGCAGCACGCTGAGGCCTCGCCACAGGGAGCTGCTCAGCAGGCCCCTCCCTTTGGGGCTGGCGGCAGGAGGGGGAGGTGACCCTGGCTCAGCAGGGACCCACGGGTGGGCCCTCTCAGTGTACACCAGGCTCTCTGCTTGCCGGGCCGCCTCATTGCACAGGGTGCAGCCCACGTCGTCGCACAGCAGCTGGCGGATGGAGTGGCGCCTGGTGGCCTGGCGGGCATGGCTGGGGGGCTCCTGATACAGCTGGCTGCGCGGCTGCTTCACCCGCTGCTTCCTCGCACCTGAAACGGAGCAGGAGGGAGGTTTGGGAGGCCGGCTGGGAAGGCAGAGCTGCAGTGTGCCCCGGGCTGGAGAAACGGGAACCCCTAAGTGCAGAGGGAGCCTCTGGCCCTGCCCCAGCACTGAGGCCCTGATGGCAGCCTGTGCCATCTCCCTGAGCCTCTGCCTGATGCCGCCCCATTCCCTCAGGCTCCACCCACCAGCCTGCCCCCCCTTCCCCGAGCTCTGCCCTGACACCACCCTTTCCCTCAGGCTCCGCCCACCAGCCTGCCCCGCTGCTGAGCTCTGCTCTGATAGCACCCATTCGTTCAGCCTCTGCCAATCACCCTGTGCCATCTGCCTGAGCCTCTGCCTGATGCCACCCATTCCCTCAGGCTCCGCCCACCAGCCCGCCCCCCTCTCCCTGAGCTCTGTCCTGACAGCATCCATTTGCCCAGGCTCTGCCAATCACCCTGTGCCATCTGCCTGAGCCTCTGCCTGATGCCACCTCTTCCCTCAGGCTCCGCCCACCAGCCCGCCCCCCCTCTCCCTGAGCTCTGTCCTGACAGCATCCATTTGCCCAGGCTCTGCCAATCACCCTGTGCCATCTCCCCAAGCCTCTGCCTGACACTGCCCGTTCCCTCAGGCTCCACCCACCAGCCCACCCCCTCTCCCCGAGCCTCTGCCTGACACCACCCATTCCCTCAGGCTCCGCCCACCAGCCCACCCCCTCTCCCCGAGCCTCTGCCTGACACCACCCATTCCCTCAGGCTCCGCCCACCAGCCCACCCCCCTCTCCCTGAGCCTCTGCCTGACACCACCCATTCCCCCAGGCTCTGCCAATCACCCTGCTCCCTGAGCCGCCGTCCTGACACCACGTTTCCCTAAGCTGCGCCCATCACCTGCCCTGTCTCACTGAGTCTCTGCCCTGACAATGCCAGTTCTCCCCTAGACCACACCCCCATGCTGCCTTTTCACTCCAAACCCTGCTTCCACCCCACCGCTTACCTCCGTGCCTCTGCCCTCTGCTTGCTCCTCTCTACCCCTTCCCCCCACCGTTTCTCACCTTTACGGCCCCTAAAATGGCGCGAGGGCGTAACCCTTGAGCCCCCATTCCAGCGCCCTGCCCCCAAGCCCCTGCCTTGCACCTTCAGGACAAGGCACGCCGAGCTTGGGAGAGCTCGAGACACGGTGAAGCACTCTGCCTGATGCCCTCTGCTTCCCTTTCAGCGGGCACAAAGCCCTGGAGGGCGTGAGGACAACTCTGGTACAGCCAGAGGGGCAGACATTGCAGAGCTGGCTTCTGTCACGACAGATCCCCCCAGTGCTGGTTCATTAGCACCATGTCCGCTCACCCCTGCTCCACTCAGGCCTCTTGTCCCCACATCACAAGGGACAGGCCAGCCTGAGGGGCCTTGCCTGAGCTAGGGAAAAGGGCTTAGGAGAGGCCCTGGGGTTCTGACCCCGGGAGCCAAAGGGGAGTGCGACTCAGGGCCTCACCTTCTTCTTGCAACTCTCTCATCCTCTGCCAAAACGTGCTGCCCAGAAAAGCCTGTGGGGGCCATGGAAGTGCAGAGTTACATGGTACGTGGAGTGAGACCATGGAGGGCTGAGATCCTGCCTTCCCTGCCTGCTGCCAGGCGCGCCGGTGTTTCCCTCCACCTCCTGCAGCTGGAGAACTCCAGCTTCTTCTGGCCCTGCCTGAGCTCCCCGCGCTAGTGCCATTGGCACAATCCTGCATCCTCCCGTGACATTGGGACATGGTCAATTCAGAGCTGCCTAGGCTGGTCCCACACCCTCAGCAACCATGTTCCACCTGCTCCAGGTCACCCTGAGCAGCTGGGATTTTCTGCTGCCCTCAGACTTACACACACCAGGGGCCCTGCCTGCCCTTGGAGCTGGCAGTGTGATTCTTGGCTTGTGCAGAGGGAGTCATACTAGAACCCCTCCATCCAGAGGTCTCCACACATTCACATGCCCAGGGTAGAACTATGCCAAGCTCCTACCCATCCCAGCCTGGTGCCAGGGATGCTCACCCAGCTCCCCGCTGCCCATGTGACACGCCTGTTGGTGACAGCTAGCATGAGTGCATCATGCCAGCCGGGAGTGACTCCCTCACTCTGGCTAGGGACAGCCACAGAGCCAGCATGTGGGAATTAGGAATCATCTGCAGCCTCCTAGCCAGGTAACGTGAGCTTCCCTCTCCAACCACATGCCAAGGGGTCCCTGGATCACCCTCTGGCCTCCCACCTGCATGATGGCCACAGCTGGGAACACAGGCTGGAGGGAATCCCTGGGTCCCTTTCTATGGGCCCCAGTCTGCCCTGGCTCTCTCTCAGCCCCATGATTTCCTGGTTTCCCCTATCTGTGATCCAGCCGAGCTTCAGGTTACAGATAATTCAAGCAGCTGAGGCCGTAGGCCAATGTCCTGTCCAGAGATCTGTGCTTACTGCTCTTCTTCTGCTCCCTGGCCTGTCCTTTTCCTGCCTGGCTGGAGGCCCGGGAGGCGGGAACACCACAGTGGGGTCAGTGCCAGGAAAGCCCGGGGCGGTGAAGGGGAGCCCTGGCATGTCTAGCACTAGCCATGAGGGGCAGCCAGGAAGGGCCAGTGAATGGAGCCACGAACTCTGTCAGTGGCCGTGTCTCTGTCTGCAGAGGTGCCCCACTGGCCCACCAGGACCTGGTCAATACAGGGGGCCTGCCGTGCTCCTCCTCCCTGCCTTCCGTGGGGGTGGGGTGGGCTGTGCTAAGAGTGCGGGAGGGCTGCAGAGGGGGTCAGGCAGCCTCCTACCATCCTCATTTTCCAAGAATAGCCGTGCTGAGTCTTCCAGGCCATCCAGATGACCAGGGCCAGAAAGACGCAGGTGTACAGGACCCAGCAGCTGTCCCAGCAGGCACAGAACCAGCCTTGCACCATCCCCACCGCTGCGCCAAACATGCTGGGGGTGGCCTGGTCACACACTGTGGGGGGAGGGGACACTGCTGTCCCTGGAGCTGGGTCTCTCCTGTGGGCTCTTTGTTCCTATGCGCATCACAAAGGGCCCGGGCCAGCCTGTGGCCTGACCTCACAAAGGGCCTGCAGGCACCAGGGGGCTGGGGACAGCAATCCAGCCCCTCCCCTGCCCCATGTAAAATCTTGCAGACCATGGGTGAGGTGCCCCATAACCTGCCTGTGTTGGACTCAGGCGTAAGAGCTCTGTGAGTCCTGCATGCCGAGCTGATGACGGAATCACTGAAATTGGCCCTGGGAGTTTTGGAGTGGCGGCAGAGAATTGAGCATGAAAACTCTCATCATGCTGTGATTAATATCAGATACCAGAGGGCTCTCTGATTTAGCATCTGGAGACATCACCAGGAACTGAACCTGGACAAATCTAGTCTGGGAATGAGATGCTCATTTTTAGGAAGTGGAGGTTTTACTGTTGGAACAGCAGACACAGGGATGCACAGTGACAGGGAGATAGCCATGGTAGTCCGTCATCTATCAAAACCAAAGAGCAGTCATAGTGCTTTAAAGACTGTTGAACCTCTCTAATATGGAACTCTCTCATCCGGCAACATCTATAAAATGGCGTGATTTTAGTAAGCCAGACGCACTCTTATCATGGGTGTGGGCGTCTCCCGCAGTCCCATAAAGTTTGTTTACAGCCACCAGTCCTGGCTCTCAGTGTTCTGAGCTGTTGTTTTGCTGCAATTTACCCAAATGTCTTCAAAGAGCCCAGTAAGCAGTGGATGTGTTTGTGATGCTGCTAGACAATATTGACCTCCTGTGATCTGGCAAATTCTCTTGTCTGAGGGTCCCAAGGGAGCTGGATTAGAGAGATTCAACGTGTTTCTGTCCATGTGTGAATGTCTAGGGACAGTATCGGCGGGGTAGTCGTGTTAGTCTGGATCTGTAACAGCAACCAAGGGTCCTGTGGCACCTTATAGACTAACAGAAAAGTTTTGAGCATGAGCTTTCGTGAGCACAGACTCACTTCATCAGATGCTGGTCTTGGAAATCTGCAGGGCCAGGTATAAATAAGCCAGAGCAAGGGTGAGGATAACAAGGTTAGCTCAATCAGCAAGGGTGAGGCTTACTACCAGCAGCTGATCTGGAGGTGTGAACACCGAGTGAGGGGAAGCTGCTTCTGTATTTAGCCAGCCATTCGCAGTCTTTGTTTAAGCCAGAGCTGAGGGCGTCGAATTTGCAGATGAATTGTAGCTCAGAAATTTCTCTTTGGAGTCTGGTCCTGAAATTTCTTTGCTGTAGGATAGCTACTTTTAAGTCTGCTACTGTGTGGCCTGGGAGACTGAAGTGCTCTCCTACGGGTTTTTGTATATTGCCATTTCTGATATCTGATTTGTGTGCATTTATTCTTTTACATAGAGACTGTTAGTTTGTCCGAAGTATATAGCGGAGGGGCATTGCTGGCACATGATGGCATAAATTATATTTGTAGATGTGCAGCTGAATGAACCCACGATGGTGTGGCTGATCTGGTTAAGTCCTGTAATGGTGTTGCTGGTGTAGATATGTGGGCAGAGCTGGCAACGAGGTTTGTTGCATGGATGGGTCCCTGAGTTAGAGTGACTGTGGTGCTGTGTATAGTTGCTGGTTAGGATTTGCTTCAGGTTGACAGGTTGTCTGTGGACAAGGACTGGTCTGCCTCCCAAGGCCTGTGAAAGTGGGGGATCATTGTCCAGGATGGGTTGTAAATCCCTGATGATGCGCTGTAGAGGTTTTAGCTGAGGACTGTAGGTGATGGCTAGTGGTGTTCTGTTGGTTTCTCTCTTGGGCTTGTCCTGTAGTAAGAGGCTTCGTGGCACATGTCTGGCTCTGTTGATCTGTTTTTTCACTTCCTCAGGTGGGTATTGCAGTTTCAAGAATGCTTGGTAGAGATCCTGGAGGTGTTTGTCTCTGTCGGAGGGGTTGGAGCAAATGCGGTTATATCTTAGTGCTTGGCTGTAGACAATGGATAGTGTGGTGTGTCTGGGATGGAAGCTGGAGGCATGAAGGTAGGCGTAGAGGTCAGTGGGTTTACGGTACAGGGTGGTATTGATGTGGCCATTGTGTATTAGCACTGTGGTTTCCAGGAAGTGGATCTCCTGTGTGGACTGTTCCAGGCTAAGGTTGATGTTGGGGTGAAAGTTGTTGAAGTCCTGGTGGAATTCCTCCAGAGTCTCCTTCCCATCGGTCCAGATGATGAAGATGTCATCAATGTAGCGTAAGTAGAGACGGGGTGTTAGTGGACGAGAGCTAAGGAAGCGCTGTTCCAGGTCAGCCATGAAAATATTGGCATATTGAGGGGCCATGCGGGTACCCATAGCTGTGCCGCTGCTTTGAAGGTATATGTTGTTGCCAAATCTGAAATAGTGGTGTGTGAGGATAAAGTTACAGAGCTCAGCCATCAGAGGTGCTGTAGCATCATCAGGGATACTGTTCCGGACAGCATTTATTCCATCTTTGTGTGGGACGTTGGTACAGAGAGCCTCTACATCCATGGTGGCCAGGATAGTGTTTTCTGGTAGGTCATCAATGTATTGCAGAAGTGTTGAGGAAGTGGCTGTTGTCCAGCCAGAGTTGTCCTTCCTCAGTGAGAGCAGCAGACGGGAGCTGGAGCTCAGCTTGCGCAAGAGACTCATGCACCGGCGCTGGGGGCTGCCCAGGAGGATCCAGGAGTCGCTGCGGTTACTCCGGCCCGCTGCAGAGCTCCAGGAGTTTGGGCCTCAAGACCATATGGAAACAGCTCCAGGGGAGCCTCTCCTGCTGCCGTGGCCCAAGAGCACAGCACACGTGGAGCAGGGCGCTGGGAAAGCCATCAGAGTGGTCTCAGCTCCTCCGCCACAGCTCAGCCTGGGAGGTGCCGCTCAGGAACGGCTGCAGATCCACGTGGCAAAGAAATGTGTGGAGATCCGGCTGGGGGCCAGCCCTGCTCCCGTGAGACGCTCGTGGCAGGCTCTGCCCCTCGTGTCCCGGCCACCCCTCCCCAAGCTCACCCCTGCTGGAGGGAGGGCCCCGAAAGCCAGGAGCTCCCTGCTGCCTGTCTATAAGGTGCCACAGGACCCTTCGTTGCTGTCTAGGGACAGTGTGTCTCTTCCGGCCTTTAAGTCTAGGAATAGCTACACCTCAAATGGCATTTTGTTTCCCTGGTCCAGTGAGGGCTTGCAAAATGTCTCCCAGTAAATGGAACACTTCTTAAGCAACTCCTCACAGCCCTGGTTCATCCCCAGAGCAAGTCCTGGCTGAGCAATGAATGAGGCAGGGCTCAAGTGGCCAAAATAGTGTATGATAATGTCACCCCAGACTGTATCATGCTGAACTTTTCCTAAAAAGTTCACCTGAGGCAAACACAGAGCATGGAATATTCCAGCCCAGATAGCTTCAACTTGGAAAAGTTACAAGCAACTGAAAAGAGGGTCTTATATCAGAATCAGTCATTCTTAATAAGCCTAAAACAGGCTTGTCAATAGTTAAGTAAGCAAAATGCATATCAGGCATGGAACATGATGGCATCTGTAAGAACCATTCACTGTAGGTGTCGGTCAAAAGCAGAGAGTGGACCTGAGAACATCAGGCTCAAACCCACAGCCTTCTACCGCTCCAGCTGGAAGTGCAGCTGTATTAGCAGTTACCATTAGAGCATGGTTGCACCCAGAGTTCCCTCTAACTTTTTCCATCCATGTGCAAGATACATTTTGTTATGTTCACTGAAGCATGTGTGGATGTCCACTGCCAGCAGACACGCGTGGTGGTGGCGGTGGGTGCGCTGCTTGGTGGCACCTGAATCTCTCCTAAGTGGCTGCCCAAGCACTCGGCTTATTTGGACCATTGCTTGCAATACATTTATCCAGAATATTATACTGCATCAGAGGTATCCTTGAAATGCTGCGTATAATCACTAGTACCAGTATCAAAGACCTTTAAAAGAGAAATGTGGCCTCTTTCCCTTTCCATGTCCTGAGCACACCACAGGTCTGAAAGCCAAGCTCCCTGTGCAATTTCAGAAAGCAAATCAGTGCGGAAGGAGATGGACAGAATTCCATCCATCAATGGAAGTAGGAGATCCAGGCAGCTAATTCTACTCCAAATTGTTGCCGATTTCATTTGATCGGCAAAGAACCCGGGGAGACCCTCTAATGCACTTGGATATCATGGATGTGCACCAATCTGATTGAAGTTTACCCAAATCACCAAAAATAAACATGGATTCACTCTGTTCTGCTCTCAAACACAGTTCTGAGACACTGTTTGACGTTACGGAAGTTGCTCCGGTCAAAGTCAAAGCAGAATGTGGTCAAATGGGAGGGGCATTAGGTAACTGAGAAGTGTTAGAAACTATGGGATAGGTGCCAGACAGGAAGGAAAGAAGAAGGAATAAGATGAAAGATCAACAAGCAAAATGCAGCTAAACCAGAGAGAAACTATGCCTGCAGGGTCAGAAATAATGTGTTTACTTTTGTGCCTTGATGGATTTTTTATTTGAAGCAAAGTTACATAAAATGTTTTAGTAGCTCTATTATCTCCCTTCAAAGCCTGAAAGCCCATTTCTCAAACCTCTCCTGATGGGAGAAAAAAGGGGATTTGTGTTTCTAAACTGCCAATAAAAGATCAAAGGGAAGGAAAGAAATTTGGCATCACAGATATCAGCAAACACTGCAGCCTTGCCATGGCTGCCTGAAATATCAGAAATAAAAATGACAGCTATTGAGCCTGTTTAGCATGTCAGGAGTCTGAAAACAGCCTGTCACATTACACATTTTTATCAGCTGCTGAGGGCGTGTGTATCGGGGGGGTGGGGGTCAGTTCCTTGTGTACACTTATAGGCCAACAGGTACAGGATTCATATCCCGAGACAAATTCCAAACAGATCTGGGAATGTTATAAATAAATCTAAAGTTTTACTAATTAAAAGAAAGAAAGAAAAGGTTCAGAGTAAAATGTTTAAAGCAATCAAATTACATACACCAACCACAAAGTTCTTGATGCAGGCTCACAGCTGAGATGGAACAGGCTGCTATCTTAAAAGTCTTTGGAATACTTCCCTTGTTAGGATGGGTCATCAGTGCTTCTAGGCTCAGTTCATAGCAAGGATGCTTCTGAAGTGATGAGCTGGAGTGAACATAAAGATGGAGGAACTCTCAGAGTCCTCTCTATACCCTTTCATGTGTGAAGGGAATTCAGTTGTTCCTCCCAGTCTGGAAGCATGTCTGAGATGGAGCCTGTCACATGGGCAGGTCACCCGTCCATGTCCTTTGTAGGCAATCTGTCATTGCCTCACTGCTGAGTTACACCTTACAGCCAAATTCCTCGTGTGGTGATTGGCACCTGATAAGGCCCTTTGTTTGTCAAGTACACAATAGGGTGCCACACCTCCTATTGTGGTCTCACAGAAATTAAAAAGTCAAATACCGGGAGAGAGCCAGTACTGATAACTCCATGTATAAAAATGAAACAAGCAGTATAAACAGATTCAGTGAATCACCAGGTTTCATTAGACATATCACTTGGCCCTCTTGGTATAAGATTTGGTGCAAACCTAGGATGGTACAAGCCGTTTACCAAAGTTTCCATATGCAGGCTAGAAATCCCTTTAGCCTGAGACCAGCACATTGCCCAGTCCTGTCTTTCTTTCCAAGAGTTCTCTTGTTGGGGGGAGTTAGTCCCACAGTGATGTCACACCGCACTTTATACAGCTTTAACCTATGGTGGGAACTGTTTGTTCCAGTTCTGCCCCTCCCCCCAGTATAGAAAGGATATGGTTGCATTGGAGCAGGTTCAGCAGAGGGCAATGAAAATTATTAAGGGGCTGGAGCACATGACCTATGAGGAGAGGCTTATAGATTTGGACTTATTTTGTTTGCAGAGGAGAAGACTGAGGGGTGATTTCATAGCAGCCTTCAACTTCCTGAAAGGGGGCTCTAAAGAGGATGGAGATAGGCTGTTTTCAGTGGTGACAGGTAGCAAAACAAGGAACAATGGTCTGAAGTTGCAGAGGGAAAGCTGTAGGTTGGATATTAGGAAAAAGTATTTCACCAGGAGCATGGTGAAGCACTGGAATGAATTACTGAGCGAGGTGGTGGAATCTCCACTCCTAGATGTTTTTAAGTCCCAGCTTGACATAGTCATGGTTGGGGTGGACCCTGCTTTAGGTAGGGGTATGGACTAGATGACCTCCTGAGGTCCCTTTTAGCTCTAGAATTCTGTGATTCAATGATTCTATGAAAACCAGTTCCCAGCCCATTTTATGAAAAAATACATATACCCAAAATGGAGTTGAGTGTCATGTGGTCTGGTCACATACCCTTGATGCCACCATTACATAGAGACCATCTGAAATGCTAAGGTTTTTTCCATAGCCCATTTTCTTTGTCGATAAGCCCTTAGCACTGTCTAGCCTACCATTGTTGCACTTGAAAGGATGACTGTGTGTGTTTTTCAGAGTAAACACATTTGAAATACAGCTCTCTCATCAATATTCATAAGTTCAGATACATAAATGATTTAAATATAGGATAATCTTATGAAACAAATGACTTTTCCAAGAACACCTCACAAGACATATCTCGTTCCAGATGATCCATAATTATATCGTAATCATACAATTACAATGAATATCGATCTCAGTGTTACAGTCTACATTTGCTAGTTGCAAACATTCATGCAAACATCTGTGGATTCAGAGACTAGGCCAGATGCTGAGCTGCCCTCTGTTGGTGTAATCCGGTTGTAGGCTACGTCTACACGTGAAGCCTACATCGAAATAGCTTATTTTGATGTAGCAACATCGAAATAACGTCTACACGTCCTCCAGGGCTGGCAATGTCGATGTTCAACTTCGACGTTGCGCGGCACCACATCGAAATAGGCGCTGCGAGGGAACGTCTACACGCCAAAGTAGCACACATCGAAATAAGGGTGCCAGGCACAGCTGCAGACAGGGTCACAGGGCGGACTCAACAGCAAGCCACTCCCTTAAAGGGCCCCTCCCAGACACAGTTGCACTGTACAACACAAGATCCACAGAGCCTACAACTGGTTGCAGACCCTGTGCCTGCAGCATGGATCCCCAGCTGCCGCAGCAGCAGCCAGAAGCCCTGGGCTAAGGGCTGCTGCCCACGGTGACCATAGAGCCCCGCAGGGGCTGGAGAGAGAGCATCTCTCAACCCCCCAGCTGATGGCCGCCATGGAGGACCTGGCAATTTTGACGTTGCGGGACGCGGATCGTCTACACGGTCCCTACTTCGACGTTGAACGTCGAAGTAGGGCGCTATTCCGATCCCCTCATGAGGTGAGCGACTTCGACGTCTCGCCGCCTAACGTCGAAGTTAACTTCGAAATAGCACCCGACGTGTGTAGCCGCGACGGGCGCTATTTCGAAGTTAGTGCCGCTACTTCGAAGTAGCGTGCACGTGTAGACACAGCTGTAGTGTTATGCCGATTTACACCACTTGAGGATGCAGTTTGATGTTCACTCTGGTGCACAGGGCCTGTGTGGGGCCTTAACCCTGCTAAAACCCCATGTTAGCTTCTGTTCCAAAGGTTGGAAAAGTCATAAGAATGGCTCCCGTTGACTATGATGTGCTTTTGGATCAGGCTGTAGGTTGTATTCAGGCTTTGCAGCAGCCGTGATCCCTCCCCGGGCACACACAAAGATATCCATTATTCATAGAACCATAGAGATGTCAGGCTGAAAGCTGCCTTAAGTCTAGACCACTGTAGCTAGTCAGGATCAAGTGAACGTAGACCAACCCTGGCAGGTGTTTGTCCAATGTGTTCTTGGAAACCTCCAGCAATGGGGATTCCACAAACTCCCTTGCCAAACTACTGTAGAGCTTAACGCCTCACATCATGAGAAGTCTTTTCCTAATATCTAACCTGAATCTCCCTTGCAGAAGAGTAAGCCTGTTTCTTCTTGTTTTACTTCAGTGAACATGGAGGACAGCTGATCCCAGCTCATGACTTGAGTGTGTCTTGTCTATACTTTGGTCAGAGGAGGAAATTTAAAACTCAGCACAGCATCTCTGGTCAGATTGGAGTCATAACCATCCATGGTGATGTCATTACCCCATTTTTGGGGGCACCTGCCAGCCCCTAGATGAACTGAATGTGGCAGCACCCATTATCTCAGGGACAACATGAGGTGCACCCTTGGATGCAATGATGATCTACTAACAACATGCATGTCGCATGACAATCTGTCCGTTTACTCACCCCACCTTGGAGCTGGACTCTCTGAGTTTAAAACATCATCTGAATCCCAGACATTGGACATTTCCAGTGGGTGAATTGCAGTAGGTTTACAAATGCAGTCTGGATGTTCCAGCCAGCACAGACATGGTTAAATGGGGGTGGAGAGAAGATTTCCAGTTGCTCGTGTTATCAGCCCGGTGGGGCTTTTGCAACCTGCTTTATAAATGCTGCATATCTGGGCACTCTGGACAGGTGTGGGAGATGTTAGTGCTGGCAGCACTGGGGGTGGATTTTCCCCTGCGGACATGAAGGCCAGTCTGCTTGCTCCCATCCCATCAGGGTGAGTTGCTTTACAGGTGGATGGGAAAGTTTGATGAGACCTTGTTAGCTTACCCTCCTGATCCTTCTTAATGCTCGCAGTGTGCAAAGAATGCTCAGCAAAGGAGCCGGTTCTCTGTCAGCCTGCAGTAATGTTAACCGGGGCCATGTGCACGCAGGAGGTATTGGATAACAAAGCTGTTTGGAAGGACAGCTGCAGAGTGACTCGGGAGCAGCACCATGCTTTGCTGTGAAACAGAGCAAAGCAAGAGTCTCCTTTCACTCCTGGTGGTTTTCTACCCGGAGAAGTCCCCTGCCCTAGACAGACTTGCTGCTGGTGCAGACCAGAGCCTGGCCCAGAAGGTTTACTGGCTAGAAAAGAAAACATCTCTTTATTTAATTCCAAGATGAGGCACTATGACATTTCTTCTACACAGGTAACAAGAAGTCCTGTGGCATCTTATAGACTAACAGATATTTTGGAGCACAAGCTCTCATGGGCAAAGACCCACTTTCTCAGATGCATCTGATGAAGCAGGTCTTTGACCACGAAAGCTGATGCTCCAAAATATCAGGTAGTCTATAAGCTGCCCCAGGACTTCTTGTTGTTTTTGAAGATGCAGACTAACTCGGCCACCTCTCTGATACTTCTGCAGAGGAGCACAATCCACAGAAGTCGGGTGAAATAAATATCGGGTCCTTCCCCACTCCTTGCTTTGGTCAGAGCCAACTTTTCAGCAGTAGTGTTACGGGGCTGGACTCAGAATGTGTCCTCCCCTGTGCTGGGATGGGAGACCCGTGGAGTTCCATGGAGCAGGGTCTAGGTGGGGTTCCATGTTTTGTGGGTAGCAAGAGACCTGGGGGCAAGGCTGAGTTTGGGGAGGGGACTTGGGATAGTGAGCTAGGCTTCTTATCTGGGTGCTGTGTGGAGGCTAGGCTGTGGGGGTTGGCTGCCTGGGTCAGGATCTCTCCAGCCTTGTAGCAGGGCATAGAGTGAGGACAAGGCAGGGGCATGGTTACAAGGAGGCATTCCAACAATTCACCAGCCAGTGGCTGCCAGAGGCTGGGCAGCTACCCACTTACCTGCCCGTTGACAGCCCAGCAGAACCTGTGAGACCCAAGAGAAGCAGAGGAAACCTGCTCTGAGACTGCAGGGGATCGGAGACCCATGCAGCTGGCTGGGGGAGCACATTCAGCTTCCAGGGATCATGAATACCTTCGGAGTTAACTTTGTCTCACTCACGAGGTCTAAATTGGAGAATGCCAGGCCACGCTGAGGCCATTCTGCCGGGGTGAGCAGCTGCCTGTTCTCTCAGGGAGCTGTGAGCCATTTTGCAAAGCCGGGGCCACTGATACAGGTATTAACAGATCCCGGGTGCAGGGCTCTTTTCAGGAACAACTTAGGGAATGAGATTGCTGTGGGACATTTATGTATGCACCTGAGGATTACAGTGGATGAGAGTTTGGATATGAGTCAACGGTGTGTCCTTGTAGCTAAGAAGACTAATGGCATATTAAGGTACATTAGGAGGATTATTTCCAGCAGATTTAGAGAACTTATTATTTCCCTGTATTGAGCACTGGTGAAGCCTCATCTGGAGTATTGCGCCCAGTTCTGGGCTCCCCCCACTATAAAGAGGATGTGGATGCATTGGAAAGGGTTCAGTGGAGGGCAACAAAAAGATTAAGGGGCTGGAGCACATGACCTATGAGGAGAGGCTGAGGGATTTGGGCTTATTTAGTTTGCAGAAGAGAAGAGTGAGGAAGAATGTGATTGTAGACTTCAACTTCCTGAAGGAGGGCTCGAAAGAAGATGGAGGGAGGCTTTTCTCAGTAGTGATGGATGGCAGAACAAGGAGCAAAGGTCTGGAGTTACAGTGGGGCAGGTCTAGTTTGGATATTAGGGAAAATTATTTCACCAGGAGGGTGGTGAAGCACTGGAATGCGTTGCCTAGAGAGGTGGTGGAATCTCCATCCCTAGAGGTTTCTAAGTCCCTGCTTGACAACCTCCTGGCTGGGATGATTTAGTTAGTTTGATCCGGCTTTGGGCAGGGGCTGGACTCGATGACCTTCTGAGGTCCCTTCCAGCCCTGGGGTTCTCTGACTCCAAGTGTGCTGAATTTCAGTGCTGACCATGTGCAAGCTGAGCTGTCTTTTGTGCATGACTCAGAGCTGCTGTGGAGAGCTGGGAGGCTTCTGGGTGGGTGCTCTTGGATGTGGGACTTGCACTTTTTTGCTGCATCACATCCCTGGAGTCCCCTCTACCATTCCTTGTCTGCCTCTTGGCTGCCCATGCCACTGTGCCAGGCTGACATTGCTGCAGGATCCTTCTGGCACATGGGGGGGCAGGGAGGCCATTGCTTGGAATGTTTGGAAGGGCTCATGCCAACATGGAATGCAAACTGCTCCTGACTGCAAGACACCACCTATTTCCATGGAGGACATCTGTATTTACAGGCAAAAATAGAGGTGTCCAACTATGTACCAGAGCTGCTACCCCCCCACTTGGTGATTAAGTCAGTGAGCGCTGTATCACCACCAAGATTTCTCAAATGGGAGCCCAAATGCAAAGAGACAAGAAGACCTGGGGCTCAGGCATTAGACGGCTCATTAGAAAGTTGGTGTCCAGTTTCCAGCCACGGCAGTTGTAGGGGGCTCAGTCCCTAACTACGGATTTATCAGTGTAATTCTATGTTCCTCTTAAAAAATCCCGGTCCTGAGCCTTTAGAGCAGGGGCCACATCTACTCTGTCCTCTGTTAAAAAATCCAGGTCTGCAGGTTTGAGAACGAAAGGGGCTTTTGGTACATGCAGGGTGAAAAATACGTGGCAGAAAAGTTTTACTGAAAATCTCCTGAGGGGGGTTCAAATCGCTCCTGTTTCATGGCATTTTTGAAGAGCTGGAAAGTGGGAAAATTTTGGCTGATAATTCCTCTTATTGTGTGGGACATTCTCCCTACCCCCATCCCCTGATGCTAATGGAGGCCCTGCTTCTACCATCACCTCTGCCTGGCCCAACCCTGACATTTACTCACAGCCCAGGCTTGATGTGAGCACCAGGGTCTGCCCAGGCAGCTCCAAAACCTTTTCACAAGCACAGATTCCCGGATGGTTGGTGGACCCCCATCAAAGCTCACAGGTACGTGAAAAAGGAGAGCACAACCTAGATTTTCCGAGGGCAATTAATAACATTATTGGAAGATAGTTAATTTAAAAATAATAATTGATTGTAACTTTGCAATTTATTTAAAACTTATTTTCCATGATCATTTTTATTTATCTTTGTTTTTTCACGTACCCCCTGTAATACCCTCAACAGATCCCTGGGGGTCCATGGACTCCGGGTTGAGAATCACTGGCTTACATTGTGTATTTATTATGCTGTTGTTTTCTACCAGTCACTCCCGTATGGTTTCTGCAATGCTGCCTGTCTCCACAGGGGGCGCCACTGCTGGTGCTAGTGTGGGATCTGGCACTTAGCGTTATGGTGGCCTCCAGCAACACCAGCTTTGCCCCTCTGACCTTTCTCCTAACGGGATTCCCGGGACTGGATGCTGCCCACAACTGGCTGACTGCCCCCATTTGCATCGTGTACTTTTTGTCTGCTCTGGGAAATGGCACCGTTCTCATTCTCATCATCACTGACATGAGCCTACATACGCCCATGTACCTGTTCCTGCTCATGCTGGCGGTGGCTGATCTGGGCTTGTCCACCTCCCTCTTCCCGACGATGCTCCGGATTTTCCTGCTAGGCTCCAGAGAGATCAGTTCTGATGCCTGTTTCTCCCAGCTCTTCTTCATCCACACCTTTTCCATCATGGAATCCTCGGTGCTGTTGGCCATGGCCTTTGACCGCTTTGTGGCCATCTGCAACCCTCTGAAATACACCTCTATCTTGACCAACACCCGAGTGGCCCAGATTGGCCTGGCCATCATCATCCGGAGTGTTGCTTTGCATGTCCCTTTCCCCTTCCTCCTCAGGAGGCTGCCATACTGCCGGACCAACCTCCTGGCCCATTCCTACTGCTTGCACCCAGATGTTGTGAAGCTGGCCTGTGCTGCTGACTCCAGGGATGGAGCCTATGGTCTCTTTGTTGTCTTCTCCACCATGGGGCTGGATCCGACGCTCATTGTCTTGTCCTACATCTGCATCCTCAAGAGCATCCTGGCCATGGATTCTCTGGAGGGGCGCCTTAAGGCCCTGAACACGTGCATCTCGCATATCTCCGTGGTCCTGCTCTTCTATACCCCGATTCTGGTCTTAACACTGATCAACCACCTGCACCTGCACACTGCCCCCTTTGCTCACATCCTTCTCTCCTACATCCACTTCCTCGTCCCGCCAGTGCTAAATCCTGTGCTGTACTGCGTGAAGATGAAGGAAGTGCGTAAGCGTCTCTCTGCCTGGCTTCTGAAGGCCCAAAGGGTTGGACTGGGGCCCTGAAGGGAAGTATGGTCTTGGAGCTAAAGCCCGAAAAGGTTAGAGTGGGTAGTTCTCTGAAAACATCTGCTCACTGTGCACTAGCTATAAATCCCACATCTCGAATGAAGCCAATCTGATCATCCCCCCTCAAAATGCATATTAGATTTGGAAAAGGTACATAGAAAGGCAATAAAATGATTACAAGTATGGTACAGCTTTTGTAGGAGAACACATTAAAAAGACCAGGTCTATTCAGCTTAGAAGATAAATAACTAAGTCTGTGGGTACACGATAGTTTATATTTCAGAACACAAATGTGTCCCAAAATAGCAGCTCTGCTGTTAAACACTGCTTTTAAATAGTAGGGCTATTTTGAGCATGGCATTCTGGTTCTGGTACGATCGCAGCAGATGGAGGCAGGAACTACGCAAGGGCCTTCAGAAGGGTGAGATGGGGATCAGACAGCTAGCAGAGGAGAAGTGAGGCCACAGTAAGGACCTGCCAGACACTCACCCATTACACATGCAACAGATGCAGCGAGGACTGTCACTCTCGTGTGGGCCTTCACAGTCACAGTCAACGCTGCAAATGATGATTCCAAATGGAACTACGAAGGGCGCGATCCATAGTCTACGCAGACTGAAGGATGCTACTGTACATTCTTAACTGTTGGGGGAAAGTGAATAGCGGAGTGTTATTTATCCCTCCAAGTAACACCCGAAGAAGGGCTCAGCCAATGAAATGAATAGGCAGATTACTGGGAAGAAGCAAAAGGCAGCACTTCTTCACACAATACACATTCCAGGGGCTGAGCTCCTGGCCAGGGAACATTGTGAAGGCCAAAAGCATAACTGGGTTTAAAAAAAAAGAATTAGATAAGTTCATGGATGGTGGGTCCATCACTGGCTACTAGCTAAGATGATCAGGGACACTGTACAATGCTCTTGGCATTCCTAGCCTCTGACTGACAGTAGCTGGGAGCCGGAGAAAGATGACGTATGACTGGATGATTACCTGCTGTGTTCAGTCCCTCTGGGGGACCTGACACTGGCGACTATTGGATGACAGGACACTGATCTAGATGGACCTTTGGTCTGACCCCGTGTGGCCATTTTTATGTTCTTATGTTAGACCAAGGAGGTCAACTGCACAGGACACATATCTTGGGCTGAAATCAGCCTGTGTGGAGGAGAAGTAAAAGGCTCATGGTGCTGCCTTGTCTATATTCCCCTTGACTCACCTCAATAAGGTGCAAGTGGGAATTTCGGGGAACCGAGACCATATACTAGTGCTGGGCACGGAGGAAGGGAAGAATCTCAATCCTCAATTAGCAAAAGTCACAAGAGAATTTTCCAGCAAAATACAGAGTAATAATGTAAGGAATGTGGCAGCAGGAGCTCAATACTGATGATGGAGATGGGAATGTGTCCTTCAGAGATCATTTGCGTGAAAATACAAAGGTGTGCATACCTAATGCATTGTAAACAAAGCCTGATGGGAGCAGGCAAAGCAATGACATTTGTCTATGGCACACAACACGTTGCTGTAAAGTTACAATCTATGCTGTCACCCAGCGTAAGAACTGTGGACTCTCAACAATACTTGAAGTTTGTGGGGGTACAGGGCAGTCATTACTGCTGTGTAAGATATGGATTGTAGAGAGCTCCCACCCTCAAAGCAGAGTGAGGAGGAGGAGGTATAATGATTGAATCAGTTGGCTGGAAGCCTTTTGGCTGTGCAGCTGTAAGACTGGTTTGATTAGTTCTTCCTTCTCTGTTCAAAGGTAGGTCTGCAGTTGTTTTGTGAGAATCCACCTTAGTGAATAATGAGATGATGTGGCTAGGCCCAGAGCTGAATGCAACTATGAGCTGGAATCACAGAGTTTTGCTTACAGCAAAACCCTGCAAGACAGCAGTGGGCAGCTAGCTGCAGTGACAGGTGGCCGGCCAGTAGCAGGAGCAGTGTGTGGATACCAGGAGTGGCAGGTGCGGCAGCTGACAAGGAGCAAGCAGAACAGCAGACCAGAGCAAAAGTGGCATTGTCGCAGGCTCAATGAGGGAAGGCGTGGGGGTGAGGTGTCAGGGCCCTCATGGACTGGACAGAGCTGTAAGTGGGGCATTTGAAAGGCAGGCGTGAAGAAAGTTTGGGTGTGTGGACAGGTTGGTTACAGTGTCAGACTGGTGAACCTGAGAGGCCAAGGACACTGCTAAGTCCATGTGAGCTGGGATAGGTACTTGAGGGTTGGGTATGAACTCTGGGTGTGATATTTTCCCAAGCTAATTCCAACCAACTTCTCTGTCTCTTTCATTAAAAGTTCTTTTCTACGCTCAGACTCTGTGCATGCGAGTGGGGAAGCGTTGCCTCTCCGAGGTGCCCAGGAGTGTGTGAATTTCTCAGGCTACTGGGTGGGGGCTCGAGCCAGTTCTGTGTGAGATGGATAAAAAGGAGCCCCTAGATATTGAACCCGGCCCTGGTGTCTGCTGACTCCTTCCGGCAGAAGGGTTAAATAACAAGCCACAGCAACTTCCCGACATGGTCTTTTGGGACATACCCACTTCTTTTTAATGTTCATTGGGCCAGAGAGGGACTTGGAGTGACTCTAGCTCAGTGTGTAGGGCACCCACCTGGGATGTAGGAGACCCCTGGTCCAGTCCAGCTGCTTCAATAACTAATTATCCACTGCAGAACAGCTTCATCCCTATCCCAGAATACTCCCCAGCCCAATAGTTAGGACACTTTCCTTGGAGCAGGGATTTGAAAACAGGTGGCTGATATCCCAGTGAGTGCTTTAACCACTGGGTGAAATGTTATTCTGGGGACACTCTGCCCCCCACCCTCTATCCTTCTATGGCATCTTTGGTCTGGGGCCAGGCGTACTGGTAGCATGTGTACCAGGCGAGGCCAAAGGTAAGGTAGGCAGGGAACCCCCCAGTGGGTGAATCCCACTGCAGTCAGGTAGGTGTTGAGCTGTGTAATAGAGTCATAGAGTCCAGGGGCAGAAGGGACCTGATGGGGAAGGAAACTGAGGAAATGTTGTACAGCACTGACCCAGAATAATACCCAGAGCTGCGCTGTCACAGCAATGTCCCCTGTTCTCTTCATGAAGCTAATAATGAGCTCCTGGGTCTATCTTTTTTCTGAACCTTTAATTGTTTTCATGGCCATTTCCCTCTCCAGTGTATCAATGTCCTGCTTGAACTGTAGACTCCAGAACAGGGCACAATATGTCAGCCATGCTCTCACCAGTACCCAGCGGGGCTGACAGCCGCCATACGTCTGGGGCAAAGTGGGAGAAGGTCCTGGCTCCTCACCCCTTGGGCAGAAGGGGTGGGGTTTAGGGGTCAGCTCTGCCCTCCTCCATGCTCCCTCAGAGCTGCACACGAAATGGCGGCACAGTACCGCTGTGGCATCGAAAGGGCCTGGAGCTCCAGCTGCTGCTGCTGAAGTAACGTGCATTCTTTCTTCCTAAATGCAGCCGTGACCATTTCAGTGATCAGTCCTCTTCATTATTTACCTCGGTCCCCAGGCTTGTGTCATCCGCAGACTTTATCAGCGATGGTTTTGTGTTGTCTTCCAGGTCATTGGTAGAAATGTTAACCAGCGCAAAGCCTGGAACTGATCCCTGTAAGGTCGTTCCTCCTCGGTGTAATGTGGCTTTTGGGTTTCGTGCGTGGGTGCTCCTAGGCACCAGAAGCAGTAATAGGAACCCCTCGGCACGGCTTCCGCCATCAGAAACTCCAGTCTTAACACTTTCCCAGCATCACTGTTGGTGCTGGGTGATGGTGGTGGTGTGGGGTGTACAAGAACTCAGCTTGGAAGATATGGTAGTTCCTTTTGTCCATAGACATGATGCCGCCTGTGGAAACACATCCATTGAATGCAGCTGTTTACAGGTACATTTTTAGGCCTGTCAGTGCGTTTTTAATCCATTTAACATGGGCCGTGTCATGACTTACAGGATTGAGACTGTGCCCCTCTGCCAAAATTTAGGCCCCTAGGGAGTTTAGGTGGTTATGGACTAGGTGGCAGCTGAGCAGGGGTTTCGGGCACACAGTGACACAAAAATGCTGGACATAGGCTCTCCCATCCCCGATCTTCAGATCCTCAGTGCAAAGGCTGGATGGAAACAGATGTACATACACAGAGGGCTGGGGGTATTCATCCTGAGCTCCTTGTCGGATTCCAGTCTGGGTAATTCATGCATCATGTCTAAATAAATTACCCCAGCCATTCCAGCAAAGCACAGTGTTCTTCTTTCCTCCTTGACCTAAACTGTTTGTGGTGTTGCTCTGTGTGGGTGAAGGGGCCTTCACGCTCTGCCCTAGAGGTGGCTGCCTTTGTGGTGCTATGGCCATTAATACTGTGACCGGGCCACGGAATGATGCTCATACTGAGGTGAAGCACATGGAGACCCTCTGAGACAGAAGGTGCTTCATGCTTCAATTGTGGGCTCGGATCACTCCTTGGGAAGCTGGGGTTCAGCTCCTGAGCCAAAGGACACTGCTGCCATTCCTGGCTCCCTGAGAGGCTCCGGCAAGTGCCGCCCTGTACAGGTGTGGGAAGTGGAGATGTGGAAAGTGCTAATGCATCCCCAGGTTTTCATCTGTCTTCTCTGAACCTGGGGGCTGACCTCACTGCCAGCTCCACCAGCCCCAGGTCCTGGCCTCCGGGCAGCCCTCCTGGGATCCCAGCAGCCCTGACTCAGGCTTTGCCTCCTGCTCCCCAGATCCCTATGGCTCTGCTGTACTCCACCGCCCCACTGGAGGCTCCATCTCCCCTACAGGAGTCCCACCCACACTGCTGCAGACTCCATTGTCTCTCCCCAGAGTCCTGACCCGTCTGCCACAGGCTCTATCCCTTTCCCCCAGGGTCCCAACAGCCCTGACCTGGGCTTCACCCACCCCCAACAGGATCCTGTGAGCCCTGCTGCAAGCTCTGCCGCCCCCAACAGGAGACTCCATCTCCTCCTCCCTGCTGGAGTCCCTCCAGCCCTACTGCAGGCTCTGCCTCCCCTGGAGTCCTGCTACCCCCTCACCTCTGCCACTCCAATGGTCCTTGGGATCCTGCCAGCCCTGGGGGCCCACAGACAGGGCAGGATTCTGCAGCTGATCCCAGCTGTGGCCCCAGCCTGAGGCAGGAAGGTTGCCAACTCTCCTGAGCTGGGCAGACTGGAGGCCATTTGCAGCAATGGAGTCTGGTCTGTCCCATCTGGGAGAGTTGGCTACCTGATCTAAACAGGTCTGGTGGGAGGAAGCAGTGGGAAGCTAAGACTCCCCTGCCCAAAAATAGTTCCAGCACCCCTGGAACAAACCACAGCACCTCCAGCCTCTGTCTCTGAGCCTCATCCCACAGTGAGCTCTGATTCCAGGAAAGCTGGAACACCCCAAAGGAAGGAACATTTGTAAACACAGGCAGGACGACTCTTTCGTCAACCTAATGAGCTAACTGAGTTTGTGACACAGCAGTCTGCCATGGAGTCGGGAGGAGAGGCTCATTCACAAAGGGCAAGTGAGCGCCGTCTGCTCTGTCACTGTCCTTTCTACCCCCAGCGATCAGCCCAAGCAACAGCCCGGTTTTTTCTGAGCCTCAGGAATGAAAAGAGAGAGACCAGATCTCCAAGGAGGCCTCAGAGCCTGACTGCAGCAGGCCAGGCCATGCCCCATGCTATTTATTGAGTGCCACGATTTACTTCAGGGGCTTCTGGTCATTCTAACCCTTGTTTTACACAGGGGAGGGAAGCTGAGGCACAGAGCAGGTCAGGTACACGCCTGCTGTCTGACAGTGAAAGGGCCCCTTGAAAAAGAACATTGGGCTTTTGACTAACTGCTGTCCAGCCTTCCCCCGGCTATTATTTATATTCCAGTAATGCCGCAACGCCCAGGCTTGGATCGTACCCCTGTTGTGCTGGGGCTGCATACGCACACAGCCAGGACATCCTTTGGCAGGACACTCAGAGGGAGCTGCCTGCCACAGGGCGGAGCTGTGCTGATGAGCCAGAAGGATGCTTTTCTGTCTGCCGGCCATGTCCTGGCACTTGACGGAAGTGGGTCTTTGCCCACGAAAGCTTATGCTTCAATAAATCTGCTAGTCTATGACGTGCCACAGGACTTCTCGCTGTTTTCACTGTGTGTGTGTTTGTCACCCAGATCCCCAAAGCAACAGGCCTTGGACAGCTCAGCCAGCCCCAGGGGGAGAGCTAAAGTCCCAGCAAATGGTCCTCTTTGGCTTCCTAGGAACCACAGGGAAGAAAAAGCGGTTCCTACAGCCTTGGCTTCTTGAACACTGTAACCCACGGCTCAGCTGGTCCAAAGAAATACGGCAGCCTGGACTTCAAGGCTACGTCTACACGTGCACCCAACTTCGAAATAGCTTATTTCGATGTTGCGACATCGAAATAGGCTATTTCGATGAATAACGTCTACACGTCCTCCAGGGCTGGCAACGTCGATGTTCAACTTCGACGTTGCTCAGCCCAACATCGAAATAGGCACAGCGAGGGAACGTCTACACGCCAAAGTAGCACACATCGAAATAAGGGAGCCAGGCACAGCTGCAGACAGGGTCACGGGGCGGACTCAACAGCAAGTCGCTCCCTTAAAGGGCCCCTCCCAGACACACTTTCATTAAACAGTGCAAGATACACAGAGCCAACAACTAGTTGCAGACCCTGTATATGCAGCACGGACCCCCAGCTGCAGCAGCAGCAGCCAGAAGCCCTGGGCTAAGGGCTGCTGCCCACGGTGACCACAGAGCCCCGCAAGGGCTGGAGAGAGAGTATCTCTCAACCCCCCAGCTGATGGCCGCCATGGAGGACCCCGCTATTTCGATGTTGCGGGACG
This sequence comes from Carettochelys insculpta, assembly GCF_033958435.1. Taxonomy (NCBI): domain Eukaryota; kingdom Metazoa; phylum Chordata; order Testudines; family Carettochelyidae; genus Carettochelys; species Carettochelys insculpta. The sequence goes on along the minus strand of NC_134137.1, from coordinate 10,681,257 downwards.
CGGATCGTCTACACGTCCCTACTTCGATGTTGAACGTCGAAGTAGGGCGCTATTCCCATCCCCTCATGGGGTTAACGACTTCGACATCTCGCCGCCTAACGTCGATTTCAACTTCGAAATAGCGCCCAACACGTGTAGACGTGACGGGCGCTATTTCGAAGTTACTGCCGCTACTTCGAAGTAGCGTGCACGTGTAGACGCAGCTCAAGTGTCAGAGAGAGTATAGAATAAAAAGCTGCAGAGAAGGGCAATAGAAATGACTAGGGGTATGGATCTGCTTCCTATGAGAAGAGATAAAAAGGACTGGGAGTGTTTAGCTTGGAGAGCAGGGATAGGAGTCTTCTTAACACAAAGGTGGGGAGTGTGCTCTTATATGCAGGTCCATTCCCCATGGGAGGTTGGGAGCTTCAGGGTCTGAGCATTGCTCTCATAAAGGGTGGGTGCAAGTTCAATCCTTGCTGGGGGCCTCCCAAGGAAATGGGGCAAGTTGGATCTTCCTCTTTACATTAAAAAAAAAAAAAGTGATAGGTCCTGCTGTGAGGGCACAGAACAGGACTCAATGAGCTTCCAACTCTGAGATATGCACATCTCTTCAAATCACAAGCCACAGACATTCACGAACGGAAGCCTGAGATGCATCATTCACGTCAAATGGCAAGACTTGGCCACAAATCAGGAGATTTGGAGCAGAACAAGAACCACTTGATGCTCAAATGAAGAAAGGAAAGTGGGCAGGGCAAGGCCACCCTTTCAGAAAACCATAGTCTGTCAAGCTGTCATGTGGAACCCTCAGGGAAAATGCAAAAGGGGGAGACCTCGGATAACATGCGGAAGATCTGCTGAGACTGAAGGACAACTTCCAGCGTCATCTGGACGCATCTTCCTGAGACACAAGGGAGTGCAGGGAACCTGTAGATGACCTATGCACCTGCCAGAGTAGAAGGGTTAAGAAAGAAAATACAAGCATGATGTGGAGAAAGTAAATCAGAAAGTCTGATTTACCCCTGCACATAACACAACCACTGGGGGTCAAGGAAGCAAGGAGGTGGCAGCTTTTTAAAACAAAAAAAGGGCAGAACCTCTTCACACAGAGCCCAGCTAGTGGAACTCATTGCGAGGTCATACTGTGAAGGTCAAAATATAACTGAGTCCAGAAAAGAACTTGATTCTGGTCCTGCTCTGTCCTTTCCCTCTAAAGAACCTGACAGTGCCCACAGTCAGCAGACAGCATCATTTGCCGGACCCAAGATGGCCATTCTCGTGTTCCTAATTCTTCCACGGATAGTTGGGGCTGCTGCAGACAGGCCTTTTCCAGAGATTTCTTCTATTATAGAGATGGCAGAGCCACCCAGGGAGATGTCCAGGGGCTAGAGAATGTGGGAGGCTGATGGGGTTGAATATTGCTGCTTGGGGTGCAGTCCTGGAGCATGATGGACAGAGTCTCGTGGTTGAGCCAGGGCGGGAAAACACAGGTATGTTCTTCCTGCAGGAAAAAAAACTCAGCTACCAGGAGGTTGTCCAGCTCCAGCCCCCTGGAGCCCCAAGAGAAACTGGAGGGTTTTCTGCCTCTCCATCGTCTCATAAATGGAAGTGGCACTGACCGAGTGTGTATGGAAAGGTCAAAACTTCCCAGCCAGTCTAGGGCTGGGGAATTGTGCCCATCAGCTATTACATTCTCTGTGCAGCCCCCTCCAGCTTGCCCAGTGCCCCTGCTGCAGATCCTGTGGGATGTAGCTGCTACAACAGGCCCTGGTAGCACATCTGTGAAGGACCTGTGCCAACACAAGAAGCTGGACCGCGTCCTAGAGTCGTCAAGGAGGCCCAGAGATTGCGAGTGGGTGGGCCTGTCTATCAGTGGGTCACTGAGATCTGTGCCTAACTTTGGGGGTGCCTGGATGCTCGCTCCCCCTTTTCATTCATCAGGGGAGGGCCTAGGATGGCGGGGCTGTGACCCAGGCAGACTTGTGCTGTGGCAGGTCTGCGCCCCAGGAACCATGGAAGGAAGGGAGCTAGCCAGATGCTGCACCAGCTCCCCCAGCTGGTCTGTTCCTGCAACAATCAAAGTGGAAAAACCATTTACAGAGCCTTATGCAATCTCCCTTCCCTGGGCTGCACCCTGGGTTTGTAATGCAGAAAAGGGGGCTGCTGGGGAGAAATCTGCTCCTATTCTTCTTCTTCTTCTTCTTCTTCTTCTTCTTCTTAACTGTTAATATAATTTACTACTCTATTTTATTTCTGGGAGACTGCAGCTGTGACAGCACCATCGTTATGTCCCGGTTGCCCCTGTGGTAGCCGCATGACTAATTAGAGCCATACGAACCATGCTGACAAGCCCAGATTCCACGAACGGAGCCTGCAGCAGGGCTGGCGCTGCAGTCGAGTTGTGTAGCATCACCCCCCAACCCCTGTGGTTTGGCCTGCTGCAGTTTGCCATTGGCTGTGATGGGGTTAACGCTGGTGCACGCGAAGCCCAGCAGCCGAGGTTTCCTGATGGCCAAGTGTCCCCCAAGGGACTGTGCCAGCCTGCTTCATAAAGCCAATTGTCGCCCTTTCCGAGCACACACTGCACGTTGCCAGTGCAACCTCTCCGATGACTCTGTGTGCTTGATGATGAAGACCTCTGGTGTTAGAGGCTCCACTTCTATCAGGAATTGGGTACGTGGCAGGGGTCAGTCTCTTTAAAATGAGAAGGGCGGGGGAAAGGCTGCCACCCGTTCCCATTTGCAGCTGTTCTGTGCAGCGGCAGAGTACTCAGCTGGGGTATTGGGGTGACTCAGTGACAGGGCTGGAGGGCAAGCTGTACTAGGTAGCTTGTGAAGCCCTTCCCTACATCTGCCCATGCTCCACGGTAGGCCTGTGCCCATGGTGCTCGGTGAGTTATTCAGGCTATACAGAAATGTGACATTCAAGGGGACGTTGGCATGTTAAAACCCCCATGCCCCAAGTCAGGATTTCCCAATTTCTCTAGATGCTTTGTGCTCTGGGCCCGATCCTGCCAGAAGCTGAGTGAGAGGAGATGCCCATGGAATAGCAGCGACTAGTTTTATAAATCGTCTCAGGTTTATTTGCTCCTAGACGCGTAATCAGCAAATCCATTTTCAAAGTTTTTTTCCCCCCTCTGGTTCGCTTTTGAGGGAAAGAATTCAGAGCTATTATGTTCTGTGGGGACGGGTCCAATAGGTCTGGGCTGGCTGAGGGCTCCAACATACCCCTAGATACCCCTTAACATTACAGGGCCATGAGTATCTCTACACCCTCTCTCTGGCCTGTGGGTGCCAGATGTCAGGCCTTATATGCTGTGCTCTTGTAGGGCAGAATCCCACGAGCCTTCTGCCCTCAGACTGGGTCCTGAGGTAGAGAACACTGTGTGCTGACAGTGCTGCCCAGCAGATTCAAGTGGGGTGAGCACCTGAGGTTCTTCCCTTTGAGAGTCTGGACCAACGCTAAATAAATCATCCCAGCCAAGACTTTGTCAAGCCAGGACTTAAAAAGCTCTAGGGATGGAGATTCCACCACATCTCTAGGTAACGCATTCCAGTGCTTCACCACCCTCCTAAATGCAATAGTCTTTTCCTCATATATAATCTATGCTTCCCCCACAGTAACTTGAGACAATTACTGCTTGTTCTTCCACCAGTCACTACTGAGAGTAGCCTCTCTCCATCCTCTTTAGAACTTCCCTTCAGGAAGCTGAAGGCTGCTATCAAATACTCCCTCAGTTGTCTGTTCTGCAAACTAACTAAGCCCAGGTCCCTCAGCGTCTCTTTGTAAGGCATGTGTTTCCGCCCACTAATCATTTCGGTTGCTGGACCCTTTCCATTGCATCCACATCCTTTCTATACTTCAGGGCCCAGAACTGGATGCAATACTATAGATGTGGCTCCACCATTGCCAAACAAAGGGGAATAATAATTTCTTTAGATCAACTGGAAATGCTCCTTCAAATCACCCCAATATACCATTAACCTTCTTGGCTACAAGGGCACACTTTTGACTCATATCCATCCACTCATCCACTGTAATCCCCAGATTGCTTTCTGCAGTGCTACTTTATCAGTCGGTCCCCAGCCTGTAACAATGCTTGGGATTCTTCTGTCCCAAGTGCAGGACTTCAGACTTTCCCAGCAGTGTCTGTGCCTGTCAGTCTGAAGAGCTTCTCAGTAACAGCTCTCCCACCTCCTCACAGACTCCCAGCACTGCTAAAACAAGCTGTGTAACAAGGCTGGAGCCTGGAAATAGACTCTTCCCAGTGCGTAGCTCCGGAGTGCTTTCTAAACCTCCCTGAAGTGCTCACTACGAGATGGCTTTTATTGTGCTGTTGCTTCTCCACCTGCTTGTGCCAGGTGGATTTAACCCAATACATTCATAACATAAATATCCCAGTTGTTAACCCAACATAATAGAGCAAACATCCCAAAAACCAGATGTCATTCACCCGAGTTCTGAAGGAACTCAAAAGTGAAATTGCAGAACTGCTAACCATAGTCTGTAACCTATCATTTAAATCTGTTTCTGTTCCAGATGACTGGAGAATAGTTAATGTGATGCCAATCTTTAAAAAGGGCTCCAGAGGTGATCCTGGCAACTACAGGCCAGTCAGTCTGACTTCAGTACCTGGCAAACTGGTTGAAACTCTAGTAAAGAACAGAATTGTCAGACACATTGATGAACATAATTTGTTGGGGAGGAGTCAACATGGCTTTTGTAAAGGGAAATTGTGCCTCACCAATCTCTTAGAATTTTTTGAAAGGGTCAACAAGCATGTGGACAAGGGGGATCCTGTGGTTACAGTGTACTTAGATTTTCAGAAAGCCTTTGACAAGGTCCCTCACCAAAGGCTCTTAAGCAAAGTTAACTGTCATGGGATAAGAGGGAACGCCCTCCCTTAGATTGGTAACTAGTTAAAAAGTCGGAAACAAAGGGTAGGAATAAATGGTCAGTTTTCAGAATGGAGAGAGGGAAATCGTGGTGTACCTCAGGGGTCTGTACTAGGACCAGTCCTATTCAACATATTTAGAAATGATCTGGAAAAAGGGATAAACAGTGAGGAGGCAAACTTTGCAGATGCCACAAAACTACTCCAAATAGTTAAGTCCCAAGCAGACTGTGAGGAGCTACAAAAGGATTTAATAAATTAGGTGACTGGGCAACAAAATGGCAGATGAAATTCAATGTTGATAAATGGAAAGTAATGCACTTTGGAAAATATAATCCCAACTATACATATAAAATGATGGGGTCTGACTTAGCTGTTACCACTCAGGAAAGAGATCTTGGAGACATTGTGGATAGTTCTCTGAAGACATCCACTCAGTGTGCAGCAGCAGTCAAAAAAGCTACAAAATGTTGGGAATCATTAAGAAAGGAATAGATAACACCACGGAGAAAGTCATATTCCCTTTATATAAATCCATGGTACGTCCACATCTGGATTACTGTGTACAGATGTGGTCGCCTCATCTCAAAAAAGATACATTGGAATTGGAAAGGGTTCAGAAAAGGGCAGCAAAAATGATCAAGGGTATGGAACGTCTGCTATATGAGGAGAGATTAATAAGACTGGGACTTTTTTAGCTTAGAATAAAGATGATTAATGGGGATATGATAGAGGACTATAAAATCATGACTGGTGTGGAGAAAATAAATAAGGAGTTGTCATTTACTCCTTCTCACAACACAAGAACTAGGGGTCACCTCACCAAATGAAATTAATAGGCAACAGGTTTAAAACAAATAATAGGAAATATTTATTCACACAATTTACAGTTAACCTGTGGAACTCCTTGCCAGAGAATGTTGTGAAGACCAAGACTACAGTAGTGTTTAAAAAAGAACTAGGTAAATTCGTGGGGGATAGGTCCGTCAATGACTATTAGCCAGGATGGGCATGGACGGTGTCCCTAGCCTCTGTTTGCAAGAGGTTGGAAATGGGCAACAGGGAACTGAGCACTTGATGATTCCTCTTCTTTTCATTCTCTCTGGGGTACCTGGCATTGACCACTGTTGGAAGACAGGATACTGGTCTTGATGGACCTCTGGTCTGAGCCAGCATGGCTGTTTTTATGTTCTAAAAATCAATCAAACAAACAAACAAAAAAGAAAACCAGGATCAACAGACACCTTCATTTCTTCCTTTACTTCTGAGGACAATCTGTCCACAAAATTAAAAATTCTGTACACAATATTTTAAAATTCTGCCGATGCTATTTGTCATATATGTATGGAGATTCCAGCATGGCATTGCAGAAGAGGCCACTAGCTGCACAGAGGTGGGGGATCTCTGCGCAGCGCCCTGCAAGGACCCAGACTCAGCAGTGAGGCTGCACCCAGCCCTAACACAGCGCAAAGAGCTGGCCTTGCACAGGAGCACCCTGTGGTGGCCAGTGCTGATCCTCCATTCGTTCATGTATCTGGGCAGAGTTCCTCTGGGCAGATTCCACTGGCTGTCTTGACACATTCGAGCAGTGAGTGATGTCTGGACTCTGTTCAAAATCCACTTCAGGTTCACATTTTCTAGCCCTTTGACCTTCATACCATCCATCTTTATTGTCTCTGTTGTCCCCTCTCCTTATTTGAATTCCCAGGCTCAGTGCATCCTCCACGAAGGCTGTGGGGAGGGATCCTTAAGCTGTGAGCTGGTTTATGGCTGCTCACCACCCTGAAACTCAAAAGGACCATATAACAGCAGGTTACACGAATATGGATGACGTCATCCACAGACCCTTACATGGCCAGAGGGTGAAGAGAAACCTGTAGAATGATCTACATCTCTGGGATCAGGCAGGGCTGGCCAGGCCAGGCACTTTAGCTCCTCTTGGAGATATTGTTGGGCATCAGAGTGCAGCAACAGGAGCATTTACTAAGGGATATTTAACAGAGCCCAGTTCAGATTGCATTTACACATGTCAATCTGGAGAGACAGTGTTGAAGTTCCTGTTACAGAATTTATACCATGTGCCGGAAAGAAGAAATGGCATAATTTGGACTCTTGAGAGTGGAGAAAATAAAGAGTATCTATATCTGTACCTATATACTTACAATTCCTTGTTTTCTTGCTAATGGAACATAAAGATCCTGAAGTGCCAATAATGGTTGCCACTTAGCATGACAACTTTAATAACACAGGTATAGGTATATAGAGAGATATGATGCAGCAATGAAACATGTTTTTAAATATCTTCAGCATAGGGCAGATAAATACAGTGACTGTTTTCACCATGCACTTGTTATTACTTTATACAGCTACCATGATACAATGGGCCACACTCAAAAATGGAGAACCAGAAAGGGTGTTTGTGGGAATGTCACAGCTGAAGAATCACACAGTGCTCAAGTAGAATGTGTACCTGCCAGCCACGGGATATCAACGGGGCCAAGAGCTCTGCGATATTCAAAGAGGGACGGAATGTTTATATGGTAACCAGAAAATTCAGTTAAAGCAATGAGCATTGTTTAAAAAAAGTCTTGGAAGGGATCTTCCTGATTTGCACCCCAAAATATGTCTAACTAGTGGGTGTAGGTTTTCTCATAGCTGCCTATTACAGTGCTTCTTTCGCTTTCCTCTGGAGAATCCCGTACTGGCCAATGCATACTGGGTTGGATGGACTATTGATCTGATCCAGTCTGCCACTGCCAATTTTCCTATCGGTGGTGTAAATCCAAAATTATGTTTCTGTTGATAGCCTTTGAGCTCCTGGGAGATTCTAGACTTGAACTGAGAACAGAAAGATGTCTCCTTAAATATCATGTACATTCCTGCTCTTTTTCCTTTTAGGAAGAAAAATTCAACTCTCCTCAGTTCTGCTCAGGACATTATGTCCACTGTCAATGACACCAAATTCAAATCTGCAGTGTTCCTTCTCACCGGGATACCTGGACAGGAAGACATCTATTTCTGGATCTCTATCCCCATCTGCATAATGTACATTATTTCAATAGCAGGGAATTCATTCATTCTGTTTATTATAAAAAGAGATCCAAGCCTCCATGAGCCTATGTACATTTTCCTTTCCATGCTGGCCATCACAGACATTGGCTTATCCATGTCCACCATGCCGACAACACTGGGCCTTTTCATTTTTAACACTAGAGAGGTCAGCCATGATGCCTGTTTTGCCCAGCTGTTTTTCATCCACTCGTTTTCATTCACTGAATCTTCTGTGCTGCTGTTAATGGCCTTTGACCGCTTCATCGCAATCTGCAACCCACTGAGATACACTTCCATCTTAACCCTGACGAGAGTAACCAAGATGGGGGTGGTCTTTGCCCTAAGAGGTGTGGCTGTAATATTCCCACTTCCCTTTCTCCTAAAATATTATCAATACTGTGGAATCGGTACCCTGTCCCACTGCTTTTGCATAAACCAGGAGGTCATGAAGATGGCTTGTTCAGATATCAGAGTCAGCAGCATCTATGGCTTATTTGTTACAGTGTCCACGGTGGGATTGGACTCGCTGTTCATCTTCCTCTCTTACGTAATGATCCTCAGAACAGTGCTGAGCATCGCATCCAACGTGGAGCGCCTCCGGGCCATGAGCACCTGCGTCTCCCATCTCTGTGCTGTGCTCTTCTTCTTTACCCCGGTGCTTGGGTTGTCTGTGATACATAGGTTTGGGACTAATTCTCCCCCCTTGCTGCAGATTCTTATTGGCTACATTTACCTCGTGGTCCCACCACTGATGAACCCAATTGTGTACAGCGTGAAAAGCAAACACCTGCGTGCGAGGATCATCAGGATGTTCACCAAGTAAGGGTCACTTCATCATCTGGCTTCAGTATTGGTGAAACCAGAGATTCAAAAAACAGGTCATGACCACCTATTCCACCTTGGACCCTTATAGCTGAGATGACGTCAGCTACTGATCCCCCTGCTCCGTGTAGAGAGAGAGAGGTTGTGATGGGGTCTAAGGCCTGTCACCAACTACTGGTGAGGGAAAACACTGCACCGGGGAAGGAGACCAAGGCAGCAGCACCAGTTACAAAGCGACTGTGCTCACGGAGAGCCAGGGGACCATACAGGTGGCTGCTCTGACCTCAAAATTCCTCTCAGTACATTCAGTAACAGGAAGGAAAGTGAATGTTGTTTCCCATGACACCGGGCCTGTCACTGTCCAATCTGTGGTTAAACACCCACCAGCCATGACATATCTACAAAACTGTTGTGCAGCGTCAGGCTTGGCCCTTCCTGGGAGCACTGGGGGTGAGCGAAATATGAGGGCTGCTCCACCTGTGAAGAAGGGCTAATCAAGGGGCACAGACACCTGCTTCTCTCCTTCGCCCTCAGCCCAGCGCTTGTGACTGAGTCATGTCAGAGACACAAGTAATGCAGGAACCTCAGGAGAAGCCATTCAAGTGACCTCTCCCCCATTTCTGTCTCTCCATGCCACATACCTGCTGAGTGTGAGAGAGGTTTTAACGCACAGGATCCCTGTAAAGACTCAGGGCCGCTTCCCTCTTATGCCCCTCCATTAGCGTTACCTTAACAACACAAATACATGGAAATGGGTCTCGGTTCCTCAGCAGAGGGGCATCTAGCTCCTTTGCCAACTCCTCAAGTGTAGGGTAATCCCATTTGAAAAGATCAATGTGGGGCACAGCCATGAGTCCTGTCATGCCTTTGTTTCTGCTCCTGCCTCTTCTCTTCTCCTTGGGCCCTGGCCCCTTGCCTGGCTGGAAGCCAGGGTCTGACCACAGTCCGAGCTGCCCAGGGAGCCAGAGCCACTGTGAGGAGCCCCAGATCCTCCTCCTGCCCTGGAGAAGAGGCTGGTGGGCCTGAGAGTTGCCCCCCAGCCTGTATCTTTTTGGACCAAGTTGGGAATTTTGGAAGGAATATTATTTTTGGCATCAGTTCCCCAATCTGACCTAAGACTCTTTAGGTTCACCCTCCACCCTGGACAACAGATATTAAGAGCTAAAAGAACTCTGTGTCTGGAGGTAGGTCTCAGGACCCACAGCAATCACATGTACACTGTGAGCAATATAATACCATAAGCAATATGATAGTAGCACAATTTTTTCTTATAGTCGGTAGTAAAAATCTCACACATTCAAATGCTCAAGGCAAGGATCGTCTACAGGTGTGATCACCCCGACTGGGTACCTAAATGCAGTTTGCGTATACATTTGCCAATGCCTAGTATAACATCATATACATGCTCCCTCTTGAAGACGTGAGGAGCAGAAGGAATAGCTCCACTCTCTTGGTGGAGAGAGAATATTATAGAACAGGAAACTTTAAAGACTTAAAGGAGTACAAAAGATTGAACCTCTCTAATCCTGCCCTCTCTTGTCCGGCAGCCTCTGCAATCAAACATGATTGTAGTTAGCTGGATGACCACTTATCATGGATGTGGCCAAGTTTCCTGTAGTCTCATATAGGCTACGTCTACACGTGAAGCCAACATCGAAATAGGCTATTTCGATGAATAACGTCTACACGTCCTCCAGGGCTGGCAACGTCGATGTTCAACTTCGACGTTGCGCGGCACCACATTGAAATAGGCGCTGCGAGGGTACGTCTACACGCCAAAGTAGCACACATCGAAATAAGGGTGCCAGGCACAGCTGCAGACAGGGTCACAGGGCGGACTCAACAGCCAGCTGCTCCCTTAAAGGGCCCCTCCCAGACACAGTTGCACTAAACAACACAAGATCCACAGAGCCGACAACTGGTTGCAGACCCTGTGCATGCAGCATGGATCCCCAGCTGCCGCAGCAGCAGCCAGAAGCCCTGGGCTAAGGGCTGCTGCCCACGGTGATCATAGAGCCCCGCAGGGGCTGGAGAGAGAGCATCTCTCAACCCCCCAGCTGATGGCCGCCATGGAGGACCCGGCAATTTCGACGTTGTGGGACGCGGATCGTCTACACGGTCCCTACTTCGACGTTGAACGTCGAAGTAGGGCGCTATTCCGATCCCCTCATGGGGTTAGCGACTTCGACGTCTCGCCGCCTAACGTCGAAGTTAGTGCCCCTACTTCGAAGTAGCGTGCACGTGTAGACACAGCTATAATGTGTTTACAGCTGCAGTCCTGGCTCTCAGTGTTCTGTGCTGTCATTTAGCTATAATTTACAACCTAAATGACTTCTAAGAGTCCTGTAAGCAGTGGAAGTATTGGTAACGCTGCTACACAATATTGACCTCCCATGTGCGACGTGATTGGATTTTAAGAACATGCAAACACTGTTGCAACCACAATGCTAGGTTTGTACCAAATCTTATGCCAAGAAGGCCAAATTAGATGTGTAGTAAAAGCTGGTGATTCACTGACTCTGTTACATTGCTCCTGTGTTTGTACCATTTTATTCATGGAATTATAAGCATTGGCTCTCTGCTGGTATTTGAAATATTAGTTTCTGGGAGACCACAATAGGAGGTGTGGTAACCTATTGTGAAAGGGTTCCTAGTCATGTGAAAGCAGTTCTTGGCATATAAAGGGCCTTATTAGATTCCATTCAGCATCTGAGGAGTTTAGCTGTGATCTTGTAACTGAACAGAAAAACGATGGCTGATTGCCTAAAAAGGACATGGGCAGGTGACCTGCTCATGAGAGAGGCTCCATCTCCAATGTCTTCCTCACAGCAATGAACAACGGAATTCTCTCCACATGGGCAAGGCTATAAAGGGGGTCCTAAAAGTTCCCCTATTTTGGTCTTCAACCCAGTTCTTCACCTCAGGAGCATCTCTTCTATGAACAGAGCCCAGACGGTTTGATGAGCTATCCTAACAAGTACTCCATGGACATCAAGATAGCAGCTTACTCCACCTCTACGGCAAGACTTCATGAAGAACTTTGAGACTGGTGTATGTAATTTGATTGTTTTACCAATTTTATTCTCATCCTATTTTTCCATCTTTTTTAATTAATAAATCTTTAGATTGTAAAGGATTGGCACAGAGTGCTTTTTTGGGTAAGATCTGAGGTATACATTGACCTGGGAATGTGTCTGGTCCTTTGAGGCTGGAAGAACCTGTTCTGATTAGGTGAGATTGGCTTTCATAACCTCTCATCTTTGTAGGAGGGATACTGGTTGGGGAACAAAGGAAGCTGGAGTGTGCACAGGAGGTACTTGGTAACTATTACCTCTACTTTACAGTAAAACAGGATGACCTGTCTGAGAGGGCCATTGTATTTTTGGCACCTTCAGATATCATGCAACATGTCACATTCTACATCAACATACAGGTCTATGTGGTCCCTTTGCAGTTAAACTAGACCAGTTAAAAGGCCAAGAAAATTCTATACACTCACACTTACCTAAAGACATTTTAAAAAGTGCTAAAGCTAACAACTCACAGAGTGAGGCCTGGGAGGCCTGGCCAGAGAATCAAACCACTTTCTCTCTTGTCAGTCACTCGATAATAAGCAGGACATCTGCATGTCACCTTTCTATTTGTGAGTCCATTGCTGTCCACTCAGCCCAGTTCTGGAGCTGCAGATCTTATCAGAGAAGGAGCAGGTGTTGGTAGCTGTTGGAGAGGCATGGCGTAATTTTTTTATGCTCTTTTCTTCTTCTCCAGCAATCTTCATCTTCACTGCAGCAGGACCTCTCAGATTACATCACCCCCTCACAGATTACTGATCTCCACTGGAGACAGTCTTGGTCAAGGTTATCCCAAGTGTAGTGTGACCACCATATCTCTCCTGGCCAAATATGGGACACGGGAATGACGATATTCAGGTTAAAAATGGGACAGATGGTCAAACTACATCAGCGTCCGATGGTAGCTGAGCTGTGGGGGCTGCCACCCTGCTCAGGGGCTGCGGTGGGCAGCCGCAGCTCTCAGCTGCACCCTGAGACATTATACTAGATGTTATGGAGGTGTTTTCGAGGATTATTCAGCCCTCTGACTCCTATCCCATGCTACTCATCCATGTGGGCACTAATGATACTGCGGGATGTGACACTGAGTAGATTAAGAGTGACTACAGGGCTCTGGGAGTGCAGGTGAAGGAGTTTGGGGTGCAGGTGGTATTCTCTTCAATCCTTCCTGTCCAAGGTAGGGGCCCAGGCAAAGACAGGTGCATCCTGGAAGTGAATGCCTGGATGCATAAATGGTGTCACCAGAAGGGCTTTGGCTTCCTCAACCATGGGATGCTATTCCAGGAAGGACTGCTAGGCAGAGATGGTATTCACCTTTCGAGGAGAGGGAAGACCCTATTTGGACACAGGCTGGCTAATCGAGTGAAGAGGGTTTTAAACTATGTTTGATGGGGACAGGGGAGCAAAGCCCATGGGTAAGTAGAGAACATGGAGACCTGGGAGATGGGTCAGAAATGGGAGGGAGCACGGGCTATAATGGCAGAGAGAAAGGCAGGTCAGGCCAAAGCTGAGAGGCAAGATCAAATCAATATCTTAGATGCCTATATACAAATGCAAGAAAATATGGGTAATAAGCAGGAAAAACTGGAAGTGCTAATAAATAAATACAATTATGACATTGCTGGCATCACAGAAGCTTGATAGGACAATACACATGATTGGAATGTTGGTATGGAAGGGTACAGCTTGCTCAGAAATGATAGATGGGGGAAAAAGGAGGAGGTGTTGCCTTATATATTAAAAATGTACACACTTGGACCTAGGTGGAGATGAACATAGGAAATGTATGTGTTGAGAGTTTCTGGGTGCGGCTAAAATGGGTGAAAAACAAGGGTGATGTCCTACTAGGAGTCTACTACAGGCCATCTACTCAGGTGGAAGAGGTGGATCAGGCTTTTTTTAAACAACTAACAAAATCATCAAGGGCCCAGGATTTGGTGGTAATGGGGAACTTCAACTATCCAGATATATGCTGGGAAATTAATACAGCGGGGCTCAGACTATCCAGTAAGTTCTTGGACTGCACTAGAGACAACTTTTTATTTCAGAAGGTTGAAAAAGCTACAGGGAGGAAGCTGTTCTAGATTTGATTTTAACAAATAGGGAGGAACTGATTGAGAATTTGAAAGTGGAAGGCAGCTTGGGTGAAAGTGATCATGAAATCATGGAGGTCACAATTCTAAGGAAGGGTAGAAGGGAGAACAGTAAAATAGAGGCAATGGATTTCAGGAAGGCAGATTTTTGTAAACTCAGAGAGCTGGTAGGTTAGGTCCCATGAGAAGCAAGACTGAGAGGAAAAACTACTGACGAGAGCTGGCAGTTTTTCAAAGGGATGTTATTAAGGGCCCAAAAGCAAGCTATTCCCCTGAGTAGGAAAGACAGAAAACATGACAAAAGACCGCCTTGGCCTAACCAGGAGATCTCACACAATCTCAAAATTAGAAAGGACTCATATAAAAAATGGAAACTAGGACAAATTAAGAAGGATGAATATAGGCAAACAACACAGGAATGCATGGACAAGATTAGAAAGGCAAAGACACAAGATGAACTCAAACTGGAAACAAGAAGGCTTTTTACAAATACATTAGAAGTAAGAGGAAGACCAAGGACAGGGTAGGCCCATTGCTCAGTGAGGAGGGAGAAACAGTAACAGGAAACTTGGAAATGGCAGAAATACTTAATGGCTTCTTTGTTTCAGTTTTCACCGAGAAGTCTGAAGAAGGAATGCCTAACATAGTGAATACTAGTGGGAAAGGGGTAGGTATAGAAGATAAAATTAAAAAAAAGGGAAAGTTAAAAATCACTTAGAAAAGTTAGATGTCTGCAAGTAACCAGGGCCTGATGAAATACATCCTAGAATACTCAAGAGGAGGTATCTGAGCCTTTAGCTATAATCTTTGGAAAATCATGGGAGACAGGAGAGATTCCAGAAGACTGGAAAAGCGCAAATATAGTGCACTCTATAAAAAGGAGAATAAGAACAATGCAGGAAACTATAGACCAGTCAGTTTAACTTCTGTGCCAGGAAAGATAATGGAGCAAATAATTAAGGAAATCATCTGCAAACACTTGGAGGGTGGCAAGGTGATAGGGAACAGTCAGCATGGATTTGTAAAAAATAAATCTTGTCAAACCAATCTGATAGCTTTCTTTGACATGATAACAAGCCTTGTGGATAAGGGAGTAGCGGTGGATGTGGTATACCTAGACTTTAGTAGGGCATTTGAATGGTCTTGCATGGTATTTTTATCATTAAACTAGGAAAATACAACTTAGATGGGGCTACTATAAGGTGGGTGTGCAAAACTGGCTGGATAGCTGCACTCAGAGAGTAGTTATTAATGGTTCTCAATCCTGGGACCAGTTCTGTTCAATATCTTCATCAACAATTTAGATATTGGCATAGAAAGTACGCCTATTGAGTTTGCAGGTGATACCAAGCTGGGAGGGGTTGCAACTGCTTTGGAGGATAGGGTCATAATTCAAAATGATCTGGACAAATTGGAGAAATGATCTGAGGTAAACAGGAAGAAGTTTAATAAAGACAAATGCAAAGTGTTTCACTTAGGAAGGAACAATCAGTTTCACACATACAGAATGGGAAGTGATTGTCTAGGAAGGAGTATGGCAGAAAGGGATCTAGGGGTTATAGTGGACCACAAGTTAAATATGAGTCAGCAGTGTGATGCTGTTGCAAAACAAGCAAACATGATTCCCTCCATTATTTTCCCAGGGACTGAGGTAAGGCTGACCGGTCTATAGCTCCCAAACATAGTAAGGGTTATTCAAGGCATACGGCATAGTTGGACTTTGACAGATCCTTCACCGAAGACACTTAATCAAAGTCAGCAGTCAAGGGGAGGGTCTCCCCTGCATCAGTAACCAGTTAAAAGACAGGAAACAAAGGGTCACACCAAAGAGTGAGTTTCCAGAAGACAGAAAGCTGAGTAGTGAGGTCTGTTGGAGGTCTGGACTGGGACCAGTGCTATCCAACATAGTCATATCTGATCTGCAACAAGGGGTAAATGCCGAGGAGGCAAAATTTGCATACTGGACAAAATTGCTCACAGTGATTAAGTCCAAACTGAGCCTGAAGAGTTCTAGAGGGAGCTCACAAATCTGGGTGATAGGGCAATTTCTCTTTGGAAGATGAGATCACCCACATTGGGAAATGAGGTCACCCTAAGACATGGTGGTCCCTTAGCATGATGCACACAGACTCAGGTTTTATGCTACTGCAGATGTGGAAAACAAAGAGTTTTTTTCTTGTACCAAAATTTTTGACCCACACTAAAATGTTTCATTTTCATCCAGTTTTTGGGGCGATGCTGCCCAGATGCTACCTGGATCCCCACAGAAAAACGGACGTGTTTCATTTGTCTCTCCATTATAACGTCAACGAAAGTGGCCCTGTTTGTTCCGTGCAGACTGGGTACGGAAAGGCTGAAATCTTCCTGATCTGGGAGAGGAAGAAGGCTGTCAGAAGAAGAGCCACGTTTGTTCTATGTCACGTTGAAAGAGCGTATTTTGTGTGTAGATGCTCTGTGTTTGTTTGTTTTTTTAGAGGCCTGGCTTTCCCCAGAAAGACTTGCTAGTGTAGATGTCGCCATAAATTTTAGATTCTAAAGGATGGGCACAGCATGCTCTTTTGCACAAGATCTGAGTTATACATTGACCTGGGAATGCAGCTGGTCCTTTGGGCCTGGAAGGAACTGTTCACGTATATTGAGACTGGTTTTCATAACCTCTCATCTGTGTAAGGAGGGTACCGGTTGTGGCACAAGATAAGCTGGAGAGTCTGAGGGAATTGCTTGTGACTTCTTGCTAGCCAGTGTGGTGACAGAAGTGCTTTTTGCGACTGGTTGGGTGCCTTATAATGGAGGACCCCAGTTTTGGGCTGTAAGTAGCCTTGTTAAGCAATTTGCCCTGATTTGGTTCTCTCCACTGTGCTCGGAAAAAACCTCCGATATTACAGAGCATCTTGGCACTCTGAGACTCCAGTTCCTCTTTTGACCATCTGTACACTGAAGTAAACCTTCAAGTCTTTATCTCCCTTCAAACCCTCACAATCCTCACTCTTCCACTCCTTCACTCCTCCCAAGAATGACATAATTGATTCACAAAGGGGTATAATTGCCTTTGTAAGGTAGCCAATCAAATTCCAAAACTTTTGATATTGCAAAGTTTTAATTATTTATTATATCTTCTTCACACTTCAACCTTTCATACAATCATCGAATACTAGGACTGGAAGGAACCTTGAGAGGGTGCATTAGAAGGAGCATTTCAAGCAGATCTAGAGAAGTAGTTATTCCCCTCTTTTCGGCACTGGTGAGGCCACATCTGGAATATTGTGTCCGGTTTTGGGCTCCCCGGTATAAGAAGGATGTGGATTTGCTGGAGCAGGTTCAGCGGAGGGCAACAAAAATGATTAAGGAGCTGGAGCACAAGACCTATGAGGATCGGCTGAGAGATATGGGTTTGTTTAGTTTACAGAAGAGAAGACTTAGGGGTGATTTAATAGCAGCCTTCAACTTACTGAAAAGGAGCTCTAAAGAGGAGGGTGAGAAACTGTTCTCAGTGGTGTCAGAAGACAGAACAAGGAGTAATGGTGTGAAGTTGAAGAGGGAGAGGTGTAGGTTAGATATTAGGAAAAACTACTTCCCCAGGAGGGTGGTGAAGCATTGGAATGCGTTGCCTAAAGAGGTGGTGGATTCTTCATCCCTCGAGGTTTTTAAGTCCCGGCTGGACAATGTCCTGGCTGGGATGACTTACTGGGGGTTGATCCTGCTTGAAGCAGGGAGCTGGACTAGATGACCTCCTGAGGTCCCTTCCAGCCCTATGATTCTGTGATTTCCCTTTGGAAAGCTGTGTTCACTCTTCCCTAACAACGTGTGCTCATCTTTGTCTGTGGGAAGGCCTTTCTTCCCCGGCTAGTGTTTTGGCTGGCAGCCTTCTCCCTTTGCCAGGGATTGGGCTTGCAGCCAGTTTCTGGAGTAGGGAGGCCAGCCACTCCTTCTGGGACTCCCTCTGCCTCGTCTCTAACTCTACAACTATTGATGCACTGTATGTCACTAGCTCTTGGCCTTGGCCTTGCCTCCCCCACTTCTAACTGGGAAGGCTTGTAAAGTCCTCCAGCAAGCCTGAACAGGAATCAGTTGGCCCCAACCTTCCTGGACCAGCTCCCTGCCTGATCTCCTTTTTTTTTTTTTTTTTTTTTTTAAAACCACAGCGTTGTTCTGGGAGCTTATATTCAGCTGATTAACAACTGTGACCCCAAATCTTTTTCAGGGTCTCTGCTTTCCAGTGTCCATCCACCCATTTCCAACAGCAAGGCCAGCACCCCTTGTTCCTCACCTTTACATTGAGCCATATCAGGACATCACGTAAACCTCTGAACCGCCTTTCCTCACTGGGCTAATAGCTGGGAGGGGTGGGAAGCTGGCAGCGCCACACGCAGAGATTACCAGAAAATCAGGGAATTAAACTCCTGTGACGTTACTAAAGAGGAGCCCAACAACAGTTCCAGATGAGAATGCTGAGTCACACTTTCCCTTGAGTCCATGGAGGGTCAAATCCACCAGCCAGGGCCCAGAGTAGGGTATTCGTGGACAAGCAATTCCACAGGAACTCCCAGTGTGACTCTAAATGGGCAAAATGTGACAGACCTTGACAAAGCCTGTAAGGGACATTCTGAGACAATGAGTCCAGCCCCTGCTCCGGCAGACAATGCCGGCATATGAGGCAGTGCATACAGCTGGCTGGGAAGGGAAGAGATTTCAAAAGCAAATCGTATTTACATGAAGACACCTGCTCTGCCTAGATATCCCCCACGTGGGGTGTGTGGCTCAGAGTGATCATCTCAGGCTGGTGTAGGGTTACAAATCACTGTACTACTGTACGCAGAGGGAGTGAAATGTTGTTCTCAGTGTTGTTGTCTTTATTGGATGAACAAAGGGGAGCAGAACTGCGTTCAGCCTGTTCCAAATGAGGAGGCTTAAACACCAAACCTCCGTAAAAGTGACGGGGGTTGGCCCCCAGTCTGGTTTAACTTGTTCCTCCCCAACCATTGAAAGCTACAGCGGAATAGGCTCCCCGAGGGGGCCTTCTGACAGTTTGAGTGCTCAAGTGTGGCCTGAAATCACTCGTGGGGGGAGACCATTCCTGCCCACCCCGCAGAAAGCTGAAAATCACAAAGAGCCAGCAATCACTAAGAGACTTGCCTGCAGCACTCCCAGCAGAGAGACAAGCTGCGGCAGAAGGGAACGGAGAGCAGGCCAGATGGAGCAGAACCAGTGGCTGGCAGAGCAGCCAGCCAGAGCATCTGATCAAAAGTGCACAGCAAGTGAGGTGCCCTCCACCTCAGGTAGAGGTGAACTCACATAAATATACCTCGGGACCCTAGGTCTTCCCTGAGGGCCACCACAAAGCTGCTTTTGATTGTGGAACTCAAACATGAGGCAGAAGACTGCCCCACACACACTGGGTTGGGTGTCCTGCTCACAGCTTTAGGGTTATGAATCCTGCTTGTGGCATTTTTCCTAATTAGTGTCTAGCAATTTCCCTCCTTTCATTACAAGTTCCCTTTCTACACTCAGGCTCTGTGCTGGCTCTTGGGGAAGTACTGCCTCTCAAAGATGCACAGGAGTGGGCTGTGATATTCCCAGGTTACTTCTTTCTTGAAAAGAAACTAGTAGGGATTGGAACCGGCCTCTGTTGCTGACTCGACATGGCAGAGGGGGCAACACCTGTCAAGCTCCAAGTTAAAACCCTGCTGGGGATTTTTCTTCCTCCCCCAGCTACTGTGGAGTGACTATTTCAGAACCTCCCTCCTCTGATAGTCAGAAACCTCCTTCTCCTTTCCAGACTCATTGTAAACCTGGCCAGTTTCTCCCCATTTATTTTTAGCTTCAGGACATCATCTCATTTCCTGGTGTTTACTCCACCTCCTTCCCCCAATGTATTTATAGAGGAATTGGATCCCCTCTCAGCCTGCCTTGTGATAATCTGAAACAGCCATGGTCTTTCAATCTCCACAAATCCAGGCCTTCCACTGCCCTGACTTTCTGTGCACCTGTTTTAGTATAAGTTCATCTTTCTTCAATAAGAGTGACCAGAATTTTACACAGTTTGCCAGAAGACGTCTCACCAGTGTCTGCTACTTTGATAACAACAAGAAGTCCTGTGGCACCTTCTAGACTAACATATTTTGGAGCATAAGCTTTCGTGGGCAAAGACCCGCTTCATCAGATGCATCAGATGTCTTTGCCCATGAAAGCTTATGCTCCAAAATATGTTAGTCTAGAAGGTGCCACAGAACTTCTTGTTGTTCTCGAAGATAAAGACTAATACGGCTACCTCTCTGATACTTGCTATGTTGATATTAATACTTCCCCTATCGCCCTTGAGATGGTCTAGGATCTCATGCACCTTGTTCACAACCAGCCTCAGCTGTGAGGCAGCTACCCTTTAGCTCATGTTGTAGAGGTGCCTGCTGTCAGCTCCAAAAATCCCAGGTTTGAGTCTGCCTAAGGGCAGTTACACAAGCACTTGTGTCAGGATAAAATGTCAGTTATTAACAAGCATTTTAGAACAGTAAAGAAAGTCATAACAAGAACCAATACCTTGAAACTTAAGCCAGATAAACTACATTTGGATTTGAGTCACATAATTTTAATATCAAAACAAAAAAGCATTCAGGTAGCACTTTAAAGACTAGCAAAATAATTTACTAGGTGAGCTTTCGTGGGACAGACCCACTTCTTCAGACCATAGCCAGACCAGAACAGACTCAATATTTAAGGCACGGAGAACCAAAAACAGTAATCAAGGTGAGCAAATCAGAAAAAAAATTATCAAGGTGAGCAAATTGGAGAGTAGGGGGGCAGAAGGGGGTGGGGGAGGGAGTCAAGAATTAGGTCTTGGGCAGAGGGAAGGACCTTGGAGGAAGAGGATCCAGGATGGAGGAGGTGACTGTGGCTGAGGCCAGTATTCCCGGTTAGGTAGGCACTTGTGTGGCCACTCAGGAGAGATACAAATGCCATGCAGCTGATTAGCAGAGCACCCACAGCTAGGTTTTGTTTCTGTTGACGGTGTACATTTGCACATGCCTCAGTGCAGGTAGAAGATATTTTTTCGGCTCACAGATGGAAATATATCTGCACATGGATGGAAAATATTAGAAGGAAAATCGGCTGTGGCCCATGTTTTTTGTCTCCCTTGTTCCTAGCACAGGTCATCCACTGGCCCTTCACCTGATGAATGCCCTGATTACCCTCTCACGAAGGTGTTTGCTTTTCACACTGTACACAATTGGATTAATCAAGGGTGGGATCAACAAGGAAATGTAGCCCAGGAGAATCAGAAGCATGGGAGAAGATCCCTTCCAGAATCTGTGTATCAGAGTCAGGCCAAGCTCTGGTGTGTAGAAGAGCAGGACAGCACAGAGGTGGGAGACACAGGTGTTCAGGGCCCTGAGGCTCTCTGCTTGGGAGACAACACTCAGCACTGTTTTGAGGATCATCACATACGAGAAAAAGATAATGAGTGAGTCCAACCCTACCGTTAAGAGTGTAACAACCAAGCCATAGATGCTGTTGACTCTGATATCTGCACAAGCCAACGTCATGACCTCCTGGTGCAGGCAGTAGGAATGGGAGAGGACATTGGCTCGACAGTATCGGTACCGTTTCAAGAGAAGAGGGAAAGGGAGTACTACAGCCACACCTCTTAGCAAAAACACCAGTCCTATCTTTGTTATTCTTGGCAGAGTTAAAATGGACGCATATCTCAGAGGGTTACGAATTGCAACAAAGCGGTCAAAGGCCATCAACAAGAGTATGGAGGATTCAGTGAATTGAAATGAGTGTATGAAGAACAGCTGGGCAAAACAGGCATGGAGGCTGATTTCTCCAGAGTTAAACAAGAATACATCCAGTATCGTCGGTATGGTGGATATCGATAAGCCAAGGTCTATGACGGCCAACATGGAAAGGAAAATGTACATGGGCTCATGCAGGGTTCGGTCTGTTTTTATAATAAACAGAATGACTGAATTTCCTACTATCGAAACAGCATACATTACGCAGATGGGGATAGAGACCCAGATATGGATATCTTCCTGCCCTGGTATCCCAGTGAGAAGGAACACTGAAAACTGGAATTCGGAATCATTGACAGCTGACATAATATTACTGGGCAGGTCCAAGAAGTTCTGAACTTTGTTTCCTGAAAGGAAAAGGAACAAGAGACAAGATAATATTTAACAACACATCTTTTCGCTTTCAGTGCAAGTCTAGACACTGCTAGGAGCTAAAGGAAGATCAGCAAAAAAGTAGTCTTGAATTTAAACCACCAATAAGAAGATAGGCTTTGCCAGACTGTAGTCCCTCTAGAACAATAACCATTGACGAATTCTAGATTCTGAGGAAGGTGGAAGAAGCCCTTCAACAGACAGCTGTGAGATAACTGCTCCCAGGGAAAGCTTCCCTCCGACACCCACTAGTTTGACTTATTTTTGGATGTAAATGAGGAAGATTTAAGCCCTTCCAAGTCATTTAAAAAATACATCACAACTGTAATTTGAATTTCTGATTATCTATATAAATGCCAAGTCCCTTTTTAAATCCTACAAAACTCTTGGCCTCATTGGTATCTTGTGCCTGGGAGTTCCGCAGCCTGTTGCAGCAATGTGTGGTTTTGCAGTTGTTCCTTTCCAATAGACACACTTTCTGGATCTCCACTTCTGGGTGTGGCCCTTTGTATCATCATGTATCGACACATGGCGAAGGCTTGGTGTAAATGGTCCTTGTATTTATCTACTCTGCACTGAAGCTAAGTATAAAAGTAATTCATTGCCTGATTATGTGTACATAATCTTTATTTCATCCATTTGTAAGAGTCTATATTATGCGTCTGCCTCTTTGCATGACACGATCAGTTTTTAGAGCTAAACAGTGACTTCAACAGCATCACTCCAGATTTACATGTATAAATTCAAGAAGCAGCAGATTCTATTGACTGTGCCTTACGAAATGCTCCTGGTGATACACTCTGACCCCAAGAATCCCTTCAAGAGAAGCTGAAGTGCTTTGCCTGGCCAATGTTGACAGAATCCAGAGGGTTTAATCACCCAGCAGGCTTCTCTTCATTCTCAAAAGACCTGCATACTCTCCCCATGCAAGGGTCTGGAGATATCTGAAAAGTTACAAGCAAACACTGACAGTTACGTCCACTCTTTAAAGTTGAAGTTACTTCAGCCATGCTTGTGTAAGGGTGATGGACATAAAGTACATTCAAGCACTATGACACTGAGGTGCAGCTCACCTGTACTGTTTGCTAAATCACAGACCACTGGTTCTGGTCTTTCAGACATTTTGTAAAGTCTTGCAAAGCTCTGGCAGAAGGACAGTCTTTATGACACAGGATGTGCCAGGAGAAATATCATATAGCTATTCACCAAACAAAAAGTTAATATCACAAACACATTGTAAGCAGCATTTGGAGTACTTCTGAAATATTTCCTAAACCACTTAATGAGTGACATTACCAGTCCTCCTTCTGCAGAGATGCCCACAACTGTGCTGCTGGCTTTCAATATTCATGCAGGTGAGGACATCTCGCTTTGCAATATTTGTATTATAATGAAAACATTGGCATAACATTTACACATCCATACTTCAGTACGCGTCAACCCATTTTCCCCTCTGATCTTCCTTCAGAGATGGTTTCATATGCTAAACTGAGACTTAAAACGTGGCATCTGTTGTGTAGAATTGTTCAGAAGCTGAAACTATGGCACCCTCATTCCCTGAGTGCCCATTCTCTAGAACACAGTCATCTCAGCACCTGTTCTTCAGACAGAATGAGAGTTTGCAGGAAGTGCATTCATAGCTAAATGTATTCAAATAAATGGATGCCATTTCACAAACGAAAGGAATCTATCTATCCTCACACACCTCCTCTATTTAACTAGCTAGCTAGGTATCCATCCACCGTCTACACTTCTGCTATCTATCCTCAGACACCTCATCTGTCTATCTATCTATCTATCTATCTATCTATCGACTATCTGTGTTGTGTTTTCATGGAATAACTAGCACATGGGAGTGGCATTGGGACAGACATGGAGCTGAGTTGCCATAATGAATGTGTCTGTTAAACCCAGTCCTTGGGATGTTTCCTGTAGAGCTAACATGGGTTAAATGGCTGTTTTGGGTTAAACCAGTCTGACATTTCTCAGTTAACAGCATGCTGTTGGAAACCAAAGAGGAGGAGAACAAACAGCTCAAGAAAGGCTGTCTCGAATGAGCATCTCAGGAAGGTCAAGAGACCACAATGGAGCTTCAAGCTGGGAAGAGCCTATTTCCGGGCTCAAGCCATGTTATGTGGCTTGTTTTGCCAGCACTGGGAGTTTGTGCAGAGGTGGGGCAGCTGTTGCTGAGAAACTCTGCAGACTGACAGGCACAGACACCACTTGGGAAGTCTGAAGGCCCTTGGCCTGCCTGGGTCCCCTTCAGAATGGCAGGACCTGGGGTCAGATACACATACAGACTTTTGTTTGAAAACCGTCTTATTCTCCTATATTATACTCTATTCTTCCTGCTGTTCCAATTAAAGTGTACCTTGCTTCAAGGAAGAAGACTGGCAGGTCACTTATCTCACCACAGCTGTGTCTACACATGCACGCTACTTCGAAGTAGCGGCACTAACTTCGACATAGCGCCCGTCGCGGCTACATGCGTCGGGCGCTATTTAGAAGTTAACTTCGACGTTAGGCGGCGAGATGTCGAAGTCGCTAACCTCATGAGGGGATCGGAATAGCGCCCTACTTCGACGTTCAACGTCGAAGTAGGGACCGTGTAGACGATCCGCGTCCCACAACATCGAAATTGCCGGGTCCTCCATGGAGGCCATCAGCTGGGGAGTTGAGAGATGCTCTCTCTCCAGTCCGTGCGGGGCTCTATGGTCACCGTGGGCAGCAGCCCTTAGCCCAGGGCTTCTGGCTGCTTCTGCGGCAGCTGGGGATCCATGCTGCAGGCACAGGGTCTGCAACCAGTTGTCGGCTCTGTGTATCTTGTGCTGTTTAGTGCAACTGTGTCTGGGAGGGGCCCTTTAAGGGAGTGGCTTGCTGTTGAGTCCGCCCTGTGACCCTATCTGCAGCTGTGCCTGGCACCCTTATTTCGAAGTGTGCTACTTTGGCGTGTAGACGTACCCTCACAGTGCCTATTTCGATGTGGTGCCGCGCAACGTCGAAGTTGAACATCGACGTTGCCAGCCCTGGAGGATGTGTAGACGTTATTCATCGAAATAGCCTATTTCGATGTTGCTACATCGAAATAAGCTATTTCGATGTTGGCTTCACGTGTAGATGTAGCCCACTAGTCACAAACTCCCAAAGAAAACTACCTCCAGTGTTAAACCTGCCCAGACCTGCAGGGCAAGGATTGCCATTTAACAACGTGCTGTACTCCAGGGCTCAGTCTGAAACTAGGAGGATTGTGAAATTTTGCCCCCATGAGAAGACAGGGTAGACGGCCTGACATGTAGCATTTGCAAACCAGATTAGGGCAGTGATGCTGGTAGCCCTGTAATTCTGAGGGTCCCCAAATGACAGAAGTGCTGGAGCTCTCAGGTAGTCAGGAACAGAAATATGCCCTGTCACCCCAGCGCTCTGAATTCCAGCCTTCACAATTGAACCAAAGAGGGTGGGGGGAACCCTTTGAAAATGCATTTACTGATTACATATTGAGGATTAAACCTGAGGAAATTTGGGAGCTAGTCACTCATATTCTCTAGGGTCTCCTCTCACACAGCCGCTGGCAGAATGGGTCGCAGCACGCAGCATCTCTGGAAATTGGGCTGCTTGAAAAATCCCAGCTCGGTGTCAGGGTTTTACACACCAAACTCGCTTTGAATCTCAGTTTTTTGGGCCATTTGACTAATCTCCAGTGGAGCAAGGCCAGATGTGGGGGAGGGGTGCCACATGTACTTATCGCTGCCTGTCCTCCAGCTCTGCCACTGGATCACCCCAACAGCCCAGCTGAGTCCTCTGCGGCAGCACAGACCATTTGTAAATGCAAACAGTTTACAGCCTTTCCCCTTCATTTCACATTTTAAAGACACTGAAATGTGCAAACGTACCCAATTGCTGCTAAAAGAGGAGCCGCTGGCACCAGAGGTCTTCATCATAACAGACACGGAGTCATCAGTGAGGTTGCACAGGCAGCAGGAAGTATCTGTTCCGGTAGGGAGGCAACTGTCTTTATGAAGCGTGCTGGCACATTTCCTTTGGGGCCTCTTAGTCATCAGGGATCCTCAGCTGCTTGGCTTCTTGTGCACCAGCTTTAAGCCCCGTCATGGTCCCTGGCCAACTCCAGGAGACCAAATCACTGGGGATGGGTGATGATGCTGCTGGATTACAGCGCCAAACCCACTTCCAGCTCTACTTGTGGAACCCAGACCTGTCAGCCCTGTTCGTATGAGCCCAACTAGTCACCTGGCTACCACGAGGGTAGCTGAACTGTAACGACGAGGCAGCGACCGCTGTGATCTTGCTGAAATAAAATACAGTTATAATAATAATATAGGGGCAGATTTCTCTCCTGCAACCCCCTTTTCTGTGTTACAAGCCCAGGGTGCAGGCCAGGGAAAGGAGGATTCTACAAGCATAAATTTCCCTGGATTGTTCCGGAATGGGAGGTCTGTGTTCTTCTCCGCAAGTTATGAAAAGGGGGACCCAGGATCCAGGCATTGCCAAAGTTATGGACTGATCTCAATGATCTACTGGTAGCTAGGCCCACCCACCGCTCCCCTCTGGCCCTCCACTGCTGCTCCAGTACCTTCTCCAGCTCCCTACTAGCATAGACTCATCAGAGATGTTCTACCAGGGGTTGTCACAGCAGCCACTGCCCACAGGCTCTGCTGAAGGGGAATCACATGGGGTGAAGGGGGCTGCACAGAGACAGGAAGGCTGGTGAGAGTAGCTGATGGGCAGAATACCCCTGCCATGGACTGGTTGGGAGGGTCACCATCTCTCTCTGCTGAGTGCAGCCGCAGACTCTATCAGTCAGAGAGGGACAGATGAAAAACCTTCAACTTGTCTTGAGGACCCAGGTATATGCATCTGGGAAGCCTCCTGGCAGCTGAGCTTACACAGAAAAACGAGCCATTTGCTATGGAAACAGGCCCCAAAATTAGATGAAAAGGAAACATTTTATTTGGATCAAACTTTTTTCACTGAGGGGAGATAAAACTCTGTTTTCAAGCCCAGCTCTTGTTCAAGCCATGAGCCTCTGACCCCCATCTTGTAGGACCACAATCTTAATTGCTGCTTTTGCATCCTCACCCCATCCCATCAGCCTTCCACACTGAGCAGCCCCTGAATGTTTGCTAGGGCTGCTCTGTCAGCTCTATAATAGAGAGATCCCCTGGAACAGGCTTGTCTGCAGCACATCCTTACATGGAAAAGTTTAAGAATGTGAAAACAGCCACGTTGGCTTACAGAAATGGTCCATCCAGCCCAGTGTCTTGTCTTCCGGCAAGGACAAATGCCAGGCTGTTCGGAGGAAATAAACAGAACAAGATGGTTATCGAGTGACCATCCCATGTCTTCTGTTGCCAACCACTGTCAGTCAGAGGTTTATATACATGGGATTGGGTCCCTGACAATCACAGTTAAAATCCATTGATGGATCTACCCTCCAGGAATGCCTCTAGTTCTTTATTTTGGGACCCAGTTATACTTGTGCCCTTCACAACATCTGCTGGTAATGAGTTCCACAGGCTGGCTGCACTTAGTGTGAAAAAATACTTCCTTTAGTTTACTTTAACTGCCTGTCTTTAACTTCTTTGGATGACCCCTGCTTGTTGTGTTAGGAGAAGGAGTATAT
The DNA here is from genome assembly GCF_033958435.1 of Carettochelys insculpta. Lineage (NCBI taxonomy): Eukaryota > Metazoa > Chordata > Testudines > Carettochelyidae > Carettochelys > Carettochelys insculpta. The sequence goes on along the minus strand of NC_134137.1, from coordinate 10,653,544 downwards.
AACAGTTCCTTATTCACCTTCTTCAAAACTTTGATGAGTTTATAAACCTCTATCCTATCCCCCTTCAATTATCTCTTTTCCAACCTGAAATGGGTCCACGTCTTTCTTCATACCTCCGGCCATCTGCGCTGCCCTTGCCTTTACTTTTTTCCAGTTCTGATATATCTTCTTTGTTATGACCAGGACTGCACACAGTATTCAAGGTATGAGTTTACCATGGATTTATGCAGAGGCAATATGGTATTTTGTATCTTATTGTATCTCACTTTTGTAATTGTTCCTAACATTCTGTTCACTTTCTTTGACTGGTGCTGGGCATTGAGGGGATATTTTCAGAGAACAATGCACAATAACACTTTATTGAGTAGTCACAGCCCTTCTCAGTCCCAGCTTATGCATAGCTCAGATTATAGTTTCCAAGTGAATAAGTTTATACTTACCAACATTGAATTTCATCTGCCAGTTTACTGTCCAGTGACCCATTTTTGAGATCGCTTTGTAACTCTTTGTAATCTGCTTTGGACTTGAATATATGGACAAATTTTGTCTTGTCTACAAATTTTGTCTCACTGCTTACTCTTTTTTCTAAATCATTTATGAATGTGTTAAACAGCACTGGCCCTAGTACAGATACCGTGGTGAACCACTATTTACTGCAGTTAGTGATCCTTAAGAGGACCTTCCTTCTTATCCCATGGTTGTTTCCTTTTCTAACACAGCCATTGGTGAGGGACTTTGTTAAAGCCTTTCTCAAAGTCCAACTACACTATGTCCATTGGCTCACCCTTGCCCACATGATCACTGACCATCTCAGAGGATTGCAATAGATTGGTGAGGCTTGATTTCCCTTTTCAAGAGGCATGTTGAATTTTCACCAACAAATAGAGTCATAGAATCGTAGAATTTTAGAATCCTATGGCTGAAAGAGACCTCAGAAGGTCAAGCCTAGTCCCCTGCCCAAAGCAGGATCACCCTTAACTAAATCATCCCAGCCAGGACTTTGTCAGGCCAGGACTTAAAAATCCACCACCTCTCCAGGTAACGCATTCCAGTGCTTCACCACCCACCTAGTAAAAGTTTTTCCTAATATCCAAATTAGACCTCCCACACTGTAACTTCAGACCACTGCTCCTTTTTGTGTCATCCATCACTAATGAGAAGAGTACTGAGTCCATCTATGTCCTGGTCATTCTGTCCCAGTGGATCCATTAATTGTTTGGGAGGCTTCATGGTTCTGGTATACATTTTTTTTTTTAAAAAAAGATCTTGCTGTTAATTTTTCATGTCTGTTGCTACTGCTCTTCAGTTCCTTTGAACTAGGTGTGCAGCATCTCTATGCCCCATTCAGCAAGTACTGGTCACATACCCAAAAAATCAAGAGATTAGTTTAAAAAATATATACTTTAAAATATACTAAGATGGGGTTTGTTTTCACATAACTTTGGTACTTTAGGCTCTGGGTGGCACCTGCTTCAGGTTTTCTAGGTTTTCTGCAACTCACTTTTTCAAAACACTTTTTTAGGGTAACAGAAACCTGAGCTATGATTTCAGAGGTTGGGGCTTTAAGAAATATAGGAAATTGAGCAAGACTCCCAGTGCAATCCCTTGAGCTGGTGCTGCTGGCTGTATCAGAAATGCACCTACAAAGGAAGATGCAGATTGTGAGACTTAGCACCAATGCTAGAGTGGCTCCCATTGCTCCTAGAGTAGGTGGGGGTGAAGATCAAACCAAGGGGAAGCCCAGCAGGGCTCTGTCTGACCAGACAAAGCTCTCCAGATACTTCATTCTCTGAAAGCATCTTCTGATGCTGCTAAGATAGAAAATGTCTGGCTGCTAAGCTTCAGCAGAGGCTCAGAATCTCTTTTACAGGATGCTTTGATATAGACAGTCCTCATCCTGAAAGGTGCTGGGAAGCATTCAGGTTCTTCAGCATCTGCACAACACTGTCTTGATGAGCCATGCAGAACTGAAATCTCCCTAAGGCACTTAGCTCTTCCCCAGTTATTGCAGCCTCTGAAGTAAAATAAACTCTCTGCTCCTGCTATTCAAAATTTCTCTGCTCGTATATCCTGGATTGCACTTCCTTTCCTACCATAGCCTTGTTCTGGGAGCTCAGGTTCATCTGATTAACAACTAGGAACCCCAAGTCTTTTTCAGTCACCACTTGTAGTATATAGAGGTTTCCTGGGCTCTGCTGAGAGAGCCGAACCTGGGCAAACTGCTTACAACCAGGCTACTTACAGTCCCATGTTTCCTACAGTATAGGACAAACCAAACCAGTCACAAAGAGCACCTCTTCTGCCTTCCTAGCGAGCAAGGGGGTTCACAAGCAAATCCTTAGGCTCTCCAACTTCCCTGGTGCCCCAACTAGTACCTTTCCTTACCCAGATGAGAGGTTATGAAAACCAATCTCACCAAATCCACACAGGTTCTTCCAGTCCCCAGAGCGACCAGCCACATTCCCAGATCAATATATTCTTAGATCTTATCCAAAACAGCACACTGTGCTAATCCTTTAGGATCTAAAATCTAAAGGTTTATTAATAAAAATAAAAGAAAGAAAGACTAGGGTGAGAGTGATAATTGTTAAAACAGTCAAATATGCACACGAGTCGTAAATCTTTTATGCAGGTCTGCAGAGGTGGCATAGGCTGCTATCTTAATAGTCTTTGGAATGCATCCTTTTTTCAAGATGGGTCAGCAATTATTTTTAGTCTCAGTTCATAGCAGAGGTGTTCCTGGACTGAAGTCTGCAGACTGTAGACTGGAGATTGCAGCCAAGCTGGTGATTTCAGACAACATGGAAATAGGACACAAAATGGAGGGGTCTCAGGGTCCTTTTTATACCCTTTCCCATCTGGAGGCAAATCCATTGTTCCTCTCTGTCTGGGATTACATTTGCAGCAGAAAATCATATGATCAGGTCACCTGTACATGTCCCTTTTTTGGGGCATTGTGCCATTGGCAGCATGCCAGACAACATATCCAGTTCAATTCCTGAGATGTGAATTAGAGTTAAGTGATGATTTACATGACTGGGAGGTTGCCCCACCTCCTATTGTGGTTTCCCAGACTTTAATATTTTTAATCCAAATACAGTGCTAATCTTATAACTTCACATACAAAAATGATACAGGCATATATGCAGCATAAATTGATTTAGTGAGTTACCAGCTTTCATTAGAAACTTCGCTTGGCCCACTTGTACAAAATTTGGTGCAATTTAGGACAGTGGTTAACAGTTCTCATGTTCATTTTAAAATGCAATAACATCACACCACTTCATAGCATTTGGTCCCCCATCTGGTATGGATAGCTGGTATCTCTTCTTTCCAGATGTACATGTTTACATTGTCCCATATTAAAACACAAACTGCTGAGGCACAGAGAGATACTAAGTGAGTTGTCCAAGGTTACAGAAGAAGACTGAACGAGCCTGGAACTGAAGCCAGTTCTTCTGAGTCCCAGGCCAGCACTTTAACTCCTGAATCACCCTTCTTCTCTGGGACTAGTGATTGGGATGGGCAGCTGGCAGATTACTAGAAACTCCTGTGAAGTCATTAAACAGGAGCACAAGAACAATTCCTTTTCCAGACGATAATGCTGAGCCATGCTTTCTCCTCAATCTACTGAGGTACACATCCATCAGCCAGGTCTACATGAGTTTTCAGTGTGAAGCAAAATGGGTAAATGTGTCTCACAGATACTTGGCCTGGAAAAGACCTCTTGGGTCTGTGAGCCCAGCCTGCAGCTATGGCAGGTGGCTGTGGCATATCATTTGTTGTATGAACTTATTGAGCTCCATCTTAAAACCAGTTGGGTTGTTTCCCCTCCACCCCGCCCCCCGTTGCAGATGGGTGGGTATTCCAAAACCTTCCTCCTCCGGTGGTCAGAAACTATCTACTGTTTCCTGGCCTCATGTTATGGTCAGTTTCACCTCGTTTGTTCTTGTGCCAACACCATCCTTTACCTTCAGGAGTTAATTTCTCTTGCAGATGTTTATGCCCCGATGTATTTACACAACAATATGATCCCTGCTCATCCTGCTTTGTGTTACCTTACAAAAAATGAGCTCTTTCCATCTCCATGTTAGTCAACCTCCATTTCCCTGACCATGTGAGCCCTTAAGCACGCTTGGTCCAGCCTGAAATCATCTTTCTTCCATGGCAGTGAACAGAATTTTACACAATTTGCCAGAAGAGATCTCAACCAGTGCCTGGTGTAAGAACATCAGTACTTCTGTTTATCACCTGACACATTTCAGGATCTCATGAAGCTTGTTCACAATCCCTTCACATTTATGGTTGATAGCTATCCTGAGAATAACTAATACACCCAGGTCTTTCTCCTCCTCTGTCTTGGCTGAATTAAAAGGGTGTAAGGAGGAGAAGCAGGGAAGATTGAACTGGCTTGATGACAGTTACAAGCCTTTTTACAGGGAAAAGTACCAGCTACCAATAGGTTCTTTGATTTATCAGGGAAAGGTGTAACAAGGAAACTTGGCAAGAAACTGAAGCCTGACAAATTGAATTTGGAAATGAGATGCACATATTTAACAGTGAGTGTGTGGAAGCAGTGGAACCAACTCCCATAACAGTTGGTAAGTTGCAGTCGCAATATTGCAGATGCAATCTAGTTGCAGTAGATTCTACTGATATCTCTAAACCAGGACTGGACGCCTTCCTGGAAGATGTGCTTTAGAGGAAGATAAGTTATGCATCAGTCAAACACAAGTCATTGGGCTCAACATGGCGCTTGCTGGGTGAAATTCTGCAGTTCTGCTATAGGAGAGGGCAGACTAGATCAGTGGATCTCAAACATTTTTGATCATGCCCCCCTCCTTTATGTTTGCAGAGTTTACACTGTTACCTCAGGGGAATAGGCACCAAGGGAAATGATGGAAAAATATAGCCTGTCTCAGAGAGATGTCACGCTTACCTCTACCCATATCTTCTCACCTTACTCTGTGTGCCCCTCCCGAGCATTGTGTAAATAAGAAAAGATGACAGACAAAAGAAATCAAATGCAATCAAGATGAGAGTATTGAAGGGATTCAATTACAGACTTTGGGGAAAGGGAGATAAACTTTGTATATAATTAATACAACAAACAATGCACTGAAACAGCAAAACAATGAGCGTCCCTTGTGAAAACAGTGCCAGCATGACACGAATGGGGCAGGAAGCCAGGCCCATACTATCCCACTTGGCCAAAAGGAAGAAAGAAGGAGATTGAAAACACCTTGAATGGAAACGACCCCTTTACGTTCATCTGCACAGGCATGAGTACATGGTGCAATGCCTGGAACTTACAAACTTTGGGCTAATGTAAAGCCCTCATGAAGAAAGGCAGGAAAGCAAGGGAGATCCAACAAGTGATGTTAGTCCTCAATAAGAGGCGTCCTTTAGGATGATGATCTTCACTAGGCTGCAGAATCGCTGGTGAATACAAAGTTGGAAAATAGACTTCTCTCTCTCCTTCACCATGGAACAGATGATGTGCTCCAGAGCAATAGTCTGAACCACCTGGAGATCCAACCAGGATATGCACTGCCCCTAAGTGTGGCTAATAATGGCATGCGAATGCAGACCCGACACGCATGCTCACTGAGACGGACAACCACCACTGCGGTGGGGGAGTCTTGGGCAGGAAGAGCTCTGAGGAGACGGAACCCTCAGAATGTTCTCTGGTGGGGAAAACTGAATCGATCTGGTTCTAACCGACACAGTCCAGAATCAAAAGGCCCTTTGCGGCTGAGGCAATAACAATAGGCAGTTTATGGTCACGCTTCATGGCCCTCATTTTGATTTCACAAAGTAATAACTGTAGTATATAAACCCCACAACAATTAACATTATAGAATTATTAACAATAGTTAGCAACAGAATGTATTTAATCGCAACAACAACTTTTACACCACAGAAATACATATACGAAACTGATTTATGCTGGGGTGGGGCTGCACTTAAATCAGTTCCAGTACTTTGTTTTTCACTTCAGGTTTTGCTTTTGTTTTTTCTGCATGAATGAGTCATTGTTCTAATAAGAGTCAAAGCATAATTGCAGTTATGATTCCTGCCCACTGTGCCATTGAAAATGTATTCATATGCAGATGGCAACACCTTGGTATAATGTTAGGCAAACTTAACAGAAATCCTTCAAAACATACAGCCCTATCTTCAGTCAAACGAGCAGTGCCATTCGAGGACCTGGTCTGTTTGGAGGAAGCTGCTTTGCTGGTTATTCATTGCCGTTAGCAAAATGGGACGCTAAGAGTGTTTCATTAAAGCTTCTTATGATCACCTCCCTAATACTTTCCTCACACACATACTCCAGCAGGGGCCCACACTCCAGTTTGAGGTCCTCTTGATTAAATGATCTAAAGACTTCTTCTGGCCTTAAATTCTATGACTCCAGGAATCATTGTCTTAAGAGGAGCTTCATCTTGGATACAACTTGAACTTTCTCCGAATGCTGATAGGCCTTCAGCAAAGATAGATGCTAGCAAAGAATTATCAGGATTCTCACAGTAACACTGGAATATATGCTGAGCAGCAGGAGTCCTGGGGCTTCCCAGAAGCCAGAGTCACAGGAGGCTGGGATAAGAGGCCTTTTGTAGACACATTGCAAAGGTGTTGTTCTATGGGACAATGACAGAGCCCTCAAATTATGGTCTCAGCTCCTCAAATACAATTATTCTTCTGCAGCAGCTGTGAGAAAAAGCAGGGCTATTACACAGTTGTGCAGAGGATCAGCCAAGGACAATGGTTCAGCCATGGTCTCATACAGGAAGGGATTCAAGCCCAGATCTACTAAGTCACTGAGACGTGCCCAGATAACCGTACCAGCCTTCTGAAACTCCCTCTATACTGCACAAGGTGGAGATGGCCATCAGCCAGTTGCAGGAGTTCAATTCACTGGCCTGTTCTCCCCCTTCCTCAGCGGACATTAGAGAAGCCTGGGGACTGGGCTTACCTATAATTGTAAGCTAAGGTCAGGTGGTTCCCTCCTCACAGTGACTTTGGCACCTTGGAGAGCTGTTACCAAAGTCAGGCTCTGGCTTCTGTCCAAGCCAGGGGCAGAGCCTCAGGGAGGTGGAGGACTAGAGGGTGGGGGCCTCAAGGGGAAATAAGAGGGGCAGAGCCAAAAATGGCCGGGTGGGACTTACAGTGAATAGGCGGGGCTGGGACCAGAACTAGCCATGCTTCTGGGTGGGAAGGGTAGCTGATGCCTAGTTCCACCTCTTTGCATTGCTGAAGCAGTACAAACCAAGGGGAAGAGGAGGGAATCCGGCCTTGTGCCAGACCCTCACTCACACATGCGGCTTTGCCCTGGCTTGACAGGGCTTTACAGTGGGAGGTGGGTAAACTCCACATGTCTGTGCAAACCCATCTACCTGGGAGCAGAGGAAGGCTGCCAGAATGTTTTCCTGGGGATCCCTCTTGAATCAGGACTCTCACATGATTCTGTCACACACATCTGGATGAGGAAGAGGGTGAAGTGTGCGTTTCAGGGCCCCTTGAATATCCCCTGTTCACGGCTGGTGCAGTATTTGTGGATCACACAGAACCCAGAGCCAGAACTGTGAAGGCAGAACATTCCTGCAGATTCTTCAAGGCCTATTCAACCAGGGATGGAGTAGTGGCAGGCCAGGTGTCATGGAAAACAGCATCCACATCCCTTCTCTTATTGACTGCATTGAGAGGAATTCTGAGACTGGCAAAGCCACTGATATGGTTCTTTCTGGGCCAACATCTGATCTACCCCCTAGCTCTCCATGGGCAGACTCACTTTGTAAATAATGTTGCTGCTTTGGTCTCCTTCCCTCAGTGCTACGTACAAGCAGTTGGTGACCGCCTCTCTCCCGTTACTCCAGGCCTTAGACCCCCATCAGAACCTCTCCCTACAGAGTGGAGACCAGTAGCTTATGCTTTCTTGTACATAAGAGTCTGGGATAGAATAGGTAGCCCATAGGTTTCATCTCCTGTGTCACCAGCACAAGAACTGGGGGGATGAACTGAGCCCTCACTTGGAAAGCATCCTGATTATCCTCGCACGCAGGTGTTTGCTTTTCACACTGTACACGATCGGGTTCATCAGGGGTGGAACCACCAGGTAGACGTAGCCAATCAGAATCTGCAGCAGATAAGTAGAGCTATTCCCAAATCTGTGTATCACAGCCAAGCCAAGCACAGGGGTGAAGAAGAGGATGACAGCACTAAGGTGGGAAACACAGGTGCTCATGGCGCGGAGGCGCTCCGCATGGGATGCAATGCGTAGTACTGTTTTGAGGATCATCACGTAGGAAAGGAGGATGAGCACTGAGTCCAACCACACTGTGAAGATTGTAAAAACCAGGCCATAGAAGATGCTAACGCTGATATCTGAACACGCTGTCTTCATGACCTCCTGGTGCAGGCAGTAGCAGTGGGACAGAATGTTGGCTTGACAGAAGCGATAGCGCTTAAGGAGAAAGGGAAGTGGGAATATTACAGCCAATGCTCTTAGGGCAAAGGCCAGCCCCATCTTGGCTACTCTCGGCAGGGTTAAAATGGAAGCATATCTCAGCGGGTTGCAGATTGCAACAAAACGGTCAAAGGCCATCAACAGGAGCACAGCAGACTCAGTGAATGAAAACAAGTGGATGAAAAATAACTGGATAAAGCAGGCATCCAGGCTGATCTCTCTAGTGTTAAACAAGAAAAGTCCCAGTGTGGTCGGCATGGTGGATAATGATAAACCAAGGTCTGTGATGGCCAACATGGAAAGGAAAATGTACATGGGATCATGGAGGCTTGGGTCTGTTTTTATAATGAACAGAATGAATGAATTTCCTACTATTGAAATAACATACATTAAGCAGAAGGGGACAGAGATCCAGAGATGCATATCTTCCTGCCCAGGTATCCCAGTGAGAAGTAACACTGCAAAGTCACCTCTGGTGTCATTCACAGCTGACATAATGAACACGGCAGATCCAAGGTGTTTTGAATTTTCCTCCCTGAAAGGAAAAATAGCAGCAGACTAGATGATATTTAGTGGGGCACCTTTCCACTCTCAGTGCAAGTCAAGAGACTCCTGGGAGCACAAGGAAGATCAACAAAAAACAAATCTTGGATTCACACCACTAATAGGATTACTGGCACTGCCAGACTGGATCAGACTTGCTGGCTAGCTCACCCAGTATCCAGGACCTAGTATCCAGGACCCAGTTCCGGAGGCTGTAGAAGAAGGTGGAAGAAGCCCTGCAATGGGCAGCTATGAGATTACTTGCTCCCAGGGAAAGTTTCCCACTGATATCCACCTCTCATATGTATTTAGTACTTAAATGAGAACATAGGGGAAGAAATTCAGCCAAAAACTTAACAGGAGGACCAGAAGCAGACGGAGTAGGGGATGCAATCAGGCACATTCTAGTCAGACGTTTGCCAGTGTCCTGCTCACACGACGAAAAGGAACAGGCAGCAGGGATGTGGTGCACCATGCCAAGTCCAAGCCCTTGCTCACAGCTCCATTGAAGTGCCACCAACCAGCAGCCCCAGCAAGCTATGGCACTAAGGTGAACAGAGGCTGGCTCACCGAGGCTGCTTATCCTCAATAGGCAGCAATGGGTTCTGTCATTTGAAGTTGTGTGTGAGAAGACACAGATGTGCCCTTGGTGCAGTTTGTAAGTAAGCCAGCAGCAGGCTGGGCTGGGTGGGGAAGCTCCTGGGGCAGAACCCCTGTGAAAAGGTCTAGAGGGCCTGGCGTGTAGCGTGGACAAGGGGGACCCTTCTGTTGGGTCAAGGCAAACTCAAGCAGCAGGCTGCCCTCACCTCCCGAAGTGTGCTGCAGGGTCAGGGTGTCTACCCGGTGTCCTTCACTGGTGCCCCAAAATCTCTGATTTGGTGACTCCTGCGAGGATAAACTGCTGGGACATTGAGGGTGACTCTGCCACCTGCCCACAGACTTAGGGATTGTGGAGCAGAAGCTCTGCGAGGACATCTGCCTCCTAGGCAGCTGCCACACGCTTGGTTTCCTAAACCAGCTTCCAGATCTGGAGGAGCCCTCTGAACCCCACATCACCAGCTTTTGGAGCACTCACGGAGTCCCCAGACCCCAGAGCCCCTGCCAACCTCTTTCCCCACCACCTGCAGAGCTCTGACCACCTTCACCTGCACCCCCTCACTGAGCCTTGCTACTGTTGCACTGGGACTCTCCAAAAAAGCTTCTATGTATCCAGATTCACCCCACGCCTGTTCCCCTCCTGAGCCAACCTCAGCCAGAAGGCCCCCATTGAACCCTCTCAGCCCACCACTGATCCCCCCATGCCAAACCACTGCACACTTAGTCCTGCCTTGCTGAGCCTGCCTGCACTCCCTGGTCCACTGGGGGTGGAGGAGCAGGGCCACCTGAGGGTGTTTCTGTGGCAGGCTGAAAGCTTGCACTGGCAGGCCTGTGTTGAGTCTCATTGCTAGTCTGTGTCTTCGGTAGGAATTCCTTTGCAATCTCCCTCCTCTGCGCAGCCTGCGGTCTGTGTTCCCTAGTGCTGTGCTGGGTCGCTCTGTATATTTTGACAAATAAAATGGGCAGAATGTTGAAGGATTTTAAAATATTGTGTGCAGCTTTTTTAAATTTTGATGCAGAATGTCTTCAGGTGCAATTTGAATGTCTCTGTTAAACCCAGTCACTGGGGTGTTTGCTATAGAGCAATAGAAAGTTAAGTATTTGGATGCTTTAGTTATGGCATATTAAGTACGCCAGTGTGGCTCTTAGACTAACAGCAGGCTACCCCTGGGAAGAGCCTATTTCTGGGCTCCAACCCCATCACACAGCTTGTCCTGCCAGCCTCCCACAGGGAGCAACCACAGGTGCTGAACCCACTCATACCTGCTGTCCAGTCACAGTCAGCCGCGCTGTGTTGTAGCCCAGGGCTCAGTCCTAGGTCGAGGAGACTGTGGCTTTCCACCCCATGAGAGAGCAGTCGATGAGGCCTGACATCTGTCTCACAGAGCTCAGAGGGGAGCAGAGATGCCGGTAGCCCAGGAACTCAGAGGGTGCCTACAAGAAATAATTGCTGGAGCCCTCAGTCAGTCTGGAAACAGAAATATACCAATTGGACCTGTTAGCGCAGAGCGACACAGCTCTCAATTTCTGCCTTCACCATCGAGCCAGAGAGTAAAACTTTTCAAAATACATCTGCTGGTTAAATTTCCAGGGGCCATAACCTTGAGGCGATTTGGGATATACCATTGTTTCCCCTCTAGCTCAGCACCTGGTGGAACCAGGCCCAGAGGACAACGCTCTTCTAGAAATGGGACTCCCTGAGATATCCTGATCCAGGGATTGGTGGGTTTTACACTCAAGCTGGCTCTGACTGTCAGCTTTCTGTGTAGCTTAAACAGCCCGCAGTGGGGCATGGGCAGATATAGGGGAGGGGCTTCCAAACTACCTAGCACTGCCTGCCCCCAAGCCCTGTTATGGAGTCCAGCTGATTCCAGCTGAGTTCTCTGCCACCGCACAGGACATCCTGGAAATGCAGTCAGCTGGCAGTCTTTGCCATTCACTTCTCATTGAAAAGATACTGAAACCTGCCAATGTAGCCAATTCCTGTTGAAAGGGGAGCTGCTGACACAAGATGTCTTCACCCTAATGAACAAGGAGTCATCAGAGAGGTCGTGTTGGCAGCAGGCAGTGTGTATTCACATAGCAGGCAACTGTGTTTATGAAGCATGTTGGCACATTCCCTTGGGACCCACTTGGCCATCAGGGACTTCAGCTTTTTACTTCATATGCACCAGTGTTAACCCTGTCACAGCCCAATGGCAAACTGCAGGAGGCCCAGTCACAGGGGATGGGTAGTGACAGAAGTGCTGGAACTATTTTTGGGGGGAGGGGGGCTGAGTTGCGCGTCCCACACACCCCTGTTAAGATCAGATTGCCAATTCTCCCAGACTGGCTGGACCAAATTCCATTGCTGCAAATAACTTCCAGTCCATCCAGTCCTGCAGAGCTGGCAGCCTTCCTGCCTGCCAGCATGGCAGCTTTAGAGCTCTGAGCCAGCTGCGGACCCCCGGGGCTGGCAGTGCCGGCAGATGGCAGGACTCCCAGGGGCCATCGGAGCCTGCAGCAAGGCCAACAGAAACCAGGAGGCGAGGCGGTGGAGTCCATAACAGAGCCTGTGGGACCCCAAGGGTCTGCCTGGCAGCCAGGACTTGGGGCTGGTGAAGGCAGCAGCAGGGCCAGCCCCTAAGGTGTGGGGAAGCTGGGTGCAAACATTACTTCCTGTGCCTCTGGGTAGAGACCATTCTTGGAGTCCAGGCTTGTCAGCACTATTTGTGTGCTTCTGATTAGTCACATGGCTATGTCTTGGGGGCAGCTGAGTGTTAACAATGACACTGTCACAGCTGTGATTCTGCTGAAACAAGATTTCTCCATTGTGGAATCTCCCTTTTCTCTGAATTACAAATCCAGGGTGCAGCCAAGGAGGGGAGATTCCACGAGGCTCCTCACATGGACAATTCCCTTTGCTCATTATACTCGGGGACTTCTCTTCCCTTCTATGTGAAGAACAAATAGTGGGGCTCCAGGATCCAGGGATCCCAAAGTTGTCTACTGATTTCCGTGATCCACCAGTAGCTAGGCCCAGCCACCCACAGTCTCTGGGCTTCCGCCACTGCTCTCAGACACCTTCTAGCTCCCTGCTAGCACAGACTCATCAAAGATGAACTTGCAGGGCCTCTCACAGTAGTCGCTGCCCATAGGACCTGCTGATGGGGCATTGTGCAGGGAGGAGTGGACTGCCAGAGCTGGGAAGACTGGTTAGAGCAGCTGATGGGCACGGTTCCCTAGCCAGAGGCTTATCAGGAGGTTTCAACTTTCCTTATGCCGCCATGAACTCTGTCAGAGCAGCTGAAAAGCTTCGGATTAATCTCATGGATCCAGGGAGCTGCAGCTGGGCAGCATCTTGGAAGCTTTCACAGGAAATGAGCTGTTTTTTATTGAAACTCAACCCAAAAAGTGGATGAAAAGGAAACATTTTAGTGCAGGTAAAATATCTCGGTGGGCAGCACAAACTCACCTCCCCCACACCTGCATCAGCCCTCCACACTCAGAAGGCTCTGGGCATCTGGAGGGGTGGTGATGCCAGCTCTATAACAGAGGGACCCCTCAACAAAGCTTCTCAGCAGCAGCCCACCCATAAGTGGAACAATGGAAGAACATAAAAATGAACATGCTAGGTCAGACTAATAGTCCATCCCGCCCAGTGTCCTGTCTTCACGACTATAGCCAGCACCATATTCTTCAGAGGGAACAAACAGAACACAGCAATTATCAAGTGATCCATCCCATATCATCTGCTCCCAGCATCTGGCAAGCTGAGGTTTATAGACACCATGAGCATGAGGATGGGGCCTTGATAACCTTCACAAACAACCACTAATGGATCTGTCCTCCAGCAGCGTATCTTGTTCTTTTTTTAGTAACAGTTCCTTATTCACTTACTGCAAACCACACCTGTGATAGCATACTTCATAACGGCAGCAGAAATGTGGCACTTTAAAGACTAATAAAATAATTTATTAGGTGATGAGCTTTCATGGGACAGACCCACTTCTTCAGATCAGTTTCATTTCACTTCCAAGTATTACATTGCTGCTGCTTCATTTGGTTGGAGTACAGACTAACATGGCCACCTCTCTGTTACCCTGCCATTTCCTGGATTCAGAGCTGCACCCCTCCTTGCCTGGGGGATTGTGGCGCCTCTCGGCTCCGCTGTTTACTGGCACTCTCACGCAGCTAAAATATCAGCTACCAACAGGCTCTTTAGTCTAGCTGGGAAAGGTGTGACAAGAACCAGTGGCTGGAAACTGAATCAAGACAAATTTCATCGGGAAATGAGGCACATATTTTTAACAGTCTGGATGCTTAGCCAGTGCAACAGACTCCCACGGGACATTGTGGATTCTCCTGCTAACTTTATATCAGGACTGGATGCCTTCTTACAGGACATGTTTCAGAGGAACACAAGTTATGCGTCAGTCAAACACAAGTCACTGCAGTCAATACAGGGCTCATGTAAATGGGTGAAAGTCCACATCTCTGCTATAGAGGAGGTCAGATTGGGTCAATAGCTCTCAAACATTTTTTATCATCACCCTCTTCTTCATGTCTATAATTGTTCCCCCTCCCACCACAGAAAATACATGTACTGATATATGCAGGAGTGGCTTCTGTTGCTTCCCTTTGCATACTTGTGACCAGAGCTACAGTCACCTCCTTACAACTGGTAGGTTTATTAGCACACAGCACAACACTTGAGATAAAATGATTTTAAAATAACAGGTCCTTGTCCCATGTCTCTCCTCATCCAGCTCATGTGTCACAAATAAGTAAGACAGGTTTTGCTTTAGAGATAGACAGAATTGGCCCAGGTTACATTCTTTTGGAAAACTAAGGAGCTTTGGGAGTTCAGCCAGGTTCCCCTGGGTGTCTGAGAGCATCTTCCCAACTCTTTGCCCTGCTCCTGCAGAAGAAACCTTTGCGGAAACCGGTGTGAGCCTGGACCCAGTCACCATAGTGCACCGCTGTGTCTGTGTTACAGGGCTAGGGTGCAAAGCTGCCCTCTCCTCTCAGACTGCTTTCTCCCAGCCAAACAACCTAAGATGAGGCCCCGGTGGCCATTGCTCAGCAACTGAGACCTATTCAGCCTCAATGGCTGCAAACACTAGTCTAACTTTCCCACAATACTCCAGCACTCCCCTCATAGATATGTCATTTACCCCTCTCTGTGACCCCCAAGCTTGCACAGACACCAACATGTGGGAGTCAGGGGGTTTCCCAACTGTCACAGGAGGCTCTGGTAATTCATAGGGCAGGTGTGATGCTTCTTAGAACTATGACCTAGCCCTGATCTTAGGTGTTACCTGGCTCCCTTATCACAGTATCTAAGCACCCTGACTTTATTTATCTTCCTGCCACCCTTGTGAGTCAGGGCAGGGCTTTTATCCACCTGTGCAAAGGTTCAGAGACTGGCAATGGCCTGCCCACGGTCACACACAGGATGAAGGAGTCAAACCCATCTCTCCTGAGTCCCAAGCAGTGTCCAGACCACAGAAGCAGCCTTCTGAGCAGTGACCAGCCGGGACGGATCCTTAGGTTTGTCAGTCACACTTCCCCCTGTGCTGTACAGAATCAGGACAGCCAGCAGCCTGTTGCCAGGGTTTTAACACATAGACCAGAAGAAGGACAGCTAAGAGAAGAAGGTGTAGGGTACACAGTTTTCTGGAAAGGAACCCCACTTGAAGAAAAACAAATTCATGGAGTAGGATTTACCATCAAACATGAACTGACAAAGATTCTATCTGACCTCTTGTTAGCCGGTGGCCAGGTAATGTGCGGTGAGGTACTCCCCTGGGTCCTAAACAACCCAGTTTTTTACTGTTAGAGCAGGCAGCTCCTAGCACTCTCACCCACGGCCAGGCTGTAGTAACCAAATGGTTACAGTTCTTTTTGTTGTGCCGGCTGTGTTGCAGTGGGAAGAGGGTTAACAGCAGGGTCAGGCTTAGATCTTAACTGGTTACAAGTTTATTAAGCTACAGTTATAAGCGTGTGGTTACAAAAGGCTATTGTCTACTTCTTATATGCTAGCAAAGTACAGGTGTTAACAAGTTACGTTACAATCCAATACAAAGATATCTGTTACCATCTAACACAATGATATCTTGACACAACAACGTCTAGTTACAGAGCTCTAATTCTTTAG
This sequence comes from Carettochelys insculpta, assembly GCF_033958435.1. Classification (NCBI taxonomy): domain Eukaryota; kingdom Metazoa; phylum Chordata; order Testudines; family Carettochelyidae; genus Carettochelys; species Carettochelys insculpta. Next base: position 10,637,798 of record NC_134137.1, on the reverse strand, counting down.
CTGTGCACAAAAAAACGGAGACCTAACATGGGTATATCTTACCCTCTCTGCGTCTCTCGATACCAGCGTAGCCAAGCCGGATCGGTCACTCAATTCCGCGGAAAGACGAATATGAGGTTGGGCGTCCCCAGTTGTGGACCTCGGGAGGCAATCACCTGACCCGACCAGCAGGTAGTTGGTGGAATGCACTCAAAGTTAGAGTTCTGCTGGACCCATCTTTATACCCCTTTTAGGTTATGTATTCTCTTTCTTATCTATGGTGCCAGATCGTACTGGTCTGTCTTTGTGACACCAGTTTGTTACAAGGGCATTTCTTACTTAATTTGTACTTGTAAGACAGGAGATAAGCAATTTGAGAGTACAGGACATTCTTTTTGTGTGGGCGGGGGACTTCCCCTTCTGGGATGGTTGTGTGTGTGCATCATATCCATCAATGCCAGCTGGGGTGATTTCTTGAGGGTCCCCCCACCCCTCGTTGACAGTTTGGCCTGTTAGCCTTCTATCCGTACTTTCTGCTTCTCAGGGTCACGATAAGCTAGCACATCTGGGCCTCAATGAGGGCATCAGAGACTGTGCTGTCAGCAGCTGTTTCCATGCCCTGTGTGCTCCTCGGGTCGGGGGGGAGGCAGCGAGCAAGCTGGCTTGTAAGGGGGAGACTTTGTCTGGCTACACCTCTCTATCAGCATCAATGAGCGTCTCATCACTCTCCACTTGAAGCTTGCCAAAAGCCAAAAGACAACTGTTACCATTGATTATGCACCAACTCTTAATGTTGAAGATGACATGAAGAAGTTCTACAGCCAGTTGTACCCAGTCATAAAATATATCCCCGAAGAAGACAAGATTATTCTCTTGGAAGATTTCAATGCCAGGGTCAGAAGAGACATGGACCTCTGGCAGATTAGCATTGGGAAAGAAGGAGTTGGCAACAGCAATTCCAGTGGAGTGCTGCTCCTTATAAAACATGGAACTTGAGCTTGTTGTCATGAACACCGTCTTCTTCCAGAAAAATAAATTCAAGACCTCATGGCACCATCCTCGAACAAAGCACTGGTATGTCATAGACTATGTCATCGTCTGCGCTCAGGATCAGCATGATGTCCTTCTCACACATGCAATGACTAGCGCTGATGGCTGTTGGGCTGGTCACCACTTTATTTGATGCACAATGGTGATTAGGATTGTCACAAAATGGAGAAGCCAGAGGAAAGAGGTCTGACGAAAGATCAATGTACAAGGCTTGACGCACCTCATCAGATGAAGTGTCTTGCAGATAGCACTTGGAAGCTGCTGACAGTACATCCTGAATATGTGGAAGACCGCTGATGTCAGTTGAAAAATGCCATTATTGGAGCTTATGGGGAAACCACTGGCTACCAATCCAGGAAGCATCAGGGCTGTTTTGATGAGAACAATGTGGAAATTGAATGCCTGACTGAGGCAAAAAGGAAAACCTTTAAGGCCTGGCAAAGCAACAACAGCTGCACAAAAAAGAAGAAGCACACACCAAGGACAAGACAGAAGTCCGACGTAAAGCAAGGACTCTGAAAAACCCATGGTGGACTGAGAATGCCTGAGGACTCCAGCATCTCTTGGACATCAATGATACAAGAGGTTTCTTCAATGCTACCAAACCTATTTATCGACCATGAAACCATGGAATCAATCCCCTCAGATCAATTGATTTTGTCCAACTATTGAAAGACAATGAAGCAATTGCTTCTTGCTTGAGGGAGCTCTAAAAGAGCTCTCGAACCACCCCTCCACCATGATTCAAGAATCCCTTGACCAAATCCCACAGCTACTGCCTAGGGGCAATCATCCAACACTTCCTACCGTGAGTGAGGTCTTAGCTGCCATCAAAGTGATGAAGTGCAACAAGGCTACCGGACTAGATTAAATTCCCACCAAAGTACTCAAAGAAGGCAGGCCAGAGCTCCACAAACAACTCCACTTCCTCATTCTCAAGATCTGGGATAGGGAGCAGATCTGTGAGATTTCAGAGACACAGTAATCATCAGTCTCTTCAAGAAGGGCAACAAGTCAGACAGTGGAAACTATTGTGGCTTCTTCCTCCTGGCAATGGCAGAGAAAATCTTAGCTCGAATCCCTGTAAACTGACTTCTGAAACTCTCAGAAGAAAATCTCCCAGAATCCCAGTGTGGCTTCTGACCAGTCCAAGGAACATCAGACATGATCTTCACTGCCAGGCAATTGCGAGAAAAATGTCATAAGAAAAACCATGCCTTATACATGTGTTTCATTGACTTGACCAAAGCATTCAACTCAGCCAATCACAGCACCCTGTGAATCCTCATCTTGAAGATCAGCTGCCTCCAAAAAATCATTAGCATCTTGAGACTGCTTCAGGACAACATGACTGCCACAATATTGTGCAACAACAGATCCCAAAGTCACCCCTGTGAGGCCAAAGTGGGAATCAAACAAGGCTACTTCATTGCCTCATCACTGTTCTGAATCTTCATTGACGTGACCCTTTACTTCACTCATGGCAAGCTTCCAGATGGCATGAAGATTGTCTATAAAATGAAGAGGAAGCTTTTCAGTTTCAAGACCTCCATGACCTTCATCATGGAACTCCAGTACGCAGATGACAACATGGTTGTTACTCTTTCTTCTGCAGCTATTCAGACCATCTTAAGCACCTTTGCTGAAGGACATGAGAACCTCAGCCTCACACTAAACATCAGAAAGAACAAGGTGCTCCACCAACCCTCATCGACGGGACAGTCTCATGTACCTAAATTGAAGTCAACTGAGAACTGGCGGAAAATGTGAAACACTTCCCATACCATGGAAGTCATCTTTCTACTAAAGTCAACATTGATGTGGAAACCCAGCACTGTATAAGCTATGCTCCTGCTTTTACCTGTTGAAGCAAAGGGTCTTCAAGAACCAGGACATCTATCACAAGACAAAGTTCCTTGTATACCATGTGGTGGTTGTTCCAATGGTACTGTATACATGTGAAACCTGGACAGCCATTTGAAGGCACTTGAGCAATATCATTAACGTTGCCTCTGGAGAATCCTAAATATCTCTTGGGAGGATAGGCATATTAACACATGTCCTGGAAGAGTCGAACATGATCAATATTGAAGCCATTATAATTCACCAGCAACTTCCTTGGACTGGTCACATGGTTTGGATATCTGATCAGCACCTCCCAAAACAGATTCTGTTTTCTGGCTTGGAAGAAAGACAGAGGAGCATTGGGGGGCCAGCCAAAGCCATATAAGGATATGCTGAAGTCACACATGAATAGGTGCAGCATCGGTGTTGACACTTGGGTAGGGTGACCACCCATCCTGTTTAGGGCAGTACAGCCCTGTATTTCAGACACCATCCTGGCTTCTTGATTTATTTTGCCAAAGGGGTTAATTGCCCCATATTCCATTTTCCTGAGCTCAGATGGCTGTCACCCAGTTCTGGCTCCTCACGGCTGGTAGAGAAGAGAGCTGGACTGGCAAGTCAGCCAGCTGGTTTCCCCTGGCTGGGGGGAAGCCAAGAGTTGGACTGTTATGGCGGTGTGGCTGCTGTTCTGCTTTTCCCAGATGGAGGACCCAGACTGGAATGGCTGTCACTTGGCTTCCCCCAACTGAGGGAGTTGGGAGGCAGACTGGCACGGGGTATGGCTGTCTCCCGGCTTCCCCAGCCGAGGGAAGCCAGGAGCTTTGCAGGTGGGTTGGCAGCCCTGTTGCTGGCACCCTAAGTCATAGAATCATCGAATCATAGAACACTAGGACTGGAAGGGACCTTGAGAAGTCATTGAGTCCAGCCCCCTGGCCTCATGGCAAGACCAAGTACTATCTAGACCATCTCTTATAGACATTTATCAAACCTGTTCTGAAGTAACTCCAGAGATGGAGATTACACAACCTCCCTAGGCAATTTATTCCAGTGTTTGACCACCCTGACAAGTTAGGAATTTTTTCCTAATGTCCAACCTAAACCTCCCTTGCAACAGTTTAAGCCCATTACTTCTTGTTCTATTCTCAGAGGCCAAGAAGAACAAGTTTTCTCCCTCCTTCTTATGACATCCTTTTAGATACCTGAAAACCGCTATCATGTCTCCCCTCAATCTTCTCTTTTCCAAACTAAACAAGCCAACTTCTTTCAGCCTTTCTTCATAGGTCATGTTCTCTAGACTTTTGATCATTCTTGTTGTTTTTTTTTGGACCCTCTCCAATTTCTCCACATATTTCTTCAAATGCAGTGCCCGGAACTGGACACAATAGTCCAACTGAAGCCTAAGCAGCGCAGAGTAAAGTGGAAGAATGACTTCTCTTTTCTTGTTCACAACACACCTGTTATGCATCCCAGAATCATGTTTACTTTTTTTTGCAACAGCATCACACTGTTGACTCATGTTTAGGTTGTGGTCCAGTATAACCCCTAGATCCCTTTCTGCCATACTTCTTCCTAGAGGGTCGCTTCCCATTCTGTATGTGTGAAATTGATTGATCCTTCCTAAGTGAAACACTTTGCATTTGTCTTTATTAAACTTCTTCCTGTTTACCTCAGATCATTTCTCCAATTTGTCCAAATCATTTTGAATTACAACCCTGGCCTGCAAAGCAGTTGCAACCCCTCCCAGCTTGGTATCACCTGCAAACTCAATAAGTGTACTTTCTATGCCACTATCTAAATCATTGATGAAGCTATTGAACAGAACTGGTCCCAAAACAGACCATTGAAGAACCCCACTTGTTATACCTTTCCAACAGGATTAAGAACCATTTATAACAACTCTCTGAGTATGGTTATCCATGCGGTTTTGCACCCACCTTATAGTAGCCCTGTCTAAATTGTATTTTCCTAGTTTAATGATAAGAATAACATGCGAGACCGTATCAAATGCTTTACAATAGTCTAGGTATACCACATCCACTGCTACTCCCTTATCCACAAGGTTCGTTATCCTATCAAAGAAAGCCATCAGATTGGTTTGACATGATTTGTGCTTTACAAATCCATGCTGGCTGTTCCCTATCACCTTGCCACCTTCCAAGTGTTTGCAGATGATTTCCTTAATTATTTGCTCCATTATCTTTCCTGACACAGAAGTTAAAGTGACTGGTCTTTAGTTTCCTGCATTGTTCTTCTTCCCCTTTTTATAGATGGGCACTATATTTGCCCTTTTCCAGTCTTCTGGAATCTCTCCTGTCTCCCATGATTTTCCAAAGATGACAGCTAAAGGCTCAGATACCTCCTCTATCAGCTCCTTGAGCATTCTAGGATGCATTTCATCAGGCCCTGGTAACTTTTTACTTGTTCTTTTTTTATTTTTTCTTCTAAACCTACCCCTTTCCCACTAGCATTCGCTATGTTAGGCATTCCTTCTTCAGGCTTCTCGGTGAAGACCAAAACAAAGAAGTCATTAAGCATTTCTGCCATTTCCAAATTCCCTGTTATTGTTTCTCCCTCCTCACTGAGCAATGGGCCTACTCTGTCCTTGGCCTTCCTCTTGCTTCTAATTTCTTTATAAAGCAGTCTTCTTGTTTTCAGTTGGAGCTCATTTTGTTCCTTTGCCTTTCTAATCTTGACCCCCGCATTCCTGTTTTGTTTGCCTATATTTGTCCTTTGCAATTTGTCTTAGTTTCCATTTTCTGTGTGATTCCTTTTTTATTTTGAGATCATGCAAGATCTCCTGGTTAAGCCAAGGCAGTCTTTTGCCATATTTTCTATTTTTCCTATGCAGGGGAATAGATTGTTTTTGGGCCCTTAATAATGTCCCTTTGAAAAACTGCCAACTCTCCTCAGTTGTTTTTCCCCTCCGTCTTTCCTACTGTGTGACCTTACCTACCAGCTCTCTAAGTTTACCAAAATCCGCCTTCCTGAAATCCATTGCCTCTATTTCGCTCTTCTCCCTTCTACCATTCCTTAGAATTGTGAACTCTACGTTTTCATGATTGCTTTCACCCAAGCTGCCTTCCACTTTCAAATTCTCAATCAGTTCCTCCCTATTTGTTAAAATCAAATCTAGAACAGCTTCCTGCCCCCCCCAGTAGCTTTTTCAACCTTCTGAAATAAAAAGTTGTCTCCAGGGCAGTCCAAGAACTTACTGGATAGTCTGTTCCCTGCTGTATTTGTTTCCCAGCATATGTCTGGATAGTTGAAGTCCCCTATTACCATGACATCCTGGGCCCTGGATAATTTTCTTAGTTGTTTAAAAAAAGCCTCATTCACCTCTTCCACCTGGGTGGGCAGCCTGTAGTAGACTCCTAGCAGGACATCACCCTTGTTTTTCACCCCTTTTAGCCTAATCCAGAGACTCTCAACACATCTGTTTCCTATGCCCATCTGCACCTCAGTCCAAGTGTGTACATGTTTAATATATAAGCAACACCTCCTCCCTCTTTCCGTCTATCTTTCTTGAGCAAGCTATACCCTTCCATACCAACATTCTAATCATGTGTATTATCCCACCAAGTTTCTGTGATGCCAACAATGTCATAGTTGTATTTATTTATTAGCACTTCCAGTTCTTCCTTCTTATTACCCATACTTCTTGCATTTGTATATATTTGAATTTTTGTATTTGTATTTATCTAAATTATTCCCAAGAACAACTGTATCTGATCATACTGAATCATGGGGTCCTTCTGATCAGTTTTTGCCTTGACATCAGACATAGAATATCTGCCTGATGCCTTTCTACCAGTGTCCCTTCCTGCTAACCAGAGAAGGGTGGCCTGCAGAGTTTGTAGTTGCTTAACATTAATTTTCACCCTATCCATTGAACAATATTCATTTATTCTATCACTAAAAGTTAGGGTACATTGCACAAAACAGAGAGGCTGAGGGATTTTATTTAGTCTACAGTAGAGAAGCATGGGGGATGATTTGATAGAAGACTTTAACTTCCTGAATGGGGCTTACAAAGAGGATGGATAGAGGGTGCTTTCAGTAGTGATGGATGACAGAACAAGGAGCAATGGTCTCAGGTTGCAGTGGGAGAAGTCTAGGTTGGCTATTTGGAAAAAAACTATTTCACCAGGAGGGTGGCAAAGCACTGGAATGTGTCACCTAGAGAGAGGTGGTGGAATCTCCATCCCTCCTGGCTTTACAAAGCCAGGACTGGGAAGATTTAGCTGGAATTGGTCCTACTTTGGGTAGGGGTTAGACTTGATGACCTCCTGATGTCTCTTCCAACTCTATGATTCTAAGACATTATTAACTATAAAATAGGATACATTACACAAGATTCATTACATTATAAAGCTCTATTGTCTGCATCTAGAGCCACTCTGGAGATCCAGAAATTGTGTATGGCTGGGCATAGCTAACACAAGTGGATCTCTGAGATCTGTGTATAACTTTGGGAACCCCTGGATCCTGAATTCCACTCTTCATTCCAAAGAGAGAAGCTAAGGGACCTCCTCTCCTCGAGCAATCACAGGGAAATTTCCATGTATGGAGTCTTGTGGAATTCCCCTTCCCAAGTTACATCCTGGGTGTGCAATGCAGGAAAGAAGGCTACCAGTGAGAAAACTGGTCCTATACTATTTATTTATTTCCTTTATGTATGTAAATTTTATTTCATGCTTATTTATTTATTTCCTTTATTTCAGTGAGATAACAGTTGTGACAGCATTGTCGTTACCACTCATCTGTCCCCCTGGGAGCCAAGTGAGTAATCAGAACCACAAAAACGGTGATGACAACCCTGGATTCCAGGATCAGAGCTTGTGGCAGGGCTGGCGCTGCAGTCCAGTTGTTTAGAATCACCTCCCATCCCCTCTGATTTGGTTTCCTGCAGTTGGCCATTGGCTACGATGAGGTTAATGCTGGTGAGCAGGAAGCCAAGCAGCTGAGGTTCCCTGATGGTCAAGTGGTCCCCAAGGCCATGTACCAGCTTGCTTCATAAAGGCAGTTGCCTCCCTGTCTAAATAGACACTTTCTGCTTCCCGTGCAACATCTTTGATAACTTCTTAGCCTCTGAGTCTAAAGCGAAGACGTTTGGGTGTCAGCAGCACTCCTTCTAGCGGGACCTGGGTATGTTGGGAGGTTTCACCATCTTTAAAATGCAAAGTGCAAGGGAAAGGATGCCAGCTGTTTCCATCTGCAGATGTTCTGTGCTGCAGTAGGGGACTCAGATGAGCTGTCAGAGTGACTCAGTTACAGGCGGGAGGGCAGGCAGCACTAAGTAGCTTATGATCCACCATAATCTGTTCAATACATACATAAATATGTGCTTCAAAATGAGTTTGGAGTGTTAAAACTCTGATGCTACAAGTCAGGATTTCTGAGTGGGTCCCGTTCCTAGACGTGCCAGGTTCTTGGGCCCTGGGGCTGAGTGAGAGGAGACCACCCCAGAATATCGCTAACCAGAACTCAAATCACCCCAAGTTTATTTGCTGCTGGAAATTTAATCAGCAAATGTATTTTCAAAGGTTTTATTCTCCAGCTCGGTTGTGAAGGCCGGAATTCAGAGCTCTATGTGTGCTCTACATTACTCTGTAGTAACAGGTCCAGCGGGGTGTGTTTCTGTTTCCTGACTGGCTGAGGGCTCCAGTACGTCTACACTGTAGATAAACCTCAGTTACAGGGCTACCAACATCTCTGCTCCTCTCCGGTCTCTGCATGCCCGATGTCAGGCCATGTACGCTGCCTTCTCATTGGCTGTAATCCCACAGTCCTCCAACTCTAAGACCGGGCCCTGGGCTACAGCACACTGCAGGTCGACTGTGCATGCCCTGAAGCTCGGAGTGGCTCAAACATGGGTTTCTTCCATATGGCAGACTGCTGTGAGTAGGGGGAGATAAGCAAAGAGCCAGCCTTCTTTAACCAAACTGCGGTTTAATCGGAACAGTAGGAATACAGCAAAATGAGGGGGAGTAAGAGGGTTTTCAAACAACAATCTGTACCCCTCTCTGACCCCAAGCCCTTCAGCTCTGAGGGGGACCCAGGCAGCCCCAGGGGTCACACCTCCCCTTTGCTGTCTGTGCCTGTTAGTATGAAGGATTAAAAGGGTGTCATAAGGAGGAGGGAGAAAACTTGTTCTTCTTGGCCTCTGAGGATAGAACGAGAGGAAATGGACTTAAACTGCAGTAAGGGAGGTTTAGGTTGGACATTAGAAAAAAGTTACTAACTGTCGGGGTGGTCAAACAGTGGAATAAATTGCCAAGGGAGGTTGTGGAATCTCCATCGCTGGAGATATTTAAGAACAGGTTAGATAGATGTCTCAGGGAAGGTTTAGACAGTACTTTGGGGGCAGGGGGCTGGACTCGATGGCCTCTCGAGGTCCCTTCCAGTCCGAGTATTCTATGATTCTATGAAGAGCTTCTCAGCAACAGTTGGTCCACCTCAGCAGACTCCCAGCACTGGCAGAGCAAGCTGTATAGTGTGACTGGAGCTGGAAATGGGCACTGATCAGCTGGTAGGTCTGGTCCGGTCTCTCAACCTCCCTTAAGTGCTCACTGAGCAATGACTTTTCTTGAGCTGTGGCTTCCCTTCCTGCTTGTTTACTAACAAGAGGGAGTTTTGAGAGGAGCTCTCCTGGTGAAGGAGGGGGCAATTCACAGCACCTTGGGGTAAGTGGCTGTCTGGAGCATGTGGGTGTTTGTTTGGGGGTTCAGGGCTTGAGTTCATCTGTTTGTTTGGAGTTTTGAGTGCTGAGCTGTGTTTGTTTGTTTGTTTGTTTGAAAGGCCGTGTGCTCAGGCTGGCAGTTGGAAGCTGTGAGCCCTAATTAGGATTCGAAATCCAAAACTCCCTGCTCATTGGTCAAGCTGTAGCCAGAGCCAGTGGGAGCCAAACAGAGGCAGAGGGAGGGACTGTCAGACAGGACAGAGCTTTATAAACCTTGCGAAGTAAGTGACCAGGGAGCTTGCAAACAGGGCATTTGTTAACAGGAGCGAGGTTTTGAGAGGGGTGTTTAGAGGGGGTGCTTAGAGGGTGCTAGTTACTTCTGACCACCTTTAGATGTAAAATGTTATAAAACTGCATCCCAAACATTTTAATAAAAGCCCCATATATAATGAAATTTCTTCTTAGGAGAAAATGCAGGCAGAAGCCCAGCAGCAGAGTGGGGGCGATCCTGTTTATTGCATAGGGTGTAACGTGTATGATTATCTGCCCTGTGGGTGGGTGGCATGTATGTGCACCCGGCGCAAGGAGCTCCTGACCCTCAGAGACCGAGTTCGGGCTTTGGAGGCCAGGCTGGCTGAACTGGAGGAGCTAAGGGAGGCAGAGAGATTTGTTGATGAGCCTTTCTGGGATACTGTAGTCCTGTCCCACCTCTAGTCTGACAGCCTCAGTGCTGTTCAGGAGCGAAGTAGGGTACCTTGTATTGAAGGAGGAGATTGACATAATAGGCATCACAGAAACCTGGTGGAATGAGGGACAATCAGTGGGGGACAATCTTACTGGGATATAAAATATTTCAGAAGGACAGAATAGGTCATGGAGGTGGTGGAGTGGCACTGTATGTGAAAGATAATGTAGAATCAAATGACATGAAAATCTTAAATGAATCATAAAATCACTATGGATAGTAATTCCAGTCTCTACTAAGAATATAGCTGTAGGGATATATTATCGACCACTTGGCCAGGACAGGGATAGTGACTTTGAAATCTTAAGGGAGATTAGGAAGGCTATCAAACTAGAAAAACCTCAATAATAATAAGGGATGTCAATTATCCCCATATTGACTGGGTGCATGTCACCTCAGGATGAGATGCAGAGGTAAAGTTTCTCGATGCCTTAAATGACTGCTTCTTGGAGCAGCTAGTACAGGAACCCACCAGGGAAGAAGCAATTCTTGATTTAGTACTGAGTGGAACACAGGATCGGGTTCAGGACGCAACTATTATTGGACCGCTTGGGAATAGTGATCATAATATAATAACTTTTAACATGCCTGTGGTGGGAAGAACACCTCAGCAGTCCAACACGCTGGCATTTAATTTCAAAAGGGGAGTTACACAAAAATGAGGAGGTTAGTTAAACAAAAATTAAAAGTAACAGAGAGGGAGCCATGCTAGTCTATATACTATCAAAACAAAAGAGCAGTCCAGTAGCACTTTGAAGACTAACAAAAGGTACAGTGACTATAGTAAAATCCCTGCAAGCTTCACGGAAACTTTGCAAGGGCATCATAATTGAGGCCCAACTTAAATATATACACCAAATTAAAACAGACATAAAAACATAGTAAGAGACCTAAAAAAGAGCCACCATGGCCAAACTATCGTGTAAAAGAGCACTAGAGATAAAAAGGCATTTTTTAAAAAGTGGAAGTCCAATCCTACTGAGGTGAATAAGAAGGAACAGAAAGGCTGCCAAATGAAGTGTAAAAATGTAATAAGAATAGCCAAAAAAGATTTGAGGAACAGCTAGCCATGAGGCTCCTAGATGACAGAGCTACAAAAGGAGCAATCAAGGATGATAAAGCCATTGGACAAAAGGCAACATGGCTTCTGTAAAGGGAAATCATGCCTTACTAATCTAATAGAATTCTTCGAAGGGGTTAGCAAACATGCAGACAAGGGGGATCCAGCAGATATAGTATACTTAGATTTTCAGAAAGCCTTTGACAAAGTCCCTCATGAAAGGCTCTTGTGTAAATTAGATTGTCATGGGATAAGAGGGAAGATCCTTTCATGGATTGAGAACTGGTTAAAAGGCAGGAAACAAAGGGTAGGAATAAATGGTAAATTTTCTGAATGGAGAGGTGTAACGAGTGGTGTTCCCCAACGGTCAATCCTAGGACCAATCGTATTCAACTTATTCAAAAATGATCTAGAGAAAGGGGTAAGTTTGGCAAGAAACTACTTCTCAGTAGTCACAGAGAGGTAGTTATGTTAGACTGTACCTTCGAAAAGCAAAAAAAAGAAGTCCTGTAGCACTTTAAAGACTAACCAAATAATGTAATAGCTGATGAGCTTTCATGAGGCAGACCCACTTCTTCAGTGGCTGCTCCTTCAGTGGGTCTGAAGAAGTGGGTCTGTCCCACAAAAGCTCATCATGTAATAAATTATTTCGTTAGCCTTTAAAGTGTTACAGGACTGCCTTTTTTACTGATCAGTAGCTGAGGTTGTAGAAGCTTCACTTTCTTACTGTTTGTCTGGATGTTCTCTGTCTGGTTTGTAATTGTTTCTGTCTGTCATATAATTAATTTTGCTCGGCGTAAATCATCTGAAGAGGAGGGGTATAATTGGGTAGGTAATTCTATTACACAAGGTTATGAGAGGTTGGTAAAATTATAGTAAAATAATTGGTCAAGGTGTAGCTAAGCAGAACTCAAGTTTCATGTGTGGGTAACATACAAAGAGTTTATTCATCCATTTGTGATGCCAGCCCTTCATGCGCCTGCCTGAATTAATTCTCTGTTAGCTTATACCTTGCCAGATAGCTACAGACCTTTGCATAGACAGAAGATGCAGGTCTGATGAAAATAAATAGAAACCTATAGGATGATCGAACTGTATGGGTTCAGCCATTGCTGGCTGGACAGAACACTTCAGTTTCTCTTCGATCAAAGTGTATCACCAGGAGCATTTGGTAAGGAAAGACAGTAGAATCCAGATCTTACTGAAATTATATATGCAAATCTATCGTGATGTTACAGAAGTTGCTGTTGTGGAATTCAGAACCTCAGCATCAGTGCCCCCATCTCTGGCCAGATTCTGAGCACTGGCTGACAAAAGCTGTGTTGTGAGAGTGGATCTGGAAATAGGGTCTTCTCAGCTTGTAGATCTGGTCTGGTCCCTCAACCTCCCTGAAGCCGAGAAAACTTGGCCCTGAGAATCTACCCCATGCACTACAAAAAGGCAGTGGCGTAATCCGGATTCTCATGTGTGTAGAAAATAAACGAGTATATGGCAAGGGGTAATGGAAACATGTTTATAAATAGCTGTCATCCTGGACAGGTACATAACATGCATTTGCCATGTTCCAATAGGGCAAACTCAGAAGTGGAGGGTCAGAACAGGTGTTTGAGGGGAGGTCATGACTGTAAAAATCACGCAGGGCTTAAGGAGGCTGCACAATTCCTGATCACAATGGGGCCAAGAGCTTAGCAGGATTCAAAGAGGGATGGGATATTTATGTGGGGAACCAAAAATCTAAATGTAAGTGATCAGCATTTTCAGAAAAACTCTTGGAAGGGCTCTAAAGCTTTTGGATTTATAGTCAAAATGTGCAGAACTAATGCGTGTCAAGGGGAAACTTCCCCTGGGAGCAGGTTATCTCATAGCTGCCTATTGCAGGGCTTCTTCCACCTTCCTTTGAGGCATCTGGAACTTGCCACTGGGTAATGGGCTAGGACTGTAGGTGTGGTCCTACTTGCAGTGCCTATCTTGCTATTGGCGGTGTAAATGCGAGAATATGGTTTTGCTGATCTTCCTTGAGTTCCTGGTAGTCCGTAGACATGCACTGAGAGCAGAAAGGTGTATCATTGAATATCATCTGGTTTCCTGTTCTTTTTCCTTTCAGGAAGGAAAGTTCAAAACTCCTTGGACCTGCCCAGTACATTATGTCAGCTATCAATGACACCAAATTCCATTTTGCAGTGCTCCTTCTCACTGGGATACCTGGGCAGGAAGACATCTATCTCTGGATCTCTGTCCCCTTCTGTTTAATGTACGCTATTTCAATAGCAGGAAATACATTCATTGTGTTCATTATAAAAAGAGATCCCGGCCTCCATGAGCCCATGTACATTTTCCTTTCCATGTTGGCCCTCACAGACATTGGCTTATCGATCGCCACCATACCGACGATACTGGGCATATTCTTATTTAACTTTAGGGAGATCAGCCTCCATGCCTGCTTTGCTCAGCTGTTCTTCCTCCACACACTTCAGTGCATTGAATCCTCAGTGCTCTTGTTGATGGCCTTTGACCGCTTCATCGCGATCTGTAACCCACTGAGATATGCTTCCATCTTAACCCTCCCTAGAATAGCCAAGATGGGATTGGTGAGTGTGGTAAGAGGGGTGGCTGTAATATTCCCACTTCCCGTTCTCCTGAACCGGTTCCGATACTGTCGAGACAACGTCCTTTCCCATTCCTACTGCCTGCACCAGGAGGTCATGAAGCTGGCTTGTGCAGATATCACAGACAACAGCATTTATGGACTGTCTGTTGCACTCTTCACAACATGGCTGGACTCACTGCTAATCTTCCTCTCCTATGTGATGATCCTCAAAACAGTGCTGAGCATCGCGTCCCAAGCAGAGTGCCTCAGGGCTCTAAACACCTGTGTCTCCCACTTCTGCGCTGTCCTGCTCTTCTACATACCAGAGTTCAGCTTGTCTCTGGTACACAGATTTGGGCATAGCTCTTCTCACTTGGTTCAGATGGTCATGGGCTACATCTACCTCTTTGTCCCACCGCTGATGAATCCAATTGTGTACAGTGTGAAAAGCAAACACCTGCGTGCGAGGATCATCAGGTTGTTTGTCAAGTGAAGGGTCAATTTATTGCCTATCTCTGGTGCTGGTGACGTGGGAGAGGAAAAAAACATTGGCCACAACCGCTGACTCTGTCCTAGAGTTGCCATCTGAGCTAGGGCTGGAGTAATGTGGGGAGGGACCAGGGTGGTGAGGGAGACCAGGGCATGGGGGAGGGAGCTCAAGGCAGACAGCAGCATTTACAAAACGTCGGTGTTTGTTGAGTGGCAGGAGACCAGGGGGATGTTGGCCCATAAAGAATTGTATCAGTGGCTGCTCTGACCTCAGAATTCCTCTCTGTTCGGTCAATAAACACAAATGACGTGCACGTTGTTTGCCGTTACTGGTGGCCTGTCACGACGTCATTTCTGGTTGAACATCCGCAGGCTATGAAAGAAGCTGCAGAGCTGTTCTGCAGTCACAGTCCTGGCCCTTCTGAGCACTCTGGCTGCTGTGTGATCCAAGAACCCTGCACTAGCTGTGGACAGGGGCTGTTCAAGAGGCACAAACACCCACACCTCTCTCACACCCTCAGCCAGGTGCTTGTGGCTGAGTACTCTCAGAGACACGACTAATGCACGAGAAGCCATTCAGGCAACCCCTCTGCCCCCCACGGATGGTTCTGCCCATCGCACACATGCTGAGCTCACTCTCCACCAAGGCAGGGCGGAGCCGTGTGTGTGAGGGATCTATGCGTGCTACCCAAGGACTTAAAAGGAGTGGAAATCTTCCCTAGGCACCCTGCACGGCTAGCTCCTGTCCCAGCCCAGCCCAGCCCAGCCCAGCCCACTCACTGTCGGGTGCCCCCCCAGCTTTTCAAAGTCCGAGGCAGGAACGAGGCAGGACCGTCATTCACTCTGTGATCTGCCAATGTGATCCTGCCTCTGCTGTACCTCTTCCCCTGAGGCCCAGCCCCTGCTACGCCCCTTTCACCAGAGATTGCATCCTCTATCCGTGTCCGAATCCAGACGGGGCCACGTTAGAGCCATCCACTTGGCTACGGCTACTGGGAGGAACGGCAGAGCCTCCACCTGCCCTTGTCAATGCAATGGGGGGGCCCTCCAGGATGCACAACCCTTGGAAGGTGGAGAGTTTGGGGTTCCCCAGGCAGTCTGAGCTCCCAGGGCAGCTCTTACCACATCCAAGCTCTGGCTTTGCCTGGGGACAGATCCTCGGACGAAGTGATGGGGCGGAAGGCAGGGCCTCCGGGGAAGACGTGGGACAGGGGTATGGCAAGCCTGAAACAAGGAAGACATCAGTGAGCTGAGCAGCAGGGGGTTCCTGGGTGAAGAAGATGGGACTGGATGGCAGCAGATCCTGAGCTCTGGAGAAGGCTGAATTATTGCAGCCCTGCAATGCAGCTCTTGTTTTGAGTATCCCAGCTGAGAGTCAGTCATGGCAAGTATATAAGAGGGAAGAGCAGAGCCTGAAGAGCTACCTCAGGCCCCAAAGGGGACTTTTGTGATGACTCTCATCTTCAGGGACATGCCCATAGTGGGCTGTGCTCAAGGAAGCTGTTACCAGCACACGGAGGTCAGCTCAGCCCCCAGGCAGCTCTAAGCTCTGCTGAGACAGGGGGACAACAGGGCAATGAATCAGCCCCCCTTCACTGGCTCCTGGCCATCACAGAATCATAAAATACTAGGACTGGAAGGGACCTCGAGAGGCCATCAAGTCCAGCTCCCTGGTCTCATGGCAGGACCAAGTACTGTCCTGGCCATGCCTGACAGACATTTATCTAACCTGTTCTTAAATATCTCCAGAGATGGAGATTCCACAACCTCCCTAGGCAATTTGTTCCACTGTTTGACCACCCTGACAGTTAGGAACTTTTTCCTAATGTCCAACCTAAACCTCCCTTGCTGCAGGTTAAGCCCATTGCCTCTTGTTCTATCCTCAGAGGCCAAGAAGAACAAGTTTTCTCCCTCCTCCTTACGACACCCTCTTAGATACCTGAAAACCGCTCTCATGTCCCCCCTCAAGCTTTGCAGTAAAAAGCAGGAGCGTAGCTGGCACAGCAGAGAATCCAGCCAAACCTGTCACTGCTCAGATGACTGGTTCTATGGCCTGGGCACTGCTTGGCGACACAGTCAACTTGGGCTTGAATTCCCTCGCTCTGTGTGACGGTGGGCAGGCCACTGGCTGTAAGAGCGGAAGTCACGAGTCAGAGAGAGAATGATCTGCAGAGCACTGCCTGGCAGAACAGAGCCCTGCTGGGCTGCCTCTGGTCTGATCCTGACCCCTCCCCTCTCCGTGAGCAGTGAGTGCCACTCAAGCAACAGAGCTACACCTTGCATTCTGCATCGAAATGTCCATCACCAACTATGGGAGGAGGTGGATCCGTGGGCGGGAGTTGTTTGGGTCCCGTGGAGAACCAGCAGCAGGCCTTTGGACCTGGGCTTGGGTCATGGCCATTTCTGTTAAGAAAATGCACAGCTCTGGTTACCTGAACAAGAGGAGACACACTGAGGCGAGCTGTGCCCGGCAGACCAGTCACTCTGAAAGCCAGCCACTGCTATGTCTGCTTGTCTGTGGCGTAACCCCTATTCCTTACAGATGGGGGCTCTGTCGCCCAGTGAAAAGGGACACAGTGTCTTTGCCACCGGTGAAGTGTGACCAGAAAATGTCCAAGAACTAACCCTCAGATTTCTATCTCTGGGTGCTCTGCTTGAGACACAGCCAGCAGAACCAGTTCTTGGGACTCTACTGGAAGTCTCGCGCAACTTCCTGCTTTCTTCAAAATATTTTTTTCAAAAAGCGAGTTGCAAACATGCTAGAAAACCCCAAGCACAAGGACCCCAAAGGCTGAGACACCAAAGACAAATAAAAGCAAATCTCACATAATGATATTTTAAAATCTCATTATTTTAAACCAACCCCATAATTTTTTGGTGGGATGGCCCATAATTTATGAATGGGGTTGGAAACACTGGGCTCCTAAGCTACAAGATCAGAAAAACAATGAGCAAAAAATATCAAATAGTTTTTAAAATGTATCAGAAGCAGGCAACCATTGGGACCCTGAGCAATTCAAGTCTAAAGGAGGTGAGGCTTCTGTAGAGAGATTAAACCCATTCGTTATACTGGTCTCCACTGCAGAGGATGTGAGGACGATTCCCACACCTGAGCCATTCATTTTAGTGACAAATGTGAGGAACTGTTGCATGTTGAGAAGGTTGTGATGCTGCATATCATTTTAGTGGCATAGAATCATAGAAACCGAGAATATTAGAACTGGAAGGGACCTCAAGAGGTCATCGATATTTATCCAATCATGGAGATTCTACAACCACCCTAGGCAATTTACTCCAGTACTTAACCACCTTGATAGTTAGGAAATTTTTCCTGATGTCCAACCCACACCTACCTCCCTTCCTGCAATTTAAACTCATTTCTTCTTGTTCTATCACTAGAGTCTCAGGAGAATAATTTTTCTACCTCCTCCTTGTAGCACTCTTTTAGGCACTTGAAAGTTGCCATCATGTCCTCCCTCAGCCTTTTCTTTTCCAAACTAAACAGACTCGGTTCTTTTAATCTTCTCTCATAGGTCACACTCTCTAGACCTTTAATCATTTTAGTTGCTCTTCTCTGGACCTTCTCTAATTTCTCTACATTTTTCCGAAAATGTGGGTCAACAGTCTTTTCCAGTTCTTTGTGTCTTCTTAGGGTGTGTTGGGCAGATTCCAAGGCATGCTGAAGACGAGAAAATCATAGCTTCCCACTGCTTAAAGGGAACTTACCTGATAAGCCCTCTCTATGCAAACCTTTTGCACAGAGACAGATTTATCTGGGACTTTCATCCCTTTTGGTGGTTGGTTTCCTGGCTGCTGTGACCTGGAATTACATCCCCCAGAGCTGAAATGAGTCAGTGTCCTCATTTTTCTAAAGGGGGTTGTAACCCCAGTTCTGTGCCTTGGCTGGGGAACACCAGAGGATCTGACCCAGCTGGACAGGGTGAGGGGTAGCCCCAGGAAGCAAGAAGCTGGGTGTCACTGACATGATCAGTACATCAGGAAACATCCCAATGGGTCTTCCGTGACTGTTTTTTTGATTAGCACTTCACATTGAGTGAAAATTTTCAGCGAATTATCCACAATGAATCCAAGATTTATTTCTTGAGCTGGAAAAGTGGAGGTTATTTTCTCCCTCATGACTAATTTTGAGCAAAACTAAATTGTTTCCTTTTCATCCAGTTCTTGAGTTGAGCTTTCATAGGAAACGGATCATTTTTCTCTGAAAGTACAGCTCCCAGGATGCTCTGTAGTTGCAACTGTCTGGACGGAGTCTACGGTTGCACTCCAAGTACGGAAATGTTGAAATTTCCTGCCCAGTTTCTGGCTGGCTACTGTGCCCACCAGCCACTCTAACCAGCCTTCCCGTCTATGTGTCCTCTCTACCTCGTACTATCCCCTTCAGCCAACCTGTGGGCAGTGGGACTGTGACAGGCCGTGGTAGCACATCTGTGATGAGTCTGTACTGGCAGGGTGTGGGAGAGGGTCCCAGAATAGCTGTGGAGGCCCAGAGATTGCAGGTGGGTGGTCCTGGGTGCTAGTACATTTCAGACATCTGTGCCTAACTTTGAGAATTCCTGGATCCTGGCTCCCCCTTTGCATTCTGGAGGGAGAAGGGAAGGGACTTCCCCTCCTGGAACAATGGAGGGAAATTTTCATGTTGGAAGCCTGGTGGAATCTCTCTTCTCTGGGCTGCACGCTGGGTTTGTAATGCAGGAAAGGAGGCTGCTGGTGAGAAATCTGGTTCAACGTCACTATTCTACTCTTGTATTTTGTTTTCATAGAGATCATAGTTCTGACAGCACCATCATTCCCCCTCGGCCATCCCTGCAGAGTTATGTGACTAACCGGAACCGCACAAACAATGGCGACAAGCCTGGACTCCACGAATGGAGCCTGCAGCAGGACTGGCAATTCAGTCTAGTTCCATAGCGTCACTACCTACCCCCGCTGAATTCACCTCCTGCAGTTTGCCACCTGTGCCATTGCTAAAGCTGGTGCACACGAAGCCAAGCAGCTGAGGTTCCCTGTTGGCCAAGTGGTCCCCAGGGGAATGTGCCAGCCTGCTACATAAGGGCTGTCACCTTCTTATGTGAACAGACACTGCCTGCTGCCCAGGAAGCCTCTTCGATGACTCCTTATACTTCCAGGCGAAGAGCTGTGGTGCCAGCTGCTCTCTGCCTAGCAGGAATTGGGTAGGTTGGCAGGTTTCACTATCTTTTATCTGCAAAGTGCAGGGGAAAGGCGGCCAGCTGTTTCCATATACAGATGTTCTTTGCAGTAGCACGCAGCTCTCACGTGGGCTGTTGTGACCAGGGACACGGCTGAGGGGCCAGCAACACTAAGTAGGGTGAAGAAACTGAGCTCGGAGGGCTGGAACCAGGATACTCTGGCTCAAGATTTCTCGGTAGGGTTGGACTATTCTAGTGGTTTGTGCACTCTGGGCCAGTCCTGCCGGAGGCTGAGTGAGTGAAGACCCCCCCGGAGAATATCGGTGACTAGTTCCCAAATCAGCTCAGGCTGCTGGAAAATTAGTCAGTAGATTTCTTTTGTAAAGTTTCAGTCTTTGGCTGGATGGGGCGGGCAGGAATTCAGAGCTCTGATGCCTTGTGGTAAGACGTTTGATAGGACACATTGCAGCCCTGTCGATACCCCTCATAGTTACAGAGCTACCTACGTCTCTGCCCCCTCTGCGCGAGGAATGCCACATGCCGGGCCTCATACCCTGTCCTCTCATGGACGACAGTCCTGCAATGCTCCTGACCTCAGAGTGGGCCAGGGAAGTGCTGCACCTGGGGCTTTTCCCTTTGGGAGCCTGTGAGTAGTGGGGAGGCAACCTTCTTGGAGCAACATACTGTTTAATCTGAACCCCAGGAATCATGTATGCCCTGGGAGCATAAAGGCTTTCAAATAAGGGCCTGTACAAATCTCTGAACCTAAGATTCCCCCCCAACTCTGATTTGGATCCAGGCAGGCCAAGGGCCTTCAGACTTCCCCATTGGTGTCTGCGCCTGTCACTCTGAAGAGTTTCTTAGCAACAGCTGCCCCACCTCTGCACGGACTCCCCACGCTGGCAAAACAAGCTGTGTAACGTGACCAGTTCCCGGAAACAGGCTCTTCTCAGCTTGCAGCTCTGGTGTGGACTCAACCCACCTGAAGTGCTCACTGAGTGGCGGCTTTTCTTGAGGTGCTGCTTCCCATCCTGCTTGTTTCCCAACAGCCTGCACTTAGACTCAGAGAAGCCAGACCAGCTTATCCTTCTACAGCTATGACAGAAACAGCCCAACAGTTAATGCAATAGAGTCACACAGCAAATATCACAAGAGCTGGGTGTAGCACACACGTTCGTTATGGCAGCCCTACCGCCATGCGTATCACAATGCTAGTCCTGGGGGGTATGGATTTTAAGAAGGAAATAGAGAGAGAGAGAGAGGGCAACAGGCTAGTTTCACGTGGAAAATGAATTTCTATTTCCATGAAATTCATTCCATGAATTTAGCTTTGAAATTCACTTCTTGCAAATCCTCATTGTGCCTGACTCACACATGTTGGGGTTACGAAGTGCTAGAGGTGAAAGCTCAGGGAATGAATATTTCATATATGGACCCCAAAACCTGTTACCACTCTGGATACAGGCTGCAGACTGACAGAAAGTGAGCCAGTAACCCAGGGACTAGATTGTGAGGAGGGCTTTGATAGCAGCCTTCAACTTCCTGAAGGGGGCTCAAAAGAGGATGGAGTGAGGCTGTTCTCTTTGGTGATCGATGGCAGAACAAGGACCAATGGTCTCACGTTACAGAGGGGGAGGTGTAGGCTGGATATTAGGAAAAACTAGTTCACAAGGAGGGTGGTGAAGCACTGGAATGCGTTGCCTAGAGAGGTGGTGGACTCTCCATCCCTAGAGGTTTCTAAGTCTCAGCTTGACAAAATCCTGGCTGGGATGATTTAGTTGGGGTTGGTCCTGCTTTGGGCAGGGGCTGGACTCGATGACCTCCTGATGTCTCTTCCAGCCTTGGGATTCTATGATTGCTTTCCAATGAGTGACTGAACTGGGACTGAGATGCTATGATATTTTCATTTTCTGAAGAAATGCAGATGTCTGACACTATATGTTAAGTCCCACTGTAGCATAAAGAAGAGCAGACTGGGAAAGAATGGGTTAAATTGTGTACCAAGGCATGGAAGTGTAACTGTTGAGTCAAACATTTTTATTGTAACACACGGTGTTTTTTTGTGCGGGTACTTGCTCCTATTGAGCAGCGGCACCTTGGCAGCCCCAGCCCTGGGAGTGGATGGGAAGTGGGGAGGGGAGCTGGCTGAATATCAGCTCCTCTTTTTTGTTTGTTTTTCATTTTAAAAAGCAAGCAGCACTGGTAAGATGAGTATTACAAACCAAACTCTCACGGCGTTCATGTATGTCGAAAGCCAGCAGTAGTGGTTTATAATTGCTGTAGGAAGGAGAGGTGGTAACTGCTGCTCAAAGACTTTTGCTTTAGCAACATTTCAGACATACTCCCCAGGCAGTGTGCAATGGGTTTAAATAATGGAGATACACATCTTCTGGAACTGGAAGGGACCTTGGGAGGTCATCTAGCTCAGTCCCCTGCCCTCTTGGCAGGGCCAAACTCCACCCTGGACAACTGTTTGCCCCAATCCCTAAATGGCCTCCTCAAGGACTGAGCTCACAGTCTTGGGCTTAGCCAGTCAATGCTCAAACCACTGAGCTCCCCCTCCCCTACGCTACTAACTCTTTGCTCAGTGAATAGTTGGATGATACTGTCTGCTGGTAACTGTTCAGAAGCTGTTTCTCATGCTTACATTCAGTGTTGTGCGCGCCATCGCTGGGCGAGACATTCCAGCAAGTCATGGGAGAACAGACCGGCTGGTCAACGTTTCAGTAAAGAGTCGAGCTGGGGAGCAGCAAAGGGGAATGCAATAGCAGTTGCATTTACTATTAGCCGGTCACCTCTTACATGAGTATGCCTGGTGGAACTTGCGTGCTCAAGTGGGTAGAAGTGCTAACCTCGTGTTTCTACTATTCACACATTAGTGATGGCAACACCCCTCCACCCCACGCCCAGTAACCACCAGTGCCATATTGAAACTTTATGGGGAGCGGATGCAGGTCCTGAGAAGTTTGTGAGATAATTCAACTCTCAGGAGTCAGACAGCACTGGACAGGCAAAGCACTTCAGCTTCTCTTGCAGGGATTCCCAGAGGTCACCGTGTATCATTGGGAGCATTTGTTAAAGGAAAGATGACAGCCCATTTCTGATAGAATCTATACACGCAAATCTTCAGTGATGTAGTTAAGTCAATGCTACTGAATGAGTAACCTGGGCCTAAGAATTTATCCCTTGTCATGCAAAGAGGCAGTGGCATGGTTTGATCCGGGAATGGTAGCTGTAGGAAGGTCACAACTAGAAAATCACACAGTGCTGATGTAGGCTGCAGAACTCCCAGCCACAAGATGTCCGTGGGGCCAAGAGATTCACAACATTCAAAGAAGGTCTGGGTGTTTATATGGGTAACCCAAAATCTAAGTACAGCAGAAAGGATTTGTTAAATGAAAGTTTTGGAAGGGCTCTAAATCTTCCCAGTTAACAGCCAAAATATGTCTAATTAGTGTGTGTCAAGGGGAAACTTTCCCTGGGAATGGGTAAACCCACAGCATCCTACTGAAGGGCTTCTTCCACTTTTCTCTGCAGTATCTGGAAGTGGCCACTGAATACTTGGCTAGATGGACAATTCTGACACAGTACTGCAGTGCCTATCTTGCTATTGGTAGTGTAAATCCAAAGCTGTATTTACTTATCTTTCTTGAGCTCCCAGGGGTCTCTCCATTTGCACTGAGAGCAGAAAGATGTCACATTAAATATAATTAACCAGCCAGCCTTCCTGAGCTAAAGTACTGTTTAATTCAAACACCAGGAATCATGTATAACATAGGAAAATAAGAGGGTGCTCAAGTAACAGTCTGTACACATATTTACACAGTTTATAAATATAATTGATGTCTCATTAAATATAATTGATTTTCCTGTTCTCTTTTCTCTCAGGAAGGAAAGTTCAAAACCACTTGGATCTTCCCAGTACGTTATGACAGTTGTCAATGACACCAAATTTCAATTTGCAGTTTTCCTTCTCACAGGAATACCTGGGCTGGAAGATATGCATTTCTGGGCAGCTGTACCTTTCTGCATAATCTATTTCATTTCAATAGTAGGAAATGCGGTAATTCTATTAATTATAAAAACAGATTCAAGCCTCCATGAACCCATGTACATTTTCCTTTCCATGTTGGCCATTACAGACCTTGGCATATCGATAGTCACCATGCCCACAATACTGGGCATTTTCCTATTTAACTTTAGGGAGATCAACATCCATGCCTGTTTTGTCCAGTTGTTCTTCATCCACTCACTTCAATTCATTGAATCCTCTGTGCTCTTGTTGATGGCCTTTGACCGCTTTTTTGCAATCTGTAACCCACTGAGATATTCTTCCATTTTAACCCTACCGAGAGTAGCCAAGATGGGGCTGGTGTTTGCACTAAGAGGGGTGGCCGTAGTACTCCCAGTCCCTTTTCTCCTGAACCGGTTCCGATACTGTCGAGCCAATGTCCTCTCCCATTCCTACTGCCTGCACCAGGACATCATAAAGCTGGCTTGTTCAGATGTCACATTCAACAGCATATATGGCCTGTTTGTTACACTCTTAACAGTGGGGTTGGACGTGTCGCTGATCTTCCTCTCTTATATGATGATCCTCAAAACAGTGCTGAGCATTGCGTCCCACGCAGAGAGCCTCAGGGCCCTCAACACCTGTGTTTCCCATCTCTGTGCCGTCCTGCTCTTCTACACACCAGAAATTGGCCTGTCTGTGATACATAGGTTTGGGAATAGCTCTTCTCACTTGCTTCAGATTCTCCTTGGCTATATCTACCTGCTTGTCCCGCCCCTGCTGAACCCAATTGTGTACAGCGTGAAAAGCAAACACCTGCGTGCAAGGATCATCCGGGCATTCCTCAAGTGAAGAGTTAGTTCATTACCTGGCTCCAGCACTGGTGACAAGGGAGATGAATACAAGAGCTACCTATTCCATCTTGGACCCTTATATCTGAGAAGACATCAGCTACTGATCTCCACTGCGTAGAGAGCAGATGTTAAAAATAATAGGGAGATTCACATCTCATAGAGCTGGAAGGGACCTCAGGAAGTCATTGAGTCCAGCCCCCTGCCCTCTTGGCAGGACCAAGCACCATTCCTCCTGAATGGTCCCATGACAGATTGAACTCATAATCTTGGGTTTAGGAGGCTAATGCTCAAGCCACTGAGCTATCCCTCGCCTGCCAGAAAACAGCCCCTAGAGAATGCAGGTATCAATCCCACTGCCTCTTGCATGCTAAGAACACACTATACCCTTTGAGCTAGTCCTCCTTCAAAGGGGAGCTCCTCTGGGATTTGAGCCCAGGTGTACTCACACTCTAACCAAGGATCACACCCCTAGATCAAACAGCTTAGAGCAATAGGGAAGGGTCTGAGAATGTTGAGGACAGTGGGGGAAGGAGCCCAAGGCAGGCAGTGATGGCGTTGGTGGACAGCCTGGGGGTCAGTGGGATGTTGGCTCATTAAGAGCTGTATCAGTTTCTTCAACCTCTGAATCCCACTGATACATTCAATAAAGGGAATGGATGTAGACGTTGTTTCCCATTTCACCCAGCCTGTTGCTATCCTGTCTCTCGTTAAACATCCATGGGCCATGAAAAAGATTCCAGAGCTGTTCCCTGATCCCAGCCCTGGCCCTTCCTGAGTGCTCTGGGCACTGTGTGATCCAGGAACATTGCAGCAGCTGTGGACAGGGGCCATTGAAGGGGCATGGACACCCCACCTTCCTTTGCGCCTTCAGCCATGGGATTGAGACTGAATCTTTTCAGAGAAAAGATGATTATAGGAGTCCCAGGAGATGCCATTCGGGTGTGGCCAGCCTGAACCAGTGCTGAGCCCGGCAAGCAGAGTTGTGGGGAGGTCCTCTCTCAAGGAAGAGGAAGAAGCCAAAGGTTAGTGGAGCTTGTGTTTTGGCGAAGACTGAATTAATGCAGTCCCACAAAGGGGCTCTTGTTTTAAGAATTTCAGTCTGAGATTATGACTGCACCGACACTATGAGATAAATTTGAAATGCCGGCAGTTAGCTCTATATTGCCACATGACTGTCTTCACTGTAAATGTTATTAGCTCGATTTAGGGAGAACTGATATTGGTATTACAACGTTGTCGGTACCGGGGAGGTTTAGCATCAAGTTTGAATTCAAAAGTCCAATTAAAGGCCAGTGTGGAAGTACCATGTCTTAAAATCAAATTTATTAGCTGGCAGAGGTGTCCCGTATGTAACCCACAATGCTCCTCAGTGCTCTGCTCTGGCTGCTGCTCTCCAGGTGTGCAGGAATTAGGTAACAGGAACACTGAATTTCTGATCAGGACCAGGAAGCCTGTGGCTGTGGGCTTATGTTGGCGAGAGAGCCTGAGAAACGTCTTTCTTTCTTTGCCATTCGCGCTGTGAGCGCATCTACCCATTACAAATAGCCCCTGCAGGGAGTCTGTGGTTCTGTCTCAACACTTGTTATTTTTTTCCACACTGCCTGGTGCCAGCCACTGCCCCACTGCACCACGGGGCAGCAAGGCTGTTGTGGGGGTTGTGCTTGCCTAAGAGGCCGAGAAACTTCTTCTCAGCACTTTACATTTGTGTGCGAACCTCCTTCCCTCCCCCACAGGTGCCACGCAGTCAGGCTGTATCCCACGCCCAACCACATCACGTGGGTAGCCCCCGGCCCAATAAGAGGATGTACCTGCCGTTCAGTCCTGACCAGCTGCTGCCAGAGGGAAGTCTCCCCCTGTGGCTAAGATAGTTGGGGGAGTACTTCAAGTACTTCAACATTTCAACTGGCTCTGCAGCCGCAGACCACAGCACCCCCTGCCAAAAATATTTTGGGGGGCTTGCTGTCCATTGCAGACACCCGCCGCTTTGATATTTTTGTTATAACATCATTTTCCTGACATTTCTGCATGCTTCAAAAACCCCAAAAACAGAGTGGAGGGCCAGTTGAGATTCCTGCATCCATCAGAAGTTCCCTCTATGAGATTTCACTGCCATCTCCTGTGTTGTGAAGAGGGAAAACAAAGATCTCTTTTGCTAGACTCGTCTATCCTCTTTCCTCTGACCGTGACAATACAGTCTGTCCCTGTGTTATTTTTGGGGATCAGATGCAATCACGGGAGGAGGGACGCTCAGTGAATGACCAGTTGAGAACAAAGTTGTGAACAGAAGCCTTATAGAGCACCAGAAAGCAAAATATCCTCCCCTCAGCAACTCTCTTTTTTCAAAAACTTTCCAATCATCTCTTTCTTCAGGCTTCTCAGGATCCCTGTGTTATTTTCA
Source organism: Carettochelys insculpta (assembly GCF_033958435.1). Taxonomy (NCBI): domain Eukaryota; kingdom Metazoa; phylum Chordata; order Testudines; family Carettochelyidae; genus Carettochelys; species Carettochelys insculpta. Next base: position 10,610,932 of record NC_134137.1, on the reverse strand, counting down.
GGGATTGGATGCAATCACCGGAGAGGGGACACTCAGTGGATGGCCAGTTGAGAATTCAGTTACTGATGAAAGAGACTTCTGTTAACTTTTTGCCATCTCTGGGGATGCCCTATTTTTCCTTCCTTCCCATGGGAAACATGGTTGTTTGCTTAACACAGGCAGAGAATGAGGAAAATGCTACGTGGGAAGATGATGTCAAAGATCAGTGAGCATACCCAGAATGCTATGGGGATGAGGAAACTGTGGGATAGGTTCCCACAAGGCACCACTGCAAAGGTCAATGTTTGCCAGTTGAGTGTGGCAGCAATATGTCGACTTTGTGAAGAGCACGTGGCAAGGTGATGATAGTCAAAATCGAATTTGTAAATTCCAGAGTTACAAAATTGATATTAATAAATTCGATTTCATCTCATAGTGTAGATGCAGCCTAAGTCATTAATCAGAGGGGGAGCCGTGTTAGTCTGGATCTGCAAAAACAACGAGAGGTCCTGTGGCACCTTACAGACTAACAGAAATGTATGAGCATGAGCTTTCATGGGCAAAGACCCGCTTCATCAGATGCAGGTCCTGCAGATCCTGCATCTGATGAAGTGGGTCTTTGCCCATGAAAGCTTATGCTCATATATGTCTGTTAGTCTATAAGGTGCCACAGGACCCCTTGTTCCAAAGTCATTATGTCATTGCATGGACCATAGAGGGAAAGGTAGAGTGTGTAGTCTATAAGACTAACCTGCTTGCTTATAGATAGATAGATAGATAGTCTCTTAGGCTGTGTCTCCACGTGCCTCTTCTTCCAGAAGTGACACGCTAATGAGCTAACCAGAAGATGCTAATGAGGCTTCTAAGCCTCATTAGCATTTCGGCATGTGGTTCGGAGCCTGGAAGAAGCTCTTTCAGACTCCAAAGTACACATGGAGACACAGCCTGCGGGGATCTTCCGGAAGGAAACCCTCCTTCTGGAAGCCCCTTCTTCCCAAAAATTGCTCAGAAGAAGCAGCACGTGGAGATACAGCCTTAGTTTACTCTTGCATCTGGTCCAAGAGGTGACTATCGCCGGACTCCTTCGTTATAGAGACCATAATGTAATTAAATTTAACATCCCTTGACAAAAAATCCCATAGCAGCCCAACACTGTGGCATTTAATTTCAGCAAGAACAAAGCTGGGCGTCATGAAAACATGTGTATTCAGCAGCATGCTGTACAGATGTGAGACATGGGTGGTAATGAAAGATTCGAAAGATGAATATTGGTGTTCAAAAGGAGATGTCATAGAAAGATTCTGAGAATAGGATGGATGCAGAAGGTCACCAATGAGGAATTATACAGAAAGATACAACCGAAAGAGAACCTACTGCAGAAGGTTATAAAACAGAAGCTACAACTATTTGGACATATTTGCAGAATGAGTGATGAAAGAAAAATCAAGACCGTGGTCTTGGGCATAATGGACGTTTCGAATAGTAGAGGCAGACCCCACAGAGACTTGGGTAGATGATATAGTAGATTGGTGCAGAGCTAGTCTACAGAAACTAAGCCACTGCACACTGGACAGGGAAAGATGGAAAGAAATAGTGAGGGAGGCATCAGATACCAACAAGCGCTGAGCCCACAGTTATTGATGATAATGATGAAGGGGAACCACACAAAATTAGGAGGTTAGTGTCATATCTGGAGGGTTTATGAAAACTGGCTTATGAATACGAATAAGCATATACGTAACTCAAAGACACTTTAGGCAAAATGCATTGTGTAACATATTGGTAAAGTTACAATCTGCTGAAGGTACATGGCCTGGCTCTGTTTACAATGCAAAATGTGCTAATGAGGGCCATGAGCAATATTTCAGAAAGATAATGGCCCAGAGCTCAGGAGAATGATCTATAACTGGAGTTTCTTTTACCGTAAGTAAGCCCAAACTGTGGTTAGTCCTAGAAAGACATGGGGCCAAGTCTGTGCCGGAACCCCTTTTCGAACTGGTACTTTTCCATGCAACGTGAGAAATGTTTAAACCAAAGATGAAGGCTGTGTCTATGTTGCCACCTTCCTTCGAAAGAAGGATGATTATGAGGCTGTTTGGACTTTACTGAAGTGCTGCCGTGCATAGGCAGTGCCTCATTAAGCAAATTCTGCCCCCTCCCCCTGCGGCATCTCCGAAGTTTTAAACTTCAAAGTACCAGCACACATCTCTTTTGAGGAGTAAGAGGACTTTGAAGATGCCCCGGCACTTTGAAGTACTGGTGGGTGCACCGCGGCTAGACGCGTGCTGCTACTTCAAAGTTTAAAATTTTGGAGTTGCTGTGGGGTGTGGGGTGGGGAATTTGCTTAACGAACTGCTGCCTATGCACAGCAGCACTTCATTAGTAAACTCCGAACAGCCTCATTACCATCCTTCCTTCGAAGGAAGGTGGTAGTGTAGACACAGCCGAAGAATTCCCTGCTTGGGCAAGAAGGGTATAAAGGTGGGCAGCTAAACAATAGCAGGGGTGGCCAGATTCAACAAGACTCCCTCTTACCACTCAAGAGGCCTGCTGGAAACATCTAAAACTGAACATGGGAAGTGATTGGGCCCAAGCCAGGAGGCTGCATAAGTTGCGAAAGAGATGATTAGAACTACTCTTAGAGTCAGCTTAGTAACTTACTTTGATCTATTTGTTTTCACTTGGAATCACTGAAATCCTACTCTTTATACTTAATAAATGACATTTATGATCAAGAGCCATGCAAATGATTGTTACTGGGGATGGGGGAGGGGGAAATCTCTGGGAATATTTCTTCTTCACTGATAAAGGGCTTTCTCTGGGTAAAACTTATATACAGCAAAAGACAGATTTATTTGAGTGCTTGGTTCTCTTTGGGGCTGTGTTCCTGTAGCCAGTGGCCTTCCTTACAGCTGTGTCCTCCCAGAGCTGAGCTGATTCAGTACCTCTGTTGCTCTTCTGGGGAGCTGTTACCCCAACTCTGTGCCTTGGCTGAGGAAGACCAAAGCTTCTGGCCAGGCAGGACAGGGTGGTGGGGTGCCCCGGGTGTTAGGGAGATGGTCTCAGTAGTATGACTAGCACACTGGCTGACAGTCTTAAGGGAACCCCTGGAGTTGAACCCATCACTGAAAAGCAGAAAGTAAAAGGTGAAGTCCCAACAAACTGCATGGAAAGTTTTTAAAAAAACTGTCACAGAGGCCCAGCTTAAAGGTATGCCACAAATTAAAAAAAAAAACACATAGTAAGAGGAGCAAAAAATGCCACTGTGTCTGAATAACAAAGCAAAAAAGAAGTGAGAGGCAAAAATCTTTAAACCCCTCAATTTAAATCCTAGGGAGGAAACTAAAAAGGAGCACAAACTCTGGGAAATGAAAACGGAAAGCAGTCAAGTAGCACTTTAAAGACTAGCAAAATAGTTTATTAGGTGAGCTTTCGTGGGACAGACCCACTTCTTCAGACCATAGCCAGACCAGAACAGACTCGATATTTAAGGCACAGAGAACCAAAAACAGTAAGCAAGGAGGACAATCAGAAAAAGATAATCAAGGTGAGCAAATCAGGGCAAATCACTTTAACAGCCATGTTAAAAAGGCAGTGAGAGAGAAAAGGGCAGCTTTTAAAAAGTGGAAGTCAAATCCTAGTGAGGAAAATAGAAAGGAACATAAACACTCCCAAATTAAGTGTCATAATGTAGTAAGAAAAGCCAAAAACGATTTTGAGGAACAGCTAGCCAAAAATTCAAAAAACAATAGTAAAATGTTTTTTAAATACATTAGAAGCAGGAAGCCCGCTAAAAAAGCAGTGGGGCCCTTGGACGATAAAGAGATAAAAGGAGCGATCAAGGAAGACAGTGCCATTGCGGAGCGATTAAATGATTTCTTTGCTTCAGTCTTCACGGCTGAGGATGTTACAGAGGTTCCTAAATCTGAGCCAGCCTTTTTAGGTGACAAATCTGAGGAACTCTCTCAGATTGAAGTGACATTAGAGGAGGTTTTGGAGTTAATTGATAAGCTGAATAGTAACAAGTCTCCAGGACCAGACGGTATTCACCCAAGGGTTCTGAAAGAACTCAAATGTGAAATTGCGGAGTTATTAACAGTGGTTTGTAACCTATCCTTTAAATCCACTTTGGTACCAAATGACTGGAAGACGGCCAATATAACGCCAATATTTAAAAAAGGCTCTAGAGGAGACCCTGGTAATTATAGACCAATAAGTTTAACATCAGTACCAGGCAAATTAGTAGAAACACTAGTAAAGAATAAAATTGCAAGGCACGTAGAAGAGCACGAATTGTTGGGCAAAAGTCAGCATGGTTTCTGCAGAGGGAAGTCGTGTCTAACTAATCTATTAGAATTCTTTGAAGGGGTTAATAAACATGCGGACAAGGGGCACCCAGTGGACATAATATACCTAGATTTCCAGAAAGCCTTTGACACGGTCCCACACCAAAGGCTTTTATGTAAATTAGGCGGTCATGGGATAGGAGGAAAGATCCTTTCATGGATCGGGAATTGGTTAAAAGACAGAAAACAAAGGGTGGGAATAAATGGTAAATTTTCACAATGGAGGAGGGTAACTAGTGGTGTTCCCCAGGGGTCAGTCCTGGGACCGATCCTGTTCAACTTGTTCATCAATGATCTAGAAAATGAGGTAAGCAGTGAGGTGGCAAAGTTTGCAGATGACACCAAGTTGTTCAGGACAGTCAAAACCAAAACAGATTGTGAAGAACTACAAAAAGATCTCAGCAAACTGAGTGATTGGGCAGCAAAATGGCAAATGAAATTTAATGTGGGTAACTGTAAGGTAATGCACTTTGGAAAAAATAACCCCAATTACACGTACTACATGATGGGGTCAAATTTAGCTACGACAGATCAGGAAAGGGATCTTGGAGTTATAGTGGATAGTTCTCTGAAGACATCCACGCAGTGTGCAGCGGCAGTTAGTAAAGCAAATAGGATGTTAGGAATTATTAAAAAAGGGATCTATAATAAGACAAAAGATATCATACTTCCCCTATATAAAACTATGGTACGCCCACATCTTGAGTACTGCGTGCAGATGTGGTCTCCTCACCTCAAAAAAGATATATTGGCATTAGAAAAGGTTCAGAAAAGGGCGACTAAGATGATTAGGGGCTTGGAACGGGTCCCATATGGGGAGAGGCTAGAGAGACTGGGACTTTTCAGTTTGGAAAAGAGGCGATTGAGGGGCGATATGATAGAGGTATATAAAATCATGAATGGTGTGGAGAAAGTGAATATAGAAAAATTATTTACCTTTTCCCATAATACAAGAACTAGGGGACACCAAATGAAATTGATGGGTAGTAGGTTCAAAACTAATAAAAGGAAATTTTTCTTCACACAGCGCACAGTCAACCTGTGGAACTCCTTGCCCGAGGAGGCTGTGAAGGCCAGGACTCTATTAGGGTTTAAAAAAGAGCTTGATAAATTTTTGCAGGTTAGGTCCATAAATGGCTATTAGCCAGGGGTAATGTATGGTGCCCTAGCCTTCAGAACAAGGGCAGGAGATGGATGGCAGGAGATAAATCACTTGATCATTGTCTTCTGTTCTCCTTCTCTGGGGCACCTGGCATTGGCCACCGTCGGCAGATGGGATGCTGGGCTGGATGGACCTTTGGTCTGACCCAGTATGGCCATTCTTATGTTCTTATGTTCTTATGAAAGAGCAGGCCCCATGTCGGAGCAGCCTGTGGTGCGTCCACACATGCTGCTCACTCTTTTGATCAATGGTAGGTGCTGCAGGAATTGAACCTGCTCTTCGGAAGAGGCCGCCCTTTGCAGGTTTTGTTTGGAAAAGGGCGTGTGTAGATGCTCCAGATCCCGCTTTTTTTAAAAGAGTGGGATCTGCCATGGGGGCAGTCAGCTGTTAGGCAGAGATGTGATACCCAGCCCCTGTGGGGCTCTATATTCTATGCATCCAGCAGCTTTTAAAGCCTCATGGACCCGGAAACCCCAATGCAGGAAGCTGGAAGTGTGCAGGCAGCAGCCTTCCCATGTACTGCCCCTGCATGCCTTGGTGATGCCCTGAGCAGCTGCCAGACAGCCATGGCCAGCACTCGGGCAGGTCAGGAGCCCCAGGCCCCACCCCTCCCCAAGCCTATCCAGGGCTCCCAAGGATCCAGCTGAGGGGGAAAAGAACACCCCCCTCCCCCTGGATGGCGCACAAGCTCTGGGACCTGCTGGGGCTCTGGCAGGAGAAGGAGGTGCTCTGGGTCCTGGCCACAAAGTGGCAGAATGCAGCTGCCTTTGGCCGGCTGGATGAGGGCCTGAGTACCTGGGGTCACCCTGTCTGCACCCCTAACCAAGTCAGAAGTAAGGTCACGGAGCTGTGGAAGGGTTACCCACAGGTTCAGGACTTGACCAGCCATTTGGGGGCCATCACCACTTCATGTCCCTACTCTCAGGAGCTCAGGACCATCCTGGGACCCTGGGACACCTGCTCCCCACCGGCCCTCCTGGACTCCTCAGCCAAGGACCCCAGCCAGGACTGGAGCATGAGCCCTCACCAACGAGGCCGGACTCAGACCCGGGTGGAGCTGGGACTGATCCAGTGAGCAGGGGGACCTGGTCATTGACCTCCCCTCTCACACCTCCAGCTGGTCATTGGCCAGACGGCCATCTCCTGACCTGTGCAGTGGACCCTCCCATACGTACCCAACAGAGCACATGCCCCAGATCATGGTGCAGGGGCACCATACATGACCAGGGGCCCCCGACAGCCCTGGCAGACCGTGGCCTATCAGGGTCCAGCTGGATCATGGCCCTGGGAAGGCAGCACGGCCACCGGTGCCCGTCAGCACCCGCTCCCATGGGGAGCACTGCCCCCTTTCCTCAGGAGGAGGGGTAGAGGGTGGACTGCACAAAGGGGATGCCCACAGGGCCCCCATACCCACGGAGGGGGGACAGGGGAAGGGGACCCAGTGCCCATGGGGGAATGGGTCGGCATGGGCCATGGGCAGGGGTCGGTACTCATGGCCTGTTCCTCTCTTCCCCTATTTCTGCAGCTGCACCATCCAAGGGGTGTGAGAGTCTTGCCTCATCAGTCATCCTGGACATCCCCCCAGAGGCGAGGGACAGTGACCAGCCTGAGCCGCCCCCAGGGCCAGGACGGGCCCAGTCACAGCAGAGCCAGGTGGAGCTGGCGGAGCACCGGCTCCACTTTGAGGAGGGGGAGGCCGCCTGGCATTGGGCGGCTTGGGGGAAGTTCCTCTCCACATTTAGGGATGTGGTGGTCCCATACTGGGACCCGCTGGCTCAGCTGACCCTTCCCAATGCCCCCCTGCTGCCCCTCTGGTGCCCCTCTGGCTGCCCTCCTGCTGCCCCTCCCACCGTAGCCCCACCCGCCAGCCCTCTAGGAAAGGACCCCGCTTGCCCAGACTGCTGGCCTGAGGCTGATCTCTGGCCCTACCTCCCCATACTCCCTGCCCCCTCCCAGCCCTGCTGGGGACCCTGGACAAGGGGGGGTCATGGGACCCAAGGCTGGCTTGGGTCATGCCCCTCCACCCCTGCCCCGCAGTGATGGCCCAGCATGTGGGCCCCCTGGTGGGGAAGCTCCAGAGCCAGTGGAGCGCCTGGGGGGTGGGCCCAGAGGACCCCATGGTCTGCGGCTTCCCCTCCTGCACCGGGGTGGCTTGCCAGAAGCTGCAGGGTGGCCACCAGTGCTGCGGCCAGCAGGGCGCCCTCTCCACTGGTGGCAGCCAGCAGGGTTTCCAGCTGCTGCTGGTCCACGGCCTTCCTGCAGGCTTTGCATCTGTGGGGCTTGTGGCAGCTCTGCAGGCCTCGTGCTGTGCAGGCCGAGGGTGTTGGGGAGGGCCCTTTAACAGAGAGGCTTGCTGTGGCCCTGGAAGGGCTTGGTCGCCCTTTGACCCCATCCAAGGCGTTAGCTGCCCTGTTCCTTCGAAGGAGAGTGCAGGTAAGTGTGGAAACTCTCTTTCAATGGCCTGGATGGCCCCTTTCGATGTAGCCTGTGGCCCTTTTGATGGCGCTCGTCAACGGCACCAGCCCCGGCCCGCATGTAGATGCTCCTCTTGGAAAGAGAATCTTTTGACCGCTCTTTTTCAAAAGGCACCATTTTGAAAGGGCGCTCTGGTGTAGACGTAGCTAAGGAATGGTGCCTATTTCAAAATAGCTATTTTGAAATAGGTGCTGCTAAGACATGGAATAGATCCTATTTCGAAATAAGCCGTAGGATGGCTGATGGCTGTATTTTGAAATAGAGTCTCTGTGTGGAGTCACTGTATTTTGAAACAAAGAAGTGGTATTTCAATATGCAATTTGTGTGTAGCAGCATTATTTCAAAATAAGCTATGTGTAGACATACCCTGAGATGCTAAAGGAGCACTCAAGGATGATAAGGCCATTGAGGAGAAACTAAATTAGTTCTTTACATCGGCCTTCTCCTTTCCAACCCCAGTTTACTTCTGGCTATTTTCTCCCCATTTATTTTCCCAACACCAAAAGCGAGCTTAGAGTGTTCTCTGTTATATTTACCATATACATACTGCCTGATGCATTTATAGGGTTATCCTAAGAACAGAAGAACAGAAGAACAGCCATGCTGGGTCAGACCAAAGGTCCATCTATTTCATTATCCCGTCTTCTGACACTGGCCAATGACAACTGTCCTAGAGGAATGAACAGAACAGGTAATCATCAAGGCTACCTCTAAATTACAGCATTCTCTCAAAAGGCCATCTTCCAGAAGGTATCTTCCAGAAGATCGCCTTTCAAAAGAGAGCAACTACACCCAAAAAGCAGATGGAGCTTTCAATCTGCTCTTTCTCCACTCTTTTGAAAGAGAGCGTCCACACAGCTACAGGTATTCTTTTGAAACAGCTGGCCAGAAAATGGTGCCAAGGGGGTTGCATGGCTGACAGGCCCTTCCGGAGGCTGCAGCTATGGATTCCCTTAAAGGGCTCCTCCCTGGCACCCTTGCCCTGGACAACCTGAGGGCTTCCATATTGTTGGCAGTACAGCAGACCCCCGTGCATGGAGGTGCATGGAGTGGAGCCACTGTGAAGATCCCCATGGATCCCCAGCAGCTCCCTACTTGGGAGCTCCTCAAGGCCATGGCCAGCCTTCTGGCCATGGTGCTTGCTGCCGTCCTGCAGAGCTTCCTGGGGTCCAGCCATCTAGCTGCCTTCTTGTAAGCCACCTCCATGGGGCAACATCCACCCCCCCTCCCCGAGTCATACAGCGCTTGTGGAGTTGTTCCACCAGTGGCGAGTGGTGGGTCCAGTTATTCATGGAGGACTGGGAAGACGACTGCTGGCTCCAGAACTTCCGCATGATGAAGTGGATATTTCTGGAGCCATGTCACTGGATTGCCCCCACCATCCAGCACTAGAAAATTCATAGGAGGCCCATGCTTCCCCTGGAGAAGAGAGCTGCCATCGCCGTCTGGGAGCTGGCCACCTCAGACAGTCGGTACCCTTCGGAGCAGGCAAGGCGACTGTCGGGTCTGTCCTCATGGAGGTAGGGTATGCTCAGATCACACACCTGACACAGGGAGGGAGGAGAGGTCTCCCAGGCAAGGGTGACCCTTGGGGACAGGGGTGGGGACCTGGGTGGGGAAAGAGGAGGGGCCTGGGAGGGGACAGGGAAGGGGGAGGAGCATGTGCTGGAGCCTGGGGGCCCTGGAACCTCTTGCCACACACGCATGGGCGCTTTTGCCCTCCATCCCATGGAGGTCGTAAGGGTGATAAACGCCATCCTCCCACAGTGGATTTTCTGTGTCGGGGACCTGGACATTGCCAAGGCAGGATTTGCTGAGCTAGGGTTCCCCAACTGCTTTGGTGCACTGGGTGGGACCCACATCGCCATCTGGGGCCCAGACCACAGGGCAAGTGGTTTTATCAACCAGAAGTGGTACTCCAGGTGGTGCTCTGGGGTGCTCCAGGCCCATGTATATGCCAAATGATGATTTATGGATGTCTGTGTGGGCTGGTTAAGCTAAGCCCGTGATGCCTGGCTATTCAGAAACACGTGGCTTGGGCACAGGTTTTGGGTAATAAACATTTTTTTATATCTTAATTCCCCAATATGTTTTGAGTAATGTATCTGGGGAAAGTCTCAACTCTGTCACCTGTGCATTGTGAGACAGTATGAACCTGGGAATATAGTCAAGCAATAGTTGAAAGATGGGAAGTTGGAAAATTGGCTGTTGTCTCCTGTTTGTCCTTGACTGCCTTAGGGAAATCTCTCTGATACTTCATTTGGTTGTGCAGCACCACCTGATGGTGTGTTGAGTGACAAGTCTTGTAGAGGCTATCACCAGCAGAGTAGTGTGAAAAATGCCAGAGCTGGGCAAAGTTGTGAGCAAATAGGTGGCAAATTTGTAAATGAAACAAAATTATGTAACATACTTAAGTGCAAAACACACTGTGAACCGTTACAATGGGAGCTCAGAAAACTTGGTATTTAGGAAACAAAATTCCAGATGCAACACAGTGTTCATAAATGCAAAGTAATACACATGCAGAGACATAATCCCAACTATTTTTAGAAATATATGGAATCTAAATTAGGTGTTAAAAACGAGCTCTTTGTGGATAGTAACTCACAGAGTACCTGAGGACAGCACTCTGATGACATCCACTCAATGTGCAGCAGCAGTGAAAGAAAACTACCATGACATTAGGAACCACAGGCTGCAAATATGATCAGGCAGGACAGGTTAAACCTCTTCTTGTGCAAGCAAGGCCACTCAGTAGGGGAACACCAATTATGGGGTTTGCACACAAAAGTTTTTTCTTATTGTTATGTGCTGTTTTGTACATTCCCTTGCAAGTATTGGCAGCAGCCACTGTAGAAAGACGGGATCCAGGGCTACTTGAACGATTGGCCTGACCCCATATGGCCATTGTGGTCTTCTTAAATAGTTCCATTGGCCCAAGGGCTGCTCCATACAAGCTTGTTCCAGGGATATCCTCTGTTAGAGAGATGGCAAAGCCACACCCTGCCAGACATCCACAGCCTTCCCCATGTGCGAGGATGACGGGGGTGAGTGTGGCCACCTAGGGGTCTGGTGTTGTTGCACAGGATAATAGTGGCTGATGGTTTTGGTGAGAGCTCGATTGGAAAAGGAAGAATTTTTTTACCCTCTGTGAAAAATTTTCACTCAAAATGAATGCTTCCTTTTCATCCGTTTTCAAGAAAGCTGTGATAGAAATGGTTTGTTTTGAATTTGAAAGCTCAGCTGCAAGGAGGCTGCTCTGCTGCAGCTGCCTGGATCTCCAGGAGAAATGGGAGGCTTTTCATTCGCTGCTCCTCCTGGTAACATGAACGAAGGAGGCACTGTTGGAGGGTGTGGCTGCACTCTGGGTACACTCATCCTTTGCTATACAAGCACAATCGGTTCCCAACTTTCTGCTCGTCGGCGAAAACTCATGAGGGACACTAAATTCTCATTGAAATACACGTAAAGGTCTCTGATCGGTTCCAAGTGCTCCCAACTCGGGGAAGGAGTGGCAGGAGGTGGTGCTGCGTTTGAAAGGTGAGTGAACCTTGCGTTGGGGGTTCAGAAAAGGTTAAAGGCTGGGGGCTGTTTGGGGCCATGAATGGGAGCGAGGGTTAAAACCTGGTGTCAGGTTGGGTCTGTGGGGCAGGTGGAGGGTTCAGGCTGCTGAATGTTGGGTATGGGGTCTGGCGGGTGGTGGTCAGGCTGAGGCGGGTTAAGGTCTAATGGGCTGGCGGCGGTGGGGCCGGGGGAGGTCAGGCTGATATGGGTTTAGTCTGTGGGGCTGACGGAAGTGGGGGGCGGGGGGCTAAGGCTGCCCCAAGGCCAGTCTGTGGTGCCTGTGGGGGTGTAATTATGCTGCGGGGCCAGCAGGGAGGTTAAGGCTGCTATGGGGTTGGTCTGTGGGGCTGATGCTCGGGGGCAATCAGGCTGCTGCAGGGCCAGTGGGGGCAGGGGGGGTCAGGCTGCTGCAGGGCCCGTCTGTGGGGCCGGCAAGGGGGTTAAGGCGGCCACAGGTTGGGGCCGTGGGGCCGGTGGCAGGGATCAAACTGCTGTGGGGCCAGCGGGGGGGGTCGTGGGGGGATGGTCAGGCTGCTGCAGGTTAGGGCTAAGGAGCTGACAGTGTTCAGACTGCCACGGGTTGGGGTTGCAGGGCTGGTGGGGGGTCACACGAGGGCAGCTTGGAGCTGCGGGGAGGGGGTTAGTCTCGTATTGGCAGGGGGGAAAGGTAAGTATATGTGTCTCTTGTTTAAGAGAGTGCTCCTAAGGGAAGGACTCGTTTAACGAGGGATGAGTGTATTGAAAGGTGAAAGCTTCCCAATCATTCTGTCTGGGGTATCGGGTCCATCAGCTACTCGAACCAGCCTTCTGCCTCTGCGCAGCCTCCTCCTATCTCTACAACACCCGCATCCGCAGATCCTCTGTGCAGAGATTACTCTGACAGGCCCTGGTAGCACATCTCTGTTGAGCCTGTGGTAGCAAGGAGCTGGGGAGGGTCCTAGAGCAGCTGTGGAGGCCCAGAGACTGCAGGTAGGTGGACCAGGATATCAGCGGCTCACTGAGATCTGCGCTCAAATTGGGAGAACACTGGATCCTGAGTTCCCTTTTTATCCCTCAGGAAGGAGAGACGGGAACTGCCCTCTTGGACCAGTCTGAGGGAAATGTCCGTATATGGAGCCTTGTGATCTGTCCCTTCCCAGGCTGCAACCTGGGTTTGTAATGCAGGGAAAGTCCTTCTGGGGAGAAATCTGACCCTGTATTATTATTAGTAGTAGAAGTCTTAAAACATTGTTACCACTTTGCTGCCCTGAAAGGGGCCATAGGACCAATCAGGACCATACCAATAGTGACCATAAGACCAGATTCCAGGAACAGACCCTGCAGCAGGGCTGGAGCTGCAGTCCAGTTGGGTAGCATCACCATCCGTCCCCTGTGGTTCGGCCTCCTGCCCTTTGCCACTGGCTGTCATTGGGTTAAAGCTGGTGCACATGAAGCCACACAGCTGAGGATCCCTGATGCCAGGTGGTCCCCAAGGGACGTGCCAACATGCTTCATAAAGGCAGTTGCTTCCCAATGCGAACAGACACTGCCTGCTGCTAGCGAAACCTCTCGGATGACTCTTTGTGCCTTTGGACAAAGCCCTCTGCTGTTAGTGGCTCCCCTGCAAGCAGGAATTGGGTATGTTGGCAGGTTTCACTGTCTTTTAAATGAGAACCACAGGGGAAAGGCTGCCAGCTGTTTGCATTTGCTGATGCTCTGTGCAGTGGCAGAGGATGTAGCAGGGATGTTGGGGTGACTCAGTGATAGCACTGGAAGGCAGGCGGCATTAAGTAATTCCTAGGGTCTTTGAGTTACAGGGATACTGGCATCTCTGCCTGTCTCTGGCCTGTGAGTTTCCGAAGTCAGGCCTCATAGTTTGCCCTCTTGTGGGGTGGAATCCCACGATCCTTCCACCCTCAGTCTGGGACTTGGGCTGTAGCACACTGTGGCTGATGGTTCTTAATGGACAGGCCATCGTTAGGTCAAGATGTGGGTATTAAAGTAGAAGTGTGTAACTGATGCTCAAACTGATGCCCAAACTTTTTATTGTAGTACAAATATTACAATCCAAACTTGGGTGACATTCATGTGTATTGAAAGTGCGTAGCAGAGTTTGGTGGAATTTATTTTGGAATGGGAAATTGGTAACTTTCCTGTTTAATGAACCTATTCTAAATTATTCCAACTGAATTTCCAGTGTGTTTGTTCTATGACCTCTTTCTACTATGAGCAGCTCTGTGATACTGTCCCCTGGTAACTAATCCAGAAGCTGTATCTAAACTTTATATTCAGGGACAGGAACACAATCCCTCAACAATACCTGTGCAAGAATTCCCAAATGTCCTGTGAGAATAGAGCCATGGGTCTACGTTTCAGTAAAGAGTAAAGAGGAAGTGCAGGAAAGTGGGGATGCAATAGTGTATACACGTAATTTATGCAAATCACCAGCTATAAGTGCATCACTGAAATAACTCATATGCTCAGCTAATTACTAGAGCAAACACTCACATCATGATACAGTTGGGCATAGTCAGAAGAGGGGTGTAAGAACGTGTGTGAGTGTGAATGTTACAATTGTAAAGTCACACAGTTCTCAAATAGTCTATGGAACTGCCAGCCACAAGATATCAATGGCACCAAGAGGTTTGAGGATTCCAAGAAGACTGGATCATTATGCGGGTAACCAGAAAATGCAAGTAGACTAGTGCACATTTTTAAAAATGTGTTGGAAGGGCTTGTTAGCCGGTGGTCAGGTGAGATGCCTATGCCCTTATTTTCACCCGAGTCTGTAACTGCTAGGACAGGAAAAGTCCCTTCGCAGCGGGCAGCCAGGGTGGCTGACAGGTGCCCCAGAGAGTCTGCTCCGTGGAGGCAGCACGACTCAGCGCTCAGCTCTCAGCACTCTCTTTCCAATGACCAGGCTAATTGCAGTTGAAAAGCAGCTGGGTTCTTTGTTTTGTGTTTGGCTTGCACAGTAACAGGGAGAGTCAGGTACTTATTTATTGACTAAGGAGACTTAACTCATGGTTACAAGATTACAAGATATACACTTTGTTTCAAGCTTACAAGATTTATACTTTGTTACAAAGATTACAAGGTTTACACTTTGTTCTTTAGTTGCCAATAGCTAGCATGTAACAATTCATAGATCTATTATTGAATGTGCACAACGAAAACAAAAGGAAAGCAATACTCTTAACAGGTCTTATTCTCACCCCTGCATTACCAACATGGCGTGGCCAGCATTTTCTCTCAGTCCCTCGGGAAGAAGCAATAATGATAATGAGGAAACAGGCGTCTCCTAGGACCTTGGGAGGCAAAGACCCTCCTGAACGGCAGATAGAGGTAATTGGAGCTCAGTTAGAGGGGCTGCAGGACCCTTACTTTATACGCATTGGGTCACGTACGCTTCTTCCTTATCTAAAAGGTGGCAATTGAATTAACTCATCTCGAGACACTGGCTCTCACAAGGCTGGTTCACACCTGTGGGGTGGAGATAATTTTAGGACATTCTTTCTTTATGGGCCGGAGATTTTTCCTCCGTCTGGGATGTTTGTGTAGGCGAATCAACTGATGGAACTTAACCAAGGGCAGTCTGAGGCCTGGCTGTTTATTAGCCCATTGTCTCTGCTCTGGAGCATCAAAACAGACTGTGCCTGAGATAAGCACATCTGCGCTCTTGGGCATTCCAGGGCTGAGCTGTTTCTTTTAACCCTTTAGTGCTCTGAAGCACCCAGGAGAGACAAGATGCAGTAGAGAAAAAGGAGGGGTTCTGTCTGGCTTCAGGGCTCTAAACCAAACTACGTTTAGCTGGTGTATGTCAGAGTGAAAGTTTCTTGGGGAGCAGATATCTCACAGCTGCCTATTGCAGGGCTCCTCTGCAGAATCAGAATTGGTGTCTGGATACTGGGCTGAAAGGACTACAGGTCATACTGAGTCTGGCAATGTCTTTCAGTGCTGTTAATTCAAGACTATGTTTTGCTAATCTTCCTTGAAATTCTACAGTCTCTAGAACTGCATTTACAGCAGAAAGATGTCTTATTGAATACCAGTTAACCTCCTGATCTTTCTCCTTTCAGGTAGGGAAGTTCAGAACTCCTCAGACCTGCCTAGGAACATTATGTGTCCTGTCAACGACACCAAATTCAAGTATGCAATGTTCATTCTCACAGGGATATCAGGGCAGGAAGATGTCCATCTCTGGATCTCTATCCCCTTCTGCATAACATACGCTATGTCCATAGCAGGAAATTCAGTCATTCTATTCATTATAAAAACAGACTCAAGCCTCCATGAGCCCATGTACATTTTCCTTTCCATGCTGGCCCTCACAGACCTTGGCTTATTGATAGCCACCATGCCAACAATACTTGGCATATATTTGTTAAACTCTAGGGAGATCAGCATCAATGCTTGTATTGCCCAGGCATATTTCCTTCCTGCACTTCAGTGCTCAGAATCTGCCGTGCTCTTGTTGATGGCCTTTGACCGCTTCATTGCCATCAGTAATCCACTGAGATATGCTTCCATCTTAACCGTATCGAGAATAAGCAGGATGGCATTGGTGTGTGTGCTACGATCACTTCTCGCAATACTTCCATTCCCACTTCTCCTGATGCAGTTACAATACAGCCGAGACAACGTCCTCTCCCACTCCTACTGCCGGAACGAGGACATCATGAAGTTGACTTGTTCGGATACCAGAATTAACAGTGTCTATGGCTTGTCTATTCAAATCTTAACAATGGGTTTAGACTTTCTGCTCATCTTCCTCTCTTATGTGATGATCCTCAAAACTGTGCTGAGCATCGCATCCTATGCAGAGTGCCTGAAGGCCCTGAACACTTGCGTCTCCCACCTCTGTGCTGTACTGGTCTTCTACTCACCAGACATCATCTTGTCCATTCTACACAGATTTGCAACCAGCTCTTCTCCGTTGGTTCAGAATCTTCTGAGCTATGCCTCCCTGCTGGTGCCACCCTTGATGAACCCAATCGTGTACAGCGTGAAAAGCAAAGAACTTCGTGTGAGGATTGTCAGGATGTTCACCAAGTGAAGGGTCTGTTCATCACCCTTCTCCCGCTCTGGTGACATGGGAGAAAATACACACATGCCATGACCACCTATTCCATCCTTGGCCCTTATATCTACTAACACATGACCTAGGGATTTTCATTCTGTTGTGAGATGTACCACTGGCTTTTAAAGCCTTCAGCGATTGGAGAGGGGCTGATGAAGGAGGACAGCAATTTGGGGAAGGAGACCGAGGCTTTCCAGTGACCCACATCCTGTCTTGTACAAGTTAATCATGACAGTTGTAGAGAAAGTAACTAAGGAATTCTGGTTAAACATCCAGCGGCTTCACAGCTGTTATGCTGTGGCAGTCCTGACAGTTCCTGAGCACTCTGGGTCCTCTGTGATCTGTGGGGGCTGCTCTAACTGTGGCTAGGGGTTATTCAAGGAGCACAGATGCTCACCCTTCACCCTGTGCCATCAGCCAAGTGCTTGTGAGTAGGTCACATGAGAGACGTGATTAACACAGGGCCCCAGGAAAAACAGAGGCCGACTCCCACTCGCACTGATGGCTCTGCACAGCTCATACCTGCTGACCCTCCCTTCCCACAATACTGGAGCAGAGCTGTGTGGCTGAGTGGCAGTCTGACACACAGGAGTCTTGCAAAGACATTCAGACCCAGGCTTCCTTCCTGTTGCCCTACCCGCCATTCCCAACATGTGCTGATCCATCTAGCCTGGGATGCTGTCTTCCCAGAATGGCCAGTGCCAGGTGCTTCAGAGTTAGTCAGCAGAATAGGTAATTATCCAGTTAGCCATGCACTGTTGCTCTTGCCCAGTTTTTGGCAAGGGAGGTTAGGCACACCGTGCTTCCCCATCCTGGCTAAGAGCCACTGATGGACTAATCTACCGTAAATTTGTCTTGGTCTTTTTTGAACAGAGTTGCAGTTTTGACCTTCACAACTTCCTGGGGCAAGGAAGTCCACAGGCTGACTGTGTATACACTTCCTTATATATTTTCTCCACAACTGTTATAATTTTGAGACGAGACAAGAAGCAACCTGGTTTAGAGTATAAAGACAACCACACATCCTGTTTTTACTGTGAGAACCCACTCTTTTTGGTCAGTGTGTATCTTTCTTGAGTACCTATTAGTATTCAGAGTAGCAACTTGTTCAAATTTAGCAAGATGTGACTCGCTCAAGATAATGATTAAGAACATAAGAATGGTCATTCTGGGTCAGATCAAAGGTTTTTCTATGCTGGTACCTCTCTTTTGTCAGTGGCCAATGCAAGATGCCCCAGAGGGAGTGAACAGAACAGGCAATCATCAAGTGGTCCCACCTCTGTCACTCATGATTCACAGACTCTTCCAATTTAAGTCCAGTAGGGAATGTCAGAATATCTGTAGTCAGACCTCATGAAGAATTTCACCCTATGCCCTCTGTATTGAGGTCAATGACTTGTGTTTAACTAATTTATAACTGTGTTCATTTAAAGCGTAAGGCATTCAAAGTTGATTTGGAGAGACAGAGGTAGCAAGATGTCCTTTCTCAATGGGGGAAGCAATACTGGAAGGCAGTGACTGTGAAAAAGACTTGTCGGGGGAGGGTCATAGTGGATGATCAGGTGACCATGAGCACTGAGTGTAGCTCTACAGCTAAAATAATGAGTGTAATCTGAGCGACAGAACCAGTGGAATCTCGAGTGGGATCCAGAGAGTTTATTTTATCTCTGTATGTGGCACTGGAGTGACTACTACTGGTTTATTGTATCCAGTTCAGGTGTCTATAGTCAAAAAGAATGCTGATAAATCAGAGGGGGATCAGAGGAGAGCCATAAGATGATTAAAGATTTAGAAAACCTGCCTTAGAGTGATAGGCAGAAAGAGCTCATTCTATTTCACTTAATGAAGTGAAGGTGAAGGGGTGCCTTGATCACAGTCTGTAAGTACCGGCATGTGGAAAAACAAACAAACAAAAAAAAAAAACCAAAAAAACTTTTAACGATGGTCTCGTTTGTGTAGCAGGAAAAGTTATCACAGCATCCAATGGCTCAAAATGGCAGCCATGCTTTTTCAGCCAGGCACTAAGGTGAATTTTTTAACAGTGAGGATAATTAACCGTTTCAACAATTTGTCAAAGGCCATTGTAGATTCTCTAGCCAAGACAACTATCAAATTAAGGCAGGAGATTGTTCTAACAGGTCTGCTCAAGGACTCATTTGGGGGCAAGTCTCTGGCCTGTGATATACAGGTGGGAAGACTAAGGTTATGTCCACAGTCTGCAACTGCTGGAGCGAAAGTTGCATATCTGTGGTTGACTTACTTTGCCTAGCGTGGACATCGCCTAAGCAATCACAGTTGTGCCTTCTGGCATTGGGATCTGCTCTGGTGCAGTGGGCCAAATTCACTGCTTTGCATGATATTCTGCTTAGTCTGGCTCTAAACTAGCACCCCTGTTTTGAAAGGGGGATGCTAATGAGACACTTTGGGATATACTAATGTGGTGTTGCAATGAATATCCAGCACCTCATTAGCATAACCGAGTCCATGGCACTTTGAAAGTGCTGCTTTCGATTGCACACGGCTCGTCTACATGGTGTCCTTTTCGAAAGGACCCTGCAGACATCAAAATATAACCAAATAGGAATAAGAGGATTTTGACGTCTGCAGGGTCCTGTCGAAAAGGATCCTGTGTAGATGAGCCACGCACGACTGAAAGCCTCACTTTCAAAGTGGAGGGACTGACATTATGCTAATGAGTTGCTGCATATTTATCGTATCGTTAGCATACCCCAATGTGTCTCGTTAGCATCCCCCTTTCGAAATGGGGGTGCTAGTGTAGACATAGCCCTTATGTTATTGAGCAGTAATTCATGAACCTATAGCCTTCTATCCTGTAAGCAATTAGATTCACCAATTAGCATGTCTTGAGGCCTAGGCACTATGACATAGATAAACTTAGGTAACTCGAAACTTTTGCAAAAATGAAAGTAGAGTGCTAGGGGGAGTTTCTTCCACAGAGACATGAGCCAGCCACAGGATGCGAACTGACACCAACTTCTGAAAGGTTTTAGATGGAAGACCTGACTGGAAAAATACCGTGGAAATGAAATTATATATATTATAATGGAATGAAATCAAAAATACACTACTCTTTAGAAAAGGAAACCTCATATTGTTAAATGGTTCCTTAAATATTGAGTCATTCTGGTCTGGCTATGGTCCAAAGAAGTGGGTCTGTCCCATGAAAGCTCACCTAATAAATTATTTTGCTAGTCTTGAAAGTGCTACTTGACTGCTTTTTGTTCTCATATTGTTAAGTGGAGGACTTACGTATAGAGGAGAACCCCCCACGGAGTATGAATTAGACACGGGAATGACAGCGTAAAACATTATAGAAGTGGTAGCCTAGGATAGTAGTAGAGAGACACACAATATTTGATGCTCACGAGAGGTCTTGAGAGTATCAAGACATAACTATGAAGTATCTGGTAGAAGACGTGTCCTGGGAGGTGTTATTCCTGAAGCTTTGATTTGCTGAATATGAAAATCTTATTTGTGTGCTTGTGTCATTTGTCTGCCTGAAGTTATGGCTATTGCCTGTGCTTCTGTATTTCATAGAATCATAGAATCATAGGGCTGGAAGGGACCTCAGGAGGTCATCTCATACACCCCCTGCTTCAAGCAGGATCAACCCTAATTAAGTCATTCCAGCCAGGACCTTTCAAGAAAAACCTCTAGGGATGGAGAATCAACCACCTCTCTAGGCAACGCATTCCAGTGCTTCAACATCCTCCTGGTGAAGTAGTTTCTCCTAATATCCAACCTACTCCTCTCCTTCTGTAACTTCAGATCATTACTCCTTGTTCTGACATCTGTCACCACTGAGAAAGTTTCTCTCCATCCTCTCCACACCTCAGGAAGTTGGGGGCTTCTATCAAATCACCCCTCAGTCTTCTTGTCTGTAAACTAAACAAGACCAAATCCCTCAGTCTCTCCTCGCAGGTCATGTGATCCAGCCCCTTAATCATTTTTGTTGCCCTATGCTGAACCTGCTCCAGCACATCCACATCCTTTTTATAACGGGGAGACCCAAATTTGGACACAATATACCAGATGTGGCCTCACCAGTGCTGAATAGAGGGGAACAATCACTTCTCTAGATCTGCTCACAATGGTCCTCCTAATGCACCCTAATATGCCATTAGCCTCCTTGGCTACAAGGGCACACTGTTTACTCATATTCAGCCTTTCATCCACCATAACCCCTAGGTCCCTTTCTGCTGTACTGCTGCTTAGCCAATCGGTCCCCAGATTATAATAATGCTTGGGATTCTTCTGTCCCAAGTGCAGGACTCTACACTTCTCTGTGTTGAACTGCATCAGATTTCTCTTGGCCCAATCCTCCAATTTATGTAGATCACTTAGGAGCCTATCTCAACCCTCCAATATATCTGCCCCTTCCTCTAGCTTAGTGTTGCCTGCAAACTTGCCGAGAGTGCAATCCAGTCCCTCATCCAGGTCATTAATAGAGATGTTGAACAACACCGGCCCCAGAACCAAGGCTTAGGGCGCACCACTTGAAAGTAACCGCCATCCAGATAGCGAGCCGTTGACCAAAACCTGTTGGGCCCAGCTGTCAAGCCAGCTTTCTATTCATCTTATAGTCCCTGGATTCAATCCATACTTCCTCAATTTATGGGCAAGAATGTTGTGGGAGACCGTATCAAAAGCTTTGCTGAAATCAAGGTATATCACATCCACCAACTTCCCCACGTCCACAGAACTTGTTACCTTGTCATAGAATATAATCAGATTGCTTTTGGTGAATCCATGTTGACTACTCTTGATCACTTTCCCCTCTTCCAAGTGCTCCAAAATGGATTCCTTGAGGATTCACTCCATTATATTCCCAGGGACTGAGGTAAGGCTGACTGGTCTATAGTTCTTGGATTGTCCTTTTTCCTTTTTCCTTTCAAGGTCGTGTCTACACTAGCCCCAAACTTCGAAATGTCCACGCAAATGGCCATTTCGAAGTTTACTAATGAAGCGCTGAAATGCATATTCAGCGCTTCATTAGCATGCGGGCGGTCGTAGCACTTCGAAATTGATGCGCCTCGCTGCCGTGCGGCTTGTCCCAATGGGGCTCCTTTTCAAAAGGACCCCGCCTACTTCGAAGTCCCCTTATTCCCATGAGCAGATGGGAATAAAGGGACTTAAGTAGCTGGGGTCCTTTCGAAAAGGAGCCCTGTTGGGACGAGCCGCGCGGCAGCGAGGCGCATCAATTTCGAAGTGCCGCGGCCGCCTGCATGCTAATGAAGCGCTGAATATGCATTTCAGCGCTTCATTAGTAAACTTCGAAATGGCCATTTGCATGGACATTTCGAAGTTTGGGGCTAGTGTAGACGTAGCCCAAATGTGCTTACTGTGGATAATACCCATAAGTATCCTTTCAGACATAACAGTGGTGAAGCTAGACTGTGCTGATGGGTCACCAGCAAAGACCACAGATTATAGAAGAACTTTGGCTTTCTGTGAAGATTACAGCCAGTTTGAGAGTAATGGTGGCTGTGACTCAGCAGGGAATATGGCAAGAGCACATTATATTGAACTCCACTTTGGCACCTGTATTTTTCCACAATTGGACCTAAGAACTTTGCTTGAAACAAAGTGTTCCTGTCCTATAGAAAAACCTTATCAGGTGGAGAATGTTATTGCCTCTTGGCCTCACTCACTACGTAACACATCTCCTGAAAACACTCAAGGAACAGAAACTGAACAGGACGAAGACCTGTCACCAAGCTAAAGGAATTTCAAACCTGTGCATAAAAACTTGAAGGTCTGCTTGTATCATCAGTCAGAGTGAGAAACTTCTCATCCAAATGCAAACTGTTTTGGCTTTATCATATTGAGCAAATCAGACCTTCTCTAATACCACCTCAGAAGACGGATGTAGATAGGCTTCAATTGCAGTTTTGTATATTTACTACACCCTGCGTCTTCATCTCTTTGATATACTTTGCAATCACTTAAAGTCCATATTTTTAGGTAATAAACTTGTTTTATGCTTTATCTTCACCAGCCTGTTTTGAGTGATGTGTCTGGGGAAAGTCTCAGCTCTGTGTAGAAAGGCTGTGGCACATCTCTCCCCCATCAAGAGGAAAGTAACTCATTGTCATGATCTTATACTTCACAGACATTTGTGCATTGCAAGACAGTATAACCCTGGGATTATACTCCAGCAGCAATGCAAACAATGCAGTCTGAGAAATGAGCTGTGCCTCCTGTTTGCTCTTTCATGGCTTAGGTAAATCTCTCTTGTGCTTCAGCTGGTTGTCCAACATGGATTCACCAGGGACAATTCCTGCCTGACCAAACTGATTAGCTTCTATGGTGAGGTAACAAGCTCTGTGGACATGGGGAAGTCAGTGGATGTGATATACCTTGACTTCAGCAAGGCTTTTGATACGGTCTCTCACAACATTCTTGTCCACAAGTTAGAGAAATATGGATTGGATCCTTGGACTATAAGATGGATAGAAAGCTGGCTTGATGGATAGACTCAAAGGGTAGTGGTCAATGGCTCAATACCTGGAGGGTGATCTGTTTCAAATGGAGTGGCACAAGGCTCGGTTCTGGGGCCGGTGTTATTCAACGTCTTTATTAATTACCTGGAAGAGGGACTGGGTTGCACCCTCAGCAAGTTTGCGGATGACACAAAACTAGGGGGAGAGGTAGATTCATTGGAGTGCAGAGAGAGAATCCAGAGGGACCTGGATAAATTGGAGGACTGGGCCAAAAGAAATCTGATGCGGTTCAATAAGGAGAAGTGTAGAGTTGTGCACCTGGGGTGGAAGAATCCCAAGCATTATTACAGGCTGGGGACTGACTGGCTCAGCAGCAGTACGATGGAAAGGGACCTAGGGGTTATGGTGGATTAAAGGCTGGAAATGAGTAAACAGTGTGCCCTTGTAGCCAAGAAGGCTAATAGCATACTAGGGTGTATTAGGAGGAGCATTTTGAGCAGGTCTAGAGAAGTAGTTATTCCTCTTTATTCAGCACTGGTGAGGTCACATCTGGAATATTGTGTCCAGTTTTGGGCCACCCCAGTATAAAAAGGATGTGGGTTTGCTGGAGCAGGTTCAGTGAAGGGCAACAAAAATGATTAAGGGTCTGGAGCACAAGACCTATGAGGATAGGCTGAGGGATTTGGGCTTGTTTAGTTACAGAAGAGAAGACTTAGGTGATTTAATAGCAGCCTTCAATTTCCTGAAGGGGAGTTCTAAAAAGGAGGGGGAGAAACTGTTCTCAGTGGTGTCAGATGGCAGAACAAAGAGTAACGGTCTGAAGTTGAAGAGGGAGAGGTGTAGGTTAGATATTAGGAAGAACTACTTCACGAGGCCGGTGGTGAAGCATTGGAATGTGTTACCTAGAGAGGTGGTGGATTCTCTATCCCTTGAGGTTTTTAAGTCCCAGCTGGACAAGGTCCTGGCTGGGATGACTTAGTGGGGGTTGATCCTGCTTGAAGCAGGGGGCTAGACTAGATGACCTCCTGAGGTCCCTTCCAGCCCTGTGATTCTGTGATTCTGTGGTTGTGCAGCATGACCTGATGTTGTGTTGGGTGACAACAGGGTTTGCAGGGGCTGCCTGTGTCACCATCAAAGCAGTATGAGAGATGCAAGCCCAGCTTTATCATGTGGGTACTCAGGGGTTCCACGGCACACCTTGGGCATGACAACCTGTCACAAAGACTGTGCAATAAACTAATCAATTAGAAAATGAAAGTCACGAAGACAGGGTGTGTGGCCGGGTCTCCTGCCCCACACAGCTCCCAAGGGCTCTTGCATTGCCTTCAGGGCTCCACAGCCTAATCCATATACCTCTCATAAGGTCCCACCGCCTGGTCAGGACTCAGTGGCCAAGTCAAAGTTCACAGGCCCAGCAGCCTAGTCATAACTGGCAGGCCCACTGGCCTAACCAAGGCCGCAGCGGCCCAGTCCTGGTTCGCAGTCTTAACAGCCAAGTCACAGTTCTCAGGCTCAGTGGCCTAACCACAGTTCCCAGTCCCACTAGTCTAGTCACAGTTCATAGGATCAACAGCCTAGTCACAGTTCCCAGGCCCAGAGGCCTAATTACAGCCTCAGTGGCCCTGGTTCTCCCTGCCTCGGGATTGCAGGGAGGTGGGATTCGGGGAGCCTGGGGACTCCTGCCCTACCAAGCTCCAGCCCAGGGTCCTGGTGGAGGTGGGCGTGTGATCTCAGCCACCAGCTCAGTAGGGACCCTCACCGGAACATGCTGAGCTCAGAAATGGGGCCCTCCCGGTTCCCTGTCCTGGACTACTTCCTACCCTGCTCTGGATGTGATGGGCCGTCCTGGCTCTGCCTGTGTCTCCCTAAGTTGCTGCTGTTGATACCACGGCTGCGACTGCTACTACAAGGGCGGTTGTGGTTGCTGCTGCTGCTGCTTCTCAGGCAGTCATGGCTCCACCTCCGGTGAGTGTTGCCTCTGCTCTTTCTCTTGAGTGGTAACAGGTATCAGGTAATACCTTTACTTAGCAGCCTAAGAAGACAGGGTTAGAAGCTGTACATGAATGAAATCAGTTAACAATATACACAGAAATGAATGAAACATCACTGGCATGTCCACTGCCATCAGTTCTCCCCTCCCCAGAGTGGACACACTTTAATTATCAAAGTGTCGGTTACTTGCTTGCGCTGGTGCATGGCCATTGTTCACTGGATTGCAGACAGCTTGGTGAAGATTTATGCGGCAGTCCAGGGAAAGCAACCAGCAGGCCAGCCCCTCTGACCTGGAGTTGGCCTCTGAAGCACTCTTACAGATGCAGATGAAGTTCCCTCCCTCCAGTGTCTCCCATTAGCAGGCTGCAGCTCCCCAAAGCAGTTTCTGGCTGGGAAAAAACTTGATACTTGCATTGAAGCCGTCTGTTCAATCATCCTTAAGTGTCCAGCAACAGGAGACCACCAGCTTCTTTTCCAGCCTAGCCAACCCCACCCGCCCCCCCCCAAAAAACCCTCTGTCCTTCCCAAAGCCTCATGGGAGTTGTAGTCTCTAGAGTCAAGTTGCAGCACACAGGAACCATCAGAGGCTCCTATATCCAAAGGGGTCTGCATTATAATTTTTATATCCTATTTGTTTGTTTGTACAGTCCATCCTCGATATGTCACTCTGACATAAATTGTCACTGAAACTTTGAGGAACACGACATAAAAATTTCTTGCGCTTAAGTCGTTATGTCCTTTAGAAAATGGACCATTAGCATAACCTCCTGGCAACCGCTGTGCCTCTCCTCCATCTCGTACCGCACATAGGACAAAAATGATTTCAAATGTATTTTGTATTAGGATAATTTCTTTAAATGTTACTTAAAATGCATTAAATGTCTGGTACAGTAAGACAGTGGTACATTAGGGTTTAACCAGGCAAAATTGACACTCTTAGGCTGGGTCTACACTTGCCGCCAACTTCAAAGGGGGCATGTTAATCAGGGCAATGGGAGATTACTAATGAAGTGCTGTGGTGAATATACAGCGCTTCATTAGGCTAATTCTGTCCTGTGGAAACTTCGAAGTGTTGAAGTGCTGATATGAGTATAGCTGCGGGCGCTTCCAAAATTTTGAGTAGTAAAGGCACTTTGAAGTGGCGTGGGCACCTCGAAGTGGCCGCAGCTACATGCATGCCTGCACTTTGAAGTTTGACTCTTCGAAGTTGCCACAGGGGAGAATTAGCTTAATGAAGTGCTGCATGTTCATCACAGCTTTTCATTAGTAATCTCCCGCCGATCTGATTAGCATGCCTTCTTCGAAGCTGGGAGCAAGTGTAGACAAGCCCTTACTGTTCCTATCCCCTTCTATTTACTTTTTATTTATTTCTATTTATTTCTTACCATGGAAAATTTCTTCTTCTACTTTGTTTTGCTGTGAGTCTCAAATATGTAGTCTCTATCCCTTATGTAAATCAAGAACCCCCTATATCCTATTTGTTTGCCCGTATAAGTTTTGTACCCAAAGTTACGAATACTGTCTTTATTTCAAATATGCTTAATTTGAGTAACACCATACAACAAAGGCAAGCCAGAGGGCCAGAGAAGAATAGTAGAAGGGAAATATATTAGCCTCAGATTAAATAGGTCACTGTTCCCAGGGTAAACTAAAGATGCTAATCCAGAAGTAGCAGGGAAGTTGCCAGAATCCATCAGAGGAATGCAGCGAACTAAAGCACCTGGAGACAACTAGGAGATTTGCAGTGTCAAGTGAGTCAAACTAATCAGAAAAGCTGGAGCCACTGAAGTTAATGCTAGTTTAACAAGGCTCCCCTTCTGTTACTTCTGCCTCATAGAGAAGCTCAGGAGAGAAGATGCTGTGGAGAATCTGAGAGAGACAAGTGAAATAAAGAACCTGCAGGTAAGGAAAGTGCTGGGGAGGGCCTTGGAGAAGTGGCCCCAGAAATTGTGTCTGTCACAGCACTGTTCAATTAAAAAGTGAAAGTCACCAGGACCAGGCAGTATTCACCCAAGAATTGTGAAGGATCTTAAAAATGAAATTGCAGAACTATGATACTGTTACCTGCCAGTTCTTTCCCAATTATTTCTGTGACAGATGACTGAGAAACAGCTAATGTGATGCTGATTTTTAAAAAAGGTTCCAAAGGTAATCTTTGCACTTATAGACTAGTCATCCTAGTTTCAGTAAACTGGTTAAAACTATAGTAAAGATCAGATCAATCAAACAAATACATGAACATGTTTAGGAAGTCAGCATGGCATTGCAAAGGGAAATCATGCCTCACCAATCTATTAGAATATTTTGAGCAGGTCCCCAAAAATGTGGGCAGGCTGATCCAGAAGACATAATGCAGTTCAACTTAAAGGAAACCTTTGACAAGGTTCTTCACCAAAGGTTCTTAAGAAAAGTAAGGAGTCATGAGATAAGAATGAAGGTTATTTCCTGGATTGAAAATTGGTGAAAAGATAGGAAACAAGTGATAATGATGAATGGTCAGCTTTCAGATTGGAGAGTGGTAATTAGCAGTGTCCCACAGAGGTCTGAACTGGAGCAGGACTATGCAACATGTTCAGAAATGATCTGGGAAAAGCTGGAAGAAGAAAGGTGGCAACATTCGTAAATGAAATAAAATTATATATCGTTATTAAGTGTGAACAGACTGTGAAGTGTTACATTGGGGTCTCAGAAAACTTGGTGTTTAGGAAACAAAATTGCACATGCAATCCAATGTTGATAAATGCAAAGTAATACACACGCAAAAACATAATTCCTACTAATTTTAAAAGTTATGGAATCTAAATTATGTGTTTAAAAAGCGAGCTGTTTGTGGACAGTAACTCACAGAGTAACTGTGGACAGCACTAAGATGACATACACTCAATGTGCAGCAGCAGTGAAAGAAAGCTACAAGGATGTTGGGAACCACAGGTTGCAAATATAATCAGCCAGAACAGGTTAAACCTCCTGTAGTGCAAGGAGGCCACTGAAGACTGGAACACCAATTATGGGGTTTGCACACGGAACTTTTTTCTTACTGTTATGTGCTACACAGAAGCAGGAAGGCTGAGGAGTCAGTGTGTGCTACTAAGTTTCTTGGGTTCATAAGTAAGATGATAGATGATATATCACTTGATAATTGTCCTGTTTTGTACATTCCCTCAGAAGTGTCGGCAGCAGCCACTGTAGAAAGACGGGATCCAGGGCTAGTTGAATGATTGGTCTGACCCCATATGGCCACTCTGGTTTTCTTCAATAGTTCCATTGGCACGTGGGCTGCTCCAGACAAGCCTGTTCCAGGGATTCTGTCTGTTAGAGAGCCGGCATAACCATACCCTACCAGAGATCCACAGCTTTCTCCATGTGGGAGGATGACAGGGAGTGAGTGTGGTCACCTAGGGGTTGGGTGTTGTTGCACAGGAAATAGAGGCTGACGGTTTGGTGAGAGCTTGGCTGAAAAAAGAAGAGATTTTTCCTGCCTCTATGAAAAATTTTCACTTGAAGTAAATCCCCTGAGATTTGTCCTCCTGCCCTTTGTGACTGGCTGTCATTGGGTTAAAGCTGGTGCACAGGAAGCCACACAGCTGAGGATCCCTGAAGGCCAAGCGGTCCCCAAAGGATGTGCCAACATGTTTCATAAAGGTGGTGGCCTCCCAATGCAAACAGACACTGCTTGCTGCCACTGAAACCTCACTGATGACTCTTTGTGCTGTAGGACAAAGCCCTCTGGTGTCAGCGGCTCCCCTCCAAGCAGTAATTGGGTATGTTGGCAGGTTTCATTGTCTTTTAAATGAGAACTGCAGGGGAAAGGCTGCCAGCTGTTTGCATTTGCCGATGTTCCTTGCAGTGGCAGAGGACACAGCTGGTCTGTTGGGATGACTGAATGACAGCACTGGAAGGCAGGCAGCATTTGGTAATTCCTAGAGACTCAGATCTCCAGAACTTCTTTCCTATAGATATGGCTTTGAGTTACAGGGCTACTGGCATCTCTGCCCCTTTCTGGCCTGTGAGTGCCCGATGTCAGGCCTCATAGCCTGTCCTCTCATGGGGTGGAATCCCACGATCCTTCCACCCTCAGTCTGGAACCTGAGCTGCAGCACACTGTGGCTGATGCTTCTTGATGGGCAGGCCTCCGTTGGGTTGGGATGTGGGTATTAAAGTAGAGGGCTATGTCTACACGGTACTCCATCCAGCACTGCTATGCAAAATGAGCTTCTTGGGATTGCAAATGGCATGCTATTTCCATACTTGCAAAGCTCATTACCATAACCCCGTGAAAATTCAGTGTCGGCAGAAGGGGGTTTCAGCACCGGAAACGCCATTTGGACATGCCTCTGCTGGGTAAACCGCCCTCTGTGACCAGTGCCTTATGCCTCAAAGATTTAGCAGAGCACCGTGTAGACCCAGCTGGGGGATGTAACTCATGCCCAATCTTTTCATTGTCATACAAATATTACAATCCAAACTTGGATGATGTTCATGTGTATTGACAATCAGCAGTGGAGTTCTTGGAATTTATTTTGGAATGAGCAATGGTAATTTTACTGTTTAATGACCTATTTCAGAGTGTTCCAAATAGAGTTTCCAATCGCTTTGTATTAGGACCTCCTTCTTATGTGAGGAGTTCTGTGATACAGTCCCCTGGTAACTATTCCAGAAGCTGTTTCTAAAACTTACACTCAGGGAGAGGAACACAATCCCTCAGCAATACCTGTGCAAGAATTCCCAAATGTCCTGCGAGAATAGAGCCATGTATTTCAGTAAAGTGTTAAGTGCAGGAAAGTGGGGATGCCATAGCATATGCATGTTATTTACACACATCACGAGCTATAAGTGCTTCACTGAAATAAGTCGTATAGTCAATTACTTATTAGCACTAACCTAGTGTTGCACTATGTACACTTCGGTGATGCCAACCTGTCCATTGTCCAGCTTAAGTTGCTCTCTGTGTCAGCTTGTAATTTACATATAAACAAAAGAATGTAAGAATGGACACACTGGGTCAGACCAAAGGTCCACCTAGGCCAGTATCCTGTTCTGCTGACAATAGCCAATACCTGGTGCCCCAGAGGGAGTGATACGAACAGGTAACAATCTCCCTCCTGCCATCCATCTCCAGCTTCTGACAAACAGAGACTAGGGACACCATTCCTCACCCATCCTGGCTAATAGTCATTAATGAACCTAACCTCCATCAATTTATCTAGCTCTTTTTTTAAACCCTGTTGTCCCAGCCTTCACAGCCTCCTCTGGCAAGGAGTTCCACAGGCTGACTGTTTGCTGTGTGAAGAATTTATTTTTATTTCTTTCAAGCCTTCTGCCCATTAATTTCATTTCACGTCCCCTAGTTCTGATATTATGTGAACAAGTGAATTTTTTTTCTTGTTCACTTTCTCCACACCACTCATAATTTTATACACCTCTATCATATTTTCTACTTTGTTTCATTTTTGGTAACCTGAAAAGCCCTAGTTTCCTTAATCTCTCTTCATATGGGACCTGTTCCAACCCCCTAATCATTTTAGTTGCCCTTTTCTGAATATGTTTCTAATGCCAATATACCTTTTTTGGGATGAGGTGACTGCATCTGTAGGCAGTATTCAAGATGCGGGCATGCTGTGTTTTTGTGTAATGGCCGTAAGATATTCTCCATCTTATTCTCAATCACTTTTTTAATCATTCCTAACATTCTGTTTGGTTTTTGACTGCTGCTGCACACTGCATGGATGTTTTCAGAGAACTACCCCTGAGGGCTCCTAGATCTCTTTCCTGATTAGTTGCAGCTAAATTAATTTCCATCATACTATTTGTATAGTTTGGGGTATTTTTTCCAATGTGCATTACTTTACAATTATCCACATTAAATTTAATTTGCCATTTTGTTCCCAAATCAGTCAGTTTTGTGAGATGCTTTTGAAGTTCTTCACAGTCTGCTTTGGTCTTAACTACTTTGAGCAGTTTAATATTGTCTGAAAACTTTGCCACGTCACAGTTTACCCCTTTATCCAGATCATTTATAAATAAGTTGAAGAGGATTGGTCCTAGGACTTACCTTTGGGGAATACCGCTAGTTACCCCTTTCCGTTCTGAAAATTTACTGTTTATTCCTAACTGTTTCCTGTCTTTTAACCAGCTCTCAATTCATGAAAGGATCTTCCCTCTTATCCCATGCCAACTTAATTTATGTAAGAGCCTTTCACGACGGACCTTGTCAAAGGCCTTCTGAAAATTGAAGTAAACTATATCTACTGGATCCCCCTTGTCCACATCTTTGTTGTCTCCTTCAAAATACTCTAGTAGATTACTAAGACATGATTTCCCTTTGCAGAAACCATGTTGAGTTTTGCCCAACAAATTAAAAGATAACATGCCAGATATTTACAGATACTGGCATGGGGAAAGGATGTAGTTTCAGTGATGATGAAAAGAAGCCTAGAGATTATAAAATTATTTGGGTTCAGTCATTACTAGCAAGACAAAGCATCTCAGGGTCTCTCAGATGCTTTCTTGGGTGTCAGAGGGCATTGCGGGGAGCATTTGGGAAGGGAAAGTTAACAGAGCTGGTTTTGACTGAATTTACATATGTATATCTGGAGTCCTGCTGTTGAAGAAAACGATACTGAACTGAACACCTGGCCCTAAGAATTTGCATCCTCAGTAGCATACCTGTAATGAAGCACACTTATGAACATATTCAGTACAGGGAAGAAAAATACAAATTCTATTTCCCCCATGTGTACACTCGTGTCATGATGCAATTGGGCACAGTCAGAAGAGGAGCAACAGAAAGAGTGTGAGTGTGAATATTACAAATGCAAGGTCACACAGTTCTTAAATACCCTGTGGAACTGCCAGCCACAAGATATCAACGGGATCAAGAGGTTTGAGGATTCAAAAAAGACTGGATTATTACACGGGTAACCAGAAAATGTGAGTAGAGTAGCGACTATTTTAAAAAATACTTTGGAAGGGGTCCAAACCAAACTATGCTTAACTGGTGGGTGTAAGAGTGAAACTTTCTTGGGGTTCATCTTCTCACAGCTGCCAACTGCAGGGTTTCTTCTACCTTACTCTGCAGAATTGGAACTGGTGTCTGGATACTGGGCTGAAAGGACTACAGGTTGTGCTGAGTCTGGGAAAGCCTTTCGGTGCTGTTAATTTAAGACTACATTTTGCTGATCTTCCTTGAACTTCTACAGTCTCTAGAACTCAAGTACAACAGCAAGGTGTCTTGTTGAACACCAGTTAACCTCTTAATCTTTCTCCTTTCAGGTAGGAAAGTTCAGAACTCCTCAACCCTGCTCAGAACATTATGTCTCCTGTCAACGATACCAAATTGAAGTATACAATATTCATTCTCGTGGGGATATCAGGGAAGGAAGATGTCCAACTCTGGATCTCTATCCCCTTCTGCATAACATATGCTATTTCTGTAGTAGGAAATTCAGTCATTCTGTTCATTATAATATCAGAACCAAGCCTTTATGAGCCCATGTACATTTTCCTTTCCATGTTGGCCCTCACAGACCTTGGCTTATCATTTTCCACCATACCAACAATACTGGGTGTATACTTGTTTAATTCTACAGAGATTAGCCTCTATGGTTGTATTACCCAGGAGTATTTCATTGCTGCACTTCAATGCACTGAATCTGCCGTGCTCTTGTTGATGGCCTTTGACCGCTTCATTGCCATCAGTAATCCACTGAGATACACTTCCATCTTAACCCTGCCAAGAATAATCAAGATGGCCCTGGTGTGTGTGCTACGATCAGTTCTCACAATACTCCCATTCCCCCTCCTCCTTATGCAGTTCCAGTACTGTCGAGACAATGTACTCTCCCATTCCTACTGCCGGAACGAGGACATCATGAAGTTGGCTTGTTCGGACACCAGAATCGACAGTGTCTATGGATTGTTTATTCAGATCTTAACAATGGGTTTAGACTCTCTGCTCATCTTCCTCTCTTATGTGATGATCCTCAAAACTGTGCTGAGCATCGCATCCCTCAAAGACAGCCTCAAGGCACTGAACACTTGTGTTTCCCACCTCTGTGCCGTCCTGCTCTTCTATACCCCGGAGGTCATCTTGTCCATTCTACACAGATTTGGGAGGGGGTCTTCTCCCTTGGTTCAGAGTATCCTGAGCTATGCAGCTTTGCTGGTGCCACCCCTGATGAACCCAATCGTGTACAGCATGAAAAGCAAAGAGCTTCGTGTGAGGATCCTCAGGGTGTTCACTAAGTGAATGTCTGTTCATCACCCCTCTCCAACTCTGGTGACATGGGAGACAGTAAACACATGCCATGACCACCTATTCCATCCTTGGCCCTTATATCTGCTACCACATGACCCAGTGATCTTCATTCTGTTGTGAGAAATACCAATGTCATCTAAGGCCTGGAGCAATGGGAGAGGGGCTGATGAAGGAGGACAGCAAATTGGGGAAGGAGACCAAGACAGGCAAAATTATTTAGAAAGTGACTGTGCTCATTGAAGATCCAAAGAAGTGGTAGGATATTGGCCCATGGATGACCATGTACATGGATTCTGCATCCTCAGATTTCCTGTTGATACAATCTGGAAAGGATATGGTGTTGGGTGCTGTTTCCAGTGACAGCCAGCCTATCTTGTTGTACAGCTTAGTCATGACAGCTGTACAGAAAGTAACTAAGAAATTCTGGTAAAACATCCAGTGACTGCAGAGTGATTCTGCAGTTGCGGTCCTGACAGTTCCTAAGCACTCTGGGTCTTCTGTGATCCGTGGAGGCTGCACTAGTTGTGGCTAGGGGTTATTTAAGGAGCACAGACACTGACCCTTTCCCTATACCATGAGCCAAGTTCTTGTTTTTCCACGGAAGCCCCAGGAAAAACATGGAGGCCAACTCCCACTGGCTCTGATGACTCTGAACAGCTCATACCTGCTAAGCCTCTTCCCTACGAAAGTGGAGCAGAGCTGTGTGGGTCAGTGAGAATCTGACACACAAGAGCATTGCAAGGAGATTGAGACCCAGGCTTCCTTCCTGTTGTCCCCACTATATATGCTGATGCACCTAGCCTGTTATACTGTCTTTCTAAAATTAGTAGTGCCAGGTGTTCCAGAGTCAGTCAGCAGAATAGGTAATTACCAAGTTAGCCATGCACTGTTGCCCTTTGCCCAGTTTTTGGCAAGAGTGATTAGGCACACCATGCCTCCCCGACCTGGCTAAGAGCCATTGGTGGACTGATCTTCCATGAATTTGTCTAGTTTGTGTTTGAACAGAGTTGCCATCTTAGCCTTCACAACTTCCTCTGGCAAGGAAGTCCACAGGCTGACTGTGCACACCCTTCCTTCTTTATTTTCTCCACAACTGTTATAATTTTGGGATGAGACAAAAAGCAACCTGGTTTAGAGTATAAAGACACCACATATCCTGGTTTTGCTGTGAGAATCTCCATTCTGTTTGGTCGGTGTATATCTTTATTTAGTACCTATTAGCATTCAGAGTAGCAACTGTTTGAAGTTTAGCAAGACATGACCCACTCAGGACAATGATTAAGAAGATAAGAATGGCTGTACTCGGTCACATCAAAGGTCTGTCTATGCCGGTTTCTCTCTTCTGTCAGTGGCCAATGCCAGCTGCCCCACAGGGAGTGAACAGAACAGGTTATCATCAAGTGATTCCTCCTCTGTCACTCATGATTCACAGATTCTTTGAATTTAAGTCCAACAGGGAGGCCAAAGCTACACTAGCCCCGGCCTTTCAGAAGGGTCATGCTAATAAGCCACTTCAGCAGATGCTAATGAGGTGCTGCAATGAATATGCAGTACCTCATTTGCATAATGGCATCCATGTGCATATTGAAAGGGCCGCTTTCAAAATGCATGCCGCCCGTGTCGACAAGTGCCTTTTGAAAAGCCCCTCCCTGGATTTTGAAAGCCCCCTTTTTCCATTTGGTTTTGGGAATAAGGAGCTTTCAAAGTCCAGGGGCTGCTTTAGAAAGGCCCCTATCTACATGGGCGGCATGCGTTTCGAAAGCGGCACTTTCAAAATGCATGCGGTCACCATATGCTAATGGGAAAAAGACTTGGGGGGGTCATAGTGGATGATTAGGTGACCTTGAGCACTCAGTGTAGTTCTACAGCCAAAATAACTGGTGTATTGTGAATGACAGAACCAGTGGAATCTCGAGCGGGATCCAGAGAAGTTACTTTACCTGCATATGTGGCACTGGGATGAGCACTGCTGGTATATTGTATCCATTTCAGGTAATTATAGTTCAAGAAGGATGCTGATAAATTGGAGAGAGGTCAGAGGAGATCCACAGGATGATTAAAATTTTAGAAAACCTGCTTTAGACTGATAGGCAGAAGGAGCTCAATCTATTTAGCTTAATGAACAGAAGGTGAAGGGGTGCCTTGATCACAGCCTGTTAAGTACTGGCATGGGGAAAAACACAAACAAACAAACTTTAACAGTAGGCTGTTTTGTGTAGCAGGGAAAGTTATCACAGCATCCAGTGGCTCAAAATGGCAGCCATACATGTTCAGCCTGGCCTTAAAGTGTATTTTTTTAACAATAAGGGTAATCAACCATTTCAACAATTTGTCAAAGGCCATGGTAGATTCTCCAACCCAGACAACTATTGAATCAAGGCAGGAGATTGTTCTAACAGGTCTGCTCAAGGACTCATTTGGGGGTAATTCTGTGCTATACAAGTGGGAAGACTAAGATTATGTCCATAGTACTTCGGAAGATTGACCAGTTCATGGTCAAGCTTCTGGGCTTTGATTTTCTACGTCTAAACTCCGTGAAACTCTGCCGTCAACCTTCCCCAGTATGGACAGCTAAGTTAGCCAAGAGTAGATATGCTGACATTTGCTACGTAACTGCCAGAGCTAAAATTGCGTATCTGTGATTAACTTACTTTGCCCGGTGTAGACATAGGCTAAGTGATCATAATTGTGCCTTCTGGCATTCAGATCTGCTCTGATGCAGTGGGCCAACTTCACTGCTTTGCATCATATTCTTCTTTATGATACTGAGCACTAATTCATGGAACCTGCAGCTTTTTATACTGTAAGCAATTAGATTCACTAGTTAGCATGAGTCTTGAGGCCAGGGAATGATGACATAGATAAACTTAGGTAATTCGTAAGTTTTGAGAAAATGGACGTAGAATGCTAGGGGGAATTTCTTGCATAGTGACATCGGCCAGTCACAGAACATGAACTGACACCAGCTTCTGAAAGGTTTCAGATGGAACATCCAACTGGAAGAACACGATGGAAGTGAAATGCTGTATATTATAATGGGGTGAAATCATAAATACACTAACCTATAAAAAAGGAAACTTAATACTGTCTAGTGGAGGACTTGCATATCAAGGAGAATCCCTACAGAGTATGAATTAGACAGGGTAACACATTATAGAAGTGGTATCCCAGAATAGTAGTAGAGAGAGATGCTACATTTGATGGCTATGAGAGGTCTTGAGAGTAGTAAGAATAATCATGAAGCATTTGGTAGAAGACACGTCTTGTAAGCTGTTATTGGTAAAACCTTGATTTGCTGAATATGAATATTCTATCTGTGTGCTTGTATCACTTATCTGCCTGAAGTGATGGCTATTGACTGTGCATCTCTATTTCAAATGTGCTTACTGTGGATAACACACATAAATATCCTTTCAGACACAGCAATGGTGAAGCTAGACTATGCTGATGGGTCACCAGAGAAGACCACAGATTATGGAAGAACTTTGGCTTTTTATGAAGATTAGAGCCAGTTTAAGAGTAAAGGCGGCTTTGGCTCAGCGGGGCATGTGAAAACAACACGTTACATTGAACTCCATTTTGGTACCTGTATTTTTCCACAATTGGACCTGGGAACTTGCCTTGAAACAAAGTGTTCCTGTCCTACAGAAAAACCATATCAGGTGGTGAATGTTATTGCCTCTTGGCCTCACTCACCACAGAAAGGTCTCCTAGAAACACCCAAGGAACAGAAGCTGAATGGGAAAAAGACCTGTCACCAGTCTAAAGGGATTTCAAACCCATGCATGAAAACCTGGATGTCTGCTCGTATCATCAGTCAGAGTGAGAAATTGCTCATTCCAATGCACTCTATTTAGGCTGTGGCATATTGAGCAAACCAGAACTTCTGCAATACCACCTCACAAGACAGGTTTAGATAGGCATCAATTGCAGTTTAGTACATTTGCTACACTCTGTGTCTTCATCTCTTTGGTCTACTTTGTAATCACTTAAGGTCCATATTTTTAGCTAATAAACTTGTTTTATACTTTATCTTCACCAGCCTGTTTTGAGTAATGTGTCTGGGGAAGGTCTCAGCTCTGTGTACAAAGGCTGTGGCATATCTCTCCCCCATCAAGAGGGAAGCAACCCATTGTCATGATCGTACACTTCACAGACATTTGTGCATTGCAAGACAGTATTACCCTGGGATTATACTCCAGCAGCAATGAAACCAATGCAATCTGAGAAATGAGCTGTTGTCTCCTGTTTGTTCTTGCATGGCTTAGGTAAAGCTCTCTGGTGCCTACTCAAAGTTCACAGGCCCAGCAGCCTAGTCAGCACAAAATCACCCCTGAGGTTCAGGCAGTGAGGCCTAATAGCCAAAGTCAGGCCTCAGTGGCCTAGTCAAAGTTCACAGGCTTAGCAGCCTAGTCAGTATGAGTTGCCCTGCCGTTGGGGCAATGCAGCCTATTAACCAAGGTCAGGCCTAAGTGACCTATTTATAGTTTACAGGCCTAGCAGCCTCGTCATAATTCAGAGGCCCAGTGGCCTAGTCAGTATGAGTTGCCCCTGTGTGTGGGGCAGTGCGGCTTAACAGACAAAGTCAGCCATAGTTGTCCCTGCACTTTGGGGCAGTGCAGCTTAATATTCACAGTCAGGCCTCAGCGGCCCTGGTTCTCCCTGCCCCAGGGTTGCAGGGAGGTGGGGGTAGGGCAGCTTGGGCCCTCCTGCTCTGCCAAGCTCCAGCCCAGGGCCTGGGTGGTGGCAGGCGTGTGAGCCCAGCTCAGCTCAGCTCACTACTACACACTGAGCTCACAACTGGGGCCCTCCAGGTTCCCTGCCCTGGACTACTTCCTACCCTGGCTCTGCCTGCGTCTCCCCAGATTGCTGCTGCTGCTGTTGTTGCTTCCACTGCTGTGAGTGCTGCTCCGAGGGCGGTTGCTGCGGCTGCTCCTGAGGCAATCATGGCTTCACCTCTAGTGAATGTTGCCCCCAGTCCGTGGTGAGAGCTACTGCTCCCCAGGTGGCCAGTCCCAACTGAATGGGCTCCCTGGCCTTTACACTTGGGCTGCAGCAGGAGCATGCTCAGCAGGGCCTTAGGCGTGAGGCCTTTTCTACCCAAAAAGCCTGGCTCCCACCCCCTGGTCATTGTGGGCTTGGTACACCCCGTTACAGGGTGGCAGTCTACCAAGAGTTCTGAAAGAGCTCAAATATGACATTACAGTACTGCTAAACGCGGTGTATATAACCCGCCAGCTATTTCCCAGTTACCTTTGTGCCAGATGACTGGGAAATAGCTAATGTGATGCTCATTTTTCAAAAAGGCGCCAGAGGCCATCCTGCTTTTGCAAGCCAGTCATCCTAGCATCAGTAAACTGGCTGAAACTATAGTAAAGAACAGATCTATCAGACAAGTATATCAACATATTTTATTGTGGAAAAGTCAGCATGATATTGCAAAGGGAAATCATGCCTCACTGAGCTATTAGAATATTTTGAGCAGCAAAAATGTGGGCAAAGCTGGTCCAGAAGATATAGTACAGTTGGACTTTAAGGAAGCCTTTGACTAGATCCCTCATGAAAGGCTCTTAGGAAGAGTAAGAGGTAATAGGATAAGAATTAAAGGTCTCTCCTGGATTAGAAGTTGGTTAAATGATAGGAAACAAATGACAGATGTGAACTGTTAAGTTTCAGAATGGAGAGAAGTAACCAGTAGTGTCCCACAAAGATCTGTACTGGAGTGCACCTGTACAACATATTTATAAATGATCTGGACAAAGGGGTATGCAGAAAGGTGGCAACATATGGGCATGAGACAAAAAACCCCTTGGTCTTTAGGCAACAAAATTGCAGATGAAATTCAACATTAATAAATGCAAAGTCAAAAACCTAATTTCACTCATATATAAGCTGCGTCTACACGTGCACGCTACTTCGAAGTAGCGGCAGTAACTTCGAAATAGCGCCCGTCACGTCTACACGTGTTGGGCGCTATTTCGAAGTTGAAATCGACGTTAGGCGGCGAGACGTCGAAGTCGCTAACCCCATGAGGGGATGGGAATAGCGCCCTACTTCGACGTTCAACATCGAAGTAGGGACGTGTAGACGATCCGCGTCCCGCAACATCGAAATAGTGGGGTCCTCCATGGCGGCCATCAGCTGGGGGGTTGAGAGATACTCTCTCTCCAGCCCTTGCGGGGCTCTGTGGTCACCGTGGGCAGCAGCCCTTAGCCCAGGGCTTCTGGCTGCTGCTGCTGCAGCTGGGGGTCCGTGCTGCATATACAGGGTCTGCAACTAGTTGTTGGCTCTGTGTATCTTGCACTGTTTAATGAAAGTGTGTCTGGGAGGGGCCCTTTAAGGGAGCGACTTGCTGTTGAGTCCGCCCCGTGACCCTGTCTGCAGCTGTGCCTGGCTCCCTTATTTCGATGTGTGCTACTTTGCCGTGTAGACGTTCCCTCGCTGTGCCTATTTCGATGTTGGGCTGAGCAACGTCGAAGTTGAACATCGACGTTGCCAGCCCTGGAGGACGTGTAGACGTTATTCATCGAAATAGCCTATTTCGATGTCGCAACATCGAAATAAGCTATTTCGAAGTTGGGTTCACGTGTAGACGTAGCCATAAAAATATATGAAGTCTAAGGGTATGTCTACACTATGGCATTAATTTGACTTCATTAAAGTTGATTTTCTAGCACCTGATTTTAGAAAGTCAATGATGTATATCCACATTGGCAGGAAAAGTTGATGGAGTGTATCTTCAGTGCACTGACAGCTTCAATTGTGTTAGCAGTGCACTGCAAGTATCTATGCAACAGTTCCTTCTTCTCTGTTGTCTTGTGAGTTTCTGTCCCAGTGCCTGACTGGTCAAAATATGACTGTTCATTGTTATGGGTTTGTATCATCAGCATCCCATAGTGCACTTGTCTCCTTCAACTTTCTTTTGGAGAGCAATGGAAAAAGTGTTTTTGTGATGTTTTTCATCTTCATGCAGACACCTTTCCAAGGCTAGCATGGAATCCATATAGCCTAAAGCTGTTGTGGCAAGCATTGTGAGTACCTCACACATTGTGCTGTGGTATGTGCAGCACGTAAGCAGCCATGAAAGTGATGAAGATGCCAAGGAGGACACATAATATATGAACGTGAGACACTGGAGAGGAGGAACGTGGTGAGGCTGGCTGCATCTGATGCCTTATACACTGTGGAACGCCAGTTCTGCCTCCTTGAAACAAGCTCAGAGTTGGGCTGCATTGTTCTGTAAGTATGGGATGATCAGCAGTGGCTAAAGAAATTCTGCCTGTGTAAGGTCACTTTTCATGGAACTTTGTGAATTGCTTTTCCCCCCATTTCTGAAGTGCAGCGATACCAAAATGAGACTTCCTCTGACAGTTCAGAAGCAAGTGGCAACAGCTCTGTGGAAGCTTGCAGTTCCAGACAGCTGCTGGTGAGTTAGCAATCCATTCAGAGTGGGCAACTCTGCAGTGGGGGCTGCTGTGATCCAGGTAGATGAGGCAATCAATACCCTTCCGCTATGGAAGTCCGGGACTCTGGGAAGTGTGCAGGATATAGTGGATGGTTTTACCAAGATGTAGTTTCCTCACCTCGGTGGGGTACTAGACAGACCTCACTTCCCTAAGGCACTCAAATACAGGCAGGAGAAAAGAGGCAATTTCTCAACTCCCCCACCTTGCACTCTTGCTGGAATATGGTTAAGGACATATATTGTCTCATGTTGCACAGTTGTTCATACCTGCCCTGTTGAGTCAGAGCAGTCATTATCATAGGCTGTCCTGAGGTTCTTCTGGAAGGCTCACCAAGCGGGGATAAGCTAGGGGCTATTATTTCCCCTAATTGTTCATTAGGTTGGACATTAGGAAAAATTTCCTAACTGTCAGGGTGGTTAAGTACTGGGATAAATTGCCTAGGGTGGTTGTAGAACCTCCATCACTGAATGGAGGTTAAGAACATCATTTAAGAACAAGTTGGGTAAATATCTAACAGAGATGATATAGATCAGTAGTTCTCAAACTTGTCATATAAATAACCTCTTTTTCAAAAAATGTTATAAATACCGTCAAACTTCTCTACTGTACCCCTGAGGATACGTGTACCACTGGTTGAGAAACAAGGTCTTAAAGTAATCTGAGGTCTTGAAACAAGTGCCATTCAACTTTTCCAGATTACTGTGCCCTTTTCAGGAGTCCGATTTGTTTTGCATACCACCAAGTTACACCTCACTTACATCTTCTTACTTCCAAAAATGTAAAAATATCACTGAAAACTTGCAGACTTTCTACCATCTTGTTGCCAAATAAATGAACTGGAATACAAATATTGTACTTACACTTCAGCAGAGGGCGTATGAAGCGGGAAAAAGAAGTCATAGTCTGAATGAACTTTTAGCTTGTACTGACTTTATTGATGTTTTTTTATGTAGCCTGTTGTAAAACTAGGAAAATATCTAGATGGATCCTCTGTAACATTGCCATTTACTCCCAAGAGTATGTGTACCCCTGTTTGAGAAACAATGATGTAGGTGGTATTTGGTCATGCCATGAGGGCTGAGGACTGGATCTGATGACCTCCTGAGGTCCCTTCCAGTTCTAGTATTCTATGATTCTAGGAATGCCCTGAGAAGGCCTTTCACAGCCGACTGTCTAGTCTGGAAGCATTTTGCTGTGAGGATCTCGCCCTGTTGTAACTACTTTTCTAGTAAAGATACGTAGTCAATACTCATAATTTCTGATACAAAATAACACACACAAGTAGGATCAACGTACTGTGCAAATCATAAATTTTCCATGCATATCTATCATATCAGAATGATCCCCGATGGTGTTTATAGGGACAGTGCCATTAGCTGAGATGCCCTGGACTCTGCATGGTGCCTATAAAAGGCTCAGATTATTTTGGAAGGGACTAGTTTTTCCTGTGCAGTGGTTTGAGGTCTCAGGAGGGGAGGCACAGTGTAGCTGCAGTAGCTCTGACCTGCTGGGACTGCTCTAATCGTGGGAGTTGGAGCTCAGTGCCAAAGAATGATGTGAAGGGCAGAAGCTGACTGGTCCAAAGAAGAATGAGATAAGCCCCTGGGGACAGGCCCATCAATGTCTACTAGCCAAGATGGTCGGGGATGTAGCCCCGGGCTCTGAGTTATCACCAAAGTTCTGACAGCCAGAAGTGCAGAGCAGATGACGTGGGATGGCTCACTTGATAATTTCTCTGTTTTGGGTATTCCCTCAGGAGTACCTGTAGCAACCAGGACACTGGGCTAGATGGACCATTGGTCTGTCCCAGCAAGGCCACTCTTATGTTGTTCAGTTGTTCCACTGACAGATGGGCTGCTGCAGAGAAGCCTTTCCAGGGGATTCCTCTTTCCAGAGCTGGCAGAGCCACCCTCACAGACATCCAGGTCCAGCAGAATGGGGAAGGCTCATGGGGAGCCTGGTGTTGCCACCAAGAGGGGTGGTCTTTTTTGCACAAGTGAGAAGGTCTCAAGGGTTGGCGCTAGAGTTAATTTAGAAATGAGAGAGGATTTTTCCCCCTCTGTGACAGATTTTCGCCCAAATTAAAATGTTTCCTTTTTGTCCATTATTAGGGGAGTTTTCATCAAATATGGATAATTTTCTCCTGAAAGCTCAGCTGCTGTAATGCTGTGAAGCTACAGCTGCTTGAGTCTCTAACAGAAACTGGAGGTTGTACTCTGCCTCTCCGGTGTTACATAAATGAAGTTTACACTGACTTAGTCAATGGCTCAGTCAGTGGCTGCCCTCTGGGAATGGGAAAGTCCAAACTCCCTAATTAGTCTCTGGCTGGGATATGTGCCTATCAGCCACTCTAACCAGCCTTCCTATCTCTGTGCAGACCCCCCATTTCTCTGCAGTGACCTCATCCTCAGATCCTGTGGGCAGTGGTTACTGTGGCAGGCCCTGGGTAACACATCTCTGATGAACTTGTGCCACCATAGAGCTGGAGAGGGTCCTGAAGCAGTAGTGGAGGCACAAATATTGTGGGTGGGTCACAGATCATGAGATTTTTGCATAACCTTGGGAACCACTGTTATCTCCTTACCCCCTTTTCATTCCTAAGGGAGAAGGGAAGGGGACTTCTTCTAGAATAATCTGAGGACAATTTCTATGTTCAGAGCCTTGCGGCAGCCTTGCACCCTGGGTGTGTAATGCAGGAAACGGGGCGACTGGAGAGAAATCTGGTCTTATTTCATTATTTTTATTCCCTATTCTTTTATTTCAGCAAGATCATACCTCTGACAGCATCATCTTATCACTCAGCCTCCCTCGAGGGAGTCATCGGTCTAATTGGAACCACAGGAACAGCGCTGACATGCCCTCCTTTCGGAAAACGAGCCTGCAGCAGGGCAGGCGCTGCAGTACAGTTCTGTAGCATCACCACCCATCCCCTGTGATTTGGTCTCCTGCAGTCTGCTGTTGGCTGTGAGGGGGTTAAAGCCGGTGCACACAAAGCCAAGCTTCTGAAGCTCCCTGATGGCCAGCTGGCCCTCAAGGGAACGTACCAGTATGCTTCATAAAGGCCGTGGCCTCTTTATCTGAACACACACTGCCTGCTGCCCGGGCAACCTCACCAATAATGCCTCATCCTTTAGGGCGAAGACCTCCGGTGTCAGCAGCTCCCCTTCGAGCAGCAGTTGGGTACGTTGGCAGGTTTCTCTGTCTTTAAGAAGTGAAGCGCAGGGAAAGGCTGCCAGCTGTTTCCACATGCAGATGTTCTGTGCAGCTGCAGGG
This sequence comes from Carettochelys insculpta, assembly GCF_033958435.1. Lineage (NCBI taxonomy): Eukaryota > Metazoa > Chordata > Testudines > Carettochelyidae > Carettochelys > Carettochelys insculpta. The sequence goes on along the minus strand of NC_134137.1, from coordinate 10,566,895 downwards.
GTCTCAGCTGGGATGTCAGAGTGAGTCAGTGACAGGGCTGGAGGGCAGGGAACGACAGCTGCTTGGGAATCCTGCCCCTGCATCTGCTCATGCTGCTCAGTGTGTTATTTAAGAACACAGAAATCTGACATTCCAGGTGAGCTTTGAGTTGTAAAACTGTGATGTTCTGGTGAGGATTTCCCAGTAGGCCCCATTTCCTGAGGTGCTGTGTGCTCTGGGCCTACTCTTGCCGGGGAATGAGCAATAGAAGGCCCCACAGAATATCAGTGACTGGTTCCCAAACTGCCTACAGTGCATTTCCTTTAGAAATGTAACCAGCAAATCCGTTTCACAGATTTTATAGTCTGTCGCAATTGGGAAGGCAGGAATTCTAGGCTGCATTGTGCTGTGGCCACAGGTCTGATAGGACGTATTTCTCTTTCCTGACTGAAGGAGCACTCCAGCATTTCTGCTGAATAGGTATACCCCTCAGAGTCACAGGCTGCCAGTATCTCTGCCCTCTCTCTGGTCTGTGAATGCCAGATGTCGGGCCTCACGCTCTGCACTCTCCTGGTGAAGAATCCTACCATCTTCCCACCCTCAGACTGGGCCTTGGGCCTCAACACACAGCAGTTTGCCTGTGGTTCCCCAGGAGATCTAAATGGGTTATGAACCTGTGTTTCCTCCCTCTGGGATTCTATGACTATGGGTGACAGAAATGACCAGCCAGCCGCCCTGAACCAAAATATTGTTTAAACTGAACAACAGGATTGAATAAGAGGGTTTTCAAACAACTGTGTGTGCACCTCTCTGACTTCAAAACCTGTCCACTTTGATGGGGACCTATGCAGTCTGAAGGTCACAGATTTTGCTCACAGTGTCTAAGCCTGACACTCTGAAGTGCTTCCCAGCAATAGCTGCCCCCATATCTGCAGAGCTGCTCAGCGCTGGCTGAACAACTCATGTAATGTGGATGGAACTGATAAATTGGCTCTTCCCAGCTTTTAGCTCTATGCTTTCTCTTATCTTTCCTGTGGTGCTCACTTAGTGAGCCAAATGCCGATGACACGCATAGCTATTTAAAGCCAGCAGCTGTGTTGCTGGAATCGCTATAGGAAGGAGGTATTGCTGCAACGCATTTGGTTATTAAATATTTTCGAAACACTCAAATACTGTTTCAAGGAGCTCGTGCTGTTAACTCTTTGATCAATGAGCAATTGTATGATACTGTCTCCTGGTAACTGACCAGAAGCTCTCCATAACCCTTACATTTCAGATAATGAATGCAGTCCCCCTGCAATACCCGAGGAAAACTTTCCAAAGTGCCATAAAAGAACAAAATCACTGACCTGTGTTTCATTAGAGAGTAGGGCTGAGGTGCAGGAACATGTATGTATGTAGTTTATGCTGTTATATGAGCATGAAATTATTTACAGGCTCATATAGACATTAGTGCAAACCTAGTGTTTGCACTGTTCTGCCATTTGTGATGCAAATCCCTCCCCCACTGTCTGTGTTAGATTTGTAACTTGCCAGATGTGTACCAAACTTTATATGGCTAGAGGAGGCAGGGCCCCTGATGGTGTCACATAATCATTGAATCCTAGGGCTGGAAGAGACCTCAGGTCATCGAGCCCAACATCCTGCCCAAAGCAGGACCAACCCCAAACTAAATCATCCCATCCAGCACTGTGTCAAGCTGAGATTTAAAAACTTCTAGGGATGGAGATTCCACCACCTCTCTAGGTAGCGCATTCCAGTGCTTCACCACTCTCCTGGTGACATAGGTTTTCCTCCTATCCAACCTACACCTAAATGTCTGTAGCTTAAGACCACTGCACCTTGTTCTGCTTCCATCACTACTGAGAACAGTTTCTCTCCATCCTCTTTAGACACCTCCCCGCCCACTTCAGGACATTGAAGGCTGCTATTGAATTGCCCCTCAGTCTTCTCTTCTGCAAACTGAATAAGACCAAGTGTCTCAGCCTCTCCTTATAAATCATGTGCTCCAGGCCCCCAATAATTTTTGGTTGCCCTCTGCTGGATCCCATCCAATACATCCACATACTTTCTATACTGGAGGGCCCAGAAATGGATACAATACTCCAGATGTGGCCTCACCAGTGCCCAATAGAGATGAATAATAACTTCCCTAGATCGGTTGGAAAGGCTCCTCCTAATTTACCCCAATATGCCATGAGCCTTCTTGGCTACAAGACCAGACTTTTGACTCACTGCCAGGCTGTCATCCACTGTAATCCCCACATCCTTTTCTGCTGCACTGCTACTTAGCCAGTAGGTCCCCAGCCTGTAACAATGCTTGGGATTCTTCTGTCAAAAGTGCAGGACTCCTCACTTGTCTTTGTTGAACCTCATCACATTTCTTTTGGCCCAGTCCTCCAATATGTCTAGGTCACTCTTGACCATTTTCCTACCCACCAGTGTATCTACCTGACCTCCTAGTTTAGTGTCATCTACAAATTTGCTGAGGGTACAAAGCATCTGCTCATCCAGGTCATTAATGTTGAACAAAACAGGCCCAAGAACAGAATCTTGGGGTACTCCACTTGAAACCGACCTCCAATCAGACATTGAGCCATTGATAACTACCCATTGGGACCAACCATTAAGCCAGCTTTTTATGTTCCTTATAGTCAATTTATCCAATCCTTAGTCCTTATTTGTGGGCAAGGAAGTTGTGGGAGACTAGATCAAGAGCTTTGATAAAGTCAAGGTATATCACATCCATTGATTTCTCCATGTCCACAGAGGCACTTACTTCATCATAGAAGCTAACCTGCTTGGTCAAGCATGACTTGCTCTTGGTGAATCCATGCTGACTATGCCTGATCATTTTTCCCTCTTCCAAGTGCCTCAGAGTTGAGGATCCACTCCATGATTTTTCCAGGGACTGATGTTAAGCTGACCACTTCACAGTTCCCATGGATTGTACTTCTTTCCTGTTTTAAAGATTGGCAATAAATTTGACTTTTTTCCCAATCATATAGGAACTCTCCTGATCTCCATGAGTTTTCAAAGATAATGGCCAAAGGTTCTTGGCTTTCTCTGTATTTAGCTTTTATAAATACCTTTTAAACCTGTTTTTACCACACTGAGAGCTGCCCACCTCCTTCCCATACTGCATTGCCTAGTGCAGTAGTTTATATTTTGAATGCAAGACAGATAAATACAATGACAGTTTTCACCATGTCATGATATAACAGGCCACACTTGGAAGTGGAGATGCAGAAAGGGTGTTTGTACAAACGTCCCAATTGTAAATTCACACAGTTCTCAAATAGGCTGTGGAAACACCAGCCACAAAGTAGGAACAAGGCCAGGTGTGATGGGTTGGACCATGGGATGCCACCTGACATGCTAAAGATACTGAGCCCACCATTTCTGTCAGCCTGGGCATGCTTTAACTCTATCTTGCTGAGTCAGATTCTTAAGTCTCCTCCAGCGTACCCAGAGGTAGGGCCAAACCCACCGCAGAACAGTGTAAACGTTGAGATCTGCTCTGGGAGGGCTCCTCTTAATGGACTTGCCACAGCACTGAGACGTCCATTCTTCTCGGGGTCCAAACCCAAAGTTGTACAAAGTTCTCCTTCTCCCTCAGTGTGGAGGAAGCTATGCACAACCTGCTCCCCCTGCCAACTGGTTAGAAATTACAAAAACTGACTTGAGTTATAAACAAGACATAGGTTTGTTAACTACTACAAGGTATAGTTTAAATGGTCAAAGAGAAGGAAAACAGACCAAGGGAGAGTGCTATGAAAATAATAGAAAGCATGCAAACCAGCAGCAGCCTTCCCCCTCCCCCTGCCCTGAATGTGTTCCTGACTGGACTGATTTTGAATTTCTACAAGGTAGGGCTCCTATGTCTAGGATGGAGAGGAGAATCAGGACCAGGTTTCTCTGTAGCATCACAGCATCTATAGAGCTTTCTGTAGCATCTGCAGAATGGCCATACCAGGCTTCTCCACACTCCTTGGTCCTGGCTGATACATCATCAGTCCTGTTTAACTTTTCCATGGTGCAACCTGAAGTGTTGACAGTGGGTATCAGACAAAGTAGCAGAGCTGGAACGTACACATAGAAATAGTATATTTATAATTCATTGAATGATAACCTTTCCAACGATACCTTCCAGGATTCCTCTTGCATAAAGTACATTTGACTTACGTCATATTCATATTCATATCACAAGCATATGAGGGAGACAATATTTGTAAAAGTAACCAGAAAATCCAGTTAATATAGTGATGATTGGATTAAAATATCTTGGAAAGTTCCTAAAACTTCCTGATTCACATCACCAAAATGTCTAATTAGTGGACGCAGGCCAGCTCATAGCCGCCTACTGCAAGGCATCTTCCACTTTCATTTAAGACATTTGGAACTGTCCAATTGACTCTGGGCTAAATGAGCTACATCTCTGATCCACTCTGGCAGTGCTTGCCTTCCTGTTGGGGGTGCAAATCCAAGACTATGTTCTTGCTGATCGTTTCTGAACTCCTGTCATTAAGTCTCCTGTTCTTTTTCCTTTTAGGAAGGCACTGAACTCTTTGGACTTCTCTAGTACCTTATGGCAGCTACCAATGACAGCAGATTCCAGTATGAAATGTTCCTTCTTACGGGGATACCTGGGCAGGAAGGTGCCTACCTCTGGCTCTCTATTCCCTTCTGCTTAATATATGCAATATCGATAGTAGGAAATTTATTCATTGTGTTCATTATAAAAACAAATCCAAGCCTCCATGAGCCCATGTACATTTTCCTTTCCATGTTGGCCTTCACAGATCTTGGCTTATCAATAACCACCATGCTGACAACACTGGGCATATTCTTCTTGAATTCTAGGGAGATCAGCCTTGATGCCTGTTTTGCCCAGGTGTTCTTTATCCACACACTTGAATGCATTGAGTCCTCTGTGCTCGTATTGATGGCCTTTGATCGCCTGCTTGCAATCCGTGACCCCTTAAGATATGCTTCCGTCTTGACACTACAGAGACTAGCCAAGATGTGGCTGGTGTGTGTGCTAAGAGGAGTAGTCGTAATGTTTCCGTTCCCTTTTCTCCTGAAACGGTTCCGATACTGTCGAGAAAATATCCTAACCCATAGCTACTGCATACATGGAGAGGTCATGACGTTGGCTTGTGCAGACATCACAGCCAACAACATCTATGGCTTGTATATCACACTCTTAACAGAGGGGTTGGATTCACTGCTCATCTTCCTCTCTTATGTGATAATCCTCAAAACAGTACTGAGCATCACATCCAAGGCAGAATGCCTTACGGCCTTGAACACTTGTGTCTCACATCTCTGTGCTGTCCTTGTCTTCTATACACCATTGATTGGCCTAACTTTGCTACATAGATTTGGGAAGAGCTCTTCTCTGCTTCAGATTCTCCTTGGCTATGTCTACCTGATGTTCCCACCCCTGATGAACCCCATCGTATACAGTGTGAAAAGCAAACACCTTCGTGCAAAAATATTGAGGATATTTGTCAACTGAAGGGTCCCTTTGACATCCTGTTTAGTACAGGAGACATGGGTGACAAAAAACACAGGCAAAGGCCTCCTATTCCATCTTGGATTCTTACAAGTGAGATGACGTGATTTACTGATTTCCACTCTGGACGGAGCAGCTGCCATTGGTGTAAAGCCTGGAGCAATGGGTGGTGGGCTGGAGAGGGAGGATAGAGCAATGGGGTAAGGACACCAAGGCAGGAAGCAGCCTTTGAAAAGCATCTGTGTTTACTGAGTGCCAGTGGACCACTGGGATGTTGGCCCAGAAAGAGACATATTGGTCGTTATTCTAACCTTTGAATTCATCTTGGTACAGTCAGTAAAGGGAGGGGATGTTGATGACACCTGGTCTGTCACTTTCCCATCTCCGGTCAAACAAGCATGGCTAAAGGCAAAAGCTGACGAGGTGTTCTGCAGTGGCTGTGCCGGCAGTTCCTAATGCTCTGGGTGCTGTGTGATCCAGAGGGACTGCACCAGCTGCGGACTGAGGATATTTCAGGGGCACAGACACCCACCCTTCCTCTAAGCTCTCAGCCCAGGGCTTCCAACTGAGCCATGTCAGAAACATGATTAACCCAAGAGCTTCAGGAGAAGCCATTCAGACAGCACCCTCCCCCTTGCTGGCTCTGCACCGCACACCGACAGAGCCCACTCCCCACAGATGAAGAGCAGAACTGCCTGGGAATGAGGGGCTGACACACAGCAGTTCTCCCAGTGACTTAGGCTCACATTCCCTCCTTATCCTTCCCTCTGTTTGTGCTCACATAGCTGCTTTGAAAGGGTTAGAAATGGTCCTCAGCTCCCTGAGAGAGGCTCAGCCTGCTTCTACCCCAGCCCAGCCCATTCACTGTACCATTCAAAAGGTGAAATAGGGACAGAGGCAAGAGCTCCTGTCCCTCTTCTTCCTGTTTGACTCCACTCCATCTGCTTTTCTCTTTCTCCAAGCTCCCAACCTCTGTTCCATCTATTCCTCCAAAGTCCCACTCCCTGGCTCCTCTCCATTACCCAGGACTCCATCCCCTCTCCAAGGTAGGAGAGCTGGACCATGACCATGATATGCTGCCCCCAGGGATCTAGAACCTTTCTGAGAAGCCCTGTCCCTCCCTCTGTCCTGGGAAGGGAGGTGTGTAGAGGTACAGTAGAAGCCCCAAACCTGGCAAGGCACAATAGGAACCCCAAACCTGTGTTCCTGCACCCAGAATATAAATTGCTGATTCCTGAACTAGCGTTGGTACAAACAAGGAAGTTAATAGAATCCTAGAAACACAGAATCCTAGGGCTGTACGGGACCTCAGGAGTTTATCAAGTCCAGCCTCTAGCCCAAAGCAGAATAAACCCCATCTAAATCATCCCAGATGGGACTTTTGTCAAGCTGGGACTTAAAAGCCTCCAGAGATGCAGATTCCACCACCTCTCTCGAAAACGTATTCCAGTGCTTCACCACCCTCATAGTGAAATAGTTTTTCCTAATATCCAATCTAGACCTCCATCACTGTAACTTGAGACCACTGCTCCTTGTTCTGCCTTCTGTTACTAGTGTGACCAGCCATTTTTCCATCCTTTTTGGAGCCCTCTATCAGGAAGTTGAAGGCTTCTATGTAATCACCCTTCACTCTTCTTTTTGACGAACTAAATAAGCCCAAATTCCTCAGCCTCCCCTTGTGGGTGTAAGGGCATTTTGAAGTTTCATGGGTACTTTGAAGTGCCCACAGTTACATGGCATGATGGCGCTTTGAAGTTTGCAACTTGGAAGTTGCCACAGGGAGAATTAGTCTAATGAGCTGATGCATATTCATCACAGCACTTCATTAGTATTCTCCACTCAGACTGATTACCATGTAGACACAGCCCTAATGAACCAAAATATGCCATCAGCCTTCTGTTACCGCATACCCAGCTTATCATCCATTGTCATCCCCAGGTCCTATCTTGCTGCACTGCTGTGTCGCCGGTTGTTCCCCAGTCTGAAACAATGCTTAGGAGTCTTCTGTTCCAATTGCAGGGCTCTGCACTTGTCCTTGTTGAACCTCATCAGATTTCTTTTGGCCTAAACCTCCAAATTAGAGGTCACTCTGGAACCCATTCCTACCCTCAACTGTATCTACCTGTCCCCCTAGTTTAGTGTCATCTGCAAATTTGCTGAAGGTGCAATCCATCCCCTCATCCAGGTCATTAATAAAGATGTTGAACAATATCAGCCCTAGAACTGATCCTTGAAGCACTCCACTTGAAACCAACCACAAACCAGACACTGAGACATTCATTGAGCCATTACCTGTTGGGCCCAACCATCTAGCCAGCTCTTTATCCACCTTACAGTTCTGATATCCAATCCATTTTTCCTTATCTTGTGGGCAAGAATATTGTAGGAGACTATCAAAGCTCTTCTAATGTCAAGGTATATCACATCCATTGATTTCCGCATGTCCACAGAGCCAGTTTCCTTTTCATAGAAGCTAATCAGATTGGTCATGACATGTCCATGGTGAATCCATGTTGGCTATTCCTTATCACTTTCCCCTCTTCCAAGTGCTTCAAACTGGATTCCTTGAGGATCCCCTCTATGACTTTTATAGGGTCTAAGTTGAGGTTGACCAGTCCAGAGTTCCCTGGATTGTCTTTCTTTCCTTTTTGAAAGATAGGCACTATATTTGCCTTTTCCAATCATCTGGGACCTCTTCCAATCTCCCTGAGTTTTTAAAGATAATGGCCAAAGGCTCTGCAATGACATCTGCCAATTCCCTCAGTACCCTTGGATGCATTAAATCTAGACCCATGGATCTGTGTTGGTCTAGGTTTTCTAAATAGCTCTTATCCTGTTCTCTCCACACCAAGGGCTGCCCACCACTTTCCCATTCTACATTGGCTAACACAGTCATATGGGATTTCACCTTGTCTGTGAAAATGGGCAAAAAAACTTTGAGTACTTCAACTTTTCCCACATTATCTGTCATTACCTCCCTCTTCAAGTAAGGACCCCATGCACTCCTTGGTCACCCTCCAATTGTTAACATGCCTGTAGAAACCTTTCTTGTTACCTTTCACATTCCTTGATAGCTGCAGTTTCCAGTCATGCTTTCATCTTCCTGATTACTCCCCTGCATTCTTGAGCCATATATTTATATTCCTCCTTAGTCATCAGTCCAAATTTACACTTTGTGTAAGTATCCTTTCTGAGTTTATCCTCACTAAGCCAAGCTGCTTGCCTACCATATTTGCTCTTCTTGCAACACATGAGAATGGTTTGTTTCAGTGCCTTCAATAAGGTTTCCTTAAAATACTGCCAGTTATCCTGGACTCCTTTCCCCTTCATATTAGCTTCCCAGAGGATTCTGCCCATCAGTTCTCTGAGGGAGGCAAATTCTGCTCTTCTGAAATCAAGGGTGTGTATTTTATTGCTCACCTTTCTTCCTCAGGGGGAGGGATAGTTCAGTAGTTTGAGCATTGCTCTCTTAAACCCACCATGGTGAGCTCAAGACTTGAGGAGGCCATTTAGGGATTGGGGCAAATAGATGTCAGGGATGGTGCTTGGTCCTGCCAAGAGAGCACAGGACTGGACTAGATGACCTCCCAAGGTCCCTTCCAGTTCTAGGAGATATGTATCTCTAACTACATTTTGTCAGAATCCTGAAATCTACCATCTCATGATCACCAACACGCTGCTTGGTGCCCAGTTCTACTTCTCCCTGTTTGTGAACAGAAGGTCATACTGTGAATTGGCCCAGTCGGTTCCTTCAGGACTCATACCAGGAAGTTATTACCAACATTCTCCAAAAACTTCCTGGATTGTTTGATTGTTTGTATGCTACTGTATTGGTCTCCCAACAAATGGCAGGGTGATTAAATTCCCCCATGAGAACCAGGGCCTATTCTCTTGAATCTTCACTTGTCTGAAGAAAAAGTTTCATCAACCTCATCCATTTGATTTGGTGGTCTATAGCAGACACCAACCACAAAATCACCTGTGTTGCTTCCTCTCCTACATTTAACCCAAAGATTCTGAATAGACTTTTATCCGTCTATATAGGGAGCTCTGAGCAATCATATTGCTCTGTTATATACAGCACAACTCTTCCTGTTTTCCTACCCTGCCTTTCCTTTTTGAGTAGTTTATGTCCTTCCATTATCCCTTGGCTGCGGTGGGCAGGAGAAGGAGGGGAGGAGGTGTCCTGGGGGCTTCTGTGGGGAGGAGGTGTTCTGGGAGTTCAGGATGGCCCTGAGCTCCCTGTAATAGGGGCAAGCGGTAGGGGTGGCCCCAGACCAGATGGCCAAGTCTCGGGTCTGGGCGTAACCCTGCCACAACTCCTTCACCTTGCTATGGACGTGATTCGGAGAGTGGGCAGGGTGACCCTGGGTGGCCAGGCCCTCGGCCAGTTGGGCAAATGCTTCTGTGTTCCACCACTTGCTCTCCATCACACGGAGCACCTCCTCCTCACCTCCGAGCCCCAGCAGATCTTGGAGCTCGGCCTCTGACCAGGAGGGGTCCTGCCACTTTTTTGCCCCCTGTTTGGCTGCTGGAGGTCCCTGGGTCCCCTCAAGGGGGAGCCCTGGGGGCGCTCAAGGGGCTGGCTCAGTGCCATGGTGCTGGGTGGTCAGGGTGGGGTCTGTAGAGGCTATGCAGAGCTAGCACGTGCATGTGCTGCTGCCTGCACACTCTCAGCTTCCTGCCATAGGAAATTCAGGTCTGTGGTGCTTTAAAGGCTGCTGCGCACTGTGATCATAGAGCCCCACAGGGGCTGGACAACATGTCTCAACCCCTCAGCTGATTTCCGCTATGGAGAACCCTGCTATTTCAAAGTAGCAGGAAGTGGATCATCTACACACACCCTACTTTGACTTTGAACGTTGAAGTAGAGGCGCTATTCCCGTCTTCAGATAGGAACAGCGATTTTGACATCTCAAGACCTAACGTCAATTTCAACGTCGAAATTGTGCATGGCACATATAGACATGATGCACGCCATTTTGATGTTGTGCCAGCTACTTCGAAGTAGCTGGCTAGTGTAGATGCACCCTCAGGCTACACTAGCACACTACGTTGAAGCAGAGTATTTTGAAGTAGAAACATAGAAATAGGCTACTTTGATGCGTATTGTCTACATGTCCTCCAGGGCTGGTGCCGTCAACATTCAACATCGAAGTAGCGACAGGGAACATCAAAAGGAGTCACCCCGGAAGGAAACGCAGAGCGTCCACACACACAAGTGCTCCCCGTCGAAATAAGGGGACAGGAAAGCCCACGGACCAGGTCACAGGCTAGACTAGCCCTTCCGGGGCAACAACAAAACGCCCCTTTAAAGGGCACCTCCCAGACACACCTGGCCTGCACAGCACGAGGTCTGCAGAGCAGTAGCCACACTCTCGCAGACTGACGCACAGCAGCTATGGACCCCAGCAGCAGCAGCAGCAGCAGCAGCAGCAGCAGCAGCAGTGGCAGGAGGAGGCCCTCCAGGTAGTCATCCAGGGGGCAAGCACCTTGCTAGGTCCTGCCCAGGGGGTGGCCCAGCGGTTCCTGCCAGAGAAGCTCTCCCAGGGGGCAGACGGGGATGCCCCTGACCACCGGGCTCCCCTCTTCCTCCCCTGCTGGGTGCTGTGCAGCCTCAGGAGCTACCCCACCAGCTCCGAGTGCTGGGAGCAGCTGGTCATGGGGGAGTGGGACAATGACACGTGGCTGCAGAACTTCCGCATGCACTGGCAGACCTTCCTGGAGCTCTTCCAGTGGCTCACCCCCACACTGAGGCACCAGAACACCTGGAGGTGGCATGCCCTCCCCATTGAGAAGAGGGTCCCAATAGCTGTCTGGAAGCTGGCCACCCCAGACAGCTACCGTTCTGTGGGACACCAGTTTGGAGTGGGAAAGGCCACGGTTGGGGCTGTCATCATGGAGGTAAGGAGGCCCGGGAACGCACCCACTGGGGGGAGGGGGCTGGGGAGGGAAGGGTGCCGGGGAGAGAGGGGGCTGGGTTGAGGCCTGGGGAAGGAGGGGTGCCGAGAAGGTAGGGGCTGAGCCGGAGGGGTGCCTGGGGAGATGGCTGGGAGGGGGCCTGGGAGGAGGGGCGTGGGGCACCCTGCACACCCTCATGGGTGACTGTGTTCCCTCTCCACAGGTGGTCCATGTGCTTAATGCCATGCTGCTCCAGAGGGTCATCCGACTGGGGGACCTGGACACAGCCGTCGCCAGATTCGCTGCCATGGGGTTCCTGAACTGCTTCGGGGCCCTGGACAGGACCCACATCCCCATCCGTGCCCCAGACCACAGCGGAGAAAGATACATAAACTGCAGGGGCTACCACTCTGTGGTCCTGCAGGCCATGGTGGACAGCCAGGGCCGCTTCCAGGACGTGTACGTGGGCTGGCCCAGCTGTGCACATGACACCCGCATCTTCCGGAACTTAGGCCTGGGCCACTGGCTGGAGGTGGGGACCTTCATTCCCCAGAGGGAGGTCCCTCTGAGGGACACCACTGTGCTCCTCTGCCTCGTGGTGGACGCGGCCTACCCCCTCCAGCCCTGGCTCATGCCCCTGCACACTGGCCACCTCAATGCCAACCAGGAGTTGTTCAAAGCCCACCTGAACCACACCCGCCTGGTGATGGAGAGGACCTACGGCTGCCTGAAGGGCCACTTGCGGTGCCTCCTTGCCCACCTGGATGTCGGCTTCCAGAACACCCCGCAGGTTGTGGGCATGTGTTGCATGCTCCACAACATTGTCGAGAGCAAGGTGGGAGGCCTTCATCCAGGGGTGGGTGGTCGACGCCAGCACAGGGTATGGGTCTGCGAGGCCCTGTGGGCCCATTTCAACCAAGGAGACCCCTGAGTACCTTCCTGGCCTTCCCCGGAGGACCCCCCCACATCTCCCACACTGCCCCCAACACCCGCACACCATCCCCTCAACAAGCACACATCTCTAGTTCTTTGGAAAATAAAACTGTGTTTTTGGAAAACTGCTAACTGTCTTATGTGCACAACAAAAACTGCAACTAATATACAAGGGGGACAACTATATACAAGGAGGACATCTATATACAAATGGGGGCCTGGCGGACGGCTCGGCCATCGGCCCATCAGTCTGGGGCAGAGGTAGAGGGTGTGACCCCCCCAGCAGGTACGGCTCACGACCACTCCCCCTTGTCCACGGTCACCGGTGCAGCCAGCTGGGGGCTGGGAGTACCGACAGGTACGGCCGGGACGCCTCCACCAGCCGGTCTTCATCCCCAGTGGGCTCCATTCCTGGGGGGCTGGCAGGCGGTGCAGAAAGGTGGGTGGCAGGCGGTGCAGCAGGTGGGGCAGCAGGTGGCGAGGCAGGTGGGGTGGCAGGCAGCACAGCAGGAGGGACATCGGGTGGAGTGGCCGAGAGGGCAGCATGGGGGTCTGCGGGGGGAGGGAGCCAGGTGACAGCCACCTGGGTTGACCCAGCTAAGTCCTGGAAACCCCCCCATGAAATCCTCCCACACCAACCAGTGCCAGGTGTACTTCTGCCGGTCGAACTGGAGTCTCTCCTCGGCCACCTCTGTCTGCTGCCAGAGAGCCGCCAGGAGCTGGGGGTCCACGGGGGCAATCCCCAGGGTCCAGCAGTGGTGGGACCGTCCTGCTGGCCTTGGGGGTGTCTCGGGGCACTGTCGGTGGCTGACCTCTGGCGGGCTTCTACGTTCTGCTGCTCGCTCCCCACCACGTGGAGCACTTCCTCCTCACTCCAGAGCCCCAGCAGGTCTCAGAGCTCAACCTCCTGGGGGCTGGTTCGAGGCCATGGGTGGTGGCTGTGTGGATCGGGGCCTCTGGAAAGCATGCAGGGCTAGCAGGTGCGTGTGCTGGTGCCTGCACGCTCTCAGCTTCCTGCCACAGGAAATCCAGGTCCATGGTGCTTTAAAGGCTGCTGCGCACAGGGACCATAGAGCCCCGCAGCGGTTGGACAGAGCGTCTCAGCCCCTCAGCTGATGCCCACCATGGAGGACCCCGCTTCTCGAAGTAGCGGGACTCAGATCATCTACAAACACCCTAGTTTGACGCATGGGAATAGTGATTTCGACGTCTCTCTGCCTAACGTCGATTTCAACATCGAACTAGCACATGGCACGTGTAGATGTGATGCGTGCTATTTCAATGTTGTGCTGGCTACTTCAAAGTAGCCAGCTAGTGTAGATGCACCCACAGAGTAATAAATTCTGTGCTATTATTAAATCATTTGCATGGTTTATACGATTTCTGCAGGGCCCTGTGAACATCCTCCAGATAAGAGCTCTTCTAACTCTTCACAGATATGTTTGAGGTGGACGATGAACCTAGATTCTTAGGTCAGTGGCAAGCTGTTACCCAAAACAATAATCCAGCCCAAATTTCCATCCCTTCGGTCAACATTAGAGAAGCTGTGCTAGTGCCCAGGGAGCAGATTTGGGAGCAGATCTCTGGCCTATGCTGTACAGGCAGTCAGATTAGGTGATCACAGTGGTGCCTTCTGGCATTGGGATTTGCTGCTTCCCAGTAGGCTAGCTTACCCTTGTTATCTTCACTGCTTTGCATTATATTCCATGGCAGTGTATTCAGCGGTAATACACAGAACTTATTGGCTTGTAGCCTGTCAGAAATTGGCTTCAGCAGCTAACCTGAAGCCTGAGGCCTCAGAACTTTAGCCTAGAGAAATTTAGTAACTTGTAAGTTTCGGGGAACTGGAAGTAGAGAATTGGTGGTGGTGGGTGAAGTGCGGAGTGGCGGGGAGTGGGGGAGGCATTTTCTCTATAATGACATCAGCCAACCACAGAACATAAACTGACACCAGCTTCTGAAAAGTTTTTGGTGGAATATCTGACCACAAGGGTGCAATGGCAACAAAATGCTGTACATAATAATGGCATGAGATCAACAGTGCAGTGACCTACAGAAGATGGACATCTGAACATGGGATAGGGGAGGAAATACAAACAAAGATGAGCTGGGAAACCCCAACTAAATATGCATTGGATATAGTAAGGTAAGCAGACTAACATTACCGGGCTTGATCTTGGGAGTAGTACAGGTAAATATGCTTGCTATGTGCTCAGATACTATAATAATTGTGGTTACAGCTAAGTGCCTTAGGGTGACTTGGTGGCGATGGGGAACTTCATCTGTTGGGATAATAATATAACAAAGCACAGATAATAGAAGACGTTCTTGAAATACATTGGAGACAATTTCTTATTCAAGAAATTGGGGAAAAATACTGGGCGGGAGGCTGTTCTAGGTATGATTTTGACACACAGGAAGGAAATGGCTGAGGATTTGAAAGTGGAAGGCTGTTTGGGTGAAACAGATCATGAAATCACAGAGTTCATGCTTCTGAGGAATGGTGGGAAGGAGAGCAGGAAAATGAAGACAGTGGATTTCTGGAAGGCACATTTCAGGAAACTCAATCAAGTGTAAGGGGAAAACCAATTAAAGAAAGTTGGCAGTTTTTCCCAAGAGACATTATTAAAGGCACAAGAGTAAACTATTCCACTGCACAGGAGAGATGGGAAATATGGCAGAAGACCATGCTGGTTTAACTAGGAGATCTTAAATGACCTACAAATATAAAAGAGTGCTGCAAAAATGGAAACTACATCAAATTACAAAGTATGAATTTAAACAACAGGAGCAAAATTAGAAAGGTCAAAGCACAAAATGAGCTCAAACTAGCTAGAGACATAAATGGTAACTAGAAAACCTCCTACAATGCATTAGAAGGAAGAGGAAGACCAAGGCTGGGGTAGGCCCCTTACGTAAAAAAGAGCAGAAAACAATAACAGAAAAAGTGGAAATGATAGAGTTGCTTCATGACTTCTTTGTTTTGGTTGTCACCCAGAGGGTTGGTGGCAAAAGGACACCTAACAGAGAGAATATTGGTGAAATTGGGGTGGGTCTAAAAGCTAAAATATTGAAAGAACAAGTTAAAAGTAATTGGGAAAGTCAGATGTCTTCAAGCCACTAGGGTGTGATGAGAAGCATCCTAGATCACTCAAGGTTGACTGAGGAGCTTTCTGAGCCTTTAGGTATTATCTTTGAAAAGTCTTGGAATTCATGAGAGACTCCAGAAGATGGAGAAAGAGCAAATACAGTGCTCACCTATACAAAGGTAAATAAGGACAACCCAGGGAATTACATGCCAGTCAGCTTAACTTCTGTAATAAGATAATAGAGCAAATAGTTATTCCATTGGCAGGAAGGCTAGACGATAATAAAATTAGAAGAAATAGAATGGATTTGTCAAGAACAAACTGCGTCTAACAAACTTGAAAGGCTGCAGCAGAGCTAGCACTGCAGTTCAGCGGTGTAGCATTGCCCCTCATCTCCTGGGATTTGACCTCCTGCAGTGTGCCATTGGCTGTGATGGCAATAAAGCTGTTGTACACGAAGCCAAACAGCTGAGGTTCCCTGATGTCCAATGGGTTCCAAGGGAATGTGCCAGCATGCTTCATAAAGGTGGTTGCCTCCCTAGCTGAACACAAACTGCCAGCTGCATGTGAAACATCTCCAATAACTCCTCATCCTTTAGGGTGAAGACCTCTGGTGCCAGCGGCTCCCCTTCTAGCAGCAATTGGGTACGTTGGCAGGTTTCTCTGTCTTTAAGAAGTGAAGTGCAGGGGACAGGCTGCCAGGTGTTTCCATGTGTAAATGTTCTGTGCAGCAGTAGAGGTCTCAGCTGGGTTGTAGGAGTGAGTAATTGAGAGGGCTGGAGGGCAGGGAATGATGGTTGTGTGTTCTGGGTCTGATCTTGCCAGGGGATGAGCCATAGAATATTCGTGATTTGTTCCCACACTGCTCATGGTGTATTTCTTTAGAAATGTAGCCCGCAAATGCATTTTCAAAGATTTTATATTAGCTTTCAATTTGGAAGACAGAAATTCAGAGCTGCATTGCTCTGTGACAAAAGGTGATAGGACATATTTCTCTTTCCAGACAGAAGGAGCACTCCAGCATTTCTACCCGGCAGCTCCCCCTAAGAGTTAGAGGGCTACCAGCATCTCTGTCCTCTCTCTGGTCTGTGAATGCCAGATGTGAGGCCTCACACCTTGCCGTCTCATGAGGTGGAATCCTACCATGCTCCCGCTTTCAGATTGGGCCTTGGGCTTCAACACACTGTGGAGTGACTGCTTACACAGTAGATCTAACTGGGTTAGCAACCTGTGTTTCCTCCCTCTGGGAACCTATGGCTAGGGGTCATGTGAGTCACCAGCTGGTCTTTCTGAGCCAAAATACTCTTTAATATAAGCAGCAGGAATAAAGAATTACATGGCTGATAAGACGTTTTTCAACAACTTTCTTTCTACATGTCTGACTTTAAACCCTCCACTCTGAAAAAGACCCAGACAGGCTGAGCATCTTCTGCCTTCCCCAGCAGTGTCTGTGCCTATCAGTCTGAAAAGTTTCTTAACAGCAGCTTCCCCACCTCTGCACAGATGACCAGCACTGTCAGAAGTCATATAACCTGGCTGGAGCTTGGATATAAGTTGTTCCCAGTTTATGGCTCTGTTCTCTCTCTGAACTTCCCTTCAGTGCTCAATGAGGCCAGGTCTACACTAGGAAAATAAGTTGATTTCCAATATATCTACAGCGATTGTGTAGCTAGACTTATCCAAAATTGTCTTAGCTGGCCATCCTCACTGACTAGTCAACAGGAGAGTTTCTCCCAGTGATCTCACTTACTCTTTGAGATAGCAAAGAGTACAGGGGTCGACTGAAAACCCCAGAAAGATCAGTTTCACATAACCCCTACCAGAGCAGGTTGATCTTCATGGTAATATAGACATGGCCTGAGAGAGCTTTTCTTCAGCTGTTGATTCAATTCATGCTTCTTTTCCATTGGCCTGCTATCAAATTAAGACGAGCCAGATGGGTTTCTCTTAACACAGCCATTTTAAAAGATGGTTTTCAAATCAAATGGAAGAGTATTCATGGGGCTTGAACTTCATTCTCATGAGAGTAGCCTATTGCTCTCTCTCCCCCCATATTCTGCCTATGTCTGTCCTGTATTTCCTCCATTCCCTCATTGTGCCTGAATAACAGGCATGGGGTTACTATGTACTAGGGAGGCAGAGCTCAGGGAATGAGTATTTTGTAAACTGATCCCAGTGCCTGTTACTTGTCCAGTTACAGGCTACACACAAGCAGAACCTGCGGAGAGCCACTGAGACCTTGTTGGCTTTTGTTTGCTGACAAGCGACTGAGTGATGGCTGAGGTGCTATGACCTTTTCAGATTCATTTCTGGTCGCTCTTTATCTTGAAAAATCATCTGTGAAAGAAGACAAGAGGGGATAGAATGAGCTCACAAGTGTGCACTGAAGGACAGATCTGCAAAAGTTACGTGAAGCATTTCATTGTAATGCAGATATTACAAATCAAGCATGTAGATCTATCGAAAGCCAGCTGCCATGTGAGTGGAATCGACACAGAAAGTGGTAACTTTACTGCTTCAATGCTCTTGGTTATTAAATATTTCAGAAGTATCCAAGTGCTGTTTACAAGGAGTTTGTGCCATTAACTCTTTGTTCAATGAACAGTTAATTGTACGACGCTATCTCCTGGTAACTGAGCCGAAGCTCTTTCTAACCCCAGTACTTGGGATAATGAATGGAGTCCCTCTACAACACCTGCAGAACACTTTCCAAAAAATTATAAAAGGACAAAACCTCTAATCTGTGTCTCAGCAGAGAGAAGGTTTGAGGCGTAGGAACATGGTTGTACGTAGTTTATGCTCCTCACCTGTTCTATGAGCATGAAGTTATTTTCATGTTCACGTGTATATTAGTGCAAACCTATTTTTTGCCTTATTCAGTCATTTGCAAGATGACCTCCTCCCACACCCAAGTGAAGTATCCGTGTTAGCTTTGTAACTTCCAGATATCGACAAATCTTTATATTGCTAGAGAAAGCAGGGTCCCTGAGGTTGCCATACACACATAGAATTCTAGGGGTGGAAGAACCCTTAGGAGGTCATCATGCCCAGCCCCCTGCCCAAAGTAGGATCTACCCCAACTAAGTCATCCCATCCAGGACTTGGTCAAGCTGCGACTTAAGACCTCTAGGGCTGGAGTTTCTACCACCTCTCTAAGTAACCCATTCCAGTGCATCACCATCCTCCTGGTGGAATAGTTTTCCCTGATACTCAACATTCACCTCATGCTCTGTAACTTGAAGCCACTGCTCCTTCATCTGCCATCCATAATTACTAAGAACAGCCTCTCTACATCCCCCTTAATGAACCTGATGGTTCCCACAAAATCACTCCTTACTCTCCTCTTTGATTACTATGCCTTTGGCTTGAACATCTAGCCAGCTTTGTATCCACTTTCCAGTCCATTTATCCAGTCCATATTTCTTTAATTTATGGGCAAGAACATTGCAGGAGACTGTACCAAAACCTTTGCTAATATCAAGGTATATCACATCCATTGACTTCCCCATGTCTAGCTAGTGAGTTACCTCATCATAGAAGGTAATCCAATTGATCAGGCATTACTTGCCTTTGGTGAAGCCATGTTGACTATTCCTGATCATTTCCGTCTCTTCCAAGTACTTTAAAATGAATTCCTTGAGGATCCCCTCCATGTATTTTCCAGGTACTAAGGTAAGAGAACCTGATTTATAGTTCCCTTGATTGCCCTTCTTTTCTTTTTTTTAAATATGGGCACTACATATGCCTTTTTCCAGTCATCCAGGACCTCTCTCGATGTACATGAGTTTTCAAAGTCAAGGCTCTGCAATGATATTTACCAACTCCCTCAGTACCCTTGGAGCATTAAATCTAGACCCATGGGATTTATGTGAATCTAGCTTTTTCAATTAACTCTCATCCTGTTCTTTCCCCACCCATGGCTTCCCATCCCCTTCCCATAGTGCATTGCCTAGGGTGTAGCCTGGGAGGTGATCCTGTCTGTGAAAACAGAGGCAAAAAAAGCATTGAGTACTTCAGATTTGCCTACGTCATCTGTCATTATGTTACCCCGCATCCAGTCAGGGCCCCACTCCCTCACTTCCAGCCTCTTTTTTAACATGCCTTTAGAAAACTTCCTTGTTACCCTTCACATTCCTTGCTAGTCTCTGGCATTTATTTGCGGGGGGTGGAGAGAGGGGGAAGGGGGTCTGGCAAACAGTGTCCATTATTTCTGAAATACGTTATATCGGGGTCTGTTAAATCAAGGTTTACTGTATTCCCTTGCATTCTCAGATGATTTATTTATACTGTTCCTTAGTCATCCATCCAAGTTTCCACTTCGTATAAGCATTCTTTCTGAATTTAAGTTTACCGAGGATTTCCCTGGTAAGCCAAGCTGGTTGTCTACCATATTTGCTTTTCTTGCTAGACATCAGGATTATCAGTTTCTATGCCTCCACTAAGGCTTCTTTAAAACACTGCCAGTTCTCCTGCATTTCATAGAATCCTAGGGCTGGAAGGGACCTCAGGAGGTCATCTAGTCCAGCCCCCTGCTTTAAGCAGGATCAACCCCCAAGTCGTTGAGTTGTAGGGGCGTGCAGGCCAAGCAAACATAAGGTGGCCCTCAAATCTTTCAGGCAGTGCAGCCTTTTGTCTGTCTTCTCAGAAAACAGAGATGGTCCCTCGAAGGGAAGGTTCTGTATAGTCTGTTGGATCTTGTATGGGAACCCCGAGACTCGTAGTCATGCTCCCTTTTGCATGGCTATCCCAGAAGCCATTACCCTAATGGCAGTGTCTGCTGCATCCAGTGTGGCCTTCAGCACTGCCCTAGATATGAGCTTCTGCTCATTCACCATGGCATTAAAATGAGTTTTGCTCTCTGGTGGAACCAGCTCCACAAAGCAGGATAAGGAGCTGTCCGTGTCATACACATATCTGCTGACCAGAGCCTGCTGGTTAGCAATACTTATTTGAAAGCCACTGGTCACATAAACCTTCATGCCATATAAGTCTAGGCGTTTGGCCTCTCTGTTTTTAGTGGAAGGGCCTCGAGACCCGTGTCTGTCTCTGTGATTTGCTGCATCCACAACAAGGGAGTCAGGGGGAGGGTGGGTAAAAAGATGCTCATTGCCCTGGGCAGGAACAAAGTACCAGAGCTCGTTCCTTCTGGCTGTGGGTAGGGCAGAGGCCGGGGTCTGCCACACCATCTTGGCTGCATTGGCAATTGTTTTAATAACAGGCGTTGCAACCCTGGTGGGCCAAGATGCTGAAAGGATGTCTGTCAGTGGCTCCATTTCCTCCCTGACTTCCTCTGCCTGCACACCCAGGCATAGGGCTACCCTGCAGAGTAATTGTTGGTATGCCCTGCCATCCTCCATCACTGGGGATGCTGAGGATCCTGCCAAGGCCTCATTTGGGGAAGACAAGGATGACACCCCTTCACCTTCTTTTCCCTTCATATCAGATTCCCAGAGGTTCCTGCCCATCAGTTCTCTGAGGAGTCAAAGTCTGCTCTTCTGAAGTCCAGGGTGGGCTTTTTTCCCTGCTCTCTTTTCTTCCTTTTGTCAGGATCCTGAAATCTGCCATCTCATGATGACTGCAGCCCAGGGTACCATCCATATCTACTTTTCCTACTTGTTTCTCTCTGTCTGTAGGCAACAGGTGAACAGGAGCGTGTAGGATGTGTCAGATCTCTGGATTCAGACAAAACTGGACTGGCTTGGCAGAATATTTGGCTTGTCTTAGAAAAATTCTTGATGGTCAATGTGCATTAATGGGAGCATTTGATAATTTAAAGTTAATGGAATCTGGATCTGACGGAAATGGTGAATCATGCTATTGAAGTCACTGTCATTGAGTTAAGAACATGTCCCAAATAATTTACCCAATGTACTGCAAAGCGGCAGTGGTCTAATTTTTATTTTCTGCAGTGGAGAAATTAAAATAAGGGTACAAATTTATGCAATGAAACATATTTCTAATATCTTGGGTGCAGGACAGATAAATACAAAACATTTTTTTGCCAGGCACTTTCCATGTGGTTACAGGCATTTCACGATACAATGGGCTACACTTGGATGTGGAGATCCCTAAGAGGTATTGGTGCAAAGGATCCAATAAGCAGCAGAACTAGCAAACGCAAGGTAGGAATGAGGTCAGGTGGGGTACTTTTGATGCTGGCATGCCATCTGCCATGCTGAAGATACTGAGCCCACTTTTTCTGTCAACCTGGGCATGCTTAACACTGTCTTGCTGAGTCAGAGACTTAAGCCTCCTCTATTATATGCATAGGTAAGGCCATAGAACAATACAAATATTGGGATGTGGTCTGGGATGGCTCAGCTTCAGGGACTTGCCACAGCACTGGTATGTCCATCCCTCATGGGGTACAAACCCAAAGATATATGAAGTTTTCCTCCCTCAGTTGGAGGAAACTATGCTCAACTTGACCCCTACACCAGTTAAATATTACAGAAAAAGGGGTTATATTGAAAAAAAGGGATACTCTTATTATCTACCAAAAGTTATATGTTAGGTGGTCAAAGAGGTAGAAAACAAGACAAAGAAGAGTAATACAAAAATAATTGAAAGTATGGAAACTAGCAGCACCTTCCCTGCCACTGAGTGGTTTCCTCACCAGATTTACATAGAATTTCTATATGGTAAGACTGCTTGGTCTAGGACGGAGATTAGAATCAGGTAACCAGGTGTGTCTGTAGCATTACAGCATCCACGAGTCAGTAGCAATCTGGAGCAGTCATAGAAAGGCCACTCCAGGCCTCTTCACAGGCCATTGTCCTGGCTGATGGGTCATCAGCTTTGTCTGGCTTTCCCTTTGTACTAACTGAAGTGTTGAGAGTGGGCATCAGCCTTCTGTGCCTTAAATATTGAGTCTGTTCTGGTCTGGCTATGGTCTGAAGAAGTGAGTCTGTCCCACGAAAGCTCACCTAATAAACTATTTTGCTAGTCTTTAAAGTGTTACTTGACTGCTTTTTGTTTTAACCAGAAAACAAGTATCAGAGAGGTAGCCGTGTTAGTCTGGACCTGTAACAGCAACGAAGGGTCCTGTGGCACCTCATAGACTAACAGAAGAGTTTTGAGCATGAGCTTTCGTGAGCACAGACTCACTTCATCAGATGCTGGTCTTGGAAATCTGCAGGACCAGGTATAAATAAGCCAGAGCAAGGGTGGAGATAACAAGGTTAGCTCAGTCAGCAAGGGTGAGGCTTACTACCAGCAGTTGATCTGGAGATGTGAACACCAAGGGAGGGGAAGCTGCTTTTGTATTTAGCCAGCCAAAAGCAGCTTACCCTCCCTTGGTGTTCACATCTCCAGATCAACAGCTGGTAGTAAGCCCAACCCTAGCTGAATGAGCTAACCTTGTTATCCCCACCCCTGCTCTGGCTTATTTATACCTGGCCCTGCAGATTTCCAAGACCAGCATCTGATGAAGTGAGTCTGTGCTCACGAAAGCTCATGCTCAAAACTTTTCTCTTAACCGGAAAACAGACATTGCAATAGGATAATTATATTCAGCAGATGATAAGCTTTCCAATGATACTTTTCAGGATTTCTCTTGCATAAAGTACGTCTCACTTATGTCATATTTATATCACAAGAATATTTTCAAAATGAACATGGAAAGTAATGTCATAGAAAGAGCTTAGCAGGATTTAAAGTGCAACAGGATGTTTATATGGGCAACCAGCAAGTCCAGTTAATGTAGTGATGATTTGTTTAAAGTATCTTGGAAAGACTCTGAATGTTCCTGATTAACACCACAAAAATGTCTCATTTGGGAGTGCAGGCCATCTCATAGCCACCTATTGCAGAGCTTCTTTCACCTGCATCTGAAACTTCTGGAACTGCATCTGGGACATCTGGAACTGTAAAAGCAAGACATCTTCCACCTTCCTGTGAAACATCTGGAAATGGCCTACTGATATTGGTCTAGACTCACTGCAGCTCTGATCCACTCAGGCTGGGCTTACCTTCCTCTAGGTGGTGCAAATGCAGATTATGTTCTTGGGTTTTTTTTTCTTGAATTTTTGGGAGACTCTAGATTTGCCCTAAGAGCAGATGTATCACTAAATGCCATTAATTCTCCTATTCTATCTCTTTTCAGGAAGGCACTGAACTTCTTGGACCCATCTAGTACCTTATGTCAGCTATAAATGACACCACATTCCAACATGAAGTGTTCCTTCTTACCGGGATACCTGGGCAGGAAGACATCTACCTCTGGATCTCTATCCCCCTATGCTTAATTTATGCTATTTCAATAGTAGGAAATTCTTTCATTGTGTTTATTATAAAAACAAATCCAAGCCTCCATGAGCCTATGTACATTTGCCTTTCCATGTTGGCCATCACAGACCTTGGTTTATCAATAACCACCATGCTGACAACACTAGGCATTTTCTTGTTGAACTCTAGGGAGATCAGCCATGATGCCTGTTTTGCCCAGCTGTTCTTCATTCACGCACTTGAGTGCATTGAGTCCTCTGTGCTCTTGTTGATGTCCTTTGACCGCCTCATTGCGATCCATGACCCTTTAAGATATGCTTCCATCTTAACACACAAGAGACTAGCCAAGATGTGGATTGCATGCATGCTCAGAGGGGTGGCCGTAATGGTTCCTTTCCCCATTCTTCTGAAACGGTTCCGATACTGTCGATCCAATGTCCTCTCCCATTCTTACTGCCTTCATCAGGAGGTCATGATGTTAGCTTGTGCAGACATTACAGTAAACAATATCTATGGCTTGTATATCACACTCTTAACGGAAGGGTTGGATTCACTGCTCATCTTCCTCTCTTACGTGATGATCCTCAAAACAGTACTTAGCATCACATCCCATGCTGAGTGCCTCAGGGCCTTGAACACCTGCATCTCCCACCTCTGTGCCGTTCTTGTCTTTTATACGCCATTGATTGGCCTAGTTTTGATACATAGATTTTGGAAGAACTCTTCACCTTTGATTTCCATTCTCCTGGGCTATGTCTACTTGATGTTCCCACCCCTGATGAACCCGATTGTATACAGCGTGAAAAGCAAACACCTTCGTGCAAGGATAGTTAAGATATTTGTAAACTGAAGGGTCCCATTTACATTCTGTCTAGTGTAGGTGAGGTAGGAGACGAAAAACACAGGCAAAGGCCTCCTGTTCCATCCTGGAACTTTACATTTGATATGACATAAGCAATAGGTGATGGGCTAGAGAGGGAAGATAAAGCAAAGGGGGAAGGAGACCAAGGTCAGAAACCCCTTTAAAAACATCTGTGTTTATGGAGTGCCAGTGGACCCCTGGGATGCTGGCCCAGAAAGAGACATGATGGAGATAGCTCTGACCTCAAAATTCCTCTCGGTACAGTTGATAAAGGGAAGAGGTGTGGAAGTTGCTTCCCATGACACCTGGCCTGTCACTTTCCTGTCTCTTGTTAAACAACAGTGGCTACAGGAAGAAGCTGCTGAACTGTTCTGTAGTGGTACGGTTGGCCGTTCCTGATACTCTGTGTGCTGTCTGGTCTGCAGAACCTGCACCAGTTGTTTACTGGAGCTATTTAAGTGGCACAAATACCCACCGTTCCCCAAAGCCGTTAGCCTGGTGCTTGCAAATGAGTCATGTCAGAGACATGATTAATCAAGAAGCCTCAGGAGAAGTTCTTCAGGCTGTGCATCTCCCTTTGCTGGCTCTGCACTTCCCACCTACAGAGCCCACTCCCCACACATGGAGAGCAGAGCTGCTTGGGAGTGAGGCCCTGACACACAGCAGTCCTACAAGAGGCTCAGGCCCAGGTTCCCTCCTTCTTATTCCCTCTCTTTGTGATGATATAGCTGCTTGGGAAGGGAATGGAAAGGGTCTTTGGATCCCCAGCAGGGGCACGGACTGTTCTAACCCCAGCCCAGCCCATTCACTGTTCATTGCTGGCTCTGCACTTCCCACCTACAGAGCCCACTCCCCACACATGGAGAGCAGAGCTGCTTGGGAGTGAGGCCCTGACACACAGCAGTCCTACAAGAGGCTCAGGCCCAGGTTCCCTCCTTCTTATTCCCTCTCTTTGTGATGATATAGCTGCTTGGGAAGGGAATGGAAAGGGTCTTTGGATCCCCAGCAGGGATACGGACTCTTCTAAACCTAACCCAGCCCATTCACTGTACAGTGACCATATTTTCAAAGGGTAAAACAGGGAGAGAGGCAAGAGCTCCTGTTCATCTTCTTCCACTTTGGCTCCCCTCCCTCTGCTCTTATCCTTCTCCAAGGACTCATCATCTGTTCCATCTGTTCCTCCAAAGTCCCACCCCCTGGCTCCTACCCATTGCACGGGGCTCCATCCCCTCTTCAAGAGAGAAGGCAGAGCTGGACCATGATAAGAGGCACCCAGGGAGCTAGAGCCATGTTGAGGAGCCCCAGTCCCTCTGTCTGTCCCAGGCAGTGGGCAGTGAGGGAGTACAATAGAAGCCCCAAAGATTTGTCCCCGCACCCAGGATACATATTGCAGGGCAGATGGATAGTTCAGGATTCCCATGGCAGCAGGTGCTCCTGTTGTAGCTCGTACCACAGTCTATCTCCAACCTGCACAGGGAGCACCACCTTAGGGGAATTGGAAGAGGATGTGGACAGGCCTAGGATGAAGAGATGCAACAGAGTGAGGGCCTCAGAGCAGAATGAGGAACACAGTTTTCAGCAGTTCTGAAACCATGCTGACTCCAGCAAGGAAGTTGTTGGAAGGCTCTGAAGTAAAGAAGGAGGAGGGGGCTGTAAGGTAGGAGAACTTGTGCTCTGGGGAAGGCTAAATTAACACAACCCCACGAAGGGGGGTCTTGTGGCAAGAATCCCTGGTTCTGTGTGAGCCATGGCAAGGAACACAGAGGGAAGTTTAGGGTCCCTGAAGTGATACTTGAGGCCATGAGGGACAATTCTGGGTTGGCCTTTGTGAAGCTTTCCCTCATATTTTTATGTAAATGTGTTTTTGAATGTGAATATGTATACATCAAGTATGTTCTAATCAAAATGGGGAATGTTACCCATCAATCAAGACCTTGTAACCCCCTGAATCTGAATATTCTATCTGTTTTCATGTATCTCTCTTGTATGCAGACTCATATAAAAATATTAAGTACGGCTCTATTTATTAATCTCAGTCTTCATGTGAAAAAACATTAGTGGTATTTTAGGGAGTGAATAGCCCAATGATCAAGACAAGAATCTGCGAATAGTCTTGATGTTCCTGTCAGCCTAAATTGTGGTTAGTCCTACAGAGACGCACGACCATGACACCTAGCACTGGAAACCATTTTGAATTGCTATTTTTTCAGAGGTGTGTGGGGAATAGAACTGAGACATCCTACCCTGGTGGAATTCTATTTAGGGAACAGCAGATTGCTGCCCACCAGAATATGAGCTCAAACTAGCTGGAGACATAAACAGTAAGTAGAAAACCTTCTGCAAACACATTAGAAGGAAGAAGAAGACTAAGGACAGGGAAGGTCCATTACTCAAAGAAGAGCAGAAAACAATAACAGAAAAAGTGGAAATGACAGAGGTGCTTAATGACTTCTTTGTTTTGGTTGTCACCCAGAACGTTGGTGACAAATGGACACCTAATGTAGAGAATGCCAGTGAAAACGGGGTAGATATGAAAGCTAAAATAGGGAAAGAACAAGTTAAAAGTAATTGGGAAAGTTAGATGTCTTCAAGCCACCAGGACGTAATGAGAAAAGTCCTATATTACGCAAGGAACAGACTGAGCAGCTATCTGAGAATTACATGCCAGTAAGCTGAACTTCTGAAGCAAGAAAAAATAACAAAGCAAATAATTATTCCATTGGTAAAAAAGCTAGAACATAATAAGGGGAAAAGAAATCCTATGGACTTGTCAAGAACAAACTCTGTCTATCCACCCTGAAAGCCTGCAGCAGGGCTGACTCTGCAGTCCAGCTGTATAACATCATGCTCTGTGATTTGGCCTCCTGCAGTCTGCCATTGGCTGTGACTGGGTTAAAGCTGCTGCAAACAAAGTCAAGCAGCCAAGGTTCCCGGATGGCCAAGTGCCCCCCAAGAGAATGTGCCAGCATGCTTCATAAAGGTGGTTGCATCCTTGTCTGAACACACACTGCCAGCTGCCTGTGAAACCTCTTCCACAATTCCTTGTCCTTTAGGGTGAAGACCTCTGGTGCCAGTAGCTCCCCTTCTAGCAGCAGTTGGGTATGTTGACAGGTTTCTCTGTCTTTAAAAAGTGAAATGCAGGGAAATGTTGCCAGCTGTTTCCATGTGTAGATGTTCTGTGCAGCAGTAGGGGTCTCAGGTGGGCTGCTGGGGTGAGTCTTTGACACGTCTGGAGGGCAGGGAATGATGGTTGCTTGGGAAACCTGCCCTACAACTGCTCATGCTGCTCAGTGGGTTATTCAAGAACACAGAAATCTGATGTACCAGGTGAGCTTTGTGTTCTAAAACTGATGTCTGCGTAAGGATTTCTCATTGGCCCCATTTCTAGAGGTGCTGTGTGCTCCAGGTCTGACCTTGCCATGAAATGAGCCACAGGAAACCCCACAGAATACCAGTGATTGGTTCCAATGCTGGTCAGGGTGTATTTTTTTAGAAATATAACCAGCAAATGTATTTTCGAACATTTTATGTTAGGTCTCAGTTTGGAAGACAGAAATTCAGAGCTCCATTGCTCTATAGCAAAATGTGATAGGACATATTTCTCTTTGCTGATGGAAGGAGCACTCCAGCGTTTCTACCTTGTAGGTCCCCCTAAGAGTTAGAGGGCTACCAGCATCTCTGTCCTCTCCCTTTGTCTGTGAGTGACGGGTGCCAGGCCTCACATGCTGCCCTCTTACGGGGTGGAATCCTACAATCCTCCCACCCTCAGGCTGGGCCTTGGGCTACAACACAATGTGGGGTGACTGTGCTTACCCAGTAGATCTAACTAGGTTAGCAACCTCTGTTTTCCTCCTCTGGGAACCTATGACTAGGGTTCAGGTGAGTCATACGTTGGCCTTCCTGAACCCAAGTGCTCTTTAATCTGAGCAGCAAGGAAAAAGAATAACATGGTTGAGCAACAGAGTTTTCAGCAACTGCCTGTCCCCATGTCTGACTTGAAACCCTTCTACTCTGGCGTGGACCAAGGAAGGCCAACAGCCTTCAGACTTCCCTAGCAGCGTCTGTGCTTATCAGTCTGAAGAGGTTCTCAGCAACAGCTGGCCCACTTCTGCACAGATTCCCAGTGCTGGCTGAAAAAGTTGTGTAACCTGGCTGGAGCCTGCATGTAGGCTCCTCCCAGTTTGCTGCTCTGTGCTCTCTCTGAACCTTCCTGCAGTGCTCAGGGAGGCCAGGTCTACACTAGGAA
Organism: Carettochelys insculpta; assembly: GCF_033958435.1. Classification (NCBI taxonomy): domain Eukaryota; kingdom Metazoa; phylum Chordata; order Testudines; family Carettochelyidae; genus Carettochelys; species Carettochelys insculpta. The sequence goes on along the minus strand of NC_134137.1, from coordinate 10,538,141 downwards.
AATAAGTTGATATGTGATACATAATTCTATCGACGACAATTGCATAGCTAGAATTTACTTATCTGAAATCAGCTTAGCTGGCCATCCACACAGAGGGAGGTTGACAGGATAGGTTGTCCTGGTGACCTCACTTACTCTTTGAGATAGCAAAGAGTACAGAGGTCAAATGACCACCCTAGACAGATCAATTTCACATATTTCCTGCCAGAGCAGGTTGATCTTCCTGCTAATATAGATGAGGTCTGAGGGAGTTTTTCTCTAGCGATTAATACATTTCATGCTTCTTTTCCAGTGGTCTGCTATTAAATTAGGAAGAACTTGATGGGTTTATCCTGATACAGCCATAAGATAGTCATCTCAATTGTTCTCTCGGGAGAGCTCTACAGCGCACAGCTCAGCCCCATTTCTGTTACAGGGCCTCTCCTGGGTACTGCCCCAATATTTAGGGTAATGAATTGAATTCCACTGTAATACCCATGGAACACTTTCCAAAAAATCATAAAAGGGCAAAACTGCTGCTCTGTGTTTTAGCGGAGAGTAGGGTTGAGGTGTAGGAACGAGGTTGTACGTAGTTTTTGAGTATCACCTGTTATATGAGCATGAAGTTATTAACATTCCCACATGGATACTAGTGCTAGCCTAGTATGTGGGATGGTCCGAATTGTAAATACATGGTGCTCAGATAGGCTGTGGAACAACCACCCACCACTTCCAAAGGGGCCAGATGTTATGAGTCTACCTTTTCTGTCAACCTGGTCAGGCTTAACTCTGTCTTGCTGAGTCAATCTTAAGCCTTGTCTATTATACACGTAGGTATCTTCCCCCGGAGGAGGGGGGACAGGGCCTGACCTGCACGCGCACTCAGGTCCATGTCTTCCGCCTCCGGGCCCTGCAGAGGCTTCTCAACACCAACAGTGCAGATAGTCCGGCGTGGAGCATGCTGGCGCACGCTTTCCTCCGCCGTTACCGAGGGCTCCGATACAACCGGCAGCTCCTCTATTTATCCTGCAGAGACCGTCCGCGAGGCCTCTCAGAGCTGCTGGCCTTCTACCAGGACCTCCTCTGCACTTGGCGGCTGCTCGCAGCCTCCAGGTCCTTAGGGGCCACCGTGGGAGACGACCTCCTCGCGGAGCCCCTGTTACACAACCCCCACCTTCGTGTGCAGGCGGCGGAGTCTCGCACGGTGCGCCGGAGGCTGGTCGTAGGTGGAATCACCAGGGTCGGAGACCTCCTGGACTACGAGCTGGGGGACTGGATGGAGGCCCCGGTGCTTGCCCGGAGCATGGGGCTCTCTGACCTACGCTCCCCCCATCTCGTACTCCGGGAGGTGAAGGCTGCCCTGCCCTCCACCGCTCACAGTTACCTCAGCTGGGTCCTGCGAGAGGGTGCACCCCGCTCCCCTCCTACTCCTAGCCCTCCGGACCTCTCCGTCGGCCCCCGGCTTCGCCATCCTGCCCGCCCCCCTCCCCCGCATCACCTCAGCCGGCTGCACACTTTCCAGCTGGTCCTCTTCCGAACCGCGCCTCGACACCTTCTGTACGCGCTCGTGCTTCACATGCTCCACTTCCTCACCCTCGTGTCCCGCCCCGATCACAAATGGCGGGACCTCTTGCCGTCATCGGAGGGTGGGGAGCCCCGGTGGGCCGGCCTCTACTCCACCTTGGTCCCGCGGCCCACTGGGGACATCAGCTGGAGAATCCTCCATGGAGCGGTGAGCACGGGTGTGTACCTGGTGCAGTTCACCCCCATCCCGGACACCTGTACCTTTTGCGGCACGAGGGAGAACCTGGCACACATCTACATCGAGTGCGTCAGGCTGCAGCCCCTCTTCCGGCTCCTCCAGAACCTCCTCTTGAGGTTCTGGCTGCACTTCTCCCCACACCTTCTCATCCTCTCACACCCTATCCATGGCCCCACAAAGTCGCGGGACCTCCTCGTTAGCCTCCTCCTGGCCACGGCCAAAATGGCCATTTATAAAACCAGGGAGAGGAGGCTGGCATGGGGGGCGACCTGCGACTGTGGGGCCTACTTCCGTTCCTCCCTCCGCTCACGAATCCGAGCAGAGTTCCTTTGGGCGGCGTCCACCAACTCCCTGGACGCCTTTGAGGAACGGTGGGCGCTGTCCGGGGTCCTCTGCTCGGTGTCCCCCTTCGGCTCCCTTCTTTTAATCCTTTGACCCTCACTCCCGCTCCTGGTTTTTCTTTCGTTGTCCCCCGTATTTACTTGGGACCGGGCTGTTTTTAATGGGTCCCCTCTCATCGTGAGAGGGGCCTTGTAGCCGTGGGCAGGCTACGCCTGCCCACTCTCCCGGCATCCAATATGTATACACGTAGGTAAGGCTACAAAATAATACAAATATTGGGATGTGCTCTGGGAGGGCTGAGCTTCAGGGACTTGCCACAGCACTGAGCTGTCCATCCCTCTTGGGGTACAAACCCAAAGTTTTATGAAATTCTCCTCCTCCCTCAATGTGGAAGAAAGTATGCACAATTTGCCCCCTACACCAGTTAAAAATTACAGAAACTGGATTGAATTACAAATAAGGAATATACTTATTAAATACCAAAAGTTGTATGTTAGGTGGTCAAAGAGGTAGAAAACAAGACAAAGAAGAGTAATACAAAAATAATTGAAAGTATGGAAACTAGCAGCACCTTCCCTGCCACTGAGTGGTTTCCTCAGCAGACTTACATAGAATTTCTATATGGTAAGACTGCTTGGTCTAGGATGGAGATTAGAATTAGGTAGCCAGATGTGTCTGTAGCATTACAGCATCCATGAGTCAGTAGCAATCTGGAGCAGTCATAGAAAGGCCACTCCAGGCCTCTTCAGAGGCCATTGTCCTGGCTGGTGGGTCATCAGCTTTGTCTGGCTTTCCCTTTGTACTAACTGAAGTGTTGAGAGTGGGCCTCGGTCAAAGTTACACAACCAGAAAACAGACATAGAAATAGGATAATTATATTCAGCAGATGATGAGCTTTCCAACGATATTTTCAAAGATTTCCCTTGAATGAATTATATTTCACTTATGTCATATTCATATCACAAGCCTATTTTTATAATGAATATGGACTGTAATGTCATAGCAAGAACTTAGCAGGATTCAGAGGGGGACTGGATGTTTATAGGGGTAACCAGAAAATCCAGTAAATGAAATCATGATGGTTTTAAAATATCTTGGAAAGGCCCTAAGCATTCCTGATTATTACCACACAAATACGTAATTAGGGCGTGCAGGTGATCTCATGGCTGCCTATTGCAGAGCTTCTTCCACTTGCATCTGAAACATCTGGAACTGCATCAGGGACATCTGGAACTGTAACAGCAAGATTTCTTCTGGGTTCCTGTGAAACATCTGAAACTGGCTTGTTGATATTGGAGTAGATGCACTAAAGGTCTGATCCACTCAGGCTGGGCTTTCCTTCCTCTAGGTGGTGCAAACGCGAGACTGTGTCCTTGCTGTTTTTTTCTTGAATTCCTGGGAGACTCTAGCTTTGCCCTAAGAGCAGATGTATCACTAAATGTCTTTAAGTCTTCCGTTCTTTTTTGTTTCAGGAAGAAACTGAACTCCTTGGACCTGTCTAGTACCTTATGTCAGCTATCAATGGCAGCAGATTCCAATATCAAGTGTTTCTTCTCACCGGGATACCTGGGCAGGAAGACATCTACCTCTGGATCTCTATCCCTCTCTGCTTAATATATGCTATTTCAATAGCAGGAAATTCATTCATTTTGTTCATTATAAAAACAAATCTAAGTCTCCATGAGCCCATGTACATTTTCCTTTTCATGTTGGCCATCACAGACCTTGGCTTATCAATAACCACCATGCTGACCACACTGGGAATATTTTTGTCGAACTCTAGGGAGATCAGCCTTGATGCGTGCTTTGCCCAGTTGTTCTTCATTCATGCACTTGAGTGCATTGAATCCTCTGTGCTCGTATTGATGGCCTTTGACCGTCTCATTGCGATCCATGACCCCTTAAGATATGCTTCTATCTTAACACCCCAGAGACTAGCCAAGATGTGGCTTGTATGTATGCTAAGAGGAGTCGTTGTAATGGTTCCATACCCTGTTCTCCTGAAACGATTCCGATATTGTCGATCCAATGTCCTCGCCCATTCTTACTGCCTGCATCAGGAGGTCATGATGTTGGCTTGTGCAGACATCACAGTCAACAACTACTATGGCTTGTGGAGTGCACTCTTAACAGAAGGTTTGGATTATCTGCTCATCTTCCTCTCTTATGTGATGATCCTCAAAACAGTACTAAGCATCACATCCCACGCTGAGTGCCTCAGGGCTTTGAACACCTGTGTCTCCCATCTCTGTGCTGTTCTTGTCTTTTATACGCCATTGATCGGCCTAGTTTTCATACATAGATTTTGGAAGAACTCTTCACCTTTGATTTCCATTCTCCTGGGCTATGTCTACCTGATGTTCCCACCGCTGATGAACCCAATCGTATACAGCTTGAAAAGTAAACACCTTCGTGCAAGGATAGTTAGGATATTTGTCAACTGAAGGATTCCATTTACATTCTGTCTAGCGCAGGAGAGGTGGGAGATCAAAAACACAGGCAAAAGCCTAGAACAATGGGTTTTTGGCTGGAGAGGGTGGATAGAGCAATGGAGAAAGGAGATCAAGGCAGGTTTAAAAAGCAGCTGTGTTTCCTGAGTGCCAGTGGACCACTAGGATTTTGACCCAGTAAATGACATATTGATGATTGCTCTGATCTCAGAACTCCTCTCAGTGCAGTCAATAAAGGGACGGGATGTGGATGCTGTTTCCCATGACACTCGGCCTGTCACTTTCCCATCTCTGGTCGAACACGTATGGGTAAAGGAAAGATCTTCCAAACTGTTCTGCAGCGGCAGCTCTGGCTGTTTCTCATGCTCTGGATGCTGCATGATTCACAGGGCCTGCAGCAAGTGTTTACTGGGGTTATTTAATGGGCATGTCTCCTTCCCTTCTCCTTAGCCTTCAGACTGGTGCTTGCAATTGAGTCATGTCAGAGACATAATTAACCCAGAACCACAGGAGAAGTGCCTTTCCCCTTCGCTAGCTCTGTACCACCCACCCACTGAGACCATTCCCTACACATTCAGAGCAGAGCTGCCTGGCAGTGAGGCCGTGACTCACACACACTCCTGCAAGAGGCTCAGGCCCAAGTTCCCTCCTCCTCCTTCCCTCTATTTGTCTCTCTGCTTGGGAAGGGATGGAAATGGTCTTTGGATCCCCAGCAGGGGCACGGACTGTTCTAACCCCAGCCCAGCCCATTCACTGTACAGTGACCATATTTTCAAAGGGTAAAATAGGGAGAGAGGCAAGCGCTCCTGTTCATCTTCTTCCACTTTGGCTCCCCTCCCTCTGCTCTTATCCTTCTCCAAGGACCCATCATCTGTTCCATCTGTTCCTCCAAAGTCCCACCCCCTGGCTCCTACCCATTGCACGGGGCTCCATCCCCTCTTCAAGAGAGAAGGCAGAGCTGGACCATGATAAGAGGCACCCAGGGAGCTAGAGCCATGTTGAGGAGCCCCAGTCCCTCTGTCTGTCCCAGGCAGTGGGCAGTGAGGGAGTACAATAGAAGCCCCAAACATTTGTCCCTGCACCCAGGATACATATTGCAGGGCAGGGGGAAAGTTCAGGATTCCCGTGGCAGCAGGTGCTGCTGTTATAGCTCGTACCACAGTATATCTCTAAACTGGACAGGGAGCACCACCTTAGGAAAATTGGAGAAAGAGGTGGACAGGCCTAGGACGAAGAGATGGAACAGAGTGAGGGCCTCAGAGCAGAATGAGGAGAACAGTTCTGAAACCATGTTGACTCCAGCAAGGAAGTTGTTGGGAGGCTCTGAAGTAAAGGAGATGGATGTGGCTGTAAAGTAGGAGAACTTGTGCTCTGGAGAAGACTGAATTAACACAACCCCACAAAGGGGGCTCTTGCTGAATGAATCTCTGGCTGTGAGTGAGCCAAGGCAAGGACCCAAAAAGGAAGTTTAGGGTCCTTGCTGTATTACTTAAGGCCATATGGGATGAGTCTGGGATGGTCTCTCTGACACTCTGCCCCCATATGTTTTGGAATATGAATATGCATAATTCAAATATGTTCTATATAAGATGTACGTGACCCATCATTTAAGACCTTGTAATCCCCTGAATCTGTATATTCTATTTCTTTGCATGTATCTTTCCTGTATGCGGATTTATATAAAAAGTACACTGTATAGTTCTATTTATCAATTTACATCTTTGTGTGAAAACCATTAGTTGTATTTAAGGGACTAAATAACCCTATGATCAAGAAAAGAATCCACAAATAGTTTTCATTTTCCTGTAAACTTAAACTGTGGTTGGTTCTACAAATACAACGGTGACAGCTGGTACTGGAAACCATCTTGAATTTGGTATTTTTCTGGAGGTGTGAGGGAATAGGACCAAGATGTCCCATCCTGGTGAAATTCTATGTAGGGAATGACAGACTGCTGCCAACCACAAGACGACACATGAAAAAACTCTGAAGGAAAAGAACTATCATGGGGGAGGGTATAGCTCTTAGGCCTAAATCACAAAAAAGCTCAGCGCTGGCCTGAACAACATCACCTAAATAAGAATGAGGATGAGAAATTATTATTTGTGACAAGGTATCTTCAGTGTGTTAGGTGTGACTGGTGTATTTTGTTTATTTTAATTCAGTAACTTACTTTGATCTGTCTGTCATCCCTTACAACCACTTAAATCCTACTTCTCATATTTACTAAAATCACCTTTATTTTTTATCAAAACTAGTGTAAATAATTTTTAACTTTGGGGAACTGAGCTGTGCATATCTCTCTTTCATTGATAAAGAGAGTGAACTTTATGAACTTTCTCCGACCTGCTGCTCTCCCATCTTCAATCTCTATTGAAGGAACAGAGTTAAAAACAGTAGACAAGTTCAAGTACCTTGACTGCTGTCAGGGTAAAACTGCCAGCTGGCCAGTTTGGTTGAGACGAGCAATTTTTGGGACACCTTTTCTAGTCCCTCCCTCATTTGAGGGTGAGCAGTGCTGCTCCGAAAAAGGCCTGCTCAGTCACCTGGGATGTTGCCAAACTCCTCTGTTGTCCTGGGGGCAGAGTTGAGCAACCAAAGTCCACAGGCCACCTACGTGCAGGTTTGGAACTACAGTGGTCACCTCCACCTGTTGCTTCACCCCTCCCCCATCACCACAGGATTTTGAGGTAAACAGAAGAAGTAGAAGTATAAAATAGACTAATAAAGTGGACCGATTTGAGAGATGAGAATGTGCAAAGAACTTGAGCAGGAGAATGTTTAAAGTGGAAAAGCTGTTGCACAGGGACAGTTCCACTCTCTCGGTCTCAGAAGCCTGGTTCCAGTGATTGTGTCTCATTGATTGTTCTCATTCCACCAAGTTTCTGTGATGCCTATTATGTCAATATCCTTCTCTAATACAAGGCGCTCTAGTTCTCCCATCTTATTACTTAGACTTCTAGCATTTGTGTATAAGCACTTTAAAAGCTTGTCACTATTTATTTGTCTGCCCTTTCCCGATTCTTTTTCATGAGATTTTTCTCTTCTAATCCAGCCCATACTTCATCCTCTTCCGTCCTCTCCTCCTATCACTTAGAGAATTTCGATCAATAGACTCTCCTCCAAGAGAAGTCTCTGTCCGATCCGCATGCTTCTCTTCCCCCATTTCTTAGTTTAAAAACTGCTCTATAACCTTTTCAGCCAGTTAGCCTGTCCACTTTTCACCGTGGTGAGCCCTGCCCTTCTCCTCCTTTTTCCCCCCTTAGGCTCCAAACTTTTTCCCTCCTCAACCCCTCCAGACAGACTAGCAGCTGAGGGAGCCTGGCTGGGGTATCTGGGCAGCTGTGGAAGGCATGCAGACTCTCCACCCTCCTGTAGGGTACCCAAGAGCAGGCGCTGGCCCATGTTCCTGCTCAGGCCATGGCAGATAAAGGTGAAGGGTTCATATCAACTCCCACTGTTGCCCACACAGCTTTTATTCTGACCACGCTCTGGCAAGTGAGTGGGGCCTTGGAGTTGTTAAAAGCTGTGAAGGTAGCTATGGGGTAGTTACAATGGAGTCTCTATCTGTCCATGGTGCGCGGGAGGGGTGACCCCAAGAGCAGCCCCAAGCACTTTTACTCAGACTTCCCTAAGAGGGCCTTGGGAGGAATGGGTGTAGCAGTGACAAGCCTGGGGAGAAAGAAGATGGGTGAGACCTCAGAGGGGCAGGGACTCTTGAGCCCTCCACATTTGGAAGAGCTCTGCCACCCATGATACATGATTTGAATCTATTACAGGACTCAGCTTGATCTGGAATTTTTTTTCTTGTTGCATTCAGATAAACTTCTGACCTTGTCAATAAATGACTCAATATATTACAATACATTAAGTCATTCAGAAGACATCCCTATAGCTAATAAATGCACTTAGTGGAATGCTGGCTTAACCTTACAGGGTATGTGGTGTGAAATACTGGGTGTTATTTGGCAGGGGAATGCAAGGTGACAAAAGCATTCAGATGCCATCAAGGACGCTACTAGAAGTATTCATATACAGTAAAAGTAAAGACCTTTATGGAAGAGTATTTAGCAGGGCAAGAGTCTACTGAAATGTTGCAATGGGTTCACGGTGTATTACTGACTTTTCCTTTCTGTGACACCATCCTCAGGCCTGACAGCTGGGATTGTGCATCATTTTTTCTCTCTTCCATTTTACCACTTTGCACAGTATTGACCCAACTGAAGCTACCCTGCCTGTTTCACACTATTATGTTGGAAACCCCACTAGTAACACCATCGCCACAATGAATGTAAGTAAATGTGATCTTTATGAGCAACTGATTCAGCTGAAAAAAGTGGTTGTGCTCTGGAATTGTTTGTCTCATTGAAGAGTGCTGTGACAGGGTGAGGACACGTTGGAGAGGGTATAGCGGAGGGCAATGAAAATGATAAGGGGCTGAAGCGCATGATCTATGAGGGGAGGCTAAGGGATTTAGGCTTGTTTAACCTGCAGAAGAGAAGAGTGAGGGGGGATTTGATAGCAGCCTTCAACTACCTGAGGGGGGTTCCAAAGAGTGTGGAGAGAGGCTGTTCTCAGCAGTGAGGGATGGCAGAACAAGGAGCAATGGTCTCAGGTTGCAGTGGGGGAGGCTTAAGCTGGATATTTGGAAAGCAAATCCTATTTCACTAGGAAGGTGGTGAAGCACTGGAATGAGTTACCTAGGGTGGTAGTAGAATCTTTATCCCTAGAGATTTTTAAGTCCTAGCTTGACAAAGCCCTGGTTAGGATGATTTTGTTAGGACTGGTCTTGCCTGGGGTGTGGGGTTGGACTTGATGACCTCCTGACTTCTCTTCCAGCCCTAGGATTCTGTGATTCTATGATCTCCTGGTAACTGACCAGAAGATGTTTCAGGTTCATGAACACAATCCCTGTGCAATGCAAATCTTGTGAGGATGAAGAGCAGCCTGTATGACAATCCATATCTTTGGATTCAGACAACAGTGTCAGGCAAAGGACTTTAGCTTCTCTTGGAGGGGTTCCTGGGGCTCAGAGTGTATAATTGAAAGCACTTGGTAAGGGAGGGTTATGAGATCCTGGTTCTGATCCAATTTTCATATGTAAATCTGGAATGATGCCATTAAAGTCAATGTTATTGACTTAAGAACCTTTAATATTTCCATCATCTATGGCAAAAAGGCAGTAGCATAAGTTGGACTCTCAGGCATGGAGAAAATTAAAAAAAATCTATATTATGAGGCAAAGCCACACATTCATAAATAGCTGGCCTGGGGAGGGGCCAGAGAGGGGGGTCCAGGTGGGGGGCGCTCTCTGCAAACCCTCACAGGCACCAATGTCCCCTCCCCGCAGGTGGTGCGTGTGCTCAATGCCTTGCTGCTGCGGAGGGTCATCTGATTTGGGGACCTGGATGTGGCCGTTGAGGGATTCGCCGCCATGGGATTCCGTCACTGCCTTGGGGCCCTCGATGGAACCCACATCCCCATCTGCACCACGGACAGTGGCAGGCGCTATATCAACAGGAAGGGCTATCACTCCATGGTCCAGCAGGCCATGGTGGACAGTGGTAACTGCTTCCAGGACGCTTATGTGGGCAGGCCCGGCTGTACCCATGATGCTCATGTGTTCTGCAATTCAGGACTATGCTGCCAGCTGGAGGCAGGGACCTATATCCCCCAGATGGAGATCTCTCTGGGGGACACCACCGTACCCATCTTCCTCATGGCGGATGAGGCCTACTTCCTCCAGTCCTGGCTAATGTGCCCCTACACGGGCCATCTCAATGCCAGCCAGGTGTGCTACAGCACCCAACTCAACCATGCCCGCCAAGCAGTCAAGTGGGCCTTTGGGCACCTGAAGGGCTGGTGGTGTTGCCTCCTGGCCTGCCTGGATGTGGGCCTCCCAAAAATCCCGCAGGTTGTGGGTGCCTGCTGGAAAGCAAGGGGGAGGCCTTCATGCAGGGCTGAGCGCTGGAAGCTGGAACAGGTTACCCCCAGCCAGCCGCTGCCCCTAGCCGCCAGGCCCACTGGGATGAGATCTGGGTCTGGGTGGCTCTGTGGGAGTACTTTTACCAGGGGGCCTAGTGAGCACCACCCACGTCATCCTTGATGGGTCCCCTGCACACTGCCCCAGCACCCGCACACTGCCCCCACCGAAAGCACACAGGACACAGGGTTTTTGAAAATAAAACTGCTTCATTGTTCAAATAACCCAAAACCTCACCTCTGTGCATATAAAACCAATAACAAATGGCATCATGGAAAATAACTATGTATGTGGGGGGCAACTATATATCCGGGGGACACGTGGGCAGGCCAGCCATTGGCTTATCATTCTGGGGTGGGGGTGCATGGGTGGCCGGTCCCCCCCTCAGCCGGGGTCCCCGACGCGGCCGGCTGGGGGCCGGGAGGATGGCGAGGTATGGCCAGGGTGGGTCCTCAGCCTGGTAGTCATCCCCAGTGGGCTCCTGCCTTGTGGAGGTGATGGGTGGGGTGGCAGGTGAGACGTCAGGTGGGGTGGTAGGCAGGACATCAGGCGGGACAGGAATAAGGGGATTTTGAAGTTGGTGGGGTCCTTTCGGAAAGGACCCCTGTCTGGACGAGCCGTGCAGCAGCGAGCCATGGCAATTTCGAAGTTCCGCGGCCACTCTCATGCTAAAGGGGTGCCTATTATGTATTGCAGCACTTCATTAGTAATCTTCCAAATGGCTATTTGCTTGGTCATTTCGAAGTTTTGGGTTAGTGTAGACATAGCCAAAGTCCTATATTAATAATTAGGAATATACTTTATACTTTTTTATATAAGTCCACATACAAGAATGATACATGCATACAAATAGAATATACAGATTCAGGGGATTACAAGGTCACATGCCCCATTTGGCATAGAACATATTTGAGTTACTCATATTCATATTCCAATAAGAACATAAGAACGGCCATACAGGGTCAGACCAAAGGTTCATCCAGCCCAGTATCCTGTCTGCTGACAGTGGCCAGTGCCAGGTGCCCCAGAGGAGGTGAACTGAAGAATATGATCAAGCGATTTGTCTCCTGCCATCTGTCTCCAGCCTTTGATTAAAGGCTAGGGGCACTGTACTTTACCCTTGGCTAATAGCCATTTATGGACCTAACCTACAAAAATGTATCAAGCTCTATTTTAAACTCTGTTAGAGTGCTGGCCTTCACAGCCTCCTCTGGCAAGGAGTTCCACAGGTTGACTGTGCGCTGTGTGAAGAAAAATTTTCTTTTATTAGTTTTGAACCTACTACCCATTAATTTCATTTGGGCTACGTCTACACGTGCACCCAACTTCGAAATAGATTATTTCGATGTTGCGACATCGAAATAGGCTGTTTCGATGAATAACGTCTTCACGTCCTCCAGGGCTGGCAACGTCGATGTTCAACTTCGACGTTGCTCAGCCCAACATCGAAATAGGCACAGCGAGGGAACGTCTACACGCCAAAGTAGCACACATCGAAATAAGGGAGCCAGGCACAGCTGCAGACAGGGTCACGGGGCGGACTCAACAGCAAGTCGCTCCCTTAAAGGGCCCCTCCCAGACACACTTTCATTAAACAGTGCAAGATACACAGAGCCAACAACTAGTTGCAGACCCTGTATATGCAGCACGGACCCCCAGCTGCAGCAGCAGCAGCCAGAAGCCCTGGGCTAAGGGCTGCTGCCCACGGTGACCACAGAGCCCCGCAAGGGCTGGAGAGAGAGTATCTCTCAACCCCCCAGCTGATGGCCGCCATGGAGGACCCCGCTATTTCGATGTTGCGGGACGCGGATCGTCTACACGTCCCTACTTCGATGTTGAACGTTGAAGTAGGGCGCTATTCCCATCCCCTCATGGGGTTAGCGACTTCGACGTCTCGCCGCCTAACGTCGATTTCAACTTCGAAATAGCGCCCGACGCGTGTAGAAGTGACGGGCGCTATTTCGAAGTTAGTGCCGCTACTTCGAAGTAGCGTGCACGTGTAGACGCAGCTTTGGTGTCCTCTAGTTCTTATATTATGGGAACAAGTAAATAACTTTTCAATATTCACTTTCTCCACACCATTCATGATTTTATATACCTCTATCATATCGCCCCTCAATCTCCTCTTTTCTAGACTGAAAAGTCCCAGTCTCTCTAGCCTCTCCTCATATGGGACCCTTTCCAAACCCTTGATCATTTTAGTTGGCCTTTTCTGAACTTTTTCTAATGCCAGTATATCTTTTTTGAGGTGAGAAGACCACATCTGCATGCAGTATTCAAGATGTGGGCGTGCCATAGTTTTATATAGGGGACATATGATATCCTTCTTCTTATTCTCTATCCCTTTTTTAATAATTCCTAACATCCTATTTGCTTTACTAACTGCCGCTGCACACTGCGTGGATGTTTTCAGAGAACTATCCACTATAATTCCAAGATCCCTTTCCTGACCTGTTGTATCTAAATTTGCACCTTCACATTGTATGTATAATTGGGGTTATTTTTCCCAATGTGCATTACGTTACACTTACCCACATTAAATTTAATTTGCCATTTTGCTGCCCAATCACTCAGTTTGCTGAAATCTTTTTGTAGTTCTTCACAATCTGTTTTGGTTTTGACTGTCCTGAACAACTTGGTGTCATCTGCAAACTTTGCCACCTCACTGCTTACCCCTTTCTCTACATCATTGATGAGCAAGTTGAACAGGATTGGTCCCAGGACTGACCCTTGGGGAACACCACTAGTTACCCCCCAATGTGAAAATTTACCATTTATTCCAACCCTTTGTTTCCTGTCTTTTAACTAGTTTCCAATCCATGAAAAGATCTTTCCTCCTATCCCATGACCACCTAATTTACATAAGAACCTTTGGTGAGGGACTTTGTCAAACGCTTTCTGGAAATCTAAGTATATTATGTCCACTGGATCCCCCCTGTCTGCATGTTTGTTAACCCCTTCAAAGAACTCTAATAGATTAGTAAGACACGACTTCCCACTACAGAAACCACGCTGACTTTTGCCCAACAACTCATGTTCTTCTACGTGTCTGACAATTTTATTGTTTACTTTATTCTTTCATTTCTTTATTTGTATTCCAACACACATTTCCACAAAAATATGTGGGCAAAGAGTCAGAAGGACACATCTCTTATGGCCTCAGGTACCACTGCAGGCACCATAACTTTCTTTCCATGCTCCTTGCAGTGACTTTCTCTCAGCCTGGGGTTCTTGAAGCAAGAGTCCCCTTTGTGGGGTGGCATTCATTCACTCTTCTCCAAATCACAGGCTCTCCTAAAAGCCTCATTCTCCTTTACTGAAAAGCCTCCCACCAACTTCCTTGACTGAGTCAGTGTTGGTTCAGAACTGCTGAAAGCTGTGCTCCATGTTCTACTTGGAGGCCCTGCCTCTGTTCCATCTCCATGCCCTAGGCTTTTCCCCCTGCTCCTCCAGTTCCCACAAGGTGGCACATCCTGTTCAGGCTTGAGACAGACTGTGAAATGACCTACAACAGGAGCCTATGCTGCCATGGGAAGCCTGAACACTCCATCTGACCTGCAATTTATATCCTGGGTGCAGGGATATAGGTTTGGGGTGCATATTTACATCCTTCCCAGCCCACTGCCCAGGACAGAGGGAGTGTCAGGAGCTTCTCAGAATGGCTCTGGATCCCTGGGCAGCTCTTACTGTGGTCCAGATCTGGCTCCACTCTTCGAGATGGTATGGAGCCTTGAGTAATGGGGAGCAGCCAGGGGGTGTGACTGTGGGTCAGTATAAGTGACAGAGGCTGGGACTTTGAGGACTTTTGCCTCTGTCCCTATTGTACCGTTTGAAAAGTTGGTCAATGTACAGTGAATGGGCTAGTCTGAAGTAGAAGCAGGCCGCTGCGCTGTCAGGGAGCCAAGGACAGTTTCCATCCCTTTCCAAGCAGCTGTATCATCACAAACACAGAGAAGGAAGAGGAGCGAACCTGGGTCTGAGTCTTTTCAAGGACTGCTGTGTGTCATTCCCTCCCTCCCAGGCAGCTCTGCTCTTCATCCGTGGGGACTGGTCTCAGTTGGTGTAAGGTACAGAGCCAGCAAGCGGGGAGGGGCTGCCTGAATGGATTCTTTTGGGTGAATTATGTCTCTGACATGACTCAATTGCAAGCACCAGGCTGAGGGCTTAGAGGAAGGATGAGTGTCCATGTCCCCTTAAATAGCCCCAGTCCACAGCTGGTGCAGGGCCTGTAGATCACACAGCACGCAGAGCATGAAGAATGGCCAGCACTGCCACTGCAGAAAAGCTCGGCAGCTTTTTCCTTTACCCACGCTTGCTTAACTAGAGATGGGAAAGTGACAGGCCCGGTGTCATGGGAAACAACGTAAACGTCCCTCCCCTTTATTGACTGTACTGAGAGGAATTCTGAGGTCAGAGCAACCACCAACGTGTCTCTTTCTGGGCCAACATTCCAGTGGTCCACTGGCACTTGATAAACACAGTTGCTTTTTAAAGGAGGTTCTTGCCTTGGTCTCCTTCCCCCGTTGCTCTATCCTCCCTCTCCAGCCAAACACCCATTCATTCAGCCTTTACACCAAAAATAACCTCTGTCTCCACAGTGGAGATCAGTAGCTCATCTCATCTCCAATGTAGGATGCAGGATGGAACAGGAGGCCCTTGCCTGTGTTTCTGGTTTCCCATTTCTCCTGCACTAGAGAGGGTGTAAAAAGTACCTTCATCTGACAAATATCTGGACTAACCTTGCACGAAGATGTTTGCTTTTCACACTGTACACGATAGGGTTCATCAGGGGTGGGAACAGCAGGTAGACATAGCCCAGAATAATCTGACCCAAATGAGAAGTGCCCTTCCCAAATCTGTGTGCCAAGCTTAGGCCAATCAATGGCACATAGAAGACAAGGACAGCACAGAGGTGAGAGATGCAGGTGTTCAAGGCCTGGAGGCACTCTGAGCGGGATGTGATGCTCAGTACTGTTTTGAGGATTATCACATAAGAGAGGAAGATGAGCAGCGAATCCAACGTTTCTGTGAAGAGTGCGACATACAAGCCATAGATGTTGTTGATTGTAACGTCTGCACAAGCCAACTTCATGACCTCTGCATGTACGCAATAACTATGGGTTAGGACATTTTCTTGACAATACCGGTACCGTTTCAGAAGAACGGGGAATGGAATCATTAAGACTACTCCTCTTAGCACACACACCAGCCACATTTTGGCTAGTCTCTGGGGTGTTAAGATAGAAGTATATCTTAAGGGGTAACAGATCGCAATCAGGCGATCAAAGGCCATCAGCAAGAGTACAGAGGATTCTATACATTCAAATGAGTTAATGAAGAACACCTGGGCAAAACAGGCATCAAGGCTGATCTCCCTAGAATTAAACAAGAATATACCCAGTGTGGTCAGCATTGTCGTAATTGATAAGCTAAGGTCTGTGATGGCCAACATGGACAGGAAAATGTACATGGGCTCATGGAGGCTTGGATTAGTTTTTATGACAAACACAATGTAGGAGTTTCCTACTATTGAAATAGCGTATATTATGCAGAAGGGGATAGAGATCCAGACGTAGATGGGCTCCTGCCCTGGTATCCCGGTGAGAAGGAACACTTCGTATTGGAATCTGCTGTCATTAATTGTTGCCATAAGGTACTAGACAGGTCCAAGGAATTCAGTTTCTTACTGAAAGGAAAAAGAACAGGAGACTTAATGACATACAGGGTGCGTCTACACTTGCATTCCTCTTTCAAAAGAGGTATACAAATGAGCTAAACCGAAAATGCAAATGAGGTGTGAATTTGCATATTTGGCACCTCATTTGCATATTCCAGTTTTGAAAGAGACTCTTTCGAAAGAAGAAAGCCAGTGTAGACGCTGCTCTTTTGAAAGTAAACCCCATCTTTGAAAGAATCCTTCTTCCCTTTATTTAATGGAAGAAGGGCTTTCAAAAACTGGGGGATCCTTTTGGAAGGTCCCATCTCCATGGGCGGTGCACTACTTGAAAAGCCACACTTTCAAATAACTGCAGTCGCCTTTATGCTAATGAGGTGCTGCATATTCATTGCAGTGCCTCATTAGCATCTTTCGAACTCGCTCATTAACATGCCCCTTTCAAAAGGAAGGGGCACATGTAGACACAGCCTCAGTGTCAGGGGAATCTAGTTTATGTGCTTTCTATTATTTTCACAGTACTCTGCTTTAATCTGGTTTCCACCCTTTTATCCATATAAACTATACCTTTTGGTAGTTAATAAAAGTATTGCTTGTTTATAATATAATCTGTTTTTTTTTATTTTTAACAGGTATGGGCAACAGGCTGTTCACTGCTTCCTCTACTTTGAGGGAGGAGAACTTCATATAACTTTGGGTTTGTACTGAAAGAAGGGTGGTCAATTCAGTGCTGTGGCAAGTCCCTTAAACTGAGCCCTCTCAAGCAGGCCTCAATGTTTGTATTGTTCCGTGGCTGGGTTTGGCCCTACCTCTGGATATGCTGGAGGAGGCTTAAGAATCTGACTCAGCAAGACAGAGTTAAAGCATGCCCAGTTTGACAGAAAAGGTAGGATCAGTATCTCCTGCATGTCAGGTGGCATCACAGGGTCCAGCCCATCACACCTGGCCTCGTTGCTACCTTGCTTTTCCTAGCTCTACTGACTATTTGAGCATTATCAGAGTGATAGTTGTGTTAGTCTGGATCCTTGAAAACAATGAGAAGTCACTTGGCACCTTAGAGATTAACAGATACTTTGGAGTATAAGCTCTTGTGGGCAAAGACTTGCTTTGTCAGATGAAATGTAGTTGAGATTCCAGAGGCAGGTCTATATAGGCTCAAGAAAAGGAGGGAGTCCCAATCAAGAGGATGACCAGAGCTGATAAGGTCAATTCAGTCAGGGAGGATATGGTCCACCTCCAGCAGCTGATGTGGAAGTGTGAACACCAAGGCCGTATCTACACGAGCCCCAAACTGCGAAATGGCCATGCAAATGGTCATTTCGAAGTTTACTAATGAAGCGCTGATATGCATATTCAGCGCTTCATTAGCATGCGGGCGGCCGCAGCACTTCGAAATTGACGTGCCTCGCCACCGCGCGTCTCGTCCCGACTGGGCTCCTTTTCGAAAGGACCCCGCCTACTTCGAAGTCCCGTTATTCCCATCAGCTCATGGGAATAAGGGGACTTCGAAGTAGGCGGGGTCCTTTCGAAAAGGAGCCCCGTCGGGACGAGATGCGCGGCGGTGAGGCACGTCACTTTCGAAGTGCCGGGGCCACTCACATGTTAATGAAGCGCTGAATATGCATTTCAGCGCTTCATTAGTAAACTTCGAAAAGGCCATTTGCGTGACCATTTCGAAGTTTGGGGCTCGTGTAGACGTAGCCCAAGAGAGGAGAAACTGCTGTTGGAGTTGGCCAGCCCTTCCAGTCTCTCTTCAACATGTGTTGCTTATGTGGCCATCACTTATTTGCACTGAAGTGTGCAGGAAGTGGCTCTCTTGTGTGGACTGGGCCAGGCTGAGGTTGATGGTGGGGTGGAAACTGCTGAAATCATGGTGGAACTCTTCAAGATCCTCCTTCCCATGGGTCCAGATGATGAAGATACCATCTACAGATGATGAAGACACCATCTACATAGAGCAAGTAGACGAGGGGCACTAGGGGACAAGATCTGAGGAAACATTGTTCCACATCGGCCATAAAAGTGTTGGCATAGACTGTGGGTCTATGCATGGGCCCATAGTGGTGCCACAGATTTTAAAGTACAAATTGTCCTAAACTTTGAAATAGTTTTGGGTGAGGACAAAGGCACAAAGCTCCACCACCAGTTGTACCTTGGCCTCATCAGGGACACTATTCCTAACAGCTTAAGTCCATCTCTAAGTAGGATATTGGTATAAAGAGCCTCTACGTCCATGGTGGCCAGGATGCTGTTTTCAGAAAGGTCACCAATGTATTGTAATTTCCTCAGGAAGTCTGTGATGTCTCAAGGAAAGCTGGAAGTGCTGGTAGTGTAGGGTCTGAGTAGAGAGTCCATATATCTAGATGATCTTGTAGTGAGAGTGCCAATTCTTGAAATCATGGGGTATCTGGGATTTCCACGTTTTTGGTCTTGGGTAGTAGATAGAATAAACCTTGTTGAGGCTCTAGGGGTGTGTCCATGTAGATTTGTTCATGTGCTTTTGTAGGATGGCCTTGAGCAGATGGAGTAGTTTCTTTGTGTGCTCTTCTGTGGGATCAGAGGACAGTGGCTTGTAGAATGTGGTATTGAAAAGTTGCCTGGCAGCCTCCTTTAGGTAGTCTGTCCTATTCATGATGACAACAGCACCTTCTTTGGCAGCTTCTTGCATGGTAATGTCAGAGTTGTTGCTGAGGCTGTTGATGCCATTGCATTGTGCATGCTGAGGTTATGGGGCAAGCAATGCCACTTTTCTACAATTTCTGCCCGTGCATGTCAGTGGAAGAACTCTGTGTATAGGTCCAGTCTGTCATTTCAACTGTGGGGGAAGTTCATGCAGAATTTTTTTTCTTATACTGTAGGTGGGAGGGTGCCTGTGGGTCAGTGCTCTGTTCAGTGTTGTGCTGGAAGTATTCCAAGTCCTAGCAAAAGTAGGCTTCCAGATCCCTGCAGAACTTTATCAACTTTGTGGGGGTAGTGGGGCAAAAAGAGAGTCCTCAAGATAGGGCCAATTCTTCTGCCAGGCTGAGTGTGTAGTTGGATAGATTGACAATATTGCTGGGTGGGTTAAGGGTACCACTATGGGGGCCCCATGTGGCAAGTAGGAGTTTAGATATGTTACAATACCTTTTCCTCTGTAGGGAAGTGAAATTTGCATTGTAAACCTCCTGTCTCTTGGTGTTCGCATCTCAACATTAGCTGTTGGAAGTGGGCCACATCCTCCCTGACTGAACTGACCTTGACAACTCTGGCCTTCTACTTGATTGGGACTTCCTCCTGTTCATGAGCTTGTATAATTAAACCTGCCTCTGGAATCTCCGCTGCAATGCATCTGCCAAAGTGGCTCTTTGCCAATGAAAGCTTACACTCCAAACTATCTGTTAGTCTATAAAGTGCCACAGGACTTCTTGATGTATTTGAGCACCGTGTGAATTTACAATTGGATGTTTCACACAAACACCTTTTATGGGTCTCCACATCCATTGTATCATGACATGTGTGTAACCACATTGAAAGTGCCTGACAAAAGCTGTCTTTGTATTTACCTGTCCTGCACCCAATATATTTATGAATACGTTTCATTGCCTAACGTTATATTCCTTTTTCTTTTCTCCACTTCTGAAGTACAATTTATGCCACTGCCTCTTTGCTGTACATGGGATAAGTTATTTGGGACAGGTTCTTCGTTCAATGACAATGACAGTGACTTCAGCGGCATTATTCATGATTTACATGTGGTAATTCAATCAGATCCAGGCTCCGTTAACTTTGAATTGTCAAATGCTTTCAGTAATACACAGTGACCCTCAAGATTTCTTCCCAAGCATGTAAAGTATTCTGCCAGGTCAGGCTGGTTTTGTCTGAATCCAGAGATGTGGTTCATCCTACAGGCTTCTCTTCACCCTCAGGGATCCTGCCTCCTCTAGCAATGTAATGATTTGTAAATATCTGGGAAGTTACAAGTTAACACAGGTGATTACTTCAGCTGGGAGGGGGACGGATTTGCATCATAAATGGTTGACTAGCACAAACATTAGGTATGCAATACCATCAATCAAAACAAAAAGCAGTCAAGTAGCACTTTAAAGACTAGCAAAATAGTTATTAGGTGAGCTTTCGTGGGAGAGACCCCCCTCTTCAGACCATGGTCTGAAGAAGTGGGTCTGTCCCATGAAAGCTCACCTAATAAACTGTTTTGCTAGTCTCTAAAGTGCTACTCGACTGCTTTTTGTTTTGATAGTGTATAGACTAGCACGGCTTCCTCTCTGTTACTAAATAACATCCATGTGAGCTTTTAAATAACTTCACACTCATTTAACAGGTGATGAGTGTAAACTACATACAACCATGTTCCTGCACCTCAACACTGTTCTTAGCTAAAATACAGAGGAGTGGTATTGTTCTTTTACAATTTTTGGAAAGTTTTCCTAAGTATTGCAGGGTGATGCCAATCATTATTTTAAAAGTAAAGATTAGAGAGAGCTTCTGGTCAGTAACCAGGAGACGGTATCATACACTTGCTCATTGAACACAGAGTTAATGTCACAAAGTCCTTGCAAATAGTATTTGAATACTTCTGAAATATTTAACAACTGAATGCGTTGAAACAGTAAAGTTACCACTTCCTGTAGTGAATCAAGCATCACAGCTCCTGGCTTTCAGTAGATATGCCTATCATCAGAGTTTGAGTTCTCATATCTGTACTATAATGAAAAGTTTTGGTATATCTTGTGCACATCTGCCCTTCAGTACACACATGTAAGCTTATTTTATCCCCTCATCTTCTTTCAAAGGTGATTTCTCAGGATATAGAGGGGTGTAAAATGTCACCTGAATTTCTTCAGACTCTGAAAAAATCGCAGCACCTCAGACATCACTCAGTTGCTTGTCAGCAAACAAAATCTAGTAGGTTCTCTGTGGCTCTCCTCTGGTTCTATCAGCATGTGGCTTATATCTGGACCAGTAAGAGGCACTGGGTTCAGTATATGAAATACTTATTCCCTGAGCTCTGCCTCACTAGTAACCCTAACACCTGTGATTCAGGCATGGTTAGAGAATGCAGGAAATGAATTTCAAAATCGAATAGATCTCTCTCTCTCTCTCTCTCTCTCTCTCTCTCTCTCTCTCATTCTCTCCTTATTTTTCTGCCTGTGTCTGTCCTGTATTCATAAAATATGTAGCACCAGGAGAGGCCCTGGGACAGAAATGGAGCTGAGCTGCCTGCTGTACAGTATTATGGGGTTAACCATTGAGATGACTATGATAAGATAAAGCAACGAAGGGTCCTGTGGCACCTTATAGACTAACAGAAATGTTTTGAGCTTGAGCTTTCGTAAGGAAAGACTCACTTCATCAGATGCTGGTCTGAAGTGAGTCTTTGCTCATGAAAGTTCATGCTCAAAACTTTTCTGTTAGTCTATAAGGTGCCACAGGACCTTTCATTGCTGTTACAGATCCAGACTGACATGGCTACCCTTCTGATACTATGATAAGATAAAGACAACTGGCTTGTATTAACTTAATATTAGGCCATTGCAAAAGAAGCAAAAATGTGGATCAACAGCTATAATCTGGGAAGAGCCTATTTTTGGGCTGCAGACAAATCACACAGCTTGTTTTGCAAGTGCTGGGAGTCTGTGCAGCGCTGGGGGCAGCTGTTGCTGAGAAGCTCTTCAGACTGACAGGCACAGACAGTGCTGGGGAAGGCTGAACATCCTTGGCCTGCCTGGGTACCCCATCAGAGTGGGAGGGTTTAGAAGTCAGAAACTGTGGACACACAGTAGTTTGAAAACCATATTCAACCATCTTACACTTTATTCCCGCTGTTCAGATTAAAGAGTATTTTGCTTCAGAAACGCTGGCCTACCCACAGTCATAGATTTCTAGAGGAAAGAAACACAGGTTGCTAATCCAGATAGATGTACTGGGTGAGCACAGCCACCTCACAGTGTGTTGAAGCCCATGGGCCAATCTGAGGGTTGGATTCTGACCCAGGGGAGGGCAGAGTGTGAGGCCTGACATCTGGCCCTCACAGACCAGAGTGGGGCAGAGATACTGGTAGCCCTCTAACTCTTAGGGGTACCTTGTGGGTAGAAATCCTGGAATGCTCCTTCCACCAGGAAAGAGAAATATGTCCTATCAGACCTGTTGTCACAGAACAATTCAGCTCTGAATTCCGGACTTCCACATTGTGACAGAATATAAAGTCATTGCTGGTTACCTTCCTAAAGGAAATGCGCCTGAGCCAGTTTGAGCAGCAATCACTAATATTCCATGAATGGTAACAGAGAGGTGGCTGTGTTAGTTGCTATTTTAACAAAATTAAAAGCCTCCATGTAGCACTTCACAGACTGACAAAATAATTCTTTAGCGATGAGATTTTGTTGGGCAGACCCACTTCTTCAGATCTGGAGATGGTAATATTCTGTGGGATGTCCTATTGCTCATTTCCTGGCATGGTCAGGCCCAGAGCACACAGAAGCTCTAGCAATGGGGCCCAATGGGAAATCCTTATCAGGTCATTTCAGTTTTAAAACTCAAATCTCACCTCAGATGTCAGATTTCTGTGTTCTTAAATAACACACTGAGCTGCACGGGCAGATGGAGGGGCAGGATTCCCAAGCAATTACCATTCCCTGCCCTCCAGCCCTGTCACTGACTCACCCCGACAGCCCAGCTGAGACCCCTGCAGCTGCACAGAACATCTG
This sequence comes from Carettochelys insculpta, assembly GCF_033958435.1. Classification (NCBI taxonomy): domain Eukaryota; kingdom Metazoa; phylum Chordata; order Testudines; family Carettochelyidae; genus Carettochelys; species Carettochelys insculpta. Next base: position 10,515,247 of record NC_134137.1, on the reverse strand, counting down.
CGCATGGAAACAGCTGTCAGCCTTTCCCTGCACTTCACTTCAAAAAGACAGAGAAACCTGCCAACATACCTAGTTGCTGCTAGACGGGGAGCTGCTGGCACTGGAGGTCTTCAGCCTAAAGGATGAGAGGTTATGGGAGAGGATGCACAGGAAGCACACAGCGTGTGTTCAGTGAGGGAAGCAACCGCCTTTATGTCGCATGCTGGTACATTCCCTTGGGAACCACTTGGCCACCATGGAGCCTGCTGCAGGCTGTAAGGTTTGTTAGACAGTATTTTTATAGACAAATCCATACTCTTTCTCCTCACCTTATGGGATGTCACTGGATTTTAACATGAACTTCAGAACCATTATTGTAACCACTGTGAGAAGTTTTCCCCAAATCTTAGGCCAGGTGGACCAACTGAGGGGTCTAATGAAAGCTGGTGATGCACTGAATCTGTTTATGCTACTTGTATGTCTATATTAGTTTTGTGTGTGAAGTTAATGAGAGTGGATCTGGACTTGCACTGGAAATGTAAAGTTCTGGGAATTCACAAGAGGAAGTGTGATTTCCTCCTTGCCAGGTCAAGATTGACTTAACAGAGATAGAGCCTCATGAGACTCCAGTCCACTTCTCAGGACTTTAGCAGAGACATGTCATCTAGAAGTCTGGCAATAGCAGAATATCCCAAGAAAGAACACTGCCAGGTAACCTGGTCATGTGTTTCCCCACTGTGAACATGAAATTTCCCTCCGCTAGAGCAAGAATAAAAAGAGGACCCTGAGAATCATGTTTTTGGTCGCCAGTCTTTAATCTCCATTTTGTCTGCAATCTGCAGGCCACAGTTCTCAAGAACATCTCTGCTATGAACTAAGCCTGAATGGACTGTTGGCCTATCCTAACAAATGCTGTAGGTTCACAGATTATTAAGACAGCAGCCAGTTCCATCTGCCGCATGCCTGCATCAAGGAATTTATGTCTGATGTATGTAATTGGACCACATCAACAAGTATTATTCTCACCACAATTTTTCTTTCTTTTATTAATAAACCTTTAGATTTTATGCTCTGAAGATCTGGTGTGGTGTGCTCTTTTTGTTGAGATCTAATTATATATTGACCTGGGAATGTGGCTGGAATTGGAAAACCTGTGTGCTTTCGTAACAGAGAGGTAGCCATGTTATTCTGTACTTCAACAAATCAAAGCAGCAGAAATGTTGCAATTTAAAGACTAGTAAAATGATTTATTTAGTGATGAGCTTTCATGGGACAGACCCACTTCAGCAGCTCAATCTCATTTTCAATACAGGCTGACAGTTATAAATACAGAGAACCAAAAAAAAATTTGCAATAAAAACTGACAAATCAAATAGGATTGAAGGAAGGTGGTGAGGGGTGGGGCAATGCTAATTATCCTGTCTGAGAGAATTACAAGAATCAAAGGAAGGGAAGGAAAAGTTGCAAGGAAAAGTTCAGGATTGGTATTGCTGTGGTGTAGCCTGTGATTGCTGGTTTGAATCTTTCTCAGGGTAGGAGGTTGTCTATAGGAAAGGACAGGCCTGTCCCCTACAGCCTTCTGGAGTATAGAATCCTGATCCAGAATTTGTTGTACGCAGTGTGCAGAGGCTGCCAAAAAGGCAGATGAGATGTTAGATATAATTAAAAAAGGGATAGAAAATAGGACAAGGAGTATCTTACTGCCCCTCTATAAATCTGTGGTACGCCCACATCTTGAATACTGTGTACAGATGTAGTCTCCTCACCTAAAGAAAGATATCCTGGCACTGGAAAAGGTTAATAAAAGGGCAACTAAAATGATTAGGGGCTTGGAATAGGTCCCATATAAGGAGAGGTTAAAAAGATTTGGACTTTTCAGTTTAGAAAAGAGGAGGCTGAGGGGGGACAGGATAGAGGTATATAAAATTGTGACAGGTGTGGAGAGGGTGAATAAGGAGAAGTTATTTACTTGTGCCCATAATACAAAAACTAGAGGACACCAAATGAAATTAATGGGTAGCAGGTTTAAAACTAATAAAAGAAAGTTCTTCTTCGCTCAGCGCATAGTTAACCTGTGGAACTCCTTGCCAGAGGAGACTGTGAAGGCTAGGACTGTAACAGCATTTAAGAAAGAGCTAGATAAATTCATGGAGGATAGGTCCATAAAAGGCTATTAGCCAAGGGTAGGAATGGTGTCCCTGGCCTCTGATTGTCAGAGGCTGGAGATTGATGGCAGGAGACAAATCACTTGATCATTGTCTTTGTTCACACCACCCCCCCCCCGCCCCCCGGGGCAGCTGGCACTGGCCACTGTCAGCAGACAGGCTACTGGGCTGGATGGACCTTTGGTCTGACCCAGTGTGGCTGTTCTTATGTTCTTATGTTGTAGGTTTTTAATGATGCATTGCAGGGGTCTGAGTTGGGGGCTATAGGTGGTGACAAGTGGTGTTCCTTTGTTGATCTTCTTGGGCCTACTTCAAGAGGCTACACCACAGTATTACTAATGTGGAACTGTTCCTTGCAACAAACCCCTCTGCCAACTTTGTCCACATATTTATTCTGTGGATACCATCACTGACCTAAACAGATTAGTTACAAGATCAAAGGCACATTCTCATGCATGTCGAGCAACATTATATATGCCAGTATGTGCCAACAATGCCCTGCCACCATGTACATTGGACAGACTGGGCAAAACCTTTGCCAGAGAATACATGGACGCAGAACAGACATCAAGAAACTCAATACATTAAGTCGGTCGGTGAATACTTCAATGGAGTGGGCCACTCTTAAAGACCTGAAAATTTGTGTCCTAGAGCATAAAGAATTTAAAAACTGATTAGAGTGAGAAATTTGTGAATTGAAGTTCATATTCATATTTGACACATTAACACATGGTATGAACAGAGACATCAATTACTTTACACATTACAAGGGCTGCTTCCCTTCCTTTAACACTCGTAATTATCTCAGACAGGGCAATTAACATCCCCCCACTGCTCACCCCTCTCCTTCAATCCTATTTGACTTTTCAGGTTTTTATTGACATTTTTTTTTGGGTCCTCTGTACTTTTAAATGTCAGTCTGTATTGGAAATGAGATTGAGCTGGTGAACTGGGTCAGTCCCATGAAAGCTCATCATCAACTAATCATTTTGTTCATCTGTAAAGTGCTACAGTTCTGTTCCCTTGTTCTGTGTGGATGTGGTGACGTGGGTTCTGATGGATTTGCTTGTATAACTTCTAGCTGGCCAAAGAGGCAGCAGAGATGCTCTTTGTGACTGGTTTGGTTTCCTTATAGAGGAGGAAACCCCAATCTGGGGCTGTAAGTGGCCTGGTTTGAAGCAATTTGCCCTGGTTTGGTTCCCTTCATGGTGCCCAAGAATGCTTCATGCATTGCACCTTATTATTTTTTAGCTTTTTGTCAATTATCTCAATTTTGTCAATTTTTTGTCAATTTTCTCCATTATCTTTACTGTTCCAGAACTTTAGCTGGCTGGTATGTATGTCTCTGGGGTGTCCTTATTTCCCTTTTGATAGCTGGGCGCTGTGTTTGCCCTTCTCCTGTCTTTTGGAATCTCTCCCTTCTTCCATGACTTTTCAAAGATAACAGGTCCTGAATCCGCTCATTGAGTAATCTAGGATACTTTTTTACCATGCCCAGAAGGCTTTAAGATGTTTCTTTAGTTTCACCTTGTTCTTTCCCTGTTTTAGCTCCCAGACTATTTTCACCACCATCATCTCTGTTAGGTGTCCATTTGCCACCCATCTTCTTGGTGACAACTGAAAGAAAGAAATCATTAATCCCCTCTGTCATTTCAACTTTTTCTTTTATAGTGTTCTGCTCCTGATTGTGTAAGGGGCCTACCCTGGCCTTGGTCTCCCTCTTGCTTCTAATGTGTTTGTAGAAGTTTTTCTACTTACCATTTAGGCCTATAGCTAGTTTTAGCTCATTTTGTGCTTTGGCATTCTTAATTTTGCTCCTATTTGTCGAAGTGCATATTTTGTAATTTGACATAGTTTCTACTTTCCGATCAATTAAGATGTTCTTGCTAAGCCAGGGTGGTCTCATGTGATATTTCCCATCTTTCCTGTTCAGTGGAATAGTTTGCTCTTTTACTCTGAATAATGCCTCTTTGGAAAACCGCCATCTGTATTTATTTTTCCTCTTACACTTGCTTGAGCGGCTGAAGCCTATCTTCCTGGAGTCCATTGCATTAATCTTGCTGCTCTCTCTCCTCTCATTCCTAAGAAACATGAACTCTATGATTTCACCATCTGTTGCACCTAACCTGTCTTCCAGTTTCAAATTCACAAACAGTTCCTCCCTGAAACCATATATACCCATTGAATTCCCCTAGGATAGGCAGCAGGGCCATTCTATTAACAGTGCCGTGCAGTGTATTCTAAAGTCTGGCCTGAATAATAACTTCTGTTATCACTTTGACAGTTTGCAGGGTCTTGTCCCTAGATCAGGCCTGATACTATTAACATTATTACATAGTTTGGAACTCTGGTGTGCAGAGGAACAACATTCGATGAATAGGAACATTTTTATATTTACAAATAAAAATCTATTGGTACATTTCACAGTCATGTACACATAACTCCGGAAGGCAGAGGTAATATTGCCAGTAAATATGAACATCCATATTCATGTCATGACTTGCAGAAAAATGTGAATTTGTAGCCATCACTTTCCAGCTGTTCTCAGCTGTGTCTACACGTGCACGTGACTTCGAAGTAGCGGCACTAACATCGAAATAGCGCCCGTCGCGGCTACACACGTCGGGCGCTATTTCGAAGTTAACTTCGACGTTAGGCGGCGAGACGTTGAAGTCGCTAACCTCATGAGGGGATCGGAATAGTGCCCTACTTCGACGTTCAACGTCGAAGTAGGGACCGTGTAGACGATCCGCGTCCCGCAACGTCGAAATTGTGGGGTCCTCCATGGCAGCCATCAGCTGGGGGGTTGAGAGACTCTGTCTCTCCAGCCCGTGCGGGGCTTTATGGTCACCGTGTGCAGCAGCCCTTAGCCCAGGGCTTCTGGCTGCTGCTGCTGCAGCGGGGGATTCATGCTGCATGCACAGGGTCTGCAACTCGTTGTCGGCTCTGTGTATCTTGTGCTGTTTAGTGCAAGTGTGTCTGAGAGGGGCCCTTTAAGGGAGCGGCTGGCTGTTGAGTCCGCCCTGTGACCCTGTCTGCAGCTGTGCCTGGCACCCTTATTTCGATGTGTGCTACTGTGGCGTGTAGACTTTCCCTCGCTGCGCCTATTTCGATGTGGTGCTGCGCAACGTCGATGTTCAACATCGACGTTGCCAGCCCTGGAGGACGTGTAGATGTTATTCATCGAAATAGCCTATTTCGATGTCGCCACATCGAAATAGGCTACTTCGATGTAGGCTTCACGTGTAGACGTAGCCCTCAAGAGCTCTGTCTCCTACTGCCCTGGGAAGGCACTTTTATACTTGTTCTGCTGAGCTTAAAATATCTAATGCATATTCAGCTGGAGTTTCTCCTCTCTTCCTTGTTTGTATATCCTCCAGTATTCCATGTCCAGGTGCCCATCTTCTGTAAGTCAGTACACTCATGATTCCATCCCATAATGATGTACGACATTTTGTTGCTGTGGTAGCTTGTGATCAGGTATTCCATCGAAAACTTTCAGAAAGTGGTGTCAGTTGATGGGCCCTGGTTGGCTGACATCATTATGGAGAGGAGAAAATTGCATTCCACCACCAAATTTCCCTACTTCCAGTTCCCCAAAACTTAGGAGTTACTTAAATTTATCTAGCCCAAAGTTCCTAGGCCTCAGACATCATGTTAACTGCTGAAGCTGATTCTTGTAGGCTACACACCAGAAAGTTCTGTGCGTTACTGTTGAATATGCTAACATGGGTTATAAGACAAAGCAATTCAGATAATACAGGTCAACTGGTTCTTTGGGATGCAGCAGATGCCAATTCCAGAAGTCACCACTGGGATCACCTCATCTGACTGCCTGTGTAGCACAGGCCAGAGTCCTTCCCCCCAAAAACTCCTGGTCCCTGTGTACCTGCACATTTTCTCTGATGTAAGTAAAAGAGAAGGATGGCAAAGAGGCATCCCTGGGGTTTCATTTACTGGCCTATTCTCCCCTTGCCTCAGTAGTGCTCACAGCAGTATGGGGGCTGGGCTGACTCTGCCAATTGGAAACAACTTATAAGAGCACAGACCATTCTGACAAACCCTGTGGACAGAGGCAGTGATGAGCTGGGTCGTGGAGATCCCCTTGAGGCTACGATCTGATAATCTGCTCTTTCCATTGAAAGCATCTATGTGCCCTCTGGTGTTCCCCACAACCTGTCCTGCTGAGCCAGAAAGCTCTGGTCTCCCCCAGCTCAGTCAAAAAATTGAGGTAATGGCCACTCATCAGAATACCGCACAGGCACTGAGAACAGGTCAGCTCTGGGAGGGCTTAGTAACAGAGACACCACCCAGGAGCATGATCCTAATGGGAAGAAAACCACAATAAGTTCACCTTACTCTGTACAAAAGTGATATGCACAGAAAGCTTATAAAGTTCACTCCCTTTATCAATGTAAGGGAGATATATACAGCTGTTCCCCTAAAGTTAATAATTATTAACATTAGTTTTGATCACAAAAAAGTGATTTTATTAAATACAGTAAGTAGGATTAAAGTGATTGAAAGTGATAAAAGACAGAAAAAAAGTAATTTATTGAGGTCAAATTAACCAAATATGCCAGCCAAGCTTGGCACTGAAGAGTAAATTGACAGAAATCATAATTTTTCACCCTTGTTCTTACTTCAGGTAATGTTCTTTAGGTCAGAGATAATCCTTTTTCTGATCTCGGTCTAACAGCTCCCCGCCTGCCATGTGTCATCTTCTGCTGGGGGTCAGTCTGTGAAGTCAGAAGAAAGCAATCATAGTTTTCTCTAGTGTGGGATATCTTGGTCAATTCTCCCCATATGTTCAGAAATATACCAAATTCAGGTTGGATTCTAGTACCAGAAGGCATGGTTGTATGTCTTTGTACGACCAACCTCATTAGAGATAGTTCTTGTCTTGATCAGTGGGCTATTAAGTCCCTTAAATTGTACTAATGTCTTTCTTTCCAACCCCTAGATTAAGAAATAGGATTATACTTTATACTTTTTCTCTACAAGAATGCACATGAACACAACTAGAATATACACATTCTTGAGAGTACAGGATCTTGAATGATGGATTATTTGAACATCTGCAAAAAGCATGATAGAGTTATGCATATTCACATATTCAAAACCACATTTCCATAAAGTATAGGGGACTGTTTGGGTTCCTTCGTATTTTCTAACTGGTGGGAGGCAGGTTGTTCTTAATTTCCTCCACATTGAGGGAGGAAGAGTCATATAACTTTGGGTTTATACCCCAAGAGGTCTGGACATCTCAGTGCTGTGGCAAATCCCTTAAGGTGAGCACTTTCAGATCAGATCTCAGTGTTTGTATTGTTCTGTGGCTGGGTTTGGCCCCATCTCTGGGTATGCTGGAGAAGTTGTAAGAGTTGGACTTGACAAGACAGAGTTAATGCACGTGCAGTTTGACAGAAAAGGTGGGCTTTTTTAACACGTCAGGTTTTATCCCAGGGTCCGACCCAAAAAACCTGGCCTCGTTTCTAACTTCTGTTTGCCAGTTCCACTGCCTAGGGTTGTCCATTGTACCATGACACATGTGTAATCACTGTCTTTGTATTTGTGCGTCCTGCACTCAAGGTATTTATAAATATGGTTCATTGCACTGCTCATTTCATCCCATTATTATGTAGAACATTTTGTTCCCACGGCAGCTTGTAGTCAGATAGTCCTAGTATCATGGAAACATAGAACACTAGACCTGGAAGTGACTTAGAGAGGTCATGGAGTCCTGTACCTTGCCCTCATGGCAGGACCAAGTACCATCTAGACCATACTCAATAAATGCCTTTCTAATCTATTTAACCTGCTCTTAAATAGCACTCGTGATGGAGATTCCACAACCTTCCTAGGAAATTTATTCCAGTGTGTTACCACCCTGACAGTTAGGAAGGTTTTCCTATGGTAGCCCCATCTAAGTGGTATTTGCTCAGTTTATTAATAAGAATATCATACAAGACTGTATCATAGACTGTATCACATGCCTTGATAAAGTCTAGGTATACCACATCCACTGCTCCTTAGTGTAGATGGGATTGAATGAGAGGACAAAGAGAAGGTCACAGATCTGGGGAGCAATATGATGTATGATGTACACTCTAAGAAGGAAATGGAGACTAGATTAGTGAAAGTAAGAGCAAGCTGGAAGGAGATGGATAAGATCTGGATACGTGGTGAGCAGCACTGTGTACAGATGTGAGACATGGGTAATAAGAAAAGATTTGAAGAGAAGGATATTGGCATTTGAGCAGAGTTGTTATAGAAAGATCCTGAGAATAGGAGGGATGCAGAAGGTCACCCATGAGAAATTATGTATCAAGATACATCTCAAAGAGAAGCTACTGCAGAAGGTTATACAACACAAGTTACAGCTATTAGGGCATATTTGCTGAATGAATGATGAACAAAAAGGCAAGACCCTTGTATTCAGCTTAATGGACGGTTCGAAAATGAGAGAAGGACTCCAGAGAGAATGGGTAGATGATATAGTAGATTGGTGAGGAGTATACAGAAACTAAGACACTCCGTACTGGACAGGGAAAGGTAGAAGAAAAAAGATAGGGAAACATCAGATACCAATGGGCACTGACCAAATGGTAGTTGTTGTTATGATGATGATGTTATTCACACATTCAATACCACATTACCATAAAAATTTGGGGGCAGATTGTTATAAGGCCACCTTGACAATCTGGCGGTCCCTGTAATAGTGTGGTGCCTCGGATGACACCTAATGACCTCAGGGACAACTGCAGGCACCCTAACCTTTCTTCAATAGTTCTTGCAATGACTTACTCTTAGGTTGAGATACGTGAAGCAAGAGACCCCCAGTGTGGGCTTGCATCAATTTAATATTCTCCAAAGCACAGGGACTCCAATGTGGTCCATCCTCCTCCTTTACTGAAGAGCCTCCAAACAGCTTCCTTTCTGGAGTGCACATTGGTTCCCAATTCCTGAAAACTGTGCTCCATGTTCTGTCGGAGGCTCTGGCTCTTTTCAATCTCCTCACCAGAGGCCTTTCTCCCTGCTCCTCCATTTTCCTCATGCTGGTTTGCCATGTCCAGGCTGGAGACAGACTGTGGGAAGAACCACAAGAGGAGCAAAACTCTCCATCTGCTCTTCAATTTATATCCTGAGTGCAGGGACACAGGCTTAGGGCTGCTATGGATTTGCTCCCAGCCCACTGCTTGGGACAATGGGAGGGACTGGGGCTCCTCATAATGTCACTAGCTCCCTGGGTGCCTCTTATCATGGTTCAGATCTGGCTCCTCTCTTCGAGAGGGGAAGGAGCCTTGAGAAATGGGGAGAAGCTGGAGGGTTGGACTTTGGGGCAATGCAAGGAACAGAGTTTGGGACCCTGAGGAGGGGATTGAGGGGGAAGAAGATTACAAAAGGCTCTCATCTCTGTCCATGTTTTAGAATCTGAAAAGATGGTCATTGTACAGTAAATGAGATGGGCTGTGGAAGGAGCAGGCTTGCCTCTCTTGGGGAGCTGAATACGATTTCCATCCTTTCCTAAGCAGCTGTCTCAGCAGAGAGGTAAGGAGGAGGAGGGAACCTGGGTCTGGTTCTCTTGGACTGCTGTGTGTCAGTCTCTCACTCGCTGGCAGATCTTTGCTTAATCTGTGGTAAATTGGCTCAGGAGGTGGGAGGTTTAGCACAAGCAAAGGGACAGGGCCTTACTGAACGGCTTCTCGGCAGCTCCTGGGTTAATCATGTCTCTTCAATGACTCATTTCTAAGGACCAGGTTCGGATCTTAGAGTAAGGGCTGGAGTCTGTGGTCCTTGTATTGCCTCAGTCCCCATCTGATTCAGCCCTTGCGGATCATGCAACACCCAGAACATCAGGAATGGCCAGACCTGCCACTGAAGAACAGCTCTGCAGCTTTTTCCTGTATCCACAGTTGTTTAACTAGAGACAGAAAAGGGACAGGCTGAGTGTCCTGGGAAACAACATCGACATCCCTTCCCTTTATTGACTGTAGTGAGAGGAATTCTGAGGTCTCAGCAATTGACAATATATCCCTTTCTTTGCTAGCATCCCAATGGTCCACTGGCACTCGATACACACAGCTGCTTTTTGAAGTCTGGTATCTGCCCTGGTCTCCTCCTGTCTTTGCTCTGTCCTCTCTCTCCAGTCTATCATCCATTCTGCAGACTTTGCCCATGGCAACCACTCTTTGCATAGTGAATATCAGTATCTCATATAATCTTAAATGTAAGTATCCAGGATGGAACAGAGAACCCTCCCCTGTGTTTCTGGTCAGAGGAAGTTGAAAAAAGTCTGGCTGTTACAATTCCTTATGTTCCAGATGAAATTACTGATGTTGCAAGGGGAGGTAGAAGAAGCTCTGCGATAATCTGCCTATGAGATCACCTGAAGTCACTAACTGGACTTTTTCATGGTGTTAATCAGAAAGGTTTAGAAATTATTATAGATATTTTAAACCAATCATCATTCCCTTCACTGGATTTTCTGGCTATCCACATAACCGTCCCAACCCTCTTTAAATCCTCCTAAGCTCTTGCTATGGCATTCCATTCCACATTCATTATGAAAATAAAAGGTGCGATATGACTCTGACCTAAGTGAGATGTACTTTATGCAAGAGAACCGGAAAGCACCTTCGGAAAGCTTATCATCTGCTGCGAATAATTATCATATTTCTATGTCTGTGTTCAAGCTGTGCTACTTTGGCTGATACCCACTGTCAACTTTTCAGATAGTCGCACCAAGCAGACTGGGCTGATGGCCCATGAAACAGGACAATGGAATTAGGAAAAGCTTATCTTGACTTTCTGTGGATGCTCCATACACCTACTGACTCTTGGATGCTGCGATGCTACAAAGACTATGGGTCAACTGATCCTAATCTCCATCCTAGACTGGTGACCTGGTCCACTAGGGGGTGAGGGAATCAAAGAAATGAATCATAAATTATAGAAATCCAATACAAGTTGAGTTAAAAAACAGTCAGTGCTGGGGGGATGAAATTTGCTGCTAATTTGCATTTTTTCTTTAACGTTTGTAGTACTCTACATTGTTCTGTTTTCCACCTCTTTGCCCGCTTAAAATGTACTTTCTGCTACTTAATAAAGGCATATTCCTCATTTCTAATATAAGCCAGTTTCTGTAATATTGAACTGATGTGGGGCGAAGGTTGTGCTTATCTTTTTCTCCAGATCATATATGAATAAATTGAATAGGATTAGTCCTAGAACTGACCCTTGGGGAATGCCACAAATTAACCCTCTCTATTCTGAAAATGTACCATGTATCTCTGCCTTTTCTTTCTTGCCTTTTAACTAGTTCTCAGTCCATGAAAGGATCTTCCCACTTATCCTGTGACAACTTAATTTACATAACAGCCTTTGCTGAGGAATCTTGTCAAAGGTTTTCTGGAAATATATGCACACAGTGGCTACGTCTACACTAGCCCCAAACTTCGAAATGGCCACGCAAATGACCATTTCAAAGTTTACTAATGAAGTGCTGAATCACAGGGGATGAGGAGTGATGCTATGGAACTGGACTGCAGCAACAGCCTTGCTGCAGGCTCTCAGGTTGTTAGACAGAATTCATTTTTGAGAAATCCATACTATTTCCTCTACCTTATTACCAGCTGGGACTTTTGCCAATAGATGAATCATTTGCTTCATTACCTTTTCTTTTTATAGATGAGCGCTGTATTTTTCCTTTTCCTGTCTTCTTGATTCTCTCCCTTCTTCCATGTCTTTGCAAAGATGATAAAGTCTCAACCTCCCTTGGCAATTTATTCCACTGTTTGACCACCCTGACACTTGGGAACTTTTTCCTAATGTCCAACCTAAACCTCCCTTGCTGCACTTTAAGTCCATTGGCTCTTGTTCTATCCTCAGAGGCCAAGAAGACCAAGTTTTCTCCCTCCTCCTTATGACACCCTTTTAGATACTTGAAAACCGCTATCATGTCTCCCCTCAATCTTCTCTTTTCCAAACTAAACAAGCCCAGTTCTTTCAGCCTTTCTTCATAGGTCAGATTCTCGAGACCTGTAATCATTCTTGTCGGTGTTTTCTGGACCCTCTCTGATTTCTCCACATTCTCTTGAACTTTGGTGCCCAGAACTGGAGACAAAACTCCCACTGAAGCCTAACCAGCGCAGAGTAGAGCAGGAGAATGACTTCTCGTGTCTTGTTCACAACACACCTGTTAATGCATCCCAGAATCATGTTTGCTTTTTTTGCAACAGCATCACACTGTTGACTCATATTTAGCTTGTGGTCCACTATAACCCCCAGATCGCTTTCTGCTGTAGTCATTCCTAGACAGACTCTCCCCATTCTGTATGTGTGAAACTGATTGTTCCTTCCCAAGTGGAGCACTTTGCATTTGTCCTTATTAAACTTCACACTGTTTACCTCAGACCATTTCTCTAATTTATCCAGATAATTTTGAATTATGACCCTATCCTCCAAAGCAATTGCAACCTCTCCCAGCTTGGTATTATCTGCAAACTAAATAAGCGTACTTTCTATGACAATATCTAAATCGTTGATGAGAATGTTGAACAGAACTGGTCCTAACACAGACCCCTGTGGAACCTCACTTGTTATACTTTTCCAGGAGGATTGAGAACCATTAAGAACTACTCTCTGTCATTTCTACGTTTTCTCTTATTGCTTACTATTTTAGTGCTACATGACTGTTTTATTTTCTGATTAGACAAAGTTTCCATTTCTTGATCATTTAAGATCTTCTACTTAAGTTATGGTTGTCTTGTGCCACATTTTCCATCTTTCCTGTGCATTGGAATAGATAATTCTGGTTCCCCTAATAATGTCTTTGGGGAAAAAAAGCAAAAAAAACCTGCCCACTGACTTCAGTTGTTTTTCCTGTTACTCTTACTTGAGTTGCTGAAGTCTGCCTTCCTGACATCCATTGTCTTTATTGTGCTGCGTTACCTCCTCCCATTCCTTAGAAGCATAAACTCTATGGCTATCGACGTTCAACATCGAAGTAGCGACAAGGAACGTCAAAAGGAGCTGCCCCAGAAGGCAATGTGGAGTGTCCACACACACAAGCACTCTCCGTCAAAATAAAGGGCCAACAAAGCCTGCAGACGGGGTCACAGGCTGGACTAGCCCTTCTGGGGAAAGAGCAAGCAGCTCCCTTAAAGGGCCCCTCCAAGACACACTCGGCCTGCACAGCATGAGGTCCACAGAGCCAACAACCGGTTGCAGACCCTGTGCACACAGCATGGACCCCCAGCTGCAGCAGCAGCAGCAGCCAGAAGCCCTGGGCTAAGGGCTGCTGCATGCGACGACCATAGAGCACTGCAGGGGCTGGACAGAGCGTCTGTCAACCCTTCAGCTGATGGCCTCCATGGAGGACCCCTGTATGTGGAGGACCTCTGAATTGGTTGAGAATTTGAAAGTGGAAGATAGCTTGGTTGGAAGAGATGGTGGACTCATAGGGTGCATCTGCACCAGCCAGCTATTTCGATGTAGGGGGATGCGGATCATCTACACACACCCTACTTTGACTTTGAATGTTGAAGTAGGGCGCTATTCCCATCTCTGGATAGGAATAGTGGTTTCGACATCTCGCCGCCTAATGTCGATTTCAATGTCGAAATAGCACACGACATGTGTAGAACGACGAGTGCGATTTCAACTTTGTGCCAGCTACTTCGAAATAGCCAGCTAGTGAAGACGCACCCTATGAGTCCACCATCTCTTCCAACAAAGCTACCTTCCACTTTCAAATTCTCAAGCAGTTCTTCCCTGGCAAACACATTGTGGGTGGGTCCCACCAGTTGCAGGTTGGCCTAGGGGCTAGGTGCCCATGACACTGAAGGGCTAGGTGTAGGACTCTGGTGTAGTCACTCAATTCTGTAGCTTCAGATAGGAGCTTGGTGGCAAAAGTCTAGCTTCTCCCTCCTTTGGGGCGTGGTTTGCAGTTGTTCTCCCCTGCGAGTCTGGGGTGGGTTTGGAGGCTGTCTTCCTGCGAATAACTCAGAGGAAGCCACAGCTCTGGCCCTGTGGGTGTCTGAGCCAACGTCTGCCTCAATGAATATCAGCCCTGACCTGGGCTAGCTTCCACCCTTTTATCCTGCTTCCAGGCCTTACTCTGGTTGCAGGTGAAACGGGGCGGGGGGCTAATTGGGCCAGCAGGCTCTGTTCAGCCCCTGCACTGCCAGGCCTTCCTCTCACTCCCTTACTCATATGCACTGGGACAATTCCCCTAGGCCACGTGTCAGTTCTATTAACGCTGCTGGGCAGGGTAGGCCAAAGTACAGTCTGAATTATAATTCTCAATTATCACTTTGACAGTTGGCAGGCTCTTCTCCAAAGATCAGGTCTGATACTATAAAAAATTTACGTAGTTAGGAAGTCTGGTGTGCACAGTGGCAACACTCACATCATAGGAAAATGTTCATATTAATAAATAAAGAATCTGTTGATACATTTCCCAAAGTAACGTACACCTAACTCAGGAAGATAGAGATAATATGGATGTGTATATTCATGCCATCGCGAGCAGGACAATGTGAATTATTAGCCATCACTTTCCAGTCCTTCTTAACTATGTGCAGATTCCCAAATTTTGTCAGAAGAAGGTTGTGTAGGAAGATATCTTGTAACAGAACTCCTGTCCCCAGATCATGACCTGACATCAAGGCTCATCAAAGGAGCAATCTGCTCTGTTTAGAGAGAGCAGCCAGACTGCCCAGCCATTCTATAGGCAAAACAGGCACCTGGAACCACATCAGACAGGGTTGCACGTCACCAATTCCTTCTGGGAGCCCTGCCAAGATGCACACTTAAAGGTGTGCCCCAAAAACATCCACTTCCTGCCTCTGTTGTGGGTGGCCTGCTTCACATGGGACTGCACAGCTAATGCAGGGCTTCCTGTCTTTGTGTGCAACTCAGCTGGTCCCTGGGAGCAATGTCACCAGACTGTCCCTGGTCTTGTGTTGGGCCCACACAGACATGCTGCAGCAGCTGCTGAATTTCATAACAGCCGTCCTCTTCTCCCTCATCAACGGTGAGCCTGAGACCGCCTTCAGGGTTCTCTCTTGGGAAAGGATTAGGCATGGGAAAGTCCAACACTGGGACCCTCCTAATGCAGGTAACATAGTTTTGGGGAGTGTGGCCTGAGAGTGGAAGGTCCCAGAGAGTTCAGGAGAGAGGGATGGCAGGGAGCCAGGGTCTCCTCCACTATCCCATGTACAGATATCCATCTTCTGTAGGTCAGAGCACTGTTGATTTTATCCCAATACTAGATATGACAGTTTGCTGTCCTGGCAAGATTGTGGTCAGATAACCCATCCAAAGCTTTTCAGAAGCTTGTGTCAGTTCATATTCTGTGATTGGGTGACGTCATTAAAGAGGAAATTGCCCCCCCCCCCGATTACTTCCTGTTTCCTAAAACTTATGAGTTATCTAAATTATGTATTCATAAGTTTGTAGACCTCAAGTCTCAGGTTAACAGACGAAGCTGATTTCTTACAGGGTAGCAGCCAGTACATTCTGTGCACTACTGCTGAATATAGTGACATGGAATATAATGCAAAACAATGTGGATAATAGAGATCAGCTGGCGTATGGGGATGCTGCGGATACCAGTTACAGAAGGTACCACTGTGATCACTTTGTCTGACTGCCTGTGTAGTACAGGCCAGAGACCTTCTCTCAAATAACTCCTGTACCTGTACACCTGGACAGCTTCTCTGGTGTGTGTTAAAGTCAGGGGTGGCAAAGAGCCAATTACTGGGATTTCATTTACTGACCTTTCCTCCCACTCCCTCATCCTAGTTCACAGCCATGTGCGGGCTAGGCTGACTCTGCCAATTGGAAACAACTTACAAGAGCTCAGCCCATTCTGACAATCCCTGTGGACAGAGGCAGTAATGAGCTGAGGCACAGAGATCCACTTGAGGCTGTGATCTGATAATCTGCTCCTTTCACTGAAAACATATATGTGCCCCCTGGGGTTCCCCACACACTTTACTGCTGAGTCAGAAAGCTCTGGTGTCCCCCAGCTCAGACAAAGAATTAAGGCAGCAGGTGCCCACCAGAATAACACACAGGCACTAAAAACAGTTGAGCTCTAAGAGGGCTTAGTAACAGAGGCACCAGCCAGGAGCACGGCCCTAAAGGGAAGAAAACCCCAAAGAAATCCGCCTTATGTATACAAAAGTGGTACACACAGAAAACTCAGAAAGTTTACCCCCGTCATCAATGAAAGGGAGATATGTACAGCTCTTCCCCTAGAGTTAATAATTATTGACTCTAGTTTTGATCACCAATAAGAGATTTTATTAAATAGGAGAAGTAGGATTAAGGGGGTTTTGAGTGATGACAGACAGATCAAAGTAAGTTATGGAGGTAAAAGTAACCAAATATGCCAGCCAAGCCTAATACACGAAGAGTAAATGGCCAGAAATCATAATTTTTCACCCTAGCTCTTTTTTCTTTGGGTGAGAGAGAAACTTTTTCTGATCTCTGTCTAAGAGGTCCCCACCCACTGGCTATGTCTACACGTGCATGCTACATCGAAATAGGCTATTTCGATGAATAACGTCTGCACGTCCTCCAGGGCTGGCAACGTCAACGTTGAATGTCGACGTTGGGCAGCACCACATCGAAATAGGCACTGCGAGGGAACGTCTACACGCCAAAGTAGCACACATCGAAATAAGGGTGCCAGGAACAGCTGCAGACAGGGTCTCAGGGCAGACTAGCGCTTCTGGGGCAACAGCTAGCTGCTCCATTAGGCTACGTCTACACGTGCACCCAACTTCGAAATAGCTTATTTCGATGTTGCGACATCGAAATAGGCTATTTCGATGAATAACGTCTACACGTCCTCCAGGGCTGGCAACGTCGATGTTCAACTTCGACGTTGCTCAGCCCAACATCGAAATAGGCACAGCGAGGGAACGTCTACACGCCAAAGTAGCACACATCGAAATAAGGGAGCCAGGCACAGCTGCAGACAGGGTCACGGGGCGGACTCAACAGCAAGCCGCTCCCTTAAAGGGCCCCTCCCAGACACACTTTCATTAAACAGTGCAAGATACACAGAGCCAACAACTAGTTGCAGACCCTGTATATGCAGCACGGACCCCCAGCTGCAGCAGCAGCAGCCAGAAGCCCTGGGCTAAGGGCTGCTGCCCACGGTGACCACAGAGCCCCGCAAGGGCTGGAGAGAGAGTATCTCTCAACCCCCCAGCTGATGGCCGCCATGGAGGACCCCGCTATTTCGATGTTGCGGGACGCGGATCGTCTACATGTCCCTACTTCGATGTTGAACGTCGAAGTAGGGCGCTATTCCCATCCGCTCATGGGGTTAGCGACTTCGACGTCTTGCCGCCTAACGTCGATTTCAACTTCGAAATAGCGCCCAACACGTGTAGACATGACGGGCGCTATTTCGAAGTTACTGCCGCTACTTCGAAGTAGCGTGCACGTGTAGACGCAGCCTTAAAGGGCCCCTCCCAGACACATGCAGCCTGCACAGCACGCGGTCTGCAGAGCCATAGGCACGCACACCTCGAGCGACGCAGTCATGGACCCCGAGCAGCAGCAGCAGCAGCAGCAGCAGCAGCCAGAGGTCCACACAGCCGTCCCTGGAGGAGCAGTGCTCGCCCTGCTCCATGCCATGCTGGAGGCAGCTGAGCACATCCTTGCCACAGAGGAGGAGCTGCCCGCAGTGGTGGAGGACGCAACCCCCAACCCTGCAGCACCCCGCCCTCCCCCCTGCCTCATACGCCACCGGCTGTGGAGCTACCCCACCAGCACCTACTAGTGGAAGCAGCTGGTGCTCGGAGAGTGGGACGACGACCGCTGGGTCCAGAACTTTCGCATGAGCCGGCAGACATTCCTGGAGCTATGCCAGTGGCTCACCCCCCCCGAGGCACCAGGACACTGCCATGCAGCGTGCTCTCAGCGTCGAGAAACGGGTCGGCATCGCTGTCTGGAAGCTGGCCACTCCAGACAGCTACCGATCCGTGGGCCAGCAGTTTGGCTTCGGCAAGGCCACTGTTGGGACTGTCCTCATGGAGGTAAGAGGACCCATGGGGGGAGGGGGAGGCAGCCCTGGCAGGGGAGGGGAGCCCTGGCAGGGGAGGGGAGGGGAGGGGAGGGGGGCTCTGGCAGGGGAGGGCCACACACACCCTGCACACCCCTCATTCGTGCTCTCCCATGTGCTTCTCCTGCAGGTCATCCGCGACATCAACGCCCTGCTCCTCCACAGGCTCGTGAGGCTTGGGGACCCGGATGCCGCCATCGCGGGCTTTGCCACCCTGGGCTTCCCCAATTGCTTCGAGGCTCTGGATGGGACCCACATCCCCATCCATGCCCCGGAGCACAGTGGAGGACGCTACTGAAACAGGAAGGGCTACCATTCTGTGGTCCTCCAGGCCTTGGTGGACAGCCGGGGCCGTTTCCTGGACATTTATGTTGGCTGGCCTGGCAGCACCCACGACGCCCGGGTATTCCGGAACTCGGGCCTGTGCCGCGGGCTGGAGGCGGGGACCTACATCCCTCAGCGGGAGATCCCTGTGGGGGACACCACCATGCCCCTCTGCGTCATCGCAGATGCGGCATACCCCCTCCGGCCCTGCCTCATGCACCCTTACACGGGCCACCTGTCAGCCAGCCAGGAGTGCTTCAACCTGTGCCTGAACCACGCGCGCCAGGTGGTGGAGTGTACATTTGGCTGCCTCAAAGGGCGCTGGAAGTGTCTCCTCACCCGCCTTGATGCGGGCCCCACCAACATCCCCCAGATTGTGGGCGTGTGCAGAGCCCGCCACAACCTGGTGGAGAGCAAGTGGGGAGGCCTTCTTTCAGGGCTGGGCTGTGGAGGCTGGCAGGGCCGATGTGCAGCCGCCCGCTGCCCCCAGTCGCCAGGTGGACCCCGAAGGGACCCGGGTCTGGGAGGCCCTGCGGGCCCAGTTCGACAAGGCCGCGGAGTGAACGCTGGCAGGCCCCCCACTGCAAGCCCCCCATCCTCCACAACACTCCCTGCCCCTACGCCCACACTACAGAGCACCCAAGAGCACAGCCCCCCACTTTTCTTGTAAATAAAAGCAGACAGTTGTTCATCAAATCAAATATCTGTAGAACTCTTATTATTATTATCAAGACTAACTATTTACAGGCAAAATCAAAATTATATATATGTATTATAAATAAGATAAGATGAAAAGGGAAGACAAGGAAGGGGAGAACTATGTGCATGGGGGGGCAAGGATCAGAATAACAACAGGTGTCTAATATAAAAACTACTTACAAAAGAACATTAAACTGGGGGGAATATATACAAAGGGGGAAGGGGGGGGCACGTCCTGGGCCCCACACCCCCTAATGTCCAGCGCTGGGGGTGGGCGGCCGTGACCCACGCCTCAGCTTCAGCCCTGATCGGGGCTGGCTGGGGGCCTGGCAGACCGGTAGATATGGCCGGCGGGTGTCAGCTGGCCCCTGGTCCCCCTCGGCGGAAGGGCCCTCGGTGGCAGGTGGCGGTGCGACAGTGGATGGCGCAGCGGGTGGAGCAGGCAAGGTGGGCGCAGCGGCGGCCAGAGTGGCATGGGGGGGCCAGGTAGTCGGAGATACGGTCGAATGTCCGCATGAAGGCCCCCCATGCCTCCTGGTGCCAGGCCAGCGCCCACTTCTGCAGCTGGAGGCAGTGCTCCTCCACCTGCAGCCGCTGCTCGGCTACGTCTAGCTGCCGATGATGGATGACCAGCAGCTGGGGGCCCTTCGCCGTCGGGTGGTGGTGCTGGGTCTGCCGTCGTCCCCGCCGTGGGGCTGGTCGGTCCTCTGCCGAGGGGCTGGCCTGCTGGGATGACCCCGGTGGGCTGTCCAGGACCACTGACACCTCGCCAGCGCTCTCCGGTCCTTCTGATGGTGCAGCTGCGGAACACAGAGGGGGAAGAAGAGAGGAGACAGCCGTTAGTGTGGGCCCCGAGCCATGGCCCTTGTCCCCCGACCCCTCTGCTGCTGGTTCCCCATCCCCATCCCCGGGAGATGCTGCTGCTGCTGCTGCTGATGGGTGTTCCACCCCCTCCCCCTGGGGGACCCTAGAGGTTCCGCTCCCCCCAGCCCTGGGGATGGGGCATGGCACTGTCGTGCTGGGGGGCAGGGGCTGATGCACTCTTCTGAGGGACATGCCACTGCTGTCCTTGAGGCCACGGTCATCTGGGCATGTGGAGGGCCCTGGTCATATCTATTACCCCCATGCCTCAACCCCGGGGGTGTGGACCGGGGGGTACATACCTGATGGTCCACTCCCATGGTCAGGGGACACCCGGTGAGCGGACGCCCTACTGGAGCTCTGGGATGGGATGGCGATCCACAGGCCAGCGTCGCTGGAGGAGGACTCCCCCTCCTCCTCCTCCTCCGGTGCCCCAGGGGTGGGCTCCTGGGGGGACCCCCGGGGTGCGGGGCTTGCCTCTGGGGTGGACTCCGTCTCCAGAGCCTGCTGGGGCTCCTCGACCGAGGTATCAAGAGTGGCCGGAGGGGAGGATGTGTGCTGGGGGGCCAGGATGGCCCTGAGCTCCCTGTACAAGGGGCAAGTGACCGGGGCGGCCCCAGATCGGCGAGCTGCATCCCGGACCTGGGTGTAACCCTGCCGCAGCTCCTTCACTTTACTGCGGACATGATCTGGAGTGCAGGCAGGGTGACCCTGGGCAGCCAGGCTCTCAGCCAGCTGAGCGAACGCATCCGCGTTCCGCCTCTTGCTTCCCATTACCTGGAGCACCTCCTCCTCACTCCAGAGCCCCAGCAGGTCCCGAAGCTCGGCCTCCGTCCAGGAGGGGCCCCACTGCTGCTTTCCCGCCTGGCTGCTGGGCTGGGAGCCCTGGCTCCCCTTGGGGGGGAGTCCCCTGGTGGCGCTTGGGGGGCTGCGGGGCGGCCATTGCGGCGGGTGGGGGGTGTGTGGGCGTGGAGAAGCGTGCAGGCTGGCCATGTGGCTGTGCTGCCGCCTGCATGCTCTCTCATCTTCCTGCACAGGAAGGCAGGGGGTGGGGAGCTTTAAGGGGCTGCTGCACACGGCGACCAGCAAGCTCAGGGGCTGGGCAGAGCGTCTCTCAACCCCTCAGCTGATGGCCGCCATGGAGGACCCCGCTATTTCGATGTTGCGGGACACGCAACGACTACAGGTTCCCTACTTCGATGTTGAACGTCGAAGTAGGGCACTGTTCCCATCCCCTCATGGGGTTAGCGACTTCGACGTCTCGCCGCCTAAAGTCGATGTCAACTTTGAAATAGTGCCCAATACGTGTATCCGTGACGGGTGCTATTTCGAAGTTGGTGCCGCGACTTCGAAGTAGCCAGCACGTGTAGATGCAGCCACCATGTGTCATCTTCTGCTGGGGGTCATCTGTGAAATCAGCAGAAGACAATCATAGTTTGTTTCCCATTCCTTAAATAGAATCTCTCTAGCATGGGCTATCTTGCTCATTTCCCTCCCATACCTTCAGAAAGATACCAAATTCATGTTGGAATCTAGTAGCAGAGTATATTGAAAATGTGTGTATTGAGCAGTACAGTGTACAGATGTGAGACATGGGTAATAACAAAGATTTGAAGAGAAGGCTATTGGCATCTGAGCAGAATTGTTACAGAAAAATCCTGAGAATAGGATGGATGGAGAAGGTCACCAATGAGAAATTATATATGAAGATATATCTGAAAGAGGACCTGCTGCAAAACGTTATACAACACAATTTACAGCTATTTGGGAATATCTGCAGAATGAATGATGAACAAAAAGGCAAGACCCTGGTATTCAGCATAATGGACGGTTTGAAAAGGAGAGACAGACCCCCAAGAGAATGGGTCGAGGATATAGTAGATTGGTGTGGAGAGAGTCTACAGAAACTAAGCCACTCCACACTGGACAGGGAAAGATGGACGAAAATATTTAGGAAAGCATCAGATAAGAATGAGCGCTGAGCCAGTGGTTGATGTTGTTGTTGATGATGATGATGATAGTCACATGTTCAAGACCACATTACCATAAAATCTGAGGCAAAATTGTTACCGGGCCACCTTGACAATCTGGTGGTCCATGTGACACTCTTATACCTCTGGTGGTACGTAATGACCTCAGGGACCGCTGCAAGTGCCCTAAACTTTCTTCTGTGTTTTTTGCAATAATTTACTGTCAGGGGCTACGTCTACACGAGGATGCTACTTCGAAATAGCTTATTTCGATGTAGCAAAATCGAAATAAGCTATTTCGATGAATAGCATCTACACGTCCTCCAGGGCTGGTGCTGTCGATGTTCAACATCGATGTTGGGCAGCACTACATCGAAGTAGGCGCTGCAGAGGGCTACGTCTACACGTGAACGCTACATCGAAATAGCTTATTTCTATGTAGTGACATCGAAATAGGCTATTTCAATGAATAACGTCTACACGTCCTCCAGGGCTGGCAACGTTGACGTTCAACATCGACGTTGCGCAGCACCACATCGAAATAGGCGCTGCAAGGGAATGTCTACACGCCACAGTAGCACACATCGAAATAAGGGTGCCAGGCACAGCTGCAGACAGGGTCACAGGGCGACTCAACAGCAAGCCGCTCCCTTAAAGGGCCCCTCCCAGACACAGTTGCACTAAACAACACAAGATCCACAGAGCCGACAACTGGTTGCAGACCCTGTGCATGCAGCATGGATCCCCAGCTGCAGCAGCAGCAGCCAGAAGCCCTGGGCTAAGGGCTGCTGCACAGGATGACCATAGAGCCCCGCAGGGGCTGGAGAGAGAGCGTCTCTCAACCCCCCAGCTGATGGCCGCCATGGCGGACCCCGCAATTTCGATGTTGCGGGACGCGCAACGACTACACGGTCCCTACTTTGATGTTGAACGTCGAAGTAGGGCGCTATTCCTATCCCCGCATGGAGTTAGCGGCTTCGACGTCTCGCCGCTTAACGTCGATGTTAACATCGAAATAGCGCCCAACACGTGTAGCCGTGACGGGCGCTATTTCAAAGTTAGTGCCGCTACTTCGAAGTAGCGTGCACGTGTAGACACGGCTGTAGACACAGCTGAGGAGTGTCTACACACCAAAGCGGCCCACGTTGAAATAAGGGTGCCAGGAACAGCTGCAGACAGGGTCACAGGGCGGACTAGCACTTCCCAGACAACAGCATGCTGCTCCCTTAAAGGGGCCCCTCCCAGACACACTCAGCCTGCACAGCACACGGTCTGCAGAGCCACAAGCACGCACACCCTGTGGAAGCAGCATGGACCCCCAGCAGCAGCAGCAGTAGCAGCAGCAGCAGCAGCAGCCAGAGGTCCACACACCCGTCCCTGGAGGAGCAGTGTTTGCCCTGCTTAGTGCCATGCAGGAGGCAGCTGACCGTCTTTTATTTGAGGAAGATGAGCTGCCCCCAGGGGATGAGGAAGCAGCCCCAGACCTTGCTGCCCTCCCAGCCCCTCGCCCCCTCCGCTGCACACGCCGCCGGCTGTGGAGCTAACCCACGACCACAGACTGGTGGGAGAGGCTGGTGCTCGGCGAGTGGGACAACAACCGCTGGCTCCAGAATTTCTGCATGAGCTGGCAAACATTCCTGGAGATCTGCCAGTGGCTCACCCCTGCCTTATGGCACCAGGACCCCTCCATGTGACGTGCCCTCACAGTCGAGAAACGGGTCGGCATCGCTGTCTGGAAGCTGGCCACTCCAGACAGCTACCGATCCGTAGGGTAGCAGTTCGGCATGGGCAAGGCCACCATCGGGGCTGTCCTCATGGAGGTAAGAGGACCCGGAGGGGGGACCCCAGGGGGGATCCTCGGGGGGGGGAGCCCTGGAGGGGGGAGTCCTCGGCGGGCGGGGGGGAGCCCGGAGGTGGAGGGCCAGACACACCCTGCACACCCCTCACCGGTGCTCTGTCATGTCTTTCCCCTGCAGGTCCTCCACGCAATCAATGCCCTGCTCCTCCACAGGCTCGTGCGGCTTGGGGACCCGGATGCTGCCATCGCGGGGTTTGCCAGCCTGGGCTTCCCAAATTGTTTTGGGGCTCTGGATGGGACCCATATCCCCATCTGTGCCCTGGAGCACAGTGGAGGACGCTTCCTCAATAGGAAGGGATACCATTCGGTGGTCCTCCAGGCCTTGGTGGACAGCCGGGGCTGCTTGCTGGACACTTATGTTGGCTGGCCTGGCAGCACCCACGACGCCCGGGTGTTCAGAAATTCGGGCCTGTGCCGCTGGCTGGAGGCGGGGACGTACATCCCCCAGCAGGAGATCCCCGTGGGGGACACCACCATGCCCCTCTGCGTCATCGCAGATGCGGCGTACCCCCTCTGGCCCTGGCTCATGCACCCCTACACGGGCCATGTCACAGCCAGCCAAGAACGGTTCAACACACGCTTGAACCATGTGCGCCAGGTGGTCGAGCACACTTTCGGCCACCTCAAAGGGCGCTGGAGGTGTCTCCTCACCCACCTGGATGCAGGCCTCACCAACATCCCCCAGGTTGTGGGTGCATGCAGCGCACTCCACAACCTGGTGGAGAGCAAGGGAGAGGCCTTCTTCCAGGGCTGGGCTGTGGAGGCTGGGAGGGCCGATGCCCAGCCTCCCGCTGCCCCCAGATGCCAGGTCGACTCTGAGGGGATCCGGGTCCAGGAGGCCCTGTTGGCCCATTTTGACCAGGCTGCGGGGTCAACACTAGCGGGGCCAGCTGCGGGTGAGCCACCCACTGCACGCCCCCATCCTCTACAACACTCCCACCCCCCACGCCCACACCACAAAGCACCCAAGAGCACACACCCCACACTTTTCTTTGAAATAAATGGCAATGTTGTTTCAAACAAAATAGTGCAACCTTATTATTAAGAGAAGAAAAGGGGGGAACTATGTACATGGGGGGGCAGCTACTAAAACAGGGGTCCAACAAAAACTATTTGCAAATGGGGGAATATGTACAAAGGAGGAGGGAGCCCCATCCTCGGCCCCGTACCCTAATGTCCAGTGCCCAGTGTTGGGGGGGTGCGACCCACGTCTCGGCCGGAGCCCTGGTTGAGCTGGGTGGGGGCCGGGAGCACCGGCAAATACGGCCGGCCGGTGTCCGCAGGCCCATGGTCCCCCTCGGTGGCAGGTCCCAGGGTGGCAGACGGTGGAGGGATGGCAGGCGGAGCGGCGGGTGGGGCGGCGGGGGGGCCAGGTGTTGAGCAATGCGATCGAAGGTGCATGTGAAGGCCCCCCAAGCCTCCTGGCGCCAGGCCAGTGTTCGCTTCTGGAGCTCTAGCTGTGCTTCTCCACCCGCAGGCGCCGCTCCGACACCTCCAGCTGACGGTGGAGGGTTGTGAGCAGCTGGGGGTCCGTGGCCGTCCGCGGGGGGCTCCTCCGTCGGCCTCATCCTGGGGCTGGTCAGTGCTCCGCCGCGGGGCTGGCCTGCTGGGATGGCCCCGGTGGGCTCTCCGGGACCATGGACACCTTGCCGGCGCTTTCCAGGCCCTCCGATGGTGCAGCTGCGGAACACGGGGGGAAGAAGAAAGGAGACAGCCGTTAGTGTGGGCCCTGACCCATGGCCCTTGTCCCCCCACTCCTCTGCTGCTGGTTCCCCATCCCCATCCCCCAGAGATGCTGCTGCTGCTGATGGGTGTCCCCCCAACACAGGGGACCCTAGGTTCCGCTCCCCACATCCGCAGGGATGGGGCATGGTTCTGTCCTGCTGGGGGGCAGGGGCTGATGCACTCTTCTGAGGGACATGCCACTGCTGTCCTTGGGGCCATGGTCATCTGGGCATGTGGAGGGCCCTGGTCATGTCTCTTGTCCCCGCCCCTTAACCCCGGGGGTGTGCACCAGGGGGAACATACCTCACAGTCCACTCCCACATTCGGGGGACACCCATTGGGCGGACGCCCTGCTGGAGCTGCGGGACGGGAGGGCGATGCAGAACCCCCCGTCGCTGGAGGACTCCTCCTCCTCCTCCTCCGGTGTCCCAGGGGTGGGCTCCTGAGGGGGTGCCCTGGGGTGCAGGGCTTGCCTCTGGGGAGGACTCCGTCTCCGGGGCCTGCTGGGGCTCGTTGGCCAAGGTCTCAAGAATGGCCGGGGGGAGGAGGTGTACCGGGGGCCCAGGATGGCCCTGAGCTCCCTGTAAAAGGTGCAAGTGGCGGGGGCGGCCCCAGATTGGCTGGCCGCATCCTGGGCCCGGGCGTAATCGTGCCGCAGCTCCTTAACCTTACTCCTGACGTGGTCAGGAGTGCAGGCAGGGTGACCCCGGGCAGCCAGGCCCTCAGCCAGCTGGGCGAACGCATCCGTGTTCCGCCTCTTGCTCCCCATTACCTGGAGCAACTCCTCCTCGCCCCAGAGCCCCAGCAGGTCCCGGATCTCGGCCTCTGTCCAGGAGGGGCCCCACTGCCTCTTCCCCCGCTGGCTGCCAGACTGGGAGCCCTGGCTTCCCTTGGGGGGTGCCCTGGGGGGCACTTGGGGGCTGGCTGGCTGCCATCTCTGCAGGGTGTTGGGCTGGGGCTGCTGCGGGTGTGCAGTCCGAGCATGTGGCGGTGCTGCTGCCTGCACACGCTCTCAGCTTCCTGCACAGGAACTCAGGGGGTGGAGAGCTTTAAGGGGCTGCTGCATGCGGCGACCATAGAGCTCAGGGGCTGGAGAGAGCGGCTCTCAACCCCTCAGCTGATGGCTGCCATGGAGGACCCCGCTATTTCAATGTTGCGGGACGCAGATTGTCTACACGTGCCCTAGTTCGACGTTGAACGTCGAAGTAGGGCGCTATTCCCATCTCCTGTTGGGGATAGCAACTTCGACATCTTGCTGCCTTACATCGATTTCATCTTCGAAATAGCGCTCGCCACGTGTAGACGCGGCAGGCGCTATTTTGAAGCTGGCACAGCTACTTTGAAGTAGCCGGCTCGTGTAGACGCGGCTAGGCTGTGATACTTAAAGCAAGAGTCACCTGTGCTGGGTTGCATCCGTTTAATATTCTCCAAAGCACAGGGTCTGCATCAACTTCTTTTGTGGAGTGCAAATTGGTTCCCATGTCCTGAAACGTGTGCTCCATGTTCTGTTGAAGGCTCTACCTCTTTTCCATCTCTTCACCAGAGGCCTTTCTCCCTGTTCCTGTAGTTCCCCAATGCTGGTGTGCTATGTCCAGGCTGGAGACAGACTATGACAAGAGCTACAAGAGGAGCACATAATGCAATGAGAAGCCTGACTGCTCCATCTCCTCTGCAATTGACTCACTCCCAGCCTACTGCTTCAGACAGTGGGAGAGACTGGGGCTCAGAATGGCTCTTGCTCCATGGGTGCCTCTTATCATAGGTTCAGCACCGGCTCCTCTCTTGGAGAGTGGATGGAGGCTTGAGTAATGGGGAGGAGCCAGAGGGCTGGACTTTGGGGCAATGCAAGGAACAGAGTTTGGGACCTTAGGGAGGGGAGTGAGGGGGAAGAAGATTTACAAGTGTCTGTTGTCTCTGTCCATGTTTTATCATTGTAAAACGTGGTCACCATACAGTAAATGTGTCACACTGGGGTAGGAACAGGCTGAGCCTCTCTTGAGGAGATGAGTGTGATTTCAATCCCTTCCCAAGCAGCTGCCTCAGCAAAGAGGTAAATCTCTCACTTGCTGGCAGATCTGTGTTTCATCTGTGGTAAATTGGCTCAGTAGGTGGGAGGTTTAGCATAAGCAAAAGGGCAGAGCCTTACTGAACGGCTTCTCAGCAGCTCCTGGGTTAATCGTGTCTCTGCAATGACTCATTTCTAAGGACCAGGTTCAGAGCTTAGAGTAAGAGCTGGAGTCTGTCGTTCTTGTAGGGCCTCAGTCTACAGCTGATTCAGCCCCTTTGGATCATGCAACACCCAGAGCATCAGGAATGGTCAGACCTGCCACTGAAGAATGGATCTGCAGCTTTTTCCTTTAACTACAGTTTTTAAACATCACTGACACCCTGTCATTGGACACTGAGCTAAATAGGAGGATCGGAAAAGCGACCACAACTCTGTGCAGACTCAGCAAGAGAGTGTGGAATAACAACAAGCTGTACACTCACACCAAAATGCAAGTCTACAGAGTCTGCATCCTCAGCACCCTCCTTTATGGCAGCGAGACTTGGACCCTGTATGCCCGCCAGGAAAAGAGGCTGAACGTCTTCCACTTGCGCTGCCTCAGGCACATCCTTGGAATATCATGGAAGGACAGAGTGACCAACACCGCCGTCCTCGAGCAAGCTGGAATCCCAACCATGCACACCCTCCTCAGGCAGTGTCAGCTCCACCGGCTTGGCCACGTCCACAGGATGAATGATGGAAGGATTCCAAAAGACATCCTGTATGGTGAGCTAGCCTCTGGCAAAAGACCTCCCAGACGCCCCCAGTTGCGCTACAAAGATGTCTACAAGAGAGACCTCAGAGAGGTAGACGTCGAGCTGGACAACTGGGAAGAACTAGCAGACGACCGCAGCAGATGGAGGCAGGGGTTACACAAGGGCCTTCAGAAGGGGGAGATGAAGATCAGACAGCTAGCAGAGGAGAAGCGAGCGCACAGAAAGCACAATAAGGACTTGCCAGACACCCACTACATCTGCAAGAGCTGCAGCAAGGACTGTCACTCTCGTGTGGGTCTTCATAGTCACAATAGACGCTGTTAATAAAGTCCTCAATTGAAACTTTAAAGGGCGTGATCCATAGTCTATGCAGACTGAAGGATGCCTACTACAGTTTTTGAACTAGAGACAGGAAAGGGACAGGCTGGGTGTCGTGGGAAACGACATCTCCATCCCTTCTCTTTCTTGACTGTGGTGAGAGGGATTCTGAGATCCAAGCAATTGACAATATGTCCCTTTGTCTGCCAGTATCACAATGGTTCACTGGCACTCTATAAACACAGCTGCTTTTTAAAGGCTCTGTCTGCCTTGATCTCCCCCCCTCATTGCTCTGCTCTCTCTCTCCAGCCCAACAACCACTGCTGCAGACTTTGGACACATGGCAACCACTCTCTGCGCTTTGAAGAACAGTATCTCACATCATCTTAAATGTAGCTACCCAGAATGGAAAGTAGGACCTTTGCCTGTGTTTCTGGTCTCCCGCCTTTCCTGCACTAGACAGAGTATACAAGGGACCCTTCAGTTGACAAATATCCTCACTATCCTAGCACGAAGCTGTTTGCTTTTCACACTGTACACAATGGGGTTAATCAGGGATGGGAACATCACGTAGATATAGCCCAGGAAAATCTGGATGGAAGAAGAAGAGCTGTTCCCGAATCTATGCAACAAAGTGATGGTTATATATGGCGTATAGAGGGAAAGGACAGCGCAGAGGTGGGCAGTGCAGGTGTTTAAGGCCCTGAGACTCTCTGAGTGGGATGTAATGCTCAATACTGTTTTGAGGATTATCACATAAGAAAGGAAGATGAGCAGTGAATCCAAGCCTTCAGTTAAGATTGTGGTGTACAAGCCATAGAGGATGTTGACTGTGACATCTGAACAAGCCATTCTCATGACATCTCCATGTGAGCAAATGTTTTGGGTTAGGACATTTTTTCGACAGTATTGGTACCGTTTCAGGAGAATGGGGGCTGGAAGACTAAGGACTACCCCTCTTAGCAAACACACAAAGCACATCTTGGCTATTCTCTGTGTTGTTAAGATGGAAGCATATCTCAGTGGGTCACAGATCGCGATGAGGCGGTCAAATGCCATTAACAAGAGCACAGAGGACTCCATGCATGTAAATGTGTGGAAGAAGAAGAGCTGAGCAAAACAGGCATGAAGGCTGATCTCCCTTGAGTTAAACAAGAATATTGGCAATGTGGTCAGCATTGTGGTTACTGACAAACTGAGGTCTGTGATGGCCAATGTGGAAAGTAAAATGTACATGGGCTCATGGAGGCTTGGATTAGTTTTTATAATGAATAAAATGAATGAATTTCCTACTATTGATACTGCATACACTAAACAAATGGGGATAGAGATCCAGAGGTAGTTGTGTTCCTGTCCGGGTATCCCGATGAGAAGGAACACTTGATATTGGAATCTGCTGTCATTGATAGCTGACATAAGGTCCTAGACAGATCCCAGGAGATCAGTTCCTTCCTAAAAGAAAAAAGAACAAGAGAGTTAATGAGATTTAGTGATCCAGGAAAATAGGAATGATCAATAAGTACGTGGAGGGCTGTTACTGCCAGAGTGGATCAGAGCTATTGTGCATCTAGACCAATATCAATTGGCAGGTTTCTGATATTTCAGAGGAAGGTGGAAGACGTCTGGCTATTACAATTCCTTGTGCTCCAAGCGCATTTACTGGTGCGTCAGAGGTAGGTGGAAGAAGCTCTGAGATAATTGGCTATGAGATCACCTAAACTCACTAACTGAACTTATTTGTGGTGTTAATCAGAAAGGTTTAGAATCTATCCAAGATATTTTAAACCAATCTTCACTCCATTAACTGGAATTTCTAGCAAGCCAACAAAACATCCTCTCCGTCTTTGAATCCTTCTTGGTTGTCTCTATGACATTCCATTCCACATTCATTATAGAAATATATGGTGACATAGGACCCTGACCTAAGGGAGATGTACTTTATGCTAGAGAACTCCTGGAGAGCAACATTGGAAAACTTATCATCTGCTGAGTATTGTTATCCTATTTCTATGCATGTGTTCTAGCTGTGCTACTTTGGCTGACACCCGCTGTCAGCTTTTCAGATTGAAGTAACAAGCTGACTGGCCTGATGGCCCATGAAACAGGACAATGGACTTTGAAAAGTCTTATCCCGGCTTTCTGTGGACGCTCCATACACCTACTGACTCTTGGATTCTGTGATGCTACAAAAACTCCTGGTCACCTAATCCTAATGTCCATCCTAGACTGCTGACCTGTTCTACAAGGTGGTAGGGGAATCAAATGAAGGAATCATAACTTATAGAAATTCTATAAAGTTGCGGTTAGGAAACAGTCAGTGGCTGGGGAATGAAAGTTCTTCTAGTTAATAGAGACATATTTCTCATTTATAATATAAGCCAGTTTCTGTAATATTTAACTGATATGTGGAGAAGGTTGTGCTTATCTTCCTCCAGATCATGCATGAATATTTTGAACCGTAATCCTTGAACTGACCCTTGGTGAATACAAGCAGTTACCTGTCTCTATTTTGAAAATGTAACATTTATCCTGATCTTTTGTTTCCTGTGTTTTGTTTTCTGTTCATGAAAGGATCTTCCCACTTATCCTGTGACAACTTAATTTACATAATAGCCTTCGCTGAGGAATCTTGTCATAGGTGTTCTGGAAATATATGTACACTGTCTGTACTGATTCCACCTTGTCCCTTTGTTTGTTGACCCCTTCAAAGAACTCCAATAAATTAACAAGACATTATATCCACTTTAGAAACCATATGTACTTTTCCCCAGCAAATTACATACATCTGCGTGTCTAATCATTTCTATTTCTCTATGGTTTCAACGAGTTTGTCTTGGACCAACATTGGACTTTCTTGTCTGTAATTACTGGGATCTCCTCTAGAGCATTTTAAAATATTGGTGTTACATTAGCTATCATTCAGTCATTGGATATAGAAGCTGATTTAAAAGATTTGTTACAAATCACATTTAACAGTTCTGCAATTTCACAACTGAGTTCTTTTAGAACTCTTGGGTGAATGCTGTCCTGTCCCAGTAACTATTTACTCTTGAGTTCATTAATCAGTGCTAAAACCTCCTCTAAAAATAGCTCAGTCTGAGACAATTCCTCAAATTTATCACCTACAAATATGTCACCTACAAAGCATGGCTCAAGTTTGGAATCTCCCTTACATCCTTTGTTCTGAAGACTGAAGGAAAGAATTCAATGAGTTTTTTCTCAATGACTTCCTCATCTTTGATCACCACTTTTGTATATTAATCATGTAGGCGCCGACTGTTTGTTCAGCATGCTTACTGCTTCTGCTGTGCTTAAAACCTATTTGGTATTGCTTTTTGAGTTTTTGGCTCACTCTTCTTCAGTCTCCTTTTTGGCTTTTCCAATTACATTTTTAATGTAATTTAGCAGTGTTTATTCTCCTTTCTATTTTCCTCACTGGGATTTGACTTTTACTTTTTTCCACGTCATGTTACCCCCCCACCTGCGCACCCTGGTCTGTCCTTCTGATATATTTTGTTGTGTTGGTATGACTGTGTCCTCTTGATTTTCCTCATTCCACCAGGTTTCTCTGATGCCTTTTATATATATATCCTCCTTAATACAAGGCACTCTAATTCAACCATCTTATTGCTGAGACTTGTAGCATTAGTGTAGAGTATTTTCACTGTATATTTGTCTGCCCTTTCCTGATGCCTTACATTCATTATCATTTGACTGCTAGTTTTATGATCCAACCTATCCTTTGTCCTCTTGCATTCCCTCTTTCTCTCTGAAACCTAGAACATCTCTGTCAGTAGACTCTCCTCTAAGACAAGTTTCTGTCTGGTCCACATTCTTCTCTGCACTAATCTGCTTTCCCACACATCTTAGTCTAAAAAGCTATTCAGTGACTATTTCAATTGTATGTGCCAGAATTTTAATTCCATGTTGGTTTAGGTGGAGTCTATCCTTCCTGTATAGGCTTCTCCTTTTCCAATAGTTTCCCTAATTCCCAACAAACTCACACCCCTCCTCCTGACACCATTGTCTTGTTCACACTTTGGGACTCTGAATTTCTTCTTGCCTCCCTGGCCCTGCACATGGAACTGGAAGCGTTTACACCAGCAACACCATGACAGGGGTAACTACATCAGCCACATCATCGGGTGCTCATTAACTGGCACATCTGGAAATGGAATCTTTGTAATAATGGGCCAACAATGCCCATCTACCATATAGATAGGACATACTGGACAGTCTTTACATAAAAGAATAAATGCACATAAATCAGATATCAGCAAAGATAACATTCAAAAACGTGTAGGAGAAAACTTCATTCTCCCAAGACAGTAGGAGCTTTAAAAGAAGCCATCATGCACCAAGAAAACTTCAAAAGAAGACTCTAAGGAGAAACTCCAGAGCTGCAATGCCTGTGCAAATTTGACACCATCAGTCAAGGATTGAACTAAGACTAGCAATGACTGGCCAACAAACAAAGCACTTTCTCCCGTCCTGGTATTCACACCTCCCCATCAGCTGCTGGAAGAGGGTCAAATCCTCCCTGACTGAATTTCATGAGCTGTGGCCTTCCTCTTCATTAGCACTTCAGTTCATCTGAGGAAGTGGGTCTTTGCCCACGAAAGCTTATGCTCTAAAATATCTCTTAGTCTGGAAGGTGCCACAGGGCTTCTTCTTGTTTGAGCTCCATTGGGTTAACTGTTGAGTTGTGTACTATCAGATGATATTCCGTGGGGTCTCCTATAACTTTGTGCTTGGCAAAGTTGGTCCCAGCCACCCAGTACCTCGAGAAATGGGACCCATTGAGAAATCCTTACCAGGACGTCATAGTGTAATTTTTCAAAGCTTGCCTGAAATATCAGATTTCTGTGTTCTTAAATAACACCCTGAGCAGCATGGTCAGATGGGGCAGGTGGAGGGGCAGGGTTCCTAAGCAACCATCATTACCTGCCCTCCAGCCCTGTCACAGACTCACCTCGACAGCCCAGCTGAGACCCCTGCAGCTGAACAGAACATCTGCACATGGAAACAGCTGGCAGCCTTTCCCTGCACCTCACTTTTTTAAAGACAGAAACCTGCCAACGTACCCAATTGCTGATAGAAGGGGAGTTGCTGCACCAGAGGTCTTCAGCCTAAAGCACAAGGAATTATGGTTCAAGTTTCACAGGCAGCAGGCAGTGTGTTTTCAGCTAGGGAGGCAAGCGCATTTATAAAGGAGGCTGGCACATTCCCTTGGGAGACACTTTGCCATCAGGGAACATTAGATGCTTGGCTTCATGTGCAACAGCTTTAACCCTGTTGCAGCCTTTGGGAAACTGCAAGAGGTCAAATCATAGGTGATGTGGAGTGATGCTACACAGCTGGACTGCAGCAAGAGCCTTGACGCAAGCTCTCACATTTGTTAGACATAGTTTATTCTTGAGAAATCCATATTATTTCCTCTCACCTTATTACCAGCTAGATTTTTGCCAACAGATGAATTATTTGCTGCGTTATCTTTTCTTTAACTGAATTGAAGGTGTCTGCCAGGTAATTCCCTTTGTTGTCCTTATTTTCCTTTTTAGAAATGGGCACTATATTTGCCCTTTTCCTATCTTCTGGAATTTCTCCCTTCTTCCATGACTTGCAAACATAATAAAGTCTCAGCTCATCAGTCAGCTCCTTGAGTAATGTAGGATGCGTCTAACTGCACTCTGGTGACTTGAAGACATCTAACTTCCCACTTTCTTTTCACTTATTTCCCTATTTTAGCTTCCAGATCTACCCCAGTTGCACTGACATTGTCCATGTCAGGTGTCCTTTTGTCATCAACCTTTCTGGTAACAGCTCTCTGCTCTTCATTGAGTAAGGGACTTTCCCTGTCCTTGGTCTTCCTCTTCCTTCTAATGTATTTGTAGAAATTTTTCTGCCTATTATTTATGTCTCTAGGTAGTTGGAGCTTATTTTGTGCCTTCATTTTTTGAATTTTTTCTTAGTTGTTTAAATGCATACCCAGTCAAATGTATACCAAATTGCAAAGGGAAACTTGAATTCCATTTTATACTTTGACACTTGGACTTAACAGACATAGGAATTAGTAGTAGTAGTAGCATCCTTCAGTCTACGTAGACTGTGGAACGCGCCTTTCATAGTTCCGTTTGGCTTCTTCATTTGCAGCGTTGGCTGTGACTGTGAAGACCCACATGAGAGTGACAGTCTTTGCTGCATCTGTTGCATATGTAATGGGTGTCTGGCAGGTCCTTGCTGTGCTTTCTGTGGGCTCGCTTCTCCTTTGCTAGCTGTCTGATCCTCAACTCACCCTTCTGAAGGCCCTTGTATAGTTCCTGCCTCCATCTGCTGCGATTGTCTGACAGCTCCTCCCAGCTGTCTGGCTTGATGTCTACTTCCCTGAGGTCTTTCTTGCAAACATCTTTGTAGTGCAGCTGGCGGCATCCGGGAGGTCTTTTGCTGGAGGCTAGCTCACCATACAGGATGTCTTTTGGGATCCTTCCATCATTCATCCTGTGGACGTGGCCAAGCCAGCGTAGCTACCACTGCCTGAGGAGGGTGTGCATAGTTGGGATTCCAGGTTGCTCAAGGACGGTAGTGTTGGACACTCTGACCTTCCACGATATTCCAAGGATGTGCCTGAGGCAGCACAAGTGGAAGATGTTCAGCCTCTTTTCCTGGCAGGCGTACAGGGTCCAAGTCTCGCTGCCATAAAGGAGGGTGCTGAGGATGCAGGCTCTGTAGACTTGCATTTTGGTGTGAGTGTACAGCTTGTTGTTATTCCACACTCTCTTGCTGAGTCTGGACAGAGTTGTGGCTGCTTTACCGATCCTCCTATTTAGCTCAGTCTCCAAGGACAGGGTGTCAGTGATGGTGGACCCGAGGTAAACGAACTCGTGGATGACCTCTAACGTATAGTTGTCAATGCTGATTGATGGAGAATGAGCAATGTCCTGAGCAAGTACATTTGTCTTCTTTAGGTTGATGGAGAGCCCAAAGTCCTTGCATGCTTTGGAGAACCGATCCAGCAGCTTCTGAAGCTGGTCTTCTGTGTGTGACACTACAGTAGCGTCATCTGCGAACACCATATCTCTGATGAGGACTTCCCGCACCTTAGATTTAGCTTTCAGCCTTGCAAGATTAAACAGTTTCCCGTCAGATCTTGTGTGCAAAAAGATGCCCTCTGTTGAAGATCCAAAGGCGTGTTTAAGGAGGAGTGTGAAGAAGATCCCGAACAATGTCAGAGCAAGGACGCATCCTTGTTTGACGCCGCTCCTGATGCTGAAAGCTTCCGATAATGTGCCATCGTATTGGACGGTTCCTCTCATTTCTTCGTGGAAAGACTGGATTATCTTGAGTAACCGTGGCGGACAACCTATCTTGTGGAGCAGTTTGAACAGTCCATCCCTGCTGATCAAGTCGAAGGCCTTGGTTAGGTCAAAGAAGGCAATATAGAGTGGCTTCCTCTGCTCCCTGCATTTGTCCTGCAGCTGCCTCAGAGAGAAGACCATGTCGATGGTAGATTTCTCTGCGTGGAATCCGCACTGTGATTCACGATACACCCTCTCAGCAGTCTTCTGTAGTCTGCCGAGGATGACATGAGCAAACAGTTTACCAGTGATGCTGAGGATGGGAGATTCCACAATAATTGTTGCAGTGGCTTCTGTCTCCTTTGTTCTTATACCAGGTTATGATGTTAGCGTCACGCATGTCCTGTGGGACCTCTCCCTCTCTCCAGCACAGGCAGAGTAGCTCATGTAGGGGTTCCAGGAGAGTGTCTGTGGCACACTTGATTACCTCTGGTGGTACCATCCTGGCCCAGGGCCTTTCCTACTGCCATGTTGTCGATGGCTTTCTTCAGTTCATCCACAGTTGGTTCCTGGTCCAGTTCGTCCATTACTGGTAGGAGTTTGAAGGCATTGAGGGCTGAGTCGACCACAATGTTCTCGTGTTAGCACAGCTCAGAGTAGTGCTCAACCCAGCACTCCATCTGTTTGTCTTTGTTAGTGATGACTTCACCAGATTTGGATTTCAGAGGTGCCATCTTGCTCTGGGTGGGTCCTAATGCCTTCTTGATGCTCTCGTACATTCCCCTGAGGTTATCAAAGTCAGCACTGGTCTGGATGCTGCTGCATATCTCGAGCCAGTAGTTGCTGGCACAGCTCCTGGCTGCCTGTTGTACCGTTATTCTGGTTGCTCTGAGTGTTTGCAGGGTACTCTGGCTCGGAGAACGTTTGTACTCCAGGAGCGCAGCATGCTTTTTTTCGATGGCTGGAATCATCTTATCGGAGTTAGCTTCAAACCAGTCATTTGTGTTTCTAGCTCTTCTTCCAAACACTGACAAGGCCGTATTGTAGATTGTATCCCTCAGATGCTGCCATCTGGATGTCACATCGGTACCCCCATGGTTGCTGTGCAGATTCTCCTCGCGGGTTGCTGTGAACTTTTCAGATCTGTCTGAGTTAGCCGTCTTTCTGGCATCGATGTGGGCCCTTCCAGTTGGTTTAGAGTGGTGCAGCTTCTTGGGAATCACCTTGAGTTTGGAGCAAACTAACAAGTGATCTGTATCTCAGTCAGCACGATGATAGCTGCATGTGAGAAGGACGTTTTTGAGGTTATCACGTCTAGCGATGACCACGTCCAGTTGATGCCAGTGCTTCGAGCGTGGGTGTCTCCATGACACTCTGTGCTGTGGCTTGGTTTGGAAAAATGTGTTTGTGATGAACAGATTGTGGTACGTGCAAAGTTCAAGAAGACGCTGACCATTTTCATTCATTTTTCCCACACCGAAGTGGCCTCAGCAGGAAGGCCACGAGTCACGATTGGCTCCAACTCTCGCATTGAAGTCACCCAGAATGTACAGTTTTTCGCGAGCAGGCATCTGCGCTATGGCAGCACTAAGCACTTCATAAAACTTGTCTTTTACTTCTGGTGTGGTGTACAGGGTTGGGGCGTAAGCACTGATCAGGTGGACAGGACCGGCGTGAGTTTGAAGTATGACCTGAAGGAGTTTTTCTGATCCACCCATGACTAATTCCACCATTTGTAGAAGGGTGTTTCTGATGGCAAAGCCAACACCATGCTCCCTGGGTTCTTCTCGGGCTTTACCCTGCCAGAAAAAGGTGTAGTCCTTTTCCTTTAGAGATCCTGAATCTGCGAGATGTTTCTCTTGCAGAGCAGCAGTGTCAGCTTGGAGCCTCTTCAGTTCCTCATCGATGACAGCAGTTTTTTGGGTGTCGCTGATGTTGTGAGGATCTTCAGTCAGACCTGTCAGCATGGTGCACACATTCCAGCAAGCAAGCTTAAAACTTTGATGGTTTCCTTTTATTGTTGATTTTCTTATTGGTTTGCCTGGTGCCGAGATTTAAGGTCACTTGTCAGGTTTGGGAACCTTAAGCCTCATGCACCCAGTGAGGCAGGTGAACTGTGGTGGGACAGTACCCTATTGGCTTCGACGCCAACACCTGCACCTACATACCTGATTGGACAACACACCCAAACGTGACTTAATTTACTGGACTGGACCAGCACTTCAGGACACATAACATACCCTATTCATTGCACCAAACAACAAAGACAAACGCCATTGTCTGGGTTTCGGGGCCCCCCAGTGGCGGGGGTAGAGGGTCGCACCCCTTGCTTGGCGGAGTGGCCTGATGAGGCTCCGTCAGACCCGAGGACCTGACCATTACAAGGCAGGGCCTTTGCCCAGGCAACTGGCACATCTAATTATAATAACAGTGTTTTAGCAGTGTTAGTGTTCTTTCTCCTGTTAAGTAATTGATAGTGGCAGGCCTAAGATTAGTTTAAATAAATATACATCATATATATATTGTTTGGCAAGGTGAAGGCTAATGCCTTCCTGGCCCTCTAGTCTCTTCATCCCTCATTCCCTCATCCTACTATTACTCAGGGGGAGCCCCTCAATTGGGCCCCTCACTTATCCCCCATTATTGAGGTACCCTGTTAATACAGGGTCTCCTCGCTGCGGCCGACCTGTGCAGGATCACAGGCGGTGGTGCTTATCTCCCCAATCCTTTTCTCCCTTTTATTGCCTCATTTCCCGTTCCCATCATGTTCAACTAACCAATTACCTTGCTTTGTGGCAAAATAAAAAACTACAAGAGGACTTTTAGCAAAGCACCATGAGTGTATCAAACATAACAGTAAGTTAAATATACACATACTGTCACACACCATATAAGGTGTTCTTTGTTACTACTTTGTTATATTTATTTGATAATCTTGTTACATGTTTCATAAATACTTCGTTAGTTTGTAACTTATCCTTAGGTCTCAGTCTTCTCTGCCAGTTTCCTCCCACCAGGTGGGTTCAGGGAAGGTCATAGCTCTGTTAGTACACATAGGGGTAAACACGCTTTCAGCTCATTGGGTTTGGGGCGGTCCGCAACTGGGTCCTTGGGACTGGGAGGTGCTCAGCCCCTCCCTGGTGCGACACAGGCCTTTGGGTCGAGGCAGGGGAACCTGTCCTGTTGTCTTTAAATAACAACTTGTTGTAGCAGACGCGGGCAGTGACTGTCCAGTGAGATGCAACAATCTCTCCCACCATCGGAGGGAACCCCATGTGCTCATTTTCTACGCCAATCAAGCAAGAGCTTATAACTGGTATCTGTTACCTCCCGTGTTGGTTCAACGCTGTTAGCGATGCTGGAGTACCTATCCAGGCACAAACTTGGGCGATTATTGGGACCCTGGGCTGCCCAGATGCCAGTGTTCCCCTCTCGGCTTTACTGATATAGTCCAAAGGAGAGGATAACCTCTACGTCTGGTACCATCTCAGCTGCAGGAGCTGCCGGGTCAATGCCAGAAATTGGCACAGAACCGCCTTAGGACTCCCCTATGGATTTTCTGTCAGGGTTTACTCCCTTAGCCTTGCTCCTTTCCAGGATAACTCACAAGGCAGTGGGGCATGGAGAACGTGGGTAACGGTCCCACTACCTCTTGCACCTCCCTGGCGCCACATGTCCCCAAAGCTCCCCGTGACGACCTCCTCGCCTCCCCAGGACCCTCCTCCCCACTCCTCTGCCTCTCATCGGCTAACATCACCCCCCAGATCCTCCCTCCCTGTCCCCTTTTCCCCCATCCACTCCCATGTCTCCCAACTGCACCACACTGCCCCCTATCAGTTCTTGTTGTCCCCAGGTCCCGCCTCCCCTGGCCTCTCCGCACCTAGCCACATGTTTCTGCAGCCCCACGTCCTCCAGGAAGGCACCAATCTCGCAGCCCAGTCGCACCCTGGGTCCCAGCCAAAGCAACCAACTCTTCGTCTGGCTACCGCTGTCCCTGGAGCCCCACAGATCTCGTGCGGCGCGTGCATGCAGGGAGCGCAGGACTGGGCCTGGAAGCCACGCAATCTGGGCCAGCACGCCGCAAGCAGCCTCCGTGGGTGCTGCCATCCTCACAGCCGTACCAGATGACCCCAAACAACTTGCCCACCACTGACATCCCTCGATCTCGCCTCCCCTGCTCCTCATGCTGCAGCGGGTCCCTCAGCTCCAGCTAGCAGTTGGGGATGATGCTGCTCCTTACACCTGAAGAAGTAACTAGCTCCCTCTAAGCTCCCCCTCTAAACTGCCCTCTCAAAACTCCCTCCTGTTAGCAACCACCCTGGTCGCATGCTCCCTGGTCGCTTTCCAGCAGGGCTTTAGAGCTCTGGCCTACCTGAGAGAGCCTCTCCCTCTGACTACGGCTCAGCCAATTGGCACGCAGCCTGAGCACATGGCCTTTCAAACAAAGAAACAGACAGCTCAGCACTCCAAACACCAAATAACCAGACAAACCCAGGCCCAGAACCCCCAAACCCAGGCACCCACACACTCCAGAGAGCCACTTACCCAAAGGTGCTGTAGTTTGCCCCCTCCTTCCCCAGGAGAGCCCCTCTCAGCACTTCCTCCTGTTAGCAACCACCCTGTTTGCATGCTCCCTGGTCGCCTGCCAGCAGGGCTTTAGAGCCTGTTGTTAGAGCCTGAGATAGGAATTACCTTACGCATTACAAAGACAGTCTCTCCATCTTTCATATCCACAGTGATCTCAGGCAGGACACTTCATCATCATCATCATCATCATCATCATCATTATCATCATCATCACTGATAACTGTGGGCTCAATGCCTGTTGGTGTCTGATTCCTCTCTCACTATTTCCTTCCATTTTTCCCTGTCCAGTGCAGGGTGGCTTAGTTTCTGTAGACTGGCTCTACCCAATCTACAACGTCATCTACCCATTCTCTGTGGGGTCTGGTTCTCCTATTCGACCTGTCCATTATGCTGAATACCAGGGTCTTGATTTTTCATTTGTTGTTCCATCTGCAAATATGTCCACATAGTTGCAGCATCCATTTTGTAACCTTCTGCAGCAGGTTCTCTTTCTGTTGTATCTTTCCATATAATTCCCCATTGGTGACCTCCTGGGTGCATCCTATTATCAGAATCTTTCTAAAACAACTCATCTTGAATGCCAATATTCTTCCTTTTGAATCTCTTCTTATCACCCCTATTTCACATCCATACAACATGCTGCTGAATACACACATTTTCAAGATGCTTAGCTTTATTCTTAAGCTAATTGTTTTTCTTTTCCAGATTTTATCCATCGCTTTCAAACTCAGTTTTTCTTTTGCAATTCTAGTTGCTATTTCCTCCTTACAGTCTAGATCATGTTATGTTGCTCCCTAGATATGTGAACTTCTCTACATTTTCTAGTTCCATACCATCAACACTGATCTTATTTCCTATGTGCTTATCTCCAAATACCATTGTTTTTGTTTTATGGATGTTCATAATCAGTTCATCCCTCTTCCCTTCTTCATTTAACACTTGCACCATTTTCACTAGTTTCTCCTCATCTTCCTCAATGATAACTGAATCATCCATGAAGCTCGAGTTGTTAATTCTTTTCCTGTGCACAGATATCCCTTCTACCAATTCCTTGATCTTGTCCATTGTTCTCTCCAGATGTGGAAAGAAGATACTGGGTGATATTGGATCTCCTTGTCTCATACTTATTTTAAACCAATTTCCCAACTCCCCGCATGTTCTCACCACTGCCTCCACATTATCATTGGTATCCTTTAACAACTGACTCTGGAAGCTCCCCATCCCTGACAGCTACCACTGTCTTGGGAATGGATTTGGCATGTGAAATTCATCCACTGGGACCCTGCTCATGCACGTAACACAACTCCTGCACGGGGAGGGGAGTGCGGCCTAAGGCTGTGTCTACACGTGCCCCAAACTTCGAAATGGCCATGCAAATGGCCATTTCGAAGTTTACTAATGAAGCGCTGAAATGCATATTCAGCGCTTCATTAGCATGCGGGCGGCAGCGGCGCTTCGAAATTGACGAGCCTTGCCGCCGCGCGGCGCGTCCAGACGGGGCTCCTTTTCGAAAGGGCCCCGCCTACTTCGAAGTCCCCTTATTCCCGTGAGCTCATGGGAATAAGGGGACTTCGAAGAAGGTGGCATCCTTTCGAAAAGGAGCCCCGTCTGGACGCGCCGCGCGGCGGCAAGGCTCGTCAATTTCGAAGCGCCGCTGCCGCCCGCATGCTAATGAAGCGCTGAATATGCATTTCAGCGCTTCATTAGTAAACTTCGAAATGGCCATTTGCATGGCCATTTCGAAGTTTGGGGCACGTGTACACGTAGCCTTAGAGTGGAAGGTCCCTGAGAGTTCAGGGGAGAGGGGCTGGTAGGGTGCCAGTAACTCCCCTGGGGTGTAGAGATTCCCTCCAGCAATCTCTGTTGTGAGTATTCATTTGCCTCCCTCTGCAGGTCATGACGGCCATGAACACAGTCCTGCTGCAGACGTCATCCATCTGGGCGACTTTTATGAAGTCACGGCTGGATTCACCTCCCTGAACTGCATCTGGGCTATTAATGGGATCCAAATCCTGATCTGTGCCCCAGAGCCTAGCACTGCCAAGTCCATCAACTGCAAAGGCTACTTCCCTGTGGTGCTGCAGGT
The DNA here is from genome assembly GCF_033958435.1 of Carettochelys insculpta. NCBI lineage: Eukaryota > Metazoa > Chordata > Testudines > Carettochelyidae > Carettochelys > Carettochelys insculpta. Next base: position 10,472,533 of record NC_134137.1, on the reverse strand, counting down.
CCTTGTCAACCACTGTGTACTGTTCACAGACATTTACAACAGGTAGGCAGGCCGGGGAAATGACGCCTATGTGTTCCAGAACTCTGGCCTATGTCGTAGGCTGAAGGTGGGCACATTCATCCCCCACCATGAGCTGACATTTGGGGACATGCAGATGACACTCTGCATCATGGAGAATATGTACTGCCCTCTCATGCCATGGCCTGGGCCAAGGGACGCAGATGTCCTGGGAGCAAAGCCATGTGTGGCCTGCCCAGCCAGCCCTGATGCATGAGGGCTTCTGACTGCCTCCAGCACTATGCTGACCTCTGCAGCCCACTCTCCAGGTCACAGGCTATTTGGGTAAGAGGGTGTCCGGCCACAGAGGATAAGTTGGAGGGAGAGGATAAGATCTGTAAAAGCAAAGCGATTAGCTTAGGAATGAAGCTGAGCATCTTGAAAATGTGTGTATTCACCAGTACGATGTACAGATGTGAGACATGGGTAATAACAAAAGATTTGAAGAGAAGGATATTGGCATTTGAGCAGACTTGTTACAGAATGATCTTGAGAATAGGAAGGAAGCAGAAGGTCACCAATGAGAAATCATAAATCAAGATACATCCACAAGAGAACCTGCTGCAAAAGGTTATACAGAGCAAGTTACAGATATTCAGGCACCTGCACAATGAATGATGAACAAAAAGTCAAGAGCCTGGTATTTGGCATAATGGACTGTTTGAAAAGGAGAGAAAGACTCCAAAGAGAATGGGTAGCGGATGTAGCAGACTGGCGTGGAGGGAGTCTACAGAAACTAAGCCACTAAACTGGACAGGGACAAGAAAAGATGGAAGAAAATAGTGAGGGAAGCATCAGGTACAAAACAGGGGCTGAGTGAACCGCTGTTGTTGGTGATGATGATGATAATGATGATGATGATGATGATGATGATGATGATCACATATTCAAGACTACATTACCAAAAAGATCTGGGGGCACATTGTCACAGGGCCACCTTGACAATCTAGTGGTCCTTTTGATACTCTGTTGCCTCTCTTGGTACCTAATGATCTCAGACAATACTGCAGGCACCATAACCTTTCTTCTATGGTTATTGCAATGATTTACTCTCAGGCATGGATACTTGAATCAAGAGCCCGCTGTGTGGGGTTGCATCAATTTAATATTCTTCAAACCACAGGGTCTCCAGCGAGCCCCACCCTCCTCCTTTACTGAAGATCCTCCATACAACTTCTTTTCAGGAGTGTATACTGGTTCAAAGTTCCTGTAAACTGTGCTCCATGTTCTGTAGGAGGATCTCTCTCTTTTCCTTCTCTTCAGCAGAGGCCTTTCTCTCTGCTCCTCCAGTTCCTCAAGCTGGTTTGCCATGTCCATGCTGGAGACAGACTAAGGCAAGAGCAACAAGAGGAGCACATGCTGCAAAGAGAAGCCTGAACTCTCCATTTGTTCTTCAATTTTTAGCCTGAGTGAAGGGACACAGGCTTAGGGCTGCTATGCACTTGCTGTCAGCCCACTGCTTGGGAAAATGGGAGGGACTGGGGCTCCTCAGAATGGCTCTAGCTCCCTGGGTGCCTCTCATCATGGTTCAGCTCTGGCTCCTCTCTTGGAGAGGGGATGGAGCCTTGAGAAATGGGGAGAAGCCAGAGGGTTGGACTTTGGGGCAATGCAAGGAACAGAGTTTGGGACCTTGAGGAGGGGATTGAGGGGGAAGAAGGTTGCAAAGGGCTGTCATCTCTGACCATGTTTTACAATTTGAAAAGGTGGTTGCCGTAAAGTGAATAATCTGGGCTGGGGTAGGAACAGGCTGTGCCTCTCTTGGGGAGGTGATTATGATTTCCATCCTTTCCAAAGCAACTGTCTCAGCAAAGAGGGAAGGAGAAGGGGGAACTTGGGACTAGTTCTCTTGCAGGACTGCTGTGTGTCAGTCTCTCACTCGCTGGCAGATCTTTGCTTAATCTGCGGTAAATTGGCTCAGGAGGTGGGAGGTTTAGCACAAGCAAAGGGACAGGGCCTTACTAAATGGCTTCTCAGCAGCTCCTGAGTTAATCATGTCTCTGCAATGACTCATTTCTAAGGACCAGGTCGAGGGCTTAGTACGTGCTGCTGTCCGTGGTCCTTTAATTGCATCAGTCCCCAGCTGATTCATCCCCTGTGGATCAGGCAACACCCAGCGCATCAGGAATTGCCAGACCCATCACTGGAAAAAACAGCTCTGCAGCTTTTTCCTGTACCCACAATTGTTTAACTAGAGACAGGAAAGGGACAGGCTGGGTGTCCTGGGAAACAACATCTCCATCTCTTCCCTTTACTGACAGTAGTGAGAGGAATCCTGACGTCTTAGCAATTGACAATATGTCCCTTTCTTTGCCAGCATCCCAATGGTCCACTGACACTCGATACACACAGTTGCTTTTTGAAGTCTGGTATCTGCCCTGGTCTCCTCCTGTCTTTGCTCTGTCCTGTCTCTTCAGCCTAACATCCATTTCTGCAGCCTTTGCCCATGGCAACCACTCTTTGCATAGTGAATATCAGTATCTCATATAATCGTAAATGTAAGTATCCAGGATGGAACAGAAAACCCTTCCCTGTGTTTCTGGTCTCCCACCTCTCCTGCACTAGACGGAATATAAAAGGGACCCTTCAGTTGACAAATATCCTCACTATCTTAGCACAAAGCTGTTTGCATTTCATACTGTACACGATGGGGTTCATCAGGGGTCTGAACATCACATAGGCACAGCTCAGGAAAACCTGAAGTGAAGGAGAAGAGCTTTTCCCTTATCTATGCAACAAAGCGAGGCTGATATATGGTTTATGAAGGGAAAGGACAGCACAGAGGTGGGCTATGCAGGTGTTCAAGGCCCTGAGGCACTCTGAGTGGGAAGTAATGCTCGATACTCTTTTGAGGATTGTCACATAAGAAAGGAAGATGAGCAGTGAATCCAAGCCTTCTGTTAAGATTGTGGTAGACAAGCCGTAGAGGATGTTGACTGTGACACCTGAACAAGCCATTCTCGTGACATCTCCATGTGTGCAATAGCTTTGGGTTAGGACATTTTTTCAACAGTATTGGAACCGTTTGAGGAGAATGGGGGATGGAAGACTTAGGACTACCCCTCTTAGCACACACACAAACCACATCTTGGTTATTCTCTGTGGTGTTAAGATGGAAGCATATCTCAGTGGGTCACAGATTGCGGTGAGACGGTCAAAGGCCATTAACAAGAGCACAGAGGACTCCATGCATGTAAATGTGTGGATAAGGAAAAGTTGAGCAAAACAGGCATCAAGGCTGATCTCCCTAGAGTTAAACAGGAATATTTTCAATGTGGTCAGCATGGTGGTTACTGATAAGCCAAGGTCTGTGATGGCCAACATGGAAAGTAAAATGTACATGGGCTCATGGAGGCTTGGATTAGTTTTTATAAGAAACAAAAAGAATGAATTTCCTACTATCGATACTGCATACACTAAACAGATGGGGATAGAGATCCAGTGATAGATGTGTTCCTGTCTAGGTACCCCAGCGAGAAGGAACACTTCATGTTGGAACATGCTGTCATTGATAGCTGACGTAAGGTACTAGATTGGTTCAAGGAGATCAGGTCTTTCCTAAAAGGAAAAAGAACAGGAGACTTAAGCAGATTTAATGATTCAGAAGTTCAGGGCTGATCACTAAGTACATGGAGGGTTTTCAGGGCCAGAGTGGATCAGAGCTCTGTTCATCTAGACTAATATCAATCGGAAAATTCGAGATGTTTCAAAGGAAGTTGAAAAAAGTCTGGCTATTTCAATTCCTGTAATTCCAGATGAAGTTACTGGTGTGTCAAGGGGAGGTGGAAGAAGCTCTGTGATAATCTGGATATGAGATCACCTGAAGTCACGAACTGGACTTTTTCATGGTGTTAATCAGAGAGGTTTAGAAATTTTTATAGATATTTTAAACTAATCATCATTCCCTTCACTGGATTTTCTGGCTATCCACATAACCATTTTGTCTGTCTTTAAATCCTTTTAAAGCTCTTGCTATGACATTCCATTCCACATTAATTATGAAAATAAAAGGTGTGATATGACTCTGACCTAAGTGAGATGTACTTTATGCAAGAGAACTCCTGGTAAACACCTTCGGAAAGCTTATCATCTACTGTGAATAATTTTTATATTTCTATGTCTGTATTCTAGCTGTGCTACTTTGGCTGATACCCGCTGTCAACTTTTCAGATAGTAGTACCAAGCAGGCTGGGCTGATGGCCCATGAAACAGGACAATGGAATATGGAAAGTCTTGTCCTGACTTTCTGTGGATGCTCCATACACTTACTGATTCTTGGATGCTGTGATGCTACAAAGACTATAGGTCAACTGATACCAATCTCCATCCTAGACTGGTGACCAGTTCCACTAGGTGATGGGGGGACTCAAAGAAATGAATCATACATTTTAGAAATTCTATACAAATTGAGTTAAAAAATAGTCAGTGCTGGGGGGATGAAATTTGCTGCTAATTTGCATTTTTTCTCTACTGTTTGTCGTACTCTACATTGTTCTGTTTTCCACCTCTTTGCCCATTTAAAATATACTTTCTGCTACTTAATAAAGGCATATTCCTCATTTGTAATATAAGCCAGTTTCTGTAATATTAAACTGATGTGGGGCGAAGGTTGTGCTTATCTTTCTCCAGCTCATGTATGAATAAATTGAATAGTATTCGTCCTAGGACTGACCCTTGGGGAATGCCACAAGTTACCCCTCTCTATTCTGAAAATATACCATTTATCTCTATCTTTTGTTTCTTGCCTTTTAAGTCGTTTCAATCCATGAAAGGATCTTCCCCCTTATCCCGTGTTATCTTAATTTACATAACAGCCTTTGCTGAGGAATCTTGTCAAAGGTTTTCTGGACATATATGTACACTGTATGTACCGGATCCAACTTGTCCACATGTTTGTTGACCCCTTCAAAGAACTCCAATAGATTAGTAAGACACAATTTCTATTTACAGAAAGCTGATGGCTTTTCCCCAGCAAATTACCTACATCTATATGTCTGACCATTTTCTCCTTTACTATGGTTTCAACTAATTTGCCTGGGACCAACATCAGACTTACTGTTGTGTAATTACTGGGATCGCCTCTGGAGACTTTTTAAATATTGATATTACTTTAGCTATCTTTCAGGCACTGGGTATAGAAGCTGATTTAAACCACTGGTTACAAACCACAGTTAACAACTCTGCAATTTCACATCTGAATTCATTCAGCACTCTGGGAAGAATCCATTAGGTCCCAGTGACTCTTTACTGTTAAGGTCATTAATCAGTTCTAAAACGTCCTCTAAAAATACCTCAATCTTGGACAATTCCTCAGATTTGTCACTTACAAAGCATGGCTCAGGTTTGGGAAACTCTCTGACATCCTTAGCATGCTTTGTGCTTCTGATGTACTTAAAAACATTTTGGAATTGCTTTTTGGCTTTTTTTGTCATGCTATTTAATTTAATTTGGCAGTGTTTATTCTCCTTTCTCTTTTCCTCCCTAGGATTTGACTTCCACATTTTTTTCCACAAATAGTTTTACTCTCCCACCCAGATGCCCTGGTCTGTCCTTCCGATATATTTTGTCCCCTTGGTATGACTGCGTCCCCTTGATTTTCCTCATTCCACCAGGTTTCTGTGATGTCTATTATATTAATTTCCTCCTCTAATATAAGGTATTTTTGTTCACCTATCTTACTCTTGAGACTTCTCGCATTTGTGTAAAGCCTTAGATTCTTTTTCATGTGATTGTTACTTTTATGATCCCACCCATCATTTATCCTCTTCCATTCTCTCTTTCTCACTAAAACGTAGAAAATCTGTATCAATAGACTCTCTTCTAAGGGAAGTCTCTGTCGGATCCACATTCTTCTCTGCACTAATCTGCTTTCACACACTTAGTTTAAAAACTGCTTAATGACCTTTTTTAATGGTAAGTGCCAGAAGCCTGGTTCCATGTGGGTTAAGGTAGAGTCCATCCTTCACGTATAGCCTCCTCTTATCACAACAGTTTCTCATAAGAACATAAGAACGGCCATACTGGGTCAGACCAAAGGTCCATCTTGCCCAGCATCCTGTCTGCTGACAGGAGCCAGTGCCATGTGCCCCAGAGGCGGTGAACCGAAGACATTGATCAAGCGATTTGTCTCCTGCCATCCATCTCCCACCTTCGACAAAAGACTAGGCACCATACCTTACCCCTTGCTCATAGCCATCTATGGACCTAACCTCCATAGGTTTATCGAGCTCTTTTTTAAACTCTGTTAGAGTCTTGGCCTTCACAGCATCCTCTGGCAAGGAGTTCCACAGGTTGACTGTTCGCTTTGTGAAGAAAAACTTTTAGTTTTGAACCTGCTACCCATTGATCTCATTTGGTGTCCTTTCGTTCTTATATTATGGGAACAAGTAAATAACTTTTCTGTATTCACTTCCTCCACACAATTCATGATATTATATATCTCTATCATATCGCCCCTCAGTCTCCTCTTTTCTCAACTGCAAAGTTCCAGGCTCTCTAGCCTCTCCTCATATGGAACCTGTTCCAAACCCTTAATCATTTTAGTTGCCCTTTTCTGAACCTTTTCTATCGCCAATATATCTTTTTTGCAGTGAGGAGACCACATCTGCACGCAGTACTGAAGATGTGGGTGTACCATAGTTTTATATAAGGGAAGTAAGATATTCTTTGTCTTATTTTCTATCCCTTTTTTAATTATTCCTAACATCCTATTTGCTTTACTGACTGCCACTGCACACCGTGTGGATGTTTTCAGAGAAGTATCCACTATAACGCCAAGATCCCTTTCCTGATCTGTTATAGCTAAATTTGCCCCCATCACATTGGATGAATAATTGGGGTTATTTTTCCCAATGTGCATTATCTTACACTTATCCACATTACATTTCATTTGCCATTTTGCTGCCCAATCACTCAATTTGCTGAGATCTTTTTGAAGTTCTTCACAGTCTGCTTTGGTTTTGACTCTCCTGAACAGTTTGGTGTCATCTGCAAATTTTGCCACCTCACCGCTTACCCCTATCTCCAGATCATTCATGAATAAGTTGAACAAGATTGGTCCCAGGACTGACCCTTGGGGAATGCCACTAGTTACCACCTACCATTGAGAAAATGTACTATTTATTCCTACCCTTTTTTTTCCTGTCTTTTAACCAGTTCCCAATCCGTGAAAGGATCTTTCCCATGACCACCTAATTTACATAAGAGCCTTTGGTGAGGGACCGTGTCAAAGGCTTTCTGGAAATCTAAGTATACTATGTCTACTGGATTCCCCTTGTCCGCACGCTTGTTAACCCTTTCAAAGAACTCTAATAGATTAGTAAGACGCGACTTCCCTTTCCAGAAACCATGTTGACTTTTGCTCAACAAATCATGTTCTCCTATGTGTCTGACAATTTTATTCTTTACTATTGTTTCTACTAATTTGCCCAGTACTGACGTTAGACTTACCGGTCTGCGCAACAAACCCAAACCCCTCCTCCCTACACCTTCATCTTGTTTACGTTTCTGCCTGCCTACCTGGCCCTTCACATGAAACTGGAAGCCTTTACACCAGCAACACCATCAGAGGAATTTACCGCATCGGCCAGACCATCGAGGGCTTATTCACCTGAACATCTACTAATTGGAATGTTTGCCATCATGTGCCAGCAAAGCCCCTCTACCATACATAGGAGATTCTGGACTGTCTCTACATAAAAGATTGAATGCACAGTAATGAGATACCAGCAAAGGTAACATTCAAAAACCTGTAGGAGAACACTTCAATCTCCCTAGACACTCAGTAGGAGCTTTTAAAGTAGCCATTCTACAACAAGAAAACTTCAAAAATAGACTCCAAATCAAAACTGCAGAGCCGCAATTCATTTGCAAATTTGACACCAACAATTAAGGATTGAACTAAGACTGGGAATGACTGGCCAATAACCAAAACAGTTTCTCCTGACCTGGTATTTACACCTCCCCATCAACTGCTGAAAGAGGGTTAAATCCTCCCTGACTGAATTGCTCTCATCAGCTGTGGCCTTCCTCTTGATTAGCACTTCAGTTCATCTGAGGAAGTGGGTCTTTGCCCATGAAACTTATGCTCCAAAATATCTGTTAGTCTAGAAGGTACCACAGGGCTTCTTTTTGTTTGAGCTCCATTGGGTTAACTATTGAGATGTGTGCTATCAGATAAAACTATCTGGCTCCTCTTAATTTAATAGAAGGCAATTGCAAAAGAAATAAAAATGTGGATCAACAGTTGAGGGAAAGCTCCCTCCGCGAGCACTGCCGGGAGGTTCAGAGAAAGCAGAGACCAATAAGCTGGGAAGAACCTATGTTTCGGCTCCTGCAACTTTACACAGCTTGTTCTTCTAGTGCTCATATTATGTACTGAGGTGGGGGCAGGTGATGGTCACAATCTCTTCAGACTGACAGTCACAGACACCGCTGGTGATGTCTAAACCTCCTCAGCCTCCCAGGTTCCCTGTCACAATGGAAGGATTTCAAGTCAGAGAGGTGGACACACAGTTGCTGAAAACCCACTTATTCAAGCATGGTGCACTTTATTTGTGCTGTTCAGATAAAAGTATATTTGAATACAGGGTGGCGGGCTGGTGACTCCTACTAGTCTCAGTCTTGGATTCCCAGAGGGCAGAAAAACAGGTTGTCAACCCAATTAGTTCCACTGGATAAGCACAGTCACCCCCCAGTGTGTTGAAGCCCACGACCCAGTCTGAGGGTGGGAAGGGGTGGGTTTCAGCACCGTAAAAGGGCAGGGTGTGAGGGCTCACATCTAGCAAACATGGACCAGAGAGAGGACAGAGATGCTGGTATCACTCGAATGACCTCCAGAAATGGGGCTCCTTGAGATATCCTAACCAGGACGTCATGGTTTAATTTTTCAAAGCTTGCCTGAAATATCAGATTTCTGTGTTCTTAAATAACACCCTGAGCAGCGTGGTTAGATGGGGCACATGGACGGGCAGGGTTCCTAAGCAACCATCATTCCCTGCCCTCCAGCCCTATCACAGACTCACCTCGACAGCCCAGTGAGACCCCTGCAGCTGTACAGAACATCTGCACATGGAAACAGCTGGCAGCCTTTCCCTGCACCTCACTTCTTTAAAGACAGAAAGCTGTCAACGTACCCAATTGCTGATAGAAGGGGAGTTGCTGCACCAGATGTCTTCAGTCGAAAGCACAAGGAGTTATGGTACAAGTTTCACAGGCAGAAGGCAGTGTGTGTTCAGCTAGGGAGGCAAATGCATTTACAAACAAGGCTGGCGCATTCCCTTGGAAGACACTTGGCCATCAGGGAAGATCAGATGCTTGGTTTCATGTGCAACAGCTTTAACCCTGTCAGAGCCTATGGCAAACTCCAGGAAGCCAAATCACAGGGTATGAGGAGTAATGCTACAGAACTTGACTGCAGCAACAGCCCTGCTGCATGCTCTCAGGTTGTTAGACACAGTTCATTCTTGAGAAATCCATACTATCTCCTCTCACCTTATTATCAGCTCAGATTTAAACTAAGAGGTGGGGGAAAGCCGATTGGTGCGGGGGAGCACCTGGATCGGACGGAGACTTCTCTTACACGAGGCTCCGCAGATAGGGATTCCCTAGAAGTTAGTCAGATAGGGAACGTGGGAAATAATATATGGGCAAGATCAGATGTGAAACAATCGCATATAAAAAAATCCAACGCGTCTGTGAAAGGCGGACATATAAATAGTGGTAGTTTTTCAACGTGCTTTTACACTAATGCTAGGAGTCTGTCTAATAAGATGGGTGAACTGGAGTACCTCATATCAAAGCAGGAAGTTGACATAATAGGCATCTCAGAAACATGGTGGAATGAGGACAATCAGTGGGACACTATTATACCGGGATATAAATTATATCGGAAAGACAGAACAGGTCATGCTGGTGGCGGAGTGGTACTATATGTGAAGGATAATATAGAATCAAATGAACCAAAAATCCTAAAGGAATCAAAATGTTCCATAGAATCATTATGGATAACAATTCATTCCTCTAAGATGAATATGGCATTAGGAATATATTACCGACCACCTAACCAGGACAGTGATAGTGATGCTGAAATGTTAAGGGAGATTAGAGAGGCTATCAAAATAAAAAACACAGTAGTAATAGGAGATTTCAATTATCCCCATATTCATTGGGTGCATGTCACCTCAGGATGGGATTCAGAGATTAAATTTCTTGATGCCTTAAATGACTGCTTCTTGGAGCAGCTAGTACAGGAACCCACAAGGGGAGAGTCGATTCTCGATCTAGTCTTGACTGGAACGCAGGATCTGGTCCAAGAGGTAACCGTTACTGGACCGCTTGGAAATAGTGACCACAATATAATAACTTTTAATATTCCTGTGTTGGGAAGAACACCGCAGCGGTCAAACACTCTGGCATTTAATTTCAAAAAGGGGAATTACACTAAAATGAGGAAGCTAGTTAAACAGAAACTAAAAGGTAGAGTAACTAAACTAAAATCCCTGGAAGCTGCATGGAAACTGTTTAAAGACACCATACTAGAGGCCCAACTTAAATGTATACCCCAAATAAAAAAACACAGTAAGAGACCTAACAAAGAACCACCATGGCTTAACAGCCATGTTAAAAAGGCAGTGAGAGAGAAAAGGGCAACTTTTAAAAAATGGAAGTCAAATCCTAGTGAGGAAAATAGAAAGGAACATAAACACTCCCAAATTAAGTGTCATAATGTAATAAGAAAAGCCAAAAAAGATTTTGAGGAACAGCTAGCCAAAAATTCAAAAAATGATAGTAAAATGTTTTTTAAATACATTAGAAGCAGGAAGCCCGCTAAAAAAGTAGTGGGGCCCTTGGACGATAAAGATATAAAAGGAGCGATCAAGGAAGACAGTGCCATTGCGGAGCGATTAAATGATTTCTTTGCTTCAGTCTTCACGGCTGAGGATGTTACAGAGGTTCCTAAATCTGAGCCAGCCTTTTTAGGTGACAAATATGAGGAACTCTCTCAGATTGAAGTGACATTAGAGGAGGTTTTGGAGTTAATTGATAAGCTGAATAGTAACAAGTCTCCAGGACCAGATGGTATTCACCCAAGGGTTCTGAAAGAACTCAAATGTGAAATTGCGGAGTTATTAACAGTGGTTTGTAACCTATCCTTTAAATCCACTTTGGTACCAAATGACTGGAAGACGGCCAATATAACGCCAATATTTAAAAAAGGCTCTAGAGGAGACCCTGGCAATTATAGACCGATAAGTTTAACATCAGTACCAGGCATATTAGTAGAAACACTAGTAAAGAATAAAATTGCAAGGCACGTAGAAGAGCACGAATTGTTGGGCAAAAGTCAGCATGGTTTCTGCAGAAGGAAGTCGTGTCTAACTAATCTATTAGAATTCTTTGAAGGGGTTAATAAACATGCGGACAAGGGGCACCCAGTGGACATAATATGCCTAGATTTCCAGAAAGCCTTTGACACGGTCCCACACCAAAGGCTTTTATGTAAATTAGGCGGTCATGGGATAGGAGGAAAGATCCTTTCATGGATCGGGAATTGGTTAAAAGACAGAAAACAAAGGGTGGGAATAAATGGTAAATTTTCACAATGGAGGGGGGTAACTAGTGGTGTTCCCCAGGGGTCAGTCCTGGGACCGATCCTGTTCAACTTGTTCATCAATGATCTAGAAAATGAGGTAAGCAGTGAGGTGGCAAAGTTTGCAGATGACACCAAGTTGTTCAGGACAGTCAAAACCAAAACAGATTGTGAAGAACTACAAAAAGATCTCAGCAAACTGAGTGATTGGGCAGCAAAATGGCAAATCAAATTTAATGTGGGTAAGTGTAAGGTAATGCATGTTGAAAAAAATAACCCAAATTACACGTACTACATGATGGGGTCAAATTTAGCTACGACAGATCAGGAAAGGGATCTTGGAGTTATAGTGGATAGTTCTCTGAAGACATCCACGCAGTGTGCAGCGGCAGTTAGTAAAGCAAATAGGATGTTAGGAATTATTAAAAAAGGGATCGATAATAAGACAAAAGATATCATACTTCCCCTATATAAAACTATGGTACGCCCACATCTTGAGTACTGCGTGCAGATGTGGTCTCCTCACCTCAAAAAAGATATATTGGCATTAGAAAAGGTTCAGAAAAGGGTGACTAAGATGATTAGGGGCTTGGAACGGGTCCTATATGGGGAGAGGCTAGAGAGACTGGGACTTTTCAGTTTGGAAAAGAGGCGATTGAGGGGCGATATGATAGAGGTATATAAAATCATGAATGGTGTGGAGAAAGTGAATATAGAAAAATTATTTACCTTTTCCCATAATACAAGAACTAGGGGACACCATATGAAATTGATGGGTAGTAGGTTCAAAACTAATACAAGGAAATTTTTCTTCACACAGCGCACAGTCAACCTGTGGAACTCCTTGCCGGAGGAGGCTGTGAAGGCCAGGACTCTATTAGGGTTTAAAAAAGAGCTTGATAAATTTTTGCAGGTTAGGTCCATAAATGGCTATTAGCCAGGGATAAAGTATGGTGCCCTAGCGTTCAGAACAAGGGCAGGAGATGGATGGCAGGAGATAAGTCACTTGATCATTGTCTTCTGTTCTCCTTCTCTGGGGCACCTGGCATTGGCCACCGTCGGCAGATGGGATGCTGGGCTGGATGGACCTTTGGTCTGACCCAATATGGCCGTTCTTATGTTCTTATGTTCTTATGTTCTTATTTTTGCCAATGGATAAATCCTTTGCTCTATTACCTTTTCTTTTTGAAGATGGGTGCTGCACTTTTCCTTTTCCTGTCTTCTCGAATCTCTCTCTTCTTCCATGTCTTTGTAAAGATGATAAAGTCTCAGCTCATCAGTCTGCTCCTTGAGTAATCTAGGATGCTTCTCATTGCACCCTGGTGCCTTGAAGACATCTAACTTCCTACTTTCTTTACACTTCTTCTTTCCTTTTTTTAGCTTCCAGATCAAACCCAGTTTCACTGATGTTTTCCACGTTAGGTGTCCTTTTGCCAACAACCTTTCTGGTGACACCTGAAAGAAAGAAGTCCTTAAGCACTTCTGTCATTTCTACATTTTCTCCTATTGCTGATTTTTAAGTGCTACACAACTGTTTTTTTCCGCTTAGACAAAGTTTCCATTTCTTGATCATTTAAGATCCTCTACTTAAGCCAGGGTTGTCTTGTGCCATATTTTCCATCTTCCCTGTGCATTGGAATAGATTATTCTGGTTAACCTAATAATGTGTTTGGGGAAAAAAACTGATTTTAGTTGTTTTTCCTTTTACTCTTGCCTGAGTTGCTGAAGTTTGCCTTCCTGATGATTCCATGATCTTTTCCACCCAAGTTACCTTTCACTTTCAAATTCTCAAGCAGTTCTTCCCTAGCAAAAACATTGGGGGTGGGTCCCACCAGTTGCAGGTTGGCCTAGGGGTTAGGTGCCCATGACACTGAAGGGCCAAGGTGTAGGACTCTGGTTCAGTCACCGGATTCTGTAGCTTCAGATTGAAGCTTGGCCCCAAAAGTCTAGTTTCTCCTCCTAAGGGGGATGGTTTGCAGTTGTTCTCCCCTGTGAGCCTAGGCGTGGGTTTGGAGGCTGTCTTCCTGCAATAACCTAGGGGCAGCACTGGCTATGGCCCTGTGGGTGTCCGAGCCACCGCCTGCCTTGATGACTGTCAGCCCTGACCAGGGATAGCTTCCACCCTTTTATCATGCTTCCAGGCCGTACTCTGGTTGCAGGTGAAATGGGGCGGGGGGCTAATTGGGCCAGCAGGCTCTGTTCAGCCCCTGCACTCCCAGGCCTTCCTCTCACTCCCTTACTCATATGTACTGGGACAATTCCCCTAGGCCGCATGTCAGTTCTATCAACCCTGCTGGGCAGGGTAGGCCAAAGTACAGTCTGAATTATAATTCTCAATTATCACTTTGACAGTTGGCAGGCTCTTCTCCAAAGATCAGGTCTGATACTATAAAAACTTTTATGTAGTTGGGAAGTCTGGTGTGCGCAGTGGCAACACTCACATCATAGGAAAATGTTCATATTAATAAATAAAGAATCTATTGATACATTTCCCAAAGTAACGTACACGTAACTCAGGGAGGCAGAGACAATATGGATGGTATGTCAGGATGTGTATATTCATGCCATCCCAAGCAGAACAATGTGAATTATTAGCCATCACTTTCCAGTCCTTCTTAACTATGTGCAGATTCCCAAGTTTTGTCAGAAGAAGGTTGTGTAGGAAGATATCTTATAACAGAACTTTTGTACCCAGATCATAACCTGACATCAAGGCTCATCAAAAGAGCAATCTGCTCTGTTTAGAGAGAGCAGCCAGACAGCCCAGCCATTCTATTGGCAAAACAGGCACCTGGAACCACATCAGACAGGGTTGCAGGTCACCAATTCCTTCTGGGACCCTGCCAAGATACACACTCGAAGGTATGCCCCAAAAACATCTACTTCCTGCCTCTGTTGTGGGTGGCCTGCCTTCACATGGGACTGCACAGCTAATGCAGGGCTTCCTGCCTTTTTGTGCAACTCAGCTGGTCCCACCACATCTGCAAGAGATGCAGCAAGGACTGTCATTCTCATGTGGGTCTTCATAGTCACAGTAGACGCTGTAAATGAAGTCCTCAATTGAACCTATAAAGGGCGCGATCCATAGTCTAAGCAGCCTGAAGGATGCCTACTATTCTACAGCTGGTCCCTGGGAGCAATGTCACCAGACTGTCCCTGGTCTTGTGTTGGGCCCACACAGACATGCTGCAGCAGCTGCTGAATTTCATAACAGCCATCCTCTTCTCCCTCATCAACAGTGAGCCTGCGACCACCTTCGAGGTTCTCTCTTGGGAAAGGATTAGGCATGGGAAAGTCCAACACTGGGACCCTCCTTATGCAGGTAACATAGCTTTGGGGAGTGTGGCCTGATAGTGGAAGGTCCCAGAGAGTTCAGGAGAGGGGGATGGCAGGGAGCCAGGGTCTCCTCCACTATCCCATGTACAGATATCCATCTTCTGTAGGTCAGAGCACTGTTGATTTTATCCCAATACTGCATATGACAATTTGTTGTCCTGGCAAGACTGTGGTCAGATAACCCATCTAAAGCTTTTCAGAAGCTTGTGTCAGTTC
This sequence comes from Carettochelys insculpta, assembly GCF_033958435.1. Classification (NCBI taxonomy): domain Eukaryota; kingdom Metazoa; phylum Chordata; order Testudines; family Carettochelyidae; genus Carettochelys; species Carettochelys insculpta. The sequence goes on along the minus strand of NC_134137.1, from coordinate 10,457,337 downwards.
ATATTCTGTGATTTGCTGATGTCATTAAAGAGGAAATTGCCCCCCCGATTACCTCCCGTTTCCTAAAACTTATGAGTTATCCAAATTATGTATTCATAAGTTTGTAGACTTCAAGCCTCAGACTAAGAGGCGAAGCTGATTTCTTACAGGGTAGCAGCCAGTACATTCTGTGCACTACTGCTGAATATAGTGACATGGAATATAATGCAAAACAGTGTGGATAATAGAGATCAGCTGGCGTATGGGGATACTGCGGATGCCGATTATAGAAGGCACCACTGTGATCACTTTGTCTGACTGCCTGTGTAGTACAGGCCAGAGACCTTCTCTCAAATAACTCCTGATACCTGTACACCTGCACAGCTTCTCTGATGTGTGTTAAAGACAGTGATGGCAAAGAGCCAGTTACTGGGATTTCATTTACTGGCCTATCCTCCCACTCCCTCATCTGAGTTCACAGCAGTGTGGGGGCTGGGCTGACTCTGCCAATTGGAAACAACTTACAAGAGCTCAGCCCATTCTGACAATCCCTGTGGACAGAGGCAGTAATGAGCTGAGGCACAGAGATCCACTTGAGGCTGTGATCTGATAATCTGCTCCTTTCACTGAAAACATATATATGCCCTGTGGGGTTCCCCATACTCTGTCCTGCTGAGCCAGAAAGCTCTGGTGTCCCCCAGCTCAGACAAAGATTTAAGGTAGCAGATGCCCACCAGAATAACACACATTCACTAAAAACAGTTGAGCTCAAGGAGGGCTTAGTAACAGAGGCACCACCCAGGAGCACGGCCCTAATGGGAAGAAAACCCCAAAGAAATCCGCCTTATGTATACAAAAGTAATACACACAGAAAACTCAGAAAGTTTACCCCTTTTATCAATGAAAGGGAGATATGTACAGTTGTTCCCCTAAATTTAGTAATTATTGACACTAGTTTTGATCACCAAAAAGAGATTTTATTATACAGGAGAAGTAGAATTAAGGAGGTTTTAAGCGATGACAGACAGATCAAAGTAAGTTACAGAGGTAAAAGTAATCCAATATGCCAGCCAAGCCTAACACATGAAGAGGAAATGGTCAGAAATTATAATTTTTCACCCTAGCTCTTTGTTCTTTGGGTGAGACATAAACCTCTTTCTGATCTCTGTCTAACAGCTCCCCACCCAGTATGTGTCATCTTCTGCTGGTGGTCATCTGTGAAGTCAGCAGAAGACAATCAAAGTTTGCTTCCCATTCCTTAAGTAGAATTTCTCTAGCATGGGCTATCTTGGTCTTGGTATTGGCATCTGAGCAGAATTGTTTCAGAAAGATCCTGAGAATAGGATGGATGCAAAAGGTCACCAATAAGAAATTATATATCAAGATATATCCAAAAGAGAACCTGCTGTAAAATGCTATATAACACAGTTTACAGCTATATGGGAATATCTGCAGAATGAATGATGAACAAAAAGTCAAGACCCTGGTATTCAGCATAATGACGGTTTGAAAAGGAGAGTCAGACTCCCAAGAGAATGGGTTGAGGATATAGTAGATTTGTGTGGAGACAGTCTATAGAAACTAAGCCACTCCACAGTGGTCAGGGAAAGATGGAAGAAAATATTTAGGAAAGCTTCAGATAAGAATTGGTGCTGAGCCAATGGCTGATGTTGTTGATGATGATAGTCACATGTTCAAGACCACATTACCATAACAATCTGAGGCCAAATTGTCACAGGGCCACCTTGACAATCTGGTGGTCTGTGTGATACTCTTATACCTCTGGTGGTACATAATGACCTCAGGGACCACTGCCGGTTCCCTAAACTGTGTTCTATAGTTTTTGCAATGATTTACTCTCAGGCTGTTATACTTCAAGCGAGATTCCCCTGTGTTGGGTTGCATCAGTTTAATATTTTCCAAAGCACAGTGTCTCCTACCAGTCCCATCCTCCTCCTTTACTGAAGATCCTCCAAACAACTTCTTTTGTGGAGTGCACATTGGTTCCCAGTTCCTGAAAACGGTGTTCCATGTTCTGTTAGAGGCTCTGCCTCTCTTCCATCTCTTCACCAGAGGTCTTTCTACCTGCTCCTCCATTTCCCACAATGCTGGTTTGCCATATGCAGGCTAGAGACAGACTGTGACAACAGCTACAAGAGGAGCACACAATGCCTCTTATCATAGTTTCAGCACCAGCTCCTGTCTTGGACAGGGAATGGATGCTTGAGAAATGGGGAGGAGCTATAGGGTTGGACTTTGGGGCAATGCAAGGAACAGAGTTTCGGACCTTAGGGAGAGGAGTGAGCGGGAAGATTTGCAAAAGTCTGTTGTCTCTGTCCATGTTTTATCATTGTAAAATGTGGTCGCCATGCATTGAATGTGTCACGCTGGGGCAGGAACAGGCTGAGCCTCTCTTGAGGAGCTGAGTGCGAATTCCATCCCTTCCGAAGCAGCTGCCTCAGCAAAGAGGTAAATCTCTCACTCGCTGGCAGATCTGTGTTTCATCTGTGGTAAATTGGCTCAGTAGGTGGGAGGCTTAGCATAAGCAAAGGGGCAGAGCCTTACTGAACGGCTTCTCAGCAGCTCTTGGGTTAATCATGTCTCTGCAATGACTCATTCCTAAGGACCATGTTCAGAGCTTTGAGTAATGGCTGGAGTCTGTGGTTCTTGTAGGGCCTCAGTCTACAGCTGATTCAGCCCTTGTGGATCAGGCAACACCCAGAGCATCAGGAATGGCCAGAGCTGTCACTGAAGAACAGCTCTGCAGCTTTTTCCTGTATCCACAGTTGTCTAACTAGAGACAGGAAAGGGACAGGCTGGGTGTCGTGGGAAACAACATCTCCATCCCTTCCCTTTATTGACTGTAGTGACATGAATTCTGAGGTCCAAGCAATTGACAATATGTCCCTTTGTCTGCCAGTATCGCAATGGTTCACTGGCACTTGATAAACACAGCTGCTTTTTAAAGGCTCTGTCTGCCTTGATCTCCCCCCCTCATTGCTCTGCTCTCTCTCTCCAGCCCAACACCCACTGCTGCAGACTTTGGACACATGGCAGCCACTCTCTGTGCTTTGAAGATCAGTATCTCACATCATCTTAAATGTAGGTATCCAGGATGGAAGGTAGGACCTTTGCCTGTGTTTCTGGTCTCCCATCTTTCCTGTACTAGACAGAGTATAAAAGGAACCCTTCAGTTGACAAATATCCTCACTATCCTAGCACGAAGCTGTTTGCTTTTCACACTGTACACAATGGGGTTCATCAGGGGTGGGAACATCACATAGATATAGCCCAGGAAAATCTGGATGGAAGAAGAAGAGCTGTTCCCGAATCTATGCAACAAAGTGATGGTTATATATGGCGTATAGAGGGAAAGGACAGCGCAGAGGTGGGCAGTGCAGGTGTTTAAGGCCCTGAGACTCTCTGAGTGGGATGTAATGCTCAATACTGTTTTGAGGATTATCACATAAGAAAGGAAGATGAGCAGTGAATCCAAGCCTTCAGTTAAGATTGTGGTGTACAAGCCATAGAGGATGTTAACTGTGACATCTGAACAAGCCATTCTCATGACATCTCCATGTGAGCAAATGTTTTGGGTTAGGACATTTTTTCGACAGTATTGGTACCGTTTCAGGAGAATGGGGGCTGGAAGACTTCGGGCTAACCCTCTTAGTATGCACACAAACCACATCTTTGCTATTCTCTGTGGTGTTAAGATGGAAGCATATCTCAGTGGGTCACGGATCGCGATGAGGCGGTCAAATGCCATTAACAAGAGCACAGAGGACTCCATGCATGTAAATGTGTGGAAGAAGAAGAGCTGAGCAAAACAGGCATCAAGGCTGATCTCCCTTGAGTTAAACAAGAATATTGGCAACGTGGTCAGCATTGTGGTTACTGATAAACTAAGGTCTGTGATGGCCAACATGGAAAGTAAAATGTACATGGGCTCATGGAGGTTTGGATTAGTTTTTATAATGAACAAAATGAATAAATTTCCTACTATCGATACTGCATACACCAAACAAATGGGGATAGCGATCCAGAGGTAGTTGTGTTCCTGTCCAGGTATCCCGGTGAGAAGGAACACTTGATATTGGAATCTGCTGTCATTGATAGCTGACATAAGGTCCTAGACAGATCCCAGGAGATCAGTTCCTTCCTAAAAGGAAAAAGAACAAGAGAGTTAATGAGATTTAGTGATTCAGGAATTTAGGAATGATCAATAATTACGTGGAAGGCAGCTGCTGCCAGATTGGATCAGCTGTGCATCGAGTTGTGCATTGAGACCGATAACAATTGGCAGATTTCTGATATTTCAGAGGAAGGTGGAAGACGTCTGGCTATTACAATTCCTTATGCTCCAAGTGCATTTAGTGGTGCGTCAGAGGTAGGTGGAAGAAGCTCTGCGATAATTGGCTATGAGATCACCTGAACTCACTAACTGAACATATTTGTGGTGTTAATCAGAAAGGTTTAGAATATATCCAAGATATTTTAAACCAATCTTCACTCCATTAACTGGAATTTCTGGCTATCCAATGAAACATCCTGTCCCTTTTTGAATCCTTCTCAGCTCTCGCTATAACATTCTGTTCCACATTCATTATGAAAATATATGGTGAGATATGACTCTGACCTAAGTGAGATGTACTCTATGCTAGAGAACTCCTGGAAAGCACCATTGGAAAACTCATCATCTACTGAGTATTATTATCCTATTTCTATGTATGTGTTCTAACTGCGCTACTTTGGCTGACACCCGCTGTCAGCTTTTCAGATAGTAGTACCAAGTTGACTGGGCTGATGGCCCATGAAACAAAACAATGGAGTATGGAAAGGCTTATCCTGGCTTTCTGTGGATGCTCCATACACCGACTGACTCTTGGATTCTGTGATGCTACAAAAACTCCTGGTCACCTAATCCTAATGTCCATCCTAGACCACTGACCTGTTCTACAAGGTGGTAGGGGAATCTAATGAAGGAATCATAACTTATAGAAATTCTGTAAAGTTGAGTTAAGAAAACAGTCAGTAGCTGGGGGATGAAAGTTGCTGCTAATTTGCGTTCTTTCTTCTATTTCTGTAGTACTATACTTTGGTCTGTTTTCCACCTCTTTTCCCACTTAACATTCCCATTCTTCTTTTTAATAGAGGCATATTTCTCATTTATAATATAATCCGTTTTCTTTAATATTTAACTGATATGTGCAGAAGGTTGTGCTTATCTTCCTCCAGATCATTCATGAATAAGTTGAACAGGAGTAGTCCTTGGACTGACCCTTGGTGAATACAACCAGTTACCCATCTCTATTTCGAAAATGTAACATTTATCCTGACCTTTTGTTTCCTGTATTTTAACCAGTTTTCTATTCATGAAAGGATCTTTACACTTATCCTGTGACAACTTAATTTACATAATAGCCTTCGCTGAGGAATCTTGTCATAGGTGTTCTGGAAATATATATACACTGTTTGTACTGATTCCACCTTGTGCATTTGTTTGTTGACCCCTTCAAAGAACTCCAATAAATTGTGGTAGTAGCATCCTTCAGTCTATGTAGACTGTGGATCGCGCCCTTCGTAGTTCCTTTTGGCATCCTCATTTGCAGCGTCGGCTGTGACTGTGAAGACCCACACGAGAGTGACAGTCTTTGCTGCATCTGTTGTATATGTAATGGGTGTCTGGCAGGTCCTTGCTGTGCTTTCTGTGGGCTAGCTTTTCCTTGGCTAGCTGTCTGATCCTCAGCTCACCCTTCTGAAGGCCCTTGTATAGTTACTGCCTCCATCTGCTGTGATTGTCTGCTAGCTCCTCCCAGCTGTCTGGCTTGATGTCTACTTCCCTGAGGTCTGTCTTGAAAACATCTTTGTAGGGCAGCTGGGGGCATCCGGGAGGTCTTTTGCCAGAGGCTAGCTCACCATACAGGATGTCTTTTGGGATCCTTCCATCATTCATCCTGTGGACGTGGCCAAGCCAGCGGAGCCGCCGCTGCCTTAGGAGAGTGTGCATAGTTGGGAGTCCAGCTTGCTCAAGGATGGCAGCGTTGGACACTCTGTCCTTCCACGATATTCCAAGGATGCTCCTGAGACAGCGCAACTGGAAGACGTTCAGCCTCTTTTCCTGGCGGGCATACAGGGTCAAAGTCTCACGGCTGTAAAGGAGGGTGCTGAGGATGCAGGCTCTGTAGACTTGCATTTTGGTGTGAGTGTACAGCTTGTTGTTATTCCACACTCGCTCGCTGAGTCTGGACAGAGTTGTGGCTGCTTTACCGATCCTCCTATTTAGTTCAGTCTCCAAGAACAGGGTGTCAGTGATGGTGGACCCGAGGTAAACGAACTCGTGGACAACCTCGAACATATAGTTGTCAATGCTGATTGATGGAGAAACAGCAACGTCTTGAGCAAGTACATTTGTCTTCTTTAGGCTGATGGAGAGCCCAAAGTCCTTGCATGCTTTGGAGAACTGATCCAGGAGCTTCTGAAGCTGGTCTTCTGTGTGTGACACAACAGCAGCGTCATCTGTGAACAGCATATCTCTGATGAGGACTTGCCACACCTTAGATTTGGCTTTCATCCTTGCAAGATTAAACAGTTTCCCATCAGATTTTGTGTGCAAAAAGATGCCCCCTGTTGAAGATCCAAAGGCGTGTTTAAGGAGGAGTGCGAAGAAGATCCCGAACAATGTCAGAGCAAGGACGCATCATTGTTTGACGCCGCTCCTGATGCTGAAATCATCCTATAATGTGCCATCGTATTGGACAGTTCCTCTCATGTCTTCGTGGAAAGACTAGATCATCTTGAGTAACCGTGGCGGACATCCTATGTTGTGGAGCAGTTTGAACAGTCCATCCCTGCTGACCAAGTTGAAGGCCTTGGTTAGGTCGATGAAGGCAATATAGAGCGGCTTCCTCTGCTCCCTGCATTTCTCCTACAGCTGCCTCAGAGAGAAGACCATGTCGACGGTAGATCTCTCTGCACGGAATCCGCACTGTGATTCAGCGTACATCCTCTCAGCAATCTTCTGGAGTCTGCCGAGGATAATGCAAGCGAACAGTTTACCAGTGATGCTTAGGAGGGAGATTCCATGGTAAGTGTTGCAGTGGTTTCTGTCTCCTTTGTTCTTATACAAAGTTATGATGTTAGTGTCGCGCATGTCCTGTGGAACCTCTCCCTCTCTCCAGCACAGGCACAGTAGCTCATGTAGGGGTTCCAGGAGAGTGTCTGTGGCACACTTGATAACCTCTGGTGGTATACCATCCTGGCCCAGCGCCTTTCCTACTGCAGTGTTGTCAATGGCTTTCTTCAGTTCATCCACAGTTGATTCCTGATCCAGTTTGTCCTTTACTGGTAGGAGTTTGAGGGCATCGAGGGCTGAGTCGACCACAATGTTCTCGCGTGAGTACAGCTTGGCGTAGTGCTCGACCCAGTGCTCCATCTGTTTGGCTTTGTCAGTGATGACATCACCAGATTTGGATTTCAGAGGTGTCACCTTGTTCTGGGTGGGTCCTAATGCCTTCTTCATGCTCTCGTACATTCCCCTGAGGTTACCAAAGTCAGCACTGGTCTGGATGCTGCTGCATAGCTCGAGCCAGTATTTGTTGGCACAGCACCTGGCCGTCTGCTGTACTGTTTTTCTGGCTGCTCTGAGCGCTTGCAGGGTATTCTGGCTTTGCGAACATTTGTACTCCAGGAGTGCAGCGTGCTTTTTTTTGGTGGCTGGAGTCATCTCATTGGAGTTAACTTCGAACCAGTCATTTGTGTTTCTAGCTCTTCTTCCAAACACCAACAAGGCCGTGTTGTACATTGTATCCGTCAGATGCTGCCATCTGGATGTCACATCGGCACCCCCAGGGTTGCTGTGCAGATTCTCCTCGAGGGTCGCTCTGAACTTTTCAGCTCTCTCTGAGTTAGCTGTCTTTCTGGCATCGATGCGGGGCCTTTCAGTTGGTTTAGAGCGGTGCAGCTTCCTGGGAATCACCTTGAGTTTTGAGCAAACTAACAAGTGATCTGTATCGCAGTCAGCACTATGATAGCTGCGTGTCAGAAGGACGTTTTTGAGGTTATCACATCTAGAGATGACCACATCTAATTGATGCCAGTGTTTCGAGCGTGGGTGTCTCCATGACACTCTGTGCTGTGGCTTGGTTTGGAAAAATGTGTTTGTGATGCACAGATTGTGGTATGTGCAAAATACGAGAAGATGCTGACCATTTTCATTCATTTTTCCCACACCGAAGTGGCCTAAGCAGGAAGGCCACGAGTCACGATCGGCTCCAACTCTCTCACTGAAGTCACCCAGAATGTACAGTTGTTCGCGAGCAGGTATTTGTGCTATGGCAGCACTAAGCATGTCATAAAACTTGTCTTTTACTTCCGGTGCGGCGTAAAGGGTTGGGGCATAAGCGCTGATCAGGTGGACAGGACCGGCGCGAGTTTGAAGTGTGACCTGAAGGAGTCTTTCTGATCCACCCATGACTAATTCCACCATTTGTAGAAGGGTGTTTCTGATGGCGAAGCCAACACCATGCTCCCTGGGTTCTTCTCAGGCTTTACCCTGCCAGAAAAAGGTGTAGTCCTTTTCCTATAGAGATCCCAAATCTGTGAGACATGTCTCTTGTGGAGCAGCAATGTCAACTTGGAGCATCTTCAGTTCCTTATTGATGACTGCGGTCTTTTGGGTGTCGCTGATGTCCTGAAGATCTTTAGTCAGACCTGTCAGCATGGTCTACACATTCCAGCAAGCAAGCTTAAAACTTTGATGGTTTCCTTTTCTTGTTGATTTTCTTATTGGTTTGTCTGGTGCTCAGCTTTCAGGTCACTTGCCAGGTTTGGGAACCTTAAGCCTCACGCACCCAGTGAGGCAGGTGAACTGTGGCAGGACAGTACCCTATTGGCTGGGGGCTGCCCAGCTTGAGGCGGGTGGTGACTGTCCAGTGAAATGCGACGATCTCTCCCACCATTGGAGGCAACCCCTGGCGCTCGTTCTCTACGCCAATCGAGCAAGAGTTTATAACCGGTATCTGTTACCTCCCGTGTTGGTTCAACGCTGTTAGCAATACTAGAGTACCTCTCCAGGCGCGAGCTTGGGCGATTATTGGGACCCTGGGCTGCCCAGACGCCAGTGTTCCCCTCTCGGCTTTACTGATATTGTCCAAAGGAGAGGATAACCTCTACGTCTGGTACCAGCTCAGCTGCAGGAGTTGCTGGGTCAATGCCAGAAGTTGGCACAGAACCGCCTTAGGACTCCCCTCTGGATTTTCTGTCAGGGTTTACTCCCTTAGCCTTGCTCCTTTCCAGGATAACCCACAAGGCAGTGGGGCATGGAGAACGTGGGTAACGGTCCCACTACCTCTTGCACCTCCCTGGTGCCACATGTCCCCAAAGCTCCCCGTGACGACCTCCTCGCCTCCCCAGGACCCTCCTCCCCACTCCTCTGCCTCTCATCAGCTTCCATCACCTCCCAGATCCTCCCTCCCTGTCCCCTTTTCCTCTATACGCTCCCATGTCTCCCGACTGCACCACACTGCCCCCTATCATTTCTTGTTGCCCCCATGTGCCCCTTCCCCTGGCCTCTCCACACCTGGCCCCAGGCTGCTGCAGCCCCACGTCCTCCAGGAAGGCGCCGATCTCGCAGCACAGCCACACCCTGGGTCCCAGCCAAAGCTACCAACTCTTCATCTGGCTACGGCTGTCCCTGGATCCCCACAGATCTGGTGCAGCGCGTGCATGCAGGGAGCGCAGGACTGTGCCTGGAAGCCCTGCAATCTGGGCCAGTATGCCGCAAGCAGCCTCCGTGGGTGCTGCCTTCCTCACAGCCGTACCAGACGCCCCCAAACCACTTGCCCACCACTGACATCCCTTGATCTCACCCCCCCACTCCTCATGGTGCAGCGGGTCCCTCAGCTCCAGCCAGCAGTTGGGGATGATGCTGCCTCTTACACCTGAAGAAGTAATTAGCTCCCTCTAAGCTCCCCCTCTAAACTCCCCTCTCAAAACTCCCTCCTGTTAGCAACCACCCTGGTCGCATGCTCCCTGGTCGTTTTCCAGCAGGGCTTTAGAGCTCTGGCCTACCTGAGAGCCCCTCCCTCTGACTACCGCTCAGCCAATCAGCATGCAGCCTGAGCACATGGCCTGCCTGAGCACATGGCCTTTCAAACAAAGAAACAGACAGCTCAGCACTCCAAACACGAAATAAACAGACAAACCCAGGCCCAGAACCCCCAAACCCAGGCACCCACACACGCCAGAGAGCCACTTACCCAAAGGTGCTGTAGTTTGCCGCCTCCTTCCCCAGGACAGCCCCTCTCAACACTCCCTCCTGTAAGCAACCACCCCGGTCGCATGCTCCCTGGTCGCTTGACAGCAGGGCTTTAGATCTCTGGCTTACCTGAGAGAGCCCCTCCCTGTGTCCAATAAATTAATAAGACACTATTTCCACTTTAGAAACCATACTGACTTTTCCCCAGCATATTAAATACATCTAGGTGTCTCACCATTTCCTTTTTTCTGTGGTTTCGACTTGCTTGTCTTGGACCAACATTAGACTTTCTTGTCTGTAATTACTGGGATCTCCTCTAGAGCATTAGCTATCTTTCAGTCATTGGGTATAGAAGCTGATTTAAAAGATTTTTTACAAATCACATTTAACAGTTCTGCAGTTTCACATCTGTGTTCTTTTAGAACTCTTGGGTGAATGCTGTCCTGTCCCAGTAACTATTTACTCTTGAGTTCATTGATCAGTTCTAAAACCTCCTTTAAAAATAGCTCAGTCTTAGACAATTCCTCAAATTTATCACCTACAAAATTGTCACCTACAAAACATGGCTCAAGTTTGGAATCTCCCTTACATCCTTTGACCTGAAGACTGAAGGAAAGGATTCAATGAGATTTTTCTCAATGACTTTCTCATCTTTGATCACCACTTTTGTATGTTAATCATGTAAGGGCCGACTGTTTGTTCAGCATGCTTACTGCTTCTGCTGTACTTAAAACCTTTTTGGTATTGCTTTTTGAGTTTTTGGCTCACTCTTCTTCAACCTTCTTTTTGGCTTTTCCGATCACATTTTTAATGTAATTTAGCAGTGTTTATTCTCCTTTCTATTTTCCTCACTAGGATTTGACTTTTACTTTTTTCCACATGTCATGTTACCCCCCCACCTGCGCACCCTGGTCTGTCCTTCTGACATATTTTGTTGTGTTGGTATGATTGTGTCCCCTTGATTTTCCTCATTCCACCAGGTTTCTCTGATGCCTTTTATATAAATATCCTCCTCTAATACAAGGCACCCTAATTCAACCATCTTATTATTGAGACTTCCAGCATTAGTGTAGAGCATTTTTAAGTATTTTCACTATATATTTGTCTGCCCTTTCCTGATGCCTTACGTTCTTTTTCATTTGACTGTTAGTTTTATGATCCAACCTATCCTTTATCCTCTTGCATTCCCTCTTTCTCTCTGAAACCTAGAACATCTCTATCAGTAGACTCTCCTCTAAGACACGTTTCTGTCTGGTCCACAGACTTCTCCGCACTAATCTGTTTTCACACGTCTTAGCTTAAAAACTACTCAATGACTTTTTCATTTGTATGCGCCAGTATTTTAATTCCATGTTGGCTTAGGTGGAGTCTATCCTTCCTGTTTTGGCTCCTTGTTTTGCAATAGTTTCCCCAATTCCCAACAAACTCACACCCCTCCCCCCTCTCCCCGACACCATTGTCTTGTTCACACTTTAGAACTCTGAATTTCTGCCTAACTCCCTAGCCCTGCACAAGGAACTGGAAGCTTTTACACCAGCAACACCATGACAGGGGTAACCACATCAGCCACATCATCGGGTGCTCATTCACTGGCACATCTACAAATGGAATCTTTGTCATAATGGGCCAGCAATGCCCATCTACCATATATATAGGACATACTGGACAGTCTCCGTATAAAAGAAAAAAAAACATAAATCAGATACTAGCAAAGGTAACATTCAAAAACCTTGCAGGAGAAAACTTCATTGTCCCTACACACTCAGTAGGAGCTTTAAAAGAAGCCATCCTGCACCAAGAAAACTTCAAACTACACTGCTGGAAGATAGTCAAATCCTCCCTGACTAAATTGCTTTCATCAGCTGTGGCCTTCCTCTTTATTACTACTTCAGTTCATCTGAGGAGGTGGGTCTTTTCCCACGGAAGCTTATGCTCTAAAATATCTCTTAGTCTGGGAGGTGCCACAGGGCTTCTTGTTGTTTGAGCTCTGTTGGGTTAACTATTGAGATGTGTACTATGAGATGAAAGTGTCTGGCTCCCCTTAATTTAACAGCAGGCAATTGCAAAAGAAGGAAAAAAGTGAATGAACAGCTGTAGGAAAGCTCCCTCAGCGAGTACTGCAGGGAGGTTCAGAGAAAGCTGGGAGCAATAAGCTGGGAAGAACCTATGTCCGGGTTCCTACCAAGTTACTTTGTTTGTTCTACCAGTGCTGGGAGTCTGTGCAGGGGTGGGGGCACCTGACGGTCACAGTCTCTCCAGACTGACTGTCACAGACACCGCTGGTGATGTCTGAACCTCCTCAGACTCCCATGTTCTCTGTCACAATGGAAGGGTTTAAATTCAGAGAGGTGGGCACACAGTTGTTCAAAAACCCTCTTATTCCAGCATGGTGCACTTTATTTGTGCTCTTCAGATTAAAATATATTTGAATTCAGGAAGGCCAGCTGGTGACTCCTACTTCTCTCAGTCTTGGATTCCCAGAGGGCAGAGAAACAGCTTGTTAACCCAATTAGATTCACTGGATAAGCACTGTCACCCCACAGCGCGTTGAAGACCAAGACCTAGTTTGAGGTTGGGAGGGGCTGGAATTCTGCACCACAGAAGGGAAAGTGTGAGGAATGACATCTAGCAATTATGGACCAGAGAGAGGCTAGAGATGTTGGTCACACTCTAAGTTTTAGAGATATCTATGGGATAGACATGTTGGAGTCCTCCTTCCGTCACTTTAGAGAAATATGTCCTATCAGACTTCTTATCACAATGCAACGCAGCTCAAATTCCTGTCTTCCCAATTGAGACAGAATATAAAATCTTTGAAAATCCAAATGCTGGTTATACTTCCAAAGGAAAATATTACATGCAACCTGGGAACCAGTCACTGATAATCCGTGGGGTCTCCTATAACTTTGTGCTTGGCAAAGTTGGTCCCAGCCACCCAGTACCTCGAGAAATGGGACCCATTGAGAAATCCTTACCAGGACATCATGGTGTAATTTTTTCAAAGCTTGCCTGAAATATCAGATTTCTGTGCTCTTAAATAACACCCTGAGCAGTGTGGTTAGATGGGGCAGGTGGAGGGGCAGGGTTCCTAAGCAACCATCATTCCCTGCCCTCCAACCCTGTCACAGACTCACCTCGACAGCCCAGCTGAGACCCCTGCAGCTGTACAGAACATCTGCACATGGAAACAGATGGCAGCCTTTCCCTGCACCTCACTTCTTTAAAGACAGAAACCTGCCAACGTACCTAATTGCTGCTAGAAGGGGAGTTGCTGCACCAGAGGTCTTCAGCCTAAAGCACAAGGAGTTATGGTACAAGTTTCACAGGCAGAAGGCAGTGTGTGTTCAGCTAGGGAGGCAAGTGCATTTATAAAGGAGGCTGGCGCATTCCCTTGGAAGACACTTGCCCGTCAGGGAACATTAGATGATTGGCTTCATGTGCAACAGCTTTAACCCTGTTGCTGCCTTTGGGAAACTGCAAGAGGCCAAATCATAGGTGATGAGGAGTGATGTTACACAGCTGGACTGCAGCAACAGCCCTGCTGCAGGCTCTCACATTTGTTAGACATAGTTCATTCTTGAGAAATCCATATTATTTCCTCTCACCTCATTACCAGCTAGATTTTTGACAACAGATGAATTATTTGCTGCATTATCTTTTCTTTAACTGAATTGAAGGTGTCTGCCAGGTAATTCCCTTTGTTGTCCTTATTTCCCTTTTTAGAAATGGGCACTATATTTGCCTTTTTCCTGTCTTTTGGAATTTCTCCCTTCTTCCATGACGTTGCAAACATAATAACGTCTCAGCTCATCAGTCAGCTCCTTCAGTAATCTAAGATGCTTCTAACTGCACCCTGGTGACTTGAGGACATCTAACTTCCCACTTTCTTTTCACTTCTTTCCCTATTTTAGCTTCCAGATCTACCCCAGTTTCACTGAAATTGTCCATGTTAGGCCTCCTTTTGTCATCAATCTTTCTGGTAACACCTGAAAGAAAGAAGGCATGAAGCACCTCTGTCATTTCTACTTTCTCTCTTATTGCTTTCTGCTCTTCATTGAGTAAGGGGCTTTCCCTGTCCTTGGTCTTCCTCTTCCTTCTAATGTATTTGTAGAAATTTTTCTGCCTATCATTTATGTCTCTAGGTAGTTGGAGCTTATTTTGTGCCTTCATTTTCTGATTTTTTTCTTATTTGTTTAAATGTATACCTAATCAAATGCATGCCAAATTGCAAAGGAACTTTGAATTCCATTTTATACTTTGACACTAGGACTTAACAGAGATCGGAATTACCTTATGCATTACAAAGACAGTCTCTCAATCTTTGGTATTCACAGTGATCTCAGGAAGGACACTTATCATCATCATCAACATCAACAATAACTGTGGGCTCAGTGCCTGTTGGTGTCCGATGCCTCTCTCACTATTTTCTTCCATCGTTCCCTGTCCAGTGCGGGGTGGCTTAGTTTCTGAAGACTTCTCTTCCCAATCTACTATATCATCTACCCATTTTATGTGGGGTCAGGTTCTCCTATTCGAACTGTCCATTATGCTGAATACCAGGGTCTTGATTTTTCATTTGTTGTTCTGTCTGCAAATATGCCCACATAGTTGCAGCATCCGTTTTATAACCTTCTGCAGCAGGTTCTCTTTCTGTTGTATCTTTCTATATAATTCCTCATTGGTGACCTTCTGCATGCATCCTATTCTCAGAATCTTTCTAAAACAAGTCATCTTGAATGCCAATATTCTTCCTTTTGAATCTTTTCTTATCACCCCTGTTTCACATCAATACATCATTTTGCTGAATACACACATTTTCAAGATGCTTAGCTTCATTCTTAAGCTAATTGCTTTTCTTTTCCAGATTTTAACCATCGCTTTCAAACTCACTTTTGATTTTGCAATTCTTGTCGTTATTTCCTTCTTACAGTCTAGATCATGTTATGTTACTCCCTAGATATGTGAACTTCTCCACATTTTCGAGTTCAATACCATCAACACTGATCTTATTTCCTATGTGCTTATCTCCAAATACTATTGTTTTTGTTTTATGGATGTTCCTAATCAGTTCATCCTTCTTCCCTTCTTCATTTAACACTTGCACCATTTTCACTAGTTTCTCCTCATCTTCCTCAATGATAATTGAATCATCCATGAAGCTCGAGTTGTTAGTTCTTTTCCTGTGCACAGATATCCCTTCTACCAATTTCTTGATCTTGTCCTTCGCTCTCTCCAGATGTGGAATGAAGATACTTGGCGATATTGGATCTCCTTGTCTCATACTTATTTTAAACCAATTTCCCAACTCCACGCATGTTCTCACCACTTCCTCCATATTATCATCGGTATCCTTTAACAACTGAATCAGTCTGCTGTCCTCTCTGTATGACTCCAACACCGCCCAAGTCACTCTCTGATCTTTTCTGTCAAATGCATCTTGAAAATTGATGAAGCAAGTGTATATGTTCTTGTTCTTTCCTCGAGCTTTCTCTGCTTTCAGTATTAGTGCCAATATCTGCTGTATGGTACTTCTCTCTTTTCTAAACCCCACTTGTTCATCTGCTATATGTTCTATCTGCAATCTTAGTCTCTGTGTCAGTATCATCATAAGCACCTTACTTAGATGACTCGTTAGGGCAATCATTCTGTAGTTCTTGCACTCCAATTTACTTCCTGTCTTGCATATTGTCACTAGCACAGATCTTGTCCATTCCTTAGGTGCCTTCCCTTCTTTCCATGCTATATTACATAGTCTGCGTCTTTCCTGACTCATGCTTTGTCCACTGTATTTGATCATCTCTACCGTGTCCTTATCTACTTCCTCCTCCGAAATATCGGTCTCACTCTCGATGCTCGGTGGAGACATCTCTTTCAGTTCTTCTATCAGTTCTTCAATCAGTCTCTCTGAGACACTCGGGTCCAACTGTGCTTTGTATAGGTCAGTGCAATATCTCATCCATCACTGCACAATCTTCTCCCTGTTCATGAACACTTCTTTGTTCTCATCTTCGATCGCCATCTGCTCTGGTTGCCATTTCCCATTTGTATTTCTAATTTTCTTATACACCTCCTTGGTCTTACATTTGCAGTAATGCCTCTCTATAACTTCACAATGCTCCTCTAACCATTTCTCCCTATCTTTTCTGGCTGCATTTCACCCTATATTGTTGTTCTGCCATTTCAGAAACATCTCTTCTGATCTTCAACATTCTCTTCGCTTGAACCAGCTTAAGTGTCTCCTGTGTAATCCACTTCTTATTGATCTTTTCTTCCTCTGAAACAGTTTGCTCAATTGCCTCTCCTATAGCGATGGCTTTCCCTGCGACTCTATTATTTATCACAGAATGACAGGGCTGGAAGGGACCTCAGGAAGTCATCTCGTCCAGCAACCTGCTTTAGGAAGGATCAACCCCCCACTAAGTCATCTGAGCCAGGACCTTGTCCAGCCAGGACTTAATAACCTCATGGGATGGAGAATACACCACCTCTCTAGGCAACACATTCCAATGCTTCACCACCGGCCTGGTGAAGTAGTTTTTCCTGATATCTAACCTACACATCACCCTCTTCAACTTCAGACCATTACTCCTTCTTCTGTCATCTGACACCACTTACAACAGTTTCTCACCCTCCTTTTTAGAGCTCCCCTTCAGGAAGTTGAAGGCTGCTATCAAATCACCTCTAAGTCTTCTCTTCTGTAAACTGAACAAGCCCAAATCCCTCAGCCTATCCTCATAGGTCTTGTGCTCCAGACCCTTAATCATTTTTGTTGTTTTTCGCCGAACCTGCTCCAGCAAATCCACATTCTTTTTACACTGGGGGATCCAGAACTAGACACAATATTCCAGATATGGCCTCACCAGTGCCGAATAAAGAGGAATAACTACTTCTTTAGATCTGCTCGAAATGCTCCTCAAGATGCACTCTAGTATGCTGTTAGCCTTCTTGGCTACAAGGGCACACTGTTTACTCATATCCAGCCTTTCATCCACCATAACCCCGAGGTCCCTTTCCATCGTACTGCTGCTGAGTCATTCAGTCCCCAGTCTGTAACAATGCTTGGGATTCTTCCACCCCAGATGCCGGACTCTACGCTTCTCCTTATTGAACCGCATCAGATTTCTTTTGGCCCAGTCCTCCAATTTATCCAGGTCCCTCTGGATTCTCTCTCTACCCTCCAACGTATCTACCTCTCTCCCTAGTTTCCGAAAATTTGCTGAGGGTGCAACCCAGTCCCTCATCCAGGTCATTAATAAAGATGTTGAATAACACCGGCCCCAGAACGGAGACTTGTGGCACTCCGTTTAAAGCAGACAGGCATCCAGATATTGAGCCATTGACCACGACACGTTGAGCCCGACCATCAAGCCAGCTTTCTATCCATCTTATAGTCCAAGGATCCAATCCATATTTCCTTAACTTATCGACAAGAATGTTGTGGGAGACAATATCAAAAGCTTTGCTGAAGTCAAGGTATATCACATCCACCGACTTCCCCATGTCCACAGAGCTTGTTACCTCATCATAGAAGCTAATCAGATTGGTCAGGCAGGACTTGCCCCTGGTGAATCCATGTTGGCTACTTTTGATCACTTTCCCCTCTTCCAAGTGTTCCAGAATGGATTCCTTGAGGATCCCCTCCATTATTTTCCCAGGGATTGAGGTAAGGCTGATGGGTCTATAGCTCCCTGGATTGTCCTTCTTTTCTTTTTTAAAGATGGGCACTACGTTTGCCTTCTTCCAGTCATCTGGTATCTCCCCTGATCTCCAAGAATCTTCAAGGATAATGGCCAAAGGTTCAGCAATGACCTCTGCCAATTCCCTCAGTACCCTGGGGTGCATTAAATCCAGGTCTAGGTCAGGTCCCTCAGTACCCTGGGGTGGATTAAATCTAGATCTTTCTCTGTGGCAATATTCTTAACCTTCTCTTCAAGCACTGCTCTGTGCTCTGTGTGCATTCCCCGTTTCTTCCTCACATAGCCTCCCCACGTCTCTTCTTTTCTTAAAGTGTGTCTTACATTTTCTTTAGACTTTTATCTTGATGTTTGCGATGACTAGACCGCGGTCTGAGTCTGTATCTGCTCCTTGGTACGTTCGGCTCTGCCGAACTTTTGTTATCCATCTTCTTCTTATCAAAATCATATCTATCATGTTCTTGGACTTCCTGTCATTCGATCACCATGTCCATGTTCTCCAGTTCTTTTCTTGGAATCTCATGTGGCAGATCATCATCTCATACTCTATAGTTAACTCTTGCAGTTTATCACCTTGTTCGTTTCTTTCTCCATATACAAACCTTCCCACGACTCTCTCCCAACCTTCTTTCTCTGTTCCAACCTTCTCATTCGAATCTCCTTTGATTATTGACTCATCTTTCTTCGGTATCTCCTCCATCATCTTTGTCAAGTCCTTATAGAAGAGCCCAATCTCTTTCTCCCTCCTGTCTGACATGTGTGCATACACCTGAATGATTAAGATGTTGAACAGTTTTGCTTTGAATCTCGCTACCACCATTCTTGCACTCATCGGTTTGTATCCTAATAATGCTCTTTAAGCTGCTTCATGCTTTTTTTCATTTCGGACGAAATGACTTCACAACTGCATCTCTCTCCCGATGCCGTCCAATGCATCTCTGCCAGTCCAAGTATATCACATTGGTATCTTTACATCTTCTAAAGCAGCTGTAATTTTCTAGTTGCCCACAGTGTTCAGATGTCTCATGTTCCAATGGATAGCCCTGATTGCTCGATTGGTATCACAGACCTTGTTTATCTAAGTAATATGTAAGCTGTAATATTTTATCATGTATTTGTACTGGCATTAGATTTTTACGTTGTTAGGAAGTCTGGTGTACACAGTGGCAACACAGACGTCATGAATAAGAATCTGTTGATACATTTCACACAGTCATGTACACTTAACAGGAAGGTAGAGATTATATGGATAGTATATTTGGATGAGCATATTCATGCCATCTCAAGCAGAACAATGTGAATTGTTTGCCATCAATTTCCAGTCCTTTTCAGCTATGTCCAGATTCCAGAGATTTGTCGGAAGAAGTTTGTGTAGCAAGATATCTTGCAATGAAACCACTGTCCTCAGATCATGTCCTGACTTCAAGGCTCATCAAAAGAGCAATCTGTTCTGTTCAGAGAGAGCAGCCAGACTGCCCAGCCATTGCAGGTCACCACTTGCAGGTCACCGGTTTCTTCCAGGAGCCTTGTCAAGATGCAAAGTTAAAGGGACCCCCCCCCAAGACACCCACTTCCTGCCTCCACATGGGACTGCACAGCTAGTGCAGGGCTTCCTGTCTTTGTGCCCAACTCAACTGGTTCCTGGGAGCCATGCCACCAGACTGCCCCTGGGCTTGTGGTGGCAACATACAGACATGCTGCAGCAGCTGCTGAAGTTTATAACAGCCATCCTATTCTCCCTCACCAACAGTGATCCTGAGAACACCTTTAGGGTTGGCATTCTGACAGCAGGACTCTTACACCTGTACCTGCCACCTCTGTTGCACAGGTGGCTCTGGAGGCACAACAACATTACCAACTGATGGAGAAGCTGGTCATAGAGCAGTGGGACTATAAGCAATGGCTCCTGAACTCTTGAATGAAGAAGATTGCCTTCATGAAGCTCTCAGTCTGGCTTACCCTGCCCTGCAGAGACAGGACACCAAGCTGCGGTCAGCCATCCAAACAGAGACGTGGGTTGCAATCAGACTGTGGAAGCTCCCCATCCCCGATAACTACTGTGCTCTTGGGAATGGATTTGGCATGTGAAATTCAGCCACTAGCACCCTCCTCATGCACGTAACAAAACTCCTGCATAGGGAGGGGAGTGAGGCCTTAGAGTGGAAGGTCCCTGAGAGTTCAGGGGAGAGGGGCTGGTAGGGGGCCAGTGACTCCCCTGGGATGCAGAGATTCCCTCCAGCAGTCTCTGTTGTGAGTGTTCATTTGCCTCCTCCTGCAGGTTATGACGGCCATGAACACAGTCCTGCTGCAGACGTCATCCATCTGGGAGACTTTGATGAAGTCATGGCTGGATTCACCTCCCTGGGGTTCCTGAACTGCATCTGGGCTATAAATGGGATCCAAATCCTGATCCGTTCCCCAGAGGCTAGCACTGCCAAGTCCATCAACTGCAAGGGCTACTTCTCTGTGGTGCTGCAGGTCCTTGTCAACCACTGTGTACAGTTCACAGACATTTACATCAGGTAGGCAGGCCAGGGAAATGACGCCCATGTGTTCCAGAACTCTGGCCTATGTCGTAGGCTGAAAGTGGGCACATTCATCCCCTACCATGAGGTGTCATTTGGGGACATGCAGATGGCACTCTGCATCATGGAGAATATGTCCTGCCCTCTCATGCCATGGCCTGGGCCAAGGAATGCAGATGTCCTGGGAGCAAAGCCATGTGTGGCCTTCCCAGACAGCCCTGATGCATGAGGGCTTCTGACTGCCTCCAGCACTATGCTGACCTCTGCAGCCCACTCTCCAGGTCATAGGCTATTTGGGTAAGAGGGTGCCCGGCCACAGAGAGGTCCCCTCACATGTGGCAGGTGAGCTGGGAGCAGCTTGACCCTTGCCGGCTCCCATACACACAACTATGGCTCCCAGGAGGTTCTTGAGAGGCTTCTGGCATCACTGCTTGGACAGAAGATGCAGCTGCGAGGGATGAAACAGAGCTGTGTGTAGCTCTCCTGACCCCATGCTTTCAGCTTTCTGTGCAGCATCCAGGAGGACTTTTCTGTTGACAGATGGAACCTTGGAATATTGAGACAGGTGTTTTGTAGAAACATCTCTGTTGACAGTGGCATTCTATCTCATGGGCGAGCTGGGTATGGCTGTCGAAAACAGCACAGCATTCTCTTGACTTTGCAGTCTAGAAGCCCCATTAGTTTTGTAGATACAGCAGTTCTGCCTCCTATTGTTCCGGGATGTCTCTTTTGTACATTGTTTTGCTGACCTTACCATATCTAATGCATATTAGCGTGGGGTTTCTCCCTTCTTTCTCGTTTGTGTTTCCTCCAATATCCCATGTACAGATATCCATCTTCTGTAGGCCGATTTGCAAAAAGCATGATAGAATTATGCATATTCACATATTCAAAACCACATTTCCACACAAGTATGGGGCAGTGTTCAGATTCCTCAGTAATTCTCACTGGTGGGGGGCAGATTTTTCTCGATTTCTTCCACATTGAGGGAGGGAGAGAGCTTCATATAGCTTTGAGTTTGTACCTCAGAAGGGGTGGACATCTCTGTGCTGTGGCAAGTCCCTTAAATTTAGCCCTCCCAGAGCAGATCTCAATATTTGTATTGTTCCTTGTCTGGGTTTGGCCCCATCTCTGTGTATGCTGGAGAAATGTTCACTGTTGGACTCAACAGGTGAGTTAATGTGTATGCATGTTGACAGACACGGTGAGCTCAGTGTCTTCAACATGTCACCTTGTGTCGCAGAGTACGACCCATCAAACTTGGCCTCATTCCTAACTTGTGTTTGGTAGTTCTGCTGCCTATTTGAGCATTGTGTGAATTTATAATGGGATCCTTCACACAAGAACCCTTTCTGGATCTTCACTTCCAAATGTAGCCCATTGTATCATGACATATGTGTAACCACTGCTTTTGTGTTTATATGTCCTGCACTCAAGGTATTTATAAACATGTTTCCTTGCACTGCTCATTTCATCCCATTATTATGTATAACATTTTGTTGCCACGGCAACTTATGATCAGGTAGGCATAGACTCTCAGAATCATAGAACACTACAACTGGAAGCAGCTTCGAGAAGTCATGGAGTCCAGTCCCCTGCCACCATAGCAGGACCAAGCCCTATCTAGACCATCCTTGATAGATGTCATTCAAATCTATCTAAGTTGCTCTTAAATAGCACTCGTGATCGAGATTCCACAACTTTCCTAGTTAATTTATTTCAGTGCGTTACCACTCTGAGAATTAGGAAGGTTTTTCCCATGATTTCCCCATCTAAGTTGTATTTGCCCAGTTTATTAATAAGAAAATCAAGCAAGACTGTATCAAATGCCTGAATAAAGTCTAGGGGTACCACATCCAATGCTTCTCGGTGTAGATGGTATCGAATTAGAGGAGACAGAGAAGTTCATGGATCTGGTGAACATGAAGCATGATGCTCTCTCTCCATCCCCTGCGGGGCTCTATGGTCACCGTGGGCAGCAGCCCTTAGCCCAGGGCTTCTGGCTGCTTCTGCGGCAGCTGGGGATCTATGCTGCAGGCACAGGGTCTGCAACCAGTTGTCAGCTCTGTGTATCTTGTGTTGTTTAGTGCAACTGTGTCTGGGAGGGGCCCTTTAAGGGAGCGGCTTGCTGTTGAGTCCGCCCTGTGACCCTGTCTGCAGCTGTGCCTGGCATCCCTATTTCGATGTGTGCTACTTTGACGTGTAGACGTTCCCTCGCTGCGCCTATTTCGATGTTGGGCTGAGCAACGTCAAAGTTGAACATCGACGTTGCCAGCCCTGGAGGACGTGTAGACGTTATTCATCAAAATAGACTATTTCGATGTCGCTACATCGAAATAAGCTATTTCGATGTTGGCTGCACGTGTAGACGTAGCCCTCATGAGGTTAGCGACTTCGACATCTCGCCGCCTAACATCGAAGTTAAGTTCGAAATAGCGCCCGACGTGTGTAGATGCGACGGGCGCTATTTCGAAGTTGGTGCCGCTACTTCGAAGTAGCGTGCATGTGTAGACGCAGCTCATGTGTGCAATAGCTTTGGGTTAGGACATTTTTTCGACAGTGTTGGAACCGTTTGAGGAGAATGGGGGATAGAAGACTTAGGACCGCTCCTCTTAGCACACACACAAGCCACATCTTGGCTATTCTCTGTGGTGTTAAGATGGAAGCATATCTCAGTGGGTCATGGATCGCGATGAGGCGGTCAAATGCCAGTAACAAGAGCGTAGAGGACTCCATGCATGTAAATGTGTGGATGAAGAAGAGTTGAGCAAAACAGGCATCAAGGCTGATCTCCCTAGAGTTAAACAGGAATATTTTCAATGTGGTCAGCATGGTGGTTACTGATAAACCAAGGTCTGTGACGGCCAACATGGAAAGTAAAATGTACATGGGCTCATGGAGGTTTGGATTAGTTTTTATAATAAACAAAATGAAAGAATTTCCTACTATCGATACTGCATACACTGAACACTAAACAGATGGGGATAGAGGTCCAGAGTTAGTTGTGTTCCTGTTCAGGTACCGCAGTGAGAAGGAACACTTCATAGTGGAATCTGCTGTCATTGATAGCTGACATCAGGTACTAGATTGGTCCAAGGAGATCAGGTCTTTCCTAAAAGGTAAAAGAACAGGACACTTAAGGAGATTTAATGATTCAGAAGTTCATGGTTGTTCACTAAGTACATGGAGGGTTTTCAGGGCCAGAGTGGATCAGAGCTCTTGTTCATCTAGACTAATATCAATTGGGAAGTTCTAGATGTTTCAGAGGAAGTTGAAAAAAGTCTGGTTGTTACAATTCCTTAAATTCCAGATGAAGTTACTGATGTGACAAGGGGAGGTGGAAGAAGCTCTGCGATAATCTGCCTATGAGATCACCTGAAGTTACTAACTGGACTTTTTCACGGTGTTAATCAGAAAGGTTTAGAAATTTTTATAGATATTTTACACTAATCAACATTCCCTTCACTGGATTTTCTGGCTATCCACATAACCATCCTGACCCTCTTTAAATCCTTCTAAACTCTTGCTATGGCATTCCATTCCACATTCAGTATGAAAATAAAAGGTGTGATATGACTCTGACCTAAGTGAGATGTACTTTATGCAAGAGAACTCCTGGAAAGCATCTTTGGAAAGCTTATCATCTCCTGTGAATAATTTTCACATTGCTATGTCTGTATTCTAGCTGTGCTATTTTGGCTGATACCCACTGTGAACTTTTCAGACAGTCGTACCAAGCCGGCTGGGCTGATGGCCCATGAAACAGGACAATGGAATATGGAAAGTCTTGTCCTGACTTTCTGTGGATGCTCCATACACCTACTGACTGTTGGATGCTCTGATGCTACAAAGACTCTGGGTCAACTGATCCTAATCTCCATCCTAGATTGGTGACCTGTTCCATTAGGTGATGGGGGGAATCAAACAAAGGAATCATAAATTATAGAAATTCAATACAAGTTGAGTTAAAAAACAGTCAGTGCTGGGGGGATGAAATTTGCTGCTTATTTGCATTTTTTCTCTAATGTTTGTTGTACTCTACATTGTTCTGTTTTCCACCTCTTTGCCCATTTAAAATATACTTTCTGCTACTTAATAAAGGCATATTCCTAATTTCTACTATAAGCCAGTCTCTATAATATTTAACTGATGTGGGGTGAAGGTTGTGCTTATCTTTCTGCAGCTCATATATGAATAAATTGGATAGCATTACTCCTAGGACTGACTCTTTGGGAATGCCACAGGTTACCTCTCTCTATTCTGAAAATGTACCATTTATCCCTTCCTTTTGTTTTTTACCTTTTTACTAGTTCTCAACCCGTGAAAGGATCTTCCCCCTTATCCTGTGTTAACTTAATTTACGTAACAGCCTTTGCTGAGGAATCTTGTCAAAGGTTTTCCGGACATATATGTGCACTGTATGTACCGGATCCAACTTGTCCACATTTGTTGATCCCTTCAATAGATTAGTAAGACACAATTTCTATTTACAGAAAGCTGATGGCTTTTCCCCAGCAAATTACCTACATCTATATGTCTGACCATTTTCTCCTTTACTATGGTTTCAACTAATTTGCCTGGGACCAACATTAAACTTTCTGTTGTGTAATTACTGGGATCGCCTCTGGAGACTTTTTAAATATTGATATTACTTTAGCTATCTTTCAGGCACTGGGTATAGAAGCTGATTTAAACCACTGGTTACAAACCACAGTTAACAAGTCTGCAATTTCACATCTGAATTCATTCAGCACTCTGGGGAGAATCCATTAGGTCCCAGTGACTCTTTTCTGTTAAGTTCATTAATCAGTTCTAAAACGTCCTCTAAAAATACCTCAATCTTGGACAATTCCTCAGATTTTTCACCTGCAATGCATGGCTCAGGTTTGGGAAACTCCCTGACATCCTTTGTCTTGAGGATTGAAGGAAGGAATTTATTGAGTTTCTCTGTAATGACTTCGTCATCTTTGAGTGCCCCTTTTGCATCTCAATCGTCTAGGAGCTCCACTGGCTGCTTAGCGCGCTTTGTGCCTCTGATGTACTTAAAAACATTTTGGAATTGCTTTTTGGCTAGCTGCTCTTCAATCTCCTTTTTGGCTTTTTTTGTCACACTATTTAATTTAATTTGGCAGTGTGTATTCTCCTTTCTATTTTCTTCTCTAGGATTTGACTTCCACATTTTTTTCTGTAAAGGGTTTTACTCTCCCACCCGCATGCCCTGGTCTGTCCTTCCGATATATTTTGTCCCCTTGGTATGACTGCGTCCCCTTGATTTTTCTCATTCCACCAGGTTTCTTTGACGTCTATTATATTAATATCCTCCTCTAATGTAAGGCATTTTTGTTCACTTATCTTATTCTTGAGACTTCTCGCATTTGTGTAAAGCCTTAGATTCTTTTTCATGTGATTGTTACTTTTATGATCCCACCCATCGTTTATCCTCTTCCATTCTCTCTTTCTCACTAAAACCTAGAAAATCTGTATCAATAGAGTCTCCTCTAAGGGAAGTCTCTGTCGGATCCACATTCTTCTCTGCACTAATCTGCTTTCACACACTTAGTTTAAAAACTGCTTAATGACCTTTTTTAATGGTAGGTGCCAGAAGCCTGGTTCCATGTGGGTTAAGGTGGAGTCCATCCTTCACGTATAGCCTCCTCTTATCACAACAGTTTCTCATAAGAACATAAGAACGGCCATACTGGGTCAGACCAAAGGTCCATCTTGCCCAGTATCCTGTCTGCTGACAGGTGCCAATGTCATTTGCCCCAGAGGCGGTGAATCGAAGACAATGATCAAGAGATTTGTCTCCTGACATCCATCTCCCGCCTTCAGCAATAGGCTAGGCACCATACCTTACCCCTTGCTCGTAGCCATCTATGGACTTAACTTCCATACATTTATTGAGCTCTTTTTTAGACTCTGTTAGAGTCCTGGCCTTCACAGCATCCTCTTTTATTAGTTTTGAACCTGCTACCCATTGGCCTCATTTGGTGTCCTCTAGTTCTTATATTATGGGAACAAGTAAATAACTTTTCTGTATTCACTTTCTCTACACAGTTCCTGATTTTATATACCTCTATCATATCGTCCCTCAGTCTCCTCTTTCCTAGACTCAGGAAGGTAAAGATAATATGGATGGTATGTCAAGATGTGTATATTCATGCCATCGCGAGCAGAACAATGTGAATTGTTAGCCATCCCTTTCCAGTCCTCTTAAGCTATGTCCAGATTCCTGAGTTTTGTCAGAAGAAGGTTGTGTATGAAGATCTGTTGTAACAGAACTTCTGTCCCCAGATCATATATTGACAGTAAGGTTCATCAAAAGAGCAATCTGCTCTGTTTAGACAGAGCAGCCAGATTGCCCAGCCATTCTATAGGCAAAACAGGCACCTAGAACCACATCAGACAGGGTTGCAGGTCTCCAATTCCTTCCAGGAGCCCTGCCAAGATGCACACTTAAAGGTATGCCCCAAAAACATCCACTTCTTGCCTCTTTTGTGGGTGGCCTGCTTCACATGGGACTGCACAGCTAATGCAGGGCTTCCTGTCTTTTTGTACAACTCAGCTGGTCCCTGAGAGCAACGTCACCAGACTGTCCTTGGTCTTGTGTTGGGCCCACACAGACATGCTGCAGCAGCTGCTGAATTTTATAACAGCCATCCTCTTCTTCCTCATCAACGGTGAGCCTGAGATCACCTTTGGGGTTCTGTCTTGGGAAAGGATTTGGCATGGGAAAGTCCAGCACTGGGACCCTCCTCATGCAGGTAACATAGTTTTAGGGAGTGTGGCTTTAGAGTGGAAGGTCCCAGAGAGTTCAGGAGAGTGGGATGGCAGGGAGCCAGGGTCTCCTCCACTATCCCATGTACAGATATCCATCTTCTGTAGGTCAGAGCACTGTTGATTTTTTCTAAATACTGCATTTGACATTTTGTTGTCCTGGCAAGATTGTGGTCAGATAACCCATCCAAAGCTTTTCAGAAGCTGGTGTCAGTTCATATTCTGTGATTGGCTGATGTCATTAAAGAGGAAATTGCCCCCCGCCCCCCGCCCCAGTTACTTCCAGTTTCCTAAAACTTATCCAAATTATGTATTCATAAGTTTGTAGACCTCAAGTCTCAGGTTAACAGACGAAGCTGATTTCTTACAGGGTAGCAGCCAGTACATTCTGTGCACTACTGCTGAATATAGTGACATGGAGTATAATGCAAAACAGTGTGGATAATAGAGATCAGCTGGCGTATGGGGATGCTGCGGATGCCAATTACAGAAGGCACCACTGTGATCACTTTGTCTGACTGCCTGTGTAGTACAGGCCAGAGACCTTCTCTCAAATAACTCCTGATACCTGTACACCTGCACAGCTTCTCTGATGTACGTTAAAGACAGGGATGGCAAAGAGCCAGTTACTGGGATTTGATTTACTGGCCTATCCTCCCACTCCCTCAGCTGAATTCCCAGCAGTGTGGGGGCTGGGTTGACTCTGCCAATTGGAAACAACTTACAAGAGCTCAGCCCATTCTGACAATCCCTGTGGACAGAGGCAGTAATGAGCTGAGTCACAGAGACCCACTTGAGGCTGTGATCTGATAATCTGCTCCTTGCATTGAAAACATATAAGAAAACTCTGGTCTCCCCCAGCTCAGGCAAAGAATTAAGGTATCAGAGGCCCACCAGAATCACACAGAGGCACTAAAAACAGCTGAACTCAAGGAGGGCTTCTTAACAGAGGCACCACCCAGGAGCACGGCCCTAATGGGAAGAAAACCCCAATGAAATCCGCCTAATGTATACAAAAGTGATACACACAGAAAACTCAGAAAGTTTACCACCTTTATCAATGAAAGGGAGATATGTACAGCTGTTCCCCTAAAGCTGATAATTATTGACACTAGTTTTGATCACCAAAAAGATATTTTATTGTATAGGAGAAGTAGGATTAAGGAGGTTTTAAGCGATGACAGACAGTTCAAAGTAAGTTACGGACGTAAAAGAAACGAAATATGCCAGCCAAGCCTAACACATGAAGAGTAAATGGTCAGAAATTATAATTTTTCACTCTCATTCTTACTTTGTTCTTTGTGCGAGAGATAAACCTTTTTCTGGTCTCTGTCCAACAGGTCCCCACCCGCCATGTGTCATCTTCTGCTGGGGGGTCATCTGTGAAGTCAGCAGAAGACAATCATAGTTTGCTTCCCATTCCTTAAATAGAATCTCTCTAGCATGGGCTATCTTGGTCATTTCCCTTCCATACCTTCAGAAAGATACCAAATGCAGGTTGGAATCTAGTATCAGAGTGTCTTGAAAATGTGTGTATTGAGCAGCATGATGTACAGATGTGAGACACGGATAATAACAAAGATTTGAAGAGAAGGCTTTTGGCATCTGAGCAGAATTTTTACAGAAAGATCCCGAGAATAGGATGGATGCAGAAAGTCACCAATGAGAAATTATATATCAAGATATATCCGAAAGAGAAACTGCTGCAAAACATTATACAGCACAATTTACAGCCATTTAGGAACATCTGCAGAATGAATGATGAACAAAAGTCAAGACCCTGGTATTCGGCATAATGGACGGTTTGAAAAGGAGAGAAAGATTCCCAAGAAAATGGGTAGAGGATGTAATAGACTGTTGTGGAGACTGTCTACAGAAACTAAGCCTCTCAACACTGGACAGGGGAAGATGGACGAAAATATTTAGGAAAGCATCAGATAAGAATGGGCGCTGAGCCAGTGGTTGATGTTGTTGATGACGATGATGGTGATAATGATAGTCACATGTTCAAGACCACATTGCCATAAAAATCTGAGGCCAAATTGTCACAGGGCCACCTTGACAATCTGGTGGTCCGTGTGACACTCTTATACCTCTGGTGGTACGTAATGACCTCAGGGACCGCTGCACGTGCCCTAAATTTACTTCTACGGTTTTTGCAATGATTTACTCTCAGGCTGTGATACTTCAAGCAAGAGTCCCCTGTGTTGGGTTGCATCAGTATAATATTCTCCAAAGCACAGGGTATCCTCCCAGGCCCATCCTCCTCCTTTACTGAAGATCCTCCAAACAACTTCTTTTGTGGAGTGCACATTGGTTCCCAATTTCTGAAAACTGTGTTCCATGCTGTGTCGGAGGCTCTGCCTCTTTTCCACCTCTTCACCGGAGGTCTTTATCCCTGTTCCTCTAGTTTCCCCATGCTGGTGTGCTATGTCCAGGCTGGAGACATCATGACAAGAGCTACAAGAGGAGCACATTCTGCAATAAGAAGCCTGAACTCTCCATTTCCTCTGCAATTCATACCCTATGTGCAGGGACAAAGGCTTGGGGCTCCTTTTGACTTTCTCCCAGCCCACTGCTTCAGACAATGGGAGAGACTGGGGCTCAGAATGCCTCTCGCTCCATGGGTGCCTCTTATCATAGTATCAGCACCAGCTCCTCTCTTGAAGAGGGAATGGAGCCTTCAGTAATGGGGAGGAGCCATAGGGTTGGACTTTGGGGCAATGCAAGGAACAGAGTTTGGGAACTTAGGGAGGGGAGTGAGGGGGAAGAAGATTTGCAAGTGACTCTTGTTTCTGTCCATGTTTTATCATTGTAAAAGGTGGTTACTGTACGGAGAATGTGCCACACTGGGGTAGGAAGAAGCTGTGCCTCTCTTGAGGGGCTGAGTGCGATTTCCATTCCTTCCCAATCAGCTGCCTCAGCAAAGAGGTAAATCTCTCACTTGTTGGCAGACCTGTGCTTAAACTGTAGGAAATTGGCTCAGTAGGTGGGAGATGTAGCACAAGCAAATTGGCAGGGCCTTCCTGAATGGCTTCTCAGCAGCTCCCAGGTTAATTGTGTCTCTGCAATGACTCATTTCTGAGGACCACATTTGGATCTTCGAGTAATGGCTGGAGTCTGTGGTTCTTGTAGGGCCTCAGTCTACAGCTGGTTCATCCCCTGTGGATCACACAACACCCAGAGCATCAGGAATGGACAGACCTGTCACTGAAGAAGAGCTCTGTAGCTTTTTCCAGTACCCACAGTTTAATTACAGACAGGAAAGGGACAGGCTGGGTGTCATGGGAAACAACATCTCCATCCCTTCCCTTTATTGACTGTAGTGAGAGGAATTCTGAGGTCTCAGCAACTGACAGTATGTCCCCTTATTTACCAGTTTTGCAATGGTCCACTGGCACTCGATAAACACAGCTGCTTTTTCAAGGCTCTGTCTGCCTTGATCTCCTCCCCTCATTGCTCTTCTCTCTCTTTCCAGCCCAACACCCATTGCTGCAAACTTTGGACGAATGGTAACCACTCTCTGTGCTTTGAAGATCACTATCCCACATTATCTTAAATGTAACTACCCAGGATGGAAGGTAGGACCTTTGCCTGCGTTTCTGGTCTCCCATCTTTCCTGTACTTGACAGAGTATAAAAGGGACCCTTCAGCTGACAAATATCCTCACTATCCTAGCACGAAGCTGTTTGCTTTTCACACTATACACCATGGGGTTAATCAGGGGTGGGAACATCACATAGATATAGCCCAGTAGAATCTGAATGGAAGGAGAATAGCTGTTCCCAAATCTATGCAACAAAGTCATGGTTATAATTGGCGTATAGAGGGAAAGGACTGCGCAGAGGTGGGCAGTGCAGGTGTTTAAGGCCCTGAGACTCTCTGAGTGGGATGTAATGCTCCATACTGTTTTGATGATTATCGCATAAGAAAGGACGATAAGCAGTGAATCCAAGCCTTCAGTTAAGATTGTGGTGTACAAGCCATAGAGGATGTTGACTGTGACATCTGAACAAGCCATTCTCATGACCTCTCCATGTGTGCAAAAGCTTTGGGTTAGGACATTTTTTCGACAGTATTGGTACCGTTTCAGGAGAATGGGGGATGGAACACTAAGGACTACCCCTCTTAGCACACACACAAGCCACATCTTGGCTATTCTCTGTGTTGTTAAGATGGAAGCATATCTTAGTGGGTCACGGATCGCGATGAGGCGGTCAAATGCCATTAACAAGAGAACAGAAGACTCCATGCATGTGAGTGTGTGGAAGAAGAAGAGCTGAGCAAAACAGGCATCAAGGCTGACTTCTCTAGAGTTAAACAGGAATATTTTCAAAGTGGTCATCATGGTGGTTACTAATAAACCAAGGTCTGTGATGGCCAACGTGGAAAGTAAAATGAACATGGGCTCATGGAGACTTGGATTAGTTTTTATAATGAACAAAATGAATGAATTTCCTACTATCGATACTGCATACACTGAACAGATGGGGATAGCGATCCAGAGGTAGTTGTGTTCCTGTCCAGGTATCCCCGTGAGAAGGAACACTTCATATTGGAATCTGCTGTCATTGGTAGCTGACATAACGTCCTAGACAGGTCCAAGGAGATCAGTTCTTTCCTAAAAGGAAAAAGAACAGGAGAGTTAAGGAGATTTAGTGATTCAGGAGTTTAGGAATGATCAATAATGTTTCAGAGGAAGGTGGAAGATGTCTGGCTATTACAATTCCTTATGTTCCAGGTGTATTTACTGGTGCGTCAGGGGTAGGTGGCAGAAGCTCTCCGATATTTGGCTGTGAGATTGCCTGAGCTCACTAACTGAACTTATTTTTGGTGTTAATCAGGAAGGTTTAGAATCTATCCAAGATATTTTAAACCAATCTTCACTCCATTAACTGGAGTTTCTCGGTATCCAACTAAACATCCTGTCCCTCTTTGAATCCTTCTAAGCTCTCTCTCTATGACATTCCTTTCCACAGTCATTATGAAAATATATGGTGAGATAGGGCTCTGAGCTAAGGGAGATGTACTCTATGCAAGAGAACTCCTGGAGAGCACCATTGGAAAACTCATCATCTGCCGAGTATGATTATCCTATTTCCATGTCTGTGTTCTAGCTGCGCTACTTTGGATGACACTCGCTGTCAGCTTTTCAGATAGTCGTACCAAGCTGACTGGGCTGATGGCCCGTGAAATAGGGTAATAGACTATGAAAAGGCTTATTCTGCCTTTCTGTGGATGCTCCATACACCTACTGATCTACAAAGACTCCTGGTCACCTAATCCTAACCTCCATGCTAGACCACTGTCTTGTTCTATGAGGTGATAGGGGAGTCAAATGAAGGAATCATAACTTATAGAAATTGTATAAAGTTGAGTTAAGAAAACAGTCAGTAGCTGGGGGATGAATTTTCTGCTAATTTGCGTTCTTTCTTTTATTTTTGTAGTACTATACTTTCATCTGTTTTCCACCTCTTTTCCCACTTAACAGATCTATTCTTCAAGTTAATAGAGGCATATTTTTCATTTATAATATAAGCCAGTTTCTGTAATATTTAACTGATATGTGGAGAAGGTTGTGCTTATCTTCCTCCAGATCATGCATGAATAAGTTGAATAGGAGTCGTCTTAGGACTGATCCTTCGGGAGAGCCACAAGTTACCCCTCTCTGTTCTGAAAATATACGACTTATCCTGATCTTTTGTTTCCTGTCTTTTAACCAGTTCTCTGTCCGTGAAAGGATCTTCTCCCTTAACCTGTGGCATCTTAATTTACGTAATAGCCTTTGCTGACGAATCGTGTCAAAGGTTTTCTGGAAATATATGTACACTGTATGTCGTAGGTCCACCTTGTCCATATGTTTGTTGACCCCTTCAAAGAAATCCAATAGATTAATAAGACACTATTTCCACTTTCAAAACAATGTTGACTTTTGCCCCGCAAATTATGTACATCTACGTGTCTCACCATTTCCTTCTTTACTATGGTTTCAACTAGTTTGCTTGTTACCAACATTAGATTACTGGTCTATAGTTACTGGGATCTCCTCTAGAGCATTTTTAAATTTTGGTGTTACCTTAGCTACCTTGCAGTCATTGGGTATAGAAGATGATTTAAAAGATTTGTAACAAATCACATTTAACAGTTCTGTAATTTCACATCTGAGTTCTTTCAGAACTCTTGGGTGAATGCCATCCTGTCCCAGTAACTATCTACTGTTAAGTTCATTAATCAGTTCCAAAACCTCCTGTAAAAATACCCCCATCTTAGACAATTCTTCAAATTTGTCACCTCCAAAGCATGGCTCAAGTTTGGGAATCTTCCTGACATCCTGTGTCCTGAAGACTGAAGGAAAAAAATTCATTGAGTTTTTCTTCATTGACTTCATCATTTTTGAGCACCACTCTTGTATCTCAATTGTCTGGGGGGGCCCACTGGTTGTTCAGCATGCTTACTGCTTCTGATGTTCTTAAAACCTTTTTGGTATTGTTTTTTGAATTTTTGGCGAGCTGTTCTTCAATCTCCTTTTTGGCTTTTCCTATCACATTTTTAATGTAATATGGCAGTGTTTATTCTCCTTTCTATTTTCCTCACTAGGATTTGACTTTTACTTTTTTCCACGTCATGTTACTCCCCCTCCTGCGCACCCTGGTCTGTCCTTCTGATATATTTTGTCATGTTGGTATGATTGTGTCCCCTTGATTCTCCTCATTCCACCAGGTTTCTCTGATGCCTTTTATATCAATATCCTCCCCTAATACAAGGCACTCTAAGTCAACCATCTTATTATTGAGACTTCTAGCATTTGTGTGAAGCACTTTTAAAATTTTTCACTATATATTTGTCTGCCCTTTCCTGATGCCTTACATTCATTTTCATTTGACTGTTACTTTTATGATGCAACCCATCCTTTATCCTCTTGTATTCCCTCTTTCTCAATGACACCTAGAAAATCTCTATGAATAGACTCTCCTGTAACAGTAGTTTCTGTCTCATCCACATTTTTGTCGGCACTAATTTGTTTTCCCACACATCTTAGTTGAAAAACTGCTCAGTGACCTTTTCAATGCTGCATAGCTGGAGCCAGTGGTTGTTGGCACAGCGCCTGGCTGTCTGCTGTACAGTTCTTCTGGACTCTCTAAGTGCTTGCTGGGTACTCTGGCTCGGTGAGCGTTTGTACTCCAGGAGTGCAGCGCGCTTCTTTTCAATGACTGGAATCATCTCATCGGAGTTAGCTTCGAACCAGTTGTTCGTGTTTCTAGCTCTTCTTCCAAACACTGACAAGGCCGTGTTGTAAACTGTATCCCTCAGATGTTGCCATTTGGATGTCGCATCATCGCCCCCAGAGCCCCTGCGCAGACTTTGCCGGAGTGTCTCTCTGAACTTTTCAGCTTTCTCCGAGTTTGCCGTCTTTCTGGTGTCAATGCGAGGCCTTCCAGCAGGTTTAGAGCGGTACAGCTTCTTAGGTCTCAGCTTGAGCTTGGAGCAAACTAGCGAGTGATCTGTATCACAGTCAGCACTATGATAGCTGCGTGTCAGAAGGACGTTTTTGAGGTTATTACGCCTAGTGATGACCACATCTAGTTGATGCCAGTGCTTCGAGCGTGGGTGTCTCCACGACACTCTGTGCTGTGGCTTCGTTTGGAAGAATGTGTTGTGATGCACAGATTGTGGTACGTGCACAGTTCAAGGAGACGCTGTCCATTGTCATTCATTTTTCCCACATCGAAGTGTCCTAAGCAGGAAGGCCATGAGGCCAAATCAGCTCCAACTCTTGCATTGAAGTCACCCAAGATGTACAGTTGTTCACGAGCAGGTATTTGCGCTACAGCAGCACTAAGCACATCATAGAACTTGTCTTTTACTTCTGGTGTGGCGTACAGGGTTAGAGCATAAGCGCTGATCAGGTGGACTGGACTGGCACAAGTTTGAAGCGTGATCCGAAGAAGTCTTTGTGATCCGCCCATGCCTAAATCCACCATTTGTAGAAGGGTGTTTCTGACAGCAAAGCCAACACCATGCTCTCTGGGTTCTTCTTGGGCTTTACCCTGCCAGAAAAAGGTGTAGTCCTTTTCCTTTAGAGATCCCGAATCTGCAAGTCACGTCTCTTGCAGTGCAGTGATATCAACTCTGAGCCTTTTCAGTTCCTCGTTGATGACAGCGGTCTTTCGAGTGTCACTGATGACCTGAAGATCTTCAGTCAAACCGGTCAGCATGGTCCGCACATTACAGCAAGCAAGCTTAAATTGTTGATGTTTCTCATTTCTTGTTGATTTTCTTATTGGTTTGCCTGGTGCCCAAATTTCAGTCACTTGTCACGTTCAGGAACCTTAAGCCTCACGCACCCAGCGAGGCAGGTGAACTGTGGCGGGACAGTACCCTATTGGCTGGGGGCTGCCCAGCTTGAGGTGGGTGGTGACTGTCCAGTGAGATGCGAGGATCTCTCCCACCGTCGAAGGCAACCCCTGGCGCTCGTTCTCTACGCCAATCGAGCCAGACCTGTGCCGACTTTGGTAATCTCAGAGGAATGTACGAGGGTATAAGGAAGGCATTAGGACCCACCCAGAACAAGATGGCACCTCTGAAATCCAAATCTGGTGAAGTCATCGCTGACAAAGCCAAACAGATGGAGCGCTGGGTTGAGCACTACTCCAAGCTGTACTCACGCGAGAACGTTGTGGTTGACGCAGCCCTCGATGCCGTCGAGCTCCTACCGGTCATGGACAAACTGGATCAAGAACCGACTGTGGATGAACTGAAGAGAGCCATCGACAGCATTGCAGCAGGAAAGGCCCCTGGTCAGGATGGTATACCACCAGAGGTAATCAAATGTGCCGCGGACACTCTCCTGGAACCCCTACATGAGCTACTGTGCCTGTGCTGGAAAGAGGGTGAGGTTCCACAGGATATGTAACGTTGTATAAGAACAAAGGAGACAGAAGTGACTGCAACAACTACCGTGGAATCTCCTTCCTAAGCATCACTGGTAAACTGTTCGCTCGTGTCATCCTTGGCAGACTCCAGAAGATTGCTGAGAGGGTGTACCCTGAATCGCAGTGCGGATTCTGCGCAGAGAGGTCTACCGTTGACATGGTCTTCTCTCGAAGGCAGCTGCAGGAGAAGTGCAGGGAGCAGGGAAAGCCACTCTGCATAGCCTTCATTGACCTGACCAAGGCCTTTGACTTGGTCAGCAGGGATGGTCTGTTCAATCTGCTCCACAAGATAGGTTGTCCTCCATGGTTACTCAAGATGATCCAGTTGTTCCATGAAGACATAAGAGGAGCCATCCAATATGACGGATGCTTTTAGAATCAGGAGCGGCGTCAAACAAGGATGCGTGCTTGCTCCGACACTGTTCGGGATCTTCTTTGCACTCCTCCTGAAGCATGCCTTTGGATCTTCAACAGAGGGCATCTTTTTGCACACAAGATCTGTTGGGAAACTGTTTAACCTTGCAAGGCTGAAAGCTAAGTCTAAGGTGCGAGAAGTCCTCATCAGAGACATGCTGTTTGCAGACGATGCTGCTGTAGTGTCTCACACAGAAGACCAGCTTCAAAAACTGCTGGATCAGTTCTCCAAAGCGTGCAAGGACTTTGGGCTTACCATCAGACTAAAGAAGACAAACATACTTGATCAGGATGTTGCTGAATCCCCATCAGTCAGCATTGACAACTATATGTTAGAGGTCGTCCACGAGTTTGTTTACCTTGGGTCCAACATCACTGACACCCTGTCGTTGGACACTGAGCTAAATAGGAGGATCGGAAAAGCGGCCACAACTCTGTCCAGACTCAACAAGAGAGTGTGGAATAACAAGCTGTACACTCGCAGCAAAATGCAAGTCTACAGAGCCTGCATCCTCGGCACCCTCCTTTACGGCAGCGAGACTTGGAGCCCGTATGCCCGCCAGGAAAAGAGGCTGAACGTCTTCCACTTGCGCTGCCTCAGGCACATCCTTGGAATATCATGGAAGGACAGAGTGACCAACACCGCCGTCCTCGAGCAAGCTGGAATCCCAACTATGCACACCCTTCTCAGGCAGCATCAGCTCCTCTGGCTTGGCCATGTCCACAGGATGAATGATGGAAGGATTCCAAAAGACATCCTGTATGGTGAGCTAGCCTCTGGCAAAAGACCTCCCGGACGCCCCCAGTTGCGCTACAAAGATATCTGCAAGAGAGACCTCAGAGAGGTAGACATCAAGCTGGACAACTGGGAAGAACTAGCAGACGACCGCAGCAGATGGAGGCAGGGGTTACACAAGGGCCTTCAGAAGGGCGAGATGAAGATCAGACACCTAGCAGACGAGAAGCGAGCGCACAGAAAGCACAATAAGGACTTGCCAGACACCCACTACATCTGCAAGAGATGCAGCAAGGACTGTCACTCTCGTGTGGGTCTTCATAGTCACAATATATGCTGTAAATGAAGTCCTCAATTGAAACTTTAAAGGGTGCGATCCATAGTCGATGCAGACTGAAGGATGCCTACTACTACCTTTTCAATGGTATGTGCCAGAATTTTGATTCCATGTTGGTTTAGGTGGTGTCTATCCTTCCTGTGTAGACTCCTCATTTTCCAATAGTTTCCCCTATTCCCAACAAACCCACACCCCTCCTTCCTACACTATGGCCTTGTTCACACATTGGGACTCTGAATTTCTGCCTGCCTCCCTGGCCCTGCACATGGAACTGGAAGAGTTTACACCAGCAACACCATGACAGGGGTAACCACATCAGCCACATCATCGGGTGCTCATTCACTGGCACATCTACAAATGGAATATTTGTCATAATGGGCCAGCAATGCCCATCTACCATATATATAGGACATACTGGACAGTCTCTACATGAAAGAATAAATACACATAAATCAGATACCGGCAAAGATAACATTCAAAAATGTGTAGGAGAAAACTTTATTCTCCCCAGACAGTAGGAGCTTTAAAAGAAGCTATCCTGAATCAAGAAAACGTCAAAAGTAGACTCTAAAGAGAAACTCCAGAGCTGCAGTTCCTGTGGAAATTTGACACCATCAGTCAAGGATTGAACTAAGTCTAGCAATGGCTAGCCAACAACCAAAGCACTTTCTCCTGTCCTGGTATTCACACCTCTCCATCAGCTGCTGGAAGAGGGTCAATCCTCCCTGACTGAATTGCTCTCATCAGCTGTGGCCTTCCTCTTCATTAGCACTTCAGTTCATCTGAGGAAGTGGGTCTTTGCCCACTAAAGCTTATGCTCCAAAATATCTGTTGGTCTGGAAGGTGCCACAGGGCTTCTTGTTGTTTGAGCTGCATTGGGTTAACTGTTGAGATGTGTACAAAACCTTCTCATTCAAGCATGGTACACTTTATTTGTGCTGTTCAGATTAAAGTATATTTGAAATCAGGGAGGATGGCTGGTCACCCCTCCTACTCTCAATCTTGGATTCCCAGAGGGGAGGAACACAGGTTGTTAACCCAATTAGATCCACTGGATAAGCACTGTCTCCCCCCAGTGTGCTGAAGACCAAGACCCAGTTTGAGACTGGGAGTGGGTGGGATTCCGCACCATAGAAATGAAAATGTGTGGACTGACATCTAGCAATCATGGAACAGGGAGAGGACAGAGATGCTGGTAGTACTCTAGCTTTTATGAATACTTAAAGGGAGAGACATGCTGGAGTCCTCCTTCCATCACTTTATGTCCTATCAGACCTCCTATCACAGTGCAATGCAGCTCAAATTCCTGTCTTTGCAATTTTGACAGAATATAAAATCTTTGAAAATCCAAATGCTGGTTATGTGTCCAAAGGAAAATATCATAGGCAGCCTGGGAACCAGTCACTGATATTCCATTGGGTCTCCTATTGCTTTTAGCTCGGCAAAGTCAGTCCCAGAGCATCGAGTACCTCTAGAAATGGGACCCATTGAGAAATCCTGACCAGGACATCATGGTTTAACTGTTCAAAGCTCACCGGAAATGTCAGATTTCTGTGTTCTTAAATGGCACACTGAGCAGCATGGACAGATGTAGGGGTAGGAATCCCAAACAACTATCAGTCCTTGCCCTCCAGCCCTGTCACAGAGGCACCCCGACAGACCAGCTGAGACCCCTGCAGCTGTACAGAACTTTTGCACATGGAAACAGCTGGCAGCCTTTCCCTAGGCCTCACTTTTTTAAAGACAGAAGCCTGCCAACATACCCAATTGCTGATAGAAGGGGAGTTGCTGCACCAGAGGTTTTCAGCTGAAAGCACAAGGAGTTATGGTTCAAGTTTCACAGGCAGCAGGCAGTGTGTGTTCAGCTAGGGAGGCAAGTGCATTTATAAAGGAGGCTGGTGCATTCCCTTGGGAGACACTTGCCCATCAGGGAACATTAGATGCTTGGCTTCATGTGCAACAGCTTTAACCCTGTTGCAGCCTTTGGGAAACTGCATGTGGCCAAATCATAGGTGATGAGGAGTGATGCTACACAACTGGACTGCAGCCACAGCTCTGCTGCAGGCTCTCACATTTGTTAGATGCAGTTTATTCTTGAGAAATCCATATTATTTCCTCTAACCTTATTACCAGCTAGATTTTTGCCAACAGATGAATTATTTGCTGTATTATCTTTTCTTTAAGTGAATTGAAGGTGTCTGCCAGGTAATTCCCCGTATTGTCCTTATCTCCCTTTTTATAAATAGGCACTATATTTGCCCTTTTTCCTGTCTTCTGGAATTTCACCCTTCTTCCATGACTTTGGAAAGATAATATAGTCTCAGCTCATCAGTCAGCTCCTTGAGTAATCTAGCATGCTTCTAATTGCACCTTGATGACTTGAAGACATCTAACTTCCCACTTTCTTTTCACTTCTTCTTTCCCTATTTTAGCCTCCAGATCTACCCCAGTTTCACTGACTTTGTCCATGTTAGGTGTTCATTTGCCATCAACCTTTCTGGTGACACCCGAAAGAAAGAAGTCATGAAGCACCTCTGTCATTTCTACTTTCTCTCTTATTGCTTTCTGCTCTTCATTGAGTAAGGGGCTTTCCGTGTCCTTCGTCTTCCTCTTCCTTTTAATGTATTTGTAGAAATTTTTCAAGCTACCATTTATGTCTCTGGCTAGTTTGAGCTTATTTTGTGCCTTATTTTTCTGAATTTTGGTCCTATTTATTTAAATGCATATCTCGTCAAATGCATACCAAATTAAAAAGAGAAATTTGAATTGCAGTTTATACTTTGACACTTGGTCTTAACATAGATATGAATTACCTTATGCGTTAAAAGGACAGCCACCCCATCTTTAGTTTTCATATTGATCTCAAGCAGGACACTTATCATCATCATCATCATCATAACCAATAACCGTGGGCTCAGTGCCCATTGGTGTCTGATGCCGCTCTCACTATTTCCTTCCATCTTTCCCTGTCCAGTGCAGGGTGGCTTAGTTTCTGTAGACTGGCTCCACCCAATCTACTATATCTTCTACCCATTCTCTCTGGGGTCTGCCTCTCCTATTCGAACCGTGCATTATGCTGAATACTAGGGTCCTGATTTTTCATTCGTCGTTCGTTCTGCAAATATGTCCAAATAGTTGCAGCTTCCTTTTTGTAACCTTCTGCAGCAGGTTCTCTTTCTGTTGTATCTTTCTATATAATTCCTCATTGGGGTCCTTCTGCATCCGTCCTGTTCTCAGAATCTTTCTATAACAAATCCTCTTGAATGCCAATATTCTTCCTTTCAATTCTTTTGTTATCCCCCCTGTCTCACATCCATATAACATGCTGCTGAATACACACATTTTCAAGATGCTTAGCTTCATTCTTGAACTAATTGCTTTGCTTTTCCAGATCTTATCCATCGCTTTCAAACCATATCAGTCTGCTATCCACTCCATATGACCCCAACATCGCCCAAGTCACTTTCTGATCTATACTATCAAATGCCTTTTGAAAATGATGAAGCAAGTGTATATGTTCTTGTTCTTTCATCAGACTTTCCTGCTATCAGTATTAGTGCCAATATCTGCTGTATGGTACTTCTATCTTTTCTGAACCCTGCTTGCTCGCCTGCTATATGTTCTTCTATCTGTGATCTTAGTCTCTGAGTCAGTATCATCATCATCATCTTACTTAGGTGACTCATTAGGGCAATCATTCTGTAGTTCTTGCACTCCAATTTACTTCCTTTCTTGGGTATTGTCACTAGCACATATCTCATCCGTTCTTTAGGCACCTTCCCTTCTTTCCATGCTATATTACATAGCCTGTGTATTTCCTGAGTCATGCTTTCTCCGCCATATTTGATCATCTCTACCGTGACCTTCCCTACTTCTTTCTTCAAAATATCGGTCTTCCTCTCAATGCTCTGTGCAGATATCTCTTTCAGTTCTTCAATCAGTCTCTTTGAGACATGTGGGTCCAACTGTGCTTTGTATAGATTGGTGCCATATCTCATCCATCGCTGCACAATCTTCTTTTTGTTCAAGGACACTTCTTCATTCTC
This sequence comes from Carettochelys insculpta, assembly GCF_033958435.1. Taxonomy (NCBI): domain Eukaryota; kingdom Metazoa; phylum Chordata; order Testudines; family Carettochelyidae; genus Carettochelys; species Carettochelys insculpta. Next base: position 10,415,638 of record NC_134137.1, on the reverse strand, counting down.
ATCTTTGTTCACCATCTCCTTTGGTTGCCATTTCCTATTAATATTCTTAATTGTCTTATATCCCTCCCTGGTCTTACATTCACTGTAATACCTCTCTATATCTTCACATTGCTCCTCTAAACATTTCTTCTTACCCTTTCTGGCTGCTTTCCTTACCTCATTGCATTTCACCCTATATTGCTATTCTGCCATCTCAGAAACACCTTTTCTGATCTTCAATTCTCTCTTCTCTTGAACCAACTTCAGTGTCTCCTATGTGATCCACCTCTTACTGATCTTTTCTTCTTCTGAAACAGTCTGCTCAATTGCCTTTTCTCTAGCAATGGCTTTCCTGCGACTCTCTTATCCATGGCTTTGTCTGTGGCGATATTCTTAATCTTCTCTTTGAGTGCTGCTCTGTATGCATTCCCTATTTCTTTCTCAAATAGCTTTGCCACGTCTCATCTTTTCTTAAACCATGCCTTACATTTTCTTTTGAGTTTTACCTTGACGTTTGTGATGAGTAGACTGTGGTCTGAGTCTATATCTGCTCCTTGGAAAGTTTGGCACTGCTGTACTGATGTTATCCATATTCTTCTTATCAAAATCATATCTATAATGATCTTGGACTTCCCATCATTCGATCACCATGTACACGTTCTCCAGTCCTTTTGTTGGAATCTCACGTTGCAGATCGCCACCTCATCTCTGTAGTAAACTCTAGCAGTTTTGCACCTCTCGTTTCTTTCTCCATATCCAAACCTTCTCATAACTCTCTCCCAACCTTCATTATCCGTTCCAACTTTCCCATTCCAATCTCCTTTCATTATCAACACATCTTTCTTCTGTATCTCCTCCAACATCTTTGTCAAGCCTTTATAGAATTCTTGGTGGAAGCGGTGATGTGTTGTGCAATTGGGGAAACTGAGGCACAACAAAAAATTTTGTAAAAATGAAAATTTTTCAAATGGTACGACTTCAGGGCACCCCGTTAAGGCCAAAAAAGGCATTAAGTGAGTGCCCCCAGAGTTTTACCCCACAATTCTGGCCGGTGTCTACAGTGGCCAATCGCAATGGGGTTTACAGGTGTGTGATCTGGTGCTGCATAGCAGAGGTCTCCCCTGAAAGAAAAGACCAAGGCTTTTTAAAGGTGAAACACAAAGCAAGTTTATTTAGGGAAAAACAAAAGAAAGAAAAAATTAAATAAAAGAAATGATAACTAAATGATCTAGATCTACAGCTAAACTCTTCCCTCACACCACTAGTCTTGCACAGGGATTTATTTTCTAAAACCAGAGCCTTCGAACTTTGTCCATGCTGCAACAAGCAGAAACTCTATTTAACCCTTTCTACTTACGATGCATCCCGGGGTTGTCATTGTCTTCTTCTTTGCGTGCTGAAAAGGAAAATAATTAATATACAGAGCTTTAATTAATAAATGTCCTGCTGTGGAGTGTTACCCCCTACAAGCAGGTTTGGGGAAAGCTCATGGCTCTCAACCCTGTTTTCTGGAGTTTGCCCTCTCAGGGTTTTCTCCAGTCACTCAACCTTCCTCTCGAAAAGGGGGGAGCAGATCTTAATTTAATTGGAGCATTTGGCCCTCAATCCTTTTCCCCGGGGTTTTCCTCTTTAAGGTTTTCCCCGGTCGTTGGGATTGCCTTTTATGGCAGAGCCCTGTTTCTATTTAATTGGAGTTTTTCCTCTGGGGGTTTTCTCCTATTTTGGTACTGCCTATTTTGACTACTACCTGTTATTGGAGCTGCCTCTTATTGCAGCACCTTACTTACCCTTAAAAGGTTAAATCTTAAAATTAAATACTATTCCGGAGTTTCCTCTTTGGGTTTTCTCTGGTTGCTCCACCTCCCTCTCGAAAAACGGGGGAACAGGTCTTACAAAATAAATATTATAAGCTCTGTTTTGTTTTCTATCAGCTCTATTCCCTTAAAGGGATAACACAATACAATGTAATCAAATACTATTCTCTATTCTACTATGTTGCATGTATTATTCTCTGGCTAGCTTTTAAAATCCAGCCCCCTGTGCTTCACAATAGATCTAGTGTGCTCGGGTTACAAAATCTAAGTCGCATTAAGTGGAATCTGGGGCAGTCCCAGTCCATTAGTTTAATGTGCTACTGTCTCTTTAAATTTGTAACAATACTATATTCTTCTATACAGATACTTAACACATATAACAACATGCAAATATGCAGCAGCAACAGTAAAGGATACACATTATTTTACTCATTATGTTTTACAATAGTTTAGTTACTTCTATTTTAACCTGTATTTTTAATACCTCTTTCTCCCGCTCTGTGTCCAGGTGCCGGGACTGCAGGTCTCTTGGCACAAGAGCTAGGAAAGGATGGCCAGCACAGGCGCGCTTTTATGGCACCGCGCAAGGCCTGACAGTCAGAGGAGAAAATAGAAAAACAGGAGGAAAAAAGGACCGACTTGGTTGACAAAAAAACCTCCTTTGGTGGACGGCCTTCGGTTCCCGTCACCGGCCACTGGTGATGGTCAGTGAGGGGGAGGGCCGGACCGCTGCGGCGATTTGTCCCTATGCAGGGAGCGTGCTTGTGAGGCAGTGTCACCTGCCAGGACAAACCCTCCGGTAAAAAGCACCGGAGCCTTCTAAGCTGGTGACTGACAGGAGCTCTTCGGCGTCCCTCGATGACTCTGGGCACTCAGTCCAAAGTTCCTGTAGGTGTCCCACGACGCTGGGGTGCAACGCTTCTTTCTTCTATCTTCTTTCTTCAAGTGATTATCAGCTCTTTTAGGCTCTTCTTCTTCGTCCGATCTGGTCAGCTGCTCCAGTGCAACTGCCCTGACCCCGGGGTCTGCTCTCAAATTTATAGAGCTAGTACGGACCTGTTTGAAAACCTGTCAGCTCAGGTCTGCATCCTGATTGCCCTGGCAACCAGGTAGCATTCTCTTTTACATATTTATGAAGCATCCTAAATCCACCTATCAACTAACAGAATTTTGAACATTAACTCATAAATATTAATGCGGCTTATAAATATTCATGTTAACTGACCTCTCTAACGGTCACCCTATGTACTTTGTATTACCTTATTATTATACAATGTTTTAAAATATAAGAACATAAAAACATAAGAATGGCCATACTGGTCAGACCAAAGATCCATCCAGCCCAGTATCCCGTCTGCCAACAGTGGCCAATGCCAGGTGCCCCAGAGAAGGAGAACAGAAGACAATGATCAAGTGAGTTATCTCCTGCCATCCATCTCCTGCCCTTGTACTGAAGGCTGGGGCACCATACTTTACCCCTGGCTAATAGCCATTTATGGACCTAACCTGCAAAAATTTATTGAGCTCTTTTTTAACCCCTAATAGAGTCCTGGCCTTCACAGCCTCCTCCGGCAAGGAGTTCCACAGGTTGACTGTGCGCTTTTTGAAGTAAAATTCTCATGAATCCTATTTAATGTTAATGGGGTTTGATAGGGAATAAAGGCACCACTGGTAACAGTGCAGATTTTTATTTTAAATGCTTGGTTTCTAAGGCTTTTTGGTTAAAATGCAGGGAGAGCCACACAGACACCGCAGCCCATGGACAGGGACATATTAATCACCTCAGAATGAGGATTTTTCAACAAGAATAACCCAATCTCCTCCTCCATACTGTACTACATGGGTGCATACACCTGAATGACTGAAATGTTGAACAGTTTTGCTTTGAATCTCACTACCATCATTTTTGCAATCACCAGTTTGTATCCTAATGCTCTGCTAGCTGCTCCATGCTTTGTTTTGTTTCCTGACCCTATTACTTCACAAACGCATATCTCTCCAGATGGCATCCAATGCATCTCTGCCAGTCCAAGTATATCACATTGATATCTCTCCATTTCCTTCCAAAGGCGCTCTAATTTTCCAGTTACCCACCGTATTTGGACAGTAAGCTGTAATTTTCTATTGGTAGCCAATTTATTGACCCAAACCCGATCACTTGATTGGTATCTCGGACCTTGTTTATCCAGGTGACATCCGAGCCAGCATCTTTTATCATATAGTTGTATTGGGATCAGATTTTTATGTAGTTGTAATTAGTGTACACAGTGGCAACACTTGTGTCATCAGGACATTTTCATATTTATAAAGAATCTGTTGATACATTTACAAAGTCATGTACATGTAACAGGTAGGTAGAGATAATGTGGATAGTATATTTGATGTGCATATTCATGCCATCCTTAGCAGAACAATGTAAATTGTTAGCCATCAATTTCCAGTCCTTCTCAGCTCTGTCCAGATTCCAGAGATTTATCTGAAGAAGTTGGTGTTGGAAGATATATGTTGCAAAGAAACTTCTGTCCAAAGATCATGTCCTGACAACAAGGCTCATCAAAAGAGCAATCTGCTCTGTTTAGAGAGAGCAACCAGACTGCTTGGCCATTCTATAGGTAAAACAGCCACCTGGAACCACAACAGACAGGGTCGTAGGTCACCAGTTCCTTCTGAGAGCCCTACCAAGATGTATACTTAAAGGGACGCCCCAAAGAAACCAACTTCCTGCCTCTGCTGTGGGCATGTCTGCCTCCACATGAGACTGCACAGCTAGTGCAGGGATTCCTGTCTTTGTGCGCAACTCAGCTGGTCCCCGGGAGCCATGCCACCAGACTGCCCCTGGGCTTGTGGTGGCAACACACAGACATGCTGCAGCAGCTGCTGAATTTTATAACAGCCATCCTTCTCTCTCTCACCAATGGTGATACTGAGACCACCTTTGAGGTTGGCATTCTGACTGCAGGACTCTTACATCTGTACCTGCCTCCTCTGTTGGACAGGAGGCTCTGGGGGCACAGCAAATTTCAAACTGATGGGAAGAGCTGATCATGGAGCAGTGGGACTATAAGCAATGGCTCCTGAACTTTGCAATGCAGAATAGTGCCTTTCTGAAGCTCTGGGTCTGGCTATTCCCTACACTTCAGAGACAGGACTCCGAGCTACAGTCTGCAATCCACATGGAGACGTGGGTTGCAATCAACCTCTGGAGGCTCCCCATCCCCGACAGCTACCAGTCTCTTGGGAAAGAGTTTGGCATGGGAAAGTCAACCACTGGGACTCTCCTCATGCAGGTAACACAGTCTTGGCCTGCCGTCCCTTCACAGGGAGGGAAATGTGTCCTTAGACAGGAAGGTCCTGGGGAGTTCTGGGGAGAGGGGCTAGCAGGGTGCCAGGGACTCCCGTGGGGTGCAGGGATTCCCTCCAGCAATCCCTATTGTGAGTGTTCAGTTGGTGCCCCTGCAGGTCATGATGGCCATCAATACAATCCTGCTGAAGAGTTTCATCCATCTGGGAGACCTTCATGAAGTCATGGCTGGATTCAACTCCTTGGGGTTCCTGAACTGCATTTGGGCCATCAATGGGACCCACATCCTGATCCGTGCCCCAGAGCCTAGCACTGCCAAGTCTATCAACTGCAAGGGTGAGTTCTCTATCGTGCTGCAGGTCCTTGTCAACCACTGTGTACAGGTCTTAGCCATTTACATCAGTTAGGCAGGCTGGGCAAATGATGCCTGTGTGTTCTGCAACTGTAGACTATGTCGTAGGCTGAAGGTGGGCACATTCACTCCCTACCATGAGCTGAAATCTGGGGACATGCAGATGACACTCTGCATCATGGAGAATGTGTTCTACCCTCTCATGTCAAGGCCAGGGCCAAGGGATGAAGATGGCCAGGGAGCAAAGCCATGTGTGGCCTGCCCAGCCAGCCCTGATGCATGAGGGCCTCTGACTGCCTCCAGCACCATGGTGACCTCTGCAGCCCACTCTCCAGACAACAGGCTATTTGGGAAGGAGGGTGTCCGGCCACAGAGAGGTCCCCTCACATGTGGCAGGTGAGCTGGGAGCAGCTTGGCCCTTGCCAGGTCCCACATACACAACTACAGCTCCGAGGAAGTTCTTGAGAGGCCTGTGGCATCACTGCTTGGACAGACGATGCAGCTGTGAGAGATGGAGCACAGCTGTGTGTAGCTCTCCTGACCCCACGCTTTCAGCTTTCTGTGCAGCATCCAGGAGGACTTTTCTGTTGACAGAAGGAACCCTGGAACATCAGGACTGGTGTTTTGTAGAAAGATCTCTGTTGACAGTGGTGTTCTTTCTTATGGGCGAGCTGGGTATGGCTGTCGAAAAGAGCACAGCATTCTGACTGCTTACTGGACAGCATGCACTTCGCGATCTGGAAGTCCCATTGGTTTTGTCAAGAAAACAGTCATTGTATCGCCAAAACCCTGCAATCTAGACATAGCCCTCAATTCTGCCTCCTGCTGTTCTGGGATGTCTCTTTTGTACATTGTTTTGCTCACCTTACTCTATCTAACAAATATTCACTTCGAGTTTCTCCCCTCTTCCTTGTTTGTGTTTCCTCCACTATCCCATGTACAGATACCCACCTTCTGTAGGTCAGTGCGCTGTTGAGTTATCCCAATACTATATATGACATTTTGTTGTCCCAGCATGATTACGGTCAGATGTTCCACCCAAAGGTTTTCAGAAGCTGGTGTCAGTTCATATTCTGTGATGGCTGATGCCATTAAGGAGCAAATTAACGCCCCCCACCGCCATTCACTACTTCCACTTCCCTGAAGCTTATGAGTTATCCAAATGGATCTGTGCATAAGTTTATAGACCTCAAGCCTCAGGTTAACAGGTGAAGCTGATTTCTTGCAGGACATCATCCAATACATTCTGTGCACTACTGCTGAATATACTGACAGGGAATATAATGCAAAGCAGTGTTGAAGCACTAGACTTCTCTGTGTTTAGGTGGCTAACATGCAGCTTTATTGAATTCAATAAGGTGACAGATGAGCCAAACTGAACACTAGTACAACCAGGTCCAGCAAGGCTGCTTGATGAAGCTAACTCTGGTATTTTGTACCCTTACACAAACAAGCCCAGTGTCAGAGGCAAGTAGAGAATCGTAAATCACTTTCCAAAGGGAAACCGTTATCAGACAGGAAAAACAGGTCCAAGGGAGCTGGATCCCCAACTCCAAACAGTTCCTTAACACATTCCATAGAGCTCATCCTCCCAGCCATTTCCAAACAGGTCAAGGAAAGTACAGGCTCTTGTGTGTGGGCAGAAGTAAGGCATGTGAAACGGCGTCTATACAAGATGGCTTCCACAGCAGTGCAGATAATACAGGTCAGCTGGCCTATGGGAATGCAGCAGATGCCGATTCAGGAATTCACCACTATGATCACTGACTGCCTGCGTAGCACAGGCCAGAGTCCTGCCCTCAAATAACTCCCGATACCTGTGCAGGTGCACGAGTTCTCTGATGTACGTTAAAGAGAGGGATGGCAAAGAGCCATTTCCTGGGATTTCAGTTACTGGCCTGTCCTCCCACTGCCTCAGCAGAGTTCACAGCAGGTGGACCAATTCTCCCGATTGGAAACAGCTTGCGAGAGCACAGCCCATTCTGGAAAACCCTGTGGACAGAGGCAGTAATGAGCTGAGTCACAGAGATCCCCCTGAGACTATGATCTAATTTGCTGCTGCTTTCATCGAGAGCGTCGATGTACCCTCTGGGGTTCCCCACAACCTTTTCTGCTGAGCCAGAAAGCTCTGGTCTCCCCCAGCTAAGACAAAGAATAATACACAGGCACTAAGAACAGCTCAGCTCTGGGAGGGCTTAGTAACAGGGACAACACCCTGGAGCACGGCCCTAATGGGGAGAAAACCCCAAAGAAATCTACCTTACTCTGTACAAGTGAAATGCACAGAAAACTCAAAAAGTTCACCCTCTTTATCAATGAAAGGGAGATATGTACAGCTGTTACCTTAGAGTTAATAATTATTGACTCTGATTTTGACCACAAAAAGGTGATTTTATTAAATAGGAGAAGTAGGATTAAAGTGGTTGCAAGTGATAACACACAGATCAAAGTAAGTTATTGATGTAAAATTAACCAAATATGCCAGCCACGCCTAAAATACAAAAAGTAAATTGTCACAAATCATAATTTTTCACCCTAGTTCTTACTTCAGGTTATGTTCTTTGGGTGAGCTATAATCCCTTTTTTTGATCTCCATCAAACAGCTCCCCACCCGCCATGTGTCATCCTCTACTGGGGGTAATCTGTGAAGTCAGCAGAAGACAATCATGGTTTGCTTCCCATTCCTTAAATAGAATTTCTCTAGCATGGGATATCTTGGTCATTTCCCCTCATGCCTCTAGAAAGATACCAAATTCAGGTTGGATTCTAGTACCAGATGTCATGGTTGTATGCCTTTATAGAACCAACCACAGACAAGAGGAAGATTCTTGTCTTGATCAGTGGGCCATTATGGGCCTGGTGGGAGGCAGGTTGTTCTTGATTTCCTTCCCCTTGAGAGAGGAGGAGAGATTCATATAACTTTGGGTTTGCTCCCCTAAGCTGTGTCTACACGTGCACGCTACTTCAAAGTAGCGGCACTAACTTCGAAATAGTGCCCGTCGCGGCTACACGCGTCGGGCGCTATTTCGAAGTTAACTTCGACGTTAGGCGGCGAGACGTCAAAGTCGCTAACCCCATGAGGACATAGGAACAGCGCCCTACTTCGACGTTCAACATCGAAGTAGGGACAGTGTAGACGATCCGCATCCTGCAACATCGAAATTGCCGGGTCCTCCATGGCGGCCATCAGCTGGGGGGTTGAGAGACGCTCTCTCCAGCCCCTCAGCTCACTGGTGGCTGCGTGGAGCGGCCCCTTAAAGGTCCCCTCCCCCGCCCTGACTCTGCAGGAAGCTGAGGCAACGTGCAGGCTGCAGCCTGCACACGCGGGCAGCCTGCAGAGCCCTCAGCCCACCACAGAGCGGCGATGGCGAGCCAGGAGCCACCCCAGCGCCCCCAGGGGACCCCCCCCAAGGGGAGCCAGGGCAGCCAGCCCAGCCAGAGGGCCACCCAGTCTGGGAAGCGGCAGCGGGGCCCCTCCTGGATGGAGGCCGAGCTGCGGGACCTGCCGGGGCTCTGGAGCAAGGAGGAGGTGCTCCAGGTAATGGGGAGCAAGAGGCGGAACGCGGATGCGTTCGCTCGGCTGGCCGACGGCCTGGCTGCCCGGGGTCACCCTGCCCGCACTCCGGACCATGTCCGGAGTAAGGTGAAGGAGCTGCGGCAGGGTTATGCCTGGGCCCGGGATGCGGCCAGCCGATCTGGGGCCGCCCCCGTCACTTGCCCCTTTTACAGGGAGCTCAGGGACATCCTGGGCTCCCGGCACACCTCCTCCCCTCCGGCCACCCTTGACACCTCGGCTGACGAGCCCCAGCAGGCCCTGCAGCCGGAGTCCGCCCCACAGGCAAGCCCCGCACCCCGGGGCCCCCCCCCAGAGGCCACCCCCGGGACATCGCGGCAGGAGGAGGAGGAGGAGGAGGAGGAGGGGGGCTCCTCCTCCACAGAATCCAGCCTGCAGATCCTCCTCCTGCCATCCCGGAGCAGCAGCAGGGCCTCCGACCCCCGGGGATCTCCGGACCATGGGAGCGGACCCACAGGTAGGTACCCCTCTCTGGTGGACACCCCGGGGCTGGAGGGGTGGGGGTAACAGAGATGTGTCCAGGGCCCCCCACACGCTCACATGGCCATGGCCCCAAGGACACCAGGGCCATGGCCCTCACAGCACTGCAGCCAACAGCCCATGCCCCCCCCACCCTGCATGACAGTGACATGCCCCATCCCCGGGCCAGGGGGGAGCAGAACCTCGAGGGGCCCCCGGGCGGAGGGGGTGGGACACCCCGCAGCAGCAGCATGTGATGGAGGGGGGGGAGTGCCAAAGGGAGACTCAGGCTACATATGAGCCACAGGAGCCGAGGAGCTCCCAGGGCCAAAGGAGGATCCTGGCGCTACAGCTGGCAGGTGACACCTCTGCCCTGAGCAAACAGGAGGGAGGAGCCGAGCTGGCTTGGAATTGGGGGGCGAGGGCGGGGGCCACAGGTAGAGGCTAGGGGAAGGGAGAGCTGTTACGCAGCCAGCCAGAGGAGGGGGAAAGCTGCATCCCAGAGGGGCCCCCCTTGGGGTCTTCTCCCCACGACGGGTTGGAAGGACTGTCTCTTCCAACAGCTGGTGCTGTCACTCCTGCCAGAAACTGGCCATCTGTGGCCTAAGAAAGCTCTCCTGCTGTCAGACCCTGTGGGGTGAAGTGAGAGTCGCTCCCACCAGGGGACGGGGTGCAGGGCAGGGGGACCCCTGAACCCCATCCATCACAGCAGCATCTCCCGCGGACGGGGATTGGGAACCTGCAGCACAGGGCGGGGGGGACAAAGGCCACGGCTCGGGGCCCACACTAATGCCTGTCTCCATTCTTCTTTCCCCCCTCCTCTCCTGCGTCCTGAACCTGCACCTGCACCATCCGAAGGACCGGAAGAGAGCGCCGGCGAGGCCTCGGTTGTCCCGGAGAGCCCTCCGGGACCCTCGCTCCAGGGCAGCCCCTCGGCCGAGGAACGACCGGCCCCGCGGAGGGCAAGACGGCGGACCCCGCGCCTACTACCGGCGGCAGCAACGGACCCCCAGCTGCTGGCCATCCTCCGCCGGCAGCTGGAGGTGTCGGAGCAGCACCTCCAGCTGCAGGAGCGGGCGCTGGCCTGGCGCCAGGAGGCATGGGTGGCCTATATGCAGACATTCAACCGGCTTGTTGATTACCTGGCCCCACATGCCGCGCTGGCCGAGCCATCGCCCGCCCTGCCCGCTCCTGCAGCCCCACCACCAGCTGCTCCAGCCATCGCCGGGCCGTCCGCTGTCGCCCCACCACCCACCTGCGAGGGCCACAGCGCCGAGGGACCCCTAGAGCCCCCTGAGACTCGCTGGCGCCGGTACCTTCCTGTCCAGCCCGCTCCCACCCAGCCGCGGACCAGACTGCAGGCACGGCGGGGCTCCCGGCCGGGCACGCCCAGTGCTGGGCTCTAGGGGCGAGGGGCCCGGGACGTGGCCCCCCCCTTGTTGTATATAGTTTGAATGTTTGTTTTTGGTGCCCCCGTTTGCCCTGTCCCCCCCATGTAAATAGTTCTCCCCGTTCTCCTCCCTGCTTTTCTTTTTTGTTGATGGTGCACACTTCTTTGCTTTGTTGTTGTATATTGTTTTATTTGTGCACATCTTGCTTTTGTTGAACGTTTGTCCCTCCTTTTTGGTTTCTGTTTCACATATTTATTTATTTACAAAAAAAAAAAAGGTTTCGTAAAGAGGAAAAAAAAGTTGAACATCGACGTTGCCGGCCCTGGAGGACATGTAGAGGTTATTCATCGAAATAGACTATTTCGATGTCGCAACATCGAAATAAGCTATTTCGATGTTGGCTTCACGTGTAGACGTAGCCCTAAGAGAGATGGACTTCTCAGTGCTCTGGCAAGTCCCTTCAGTTGAGTCCTCCCTGAGCAGATATGAATATTTGTGTTGTTTTGTGGCTGGGTTTGGCCCCATCTCTGTGTATGAGGGAGAAGTTTTCAGTGTTGGACTCAACATGTGAGTTAATGTGTTATGCAGGTTGATAGAAATGGTGGGCTCAGTCTCTTCAGCATGTCAGGTTGTATCTCAGGGTATGACCCGTGAAACCTGGGCTCGTTCCTAACTTGTATTTGGTAGTTCTGCTGCCTAATTGAGCATTGTGTTAATTTACAATTGGATCCTTCACACAAGGATCTTCACTTCCAAATGTAGCCCATTGTATCATGACACATTTGTAACCACTGTTTTTGTGTTTATATGTCCTGCACTCAAGGGCTACGTCTACACGTGCAGCCAACATCAAAATAGTCTATTTCGATGAATAACGTCTACACGTCCTCCAGGGACGGCAACGTCGACGTTCAACTTCGACGTTGCTCAGCCCAACATCGAAATAGGCGCAGCGAGGGAATGTCTACACATCAAAATAGCACACATCGAAATAGGGATGCCAGGCACAGCTGCAGACAGGGTCACAGGGCGGACTCAACAGCCAGCCGCTCCCTTAAAGGGCCCCTCCCAGACACAGTTGCACTAAACAACACAAGATACACAGAGCTGACAACTGGTTGCAGACCGTCTGCCTGCAGCATAGATCCCCAGCTGCCGCAGAAGCAGCCAGAAGCCCTGGGCTAAGGGCTGCTGCCCATGGTGATCATAGAGCCCCGCAGGGGCTGGAGAGAGAGCATCTCTCAACCCCCCAGCTGATGGCCGCCATGGAGGACCCAGCAATTTCGACGTTGCGGGACGCGGATCGTCTACACGGTCCCTACTTCGACGTTGAACGTCGAAGTAGGGCGCTATTCCTATCTCCTCATGAGGTTAGCGACTTCGACGTCTCGCCGCCTAACGTTGAAGTTAACTTCGAAATAGCGCCCGACGCGTGTAGACGCGACGGGAGCTATTTCAAAGTTGGTGCCACTACTTCGAAGTAGCGTGCACGTGTAGACGCAGCTAAGGTGTTTATAAATATAGTTCACTGCACTGCTCTTTTCATCTCATTATAATGTATCACATTTTGTTGCCACAGCAGTTAATGATCAGATAGTCATAGAATCATAGAATCATGGAACACTAGAACTGCAAGCAACTTTGAGAGGTTATGGAGTCCAGTCCCCTGCCCTCATGGCAGGACCAAGCACTACCTAGACCATCCTTGATAGATGTCATTCTAATCTATCTATCCTGCTCTTAAATAGCACTCGTGATGGAGATTCAACAACCTTCCTAGTTAATTTATTTCAGTGTGTTACCACCCTGACAATTAGGAAGGTTTTCCTATGGTTTCCCCATCTAAGTTGTATTTGCCCAGTTCATTAATGAGAAAATCAAGAAAGACTGTGTCAAATGCCTTAATAAAGTCTAGATATACCACATCCACTGCTTCTCTGTGTAGATGGGATCGAATAAGAGGACAAAGGAAGGAAATGGAAACTAGATTAGCGAAAGCAAAGGCGAGTTTGAAGGTGATGGATAAGATTTGGAAAAGCAAAGCAATTAGCTTGGGAATGAAACTGAGCAGCTTGAAAATTTGTGTATTCAGCAGCATGATGTACAGATGTGAGACATGGGTAATAACAAAAGGTTTGAAGAGGATATTGGTGTTTGAGCAGAGTTCTTATAGCAAGATCCTGAGAATAGGAAGGATGCAGAAGGTAGAGAACCTGCTGAAAGAGGTTATACAGTGCAAGCTATTGCTATCCGGGCATATCTGCAGAATGAATGATGAACAAAAAAAAAATCAAGACCCTGGTATTTGGCATAATGGAAGGTTCGAAAAGGAGAGAAAGACTCCCAAGAGAATGGGTAGAGGATAGAGTAGATTGTTGTGGAGACAGTCTATATTCTTCTCCATATTAATCTGTTTTCCCACACTGGACAGGGAAAGATGGAAGAAAATAGTGAGGGAAGCATGAGGTGCAAAACAGGGGCTGAGCCAATGGCTGTTGTTGTTGATGATGATGATATTCACATATTCAAGACCACATTACCATAAAGATCTGGGTGTACATTGTCACAGGGCCACCTTAACAATCTAACCTTTCTTCTATGGTTATTGCAATGATTTACTCTCAGGCATGGATACGTGAACCAAGAGCCCCTGGTGTGGGGTTGCATCAACCACAGGGTCTCCCGTGAGCCCCACTGTCCTCCTTTACTGAAGATCCTCCAAACAACTTCTTTTGTGGAGTGCACATTGGTTCCCAATTCCTGAAAACTGTGTTCCATGTTCTCTCGGAGGCTCTGGCTCCTTTCCATCTCTTCACAAGAGGCCTTTCTCCCTGCCCTCCAGTTCCTCAAGCTGGTTTGCCACGTCCATGCCAGAGACAGACTGTGGCAAGAGCTACAAGAGGAACACATGCTGCAATGAGAAGCCTGAACTCTCCATCTGCTTTGCAATTTATATCCTGGGTGCATGGACACGGTCTTAGGGCTCCTATTTAAGAGCTCCCACCCCACTGCTTGGGACAATGGGAGGGACTGGGGCTCCTCAGAATAGCTCTAGCTCCCTGGGTGCCTCTTATCATGGTTCAGCTCTGCCTCCTCTGTTGGAGAGGGGATGGAGCCTTGAGAATTGGGGAGGAGCCAGGGGGTTGGACTTTGGGGCAATGCATGGAACAGAATTTGGGACCTTGGAGAGGGGAGTAAGGGGGAAGAAGAGTTGCAAGGGATTCTTGTCCTGTCCATGTTTCATAATTTGAAAAGCTGGTCGCTGTACACTGTGGAAAGAGCCGGCTGTGACACTCTTGGGGAGCTGAGTTCGATTTCCATCCCTTCCCAAGGAGCTGCCTCAGCAGAGAGGTAAGCAGGAGGAGGGAACCTGGGCCTGGTTCTCTTGTAGGACTGCTGTGTGTCAGTCACTCAGTCACTGGCAGATCTTTGCTTAATCTGTGGTAAATTGGCTCAGTAGGTGGGAGGTTTAGCACAAGCAAAGGGGAAGAGCCTTACTGAATGGCTTCTCGGCAGCTCCTGGTTTAATCGTGTCTCTGCAGTGACTCATTTCTAAGGACCAGGTTCAGAGCTTAGAGCAAGGGCTGGAGTCTGTAGTCCTTGTATTGCCTCAGTCCCCAGCTGATTCAGCCCCTGTGGATCATGCAACACCCAGAGCATCAGGAATGGCCAGAGCTGCTACTGAAGAACAGCTCTGCAGCTTTTTCCTTTAACTACAGTTTTTAAACTAGAGACAGAAAAGGGACAGGCTGAGTGTCATGGGAAATAAAATCGACATCCCTTCCCTTTATTGACTGTAGTGAGAGGAATTCTGGGGTCTCAGCAATTGACAATATGTCCCTTTGTCTGCCAGCATGGCAATGATCCACTGGCACTCGATAAACACAGCTGCTCTTTAGAGGTTGCTATCTGCTTTTTTCTCCTCCCCCCATAGCTCTGTCCTCTCTCTTCAGCCCATCACCCATTGCTTCAGACTTTAGACACATGGCAAAAACTCTCTGTGCTTTGAAGATCAGTATCTCATATCATCTTAAATGTAACTATCCAGGATGGAATGGAGGACCTTTGCCTGCGTTTCTGATGTCTCATCTCTGCTGCATCAGACAGAGTGTAAAAGGGAATCTTCAGCTCACAAATATCCTGACTATCTTAGCACGAAGCTGTTTGCTTTTCACACTGTACACAATGGGGTTAATCAGTGGTGGGAACATCACGTAGACATAGACCAGGAAAATCTGAATGGAAGGAGAAGGGTTCTTCCAAAATCTAAGCATCAAAGTGAGGCTGATATATGGTGTATAAAAGGAAAGGACAGCGCAGAGGTGGGCAGTGCAGGTGTTCAAAGCCCTGAGGCACTCTGTGCGTGATGTAATACTCAGTACTGTTTTGAGGATTGTCACATAAGAAAGGAAGATGAGCAGCGAATCCAAGCCTTCAGTTAAGATTGTGGTATACAAGCCATAGAGGATGTTAACTGTGACATCTGAACAAGCCATTCTCATGACATCTCCGTGTGTGCAATAGCTTTGGGTTAGGACATTTTTTCGACAGTATTGGTACCGTTTCAGGAGAATGGGGGATGGAAGACTTCGCACTACCCCTCTTAGTATGCACACAAACCACATCTTGGCTATTCTCTGTGGTGTTAAGATGGAAGCATATCTCAGTGGGTCACGGATCGCGATGAGGCGGTCAAAGGCCATCAACAAGAGAACAGAGGACTCCACGCTCGTAAGGGTGTGGAAGAAGAAGAGCTGAGCAAAACAGGCATCAAGGCTGATCTCCCTCAAGTTAAACAAGAATATTCGCAGTGTTGTCAGCATGGTGGTTATTGATAAACTAAGGTCCGTGAGGGCCAACATGGAAAGTAAAATGTACATGGGCTCGTGGAGGTTTGGATTTGTTTTTATAATGAACAAAATGAATGAATTTCCTACTATCGATACTGCATACACTAAACAAATGGGGATAGAGATCCAGAGGTAGTTGTGTTCCTGTCCAGGTATCCCAGTGAGAAGGAACACTTCATATTGGACTCTGCTGTCATTGATAGCTGACATAAGGTACTAGACGGTCCAAGGAGATATATTCTTTCCTAAATGAAAACAGAACAGGAGCCTTAATGAGATTTAGTGATTCTGGAGTTCAGGAATGATCAATAAGTTCATGGAGGGCTGTTACTGCCAGAGTGGATCAGAACTCTTGGGCATCTAGACCAATATCAATTGGCAGGTTTTTGATGTTTCTATAAAAGTTAACTTAAAGAAAATAGTCAGTGGCCCGGGGATAAAATTGCCTGCTAATTTGCATTCTTTCCTTTATTTTTGTAGTACTCTACTTCGGTCTGTTTTCCACCTCTTTGCCCACTTAAAATATACTTTCTGCTAGTTCATTTCTAATATAATGCAGTTTCTGTAATATTTAACTGATTTGGGGTGAAGGTTGTGCTTATCTTCCTCCAGATCATGTATGAATAAATTGAATAGGATTAATCCTAGGACTGACCCTTGGGGAATGCCACAAGTTACCTCTCTCTATTCTGAAAATATACCATTTATCCCTACTTTTTGTTTCCTGTCTTTTAACCAGTGCTCAGTCCACAAAAGGATCTTCCCAAGTATCCTGTGACAACTTAATTTGTATAATAGCCTTTGGTGAGGAATCTTCTCAAAGATTTTCTGGAAATATATGTACACTGTATGTACTGGATCCACCTTGTCCGCATATTTGTTGACCCCTTCAAAGAACTCCAATAATTAGTAAGACATGATTTCCATTTACAGAAAACATGTTGACTTTTGCCCATCAAATTAGGTACATCTATGTTTCTGAACATTTACTTCTTTATGATGGTTTCAACTAGTTTGCCTGGGGCCAATGTTAGACTTACTGGTCTGTGATTACTGGGATTGCCTCTAGAGACTTTTATATATTGGTGTTACGTTAGCTATCTTCTAGTCATTGGGTACAGAAGCTGATTTAAAAGATTAGTTACAAATCACATTTAACAGTTCTGCAATTTCACATCTGAGTTCTTTCAGAACTCTTGGGTGAATATCTTTCAGTCCTAGTGACTATTTACAGTTAAGGTTATTAATCAGATCCAGAACCTCTTCTAAAGATATCTCAGTCTTGAACAATTCCTCAGATTTGTTACCTACAAAGTATGGCTCAGGTTTGGGAATCTTCCTAATATCCTCTGACGTGAATATTGAAGGAAAGAATTCACTGAGTTTCTTGCAATGACTTTGTCATCCTTCAGTGCTCCTTTCATATCCCAATCATCTATGGGCCCCACTGGTTGTTTAGCATGCTTAGGGCTTCTGATGTACTTAAAATATTCTGGCATTTCTTTTTGGGTAGCTGTTCTTCAATCTCCTTTTTAGCTTTTCTTATTAAATTTAGTTTGCCAGTTTTTATTTTCCTTTCAATTTTCCTCCCTAGGATTTGACTTCCACATTTTTTAACATATTATGGTCCTCCCCCACCTGCACACCCTGGTCTGCCCTTCCGATGTAATTTGTCCCCTTGGTGTGATTGTTTCCCCTTGATTTTCCTCATTCCACCAGGTTCTCTGATGCCTTTTATATCAATACCTTCTCTAATACAAGGCACTCTAATTCAACCATCTTATTATGGAGATTTCTAGCATTTGTAGAAAGCACGTTTAAAAAATTCCCAGCAATCCCAAACCCCACCTCCCTACGCCGTTGTCTTATCCACACATTGAGACTGAATTTCTGCTTCCTACATGGCCCCACACATAGAACTGGAAGCCTTTACACCAGCAACACTATTACTGGAGTTAACCGCATCAACCACACCATCAGGGGCTCATTCAATGTGCACATTTCCTTATCTAATATGTGCCATCATGTGTAACCAATTTCCCTCTGCTGTACACATTGAACATACTAGACAGTCTCTACATAAAAGAATAAATGCACACAAATCAGACACTAGCAAAGGTAACATACAAAAAACCTGTAGGAGAACACTTCCATCTCCCCAGACACTCAGTAGGAGATTCAAAAGTAGCCACCCTACACCAAGAAAACTTCAAACATAAACTCCAAAGAGACACTGCAGAGCTGCAGTTCCTTTGCAATTTGATACCATCAATCAAGGATTGAACTATGACTGGGAATGGTCAGCAAACAACCAAACTTTCTCCTGTCCTGGTATTCACACCACCCCATCAGCTGCTGGAAGAGTTTCAAATCCTCCCTGACTGAATTACACTCATCAGCTGTGGGTTTCCTCTTGATGAGTACTACAATTCATCTGAGAAAGTGGGTCTTTGCCCACGGAAGCTTATGCTCCAAAATATCTGTTAGGCTAGAAGGAGCTACAGGGCTTTTTGTTCTTTAAGCTCCATTGGCTTAACTATTGAAATTTGTATGATCAGATAAAACTAATTGGCTCCACTTACTTTAACAGCAGGAAGTTGCAAAAGAAGCAAAAAAGTGAATGAATGGCTGAAGGAAAGCTCCCTCAGTGAGCACTGCAGGGAGGTTCAGAGAAAGCAGAGAGCAATAAACTGGGAAGAACGTATGTCCAGGGTCCTGCAACTTACACAGCTTATTCTACCAGTGCTGGGAGTCCGTGCAGAGGTGGGGGCAGTTGATGGTCACAATTGCTTCAAA
Source organism: Carettochelys insculpta (assembly GCF_033958435.1). NCBI lineage: Eukaryota > Metazoa > Chordata > Testudines > Carettochelyidae > Carettochelys > Carettochelys insculpta. The sequence goes on along the minus strand of NC_134137.1, from coordinate 10,397,122 downwards.
CTGACAGTCACTGACACCACTGGTGATGTCTGAACCTCCTCCGCCTCCCAGGCTCCCTGTCACAATGAAAGGGTTTAAAGTCAGAGAGGTGGACACACAGTTATTGAAAACCCTCTTCTTCAAGCATGGTGCACTTCCTTTGTGCTGTTCAAATAAAGGTATATTTGAAGTCAGGGAGGCCAGCTGGTGACTCCTCCTACTCTCAGTCTTGGATTCCCAGAAGGCAGAAAAACAGCTTGTTAACCCAATGAGATCTACTGGCTAAACACTGTCACCCCCCAGTGTGTTGAAATGGAAGGCCCAGTCAGAGGGTGGAAGTGGATGGGATTTTTCACCACTAATGGGCAGGGTGTGAGGGCTGATATCTTGCAATCATGGTCCAGAGAAAGGACAGAGATGCTGGTAGTACTCTAACTTTTAGAGATACCTATGTGGTAGAAATGCTGGAGTCCTCCTTCCATCACTTAGGAGAAATATGTCCTATCAGATGTCTTATCACAATGCATCACAGCTCAAACTCCTGTCTTCCCAATTGAGCCAGAATATAAAATCTTTGAAAATCCAAATTCTGGTTATACTTCCAAAGGAAAAATACCTTAGGAAGTTTTGGAGCCACTCACTGATATTCTGTGGGGTCTTCTATTGCTTATTTGTTGGCTAAGTTAGGCCCAGAGATCACACGACCTCTAAAATGGGGCCCATTGAGAGATTCTTATCAGGACATCACGGATTTATAATTCAAAGCTTGCCTGAAATGTCAGATTACTGTGTTCATAAATAATACACTGAGCAGCATGGGAAGAGGGGGCAGATGTAGGGACAGGATTCCTAAGCAACCATCATTCCCTGCCCACGAGCCTTCTCACAGACTCACCCCGACAGCCCGGCTGAGACCCCTGCATCTGTACAGAACATCTGCACATAGAAACAGCTGGCAGCCTTTCCCTGCACCTCACTTTTTAAAGACAGAAACCTGCCAACATACCCAATTGCTGATAGAAGGGGAGTTGCTGCACCAGAGGCCTTTAGCCTAAAGCACAAGGAGTTATGGTACAAGTTTCACAGGCAGAAGGCAGTGTGTGTTCAGCTAGGGAGGCAAGTGCATTTATAAAGGAGGCTGGCACATTCCCTTGGAAGACACTTGCCCGTCAGGGAACATTAGATGCTTGGCTTCATGTGCAACAGCTTTAACCCTGTTGCAGCCTTTGGGAAACTGCAAGAGGCCAAATCATAGGTGATGAGGAGTGATGCTACACACCTGGACTGCAGCAACAGCCCTGCTGCAGGCTCTCACATTTGTTAGACATAGTTCTTTCTTGAGAAATCCATATTATTTCCTCTAACCTTATTACCAGCTATATTTTTGCCAACATTGAATTATTTGCTCCATTATCTTTTCTTTAACTGAATCGAAGGTTTCTGCCAGTTAATTCCCTTTGTTGTCCTTATTTTCCTTTTTATAAATGGACACTATATTTGCTCTTTTCCTGTCTTCTGGAATTTCTCCTTTCTTCCATGACTTTGCAAAGATAATAAAGTCTCAGCTTATCAGTCAGCTCCTTGAGTAATCTAGGATGCTTCTAATTGCACCCTGGTGACTTGGAGACATCTAACTTCCCACTTTCTTTTCACTTCTTCTTTCCCTATTTTAGCTTCCAGATCTACCCCAGTTTCACTGACATTGTCCATGTTAGGCGTCCATTTGCCATCAACCTTTCTGGTAACACCTGAAAGAAAGAACTTGTGAAGCACCTCTGTCATTTCTACCTTCTGTCTTATTGCTTTCTGCTCTTCACTGAGTCAGGGGCCTTCTCTGTCCTCAGTCTTCCTCTTCCTTCTAAAGCGTTTGTATAAATTTTTCCTATGTAAAAAATTATTTACAACAAAGTGAAGTGAAAGAACAATTTACAGTGGGTGGGGGTTGGACTTGGAACAAGGAATGGGGAGCCTCAGATCAAGGGGGGGAGGCCATAAACCAGAGGGGGGGTAGTACCCCAAGAGCATTGGCCTCAGAATCCTTTATTGCTATGGGTTCATGGCCCACATCAATGCTGGGCTGGTGCTGGAGCTGGGACCTGGGGAAGAAATGGGCGGGGAGGGGCTGTGTCAGGTTCTGGATGGGTGGTGGCACAGGGGCTGTGGCAGGGCCTGGGAGGGCATGGGGAAGAGAGGGCTGGGATGCAGGTGAGGCAGAGGGCATAGTGGCCAGGGATGAGCCATTGAGAGCACCCAGGGGATGAGGCAGGGGTCTAAGAAGCCATGTGCGAGGGCCAACTGTGTAGAGCAGTGGGGGTGTCTGCTGGCATCTGGGCCGCATGTTCTGCCAAACACTGGTGACAGCGTGAAGAGCAGGATATACATTAGTCCCATGCAGGCAAACACGACTCTGTGCTGGCCCTGAGCCAGTGCTCCATATTGCCCTGCATGGACCACAGGGCTGCTTTGTGGTCCCTCTGGAGATGCTGGCTGTGGGCTCAGCCTGGTGGCGAGGTGAAAATGGCTTGGCCTGGTGGCGAGGTGCTGGTGGCCCAGCCCTCAGACAATGTGGGTCAAGCTGCAAAGAAGGCAAAGAGAGGGACAGTGATTCATTCATGAAATGCAGCCCCTAAAGTGCTGCTCCCCATAGTGAGCACTGACCAACACACCCTGGGCCAAGGGACGGGAATGTCCCAGGAGCAAAGCAACATGTGAGCTGCATCGTGGGCACTGCCACACTGGGGCTGTGCGGTGCCTCTGGGACCATGCTGACCTCAGCAATGGGCTGGCAGGCAGGGGAGTTGTCTGGCCACAGAGGGGTCCCTTCATGGGTGGTGGGGGAACTGAGAGCAGTGTCATATCCTCATGGCCCACACAAGCACCTGGGGATCATGGCACTGACCACAGGAGCAGGTGCTGCCTTTCAGCTGCATTAATGCCCAGGTACTGCACTCCTTGATGTGTTTGGGATCAGACTGGTACCTTTGTGACTCGCCCACTTCCAGGCATGGCTGGTGCTAGGAGGCCTTCCCTGGGCCTGAGTCTTGCCTGGCCTCCCATGAGCTTGGCAGTGGGATGGTGCCCATGCCTGGGAGCTGTCGGCTGGGTCTGAGTGGTGCACATTAGTGCTGCTTGTAGTTCCACATGCTGACATTGCAGCACAAGAACCTGTTTGGCCTGGCTGAATGATGCTTGCAGCATGACCCTTCTGTACCCATCTTCCATGCCCTTGGGCGCGTGATGCACAGGGTACTCACCAGAGGGAAGCTTGCCCAGCTCCGACAACACCCGGGAGGTGTTCTGTCTGTGGGGCACTGGGTCCAACACCAGTACAAAGCTGTTGGCCTCTGATTCTGGCTCTGGCTCTGGTACGGGTTGAGGCTGGGATGCTGCCTCCTTCTCCTCCTCCTCCTCCTGTGGAGCCTTCTGCTGAGGTGTGGGGGGGGCCTCAAAAACCATATCAATGTTCAAGTATGTGGGTGAGGTGTCCCCCTGCATTCTGTTCAGCTTCCAATAGCCATGGCATATTGCTTCTCTGGCCCTGGAGAGTCAGGCAGTGTCCCGGGACCACACATAGTCCAGGCCAAGTTCTTTAAAATTCACCCTGACTTGCTGCAGGGTTTAGTGGGGGTGGCCTCATGCAGCCAGGGCTTTCGCCATTCTGTTATAATCATTATTCCAATTCACTTGCAACAACATTTCCAGTACAGCATTATCTTCAGATGTGAAGCAGTGGGTCTGTCCCATGAAAGCTCATCACCTAAAAAATTATCTTTTATTGCTACATGACTGTTTTTTTTCTTGTTAAACAAAGTTTCCATTTCTTGATCATTTAACATATTCTAGTTAAGCCAGGGTGGTCTTGTTCCGTATTTTCCATCTTTCCTGTGCAGTGGAATAGATTGCTCTGGCGCCCCTAATAAAGTCTTAGGGCGGGGGGACTTCCCACTGACTTTAGTTGTTTTTCCCTTTACAATTAGCTGAGTTGTTGGAGTCTGCCTTCCTGACATCCATTGTCTTTTTTTTGCTGATGTCCCTCCCATTCCCTAGAAGCATGAACTCTATGATTCAACTTGCTGTTTCACCCAAGCTGCCTTCCACTTTAAAATTCTCAACCAGTCCTTCTCTGGCAAATACACTGTGGGCAGGTCCCACCAGTTGAAGGTTAGCCTATGGGCTGAGTACCGAGGGCTGCTAGGGGTCTGAGGTATAATATTCTTCCCACCCACTAGAGTATGTAGCTTCAGTTTTGGGCATGTCCCCAAGAATTTAATTTCCCCCTCCTTAGGGGGGTGGGTTGTGGGGGTTCTCCCCTTGTGATACTGTGGGAAAGTTTGGAGCCTGTCTTCCAGCAAGGGACCCAGGGTAGCTCCCACTCAGGTGCTGTTTGGTGTCTGAGCCATCTCCTGCCTCCCTGCAGGTCATCCCTGACCTGGGCCAGCTTTGCTCCTTTTATCTTGCGTCTAGGCCTGACTCTGACTGCAGGTGAAAGCAGGTGGGGCTGATTGGGCCAGCAGACTGTGTTTAGCCTTTGCACTGCCAGGTCTTCCTCTCACTCTCTTATGTGTACCAGTACATTTCCCCTAGTAATTAAGGCAGTTTTATTAACAGTGCTGGGCAGTGCAGTCCAAAGTACAGCCGGACGAATAATTCCCAGGTATCACTTTGACAGTTGGTTAGCGCACTGCTGATTTCATCTCAATCTCACATATGACAATTTGTTGTCCCAGACCTCTTGGGGTCAGGTGTTGCATCCAAAGCTCTTCAGAAGCTGGTGTCAGTTCATGTTCTGTGATTGGTTGACGTCATTAAGGAGGAAATTGTGCCTCCACCCCCATCAATTCCCTACTTCCAGTTCCCCAAAACTTACAAGTTACCTGAATTTATCAAAGCTACATTCCTAGACCTCCAGCCTCAGGCTAACTGCTGAAGCTGATTTCTTACAGGACAGCAGCCAGTATAGTCTGTGCACCACTGCTGAATATGGTGACATGGAATATAATGCAAAGCAGTGGAGATAATAGAGGTCATCTGACCTATGAGGATGCAGTAGATGCCAATTACAGAAGGCACCCCTGTGAGTACTTCATCTGACTTCCTGTGTAGCACAGGCCAGAGACTTGCCTTTCAATAACTCCTGATATCTCGGCTTCTGGCACAGCTTCTCTGGTGTACACGAAAGAGAGGACTGTCAAAGAGCCATTTACTGAGGTTAAGAACATAAGAACATAAGAACGGCCATACTGGGTCAGACCAAAGGTCCATCCAGCCCAGTATCCCGTCTGCCAACAGTGGCCAATGCCAGATGCCCCAGAGAAGAAGAGAAGACAATGATCAAGTGATTTATCTCCTGCCATCCATCTCCTGCCCTTGTACTGAAGGCTAGGGCACCATACTTTACCCCTGGCTAATAGCCATTTATGGACCTAACCTGCAAAAATTTATCGAGCTCTTTTTTAAACCCTAATAGAGTCCGGGCCTGCACAGCCTCCTTCGGCAGGGAGTTCCACAGGTTGACTGTGCGCTGTGTGAAGAAAAATTTCCTTTTATTAGTTTTGAACCTACTACCCATCAATTTCATTTGGTGTCCCCTAGTTCTTGTATTATGGGAAAAGGTAAATAATTTTTCTATATTCACTTTCTCCACACCATTCATGATTTTATATACCTCTATCATATCGCCCCTCAATCGCCTCTTTTCCAGACTGAAAAGTCCCAGTCTCTCTAGCCTCTCCCCGTATGGGACCCATTCCAAACCCCTAATCATCTTAGTCGCCCTTTTCTGAACCTTTTCTAATGCCAATATATCTTTTTTGAGGTGAGGAGACCACATCTGCACGCAGTACTCAAGATGTGGGCGTACCACAGGTTTCATTTACTGGCCTATTCTCCCTCATCTTCAGCAGAGTTCACAACAATGTGGGGGCTGGGTTGACTCTGCCCATTGCAAACAGCTTCCAAGAGCACAGTCCATTCTGCCAAACCTGTGTGGATGGGGACTGTGATGAGTCGTGTCACAGAGATCCCCTTGACACTGTCATCTGATAGTCTTTTCATTTCATTGAGACCATCTATGTGCCCCCAGGGGTTCCCCACACCTTGTCCCCTTGAGCCAGGAGCTCCGGTCTTTCTCAGCTCATACAAAGAATTGAGGTAACAGCCTGTAATAAAAACAACACAAAAGCACTGAGAACAGCTCAGCTCAGGGAGGGTTTAGTAGATGAGAGATAACAGAATGTTGACACGCCACCCATGACTGAAGCCTGAGGGGGAAGAAAACCCCAAAGCAATCTACCTTACTCTGCACAAAAGTGTTATACAAAGAAGAATGATAAATTTCACCCTCTTTATCAATGAAAGGGAGTTATATATATGCAGCTGTTCCCCTAGAGTTAATAGTTATTTACACTGTCTTTGATAAAACAAGTAATTTTATTAAGTAGCTGAAGTAGGATTTAAGGGGCTGTAAGTGATGACAGAGACATCGTAGTAAGTTGCTGAGGTAAAGTAAATGAAATACAGCAGCCGAGTCTGACACACAAAGAGTAAATTTTCACAAAGCATGATTTCTCACCCTTCAGGTTAAGAGGCTCACTCTTACTTCAGTTTAAGTTGTTCAGGCCAGATATGATCTTATTTTCTGATCTAGGTCTAAAAGATCCCCACCCGCCCATGTGTCATTTTGTGATGCGGGGGTCAGTCTGTGAAGTCAGCAGAAGACAATTATGGTTTGCTTTCCATTCCTTAAATAGAACTTCTCCAACATGGGATGTCTTGGTCCCATTCCCCGCCACACCTCCAGAAGAATGCCAAATTCAGGATGGATTCTACTGACTGGTGGCATGGTCATGTTTCTCAGAAGAACTAGACATCAATACTTCTCATGATCAGTGGGCCATTAAGTCCCTTAAAATGTGTCAATGTTTTCTGTTCCAAACCCTAGCTTAATGAATAAGATTATGGTTTATACTTTTTCTGTAACTCCACATGCAAGTATGCATATGCACAGAAATAGAATATATGCATTCAGGGGAGTACAAGCTCTTGAATAATGTGTTGTTTGTCCATATACATAAAGTATGATATTTGAAATCACATTTCCATAAAAACATAGGGACATATTGTCACAGGGACTGTTAAGATTCCTTTGTAAAGTCGAACTGGCATGGGGCAAGTTGTTCTTAATTTCCTCCATATTGAGAGAGAAAGAGGACTTCATATAACTTGGGTTTGTACTCCAAGAAGGATAGACATCTCAGTGCTGTGACTAGTCCTTTAAGGTGAGCCCTACCAGAGCAGATCTCAGTGTTTGTATTATTCTGTGGCTGGGTTTGGTCCCATGTCTGTTTATGCTGGAGGGGGTTTAAGAATCAGGCTCAACAAGACAGCGTGAAAACATGTGCAGGCTGACAGAAAAGGTGGGCCCAGTATCTTCAGCATGTCAGGTGTCATACCAGGGTCCAACCATCACACTTGCCTTCATTGCGACTTTGTGTTTGCTAGTTCTGCTGCCCAGAGTGAATTTACAATTGGATCCTTCATCCAAACACGCTATCTGGATCTTCAAGTCCATGTGTAGCCCACTGTACCATGACACACATGTAACCACAAAGAAAATGCCTGCCAAAAACTGTCTTTGTATTTATTTGTCAAGCACTCAAGATATTTATAAACATGTTTCATTGCATTGTTGAAGTCATCCCATTATTACAACATATTGTTGCCACAGCAGCTTATAGTCAGATATTCATAGAATCAGACAATCATAGATCTATAGAACTGGAAGAGACCTTGAGAGGTCATCGAGTCCAGTCCCCTGCCCCCAAGGCAGGAACAAGCACCATCTAGACCATACTTGATAAATGTCTATCTAACCTATCGAGCGTGCTCTTTAATAGCTCTCATGATACAGATTCCACAACCTTCCTGGGCAGTTTACTCCAGTGTGTAACCACCCTAACAGTTAAGAATTTTTTCCTGTAGTAGCCCCATCTAAGTTGTATTTGCTTAGTTTATTAACAAGCAGATCATTCGAGACTTTATCAAATGCCTAAATAAATGAGAAGTGTAGAAGACATCAAATGAGAGGATGTAGAGAAGTTCACGTATCAGGGGAACAATGGCTACGTCTACACGTGAAGCCAACATCGAAATAGCTTATTTCGATGTAGCAACATCAAAATAGGCTATTTCGATGAATAACGTCTACACGTCCTCCAGGGCTGGCAACGTCGATGTTCAACTTCGACGTTGCGCGGCACCACATCGAAATAGGCGCTGCGAGGGTACATCTACACGCCAAAGTAGCACACATCGAAATAAGGGTGCCAGGCACAGCTGCAGACAGGATCACAGGGCGGACTCAACAGCCAGCCGCTCCCTTAAAGGGCCCCTCCCAGACACAGTTGCACTAAACAACACAAGATACACAGAGCCGACAACTGATTGCAGACCCTGTGCCTGCAGCATGGATCCCCAGCTGCCGCAGCAGCAGCCAGAAGCCGTGGGCTAAGGGCTGCTGCCCACGGTGACCATAGAGCCCCGCAGGGGCTGGAGAGAGAGCATCTCTCAACCCCCCAGCTGATGGCCGCCATGCAGGACCCGGCAATTTCGATGTTGCGGGACGCGGATCGTCTACACGGTCCCTACTTCGACGATGAACGTCGAAGTAGGGCGCTATTCCGATCCCCTCATGAGGTTAGCGACTTCGACGTCTCGCCGCCTAACATCGAAGTTAACTTCGAAATAGCGCCCGATGCGTGTAGCCGCGACGGGCGCTATTTCGAAGTTAGTGCCGCTACTTCGAAGTAGCGTGCACGTGTAGACACAGCTAATATGTTGTATAATCCCAACTCTGAGAAGGAAATAGGGACTAGAAGAGCTAATGCAAGAGCAAGTTGGAAGGAGATGGACAAGATCTGGAAAAGCAAAGCGATTAGGGTAGGAATGAAGCTGAGCATCTTGACAACTTGTGCATTCTGCAGCCTGATATATGGATGTGAGACATGGGTGATAAAAGATTCTAAGAGAAGCATATTGGCAATTGAGAGGAGGTATACAAAGATCCTCAGAATAGGAGGGATGCAGAAGGTAACCAAAGAGGAATTACAGGAAGATATAGACAAAAGAGAACCTGCTGCAAAAGATTATACAATGGAAGTTACAGCTATTTGGGTATATATGAAGAATGAATGATGAACAAAATGTCAAGACCTTGGTATTTGGCATAATAAATGGTTTGTATATTAGAGAAAGACTCAAAAGAGAATGGGTAGATGATATAGTAGATCGTTGCAGAGCTAATTTACAGAAACTAAGCCTCTCCTCACTGGACAGGGAAAGATGGAAGAAAATAGTTATGGAGGCATCAGATACTAATAGGCACTGAGCCAATGGTTGTTGTTGATGATGATATTCACATATGCAAGACCACATTTCCATAAACTCTCAGGGCAGATTGCCACAGGGGCCACCTTGAAACTCCGATGGCTCCTATGACACTCTGGTGCCTCTGCTGGTATCTAATGGATTCAGGTAAAACTGCAGGGACCCTAACTTTAATTCTATGATCCTTGCAATAACTAACTCTAAGGCAGGCCTATTTGAAGCAAAAGCCCCCTGTGTGGGATCGCATCAATTCCGTTTTCTCCAAAGCACAAGCTCTCCAACGAGTCGCACCCTCCTCCTTGACTAAAGAGCCTCCCACCAAGTTCCTTGCTGGACTCCACATTGGTTCACAATTCCTGAAAACTGTGCTCTGTGTTCTGCTTGTCTCTTTTTCATCTCTTCAGCATAGGCCTGTCCCTCCAGTTCCCCCATCGTGGTATACCATGTCCAGGCAGAAAACAGACTGTGTCAAGAGATACAACAGGAGAATGTGGTTCCAAGGGAAGCCAGAACTCTTCTTCTACCCTGCAATTTATATTCTGGGTGCAGGACACAGACTTAGGGCTCCTATTGACCCATCCTTAGCCCAAAGTTTGGGACAGAGGGAGGGTCTGGAGGGCTCCTCAGAATGGTTCTATCTCCCTGGGTGCCTCTTATCATGGTCCAGTTCTGAGTCCTCTCTTGGCCAGTGAATGGAGCCTTGAGTAATAATGAGGATCTAAAGGGTGGGACTTTGAAGCTGTAGGAGTACAGAAGTTGGGACAGGGGGAAGGGCATTCAAGGTAGGGATAGCTCAGTGGTTTGAGCATTGGCCTGTTCAACCAAGGGCTGAGAGCTCAGTCCTTGAGGGAATCATTTAGGGACCTGAGGAAAACAAGAAAAAAAAAGCAGGGTGGTGCTTGGTCCTCTCAAGAGGGCAGGGGATACTGGATGACCTCCCAAGGTCCCTTCCAGCTCTATGAGATGTGTTTCTTCATACATCCTAAGAGGCTGTTGCCCCTGTCCCTGTTTTATCATTTGACAATGTGGTCACTGCACAATGAATGGGTTGGACTGTCCTTGCCTGTCTTGGGGAATTGAGTAACATTTCTGTCCCTTCCCAAGCAGTTGTCTCGGTACGGAAGGAAGGTGAAGGAGGAGGGAACCTGGACCTTATTTTCTTGCCGGACTGCTGTGTGTCATCCCCTCCTTGCCAGGCAGCTCTGCTCTTAAACTTTGGGCGCTCAGTTCAGTAGGTGGGAAGTTCAGAGCAAAAAAGGAGGAGGGGGTTCCTGAATGACTTCTCATCAGCTCTTGAATTAATCATGTCTCTGACATGACTCAGTTCTAAGGACCTGGCTGAGGCCTTACAGTAAGGACGGGAGTCCGTGCTCCTTGAATAACTGCTTTCCACAGCTGGTACAGACCCTGTGGATCACGCAGCACCATAAATGTGAGGACTCAGAATGGAACAGAAGACTTTTACCTGTGTTTCTATTCTCCCATCTCTCCTACACTAGAAAGAATGTAAAAAGGACACTTCATCTGACAAAGATCCTGACTATCCTCTCACGAAGATGTTTGCTTTTCACACTGTACACGATGGGGTTCATCAGGGGTGGCAACATCACGTAGAAATAGCCTAGGAGAATCTGAATCAAAGGAGAAGAGCTATTCCCAAATCTATACATCAGAGTGAGGCTGATAACAGGTGTATAGAGGCAAAGAACAGCACAGAGGTGAGAGACACAGGTGTTCAAGGCCCTGAGGCACTCTGCCTTGGATGTGATGCTCAGTACTGTTTTGAGAATTATTACATAAGAGAGGAAGATGAGCAGCAAATCCAACGTTTCTGTTAAGAGTGTAATATACAAGCCATAGATGCTGTTGATTGTGACATCCGAGCAAGACAGTCTCATGACCCCTCCATGTGTGCAGTAGCTATGGGTTAGGACATATTTTTGACAGTATTGGAACCTTTTCAGGAGAATGGGCAATGGAAGATCTACAACCACCCCTCTCAGTACACACACTAACCACATCTTGCTAATTCTCTGTGGTGTTAAGATGGAAGCATACCTTAGGGGGTCATGGATGGCAATGAGGCGGTCAAAGGCCATCAGCAAGAGAACAGAGGACTCAATGCACATAAATGTGTGGAGGAAGAAGAGCTGCGCAAAACAAGCATCAAGGCTGATCTCCCTAGAGTTCAACAAGAATAGTCGCAGTGTTGTCAGCATGGTGGTTGTTGATAAGCCAAGGTCTGTGATGGACAACATGGAAAGTAAAATGTACATGGGCTCATGGAGGTTTGGATTAGTTTTTATAACAAACACAATGAATGAATTTCCTACGATGGATATTGCATACATGAAGCAGAAGGGGATAGAGATCCAGAGGTAGACGTGTTCCTGTCCAGGTATCCCAGTGAGAAGGAAAACTTCATGTTGGAATCTGCTGTCATTGATAGTTGACATAAGGTAGTAGACAGGTCCAAGGAATTCTGTTCCTTCCTAAAAGGAAAAAGAGCAGGAGTCATTTATTTTTAGTATTTCTGAAGTTCAGGAATGATCAGCAAAATCATAGTCTTGCATTTACACCATCAACTGGAAAGTTGGCAGTGCCAGAGTAGATCAGAGCTGTCATGCATCTAGAACAGTATCAATTGGCCAGTTCCAGACGTTTCAGAGGAAGGTGAAAGAAGTCTGGCTGTTGCAAGTCCCTTTGCTTCAGATGTAGTTACAGATGTGTCAGAGGCAGGTGGAAGAAGCTCTTCAATAATTGGCTGTGAGATTCCTGAACTCACTAACAACTTTTTTTGGGTATGGAACAGGGAAATTTAAAACTCCTCCAAGATATTTTAAATTAATCATGACCCCATTAACTGGATTTTTTTTTTACCCATATAAACATCCTGTCCCTCTTTGAATCCTTCTAAGCTCTTCTATGACATCATGTTCCATATTCATTTTGAAAATATGTTTGTTATATGGCTCTGACCTAAGTGAGATGTTCTTTATGCAAGAGAACTCCTGGAAAGCATCATTGGGCACATTATCATCTGCTCAGTGTAATTATCCGATTTCCATGTCTTTTCTAGCTATGCTACTTTTGGATGACACCTGCCATCAACTTTTCAGATAATAGTATGATGTAGACTGGGCTGAGAGCCCATGAAACAGGGCAATGGACTGTGAACAGGCTTATCCTGATTTTCTGTGGATATGTATAACTCCTCCAGACTCTTGGATGCTGTGATGCTACAAAGACTTCTGGTCATCTGATCCTATTTTTCATCCTAGACTGTTGCCCTTTTCCACTAGGTAGTGGGGGAATCAAACAAAGGAATCATAACTTATGGAAATCCTATACAAGCTGAGTTAAGAAAACATTCAGTGCTGGGGGAATGAGGCGACTTGCTGTTAATTTGAATTCTTTCTCTTATTTTGTAGTACTCTGCTTTGGTCTGTTTTCTGCCTCTTTGCTCACTTAAAACATACCTTTCTGTTTGTTAATAAAGGTATTTTTCTTGTTTGAAATATAACCCAGTTCCTGTAATATTTAACTGATGACAGGTGAAGGTTGTTCATATCTTTCTCCACATTGAGGAAGGAGGAGAACTTCAGATATGTTTGGGCTGGTAGCCGAGGAGGAATGGACGTATCAGTGCTTTGGCAAATGCTTTAAGCTAAGCCCTCCTCGAGAAGATCTCAGTGCTTGTATTGTTCTGCTGTAGGTTTGGCCCTACCTCTATTTTTCCTGGAGGAGGATTAAGAATCTGTCTCAGCAAGACAGTTAAGCATGCCCAGGTTGACACATAAAGAGGCCTCAGTATGTTTAGTATGTCAGGTGGTATCTCAGGGTCCAACCCATCATACCTGGCCTTGTTCCTACCTTGCATTTGCTAGTTCCGCCACCTGACTGAGTATTGAGTGAATCTATAATTTGTTTGTTTTCAGAAACAGCCCTTCTGAATCTATGCAAAATATTTATAAATTGGATTCATTGCTGAATTTTATATTCTTTTTTTGATTGCTCAGCTATAGAAAGTACAAATTATGCCTCTGCCTCTTTGCAGTTGTATAAGTTATTTGGGACAAGTTGTTCATTCAATGAGAGTGGCTTCAATGGCATCAATTTCCAAGTGTAAATTCCCCCAGATCCTGGCTCTGTTAACTTTAAATTAACCAGTGCTGTCAGTAGTACACATTGACCCTCACGATTTATTCTACAAAAGTGAAGTACACTGCCAGGCCAGGCCAGGCCAAGCCAGGCTAGGCCAGGCCAGTTTTCTTTGAATCCAGAGATGTGGCTCATACTACAGGCTTCTATCACCCCCAGGGACTCTGCCTCCTCCAGCAATATAAAGATTTGTACATCTCTGGCAAGTTACAAATCTAACACAGACAGTTAATTAACCTGGGCAGGGGAAGGATTAGCATCACAGATGGCTGAACAGCACAAACATTAAATTCATGCTCACGTCCATTTGAACATGTAAATAATTTCATCCTTGTATAATGTGTGATAACACACTATATACAACCATGATCCTACACCTCAACTCTACTCTATTGAAACATAGGTGAGAGTGTTTGTTCTTTGTGGATTTGATTCAAAGTGTTTGGCAGGTATTTTAGGGGGACTTCATTCATTATCCTAAATGTAAGGGTTAGAGAGAGCTTCTGGTCAGTTATCAGGAGTGTGTATCATAAAATTGATATTTGAACAAATAGTTAATGGCACAAACTCTTTTATAACAGTATTTGAGTTTGTGCGAAATATTTAATAATCAAAAGTGTTGAAGCAGTGAAGTTACCGCTACTCCTTCCTGTAGTGATTCCATTAACACTGTTGCTGCTTTTCGATAGATAGATATGTCACCAGTGTTTGGTTTGTCATATTTGTATTATAATAAATCATGTTGTCAATACTTTTGCACTTTTGCTCTTTAATGCACAAATGTGAGCTCATTCTTTCCCCTTACATTCTTTGAGAGGAGATTTCTTGGGATAGAGTGGAACCTAAAATTTCATCTGAATTGCTTCAGAATCTGACAAGATTGCTGCACTTCAGCCATCATGCAGTTGCTTGTTAACAAACAAAAGTCTAGAAGGTCCTCTGTGGCTCTCGACAGGTTCTGTCAGTGTGTAACCTGTATCTGGACCAGTAAGAGGCATTAGGATTAGTTTATAAAAATACTCATTCCCTTCGGTCTTTTTAACTGGGGCTACGTCTACATGAGCACACTACGTCGAAGTAGCCTATTTCGAAGTCAGAACATCGAAATAGGCTACTTAGACATGTATTGTCTATACGTCCTCCAGGGCTGGTGCTGTCGACGTTCAACCTCGCAGTAGCGATGGGGAGCATCAAAAGGGCTGCCCCAGAAGGAAATGCAGAGCATCCACACACACAAGCGCTCCCTGTCGAAATAAGGGGCCAGCAAAACCCGCAGACCAGGTCACAGCTGGACTAGCCCTTCCAGCTCAACAGCAGCCGCTCCTTTAAAGGGCCCCTCCCAGACACACCCGGCCTGCACAGCACGAGGTCTACAGAGCAGTAGCCACTCTCTCGCAGACCAAGGCACAGCAGATATGGACCCCTAGCAGCAGCAGCAGGAAGAGGAGGCCCTCCAGGTAGTTATCCAAGGAGCAAGTGCCCTGCTAGGTGCTGCTCAGGAGGCCGCCCAGTGGTTCCTACCAGAGCAGCCCTCCCTGGATGCAGACGGGGACGCCCCTGACCACTGGGCTCCCCTCTTCCTCCCTCACCAGCTGCTCCCTCACCTCTGGAGCTACCCACCAGCTCCGAGTGGTGGGAGCAGCTCGTCATGCGGGAGTGGGATGATGACATGTGGTTGCGAAACTTCCGCATGTGCCGGCAGACCTTCCTGGAGCTCTGCCAGTGGCTTACACCCACACTGAGGCACCACGACACCCGGATGCGGCACGCACTCCCCGTCGAGAGGAGGGTTGCAATAGCTATCTGGAAGCTGGCCATTCCAGATGGCTACCGCTCCGTGAGACACTAGTTTGGAGTGGGAAAGGCCATGATTGGGGCTGTCGTCATGGTGGTAAGGAAGCCCGGGCACGCAACCACTGGGGGGCAGGGGGGCCAGGTATGGGGCTGGAGAAGGAGGGCCCGGGTGTGGGGCTGTGGAGGGAGGGGCACCAAGGAGGGAGGGGCTGGGCGGGGAGGTTCCCAGGAGGGCGGCCTGGGGTAGGGGCCCTGGGGCACCCTGCACATCCTCATGGGTTCCTGTGTTCTCTCCCCACAGGTGGTCTGTGCTTTTAACGCCATGCTGCTCCAAAGGGTTGTGCGACTCAGGGACCTGGACGCTGCCGTCACCGGATTCACTGCCATGGGGTTCCCGAACTGCTTCGGGGCCCTGGATGGAACCCACATCCCCATCCGTGGCCCAGACCACAGCGGAGGAAGATACATAAACCGCAGGGGCTACCACTCCGTGGTCCTGCAGGCCATGGTGGACAGTCGGGGCTGCTTCCGGGACGTGTATGTGGGCTGGCCTGGAGGCACACACGATGCCCGTGTTTTTAGGAACTTGGGCCTGTGCCGCCAGCTGGAGGCGGGGACCTACATCTCCCAGAGGGAGATCCCTCTGGGGGACACCACCATGCCCCTCTGCCTCGTGGCAGACGCAGCCTACTCTCTCCAGCTCTGGCTCATGCACCCGTACACTGGCCACCTCAACTCCAACCAGGAGCGGTTCAATGCCTGCCTGCACCATGCCCGCCAGGTGGTGGAGAGGACATTCGGCCATCTGAAGGGCCGCTGGCAGTGCCTCCTTGCCCGACTGGACGTCAGCCTCCAAAACATCCCCCAGGTTGTGGGCGCATGCTGCATGCTCCACAACATCATTGAGAGCAAGGGGGATGCTTTCTTCCAGGGGTGAGCGGTCGATGCCAGCATGGGCTTCCCCCAGCCGGCCACCGCACCTGGCCACCAGGCCCACCATGAGGGGGTACGGGTCTGCGAAGCCCTGCGGGCCCACTTCGATCAGGGAGACCCTTGAGCACCTCCCTGGCCTTTCCCGGAAGATCCCCCCCCCACACACAGACTGAACACTGCCCCCAAAACCTGCACGCCACCCTCCCAACAAGCACACGCCTCCAGTTTTTTTGAAAATAAAACCTTTTCTTTCCTGAAAACTGATAACTTGTTTTGTGCACAACAGAAACTGCAACCAATGTACAAAAAGGGGGACAACTATATACATGGGGAACAACGATATACATGGGGGCCCAGCGGACAGCTCGGCTGTTGGCACATCAGTCTGGGGTGGGTGTAGGGGGGCGTGACCCCCAGCGGGTATGGCTCGTGACCCTCCCGTGTCTGCAGTCCCCACCATGGCCGGCTGGGGGCTGGGAGGACTAGCAAGTGTCATCAGAGTTGCCACCAGCGTGGTGCTCTGCTCTTTCCAATGGTGGTATCACTCTGCTGCATGCGTGTGTTCCCTCTGTGTGCTGCCCCAGCTCTGCAGATAGCTGACACAGCAGACTCAAAGAGAACCCCCAATGACCACAGAGTCTAGTAAGGTGCGAAGGCACGTCGGCCAGGTTTATTGGATACAGTAGTAGTTCCCTGTAGATTTCTTAGTCTAAGTCAGGGCATACTACAAATATGCACCCACGGTCAATGGACTCGGCTCAGTCAGTGGCGGGACTTTCCACTGCCCCCTCGGCCGGACCCAGACCACACCCCAGGAGTACATTCTTATACACGAGTACAAACAATTTACACATCACTCCTGACGTATTGAGATACAACCCTTCTACGTAATCAGGTGCCGCCTCTCACCTTGTACATGATGGTTTGAACAAAACAACTCTATCCATCATATTACCCTTCTGCCCCTGTCATTGGGATGGGTCGGCCTGTTCTTCCTTATCTGTGGAATGTTCCAGGGTCGGGTGTTCTGGTACCGTGTTCCTATTTCAATATGCTAGGTAGATATGTTTATGCAACATCAACCCTCTTTTTGCCAACTTCTGTGAGCAATGCATTCCTTTAGCTCACAGCTGCACTTTGCTTTCTGTTAGCAAAGTTTTGACCATTACTTTGGTTCAGGCCTAAGGCCTCATACTAGGCCTGTACTTACTACAGCAAGTATGGGGGGGATGCCTCCACTGGCTGGTCTTCAGCCCCCGTGGGATCTGTGGAGCTTGCAGGAGGTGAGGTGGGTGGGGCGGCAGGCAGTGAGGCAGAGGAGGCCTCAGGTGGAGTGGCGGGGAGGGCAGCCTGGTGGGTCAGCAGCGGGCGGGAGCCAGGCAACGGCCTCCCGGATCGACCCGGCTATGTCCCAGAACACCGCCATAAAGTCCTCCCATGCCGCCCAGTGCCAGGTAGACTCCTCCCTGTCAAAGCGGAGTCTCTCCTCTGCCACCTCCGTCTGCTGCCGGAGAGCCGCCAGGAGCTAGGGGTCCACAGGGGCCATCCCCAGCGTCCGGCGGTGGCGGGACCATCCCGCTGCCCTTGGGGGTGTCTCCGGGTGCCGGCAGTGGCTGACCTCCAGCGTGCTGTTGGGGATGACAGAGGGTGCCTGGCTGCCTGGGGCATTGGATACTGCAGCTGCAGAGAGGGAGGGGAAGGCTGTTAGTACTGTGCCTTGGCCCATGGCCCATTCCCCCTGTCCCCCCTTGGGTGCTGGGTCTCCGTTCCCATCGGTGGGTGTGATGTCCCTGTTGGCTGTCCCCATAGCATTTTCCCACCGCCCATGGGGTTAAGGCACAGTGCTGTCCATGAGTGCGGGTGCTGATGGGCGCTGAAGGCCGTGCTGCCGTCCTGGGACTGTGCTGTGGCTGGGCGGTTGTGGGCTGGGGTCTTCTGGGGGTGTGTGAGGCTCCTGGTCATGTCTGATGCTCCTGCCCCATGGCCCATGGGTGTGTGCTCTGTGGGGTACGTACCTGACCGTCCATTGCCGCGGTTGGGGGAAGCCCGGTGGGCGGATACCCAGCTGGTGCTCCAGGAACGGAGGTTGTTGAGGAGCCCCGCTTCTTGCTGCTGGACCCCTCCTCTGCTGTCCCGAGGGGGGCTCCTCAGGTGGGCCCCGGGGTGCAGGGCTCACCTCTGGGCCAGACTCCAGCTCCGAGGCCTGCTGGGGCTCGTCAGCCGTGGTGTCAAGGGTGGGCGGGGGACGGAAGGAGGTGTCCCGGGGGTGCAGGATGGACCTGAGCTCCCTGTAATAGGGGCAAGTGGCAGAGGTGGCCCCAGACCGGCTGGTCGAGTCCCAGGTCCAGGCATATCCTTGCCGCAACTCCTTCACCTTACTCCAGACATGATCCGGAGTGCGGGTAGGGTGACCCCGGGTGGCCAGGCCCTCGGCCAGTCAGGCGAATGCTTCTGCTTTCTGCTGTCTGCTTCCCATCACATGGAGCACCTCCTCTTCACCCCAGAGCCCCAGCAGGTCTCGGAGCTCAGCCTCCGACCAAGAGGGGCCCCGCCCCTTTTTGGCCCCCCGCTTGGCTGCTGGGGTGCCTGGGTCCCCTCATGAGGGGCTGGATTGAGGCCATGGGTGGTGGCAGTGCAGATCGGGGCCTCTGGAAAGCGTGCAGAGCTAGCACATGTGTGTGCTGCTGCCTGCATGCTCTCAGATTCTTGCCACAGGAAATGTGGGTCCGTGGTGCTTTAAAGGCTGCTGCACGCGGGGACCATAGAGCCCTGCAGGGGCTGGACAGAGCATCTCAGCCTCTCAGCTGATGGCCACCATGGAGTGCCCCACTATTTCGAAGTAGTGGGACGTGGATCCTCTTCACACACCCGACTTCGACATTCAATATCAAAGTAGGGCGCTGTTCCCATCATCAGATAGGAATAGCGATTTCGACGTCTCGCCGCCTAACGTCGATTTCAATGTTGAAATAGCACACGGTGCGTTTAGATGTGACAGGTGCTATTTCAACGTTCTGCTGGCTACTTCGAAGTAGCCAGTTAGTGTAGATGCACCCTGGATGTGCTAGCATTCTGGCTCCCTGTTGGTTTAGGTGGAGTCCATCCTTCCTGCATAGGCTCCCCCACCCCAACAGTTTCTCCAGTTCCTAATAAAACTAAACTCCTCCTTCCTACAGCATCATCTCATTCACTCTTTGAGACTCTGAATTTCTATCTGCATACCTGGCCCTGTATGTGGACCTGGAAGCCTTTACACCAGCAACACAGTCACAGGAGCTAACCACATCAACCACACCATCAGGGGCTCATTCACTTGCACATCTACTAATGCAATATGTGCCATCATGGGCCAGCTATGCCCCCTTTCTATGTACATTTGACATACTGGATAGTCTTCACATAAAAGAATAAATGCACACAAATCAGGTATCAGGATCAGTAACATACAGAAACCTAAAGGAGAACACTTCAGCCTTCCTGAACACTCAGTGAGAGATTTAAAAGTAGCCATCTTGCAACAATAAATAAATAAATAAAAATCAGACATAGATTCCATAGAGAAACTGCAGAGCTACGAGTCGTTTGCAAATTTGTCACCACCCATAAAGGATTGAACAAAGACTGGGAATGGCTGGCCAACTAGAAAAGCAATTTCTCTTTTCTTTGTGTTCACACCTCCACATCAGCTGCTGGAAGAGGGTGAAATCCCCCCTGACTGAATTGACCTCATCACCTCTGGCCTTCCTCTTGATTAGTATTCCAATGCATCTGACAAAGTGGGTCTTTGCCCCTGAAAGCTTATGCTCCATAATATCTGTTAATTTATGAAGTGCCACAGGACTTCTTGCTGGTTGAGCTCCATTAGATTATTTTTTGAGATATCTATGGTAGGGTAAACCTATCTCATGCCTCTTAATTTAACATCAGACCTTTGCAAAAGAATCAGAAATGTAAATTAGTAGCTGGAGGACAGCTCCGTCCATGAGCACTGCAGGGCGGTTCAGTGAAGGCAGAGACCTACAAGCTGGTGAGAGCCTATATCTAAGCTCCTGCTAAGTTACACCCTTTTTCTGCCAAGGAGAATGTGCAGAGTGGGATCATCTTTTGGTCAGAAGCTCTTCAGACTGACAGGCATGGGCACTGCTGCAGAGGTCTGAAGGTCCTCGGACTGCCTGGTTCCCAGTCACAGTGGAACAGTTTAAGGTCACAGACGTGGGCACACGGTTAGAAATCCCCTTTATTCAACCATGCAGCACTTAGCCCTAATATTCAGGGAGCTCAGCTGACGATTCCTCCCACCCCTGGTCATGGAAAACCAGAAGGCAGAATCACAGGTTTTTAACCCTATTAGATCTACTTGGTAAGCGCTGTCACCCCACACTGAGTTGAAGCCCAAGATCCAGTCTGAGGGTGGAAGGGGGTGGGATTCCACCCCATGAGAGGGCAGGGTGTGAGAGCTGACATCTAGCACTCATATACCAGAAAGAAAACAGAGATACTGATAACCTTCTAACCCTTAGGGGTACCTACCAGGTAGAAATGCTGGAGTTCCTCTTCTGTCATATAAGAGAAATATATAGTATGTGACCACTTGCCACGGTGGAATGCAGCTCTAATTCCTGTCTTCCCAAATGCTATTGAATATAAAATCTTTGAAAATGCTTTTTCTGGCTACACTTGCAAAGGAAATACACCTTAGGCAATTTGGGAACTAGTCGCTGATCTTCCATGGGGTCTCCTATTGCTTATTCCCTGGCAAAGTCAGGCCAAGAACACACAGCAGTTCTAGAAATGGGGCCCATTGAGAAATCCTTACCAGGACATCACAGTTTAATAACTCAGAACTTGCCTGAAACGTCAGATTTCTGTGTTCTTTGATAACACGCTGAGCAGCACGGGCAGATGTAGTTGTTGGTTTCCCTAGCAACCATCAGTCCCTCCCTTCCAGCCCTGTCACAGCTGCCCAGAACATCTGCACATTGGAACAGCTGGCAGACCTTCCCTGCACTTCACTTATTAGAGACATAGAAAAGTGCCAACGTACCTAATTGCTGCTGGAAGGGGAGCTGCTGGCACCAGTGTCCTTCAGCCTAAAGGGTGAGAAGATATAAGACAGGTTGCACAGGCAACAGGTGGTGTGTGTTCAGCTAGGGAGACAAGCGCATTTATGAAGCATTCTGGCACATTCCCTTGGGAGTCACTTGGCCATCAGGGATCCTCCGCTGCTTGGCTTCATGTGCAAAAGCTTTAACCCTGTCACAGCCTATGGCAAACTGCAGGAAGCAAAATCACAGGGGATCAGGAGTGACACTATCCAAATGGACTACAGCAACAGCCTTGCTTCAGGCTCTCAAGTTCGTTAGCTACACTTTGTTCTTGACAAATCAATTCTGTTTCTTCTCATCTTATTATCGTCTACGTTTTTGCCAATGCATGAATTATTTTCTCCGTTATCTTTCCTGTTGTAGAATAGCTAAAGTATCAGGTAGCTCACAGGATGGTTCTTTTTACACCCAGGTGACTTGAAGACATCTAACTCTCCCAGTTACTTTTAACTTGTTCTTTCCCTCTTTCATCTAATAGACCTAACCCATTTTCGCTGATATTTTCTAAGTTAGATGTCATTTCCACTTTTTCTCTTATTATTTTCTGCTCTTCATTAAGTAAGGGGTCTACCTACTCTCTGGTCTTCTTCTGCAAATATGTTTGTCGAAGGTTTTCTGCTTACCATTTATGTCTCTAGCTAGTTTGAGCTCATTTTGAATTTGCCTTTCTAATCTCACTCTTTTTTGTTCACATGCATAGTTTGTATGTATGTCTACTTTCTATCTTTTGATAACTTAAACTCTTCTAGTTAAGGCAGAGTGATCTCTTCCATATTTCCCATTTTTCCTGTGCAATAGACTAATTTGCTCTTGTGCCCTTAATAATGTCTCTTGGGAAAACTGCCAACTGTCGTTAATTGTTTTTCCTCTTAGCTCTACAATTCTCCTAGGCAGTAGGGCATTGTCCCATATCTAACCTGAATAATAATTCCCATTTATCATTTTAGGAGTTGACAGGCTTTTGTCACAAGATGAGGCCTTACACTATATAACTTGGTGAGGTAGAGATGATATAGCCAGCACCTTTGAAAAACCACATTCACGCTATCCTTTACAGAAGAACATGAATTTTTACCCATCTCTTTCCATTCCTTTTTAACTATGTCTAGATTGTGTGGTTTTTGTCAGCGGTAGTTTGTGTTGGAAGGTATCTTGTGAGAAAACGTCTGTTGACAGATTGCGTTCAAACAGCAAGGTGCATTGAAGGAGAAATCTGCTCTTCTGACAGAGAGCAGCTAGACTGCCTGGCTGTTCTCTTGGCAAAACAGCCCCCCAAAATCATATCAGACAGGTTTTCAGGTCACCAGTTCTGGGATTTGAAAATGCCACTCTTCATCATGGGGGAAGTGATGTAACCCCTCATGCCATGTCTTATGAAGCTCTATCCCAGCCACCTGGACCCCAGCCAGGATCTTTCAATGACCCTCTATACAAGGTCAGGATGCAGGATGAGTGTGCCTTTTTCTGCCTCAAGGCCTGTTTCAGCTGCCTGGTCACTTGCATGAATGTGGGCGAGTGCAACATCCACCAAGCTGTGGAGACTTGTTTTGCTCTGTGCAACATTGTGGAGGGGAGGAGACGGCTTCCTCCTAGGGTGGTGGATGATCTCCAGCTGCAAGGGGCATGCCTGTGAATAATCTTCCCCAGGATCCCCCCAGCAGGGGCCTTGAGGCCACAATCCTACCTCCTCCCCACCACGAACCCCATCCTTCACCCCCTCATCCCTCCATGACCCCTGCACAATGAAGAGGGATGTGGGTGTGGTGAACAAATAACAGCTTTACTGAAATAAAGAAAAATGTGCTAAAGAAATTATGTAGTAAGTTAAAGTTATTTACAATAAAGTGAATTGAAAGAACAATTGACAGTCATCGGGGAGGAGTTCAAATCAGAGGGGATGAGGAGTGATGCTACACAACTGGACTGCAGCAACAGCCCTGCTGCAGGCTGTCAGGTTTGTTAGACACAATTTATTGTAGAGAAATCCATAGTATTTCCTCTCACCGTATTACCAGCTAGATTTTTGCAAATTAATGAATTATTGCTCCATTATCTTTTTGTTAACCGAAGTTAAGTTGTCTGTCAGGTTATCCTGGATAATCCCTGGGTTATCCTTATTTCCCTTTTTATAGATGGGCACTTTATTTGCTATTTTCCTGTCTTCTGGTATCTCTCTCTTTTTCCATGACGTTGCAAAGTCAATAAAGACTCAGCTCATCAGTCAGCTCCTTGACAAATCTAGGATGGTTCTCAATACACCCTTGTGACTTGAAGACATCTAACTTCCCACTTTCTTTCCCTTTTTTCTTTCCCTATTTTAGTTTACAGATCTACCCCTTTTTCACTGACATTGTCCATGTTAGGCGTCCATTTGTAACTAACTTTTCTGGTAACACCTGAAAGATAGAACTCATTAAGCACCTCTGTCATTACTATCTTTTCCCTTTTTGCTTTCTGCTCTTCATTGAGTAAGGGGACTTCCCTGACCTTGGTCTTCCTCTTTCTTCTCATGTGTTTGTGGAATATTTTCTTCTTCGCATTCATGTCTCTAGCTAGTTTGAACTCATTTTGTGCCTTCGTTATCTGAATTTTGGTCCTATTTGTTTCAATGCAAACTTTCTCAAGTGCATACCAAATGACAAAGGAAAATGTGAATTGCAGTTTATATTTTGACACTTGGTCTTGAAAGAGATAGCAATTACCTTACTCATTACAAAAAGAGCGTCCCCTACTTTGGTATTCCAAGTGATCTCACGCAGGTCACTTACCCTAATAAATTTTCTTTTCCTTCTCCCCACCCCTTGCCCTCTTCTATCCTATGTTTCTGATTTGTCAGTTTTTATTTCAGTTTGTTTTGTGTCTCTGTGTTGGATAATAATTATTCCAATTCACTTTCAGCAACATTTCCAGTACAGCATTATGTCCAGATCTGAAGAAATGGGTCTGTCCCACAAAAGCTCATCACCTAATAAATTATTTTTTATTGTTACATGACTGTTTGTTTCCTAGTTAAACAAAGCTTCCATTTCTTGATCACTTAAGATCTTCTAGTTAAAATAGGGTGTTTTTGTGTCATATTTTCCATCTTTCCTGTGCAGTGGAATATATTGCCCTGGTTCCCCTAATAATGTCTTTGGGGGAAAAAAGAAACCAGACAACTGACTTTAGTTGTTTTTGGTTTTACACTTGCCTGAGTTGCTGAATTCTGCCTTTCTGACATCCATTGTCTTTATTTTACTTATTTCCCTCCCACCATTCCTTAGAAGCATGAACTTAATGATTAAACAATCTTTTTCACCCAAGCTACCTTCCACTTTCAAAGTGTCAACCAGTTCTTCCCAGCAAACACACTGTGGGGAGGTCCCACCAGTTTCAGGTTAGCCTAGGGGCTGAGTACCAAAGCTCCTGGGGGTCTGAGGTGTAGGACTTCAGTCCACTCACTAGATTCTGTGGATTCAGTTTTGGGCATGGTCCAAAGAATCTAATATCCTCCTCCTTAGGGGGGTGGTTTGTGGGGGTTTTCCTCTTGTGAGACTGTGGGAGGGTTTGGAGGTTGTCTTCTTGCAGCTGACCCAATGGAAGCTCCAGCTCAGGCCCTGTGAGCATCTGAGTCATCTCCAGCCTCCCTGCAGGTCATCCATGATCTGGGCTCGCTTTCCTCCTTTTATGTTGCCTCTAGGTCTGACTCTGACTGCAAGTGAAACGGGGTGGGGCTGATTGGGCCAGCAGACTGTGTTTAGCCCCTGCGCTGTCAGATCTTTCTCTCAGTCTCTTTCCTATGTGTACCTGAACAATTCCACTGGGAATTAGCGCAGTTCTATTAACAGTGCTGGGAAGTGCGGTCCAAAGTAGAGCTGGATGAATAATTCTCAGGTACCACTTTGACAGTTGGTTAGTGCACTGCTGATTTCATCTCAATCCTACATATGACAATTTGTTGTCCCGGACCTCTTGTGGTCAGGTGTTGCATCCAAAGCTTTTCAGAAGCTGGTGTTAGTTCTTGTTCTGTGATTGGTTGATATCATTAAGGAGGAAATTGCGCCTCCAACCCCCCCTCCCAGTTCTCTACTTCCAGTTCCCCAAAACTTATGAATTCCCTGAATTTATCTAGAGCTACGTTCCAAGACCTCCAGCCTCAGGCTAACTGCTGAAGCTGATTTCTTACAGGTAGCAGCCAGAACTGTCTGTGCACCATTACTGAATGTGCTGACATGGAATATAACGCAAAGCAGTTCAGCTAATGGAGGTCAGCTGTCCTATGGGGATGCAGCAGATGCCAATTCCAGAAGGCACCACTGTGAGTACATCATCTGACCACATGTGTAGCACAGGCCAGGGACTTGTCTTTCAATAACTTCTGATATCTGGGCACCTGCACAGCTGCTCTGATGAACATTAAAGAGAAGGATGGCAAAGAGCCATTTACTGGGGTTTCATTTACTGGCCTGTTCTCCCCCATCTTCAGCAGAGTTCAGGCAGTGTGGGGGCTGGGCTGACTCTGCCCGTTGCAAACAGCTTCCAAGAGCACAGTCCATTCTGCCAAACATGTGTGGACAGGGACAGTGATGAGTTGGGTCACACAGATCACCTTACAACTGTCATCTGACAGTCTGCTCATTTCATTGAGACCATCTATGTGCCCCCTGGGGTTACCCAGACCCTGTCCTCTTGAGCCAGAAGCTCTGGTCTCCCCCAGCTCAGACAAAGAACTGAGGTAACAACTCCCCAGCAGCCTGTCATAAAAATAACACAGAAGCACTGAGAACAGCTCAGCTCTGGGAGGGTGTAGAAACTAACTTCCTCTGCACAAAGTTGTACACAAAGAAGAATGGTAATGTTCTTCCTCTTTGTCAATGAAAGGGAGATATATGTACAGCTGTTCCCCTAGAACTAATAATAACATACACATTTTTTGATAAAAATGATTTTATTAAACAGGCAAAGTAGGATTAAAGTGGTTGTATGTTATGACAGACACATCATAGGAAGTTGCTGAGGTGAAAAAATGAAATATACCAGCCAAGTCTGACACACAAAGAGTAAATTGTCACAAATCGTAATTTCTCACCCTTCAGGTTAAGAGGTTCCCTCTTACTTAAGGTTAAGTTATTCAGGACAGATATGATCTTATTTTCTGATCTTGGTCTAAAAGACCCCCACCTGCCTATGTGTCATTTTGTGATGGGGGATCAGTCTGTGAAGTCAGCAGAATACAATCATGGTTTGCTTTCCATTCCTTAAATGGAACTTCTCCAGCATGGGATGTCTTGGTCCCGTTCCCCCCCACACCTCCAAAAAAATGCCAGATTAAGGATGGATTCTAGAATCAGGTGGCATGGTCATGTGTTTTAGTAGGACCAACCACAGAATAGACATCAATTTTTCTCTTTATGAGTGGACCATTAAGTCTCTTAAATTGCACTAATGTTTTCTATTCCAAACCCTCTATTAATAAACAAGATTATACTTTATAGTGTTTCTATATCTCCACATAGAAGAAATCACATGCACACAAATAGAATATATGCATTCAGGGGAGTACAAGCTCTTGAATAATGTGTTATTTGCCCATATGCATTAAGCATAATCATGTCATGTATCGTCACATATGTGAAAACACATTTCCATAAAAATATGGGAGCGTATTGTCACAGGGACTGTTCAGATTCCTTTGTGATCTTGAACTTGGGTGGGGCACGTTATTCTTAATTTCCTCCAGATTGAGGGTGGAAGAGGACTTCATATAACTTTGGGTTTGTACCCCAAGAAGGATGTACATTTCAGTGCTGTTGCAAGTCCCTTAAGTTGAACCCTCCCAGAGCAGATCCCAGGGTTTGTGTAGTTCTGTGGCTGGGTTTGGCTTCATGCCAGTGTATGCTGGAGTAGGTTTCAGACTCAGACTCAACAAGACAGTGTGAAAGCATGTGCAGGCTGACAGAAAAGGTGGGCCCAGTATCTTCAGCATGTCAGTTGGCATCCCAGGCCCCAACCATCAGACCTGCCTTCATTGCTACCTTGTGTTTGCCAGTTCTGCTGCCTATTTGAGCATTGTTTGAATTTACAATTGGATCCTTCACACAAACACCCCTTCTGGACCTCCACTTCAAAGCGTAGCCCATTGTATCATGACACATGTGTAACCACATGGAAAGTGCCTGGCAGAAACTGTCTCTGTATTTATATGTCCTGTACTCGAGATATTTATAAATGTTTAATTTCACCATTGATGTTATGCCATTATTGCATCTTTTTCCTGCCCCAGCAGCTTGTGGTCAGATATTCATAGAATACTAGAACTGGAAGGGACCTTGAAAGACCATCAAGTCCAGTCCCCTTCCCTCATGGCAGGAATAAGCACCATCTAGACCATACTCAAGAGATGTCTATTGAAGCTATCTAACCTTTTCTTCAAAAGCTCTCATGAAAGAGATTCTACAACCTTTCTAGGCAATTTATTCCAAAGTGTAACCAACCTGACAGTTCAGAATTTTTTCCAACAGTAGCCCCATCTAAGTTGTATTTGCCAAGTTTACTAATAAGCAGATCATTCGAGACTTTATCAAATGCTTAAAAATACAGTGTAGATATACCACATCCACTACTTCTCAGTGCAGAAGGCATCAAATTAGAGAATGTGGAGAAGTTCACGTATCTGGGGAGCAACATGATGTGTCATCCTGACTCTAAGGAGGAAACAGAAACTACACTAGTGAAAGCAAGAGTGAGTTTGAAGGAGATGGATACACTCTGGAAAAGCAAAGCAACTGGCTTAGGAATGAAGCTCAGCATCTTGAAAACTTGTGTATTCATCAGCCTGATGTACAGATGTGAGATATGAGCATTAACAAAAGATTCCAAGAGAAGGATTTTGGCCTTTGAGAGGAGTTATACAAAGATCCTGACAATAGGATGGATGCACAAGGTAACCAATGAGGAACTATATAGGAAGATACAGAAAAAACAGAACCTGTTGCAAAAAGTTATACAACGGAAGTTACAGCTATTCGGAATAGCTATCTGCAGAATGAATGATGAACAAAAAGTAAATACCCTGGTATTCAGCATTAAAAATTGTTTCAACATGAGAGAAAGACCCCAAAGAGAATGGGTAGATGATTTAGTAAATTGGTGTGGAGCTAGTCTACAGAAACTAATCCTCTCGTCACTGGACAGGAAAAAATGGAAAAAAATAGTTTCGGAGGCATCAGATATTAATGGGTGCTGAGCCAATGGGTGTTTATGATGATGACATTCACATTTTCAAGACCACATTTCCATAAAATCTCCAGGCAGATTGTCATGGGGCCACTCTGACACTCCAATGGACCCTGTGACACTCTGCTGCCTCTGATGGTACCTAATGGCTTCAGGTAACACTGCAGGCACCCTAACATTTCCTCTATCATCCTTGCAATGACTTTCTCTAAGGCAGGGCCATTTGATGCAAGAGCCCCCTGTTTTGGGTTGCATCAATTCAGTCTTCTCCCAAGCACAAGCTCTCCAATAAGGCCCACCCTCCTCCTTTACTGAAGAGCCTCCCACCAACTTCCTTGTTGGACTCCACATTGGTTCACATTTCCTGAAATCTGTGCTCTGTGTTCTGCTTGGAGGTTCTGCCTGTTTTTCATCTCTTCAACATAGCCCTTTCCCTCTGCTCCTCCAATTCCCCCTAGGTGGTGTGCCATGTCCAGGCTGGAGATGGACTATGTCAAAAGCTACAACAGAAGAACATGGTTCCTTTGGAAGCCAGAACTCTCCATCTACTCTGCAATTTATATCCTGGGTGCAGGGACACAGGCTTGGGGCTCCTATTGACCCATCCCCAGCCCAATGCTTGGGACAGAGGGAGGGGTTGGACGGCCCCTCAGAATGGCTTTATCTCCCTGGGTGGATCTTATCATGGTCCAGTTCTGGCTCCTCTCTTGGCAAGGGGATGGAGCTTTGAGTAATAATGAGGATCTAAGGGGTGGGATTTTGGGGCTATAGGAGTACTTAATCTGCAGAGAGGGGAAGGCCAGTCAAAGGAGAGAGAGCTCAGTGATTGGAACAATGGCTTCCTAAGCCTAGGTTGTGAACTCGTTCCTTGTGGGAACCATAAACGGATCTGGTTCAAATAGAGGAAAAAAAATGGGGTGGGGGAAATGGTGCTTGGTTGTTTCAAGAGAGCAGGGACCTATACTGGATGACCTCCCACAGTCCCTTCTGGCTCTAAGGAATGAGTTTTCCCATGCATCCTAGGAGGCTGTTGTCTCTGTCTCTGTTTTATCATTTGAACATATGGTCACTGCATACTGAAGGGGTTGGACTGGCCCTGCCTCTCTCAGGGAGCTGAGTTCCATCTCCATCCCTTCCAAAGCTACTGTCTCAGCACAGAGAGAAGGAAGAACACGGAACCTGGAGCTTATTTTCTTGCAGGACTGTGTGTGTGTCAGGATCATGAGGGTTAGCCAGCAGCCTGGGAGTAAAAGGGTTAACCTCCTTAGCCAGGTAGGGCTGGCCTATAGGAATGTAGGTAAGAATAGAATTTTGGCTCCTCCCTCTTCTGTTCTCTGTCTTTTTTCTTCTTCTTCTTCTTCTTTCTAGCTATGAGGGAGAGAGACACAGTATATCTCCCTCCAAGAACAGTCCCTCCAATCTTCTGTAAGTAGGGTAAAGTTTAGATAGATCCATTAGGCTTTATTGTTTTATGGTTTGGGAAGTGGAATCTGATGTCTATGCACTTTTTAGATATGTTCTTTTACTCTCCTTAGCTACGTCTACACGTGCATGCTACATCGAAATAGCTTAATTCGGTGTAGCGATGGGTAACGTCTACACGTCCTCCAGGGCTGGCAACGTCGATGTTCAACTTCGACGTTGCGCGGCACCACATCGAAATAGGCGCTGCGAGGGAACGTCTACATGCCAAAGTAGCACAGATCGAAATAAGGGTGCCAGGCACAGCTGCAGATAGGGTCACAGGGCGGACTCAACAGCAAGCCGCTCCCTTAAAGGGCCCCTCCCAGACACAGTTGCACTAAACAACACAAAATACACAGAGCCGACAACTGGTTGCAGACCCTGTGCCTGCAGCATGGATCCCCAGCTGCCGCAGCAGCAGCCAGAAGCCCTGGGCTAAGGGCTGCTGCCCATGGTGACCATAGAGCCCCGCAGGGGCTCGAGAGAGAGCGTCTCTCAACCCCTCAGCTGATGGTCGCCATGGCGGACCCTGCTATTTTGAAGTTGCGGGACGCGCAACAACTACACGGTCCCTACTTCGACGTTGAACGTCGAAGTAGGGCGCTATTCCTATCCCCTCATGGGGTTAGCGATTTTGACGTCTCGCCGCCTAACGTCTAAGTTAACTTCGAAATAGCGCCCGGCGCGTGTAGCCGTGACGGGTTCTATTTCGAAGTTACTGCCGCTACTTCGAAGTAGCGTGCACGTGTAGACACGGCTAGGGTCACAGGGCAGACTCAACATCAAGCCGCTCCCTTAAAGGGCCCCTCCCAGACACAGTTGCACTAAACAACACAAGATCCACAGAGCTGACAACTGGTTGCAGACCCTGTGCCTGCAGCATGGATCCCCAGCTGCAGCAGCAGCAGCCAGAAGCCCTGGGCAAAGGGCTGCTGCACACGGTGACCATAGAGCCCCGCAGGGGCTGGAGATAAAGCGTCTCTCAACCCCTCAGCTGATGGCCGCCATGGCAGACCTCGCTATTTCGATGTTGCAGGACGTGGATCGTAAACACGTGCCCTACTTCGACGTTCAACTTCGAAGTAGGGCGCTATTCCCATCCCCTCATGGGGTTAGCGACTTCGACGTCTCTCTGCCTAACGTCGATTTCAACTTCGAAATAGCGCCCAACACGTGCAGCCGTGATGGGCGCTATTTTGAAGTTGGTGCCGCGACTTCGAAGTAGCGTGCATGTGTAGACGTGGCCCTTGTAACTAAGTTCTAGGCCCATGGTGGCCTTTTCGAAAGGCCTTTTCGAAAGGATTCTGCCTGCTTCAAAGTCCCCTTATTCCCATCTGATCATGGGAATGAATCACATCTGATGATTTCACGCACGAAAGCTCATGCTCAAAACTTTTCTGTTAGTCTATAAGGTGCCACAGGACCCTTCGTTGCTGTTGTCGATCAACACAGTTGCTTTTTCAAGGCTTGTTCCCATCTTGGTCTCCTCCCCTCATTGCTCTTTGCTCCCTCTCCAGGGTATCACCCATTGCTACAGACTTTATATACATGGATACCACTGTCTACAGAGTGCAGATTAGTAGCTCTTGTCATCTTAATTGTGAGGACTCAGAATGTTCCATTCTGTTCTGTTCAGAAGACTGTTGCCTGTCTTTGTGATTTCCCATTTCTGTTGAACAAGACAGAGTGTAAAAGAGACCCTTCAGTTGACAAATATCCTGACGATCCTCACACGAAGGTGTTTGCTTTTCACACTGTACACGATGGGGTTCATCAGGGGAGGAAACATGACATAGAAATAGCTTAGGAAAGTCTGAATCAAAGGAGAAGAGCTATTCCCAAATCTATACATCAAAGTGAGGCTGATAAATGGTATATAGAGAGAAAGGACAGCACAAAGGTGGGAGACACAGGTGTTCAAGGCCCTGAGGCACTCTGCCTTGGATGTGATGCTCAGTACTGTTTTGAGAATTATTACATAAGAGAAGAAGATGAGCAGCGAATCCAATGCTTCTGTTAAGAGTGTAATATACAAGCCATAAATGCTGTTGACTGTGACATCCGAGCAAGAAAGTCTCATGACCCCTCCATGTGTGCAGTAGCTATGGGTTAGGACATTTTCTCGACAGTATCGGAACCTTTTCAGAAGAATGGGCAATGGAAGGTTTATGACTAACCCTCTTAGTACACACAACAACCACATCTTGGCTATTCTCTGTGTTGTTAAGATGGAAGCATACCTTAGGGGATCACGGATAGCAATGAGGCGGTCAAAGGCCATCAACAAGAGCACAGAGGACTCGATGCTTATAAATGTGTTGATGAAGAAGAGCTGAGCAAAACAGGCATCAAGGCTGATCTCTCTAGAGTTCAACAAGAATATTCGCAATGTTGTCAGCATGGTAGTTATTGACAAGCCAAGGTCTGTGAGGGCCAATATGGAAAGTAAAATGTACATGGGCTCATGGAGATTTGGATTAGTTTTTATAACAAACACAATGAATGAATTTCCTACTATGGATATTGCATACAGTAAGCAGAAGGGGATAGAGATCCAGAGGTAGATGTGTTCCTGTCCAGGTATCCCAGTGAGAAGGAATACTTCATGTTGGAATCTGCTGTCATTGATAGTTGACATAAGGTAGAAGACAGGTCCAAGGAATTCTGTTCCTTCCTAAAAGGAAAAAGAGCAGGAGTCAATGATTTTTAGTGTTTCAGTGTTTCAGGAATGATGAGCAAAATCATTGTCTTGCATTTCCATCACCAGCAGGAATGTTGGCAGTGCCAGAGTCGATCAGAGCTGTCATACGGTATCAATTGGCCAGTTTCAGATATTTCAGATGAAGGTGAAAGAAGTCTGGCTATTACAATTCTCTATGTTTCAGGTGTAGTTACAGATGTGTCAGAGGCAGGTGGAAGAAGCTCTGCAAGAATTGGCTATGAGATCACCTGAACTCACTAACTGGACTTTTTTGGGGTTTGAATCAGGGAGATTTAGAACCTTTCCAAGATATGTTAAACCAATCATGACTCCATTAACTGGAGTTTCTTGTTACCCATACAAACACCCTGTCCCTCTTTGGATCCTTCAAAGCTCTTCTATGACATCATGTTCCATATTCATTTTGAGAATATGCTTGTTATACGAGTCTGACCCAAGTGAGATGTACTTTATGCAAGAGACCTCCTGGTAAGCATCATTGAGCATGTTACCATCTGCTCAGTGTAATTATCCTATTTCTGTGTCTCTTCTAGCTATGCTACTTTGTCTGACACCTGCCATCAACTTGTCAGATAATAATATGATACAGACTGGGCTGAGAGCCTATGAAAAAGGGCAATGGACTGTGAATAGGCTTATCCTGGCCATCATGTGCCAGCAATGCCCCTCTGTCATGCACATTGGACATTGTAACCAACCAGGCTCGGGTTCCCCAGAAACGAGGCTGCACCCAGAAGGCGAGTGCTATATTTGGTTTATTGAAAGTGTGACACCCGCGACAGGAGCCCCAAAAACGCTGCTGTCACCAGTGGGGGAAAACCCGACACGTCAGAGCTTCACTCAGGGGAGAGGCTCTGTAATGGGCCTCCTAACACTAACTATTAAGCTTAAACTCATTTACATAAGATTGCTTAAAATTGCCTATGCACTACTCTTACTATCTCTTGTGGCCTACTGCCAGCGTAGCCTTGAAGTTTTGGCAAACGTACTTTGTTTTGCAGCTGTTCGCCTTGGCAGGATTATTTGTTTTGCAGCTCTTCACTTTGCACAGACTGGTCTGTTTGGAATTCTCCTGAGGGTTCACAGAGTGGTTGGACTGCACTCTGGACTGTCACAATGTCTTCTCGCACCCTACAGACATTCTGGACAGTCTCTACATAAAAGAATAAATGCACAAAAATCAGGTATCAGGATCAGTAACATACAAAAACCTGTCAGGGAACACTTCATTCTCCCTAGACACTCGGTATGAGATTTAAAAGTAGCCATCTTGCAACAAAACAAATTCAAAAATAGATTCCAAAGATAAACTGCAGAGCTACGATTCATTTGCAAATTTACCACCACCAATCAAGGACTGAACAAAGACTGGGAATGGCTGTGGCCAACTACAAAATCGTTTCTCCTCTCTTGGTGTTCACACCTCCACATCAGGTGCTGGAAGAGGGCCAAATCCTCCGTGACTGAATTGACCTCATCAGCTCTGGCCTCCCTCTTGATAAGCATTCCAATGCATCAGGCAAAGTGGGCCTTAGACCATGAAAGCTTATGCTTCAAAATATCTGTGAGTTTATAAAGTGCCTCAGGACTTCTTGTTGATTGAGCTCCATTGGATTATCAATTGAGATGTCTATGAAAGGTTAAACCTTTCTCGTGCCTCTTAAATTAACAGCAGGCCCTTGCAAAAGAAGCAAAAATGTGAATTAACAGCTGGAGGACATCACCCTCCATGAGCACTACAGGGAGGTTCAGTGAAAACACAGAGCTACAAAGTGGGAAGAGCCTATTTCTGAGCTCCTGCTAAGTTGCACACCTTGGCTGCGTCTACACGTGAAGCCAACATCGAAATAGGCTATTTTGATGAATAACGTCTACACGTCCTCCAGGGCTGGCAACGTCGATGTTCAACTTCGACGTTGCACGGCACCACATCGAAATAGGCACTGCGAGGGTACGTCTACACGACAAAGTAGCACACATCGAAATAAGGGTGCCAGGCACAGCTGCAGACAAGGTCACAGGGCGGACTCGACAGCAAGCCGCTCCCTTAAAGGGCCCCTCCCAGACACAGTTGCACTAAACAACACAAGATACACAGAGATGACAACTGGTTGCAGACCCTGTGCCTGCAGCATGGATCCCCAGCTGCCGCAGCAGCAGCCAGAAGCCCTGGGCTAAGGGCTGCTGCCCACGGTGACCATAGAGCCCCGCAGGGGCTGGAGAGAGAGCATCTCTCAACCCCCCAGCTGATGGCCGCCATGGAGGACCCGGCAATTTCGACGTTGCGGGATGCGGATCGTCTACACGGTCCCTACTTTGACGTTGAACGTCGAAGTACGGCGCTATTCCGATCCCCTCATGAGGTTAGCAACTTCGACGTCTCGCCGCCTAACGTCGAAGTTAACTTCGAAATAGCGCCCGACGCGTTTAGCCGCAACGGGCGCTATTTCGAAGTTAGTGCCGCTACTTCGAAGTAGTGTGCACGTGTAGACACAGCTCTTGTTCTACCAAGCAGTCTGTGCAATGGTGGGAGCAGCTGTTGGTCAGAATCTCTTCAGACTGACAGGCACGGACACTGCTGTGGAAGTCTGAAGGCCCTTGGACTGCCTGGTTCCCGGTCACAGCTGAACAGTTTAAATTCAAAGACGTTGGCACATAGTTGTGTGAAATCCCCTTTATTCAACTATGCAGCACTTAGCACTAATGTTCATATTAAAGGTATTCTATTCCAGGGAGGTTGGCTGATGATTCCTACTACCCCGGTCATGGAATCCTGGAGGGCAGAATCACAGGTTCTTAACCCAATTAGATCTACTTGGTAAGCGCTGTCACCCCACACTGAGTTGAAGCCCAAGAACCAGTCTGAGGGTGGAAGGGGGTGGAAGTTCACCCCATGAGAGGGCAGAGTGTGAAGATAGATTGCTGATATCTAGCAATCCTATAACAGAGAGATAATAAAGATACTAGGGATACCTTCCAGGCGGAAATGCTGGAGTCCCTCTTCTGTCATAGAAGAGAAATATGTCCCATCAGACCTCTTGCCACAGTGCGATGCAGCTCTAATTCCCATCTTCCCAACTGAAATTGATTTTTAAATCTTTGAAAATGCATTTTTGGGCTCCACTTCTAAAGGAAATACGCCTTAGGAATTTTAGGAACCAGTTGCTGCTATTCCATGGGGTCTCCTATTGCTTATTCCCTGGGAAAGTCCAGCCCAGAGCAAACAGCACTTCGAGAAATGAGACCCATTGAAAAATTCTTACCAGGATATCATGGTTTAACAACACAAAGCTCACCTGGAAACTCATATTTCTGTGTTCCTAACTAACATACTGAGCAACATAGGCAGATGGAGGGACAGGATTTCCAAGCAACCATTAGTCTCTGCCCTCCAGCCCTGTCACTGACTCTCCCCGACAGCCCAGCTGAGACCCCTTCAGCTGCGCAGAACATTTGCCCATGGAAACAGCTGGCAGCCTTTCCGCCACACTTCACTTTTTAAAGACATAGAAAGCTGCCAACATACCCAGTTGCTGCTAGAAGGGGAGCTGCTGGCACCGGCGGCCTTCAGCCCAAAGGATGTGCTCAGGTGGTGTGTGTTCAGCTAGAAAGGAAACTGCATTTATGAAGCATGCTGGAACATTCCCTTGGGAGTCACTTGGCCATCAGAGATCCTCCGCTGCTTGGCTTTGTGTGCAAAAGCTTTATCCGTGTCACAGCCTATGGCAGACTGCAGGAGGCAAAATCACAGGGGGTCAGGAATGATGCTACACAACTGGACTGCAGCAACAACCCTTACTGCTGGCTAGCAGGTTTGTTATATACACTTTGTTCTTGACAAATCAATTCTGTTTCTTCTCATCTTATTATCATCTAGGTTTTTGCCAATGCATGAATTATTTTCTCCATTATCTTTCCTGTTATAGAAATTAGCTGACTGGCATGTGATTCCCTTGATTGTCCTTATATCCTTTTTTGTAGGTGGGTGCTATATTTGCCCTTTTCCTGTCTTCTGGAATCTTTCCCTTCTTCCATGACTTTGCAAAGATAAGAGCTAAAGCATCAGATAGCTCATACGATGGTTCTTCTTACACCCAGGTGACTTGAAGACATCTAAGTTTCCCAGTTACTTTCAACTTGTTCTTTCCCTTTTTTATCTAGTAGATCTACCCCCTTTTCACTGGCATTTTCTAAGTTAGATGTCCTTTTGCCACGAATCCTTTTGAACTTCTGAAGTCCTTTTGGACTTCTTAAAGGAAAAAAAGGCATTAAGCACGTCTGTTATTTCCCCTTTTTCTTTTATTGTTTTCTGCTCTTCATTAAGTAAGGGGCCTACCATCTCCTTGGTCGTCTTCTTCAAATGTATTTGTAGATTGTTCTTTAGTTACCATTTACGTCTCTAGCTAGTTTGAACTCATTGTCTGACTTTACTTTTCTTATTTCATTCTTCTTTGTTGAAATGTAGACTCTGTAAGTTGTTGTAGTTTCCACTTTTTGATAATTTAAGATCTCCCAGTTACGCCAAGGGTAGGGGGAGGAGGTGTCCCGGGGGTGCAGGATGGCCCTGAGCTCGCTGTAATACGGGCAAGTGGCAGAGGTGGGCCCAGACCGGCTGGCCGAGTCCCGGGCCCAGGCATACCCTTGCCGCAACTCCTTCACCTTAGTCCGGACATGATCCGGAGTGCAGGTAGGGTGACCCCGGGTGGCCAGGCCATTGGCCAGTCAGGGGAATGCTTCTGCTTTCTGCTGCCTGCTTCCCATCACGTGGAACACCTCCTCTTCACCCCAGAGCCCCAGCAGGTCTCGGAGCTCAGCCTCCGACCAAGAGGGGCCCCGCCCCTTTTTGGCCCCCGCTTGGCTGCTGGGGTGCCTGGGTCCCCTCATGAGGGGCTGGATTGAGGCCATGGGTGGTGGCAGTGCAGATCGGGGCCTCTGGAAAGCGTGCAGAGCTAGCACATGTGTGTGCTGCTGCCTGCACGCTCTCAGCTTCTTGATACAGGAAATGTGGGTCCATGGTGATTTAAAGGCTGCTGCACGCGGGGACCATAGAGCCCCGCAGGGGCTGGACAGAGCATCTCAGCCCCTCAGCTGATGGTCACCATGGAGGACCCTACTATTTCGAAGTAGTGGGACGTGGATCGTCTTCACACACCCGACTTCGACATTCAATATCAAAGTAGGGCGCTATTCCCATCATCAGATAGGAATAGCAATTTCGACGTCTCGCCGTCTAACGTCGATTTCAATGTTGAAATAGCACACGGAGAGTTTAGATGTGACGGGTGCTATTTCAACGTTCTGCTGGCGACTTCGAAGTAGCCGGCTAGCGTAGACGCAGCCTGGATGTGCTAGCATTCTGGTTCCCTCTTGGTTTAGGTGGAGTCAATCCTTCCTGCACAGGCTCCCCCATCCCAACAGTTTCTCCAGTTCCTAATAACACTAAACTGCTCCTTCCTACAGCATCATGTGATCCACTCTTTAGCTGTGTCTACACGTGCACGCTACTTCGAAGTAGTGGCACTGACTTCGAAATAGCGCCCGTCGCGGCTACACGCGTCGGGCGCTATTTCGAAGTTAACTTCGACGTTAGGCGGCGAGACGTTGAAGTCGCTAACCTCATGAGGGGATGGGAATAGCGCCCTACTTCGACTTTCAACATCGAAGTAGGGACCGTGTAGACGATCCGCGTCCCGCAACGTCGAAATTGCCGGGTCCTCCATGGTGGCCATTAGCTGGGGGGTTGAGAGACGCTCTCTCCAGCCCCTCAGCTCACTGGTGGCCGCGTGGAGCAGCCCATAAAGGTCCCCTCCCCCTCCCTTCCTCTGTAGGAAGCTGAGGGAACGTGCAGGCTGCAGCCTGCACACGCAGCCAGCCTGCACCACCCTCAGCCCCACAGAGCTGTGATGGCTGGCCGGCAGCTCCCCCAGCGCCCCCAGGGGACCCCCCCCAAGGGGAGCCAGGGCAGCCAGGCTGGCAAGCAGCAGCGGGGACCCTCCTGAACGGAGGATGAGCTGCGGGACCTGCTGGGGCTCTTGAGCGAGGAGGAGGTGCTCCAGGTAATGGGGAGCAAGAGGCGGAATGCAGATGCGTTCGCTTGGCTGGCTGACGGCCTGGCTGCCTGGGGTCACCCTGCCCGCACTCCTGAACACGTCAGGAGTAAGGTCAAGGAGCTGAGGCAGGGTTACTCCTGGGCCCGGGATGCGGCCAGCCGATCTGGGGCCGCCCCCGTCACTTGCCCCTTTTACAGGGAGCTCAGGGACATCCTGGGCTCCCGGCACACCTCCTCCCCTCCGGCCACCCTTGACAGCTCGGCTGACAAGCCCCAGCAGGCCCTGCAGCCGGAGTCCGCCCCGGAGGCAAGCCCCTCACCCCGGGGGCCCCCCCCCGGAGGCCACAACCGGGACATCGCGGCAGGAGGAGGAAGAGGAGGAGGGGGGCTCCTCCTCCACAGAATCCAGCCTGCAGATCCTCCTCCTGCCATCCCGGAGCAGCAGCAGGGCCTCCACCCCCCGGGGATCTCCGGACCGTGGGAGCGGACCGACAGGTAGTTACCCCCCTC
Source organism: Carettochelys insculpta (assembly GCF_033958435.1). Classification (NCBI taxonomy): domain Eukaryota; kingdom Metazoa; phylum Chordata; order Testudines; family Carettochelyidae; genus Carettochelys; species Carettochelys insculpta. Next base: position 10,357,806 of record NC_134137.1, on the reverse strand, counting down.
TGGTGGACACCCCTGGGCTTGAGGGGGGGGTAAGAGATATATGTCCAGGGCCCCCCACATGCTCACATGGCCATGGCCCCAAGGACACCAGGGCCATGGCCCTCACAGCACTGCATCCATCAGCCCCTGCCCCCCCCCACCCCGCATGACAGTGCCATGCCCCATCCCCGGGCCAGGGGGGAGCGGAACCTCGAGGGGCCCCTGGGAGGAGGGGGTGGGACACCCCGCAGCAGCAGCATGTGATGGAGTGGGGGGAGTGCCGAAGGGAGACTCAGGCTACATATGAGCAACAAGAGCCGAATAGCTCCCAGGGCCAAAGGAGGATCCTGGCGCTACAGCTGGCAGGTGACACCTCTGCCCTGAACAAAGAGGAGGGAGGAGACGAGCTGGCTTGGACTTGGGGGGCGAGGGCGGGGCCCACAGGTAGAGGCTAGGGGAAGGGAGAGCTGGAAGGCAGTCAGCCTGAGGAGGGGGAAAGCTGCATCCCAGATGGGCACCCCTTGGGGTCTTCTCCCCACGACGGGTTGGAAGAACTGTCTCTTCCGACAGCTGGTGCTGTCACTCCTGGCAGAAAGTGGGCATCTGTGGCCTAAGAAACCTCTCCTGCTCTCAGACCCTGCGGGGTGAAGTGAGAGTTGCTCCCACCAGGGGACGGGGTGCAGGGCAGGGGGACCCCTGAACCCCATCCATCACAGCAGCATCTCCCGGGGACGGGGATGGGGAACCTGCAGCACAGGGCTGGGGGGACAAAGGCCACGGCTCGGGGCCCACACTAACGCCTGTCTCCATTCTTCTTCCCCCGCTCCTCTCCTGTGTCCTGCACCTGCACCATCAGAAGGAACGGAAGAGAGCGCCGGCGAGGCGTCAGTCGTCCCGGAGAGCCCTCCGGGACCATCGCTCCAGTGCAGCCCCTCGGCCGAGGACCAACCGGCCCCACGTCGGGATAGACGGCGGACACCGCGCCTCCAACCGCCAATGGCGACGGACCCCCAGCTGCTGGCCATCCACCGTCGGCAGCTGGAGGTCGCGGAGCAACACCTCCAGCTGCAGAAGCGGGCGCTGGCCTGGCGCCAGGTGGCATGGGGGGCCTACATGGACACATTTAACCGCCTGGTGGACTACCTGGCCCCCCATGCTGCGCCGGCCAAAACATCGCCCGCCCTGCTGCTCCTGCAGCCCCACCACCAGCTGCTCCGCCCGTCGCCGGCCCGTCCGCCGTCGCCCCGCCACCCACCGGCGAGGGCTGGAGCGCTGAGGGACCCCTGGAGCCATCTGACACTCGCCGGCCACCATACCTTCCGGTCCAGCCCGCTCCCACCCAGCCACGGACCAGGCTGCGAGCACGGCAGGGCTCCTGGCCGGCAACGCCCAGTGCCGGGCTATAGGGGCGAGGGGCCCGGGACGTGGCCCCCCCCTTGTATATAGTTGGACCCTGTTTTTTTCGGCCCCCCGTTTCCCCCGTCCCCCCCATGTAAATAGTTCTCCCCTTTATCCTCCCTGGTTTTCTTTTTATTATTGCGGACAGTTGTTTCTTTGTATTGTTTTCTTTTTGTACATATTGCTTTTGTTGAATGTTTTTACATAGTTTTCTGTTTGTGGTTCACATATTTATTTACATAAAAAAAAAAGTTTCGGAAAGAAAAAAAAAATTTTACGTTCAGCCACAAGTGCATGCTGTCATTTGTCCAGGACAAGTGGGAGCGGGGGCGGTGGGGTGCTCCATGGTGTGGGGGAGGAAGGGGCGGGCAGTAGGGGGCCTGGGCAGAGTTTACCCGGCGGCCTGTTCATCGAAGTGGGCCCACAAGGCCTCCCGGACCCGGGTCCCCTCGGGGTCCACCTGCCGACTGGGGGCAGCAGGTGGCTGGACGTGCGTCCTGCCAGCCTCCGCAGCCCAGCCCTGTAAAAAGGTCTCCCCCTTGCTCTCGACCAAATTGTGCAGGGCGCAGCAGGCACCCACAATCTGGGCGATGTTGTTGGGGCCCGCATCCAGGCGGGTCAGGAAACATCTCCAGCGTCCCTTCAGGCAGCCAAATGAGCACTCCACCACCTGGCGCGCGTGGTTCAGGCACTAGTTGAAGCGCTCCTGGCTAGCGGAGAGATGGCCCGTGTAGGGGTGCATGAGCCATGGCAGGAGGGCCTAGGCCGCATCTGCGATGATGCAGAAGGGCATGGTGGTGTCCCCCAGAGGGATCTCCCGCTGGGGGATGTAGGTCCCCGCCTCCAGCCAGTGGCACAGGCCCGAGTTCCGGAAAACCCGGGCGTCGTGGGTGCTGCTAGGCCAGCCCACGTAAATGTCCTGGAAACGTCCCCGGCTGTCCACCAAGGCCTGCAGGACGACAGAATGGTAGCCCTTTCGATTGAGGTATCGTCCTCCACTGTGATGCGGGGCGCGGATGGGGATGTGAGTCCCATCCAGAGCCCCGAAGCAGTTGGGGAAGCCCAGGGTGGCAAAGGCGGTGATGGTGGCATCTGGGTCCCCCAGCCTCACGAGCCTGTGCAGGAGCATGGCGTTGATGGCACGCACAACCTGCAGAGAAAGCACATGGGACAGCACCAATGAGGGGTGAGCAGGGTGTGCGTGGCCCTGCCTTGCCCTGCCCTGGCCCCCCCTGCCCTGCCCTGCCTCCCCTCCTCTGACCCCCCTGCCCTGCCCTGCCCTGCTCTGGCCCCCCTGCTCTGCCCCCCCTGCCCTGCCCTGCCCTGCCCTGGCCCCCCTGCTCTGGCCCCCCTGCCCTGCCCTGCCCTGCCCTGCCCTGGCCCCCCTGCTCTGGCCCCCCTGCCCTGGCCCCCCTGTCCTGGCCTCCCCTCCCCTGCCCTGCCCTCCCCCCGTGGGTTCGCTTACCTCCATGAAGACAGCCCCGACGGTGGCCTTTCCGACACCAAACTGCTGGCCCACGGATCGGTAGCTGTCCGGAGTGGCCAGCTTCCAGACAGCGATGCCTACCCCTTTCTGCACTGTGAGGGCACGCCGCATGGCAGTGTCCTGGTGCCTGAGTGCGGGGGTGAGCCACTGGCACAGCTCCAGGAATGTCTGCCAGCTCATCCTGAAGTTCCTGAGCCAGTGGTCGTCGTCCCACTCCCCAAGCACCAGCCGCTCCCACCAGTCGGTGCTGGTGGGGTAGCTCCACAGCCGCCGGCGTGTGAGGCGGGGGGTGGGGCGGGGTGCTGCAGGGGTAGGAGTTGAACCCTGCTGCCCTGGGGGCATCTCTTCCCCTGGGGAAGGAGGTACTCAGCTGCCTCCTGCATGGCATGGAGCAGGGCAAGTCCTGCTCCTGCCGGGAGGGCTGGGTGGACCTCTAGCTGCTGCTGCTCCTGCTGCTGCTGCTGCTGCTGCTGCTGGGTGTCCATGACTGCGGCGCCCGGGGTCTGTGTGCCTATGGCTCCTCAGACTGCGTGCTGTGCAGGCTGAGTGTGTCTGGGAGGGGCCCTTTAAGGGAGCGGCTAGCTGTTGCCCCGGAAACGCTAGTCCGCCCGGTGACCTGTCTGCAGCTGTGCCTGGCATCCCTATTTCGATGTGTGCTTCTTTGGCATGTAGACGTTCCCTCGCTGCGCCTATTTCAATGTTTGGCTGCGCAACGTCGAAGTTGAACATCGATGTTGCCGGCCCTGGAGGACGTGTAGACACTATTCATCGAAATAGCCTATTTCGATGTCGCCACATCGAAATAGGCTACTTCGATGTAGGCTTCACGTGTAGACGTAGCCAAGATGAGGCCTTACACTATAAAAATTATGTCATAGTTGGGAACTCATGTTTGCAGAGGGGCAACTCTCACATCATAGGCCATTTTCATATTTAGAAATAAAGAATCTATCCTCTTGGTACATTTCACAAAGTCACATACATATAACTTGGTGAGGTAGAGATGATATAGCCAGCACCTTTGAAAAACCACATTCACGCTATCCTTTACAGAAGAACATGAATTTTTACCCATCTCTTTCCATTCCTTTTTAACTATGTCTAGATTGTGTGGTTTTTGTCAGCGATAGTTTGTGTTGGAAGGTATCTTGTGAGAAAACGTCTGTTGACAGATTGCGTTCAAACAGCAAGGTGCATTGAAAGAGAAATCTGCTCTGCTACAGAGAGCAGCTAGACTGCCTGGCTGTTCTCTTGGCAAAACAGCCCCCCAACGTCATATCAGACAGGTTTGCAGGTCACCAGTTCTGGGATTTGAAAATGTTACTCTGCATTATGGGGGATGTGACGTAACCCCTCATGCCATGTCTTATGAAGCTCTATCCCAGCCACCTGGACCCCAGCCAGGATCTTTCAATGGCCATCTATAGAAGGTCAGGATGCAGGATGAGTGTGCCTTTTTCTGCCTCAAGGCCTGTTTCAGCTGCCTGGTCACTTGCATGAATGTGGGCGAGTGTAACATCCACCAAGCTGTGGAGACTTGTTTTGCTCGGTGCATCATTGTGGAGGGGAGGAAACGGCTTCCTCCTAGGGTGGTGGATGGTCTCCAGCTGCAAGGGGCATGCCTGTGAATAATCTTCCCCAGGATCCCCCCAGCAGGGGCCTTGAGGCCACAGTCCTACCTCCTCCCCACCACGAACCCCATCCTTCACCCCCTCATCCCTCCATGACCCCTGCACAATGAAGAGGGATGTGGGTGTGGTGAACAAATAACAGCTTTTCTGAAATAAAGAAAAATGTGCTAAAGAAATTATGTAGTAAGTTAAAGTTATTTACAATAAAGTGAATTGAAAGAACAATTGACAGTTGTCGGGGAGGAGTTCAAATCAGAGGTGATGAGGAGTGATGCTACACAACTGGACTGCAGCAACAGCCCTGCTGCAGGCTGTCAGGTTTGTCAGACACAATTTATTGTAGAGAAATCCATAGTATTTCCTCTCACCGTATTACCAGCTAGAGTTTTGCAAATGAATGAATTATTGCTCCATTATCTTTTCTGTAACCGAAGTTAAGTTGTCTGTCAGGTTATCCTGGATAATCCCTCGGTTATCCTTATTTCCCTTTTTATAGATGGGCACTATATTTGCTATTTTCCTGTCTTCTGGTATGTCTCCCTTCTCCCATGACTTTGCAAAGTCAATAAAGGCTCAGCTCATCAGTCAGCTCCTTGAGTAATCTAGGATGGTTCTCAATACACCTTCGTGACTTGAAGACATCTAACTTCCCACTTTCTTTCCCTTTTTTCTTTCCCTATTTTAGTTTACAGATCTACCCCATTTTCACTGACATTGTCCATGTTAGGTGTTCATTTGCCATCAACCTTTCTGGTAACACCTGACAGAAAGAAGTCGCTAAGCACCTCTGTCATTTCTCACTTTTCCCTTATTGCTTTCTGATCTTCATTCAGTAAGGTGTCTTCCCTGACCTTAGTCTTACTCTTCCTTCTAATGTGTTTGTAGAAATTTTTCTCCTTACCATTCATGTCTCTAGCTCATTTGAACTTATTTTGTGTCTTCGTGTTCTGAATTTTGGTCCCATTTGTTTGTAGGCATACTTGCTCAAATGCATACCAAATTGCAAAGGGAAACGTGAATTTCAGTTTATACTTTCACACTTTGTCTTAACAGAGAGAGGAATTACCTTACACATTACAAAGACAGCCTCCCCACCTTTGGTACTCCAAGTGATCTCAAGCAGGACACTTACCTTAATAAATTTTAGTTTCCTTCTCCCCACCCCTTACCCTCTTCTATCCTATGTATCTGATTCGTCAGTTTTTATTTCAGTTTGTTTTGTGTCTCTGTGTTAGATAATCATTATTCCAATTCACTTTCAGCAACATTTCCAGTACAGAATTATCTCTAGATCTGAAGCAATGGGTCTGTCCCACAAAAGCTCATCACCTAATACACTATTTTTTATTGCTTCATGACTGTTTTTTTCCTAGTTAAACAAAGCTTCCATTTCTTGATCACTTAAGATCTTCTAGTTAAAATAGGGTGTTTTTGTGTCATATTTTCCATCTTTCCTGTGTAGTGGAATATATTGCTCTGGTTCCCCTAATAATGTCTTTGGGGGTGAAAAAAACCTGACAACTGACATTAGTTGTTTTTGGTTTTATACTTGCCTGAGTTGCTGAATTCTGCCTTTCTGACATCCATTGTCTTTATTTTACTGATTTCCCTCCTACCATTCCTTAGAAGCATGAACTTAATGATTAAACAATCTTTTTTACCCAAGCTGCCTTCCACTTTCAAAGTCTCAACCAGTTCTTCCCGGCAAACACACTGTGGGGAGGTCCCACCAGTTGCAGGTTAGCCTAGAGGCTGAATACCAAAGCTCCTGGGGGTCTGAGGTGTAGGACTTCAGTCCACTCACTAGATTCTGTAGATTCAGTTTTGAGCATGGTCCAAAGAATCTAATATCCTCCTCCTTAGGGGGGTGGTTTGTGGGGGCTTTCCTCTTGTAAGACTGTGGGAGGGTTTGGAGGTTGTCTTATTGCAGCTGACCCAACTAATAAGCAGACCATTCGAGACTTTATCAAATGCTTAAAAATACAGTGTAGATATACCACATCCACTACTTCTCAGTGCAGAAGGCATCAAATTAGAGAATGTGGAGAAGTTCACGTATCTGGGGAGCAACATGATGTGTCATCCTGACTCTAATGAGGAAATAGAAACTACACTAGTGAAAGCAAGAGTGAGTTTGAAGGAGATGGATACACTCTGGAAAAGCGAAGCAACTGGCTTAGGATTGAAGCTCAGCATCTTGAAAACTTGTGCATTCAGCAGCCTGATGTACAGATGTGAGATATGAGCATTAACAAAAGATTCCAAGAGAAGGATTTTGGCGTTTGAGAGGAGTTATACAGAGATCCTGACAATAGGATGGATGCACAAGGTAACCAATGAGGAAGTATATAGGAAGATACAGAAAAAACAGAACCTGTTGCAAAAAGTTATACAACGGAAGTTACAGCTATTCGGAATAGCTATCTGCAGAATGAATGATGAACAAAAAGTAAATACCCTGGTATTCAGCATTAAAACTTGTTTCAACATGAGAGAAAGACCCCAGAGAGAATGGGTAGATGATTTAGTAAATTGGTGTGGAGCTAGTCTACAGAAACTAATCCTCTCGTCACTGGACACGAAAAAATGGAAGAAAATAGTTTCGGAGGCATCAGATACTAATGGGTGCTGAGCCAATGGGTGTTTATGATGATGACATTCACATTTTCAAGACCACATTTCCATAAAATCTCCAGGCAGATTGTCATGGGGCCACTCTGACACTCCAATGGACCCTGTGACACTCTGCTGCCTCTGATGGTACCTAATGGCTTCAGGTAACACTGCAGGCACCCTAACATTTCCTCTATCGTCCTTGCAATGACTTTCTCTAAGGCAGGGCCATTTGATGCAAGAGCCCCCTGTTTTGGGTTGCATCAATTCAGTCTTCTCCCAAGCACAAGCTCTCCAATAAGGCCCACCCTCCTCCTTTACTGAAGAGCCTCCCACCAACTTCCTTGTTGGACTCCACATTGGTTCACATTTCCTGAAATCTGTGCTCTGTGTTCTGCTTGGAGGTTCTGCCTGTTTTTCATCTCTTCAACATAGCCCTTTCCCTCTGCTCCTCCAATTCCCCCTAGGTGGTGTGCCACGTCCAGGCTGGAGATGGACTATGTCAAAAGCTACAACAGAAGAACATGGTTCCTTTGGAAGCCAGAACTCTCCATCTACTCTGCAATTTATATCCTGGGTGCAGGGACACAGGCTTGGGGCTCCTATTGACCCATCCCCAGCCCAATGCTTGGGACAGAGGGAGGGGTTGGACGGCCCCTCAGAATGGTTTTATCTCCCTGGGTGGATCTTATCATGGTCCAGTTCTGGCTCCTCTCTTGGCAAGGGGATGGAGCGTTGAGTAATAATGAGGATCTAAGGGGTGGGATTTTGGGGCTATAGGAGTACTTAATCTGCAGAGTGGGGAAGGCCAGTCAAAGGAGAGAGAGCTCAGTGATTGGAACAATGGCTTCCTAAGCCTAGGTTGTGAACTCGTTCCTTGTGGGAACCATAAACGGATCTGGTTCAAATAGAGGAAAAAAAATGGGGTGGGGGAAATGGTGCTTGGTTGTTTCAAGAGAGCAGGGACCTATACTGGATGACCTCCCACAGTCCCTTCTGGCTCTAAGGAATGAGTTTTCCCATGCATCCTAGGAGGCTGTTGTCTCTGTCCCTGTTTTGTCATTTGAACATATGGTCACTGCATAGTGAAGGGGTTGGACTGGCCCTGCCTCTCTCAGGGAGCTGAGTTCCATCTCCATCCCTTCCAAAGCTACTGTCTCAGCACAGAGGGAAGGAAGAACACGGAACCTGGAGCTTATTTTCTTGCAGGACTGTGTGTGTGTGTCAGGATCATGAGAGTTAGCCAGCAGCCTGGGAGAACAAAGGGTTAACCTCCTTAGCCAGGTGGGGCTGGCCTATAGGAATGTAGGTAAGAATAGAATTTTGGCTCCTCCCTCTTCTGTTCTCTGTCTTTTTTCTTCTTCTTCTTCTTCTTTCCAGCCATGAGGGAGAGAGACACAGTATATCTCCCTCCAAGAACAGGCCCTCCAATCTTCTGTAAGTAGGGTAAAGTTTAGATAGTAGGCTTTATTGTTTTATGGTTTGGGAAGTGGAATATGATGTCTGTGCACTTTTTAGATATGTTCTTTTACTCTCCTTGTAACTAAGTTCTAGGCCCATGGTGGAGATTCCCCATGGCTATGTCTATACCAGCCAAAAGCTTCAAAATTGCCATGCAAATGGCCATTTGAAAGTTTACTAAGGAAATACTGAAATACATATTCAGCGCTACATTAGCGTGCGGGCGGCCGCGGCACTTCAAAATTAACGCGGCTCGCCGCCGCGTGGCTCATCCAGACGGGGCTCCTTTTCGAAAGGACCCTGCCTGCTTCAAAGTCCCCTTATTCCCATCTGATCATGGGAATGAATCACATCTGATGATTTCACTCACGAAAGCTCATGCTCAAAACTTTTCTGTTAGTCTATAAGGTGCCACAGGACCCTTCGTTGCTGTTGTCGATAAACACAGTTGCTTTTTCAAGGCTTGTTCCCATCTTGGTCTCCTCCCCTCATTGCTCTTTGCTCCCTCTCCAGGCCATCATCCATTGCTGCAGACTCTATATACATGGATACCACTGTCTACAGAGTGCAGATTAGTAGCTCTTGTCATCTTAATTGTGAGGACTCAGAATGTTCCATTCTGTTCTGTTCAGAAGACTGTTGCCTGTCTTTGTGATTTCCCATTTCTGTTGAACAAGACAGAGTGTAAAAGAGACCCTTCAGTTGACAAATATCCTGACGATCCTCACACGAAGGTGTTTGCTTTTCACACTGTACACGATGGGGTTCATCAGGGGAGGAAACATGACATAGAAATAGCTTAGGAAAGTCTGAATCAAAGGAGAAGAGCTATTCCCAAATCTATACATCAAAGTGAGGCTGATAAATGGTATATAGAGAGAAAGGACAGCACAAAGGTGGGAGACACATGTGTTCAAGGCCCTGAGGCACTCTGCCTTGGATGTGATGCTCAGTACTGTTTTGAGAATTATTACATAAGAGAGGAAGATGAGCAGCGAATCCAACGCTTCTGTTAAGAGTGTAATATACAAGCCATAAATGCTGTTGACTGTAACATCTGAGCAAGAAAGTCTCATGACCCCTCCATGTGTGCAGTAGCTATGGGTTAGGACATTTTCTCGACAGTATTGGAACCTTTTCAGAAGAATGGGCAATGGAAGGTTTATGAGTAACCCTCTTAGCACACACAACAACCACATCTTGGCTATTCTCTGTGTTGTTAAGATGGAAGCATACCTTAAGGGGTCACGGATTGCAATGAGGCGGTCAAAGGCCATCAACAAGAGCACAGAGGACTCGATGCTTATAAATGCGTGGATGAAGAACAGCTGAGCAAAACAGGCATCAAGGCTGATCTCTCTAGAGTTCAACAAGAATATTCGCAATGTTGTCAACATGGTGGTTATTGACAAGCCAAGGTCTGTGAGGGCCAACATGGAAAGTAAAACGTACATGGGCTCATGGAGGTTTGGATTAGTTTTTATAACAAACACAATGAATGAATTTCCTACTATGGATATTGCATACATGAAAGAGAAGGGGATAGAGATCCAGAGGTAGATGTGTTCCTGTCCAGGTATCCCGGTGAGAAGGAATACTTCATGTTGGAATCTGCTGTCATTGACAGTTGACATAAGGTAGTAGACAGGTCCAGGGAGTTCTGTTCCTTCCTAAAAGGAAAAAGAGCAGGAGTCAATGATTTTTAGTGTTTCAGGGGTTCAGGAATGATGAGAAAAATCATTGTCTTGCATTTCCATCACCAGCAGGAATGTTGGCAGTGCCAGAGTCGATCAGAGCTGTCATACTGTATCAATTGGCCAGTTTCAGATAATTCAGATGAAGGTGAAAGAAGTCTGGCTATTGCAATTCTCTATGTTTCAGGTGTAGTTACAGATGTGTCAGAGGCAGGTGGAAGAAGCTCTGCAAGAATTGGCTATGAGATCACCTGAACTCACTAACTGGACTTTTTTGGGGTTTGAATCAGGGAGATTTAGAACATTTCCAAGATATGTTAAACCAATCATGACTCCATTAACTGGAGTTTCTTGTTACCCATATAAACATCCTGTCCCTCTTTGGATCCTTCAAAGCTCTTCTATGACATCATGTTCCATATTCATTTTGAGAATATGCTTGTTATATGACTCTGACCCAAGTGAGATGTACTTTATGCAAGAGACCTCCTGGTAAGCATCACTGAGCACATTACCATCTGCTCAGTGTAATTATCCTATTTCTATGTCTGTTCTAGCTATGCTACTTTGTCTGACACCTGCCATCAACTTTTCAGATAATAATATGATACAGACTGGGCTGAAAGCCTATGAAAAAGGGCAATGGACAGTGAATAGGCTTATTCTGGCTTTCTGTGGATATGCCAAACACTTACAGACTCTTGGATGCTGTGATGCTGCTGAGACTCCTGGTCACCTGATCCTAAATCTCCATCCTCGACTGTTGCCCTTTTCCAGTAGGTGGTGGGGGAATCAAACAAAGGAATCATAACTTATAGAAATTCTATTCAAGCTGCGTTAAGGAAACATTCAATGCTGGGGGAATGAGGAGACGTGATGTTAATTTGTATCCTGTCTCTTATTTTTGTATTACTCTGCTTTGGTCTTTTTTCCACCTCTTTGCTCACTTAAAACATACCTTCTGTTCATTAATAAAGGTATTTTTCATGTTTATAATATAACCCAGTGTCTGTAACATTCAACTGGTGGGTGGGAAGGTGGTACATATCTTCCTACAGATTGAGGGAGGGGAACTTTATATAAGTGTGGGTTGGTGCCCCAAGAAGAATAGACATCTCAGTGCTTTGGCAAATCCTTTCAGCTGAGCCTTCCAAGAGCAGATCTCAGTGCTTTTATTGTTCTGCCATAGGCTTGGCACTACCTTTTGGTATCCTGAAGGAGGCTTAAGAATCTGTCTCAGTAATACAAAGTTAAGCATGCCCAAGTTGACAGATAAGGAGAGCTCAGCTGGTACCTCAGGGTCCAACCCACCATACCTGACCTCGTTCCTACCTTGCATGTGCTAGTTCCACCACCTGTTTTGAGTACAGAGTGAATCTAAAATTTGTTTCTTTGCGGAAACTGCTCTTCTGAATCTATGGAAGATATTTATAAATATGATTTATTTCCTAAATTTATATTCTTTTTTTCTTTGCTCCCCCACTGAAAGTACAAATTATGCCTCTGCCTCTTTGCAGTTGTTTAAGTTATTTGGGACGCGCTGTTCATTCAATAAGAGGGACTTCTATGGCAGCAATCATGATTTCCAAGTGTAAATTCCTCCAGATCCTTGCTCTGTTAACTTTAAATTACCCAGTGCTTTCAGTAATACACATTGACCCTCATTGATTTGTACATCTCTGGCAAGTTACAAATCTAACACAGACAGTTACTGAACTTAGGTGAGGGAAAGATTAGAATCACAGATGGCTGAACAGTGCAAATATTAAGTTCACACTCAGGTCCATTTGAGCATGTAAATAATTTCTTCCTTGTATAGTGTGTGATAACATCATATACTCTCGACAACCATGATCCTACACCTCAACTCTACTCTGCTGAAACATAGGTGAGTGGATTTGTTATTTCATGATTTTATGCAAAGTGTTTGGCAGGTATTGTAGGGGGATTTCATTCATTATCCTAAATGTAAGTGTTAGAGAGAGCTTCTGGTGAGTTATCAGGAGACTTTATCATACAATTGTTCTTTGAACAAATAGTTAATGGCACAAACTCTTTATAACAGTATTTGAGTGTGTGTGAAATATTAAATAATCAAAAACATTGAAGCAGTGAAGTTACCACTACTCCTTCCTGATCGATTCTACTAATATTGCTGCTGCCTTTTGATAGATAGATATGTGACCAGTGTTTGGTTTGTCATATTTGTATTATCACAAAATATTTTGCAAATATTTTTGCACTTCTGCTCTTTAATACACAAATGAGAGCTCATTCTTTCCCCTCTTATCTTCTTTGAGAAGAGTTTTCTTGGGACAGACTGGAACCTAAAATTTCACCCTAATTGCAGCATCTCAGCCATCATGCGGTTGCTTCTTAACAAACAAAATTCTACAAGGTCTTCTGTGGGTCTCTTCAGGTTCTGTCAGGGTGTAGCCTGTATCTGGTCCAGTAACAGGCATTGGGATCAGTTTGTAAAAGTACTCATTCCTGAGGTCTTTTTTATGGGAAGTGTTAGCAGTCTGCTTCCACATTGGTTTGGGTGATTCCATCCCTCCCGTGTAGGCTCCCCCATCCCAATAGTTTCCCCATTCCTAATAAAAATGAACTCCTCCTGACTACAGCATCATCTCATCCACTCATTGAGACTCTGAATTTCTGCCTGCCTACCTGGCCCTGTATGTGGAACTGGAAGCCTTTATACCACCAACACCATCAAAGAAGCAAACCACATCAAACAACACCATCAAGGGCTCATTACCCTGCACTTCTACTAATGGAATATGTGCCATCATGTGTCAGCAATGCCCCTCTGTCATGCACATTGGACATTGTAATCAACCAGGCTCGGGTTCCCCAGAAACGAGGCTGCACCCAGAAGGCGAGTGCTATATTTGGTTTATTGAAAGCGTGACACCCGCGACAGGAGCCCCAAAATCGCTGCAGTCACCGGTGGGGGAATACCCAACACGTCAGAGCTTCACTCAGGGGAGAGGCTCTGTAATGGGCCTCCTAACACTAACTATTAAGTTTAAACTCATTTACATAAGATTGCTTAAAATTGCCTATGCACTACTCTTACTATCTCTTGTGGCCTACTGCCAGCGTAGCCTTGAAGTTTTGGCAATCGTACTTTGTTTTGCAGCTGTTCGCCTTGGCAGGATTATTTGTTTTGCAGCTCTTCACCTTGCACAGACTGGTCTGTTTGGAATTCTCCTGAGGGTTCACAGGCTACGTCTACACGTGAAGCCTACATCGAAGTAGCCTATTTCGATGTGGCGACATCGAAATAGGCTATTTCAATGAATAACGTCTACACGTCCTCCAGGGCTGGCAACGTCGATGTTCAACATCGACGTTGCGCAGCACCACATCGAAATAGGCGCAGCGAGGGAACGTCTACACGCCACAGTAGCACACATCGAAATAAGGGTGCCAGGCACAGCTGCAGACAGGGTCACGCGGCGGACTCAACAGCCAGCCGCTCCCTTAAAGGGCCCCTCCCAGACACACTTGCACTAAACAGCACAAGATACACAGAGCCGACAACGAGTTGCAGACCCTGTGCATGCAGCATGAATCCCCCGCTGCAGCAGCAGCAGCCAGAAGCCCTGGGCTAAGGGCTGCTGCACACGGTGACCATAGAGCCCCGCACGGGCTGGAGAGACAGCGTCTCTCAACCCCCCAGCTGATGGCTGCCATGGAGGACCCCACAATTTCGACGTTGCGGGACGCGGATCGTCTACACGGTCCCTACTTCGACGTTGAACGTCGAAGTAGGGCGCTATTCCCATCCCCTCATGAGGTTAGCGACTTCGACGTCTCGCCGCCTAACGTCGAAGTTAACTTCGAAATAGCGCATGACGCGTGTAGCCGCGACGGGTGCTATTTCGAAGTTAGTGCCGCTACTTCGAAGTAGCGTGCACGTGTAGACACAGCTACAGAGGGGTTGGACTGCACTCTGGACTGTCACAATGTCTTCTCGCACCCTACAGACATACTGGACAGTCTCTACATAAAAGAATAAATGCACACAAATCAGGTATCAGGATCAGTAACATACAAAAACCTGTCAGGGAACACTTCATTCTCCCTAGACACTCGGTATGAGATTTAAAAGTAGCCATCTTGCAACAAAACAAATTCAAAAATAGATTCCAAAGATAAACTGCAGAGCTACGATTCATTTGCAAATTTACCACCACCAATCAAGGACTGAACAAAGACTGGGAATGGCTGTGGCCAGCTACAAAATCAGTTTCTCCTCTCTTGGTGTTCACACCTCCACATCAGGTGCTGGAAGAAGGCCAAATCCTCCGTGACTGAATTGACCTCATCAGCTCTGGCCTCCCTCTTGATAAGCATTCCAATGCATCTGGCAAAGTGGGCCTTAGCCCATGAAAGCTTATGCTTCAAAATATCTGTGAGTTTATAAAGTGCCTCAGGACTTCTTGTTGATTGAGCTCCATTGGATTATCAACTGAGATGTCTGTGAAAGGTTAAACCTATCTCGTGCCTCTTAAATTAACAGCAGGCCCTTGCAAAAGAAGCAAAAATGTGAATTAACAGCTGGAGGACATCACCCTCCATGAGCACTACAGGGAGGTTCAGTGAAAACAGAGGGCTACAAAGTGGGAAGAGCCTATTTCTGAGCTCCTGCTAAGTTGCACACCTTGTTCTACCAAGCAGTCTGTGCAGAGGTGGGAGCAGCTGTTGGTCAGAAGCTCTTCAGACTGACAGGCATGGACACTGCTGTGGCAGTCTGAAGGCCCTTGGACTGCCTGGTTCCCGGTCACAGCTGAACAGTTTAAATTCAAAGACGTTGGCACATAGTTGTGTGAAATCCCCTTAATTCAACTATGCAGCACTTAGCACTAATGTTCATATTAAAGGTATTCTATTCCAGGGAGGTCGGCTGATGATTCCTACTACCCCTGGTCATGGAATCCTGGAGGGCAGAATCACAGGTTCTTAACCCAATTAGATCTACTTGGTAAGCGCTGTCACCCCACACTGAGTTGAAGCCCAAGATCCATTCTGAGGGTGGAAGGGGGTGGAATTTCACCCCATGAGAGGGCAGAGTGTGAGGACTGATTGCTGATATCTAGCAATCCTATAACAGAGAGATAATAAAGATACTAGGGATACCTTCCAGGTGGAAATGCTGGAGTCACTCTTCTGTCATAGAAGAGAAATATGTCCCATCAGACCTCTTGCCACAGTGCGATGCAGCTCTAATTCCCGTCTTCCCAACTGAAACTGAATTTTAAATCTTTGAAAATGCATTTTCTGGCTCCACTTCTAAAGGAAATACGCCTTAGGAATTTTAAGAACCAGTTGCTGCTATTCCATGGGGTCTCCTATTGCTTATTCCCTGGGAAAGTCCAGCCCAGAGCAAACAGCACTTCGAGAAATGGGACCCATTGAAAAATTCTTACCAGGATATCATGGTTTAACAACACAAAGCTCACCTGGAAACTCATATTTCTGTGTTCCTAACTAACATACTGAGCAACATAGGCAGATGGAGGGACAGGATTTCCAAGCAACCATTAGTCTCTGCCCTCCAGCCCTGTCACTGACTCTCCCTGACAGCCCAGCTGAGACCCCTTCAGCTGCGCAGAATGTTTGCCCATGGAAACAGCTGGCAGCCTTTCCGCCACACTTCACTTTTTAAAGACATAGAAAGCTGCCAACATACCCAGTTGCTGCTAGAAGGGGAGCTGCTGTCACCAGCGGCCTTCAGCCCAAAGGATGTGCTCAGGTGGTGTGTGTTCAGCTAGAAAGGAAACTGCATTTATGAAGCATGCTGGAACATTCCCTTGGGAGTCACTTGGCCATCAGAGATCCTCCGCTTTTGTGTGCAAAAGCTTTTGTGTGCAAAAGCTTTATCCGTGTCACAGCCTATGGCAGACTGCAGGAGGCAAAATCACAGGGGGTCAGGAATGATGCTACACAACTGGACTGCAGCAATAGCCCTTACTGCTGGCTAGCAGGTTTGTTAGAAACACTTTGTTCTTGACAAATCAATTCTGTTTCTTCTCATCTTATTATCATCTAGGTTTTTGCCAATGCATGAATTATTTTCTCCATTATCTTTCCTGTTATAGAAATTAGCTGACTGGCAAGTCATTCCCTTGGTTGTCCTTATATCCCTTTTTATAGCTGGGTGCTATATTTGCCCTTTTCCTGTCTTCTGGAATCTCTCCCTTCTTCCATGACTTTGCAAAGATAATAGCTAAAGCATCAGATAGCTCATAGGATGGTTCTTCTTACACCCAGGTGACTTGAAGACATCTAAGTTTCCCAGTTACTTTTAACTTGTTCTTTCCCTTTTTTATCTAGTAGACCTACCTCCTTTTCACTGGCATTTTCTAAGTTAGCTGTCCTTTTGCCACCAATCCTTTTGGACTTGTGAAAGAAAAAAAGGCATTAAGCACGTCTGTCATTTCCCCTTTTTCTTTTATTGTTTTCTGCCCTTCATTAAGTAAGGGGCCTACCCTCTCCTTGGTCATCTTCTTCAAATGTTTTTGTAGATCGTTCTTTAGTTACCATTTACATCTCTAGCTAGTTTGAACTCATCGTGCGACTTTACCTTTCTTATTTCATTCTTCTTTGTTGAAATGTAGAGTCTGTATGTTGTAGTTTCCACTTTTTGATAATTTAAGATCTCCCAGTTACGCCAACGTTATCATTTGCCATATTTTCCATTTTTCCTGTGCAATTGACTAATTTTCTCTAGTGCCCTTAATAATGTCTCTTGGGAAAACTGCCAACTGTCTTTAATTGTTTTTCTTCTTAGCACTATTTTCATATTTAGAAATAAAGAATCTATTGGTACATTTCACAAAGTCACAAACACATGTCATAATTCAATAAGGTAGAGATAGTATAGCCAGCACCGTTGAACAAGCGTATTTACACCATCTTTTACAGAAGAATATGAATTTTTAGCCATCTCTTTCCATTCCTTTTTTACTATATCTAGATTGTGTAGTTTGATCAGCAGTAGTTTGAGTTTGGAGGTACCTTGTGAGCAAACTTCAGCTGTCAAATTGCATCCAAACAGCAAGATGCATTGAAAGAGAAATCTGCTCTGCTGACAGAGAGCAGATAGACTGCCTGTCTGTTCTCTTGGCAAATTGGCCACCCAAAATCATTTCAGACACTTCTGCAGGTCACCCACTCAGGGACTTGAAGATGCCACTCTGCATCCTGGTGGATATGACCTACCTCTCATGCCATGTCTTATGAAGCTCTATCCCAGCCGCCTGGGCCCCAGCCAGGATCTTTCAACGGCCATCTGTACAAGGTCAGGATGCAGGATGAGTGTGCCTTTTTCTGCCTCAAGGCCTGTTTCAGCTGCCTGGTCACTTCCATGAATGTGGGTGAGTGCAACATCCACCAAGTTGTGGACCCTTGTTTTGCTCTGCACAACATTTTGAAAGGGAGGATCAGGGTTTTCTCCTAGTTTGGTGAGTGGCCTCTGGCTGTGAGGGGCATGTCTATAAGTAACCTTCCTCAGGGGCCAACCAGCAGAGGCCCGGAGGCCACAGCACTATCCCATCCCTACCACGACACCTTCTTTCGCCCCCTCACTTCTCCATGACCCCTGCACAATGAAGGAGGGATGTGGGTGTGGTGAACAAACAACTGGCATACCGAAATAAAGAAAAACATGCTAAAGAATTTATGTAATAAATTATTTTCAACAAAGTGAAATGAAAGAACAATTTACTTTGGGCAGTGGGGGACTTGGGACAGGGTGTGGGGAGCCTCACAAGAAGGAGAGGGAAGGCGGCCATGAACCATAGGGGGAATGGTAGACCATCCAATGGCCTCTCTGGCTGTTGGCTCAGCCTGGTGGCAAGGTGGGAGTGCCTTGGTCTGGTGGTGGGGTGCTGGTGAAATGCAGCCCCTAAGGCACTGCTCCCCATAGTGAGCACCGACCAAAACACCCTGGACCAAGGGATGGGGATGTCCCAGGAGCAAAGCCACGTGTGACCTGCATACTGTGAACTGCCACACTGGGGGTGTTCCATGCCCCTGGGACCATGCTGACCTCAGCAATGGGCTGGCAGGAAGGGGCATTGTCTGGCCACAAAGGGATCCCTTCATAGGTGGTGGGTGAGCTGTGAGCAGCCTCATCAACCCCATGGCCCACAAAAATACCTGGGGATCATGGCACTGACCACGGAAGCAGGTGCTGCCTTTCACCTGCATGCATGCCCAAGTAAGTACTCCCTGATGTGTCTGGGATCAGATTGGTACCCTTGTGAGTAGCCCTCTTCCAGCCATGGCAGGTGCTAGGAAGCTTCGTCTGGGTCTGAGGCTTGTCCAGCCTCCCCTGAGTCTGGCAGTGTGATTCTGCCCATGCCTGGGGCCTGTCTGCTGGGTCACAGTGGTGCACATTTGTGCTCCATGTAATTCAACATGCTGGCACTGTTTGGCCTGGCTGAAGGATGCTCGCAGCATGCCCCTTCTGTGCCCGCCTTCCATGCCCTGGGGTGTGTGATGCATAGGATACTCACCAGAGAGAAGCTTACCCAGCTGTGATGATGCCCAGGAGCCACCTGTCTGCTGGGGACTGGGTCCAACACCAGCACAAAGCTGTTGGCCTCTGATTCTGACTCAGTATGCAGGTCACACATGGCTTTGCTCCTGGGACATCCCCATGATGCAAAGGAGGGTTCACGAAATTTCAAATTGCTGCTCATATTTGCATGTTTAAGACAGAAAACAAGCAATATAGATGGGTTTCTGCTGGCAAAAACTGGCACTTAGTGAACACATCTGCTCTTTATAGACTGCTGTCTGCCTTGGTCTCTGTCCTCTCTCTCCAGCCCATCACCCCTTGCTGCAGACAATTTTTAGACACATGTCAACCACTCTCTGAAGAGTGAAGATCAGTGTCTCATATCCTCTTAAAAGTAAGTACCCAGGATGGAACTTAGGACCTTTGTGTTTCTGGTACTCCTTCTCTCCTTCACCAGACAGAGTGTAAAAGGGACTCTTCAGCTGACAAATATCCTGACTATCCTTGCACAAAGGTGTTTACTTTTCACACTATGCACGATGGGGTTCATCAGGGTGGGAACATCACATAAACATATCCCAGGAGAATCTGAATGGAAGGAAAAGGGCTCTTCCAAAATCTAAGCATAAAGTGAGTCTAATATATGGAGTATAAAAAGAAAGGACACTGGGATGTAATGCTTGGTACTGTTTTGAGGATTATCACATAAGAAAGGAAAACTGGCACATTCCGTTGGGAGACACTTGGCCATCAGGGAATATTAGATGCTTGGCTTCATGTGCAACAGCTTTAACCCTGTTGAAGCCTATGGCAAGCTTCAGGAAGCCAAACCACAGGGGATGAGGGGTAATGTTAGAGAACTGGACTGCAGCAACAGCCCTGCTGCAGGCTCTCAGGTTTGTTAGGCACAGTTTATTCTTGAGAAATCCACACTATTTCCTCTCACCTTATTGCCAGCTAAATATTTGCCAATAAATGAATTATTGTTCCCCTATATTTTCTTTGACTGAAGTTGAGTTGTCCAGCAGGTAGTTCCCTGGGTTATACTTATTTCCCTTTTTTAAAGATGGGCACTATAGTTGCCCTTTTCCTTTCTTCCGAAATCTCTCCCTTCTTCCATGACTTTGCAAACATAATATAGTCTCAGCTCATCAGTCAGCTCCTTGAGTAATCTAGGTTGCTTCTCATTGCACCCTGGTGACTTGAAGACATCTAACTTCCCACTTTCTTTTCACTTCTTCTTTTCCTATTTTAGCTTCCAGATCTACCCCAGTTTCACTGACATTGTCCATGTTAGGTGTCCATTTGCCATCAACCTTTCTGGTAACACCTGAAAGAAAGAAGTCATTAAGCCCGTGTCATTTCTCCATTTTCCCTTATTGCTTTCTGCTCTACATTGAGAAAGGGGTCTTCGCTTTCCTTGATCTTCCTCTTCCTTCTAATATGTTTTCTTACTTACTATTCATGTTTCTTGCTAGTTTGAGCTTATTTTGTGACTTCATGTTCTGAATTTTGGTCATATTTGTTTAAATGCATACTTACTCAAATGCCTACCAAACGACAAAGGGAAACGTGAATTGCAGTTTATACTTTGACACTTGGTCTTAACAGAGATAGCAATTACCTTATGCGTTACAAAGACAGCCTCCTCATCTTTGGCATTCATAGTGATCTCAAGCAGTACAGTTACTGTTAGAAATTTCCCCTCCTCCACACCCTTTGCCCACTTCTATCCTATGTATCTGATTTGTTGGGTTTTATTTCAGTTTTTTTTGTATGTCTGTGTTATATAATCATTATTCCAATTAATTTTCGGCAACATTTCCAGTACAGCATTATCTTCAGATCTGAAGCAGTGGGTCTGTCCCACAAAAGCTAATCGCCTAACAAATTATCTTGTTTTGCTACATGACTGTTTTTTTTTGTTTCTTGTTAAACAAAGTTTCCATTTCTTGATCATTTAAAATCTTCTAGTTAAAACAGGGTGGTCCTGTGCCATATTTTCAATCTTTCCTGTGCAGTGGAATAGATTGCTCTGTATCCTGTAATAATGTCTTTGGCGGAAAAAAAACAACTGCCAACTCAGTTGTTTTTGGTTTTACACTTAGCTGAGTTGCTGAAGTCTGCCTTCCTGACATCCATTGTCTTTTTTTTGCTGCTCTCCCTCCTCCCACTCCCTAGAAGTATGAACGCTACAATTCAGCTCTCTGTTTCACCCAAGCTGCCTTCCACTTTAAAATTTGCAACCTGTCCTTCTCTGGCAAACACACTGTGGGCAGGTTCCACCACTTGCAGGTTAGCCTAGGGGCTAAGTACCCAGGCTCTTAGGGGCATGAGGTGTAGGACTCCAGTCTGTAGCTTCAGTTTTGGGCATGGCCCAAAATACCTAATTTCCTCCTCCTTAGGGGGGTGGTTTGTGGGGGTTCTCCCCTTTTGAGACTGTCGGAGGGTTTGGAAGTTGTCTTCCAGCAGATGACCCAGGGGCAGCTCGGGCTCCGGCTCTGTGGGTATTCGAGCCATCTCTTGCCTCCCTGCAGGTCATCCCTGACATGGGCTAGTGTTCTCCTTTTATCCTGCCCCTAGGCCTGACTCTGGCTGCAGGTGAAAGCAGGTGGGGCTGATTGGACCAGCAGACTCTGTTTAGCCCCTGCACTGCCAGGTCTTCCTCTCATTCTCTTACCCATACTCACAGAGAGGAAGCCATGCTAGTCTATACACTATCAAAACAAAAACCAGTCAAGTAGCACTTTAAAGACTAGCAAAATGGTTTATTAGGTGAGCTTTCGTGGGACAGACCCACTTCTTCAGATCATAGCCAGACCAGAACAGACTCCATATTTTAGGCACAGAGAACCAAAAACAGTAAGCAAGGAGGACAAATCAGAAAAAGATAATCAAGGTGAGAAAATCAGAGAGTGGAGGGGTGGGGAGGAAGGTCAAGGATTAGATTGAGCCAAGTATGCAGACAAGCCCCTATAGTGACTCAGAAAGTTCCCATCACGATTTAAACCATGTGTTAATGTGCCGAATTTGAATATAAAAACCAGCTCAGATGTTTCTCTTTCCAAAATGGAGAGATAATTCCTTTTCTGTAACACACGTACCTTTAGGTCTTTGACAGAATGCCCCATTCTATTAAAATATTGACTAACTGGTTTGTGGATCTGGAGTGTTTTGATGTCTGTTTTGTGCCCATTGACCCTTCGTCTAAGGGAGTTAGAAGTCTGTCCAATATAGAAAGCACCTGGGCATTGTTGGCCCATGATGGCATATATGATGTTAGTAGAGGAGCATGAGAAAGTGCCTGTGATTCTGTGGGTAACCTAGTTAGGTCCAGTGATGGTATTTCCAGAGAAGATATGTGGACAAAGCTGGCAGCGGACTTTGTTGCAGGGAAAGGTTCCAGGACTGGTATTCCTGGGGTATAGACTGTGGCTGTTAGTGAGGATCCTCATGAGGTTGGGAGGTTGTCTGTAGGAGAGAACAGGTATGTCACCCATGTGTACCTGTACAATTCCACTAGGAATCAGGGCAGATCTGTTAACAGTGCTGGGCAGTGCAGTCCAAAGTACAGCCAGACTAATAATTCTCAGGCATCACTTTGAGAGTTGATTAGTGCACTGTTGATGCCAGTTCATATTCTGTGATTGGTTCATGTCATTAAGGAGAAAATTGCCCCCCCACCCCCGCCAATTCTCTATTTCCAGTTCCCCAAAACTTATGAGTTACCTGAATTTATCTAGAGCTATGTTCCTATACCTTTCTCACAGGATAGCAGACAGCACAGTCTATGCACCACTGCTGAATGTGCTGACATGGAAAGTAACTCAAAGCAGTTCAGCTAATGGAGGTCAACTGGCTTATGGGGATGCAGCAGATGCCAGTTACAGAACGCACCACTGTGAGTACTTCATCTGACTGCCTGTGCAGCACAGGCCAGGGATTTGTCTTTAAATAACTCCTGATGTCGGGGCACCTGCACAGCTGCTCTGATGAACATTAAAGAGAAGGATGGCAAAGAGCCATTTACTGGGGTTTCTTTTACTGGCCTGTTCTCCCCCATCTTCAGCAGAGTTCACAACAATGTGGGGGCTGGGCTGACTCTGCCCGTTGCAAACAGCTTCCAAGAGCACAGTCCATTCTGCCAAACCTGCGTGGACAGGGACAGTGATGAGTTGGGTCACAGAGATCCACTTGCGTCTGTCGTCTGATAGTCTGCTCATTTCATTGAGACCGTCTTTGTGCCCGGTGAGGTTCCCCACACCCTGTCCTCCTGAGCCAGAAGCTCTGGTCTACCCCAGCTCAGACAAAGAACTGAGGTAGCAGCCTGCAATAAAAATCACACAAAGCACTTAGAACAGCTCAGCTCCGGGAGGTCTTAGTAACTGAGAGTTGACAGAATGTTGACACGCTACCCATGAGTGCAGCCTGAGGGGGGAGAAAGCCTCAAAGGAATGTACCTTCTTCTGCACAAGTATGTTACACAAAGAAGAATGATAAATTTCACCCTCTTTATCAATGAAAGATATATATATATATATATATATATATATATATACAGCTGTTCCCCTAGAGTTAATAATCTTTTATACTGTTTTGGATAAAAAAGTAATTTTATTAAGTAGGCGCAGTAGGATTCAAGTGGTTGTAAGTGATGACAGACACATCACAGGAAGTTGCTGAGGTAAAATAAAGGAAATACAACAGCTGAGTCTGACACACAAATAGTAAATGGTCAAAAACCGTGATTGCTCATCTATCTGGTTACGAGGTCACTCTTCTTTTGGGTGAAGTTGTTCAGGCCAGATATGATCTTGTTTTCTGATTTAGGATCCCCACCTGCCCATTTGTCATTTTGTTATGGGGGTCAGTCTGTGAAGTCAGCAGGAGACTATAATCGTTTGCTTTCAATTCCTTAAATAGAACTTCTCCAGCATGGCATGTTTTGGTCCAGTTTCCCCAATACCTTCAGAAAAATGCCACATTCAGGATGGATTCTAGTATCCAGTGGCCATGTGTGTTCATAGGGCCAGCCACAGATTAGGCATCAATTTATTTCTTGATCAGTGGGCCTTTAAGTCCCCAAATTGCACTAATGCTTTCTACTCTGAACCCTAGATTAATAAATAGGATTATACTTTATAGTTTTTCTATACCTCCACATACAAGAATGCACATGCACACAAATAGAATATATGCATTCAGTGGGGTATAAACTCTTCAATAATGTGTTATTTGCCCATGTGCATTGAGCATTATTGTGCCATGTATAGTCACATATTTGAAACCACATTTCCATTAAAAATATGGGGGCATAATGTCACAGGGACTGTTCAGACGCGTTTGTAATGTCAAACTTGCACAGGGCAGGTTATTCTTAATTTCCTGCACATTGAGGGAGGAAGAGGACTTCATATAACTTTGGGTTTGTACCCCAAGAGGGATGTATATTTCAGTGCTGTTGCAAGTCCCTTAAGTTGAACCCTCCCAGAGCAGATCCCAGGGTTTGTGTTGTTCTGTGGCTGGGTTTGGCTCCATGCCTGTGTATGCTGGAGTAGGTTTCAGAATCAGACTCAACAAGACAGCGTGAAAGCATTTTGTAGGCTAACAGAAAAGGTGGACACAGGATCTTCGGTATGTCAGTTGGCATCCCAGGGCCCAGCCATCACACCTGGCTTCATTCCTACCTTGTGTTTGCCAGTTCTGCTGCCTATTTGAGCATTGTTTGAATTTACAGTTGAACCTTCACACAAACACCCTTTCTGGATCTCCACTTGCAAGTGTAGCCCATTGTACCATGACACATGTGTAACCACGTGGAAAGTGCCTGGCAGAAACTGTCTTTGTATTTATATGTCCCGCGCTCAAGATATTTATGAATATGTTTCATTGCACTGTTGATGTCATCCCATTATTGCCACTTTTTGTTGCCACAGCAGCTTGTGGTCAGATATTCAAAGAACACTAGAACTGGATGGGACATTGGAAGGTCATTGGGTCCAGGCCCTGCCCTAATGGCAGGAATAAGCACCATCTAGACCGTACTCGATAGATGTCTATCAAATCTATCTAGCCTGCTCTTTAATAGCTCTCGTGATAGAAATTCCACAACCTTTCTAGGCAACTTATTCCAGTGTGTAACCACCCTGACAGTTAAGAATTTTTTGTCCAACTGTAGCCCCAAATAAGTTATATTTGTCTCGTTCATTAATAAGCAGATCATTTGAGACTTTATCAAATGCGAAAATAAAGTCTAGATATAGCACATTCACAGCTTCTCAGCGTAGAGGTATCAACTGGGAGAATATGGAGAAGTTCACATATCTGGGGAGCAAAATGATGTATGAACCTGACTCTAAGAAGGAACTAGAGACTAGAATAGTGAAAGCAAGAGTGGGTTTGAAGGAAGTGGATAAGATCTGAAAAAGTAAATTGACTGGCATAGGTATGAAGCTGAACATCTTGAAAAACTTGTCCATTCAGCAGCCTGATGTACAGATGTGAGACAGTAGTAGTCATCCTTCGATCCCGGGGGATCATGGGTTTGCGCCCCAGTTGGACTGATTTGAGCAGCGTCTTCTGTGACTGTGCAATCCAGTGCGGGAGTGGCAGTCCTTTCCGCACTGTGAGCAGCAGTAGGCAGATGTCGCTCTGGTATCATGGGCATGGATCTTCCTGAGGGCTCTCCTGTCTTACTCTTCCTTCACCAAGGTAGTTTCATACATAACAAGAGCTTCCTTCACTCCCTGTTCCCAGGCATGCCTGTCTGAGGTGAGTGAATGCCAGGTGTTCACACTGATAGAGAGAGCGCTGAGGTCACGCTTGCAAGTGTCCTTGTAGCGCAATTTAGGTCACCCTTTCGGCCTCCTTCCAGACACCAGTTTGCCGAAGAGGAGGTCCTTCGGTATTCGGCCATCCGTCATGCGTGAGACATGGCCCATCCAGCGCATATGCCTCTGTTTGAGAAGGGTGAACATGGAGGCGGTGCTTGCCCTCTCAAGCAGTGCACTATTGGGGACCTTGTCCTGCCATGAGATACTGAGTATGCGCCTAAAGCAGCGCATGTGGAATGTGTTGAGCCGCTGCTCTTGTTTTGAGTGCAAAGTCCATGTTTCACTGGCATACAGCAATGTGTTCAAAACACAGGCTGTGTAGACCTGTACCTTGGTGTGTACAGTGAGCTTATTGTTAGCCCATACTCTCTTCTTCAGCCCGGAGAACGTTGTGGCGGCTTTTCCAATGCGCTTGTTGATCTCACTATCAAGTGACAAGTAGTGAACCGGGGTGTGTGCTGGCTCCAACGCTGTTTGGCATCTTCTTTGCAGTTTTGCTCAAATATGCCTTCGGAACTGCTACAGAGGGCATCTCTCTCCGCACGATAATGGATGGCAACCTCTTCAAACTGTCGAGGCTTAGAGCGAAGACCAGGGTGCTTACGAAGAGTCTAAGGGAGTTCCTTTTTGCTGACGACGCAGCTATTGCTGCTCACACTCCGCAGGAACTGCAGTCACTCATAACTCGCTTTGCGGATGCATGTATGGAATTTGGCCTCACAAACAGCTGAAAGAAGACCCAGGTGATGGGCCAAAACGTGGGTCAGGAGCCATCTATCAACGTGCTAGACTATGAACTGGAAGTCGTCCATGAGTTTGTGTACCTAGGCTCGACGATCTTGGACAGATGTGAGACATGAATGATAAAAAAGATTCGAAGAGAAGCATATTGGCATTTGAGAGGAGTTATACAAAGATCCTAAGAATAGGATGGATGCAGAAGACAGCCAATGAGGAATTATATAGGAAGATAAAGACAAAATAGAACCTGCTGCAAAAAGTTATACAAAAGAAGTTACAGCTATTCGGGAGTATCTGCAGAATGGACATTGAACAAAAAGTCAAGACCCTAACATTTGACATAACAAATGGTTTGAATAGAAGAGAAACACTCCAAAGAGAATGGGTAGATTATATAGTAGATAGGTGTGGAGCTAGTCTACAAAAACTAATCCTCTCCTCACTGGGCAGGGAAAGACGGAAGAAAATAGTCGCTCAGACATCAGATACTAATGGGCGCTGAGCCAATGGCTGTTGATGATGAAGATATTCACATATTCAACATCACATTTCCATAAAATCTCAGGGCAGATTGTCTTAGGGGCCACTCTGGCACTCCAATGGCCCCTGTGGCACTCTGTTGCCTATGGTGGTATCTAATGTCTTCAGGTAACAGTGCAGGCACCCTAACTTTTCCTCCATGGTCCTTAAAATGACTTACTCTCAGGTTGGGCTATTTGAAGAAAGACCCCCCTGTGTGGGGTTGCATTAATTCAGTGTTCTCCAAAGCACAAGATCTCCAGTCCCCCCGCCCCGCCTTTACTGAACAGCCTCCCACCGGCTTCCTTGCTGGAGTCCACTTTGGTTCAGAATTCCTGAAAACAGTGCTCCATGCTCTGCTTGGAGGCTCTGTCTCTTTTTCATCTCTTCAACATAGGCCTTTGTCTCTACTTCTCCAGTTATTCCATGGTGGTGTATCATTCCAGGCTGCAGACGGACTGTGTCAAGAGCTACTACAGGAGGACATGGTTCCATTGGAAGCCAGAATTCTCCATCTACCCTGCAATTTATATCCTGGGTACAGGACACAGGCTTGGGGTTCCTATTGACCCATCCTCAGCCCACTGCTTGGGACAGAGGGAGGGACTGGAGGGCTCTTCAGAATGGTTCTATCTTCCTGGGTGCCTCTTTTCATGGTCCAGTTCTAGCTCCTCTCTTGGCAAGGGGATGGAGCCTTGAGTAATAATGAGGAGCTAAGGGGTGTGATTTTGGGGCTGTAGGAGTACAGAAACTGGGACATGGGGAAGGGCAGTCAAGACAGAGATAGCTCAGCGGTTTGAGCATTGGTCTGCTCAACCTTGGGTCGTGAGCTCAGCCATTGAGGGAAACATTTAGCGATGTGGCAAAAAAAAAATAGGGTGTGGTGCTTGCTCCTTCCAAGAGGGCAGGGGACTGTACTGGATGACCTCCCAAGGTCCCTTCCAGCTCTGTGAGATGTGTTTCTCCATACATCCAAAGAGGCTGTTGTCTCTGTTGCTGTTTTATCATTTGAAAATGTGGTCATTACAAAATGAATGGGTTGGACTGGCTCTGCCTCTGTCGGAGAGCTGAGTACCATTTCTGTCCTTTCCCAAGCAGCTGCCTCAGCACATAAGGAAGGAGGAGGAATGAACCTGGACCTTATTTTCTTGTAGGACTGCGGTGTGTCATCCCCTCACTGCCAGGCAGCTCTGCTTTTAATCTGTGGGGAGTTGGCTCAGTAGGTGGAAACTTCAGAGCAAGAAAGGAGGAGGGGCTTCCCGAAAAACTTCTCTTCGACTCCTGGATTAATCATATCTCTGAGATGACTCAGTCCTAAGGACCTGGCTGAGGGCTTACAAAAAGGGAGGGAGTCTGTGCTCCTTGAATAACTGCTTTCCACAGCTGGTACAGCCCCTGTGGATCACGCAGCACCATAAATGCGAGGATTCGGAATGGAACAGAAGACCTTTGCCTGCGTTTCTATTCTCCCATCTCTCCTGCACTAGAAAGAATGTAAAAGGGACCCTTTATTTGACAAATATCTTGACTATCCTCTCACGAAGATGTTTGCTTTTCACACTGTACACGATGGGGTTCATCAGGGGTGGCAACATCACGTACATATAGCTCAGGAGAATCTGAATTGAAGGAGAAGGGCTGTTCCCAAATCTCTGCATCAAAGTGAGGCTGACAAATGGTGTATAGAAGGAAAGGACAGCACAGACGTGGGAGACACAGGTGTTCAAGGCCTTGAGGCACTCTGACTTGGATGTGATACTCAGCACTGTTTTGAGAATTATTACGTAAGAGAGGAAGATGAGCAGCGAATCCAACGCTTCTGTTAAGAGTGTAATATACAAGCCATAGATGCTGTTGATGGTGACATCTGAGCAAGACAGTCTCATGACCCCTCCATGTGTGCAGTAGCTACGGGTTAGGACATTTTCTCGACAGTATCGGAACCTTTTCAGAAGAATGGGCAATGGAAGATTTATGACCGCACCTCTTAGCACACACACCAACCACATCTTGGCTATTCTCTGTGGTGTTAAGATGGAAGCATACCTTAGGGGATCACGGATAGCAATGAGGCGGTCAAAGGACATCAGCAAGAGCACAGAGGACTCGATGCTTATAAATGTGTGGATGAAGAACAGCTGGGCAAAACAGGCATCAAGGGTGATCTCTCTAGAGTTCAACAAGAATGTTTGCAGTGTTGTCAGCATGGTGGTTATTGATAAGCCAAGGTCTGTGAGGGCCAACATGGAAAGCAAAATGTACATGGGCTCATGGAGGCTTGGATTAGTTTTTATAATGAACACAATGAATGAATTTCCTACTATGGATATTGCATACGTTAAGCAGATGAGGATAGAGATCCAGAGGTAGACGTGTTCCTGTCCAGGTATCCCGGTGAGAAGGAACACTTCATGTTGGAATCTGCTGTCATTAAAAGTTGACATAAGGTAGTAGATAGGTCCAAGGAGTTCAGTTCTGTTCCTTCCTGAATGGAAAAAGAGCAGGAGTCAATGATTTTTAGTGTTTCAGGAGTTCAAAAATGATCAGCAAAATCATAGTCTTGCATTTCCCCCACCAGCAGGAAGGTTGGCACTGCCAGAGCTGTTCAGAGTTGTCATACATTTACACCAGTATCAACTGACCAGTTTCAGATGTTTCAGAGGAAGGTGAAAGAAGTCTGGCTATTACAGTTCCCTATGTTTCAGATGCAGTACCAATGTGTCAGAGGCAGGTGGAAGAAGCTCTGCAAGAATTGGCTATGAGATCACCTGAACTCACTAAGTGAACTTTTTTAGGGTATTAATCTGGGAGGTTTAGAACCCTTCCAAGATATTTTAAACCAATCGTGACTCCATTAACTGGAGTTTCTGGTTTCCCATATAAACATCCTGTCCCTCTTTGAATCCTTCTAAGCTCTTCTATGACATCACATTCCATTTTCATTTTGTAAATATGCTTGTTGTATGACTCTGACCTATGTGAGATGTACTTTATGCAAGAGAACTCCTGGTAAGCATCATTGAGCACAATATCATCTGCTCAGTGTAATTATCCTACTTCTATGTCTTTTCTAGCTATTCTACTTTGTCTGACACCTGCCATCAACTTTTCAGATAGTAGTATGATGTAGACTAGGTTTAGAGCCCATAAAACAGGGCAATGGACTATGAATAGGTTTACCTTGATTTTCTGTGAATATGCCAAATGCCTACAGACTCTTGGATGCTGTGATGCTACAGAGACTCCGGGTCATCTGATCCTATTCTTCACCCTAGACTGTTGCCCTTTTCCACTAGGTGTTTGGGGGAATCAAACAAAGGAATCATAACTTATAGAAATTCTATACAAGAAGAGTTAAGAACATAAGAACATAAGAATGGCCATACTGGGTCAGACCAAAGGTCCATCCAGCCCAGCATCCCATCTGCCGACGGTGGCCAATGCCAGGTGCCCCAGAGAAGGAGAACAGAAGACAATGATCAAGTGATTTATCTCCTGCCATCCATCTCCTGCCCTTCTTCTGAAGGCTAGGGCACCATACTTTATCCCTGGCTAATAGCCATTTATGGACCTAACCTGCAAAAATTTATCAAGCTCTTTTTTAAACCCTAATAGAGTCCTGGCCTTCACAGCCTCCTCGGGCAAGGAGTTCCACAGGTTGACTGTGCGCTGTGTGAAGAAAAATTTCCTTTTATTAGTTTTGAACCTACTACCCATCAATTTCATTTGGTGTCCCCTAGTTCTTGTATTATGGGAAAAGGTAAATAATTTTTCTATATTCACTTTCTCCACACCATTCATGATTTTATATACCTCTATCATATCACCCCTCAATCGCCTCTTTTCCAAACTGAAAAGTCCCAGTCTCTCTAGCCTCTCCCCATATGGAGTTAAGAAAACATTCAGTGCTGGGGGAATGAGGAGACTTGCTGTTAATTAGCATTCTTTCTCTTACTTTGGAAGTACTCTACTTTGGTCTGTTTGCCACCTCTTTGCTCACTTAAAACTTACCTTCTGCTAGTTAATAAAGGTATTTTTCTTGTTTGAAATATAACCCAGTTCCTGTAACATTTAACTGATGAGACGTGAAGGTTGTTCATATACTTCTCCACATTGAGGAGGAGGAGAACTTCATATAAGTTTGGGCTGGTACCCCAAGAGGAATGGACATCTTAGTGCTTTGACAAATCCATTAAGCTGAGCCCTCCCAGAGCAGATCTCAGTGCTTGTATTGTTCTGCAGTAGGTTTGGCCCTACCTCTGTGTATTCTGGAGGAGGCTTAAGGATCTGTCTCAGCAAGACAGAGTTAAGCATGCCCAGGTTGACAGCTAAGGAGGGCTCAGTATGTTTAGTATGTCAGGTGGTATCTCAGGGTCCAACTCATCATACCTGGCCTCATTCTTACTTTGAGTTTCCTAGTTCCACCATCTCTTTGAGTAATTAGTTTCTTTGCATTAACAGCCCTTCTGAATCTATGCAAAATATTTATAAATTTGATTCATTGCTGAATTTTATATTCTTTTTTTCATGGCTCATCTTCTGAAACTACAAACTATGCCTTTGCCAATTTTCAGTTCTATTAGTTATTTGGGACAAGTTGTTCATTCAGTGAGAGTGACTTCAGTGACATCATTCACGTTTTCAAAGTGTAAATTCCACTAGATATTGGCTTTCTTAATTTTAAATTACCCAATGCTGTCAGTAATACACATTGACTCTCACAACTGAGGTCCCCTGCCAGGCCAGGCTAGACCAGTTTTGTTTGAATCCAGAGAAGTGGCTCTTTGTACAGGCTTCTATCCCCCGCCAGGTCTCTGCCTCCTTAAGCAATATAAAGATTGTACATCTCTGGCAAGCTACCAATCTAACACAGACAGTTGCATAACCTGGGCTGGGGAAGCATCAGCTTCACAAATGGCTGAACAGTGCAAATATTAAGTTCACACTCACATCCATTTGAGCATGTAAATAACTTCATCCTTGTATAGCGTGTGATAACATAAACTATATACAACCACATTCCTACACCTCAACTCTACTCTGCAGAAACATAGGTGAGTTGTTGTGTTCTTTTGACAGGTATGGCAGAGGGACTCCATTCCTTACCATAAATGTAAGGGTTGGAGAGGGCTTCTGGTGAGTTATCAGGAGAGTGTATCATACAATTGTTCTTTGAACAAATAGTTAATGGCACAAACTCTTCATAACAGTATTTGAGTGTGTGTGAAATATTTAATAATCAGAAGCGTTGAAGCAGTGAAGTTACCACTTCTCCTTCCTGTATCGATTCCACTAACACTGCTGCTGCCTTTCGACAGATAAATACGCCTTCAGTGTTTGGTTTGTCATATTTGTATTACAATAAAACATTTTGTCAATACCTTTGCACTTCTGCTCTTTACTACACAAATGAGACTGCATTCTTTCCCCTCTTATATTCTTTGAGAGGAGATTTCTTGGGATAGAGTGCAACCTAACATTTCTTATGAATTGCTTCGGAATCAGAAAATATTGCAGCACCTCAGCCATCATGCAGTTGCTTGTTAACAAACAAAATTCTACAAGGTCCTCTGTGGCTCTCCTCAGGTTCTGTCAGGGTGTAGCCTGTATCTGGACCAGTAACAGGAACTGGGATCAGTTTGTAAAAATACTCATTCCTGAGGCCTTTTTCATGGGATGTTCTAGCAGTCTGTTTCTCAATTGGTTTAGGTGGAGTCCCTCATTCCTGTGTAGGCTCCTGCATCACAACAGTTTCTCCAGCTCCTAATAAAACTAAACTCCTCCTCCCTCCAGTTTCAACTCATGCAGTCACTGAGACTCTGAATTTCTGCCTGCTTACCTGACCCTGCACATGCAACTGGAAGCCTTTACACCAGCAACACCATTACAGGAGCTAACCACATCAACCACACCATCAGGGGCTCATTCACTTGCACATCTACTGATGTAGTATGTGCCATCATGGGCCAGCAATGCCCCTTTGCCATGTATATGGGACATAGTGCACAGTCTTCACTTAAAAGAACAAATGCACTCAAATCAGGTATCAGGATCAGTAACATACACAAACTGAGTCTGTTCTGGTCTGGCTATGGTCTGAAAAAGTGGGTCTGTCCCACGAAAGCTCGCCTAATAAACCATTTTGCTAGTCTTTAAAGTGCTACTTGACTGCTTTTTGTTTTGAAACCTGTAGGAGAACACGTCAGTCTCACTGAACACTCAGTGTAAGATTTAAATGTAGCCATCTTGCAACAAAAAAACTTCAAATATAGATTCCATAAAAAACCTGCAGAGCTGCAATTCATTTGCAAATTTTTGACCTTATCACCTCTGGCCTTCCTCTTGATTAGTATTCCAATGCATCTGATGAAGTGGGACTTTGCCAATGAAAGCTTATGGTCCAAAATATCTGTGAGTTTATAAAGTGTCACAGGACTTCTTGTTGGTTGGGCTACATTGGATTATCTATTGAGGTGTCTATGATAGGTTAAACCTACCTCGTGCCTCTTAATTTAATAGCAGGCTTATGCAAAAGGAGCAAAAAAAGTGAATTAATAGCTAGAGGACAGCTCCGTCCATGAGCACTGCAGGGCGGATCAATGAAAGCAGAGGGCTACAAGCTGGGAAGAGCCTATTTCTGAGCTCCTGCTAAGTTACACACCTTGCTCTGCCAAGCAATCTGTGCAGAGGTGGGAGGAGCTGTTGGTCAGAAGCTCTTCAGACTGACCGGCACAGACACTGCTGTGGAAGTCTGAAGGGCCTCGGCCTGCCTGGTTCCTGGTTACAGTGGAACAGTTTAAAGTCAGAGACGTGGGTGCATGGTTGTTTCTAATCCCCTTTATTCAACCATGCAGCACTTACTCCTAATGTTCAGATTAACGGTATTTTCAGCCAAGGAGATCGGCTGATGATCCCTCCTACCACTGGTAATGGAATCCCGGAGGGCAGAATCACATGTTATTAACCCAATTAGATCTACTTGGTAAGCACTGTCACCCCACGCTGAGTTGAAGCTCAAGATATAGTCTGAGGGTGGAAGGGGGTGGGATTCCGTCCCATGAGAGGGGAGGATGTGAGGGCTGACATCTAGCAATCATATACCAGAGAGAGGACAGAGATACTGGTAACACCCTAACCCTTAGAGATACCTACCAGGTAGAAATGCTGGAGTCCTTCTTCTGTCATATAAGAGAAATATGTCCTATCAGGCCTTTTGCCACAGTGTGACACAGCTCTATTTCCTGTCTTCCCAACTGAAACTGAATATAAAATCTTTGAAAATGAATTTGCTGGCTCCACTTCTAAAGGAAATACACTGTAGGAAGTTTGGGAACCAGTTGCTGATATTCCATGGAGTCTCCTATTTCTTATTCCCTGGCAAAGTCTGGTCCAGAGCACACAGCACTTCTAGAAATGGGGCCCATTGAGAAATCCTTACCAGGACAATGCGGACTAATAATACAAAGCTCACCTGGAAAGTCAGATTTCTGTGTTCTTAACTAACACACTAAGCAGCAGGGGCAGATGTAGGTGCAGGATTCCCAAACAACCACCAGTCCCTCCCCCCCAGCCCTACAATTGACTCACCCCGACAGCGAAGCTGAGACCCCTGCAGCTGCACAGAACATCTGCTCATGAAAACAGCTGGCAGCCTTTCCCTGTGCTTCGTTTTTTAAAGACTGAAAAACCTGCCAATGTACCCAGTTGTGGCTAGAAAGGGAGCTGGAGGCACCAGCGGCCTTCAGTCCAAAGGATGAGAAGTTAAAGGACAGGTTGCACAGGCAGCACACAGTGTGTGTTCAGCTAGGGAGGAATCTGCCTTTATGAAACTTGCTGGCATGTTCCCCTGGGAGTCACTTGGCCATCAGGGATTCTCCACTGCTTGGCTTCATGTGCAACAGCTTTAACCCTGTCACAGCCAATGGCAACCTGCAGCAGGCAAAATCATATGGGATGAGGAGTGATGCTACACAACCAGACTGCAGCAACAGCCCTGCTGCAGGCTCTCAGGTTTGCTAGACACAGTTTATTCTTGAGAAATCCATAGTATTTCCTCTCACCTTATTACCAGCTAGATTTTTGCAAATGGATGAATTATACCTCTATTATCTTTTCTTTAACTGAATTTAAAGTGTCTTGCAGGCAATTCCCTGGGTTATCCTTATTTCCCTTTTTATAGGTGGACAGTATATTTGCCCTTTTCCTGTCTTCTGGAATCTCTCCCTTTTTCTAAGTCTTTGCAAAGTTAAGAAAATCTCTGCTCATCAGTCAGCTCCTTGAGTAATCTAGGATGCTTCTCAATACACCCTTGTGACTTGAAGACATCTAACTTCCCACTTTCTTTTCAGTTCTTCTTTCCCTATTTTAGCTTCCAGATCTACCCACGTTTCACTGACATTGTCCATGTTAGGCGTCCATTTGCGATTAACTTTTCTGGTAACACCTGAAAGATAGAACTCATGAAGCACCTCTGTCATTTCTATCTTTTCCCTTTTTGCTTTCTGCTCTTCTTTGAGTAAGGGGACTTCCCTGGCCTTGGTCTTCCTCTTTCTTCTCATGTGTTTGTGGAATATTTTCTTCTTCGCATTCGTGCCTCTAGCTAGTTTGAACTCATTTTGTGCCTTCGTTATCTGAATTTTGGTCCTATTTGTTTAAATGCAAACTTTCTCAAGTGCGTACCAAATGACAAAGGAAAATGTGAATTGCAGTTTATATTTTGACACTTGGTCTTAAAAGAGATAGCAATTACCTTACTCATTACAAAGAGAGCCTCCCCTACTTTGGTATTCATAGTGCTTGCAAGCAGGACACTTACTGTTACAAATTTTCTTTCCCCTCCTCCTCACTCTTTGCCTCCTTTTATACTATCTATTAGTTTTGTCCGTGTTTATTTCAGTTTGTTTTGTATCTTTGTGTTATATAATCGTCATTCCAACTCACTTCCAGCAACATTCCCAGTACAGCCTTATCTCCAGATCTGAAGCAGTAGGTCCGTTCCACAAAAGCTCATTGCCTAATAAATTATCTTAAATTACTAATGACTGGTTTTTTTTCTAGTTAAACAAAGTTTGCATTTCTTGATCATTTTAGATCTTCTAGTTAAGCCAGGGTGGTCTTGTGCCCTATTTTCCATCTTTCCTCTGCAGAGGAATTGATTATTCTGGTGCCCCTCATAACGTCTTTGGGGCGGGGAAACTACCCACTGACTTGAGTTGTTTTTTGTTTTATAGTTACCTGAGTCTCTGAAGTCTGCCTTCCTGACATCCATTGTCTTTACTTTGGTGATTTCCCTCCTCCCATTCCTTACAAACATGAACTCTATGATTCAACAATCTTTTTCACCCAAGCTGCCTTCCACTTTCAAATTCTCAACCAGTTCTTCCCTGGGAAACACACTGTGGGCAGGTCCCACCTGTTGCAGGTTAGCCTAGGGGCCGAGTACCCAGGGGTCCTAAGGGCGTGAGGTGTAGGACTCCACTCCACTCACTAGATTCTGTAGCTTCAGTTTTGGGCGTGACTGTAGGAGGGTTTGGAGGTTGTCTTTCTGCAACCGGCCCAGGGTAGCTCTGGCTCAGGGCCTGTGAGTGTCCAAGCCATTTCCTGCCTCTCTGCAGGTCAGCCCTGACCTGAGCTACCTTTCCTCCTTTTATACCGCCCCTAGGACTGACTCTGACTGCAGGTGAAAGCGGGTGGGGCTGATTGGGCCAGCAGACTTTGTTTAGCCCCTGTGCTGCCAGGTCTTCCTCTCACTCTCTTACCCATGTACTTGTACTTTTCCTCTAGGAACTAGAGCAGTTCTACTAACAGTGCTGGGCAGTGTAGTTCAAAATACAGACAGACTAATAATTCTCAGTTATTGCTTTGAGAGTTGGTTAGCGCACTGCTGATTTCATCTCAATCCTCCATATGACATTTTCTTGTCCCAGACCTCTTGTGGTCAGATGTTCCATCCAAAGCTTTTCAAAAGCTGGTGTCAGTTCATGTTCTGTGATTGGTTGATGTCATTAAGGAGGAAATTTCCCCTCCCCCCAGTTCTCTACTTCCAGTTCCCCAAAACTTATGAATTCCCTGAATTTATCTAGAGCTACGTTCCGAGACCTCCAGCCTCAGGCTAACTGCTGAAGCTGATTTCTTACAGGTAGCAGCCAGCACTGTCTGTGCACCATTACTGAATGTGCTGACATGGAATATAACTCAAAGCAGTTCAGCTAATGGAGGTCAACTGGCCTATGGGAA
Organism: Carettochelys insculpta; assembly: GCF_033958435.1. Taxonomy (NCBI): domain Eukaryota; kingdom Metazoa; phylum Chordata; order Testudines; family Carettochelyidae; genus Carettochelys; species Carettochelys insculpta. The sequence goes on along the minus strand of NC_134137.1, from coordinate 10,320,679 downwards.
TGCAGCAGAAGACAATTCCAGAAGGCACCACTGTGAGTTCTGCATTTGACCACCTTTGTAGCACAGGCCAGGGACTTGTCTTTAAATAACTCCTGATATCTGGGCACCTGAATAGCTGTTCTGATGAACATTAAAGAGAGGGATGGCAAAGAGCCATTTGCTAGGGTTTCATTTACTCGTCTGTTCTCCCCCTTCTTCAGCAGATTTCACCTTGTATTTCCTAGTTTTGCTGCCTATTTGGGCTTTGTTTGAATTTACAATTGGATCCTTTACATGAACACCCTTTATGGATCTCCACTTCCAAGTGTAGCTCATTGTATCATGACACATGTGTAACCGTATGGAAAGTGCCTGGCAGAAACTATCTCTGTATTGGTATGTCCTGCACTCAAGATTTTTATAAATATGTTTCATTACACCATTGATCTTATCCCAGTATTGCAACTTTTTCCTACCACAGCAGCTTGTGGTGAGATATTCATGGAACACTGGAACTGGAAGGGATCTTGAGAGGGTGTCAAGTCCAGTCCACTGCCCTCAATGTAGGAATAAGCACCATCAAGACCATACTTGATAGATGTCTATCGAATCTATCTAACCTGCTCTTTAATAGCTCTCATGAAAGAGACTCCACATAGTTTATAGGCAATTTATTCCAATGTGTAACCACCCTGAGAGTTAAGAATTTTTTTGTACAGTAGCCCCATATAAGTTGTATTTGCCTAGTTTACTAATAAGTAGATCATTCGAGACTTTCTCAAGTGCCTAAATCCAGTTTAGATAAACCACATCCACTGCTTCTCAGTGTAGAAGGCATCAAATTAGAGAATGTAGAGAAGTTCACGTATCTGGGGAGCAACATAATGTACGATCCTGACTCTAAGGAGTAAATAGAGATTAGAATAGTGAAAGCAAGAGTGAGTTTGAAAGAGATGGATAAGGTCTGGAAAAGTAAATCGACTGGCTTAGGAATGAAGCTCAGCATCTTGAAAACTTGTGCATTCAGAAGCCTGATGTACAGATGTGAGACGTGGGTGATAACGAGATTAAAAGAGAAGCATGTTGGCGTTTGAAAAGAGTTATACAAAGATCCTGAGAATAGGATGGATGCAGAAGGTAACTAATGAGGAATTATATAGGAAGATACAGACAAAAGAGAACCTGCTGCAAAAAGCTATGCAGTGGAAGTTACAGCTATTCCAGCATATCTGCAGAACCCTCTTCTCACTGGACAGGGAAAAATGGAAGAAAATAGTTGTGCAGGCATCAGATACTAATGGTTGCTGAGCCAGTGGTTGTTGTTGTTGATGATATTCCCATATTCAAGACCACGTTTCCATAAAATGTCCAGGCAGATTGTCATAGGGGCCACCCTCACACTCTGATGGCCCCTGTGACACTCTGGTGCCTCCCGTGGTACTTAGTGGCTTCAGGTAACACTGCAGGCACCCTAACCTTTCCTCTATGGTCCTTGCAATGACTTACTCTCAGGTTGGAATATTTGAAGCAGGAGCCCACCATGTGTGGTTGCATCAATTCAGTCTTCTCCAAAGCACAAGCTCTCCGACGAGCCCCCCGCTCCTCCTTGACTGAAGAGCCTCCCACCTCCCACCAACTTCTTTGCTGGAGTCCACATTGGTTCACAACTCCTGAAATCTGTGCTCTGTGTTCTGTTTGGAGGCTCTGTCTCTTTTTCATCTCTTCAACATAGCCCTTTCCCCCTGCTCTTCCAATTCCCTCTTGATGGTGTGCTGTGTCCAGGCTGGAGAAGGACTGTGTCAAGAGCTACAACAGGAAGCCAGAACTCCCCATCTATCCTGCAATTTATACCCTGGGTGCAGGAACACAGGCTTGTGGCTCCCATTGATTCACCCCCCAGACCACTGCTTGGGATGTGGGGGAGGGACTGGAGGGCTCCTCAGAATGTTGCAAGCTCCCTGGTTCCCTCTTATGGTCCAGTTCTGGCTCCTCTCTTGGTGAGGTGATGGAGCCTTGAGTAATAATGAGGAGCTAAGGGGTGGGACTTTGGGTCTATAGGAGTACAGAATTTGGGGCAGGGGGGAGGATAGTCAAGGGAGGTATAGCTCATTGGTTTGAGCAATGCCTTGCTAAGTCTAGGCTTGTGAGCTCAGTCCTTGAGGGAACCATTTAAGGATGTGGTGCAAATAGAAAAAAAAATGGGCTGGGGGGAATGGTGCTTGGTCATGTCAAGAGGGCAGGGACCTATACTGGATGACCTCCCAAGGTCCTTTCTGGCTCAATGGGATAGTTTTCCATACATCCTATGAGGCTTTTGTTTTATCATTTGAAAATGCGATCACTGCACAGTGAATGGGTTGGACTGGCCTTGCCTGAGGACCATTTCCATCCCTTCCAAAGCAACTGTCTCACCACAGAGGGAAGGAGAAAGAGGGAACCTGGAGCTTATTTTCTTGCAGGACTGCTGTGTGTCAGCCCCTCATTGCCAGGAAGCTCTACTCTTAATCTGTGGGGAGTCGGCTCAGTAGGTGGGAGGTTCAAAGGAAGAAAGAGGGAGGGGTTTCCTGAACACCTTCTCAGCGGCTCCTGGGATAATGATGTCTGTGACATGGCTCATTTCTAAGGAGCTGGCTGAGGGCTTACAGTAAGGGCAGGAGTCTGTGCTCCTTGAATAGCCTCTTTCCACACCTGGCGCAGCCCCTGTGGATCACACAGCACACAGCGCATCAGGAATGGCAGACTCGTAACTGAAGAACAGCTCTGCAGCTTTTTCCTTTTCTCACACTTCTTTAACTAGAGACAGGAAAGTGACAAACTAGGTGTCACTTGAAACAACATCCACAACCCTGCCCTTTATTAACTGTACTGAAAATAATTCCAATATATCCCTTTCTGGATATATATATTCTGGATATATATATATATCCAGAAAGGGATATATTGTCTATGACTCAGACCTCAGAATTATTTAATAATAATTTAATAATTATTTATATATATAAGAGGATGGATACCTGGGAGATGAACTTGAAATGGAAGGGAGTATGGGCTACAATGGGAGAGTAAAAAGAGGGCCAGGGCAAAACTGGGAGGCGAGACCAAATCAATGTCTGAGATGCCTATATAGAAATGCAAGATGTATGGGAAATAAACAAGAAGAATTGGAAGTTCTAATAAATGAATACAACTATGATATCGTTGGCATCACAGAAACTTGGTGGGATAATACTCATGATTGGCATGTTGGTATTGAAAGGTACAGCCTGCTTAGGAAGGACAGACAGGGAAAGAAGGGAGGAGGTGTTGCCTTGTTTATTAAAAATGTACACACTTGGACAGATGTGGAGATGGACGTAGGAGATGGATGGGTTGAAAGTCTCTGGGTTAGACTCAGAGGAGTAAAAAACAAGGATGAGGTCCTACTAGGAGTCTACTACAGGCCCCCTAGCCAGGTGGATGAGGCTTTCTTTAAACAGCTAACAAAATCATCTAGGGCCCAGAATTTGGTGGTGATGGGGGACTTCAACTATCCAGGTATATGTTGGGAAACTAATACAGCAGGGGACAGACTGGCCAATAAATTCTTGGATTGCATTGCAGACAACTTCTTATTCCAAAAGGTTGAAAAAGCTACCGGGGGGAAGCTGTTCTAGATTTAATTTTAACAAATAGGGAGGAAATTATTGAGAATTTGAAAGTGGAAAGATGCTTGGGTGAAAGTGATCATGAAATCATAGAGTTCACAATTCTAAGGAAGGGTAGAAGGGAAAACAGTACAATAGAGATAATGGATTTCAGGAAGGCAGATTTTGGTAAACTCAGACAGCTGGTAGGTAAGGTCCCATGGGAAGCTAAACTGAGGGGAAAAACGGCTGAGGAGAGTTGACACTTTTTCAAAGGGACATTATTAAGGGCCCAAAAGCAAGCTATCCTGCTGTGGAGGAAAGATAGAAAACATGGCAAAAGACTGCCTTGGCTTAACCAGGAGATCTTGCATGATGTCAAAATAAAAAAGGAATCGTATAAGAAATGGAAACTAGGACAAATTACAAAAGACCAATATAGGCAAACAACACGAGTGTGCAGGAGCAAGATTAGAAAGGCTAAGGCACAAAATGAGCTCAAACTAGCTACAAGCATAAAGGGAAACAAGAACGCTTTTTACAAATACATTGGTAACAAGAGGAAGACCAAGGAGAGGGTAGGGCCATTGGTCAGTGAGGAGGGAGAAACAGTAACAGGGGATTTGGAAATGGCAGAGATGTTTAATGATTTCTTTGTTTCGGTCTTCACTGAGAAATCTGAAGGAATGCCTGACATAGAGAATGCTAGTGAAAAAGGGGTAGGTTTAGAAGTTGAAATAAGAAAAGAACAAATTAAAATTTACTTAGAAAAATTAGATGTCTGCAAATCACCAGGGCCTGATGAAATGCATCCTAGAATCCTCAAGGAGCTGATAGAAGAGGTATCTGAGCCTTTAGCAATCATTTTGGAAAATCGTGGGAGATGGGAGAGATTCCAGAAGACTGGAAAAGGGCAAATATAGTACCCATTTATAAAAAGGGGAACAAGTATAACCCAGGAAACTACAGGCCAGTCAGCTTAACTTCTGTGCCAGGAAAGGTAATGGAGCAGGTAATTAAAGAAATCATCTGTAAGCATTTGGGAGGTGGTAAGGTGATAGGGAACAGCCAGCATGGTTTTGTTAAAAACAGATCATGTCAAACCAATCTAATAGCTTTCTTTGATAGAATAACGAGCCTTGTGGATAAGGGAGAAGCGGTGGATGTGGTATACCTAGACTTCAGTAAAGCATTTGACACAGTCTCACATAATATACTTATCAATAAACTACGCAAATACAACTTAGATAGGGCTACTATAAGGTGGGTGAACAACTGGCTGGATAACCATACCCAGAGAGTACTTATTAATGGTTTTCAATCCTGCTGGAAAAGTATAACTAGTGGGGTTCCGCAGGGGTCTGTTTTAGGACCATTTCTGTTCAATATCTTCATTAACGATTTAGATATTGACATAGAAAGTACACTTATGAAGTTTGCAGATGATACCAAGCTGGGAGGGGTTGCAACTTCTTTGGAGGATAGGGTCATAATTCAAAAGGATCTGGATAAACTGGAGAAATGGGCTGAGGTAAACAGGATGAAGTTTAGTAAGGACAAATGCAAAGTGCTCCACTTGGGAAGGACCAATCAGTGTCACACATACAGAATGGGAAAGGACTGCCTAGGAATCAGTACAGCAGAAAGGGATCTAGGGGTTGTAGCGGACCACAAGATAAATATGAGTCAACAGTGTGATGCGGTTGCAAAAAAAGTCAAACATGATTCTAGGATGCATTAACAGGTGTGTTGTGAACAAGACACGAGAAGTCATTCTCCAGCTCTACTCTGCGCTGGTTAGGCCTCAGCTGGAGTATTGTGTCCAGTTCTGGGCACCGCAGTTCAGGAAGGATGTGGAGAAATTGGAAAGGGTCCAGAGGAGAGCAACGAGAATGATCAAAGGTCTAGAGAACATGACCTATGAAGAAAGGCTGAAAGAATTGGGCTTGTTTAGTTTGGAAAAGAGAAGATTCGGGGGGGACATGATAGCAGTTTTCAGGTATTTAAAAGGGTGTCATAAGGCAGAGGGAGGGAACTTGTTCTTCCTTGCCTCTGAGGATAGAACAAGAGGCAATGGACTGAAATTGCAGCAGGGGAGGTTCAGGCTGGACATTAGGAAAAAGTTCCTAACTGTCAGGGAGATCAAACACTGGAACGAACTGCCAAGGGAAGTGGTAGAATCTCCATCACTGGAGGTATTTAAGAAGAGGTTAGATAGATGGCTTTCAGGAATGGTCTAGAAAGTGCTCGGTCCTGCCATGAGGGCAGGGGGCTGGACTCGATGGCCTCTTGAGGTCCATTCCAGTCCTCCTCTTCTATGATTCTATGATTCTGGACTAACATCCCGAAATTACACTGGAACTCGATAAACACAGTTGCTTTTTCAAGGCTTGCTCCCATCTTGGTCTCCTCCCCTCTTTGCTCTTTGCTCCCTCTCCAGGCCATCACCCATTGCTGCAGACTTTACACACATGGACACCGCGGTCTGCAGAGTGCAGATTAGTAGCTCTTGTCATCATAATTGTGAGGACTCAGAATGTCCCATTCTGTTCTGTTCAGAAGACTTTTGTCTGTGTTTATGGTCTCCCATTTCTGCTAAACAAGACAGAGTGTAAAAGAGACCCTTCAGTTGACAAATATCCTGACTATCCTGGCACGAAGATGTTTGCTTTTCACACTGTACACGATAGGATTCATCAGGGGTGGAAACATTACATAGATATAGCCCAGGAGAATCTGAATCACAAGAGAAGAGCTATTCCCAAATCTATTCATCAAAGTGAGGCTGAAAAATGGTGTATAGAGGGAAAGGACAGCACAGAGGTGGGAGATGCAAGTGTTCAAGGCCCTGTGGCACTCTGCCTTGGATGTGATGCTCGGTACTGTTTTGAGAATTATTACATAAGAGAGGAAGATGAGCAGCGAATCCAACGTTTCCGTTAAGAGTGTAATATACGAGCCATAGATGTTGTTGATGGCGACATCCGAGCAAGACAGTCTCATGACCCCTCCATGTGCGCAGTAGCTATGGGTGAGGATATTTTCTCAACAGTATTGGAACCTTTTTAGGAGAATGGGCAATGGAAGATTTATGACCACACCTCTTAGCACACACACCAACCACGTCTTGGCTATTCTCTGTGGTGTTAAGATGGAAGCATACCTTAGGGGATCACGGATAGCAACGAGGCAGTCAAAGGACATCAGCAAGAGCACAGAGGACTTGATGCATATAAAAGTGTAGATGAAGAACAGCTGAGCAAAACAGGCATCAAGGATGATCTCCCGAGAGTTCAACAAGAATATTCGCAGTGTTGTCAGCATGGTGGTTATTGATAAGCAAGGTCTGCGATGGCCAACATAGAAAGTAAAATGTACATGGGCACATGGAGGCTTGGATTAGTTTTTATAACAAACACAATGAATGAATTTCCTACCATTAATATTGCATACATTAAGCAGAAAGGGATAGAGATCCAGAGGTAGACATGTTCCTGTCCAGGTATCCTGGTGAGAAGGAACACTTCATGTTGGAATCTGCTGTCATTAAAAGTTGACATAAGGTAGTTGATAGGTCCAAGGAGTTCTGTTCCTTCCTAAAAGGAAAAAGAGCGGGAGTCAATGATTTTTAGTATTTTAGGAGTTCAGGAATGATCAGCAAAATGAAAGTCTTTCATTTCCACCACCAGTAGGAATGTTGGCACTGCTGGAGTCAATCAGAGCTTTCATACATCTAGACCAGTATCAACTGGCCAGTTTCAGATGTTTCAGAGGAAGTTGAAAGAAGTCTGGCTGTTACAATTCCCTACATTTCAGATGCAGTTACAGATGTGTCATCGGCAGGTGGAAGAAGCTCTGCAATTATTGGCTCTGAGATCATCTGAACTCACTAACTGGACTTTTTTGTGGTGTTAATCAGGGAGATCTAGAAACCTTCCAATATATTTTGAACCAATCATCACTCCACTAACTGGATTCTCTTGTTACCCATATAAACATCCTGTCCGTCTTCGAATCCTTATAAGTTCTTCTATGACATCACATTCCATATTCATTTTGAAAATATGCTTGTTATATGACTCTGACCTAAGTCAGATGTACTTTATGCAAGAGAACTCCCGGAAAGCATCATTGGGCACATTACCATATGCTCAGTGTAACTATTCAATTTCTCTGTCTGTTCTAGCTATGCTACTTTGGAGACACCTGCCATCACCTTTTTATATAATAGTATAATGCAGACGGGGCTGAGAGCCCATGATACATGGCAGTGGACTATGAATAGACTTTTTCTGGCTTTCTGTGTGTATGCCAAATGCCTACAGACTCTTGGATGCTGTGGTGCTACAGAAACTCCTGGTCATATGATCTTTATCTCCATCCTAGACTGTTGCCCTTTTCCCCTAGGTGTTGGGGGAATCAAACAATGGGATCATAATTTATAGAAATTCTATTCAAGTTGAATTAAGAAAACATTCAGTGCTGGGGGGATGAGGAGACTTGCTGTTAATTTGTATTCTTTCTCTTATTTTTGAAGTACTCTGTTTTGGTCTGTTTTCCACATCTGTGCTCACTTAAAACATACCTTCTGTTAGTTAATAAAGGTATTTTTCTTGTTTATAATATAACCCAGTACCTGCAACATTTAACTGATGTTGGCGAAGGTGGTACATATCTTCCTCCACATTGAGGGAGGAGGACAACTTCATTTAAGTTTGGGCTGGTACCCCAAGAGGAATGGACATCTTACTGCTTTGGCAAATCCCTTAAGCTGACCCCTCCCAGAGCAGAGTTCAGTGCTTGTATTGTTCCACAGTAGGTTTGGCCCTACCTCTGTGTATCCTAGAGGAGGCTTAAGAATCTGTCTCAGCACAACAAAGTTAAGCATGACCAGGTTAACTTTAAATTACCCAATGCTGTCAGTAATTGATCCTCAAGATTTCTTCTGTAAAAGTGAAGTCCTCTGCCAGACCAGGCCAGACCAGGCCAGTCTTGCTTGAATACAGAGATGTGGCTCATTCTACAGGTTTCTCTTCATCCCCAGGGATTCTGCCTCCTTTAAAATTGTAAAGATTTGTACATCTCTGGCAAGTCACAAATCAAACACAGACAGTTACTTAACTTGGGCAGGAGAAGGATTAGCACCACAGATGGCTGAACAGTGCAAACATTAAGTTCATGCTCACGTCCATTTGAGCATGTAAATAATTTCATCCTTGTATAGCGTGTGATAACATACACTATATACAACCATGATCCAACACCTCAGTTCTACTCTGCTGAAACATAGGTGAATGGGTTTGTTCTTTTCTTATTTTATGCAAAGTGTTTGGCAAGTATTGTAGGGGGACTTCATTCATTATCCTAAATGTAAGGGTTAGAGAGAGCTTCTGGTGAGTTACAAGGAGACTGTATCATACAATTGTTCTTTGAACAAATAGTTAATGGCACAAACTCTTTATAACAGTATTTGAGTAAGCGTGAAATATTTAATAATCAAAAGTGTTGAAGCAGGCACGTTATCACTACTCCTTCTTGTATCAATTCCACTAACATTGCTGCTGCTTTTCGATAGATAGATAGATAGATAGATAGATATGTCGTCAGTGTTTGGTTTGTCATCTTTGTATTACAATAAAACATTTTGCCATTACTTTTCCACCACTACCCTTTAATACACAAATGTGAGCTCATTTTTTCCCCTCACATTCTTTTAGAGGAGATTTCTTGGGATAGAGTGGAACCTAAAAATTTATCTTAATTGCTTCATAATCTGACAAGTTCGCAGCACCTCAGCGTCAGTGCAGTTGCTTGTTAACAAACAAAAGTCTTGAAGGTCCTCTGTGGCTCTCCTCAGGCTCTGTTAGGGTGTAACTTGTATCTGGACCAGTAACAGGTGTTGGTATCAGTTTATAAAAATACTCTTTCCCTCAGGTCTTTTTAATGGGACGTGCTAGCATTCTGGTTCTCCATTGGTTTAGGTGGAGTCCATCCTTCCTGTGTAGGCTCCCCCATCCCTACAGTTTCCCCAGTTCCTAATAAAGCTAAATTCCTCCTTCCTACAGCTTCATGTCATCCACTCTTTGAGACTCTAAAATTTCTGCCTGCTTACCGGGCCCTGCAGGTGGAACTGGAAGCCTTTACACCACTAACACCATTGCAGGAGCTAACCACATCAACCACACCCATCAGGGGCTCATTCACTTGCACATCTACTGATGGAATATGTGCCATTATGGGTGAGCACTTCTCCTTTGCCATGTATATTTGCGACCAGGTGCTCGCGAACAGGGTGCGTGCTAACAGGAGGGAGTTTTGAGAGGGGAGTTTGGAGGGGGAGCTTGGACGGAGCCAGTGACTTCTATTGCCCTTAAAATTAAATCCCTTATAACAACCTCTATCTGAAACATTTAATTAACCCTCATATATAATTAGAGTAGGAAATGGAGGCAGAAGCCCAGCAGCAGAGTGGGGGCTATCCTGTTTATTGTGTCGAGTGCAGTATGTATGACTACCTACCCTGTGGGTGGGTGGCGTATGTGTGCGCTCGATGCAATGAGCTCCTGGCCCTCAGAGACCGAGTGCGTGCTTTGGAGGCCAGGGTGGCTGAACTGGAGGAGCTAAGGAAGGCAGAGGTGTTTGTTGATGAGACTTTCCGGGACATAGTAGGGCTGTCCCACCTCCAATCTGACAGTCCTGATGCTGTTACGGAGGATGAAAGGCTCAGGGAAGGAGAGCAGTCAATGGGAGCCGAGGGAAACCATCCCATAGTTAGGACCCTCCTTCCAGAGGGTGCTATTGTATCCTCTCGTGCCGAGGATACTTCTCCGGGGGAGGGAGCACCAGCTGTTAGGAAGAAGCAGGTTTTAGTAGTGGGGGATTCGATCATTAGAAATATAGATAGTTGGATTTGTGATGACCGGGAGAACCGTATGGTGACTTGCCTGCCTGGTGCGAAGGTTGCGGATCTCTCGAGGCATCTAGACAGACTTATGGGCAGTGCTGGGGAGGAGCCGGTTGTCGTGGTACATGTTGGTACCAATGACATAGGGAAGGGTAGAAGAGATGTTCTGGAGGCCAAATTTAGGTTACTAGGAAAGAGACTGAAATCCAGAACATCTATGGTGGCATTCTCTGAAATGCTTCCAGTTCCACGCGCAGGGCCAGATAGACAGGCAGAACTTCAGAGTCTCAACGCGTGGATGAGATGATGGTGTAGGGAAGAGGGGTTCAGATTTATTAGCAACTGGGGACACTTTTGGGGTAGGGGGAGCCTATACAGGAATGATGGGCTCCACCTAAATCAAGGTGGATCCAGGCTGATGGCATTAAACATTAAAAAGGTCATAGAGCAGTTTTTAAACTAAGAGGTGGGGGAAAGCCGATTGGTGCGGGGGAGCACCTGGATCGGACGGAGACTTCTCTTACATGAGGCTCCATATATAGGGATTCCCTAGAAGTTAGTCAGATAGGGAATGTGGGAAATAATATATGGGCAAGATCAGATGTAAAACAATCGCATATAAAAAAATCCAACACGTCTGTGAAAGGCGGACATATAAATAGTGGTAGTTTTTTAACGTGCTTTTACACTAATGCTAGGAGTCTGTCTAATAAGATGGGTGAACTGGAGTACCTCATATCAAAGGAGGAAGTTGACATAATAGGCATCTCAGAAACATGGTGGAATGAGGACAATCAGTGGGACACTATTATACCGGGATATAAATTATATCGGAAAGACAGAACAGGTCGTGCGGGTGGCGGAGTGGTACTATATGTGAAGGATAATATAGAATCAAATGAATCAAAAATCCTAAAGGAATCAAAATGTTCCATAGAATCATTATGGATAACAATTCATTCCTCTAATATGAATATGGCATTAGGAATATATTACCGACCACCTAACCAGGACAGTGATAGTGATGCTGAAATGTTAAGGGAGATTAGAGAGGCTATCAAAATAAAAAACACAGTAGTAATAGGAGATTTCAATTATCCCCATATTGATTGGGTGCATGTCACCTCAGGACGGGATTCAGAGAGTAAATTTCTTGATGCCTTAAATGACTGCTTCTTGGAGCAGCTAGTACAGGAACCCACAAGGGGAGAGTCAATTCTCGATCTAGTCTTGACTGGAACGCAGGATCTGGTCCAAGAGGTAACTGTTACTGGACCTCTTGGAAATAGTGACCACAATATAATAACTTTTAATATTCCTGTGTTGGGAAGAACACCGCAGCGGTCAAACACTCTGGCATTTAATTTCAAAAAGGGGAATTACACTAAAATGAGGAAGCTAGTTAAACAGAAACTAAAAGGTAGAGTAATTAAACTAAAATCCCTGGAAGCTGCATGGAAACTGTTTAAAGACACCATACTAGAGGCCCAACTTAAATGTATACCCCAAATAAAAAAACACAGTAAGAGACCTAACAAAGAACCACCATGGCTAAACAGCCATGTTAAAAAGGCAGTGAGAGAGAAAAGGGCAGCTTTTAAAAAGTGGAAGTCAAATCCTAGTGAGGAAAATAGAAAGGAACATAAACACTCCCAAATTAAGTGTCATAATGTAGTAAGAAAAGCCAAAAAAGATTATGAGGAACAGCTAGCCAAAAATTCAAAAAACGATAGTAAAATGTTTTTTAAATACATTAGAAGCAGGAAGCCCGCTAAAAAAGCAATGGGGCCCTTGGACGATAAAGATATAAAAGGAGCGATCAAGGAAGACAGTGCCATTGCGGAGCGATTAAATGATTTCTTTGCTTCAGTCTTCACGGCTGAGGATGTTACAGAGGTTCCTAAATCTGAGCCAGCCTTTTTAGGTGACAAATCTGAGGAACTCACTCAGATTGAAGTGACATTAGAGGAGGTTTTGGAGTTAATTGTTAAGCTGAATAGTAACAAGTCTCCAGGACCAGACGGTATTCACCCAAGGGTTCTGAAAGAACTCAAATGTGAAATTGCGGAGTTATTAACAGTGGTTTGTAACCTATCCTTTAAATCCACTTTGGTACCAAATGACTGGAAGACGGCCAATATAACGCCAATATTTTAAAAAGGCTCTAGAGGAGACCCTGGCAATTATAGACCGATAAGTTTAACATCAGTACCAGGCAAATTAGTAGAAACACTAGTAAAGAATAAAATTGCAAGGCACGTAGAAGAGCACGAATTGTTGGGCAAAAGTCAGCATGGCTTCTGCAGAGGGAAGTTGTGTCTAACTAATCTATTAGAATTCTTTGAAGGGGTTAATAAACATGTGGACAAGGGGCACCCAGTGGACATAATATACCTAGATTTCCAGAAAGCCTTTGACACGGTCCCACACCAAAGGCTTTTATGTAAATTAGGTGGTCATGGGATAAGAGGAAAGATCCTTTCATGGATAGGGAATTGGTTAAAAGACAGAAAACAGAGGGTGGGAATAAATGGTAAATTTTCACAATGGAGGAGGGTAACTAGTGGTGTTCCCCAGGGGTCAGTCCTGGGACTGATCCTGTTCAACTTGTTTATCAATGATCTAGAAAATGAGGTAAGCAGTGAGGTGGCAAAGTTTGCAGATGACACCAAGTTGTTCGGGACAGTCAAAACCAAAACAGATTGTGAAGAACTACAAAAAGATCTCAGCAAACTGAGTGATTGGGCAGCAAAATGGCAAATGAAATTTAATGTGGGTAAGTGTAAGGTAATGCACATTGGAAAAAATAACCCAAATTACACGTACTACATGATGGGGTCAAATTTAGCTACGACAGATCAGGAAAGGGATGTTGGAGTTATAGTGGATAGTTCTCTGAAGACATCCACGCAGTGTGCAGCGGCAGTTAGTAAGGCAAATAGGATGTTAGGAATTATTAAAAAAGGGATCGATAATAAGACAAAAGATATCATACTTCCCCTATATAAAACTATGGTACGCCCACATCTTGAGTACTGCGTGCAGATGTGGTCTCCTCACCTCAAAAAAGATATATTGGCATTAGAAAAGGTTCAGAAAAGGGCAACTAAGATGATTAGGGGCTTGGAGCGGGTCCCATATGGGGAGAGGCTAGAGAGACTGGGACTTTTCAGTTTGGAAAAGAGGCGATTGAGGGGCGATATGATAGAGGTATATAAAATCATGAATGGTGTGGAGAAAGTGAATATAGAAAAATTATTTACCTTTTCCCATAATACAAGAACTAGGGGACACCAAATGAAATTGATGGGTAGTAGGTTCAAAACTAATAAAAGGAAATTTTTCTTCACACAGCGCACAGTCAACCTGTGGAACTCCTTGCCCGAGGAGGCTGTGAAGGCCAGGACTCTATTAGGGTTTAAAAAAGAGCTTGATAAATTTTTGAAGGTTAGGTCCATAAATGGCTATTAGCCAGGGATAAAGTATGGTGCCCTAGCCTTCAGAAGAAGGGCAGGAGATGGATGGCAGGAGATAAATCACTTGATCATTGTCGTCTGTTCTCCTTCTCTGGGGCACCTGGAATTGGCCACCGTCAGCAGATGGGATGCTGAGCTCGATGGACCTTTGGTCTGACCCAGTATGGCCATTCTTATGTTCTTATGTTCTTATATTGGACATAATGGACAGTCTCAACATAAAAGAATACATGCACACAAATCAGATACCAGGATCAGTAACATACAAATTTGACACCACCAATCAAGGATTGAACAAAGACTGGGAATGGCTGGTCAACTACAACAGCAGTTTCTCCTCTCTTGGCGTTCACACCTCCACGTGAGCTGCTGGAAGAGGGCCAAATCCTCCCTGACTGAATTGACCTCATCATCTCTGGCCTTCCTCTTGATTAGTATTCCATTGCATCTGACAAAGTGGGTCTTAGCCCACAAAAGGTTATGCTCCAATATATCTGTGAGTTTATAAAATACCACAGGACTTCTTGGTGGTTGAGCTCCATTCGATTATCTATTGAGATCTCTATGATAGGTTAAACCTATCTTGTGCCTCTTATTTTAACAGCAAGACTTTGCAAAAGAAGCAAAAAAAGTGAATTCATAATAGGTGGAGGACAGCTCCCTCCATGAGCACTAGAGGGAGGTTCAGTGAAAGCAGAGGGTACAAGCTGAAAAGAGCCTATTTCTGAGCTCCTGCTAAGTTACACACCTTGCTCTGCCAAGCAATCTGTGCAGAGGTGGGAGCAGCTGTTGGTCAGAAGCTTTTCAGACTGACAGGCACAGACACCGCCGTGGAAGTCTGAAGGCACTCGGCCTGCCTGGTTCCCGGTCACAGTGGAACAGTTTAAAGTCAGAGACTTGAGCACATGGTCGTTTGAATTCCCCTTCGTTCAACCATGCAGCACTAAGTCCTAACATTCAGATTAAAGGTATTTTCAGCCAGGGAGATCAGCTGATAATTTCTCCTACCCCAGTCATGGAATCCCTGAGGGCAGAATCACACGCTGTTAACCCAATTAGATCTACTTGGTAAGTGCTGCCACCCCACACTGAGTCGAAACTGAAGATTCAGTAGGCGGGTGCGAGGAGGTGGGATTCCGCTCCATAAAAGGGCAGGGGGTGAGGGCTAACATCTAGCAATCTGTAGCCAGACAGAGGCTAACATAATCATGGGCCAGAGAGAGGACAGAGAGACTGGTAGCCCTCCAACCCTTAGGGATATCTACTATGTAGAAATGCTGAAGTCCATCTTCTGTCATATGAGAGAGATTTGCCTTATCAGACCTCCTGCCACAGTGTGACACAGCTCTAATTCTTGTCTTCCCAACTGAAACTGAATATAAAATATTTAAAAATGCATTTGCTGGCTCCACTTCTAAAGGAAATACACTGTAGGAAATTTGGGAACCAGTTGCTGATATTCCATGGATTCTCCTATTTCTTATTCCCTGGCAAAGTCTGGTCCAGAGCACACAGCACTTCTAGAAATGGGACCCATTGAGAAATCCTTACCAGGACAACGTGGATTAATAACACAAAGCTCAGCTGGACAGTCAGATTTCTGTGTACTTAACTAACACACTGAGCAGCAGGGGCAGAAATAGGTGTGGGATTCCCAAGCAACCATCATTCCCTGCCCTCCAGCCCTCTCACTGACTCACCCCAAGAGCCCAGCTGAGACCCCGGTAGTTGCACAGAGCATCTGCACATGGAAGCAGCTGGCAGCCTTTCCACCACAGTCACTTTTTAAAGACAGGGAAACCTGCCAACCTACCCAGTTGCTGCTAGAAGGGCAGCCATTGCCACCAAGGGCCTTCAGCCCAAAGAATGAGAAGTTACAGGACAGGTTGCACAGGCAGCACACAGTGTGTGTTCAGCTAGGGAGGAAACTGCCTTTATGAAGCATGCTGGCATGTTCCCCTGGGAGTCACTTGGCCATCAGGGATCCTCTGCTGCTTGGCTTCATGTGCAAATGCTTTAACCCTGTTACAGCCAGTGGCAAACTGCAGGAGGCAAAATCGCAGGGGATCAGGAGTGATGCTGTCCAAATGGACTACAGGAACAGCCCTAGGTGTGGGTCCTAGGTTTGTTAGATGCACTTTGTTCTTTATAAATCCATTCTGTTTCTTCACACCCTATTATCATCTAGGTTTTCGCAAACGGATGAATTATT
Organism: Carettochelys insculpta; assembly: GCF_033958435.1. Taxonomy (NCBI): domain Eukaryota; kingdom Metazoa; phylum Chordata; order Testudines; family Carettochelyidae; genus Carettochelys; species Carettochelys insculpta. Next base: position 10,304,485 of record NC_134137.1, on the reverse strand, counting down.
TTCTCCATTATCTTTCCTGTTATAGAAGTTAGCTGACTGGCACGTGATTCCCTTGGTTGTCCTTATTTCTCTTTTTATAGCTGGGTGCTATATTTGCCCTTTTCCTGTTTTCTGAAATCTCTGCCTTCTTCCATGACTTTGCAAAGATAATAGCTAAAGTATCAGATAGCTCATAGGATGGTTCTTCTTACACTCAGGTGACTTGAAGACATCTAACTCTCCCAGTTACTTGTAAGTTGTTCTTTCTCTGTTTAATTTCAATGAGCTGCCCCATTTTCACTGGCATTTTCTACATTAGGTGTCCTTTTGCCACCAATCTTTCTCGGACAGCTGAAAGAATAAAAGACATTCAACACCTCTGTCATTTCCACTTTTTTGGTTATTGTTTTCTGCTCTTCAGTGAGTAAGGGGCCTACCCACTCCTTGGTCTTCTTCCTCACATGTGTTTGTAGAAAGTTTTCTACTTACCATTTCTGTCTCTAGCTTGTTTGAGCTTATTTTGTGACTTTGTCTTCATAATGTTTCTCCTTTTTTTAAAACACATACTTTGTTATTAGATGTACTTTCCATTCTTTGATAATTTAAGATCTCCGAGTTAAGCCAAAGTATCTCTTGCTATATTTTCCATTTTTCCTGTGGAATTGACTAATTTGCTCTTGAGACCTTAATAATGTTTCTTGGGAAAACTGCCACCTGTTTTTAACTTGTTTTCCTCTTAGTGCTACAATTCCCCTAGGCAGTAGGGCAGAGTAGTCCCAAGTTTACCCTGAATAATAATTACCAGTTATCAGTTCAGGAGTTGACAGGCTTTTGTCACAAGATGAGGCCTTATGCTATAAAAATGATGTCATAGTTGGGAACTCTTGTGTGCAGAGGGGCACCACTAACATTATAGGCCATTTTTGTATTTAGAAATAAAGAATCTATTGGCACATTTCACAAAGTCACATACACATAACTCAATAAGGTAGAAAAGATATAGCCAGGACTTTTGAACAAACATATTCATGCCATCCTTTGCAGAAGAAAGTGACTTTTTAGCCATATCTTTCGAGTCCTTTTTAACTATGTCTAGATTGTGTTGTTTTGTCAGCTGTAGTTTGTGTTGGAAGGTATCTTGTGAGAAAACTTTTGTTGACAGATTGCGTCCACACATCAAGGTGCCTTGGAAGAGAAATCTGCTCTGCTGACAGAGAGCAGCTAGACTGCCTGGCTGTTCTCTTTGGAAAACAACCCCCCAAAATCCTTTCAGACCAGTTTTTAGGTCACCAGTCCAGGGACTTGATGTGATTCCCCCTCCCCCCCATGCCATGTCTCAAAAAGCTCTATACCAGCCACCTGGACCCCAGCCAGGATCTGTCAATGGCCATCTAAACAATGGCAGGATGCAGGACGAGTGTGCCTTTGACTGCCTCAAGGCCGTGTTCAGTTGCTTGCTCACCTGCATGGATGTGGGTGAGTGCAACATCCACCAAGCTGTGGAGACTTGTTTTGCTCTGTACAACATTGTGGAAGGGGAGGAGGAGGGCTTCCTCTTAGGATGGTGGGTGGCCTCCATCTGTGAGGAGCATGCCTATGAGTAACTTGCCTCAGGTCCCCTCCAGCAGAGACCTTGAGGCCACTGCCCTACCCCATCACCACCACAACCCCTTCCTTTGCCCCCTCACCACCCGATGACCCCTGCAGAATGAAGTGGAATGTGGGTGTGGTGAACAAATAACTGGTTTACTGAAATAAAGAAAAACATGTGCTAAAGAAACTTTGTAATAAATCATTTACAAAAAAGTGAAATGAAACAACAATTTACAGTTGGTGGGGGGGCTTGGGACAGGGAGTGGGGAGCCTCAGAACAAGCAGGGAGTGGGAGGCCGTGGTCCCAAGCAGCAGTAGTACTCCATCAGCTTTGCCCTCAGAATCCCTTCCTTCCATGTGTTCAGGGCCCCCATCAACGCTGGGATATGTCTGGAACCAGGGGAAGGAATGGGAGGGGAGGGGCTGTGGTATGTTCCAGGTGGGTGGTGGCACAGGGGCTGCAGCAGGGTCTGGGAGGTCATAGGCGGTGAGAAAACTGGGGTGCAGGTGTGGCAGGGGTCCTAGTCGCCAAAGAGGGACCATCGACAGCACCCAGGGGCTGAGGCAGGGGTCCAGGAGGCCATGTGTGAGGGCAAGCGGCCGCAGAGCAGTGCGGGTGTCTGCTGATGTCTGGGGCAGCATGTCCTGCCAAACACTGGTGACAACGTGAAAAGCTGGATATAAGTTAGTTCCAGGCAGGTGAACACCACTCTGTGTTGGCCCTGAGCCAGTTCTCCATACTGCCCCAGATGGCCCGCAGGGAAGCGTTGTGGTCCTTGTAGAGATTCTTGTAGACCCTCCAATGGCCCCTCTGCCGGTAGGCTCAGTCTGGTGGCAAGGTAGAAGTTTCTTCGCCTGGTGGTGAGGTGCTGGTGGCCCAGCCCTCAGATGATGTGGGTCAAGTTGCAAAGAAGACAAAGAGAGGGACAGTGATTCATTCATGAAATGCAGCCCCTAAGACGTAGCTCCCCATAGTGAGCACTGACCGATATGCCCTGGGCCAAGGGATGGGGATGTCCCAGGAGCAAAGCCATATGTGACCTGCATTGTGGGCGCTGCCACACTGGGGCTGTGAAGTGCCTTTGGGACCATGCTGACCTCAGCAATGGTCTGGCAGGCAGGGGTGTTGTCTGGCCACAGAGGGGTCCCTACATGGGTGGTGTGTGAGTTGGGAGCAGCCTCGTCCTCCCCATAGCCCTCACGAACACCTGGGGATCATGGCTCTGACCACGAGAGTGGGTGCTGCCTTGCACCTGCACGCATGCCCAGGTACTACACTCCTTGATGTGTCTGGGATCAGACTGGTACCTTTGTGACTCACCCACTTCCAGCCAAGGCAGGTGCCAGGAGGCCTCCCCTGGGCCTGAGTCTTGTCTGGCCTCCCATGAGCCTGGCAGTGGGATGTTGCCCATGACTGGGGGCTGTCAGCTGCGTCTGAGTGGTACACATTAGTGCTGCTTGTAGTTCCACATGCTGGCACTGCAGCAGGAGATCCTGTTTGGCCTGGCTGAATGATGCTTGCAGCATGACCCTTCTGTGCCCATCTTCCATGCCCTTGGGTGTGTGATGCACAGGGTACTCACTACAGGGAAGCTTGCCCAGTTCTGTCAATGCCCAGGAGGTGTTCTGTCTGCTGTTGGCCTCTGGTTCTGGCTGTGGCTGTGGTATGGGTTGAGGGTGGGATGCTGCCTCCTCTTCCTTCTCCTGTGGGGCCTCTTACTTGGGGGGGGGCTCAAAGCCCGTATCAAAGTTCAGATATGTGGGTGAGGTGTTTCCCTGCATTCTGTTCAGCTTCCAATAGCCATGGCATATTGCTTGTCATGCCCTGGAGAGTCAGGCAGTGTCCCGGGACCACACGTAGCCCAGGTCAAGTTCTTTAAATTTCACTCTGACCTGCCTCAGGGTTTGGTGGGGGTGGCCCCATTCAGCCAGGGCTTTTGCCATTGCGTTATGGATCTCCACATTCCTGCAGTGGACATTGGGCTCCCGCAGGCATTTCTTCTCCAACCACAAGTCCAGGAGGGCTTGGATTTCTGCCCTGCTCCTGGAGGGAGCAGGGTATTTGGACCCACCGGGTGTGTCCTGGCATAACTCAGGCTGGTCTCTCAAAGTCCCAGGTGGTTCACAAAGCCTCTGCCATAGTTTCTTAGACAGATGGTGCAGTTGTGAGGGCATGGGACACAGCTGCGTGAAGCTCTGCTCACCCAGCACTTTCATCTTCCTATCACGGGGCTCCCTGGACTACCTGCAACTTTAAGAATGGCCACAGGCAGGAACCACAACACGCTGATAGCTTCAGACAGGGTGTCTACTGGGACATGACTGCTTTGTCCCGGATGCCTTTTCTGTCAATAGAAGACCCCAGGAACCTTCAGAATGGCGTTGTGTTGAGAGATCTGGCAACAGCTGCATTCTTCCTTGTGGCGAATGCTTTATTGCTGTTGATAAAAGTGCTGCATTCTGTCAACTTATTGTTACCAGAAGACACTGCATACTCTAGATGCTCTGTGTGATTTGTCATCAAAACCCTGCAGCCTAGTCATAGCCCTCAACTCTGTCTCCTGTTGCCCTGGGATGATACTTTCGTACTTTGTTTTGCTGACCTTACTATGTCCAATGAATATTCAGCTGAGGTTTCCCCCCACTCCCTTGTTTGGATTTCATCCACTATCCATTGTTCGGGTGCTCACCTTCTGTAGGCTAGTGTGCTGGTGAATTCATCACAATCCTATGTATGACACTTGGCTGTCCTGGCATGCCTTTGGTCAGATATTCCAACCAAAGCTTTTCAGCAGCTGTGTGAGTTCATGGTATGTGGTCGGCTGAGGTCATTATGCCCAAAATTGTCCCCTCCTCCAGTTCTCTACTTCCAGTTCCCCAAAACCTACGAGTTTCCTGAATTTGTCTAGTCCTAAATTCCTAGACCTGAAGCCCCAAGCTCACTGCTGGAGCTGATTTTTCACAGAATAGAAGCCAGTAGGTTCTGTGCAGTACTACTGAATATACTGACATGGAGTACAGAGCAAAGCAGTGCAGCTAATAGAAGTCACCTGTCCTACTGGGATGCAGCAGATGTCAAATCCAGAATGCACCACTGTGATCACCTAGTGTGACTGCCTGTGTAGCACAGGCCGGAGTCCTTCCCTTAAATAACATCTTTACTCTGGGCACCTGCACAAGTTCCCTGATGTACGTTAAAGAGAGGGATGGCAAATATCCAGTTACTGGGTTTTGATGCACTGGCCTATTCTCTCCCTGCCTCAGAGCAGTCCAGAGCTCTGTGGGGCTGGGCTGCCTCTCCCCATTGGAAACAATTTACAAGAGCACGGTTCATTCTGCCAAAAGCATGTGGAGAGGTGCAGAGATGAGTCCAGTCACAGAGATCCCTTTGAGATTGTCATCTGATGGGCTGAGGACATCACTGGGACCATTTACCTGTCCCATGGTGTTCCTCCCACACTGTCCTGCTGAGCCAGAAGCTCTGGTCTCTCCCAGCTCAGACAAAGAATTGAGGTAACAGCTCCCTACCAGACACTGAGAACAGCTCTACTTTTGAAGGGGTTAGTAACAGAGAGTTGACACTGAACCCAGGAGTGCAGCCCCATTGGGGTGAAAACCTGAAGTAAATCCACCTTACTCTGCACAAAAGTGTTACATACAGAAAGCTCATAAAGTTCATCCCGTTTATCAATGAGTGAGAGATATATACAGCTTTTCCCCCAGAATTAATAATTATTCACACTTGTTTTGATCACAAACAAATGTGATTTTATTACACATGAGAAGGAGGATTTAAATGGTTGTAAGTGATGACAGACAGACCAAAGTAAGCTACAAAGTTAAAATAAACAAAATACATCATCCAAGCCTAAAACACTGAAGCTGTGTCTGTATTCAGTATGGCTGCTGGCAACATGATGGAAATGAGGGTTCACAAAATTGCAAATGGCTGCTCATATTTGCATATTCAAAGCAGAAAACAAGTAAAAGGCATGTGATTCTGCAGGCAAAAACCCTCTCTTTCACCAGCCTCTTGTCCCTTAGCCTGGGAGCTGAGCTGCAGACTTTGAAACAGGGTTGAGTGTTTAGTTCAGTCACAGATATTTATGCTGAACAGAAGAATCATGGGAGAAATTATTACTGTGGTCAAGTTGGGGATGTGTAGACTCCTCTACAAGGTCTACCAGCTCCCACTCCATTATAGTTCTTATTCTTCAAAGTTTCACATTTTTAATCTTGTGGAGTATATAATCTGTGATGTCAGCAGAAAACTCTGCCATGAAGCCTCTATGAGCTCCATGCTGGTCCCAAGCCTGGATGAAGGAGGAGGGTTGGTCAGATGTGTGTCGATGTGCTGACCGTCAAACAACAGTATGAATGAAATCTGATGCCAGTACAACTAAATGATAAAAGATGCAGGCTCGGACATTGCCCAATTAAACAAGGTCTGGGATATGAATCGAACTATTGGGGTTGGGTCGATAAATTGGCTACCGAAAGAAAATTACAACTAAAGAAATAGTGAGAGAGGCATCACACATGAATGGGTGCTGAGCCCATTAATGATGGGGAGGAGGAGGAGCAGAAAACAATCGTGGTTTGCATCCTATTCCTTACATAGGATTTCACAGGTGTCTGGTGTCCTGGTCCTATTCCCCACACACCTCCAGATAAATACTAAATTCAGGATGGATTCCAGAACCGGGGCATGGTCATATGTCTTTGTGGAACCAACCACTTTAGTCTTATAGAAAAAAATATACTTAAGAGTATTGTCTAGATCACTGGGTTATTAAATCCCTTAAATTTCACTATTGGCTTTCATAGAATCTCCATATTAATAAATAATGTTATACCTTATATTTTTCATAACTCCACATACAAGAATGGTACATGCACAAAAATTGAATATACACATTCAGGAGAGTATGCAAGCTTGAATGACGCGTTATTTGCAACATTTTGCATAAACCATATTTGAGTAATGAATATTCACATATTCAAGACATTATTTCCATACAGAAATTGGGAGCAGATTGACATAGGCGCACCCTGACACTCTGGTAGACCCTATGACACTCTAGGGCCTCCAGTGGTACATAATGGCCTCAGGTAAAACTGCAGGCACCTAACCTTCCATCTGTGATTCTTTCAGTTCTTACTCTCAGGCTGGGATACTTGAAGCAAGAGCCCCCTGTGTGGGGTTGCATCTATTCAGTCTTCTCCAATGCACTAGCTCTCTGACCAGCCCCAACCCCCTCTTTGCTGAAGAGCCTGCTACCAACTTCCTTGCTGGAGTCAACATTGGTTCAGAATTGCTGAAAACGATGTTCCATGTTTTTCTCTGAGGCCCTGGCTCCATTCCATCTCTTTCAACTTTGTGTTTTCCCCTCCTTCTCCAATTCTTCCAGGCTGGAGACAGACTCTAGTAAAAGCTACAACAGGAGCCTACACCACCATGGGAAGCCAGAACTCTCCATCTGTGCTGCATTATATATCCTGGGTGCAGGCACAAAGGCCCAGGGCTCCCATTGACCCATGCACAGCCCGCTGTCCAGGACAGATGGAGGGATTAGGGCTCCTCGGAATGGCTCAAGCTCCCTGGGCACCTCTTATCATGGTCCAGCTCTGACTTGTCTTTTGAAGAGTGGATGGAACCTTGAGTAATGGGGAGGAGCCAAAGGCCGGGATTTTGGGACAATATAAAGTACAGGGTTGGAATCTCGGAGACCAGAGTTAAGGGGAAGAAGAGTGGCAAGGGTCTCTTACCTCTATGTTTCACCGTTTAAAACTGTGAATGGTCTGGGCTGGGGTAGGAGCAGGCTGTGCCTGTCTGAGGGAGCTGCATATCATTTATATCTCTTCCCAAGAGGCATCATCAGAACAAACAGAGGAAAGGAGGAGGAGGGAATCTGGGCCTAAGTCTCTTGGATGACTGCCATGTGTCAACCATTCACTCATCTGCAGCTCTGTGGTTATGTGTGAGAGTTTGGCTCAGTAGGTGGGAGATTTAGAGCAAGCAAAGGGGAAAGGGCTGCCTGAATGTCTTCTGCTGGGGTTCCTGGCTTAATCATGTCTCTGACATGACTCAGTTGCAAGCACCTGGCTGAGGGCTTAGGGTAAAGTGGAGTATCTGTGCTCCTTAAATAGCCTCAGTCCACAGCTGGTTCAACCTCCGTGGACCATCCAGCATCTGAGCATCAGGAACAGCCAGACTTGTCACTGAAGAACAACTCTACAGCTATTTCCTTTACTCAAACTTGTTTAACCAGAGGTGGAAAAGTGATAGGATGGGTGTGTTGAGAAAAAACAAACAAACAAACCTCTCTTTTCCTTACTGACAGCATTGAAAGAAATTCCGAGGCCTGAGAAATTGACAATATGTCTCTTTCTGGGACAACATCCTAATGGGCCACTGGCACTTGATAAAAAACAGCTGCTTTTCAAAGGCTGGTTCCTGCTTTGGTCTCCTCCCCCCATAGCTCTCTCCTCTTTCTCCAGCCCCTCACTCATTATTCCAGGCTTTACACACATGGCAACCGCTTATCCAGAATACTGATCAGAAGATCAAGTCATTTCAGATGGAAGGGCACAGGATTGAACAGGAGGCCTTTTCCTGTATTTTTAATCTTCCATCTCTCCTGCATTAGACTTAGGATAAAAGGGACCCGTCAGTAGACAAATATATTGGCTATCTTGGCACGAAGGTGTTTGCTTTTCACACTGTACACGATGGGGTTCATCAGGGGAGGAAACAGCAGGTAGACATAGCCTAGGAAAACCTGAACCAAAGGGGAAGAGCCCTTTCCAAATCTATGCATCAAAGTCAGGCCAATATATGGAGTATAAAAGGAAAGTACGGCGCAGAGATGGGTGACACAAGTGTTCAAGGCCCTGAGGCACTCTGCACGGGATGTGATGCTCAGAACTGTTTTGAGGATTATCACATAAGAGAGGAAGATAAGCAGTGAATCCAAGCCTTCCGTTAAGATTGTCACATACAAGCCATAGATGATGTTGACTGTGACATCTGAACAAGCCATTCTCATGACCTCTCCATGTGTGCAGACACTATGGGTTAGGACATTTTCTCGACAGTATTGGAACCCTTTGAGGAGAATGGTCGTTGGAAGCTTTATGACCACCCCTCTCAGCACACACACCAACCACATCATAGCTAGTCTCCATGGTGTTAAGATGGAAGCATACCTTAAGGGGTCACGGATGGCGATGAGGCGGTCAAAGGCCATCAACAAGAGCACAGAGGACTCAATGCATGTAAGGGAGTGGATGAAGTACTGCTGGACAAAACAGGCATCAAGGCTAATCTCCGTAGAGTTGAACAACAATATTCGCAGTGTTGTCAGCATGGTTGTTATTGATAAGCTAAGGTCTGTGAGGGCCAACATGGAAAGTAAAATGTACATGGGCTCATGGAGGCTTGGATTAGTTTTTATAATAAACACAATGAATGAATTTCCAACTATCGATATCGCGTACGTTAAGCAGAAGGGGATAGAGATCCAGAGATAGTTATGTTCCTGTCCAGGTATCCCAGTCAGAATGAACACTTCATATTGGAATCTGCTGTCATTGATAGCTGACATAAGGTACTAGAGAGGTCAATGAGTTCAGTCCTTCCTAAAAGGAAAAAGAGTAGGAGACTTAATGGGATTTAGTGTTTCAGGAGTTCCGGAATAATCCGCAAAATCATAGTCTGGCAACTGCACCACCAAGAGGAAGTTTGGCACCGCCAGAGTGGATCAGAGCTGCACTGAATCTAGACCAACATTATTTGGCCACTTCCAGATGTTTCACAGCAAGGTGGAAGAATTCCTGTTGTGACAGCTCCCTGTGTTGATGCTGACGTTACTTATGTGTCGGGGCAGTGGAAGAAATTCTGCAATAGGCAGCTATGAGATCACCTGCACCCCAACTAGAAATTTTTTTGGTGTTAATCAAGAAGGTTTAGAACCTTTCCAAGATATTTTAAACTAATCATCACTCTATTAACTGGATTCTCGGGTTACCCATACAAACATCCTGTCCCTCTTTGAATCTTTCTAATCTCTTGCTATGATATTACATTCCATATTCATTATGAAAATATGTTTGTGGTATGACTAAGACCTGAGTGAGATGTACTTTATGCAACAAAACTCCTGGAAAGCATTATTGGAAAGGATGTCTTCTGTGGAATATAACTCTCCTTTTTCTATATCTGTATTCCAGCTGTGCTACTTTGGCTGACAGCTGCTATCAGCGAAACATTAAGTGCTGGGAGGATGAGGAGACCCCCTGCTACTTTGCATTTTTTCTATTATTTTGTAATTGACCTCTTTGGTCCAATTTCCACCTCTCTGACCACTTAAAGTTTATTTCCTGCTAGTTAATAAAGGTACATTCCTTATTTGTAATATAACCCACTTTATATAATATTGAGCTGATGGAGGGGAAGGTGGTGAACAAATTCCTCCACACTGAGGAGGAGGAGAACTTCATATAAGTTTGGGTTGATACCCCAAGAGGGATGGATATCTCAGTCTGCAGCAAGTTCCTTAAGCTGAGCCCTCCCAGAGCAGATCTCAATGCTTGCGTTGTTCTGCACTAGGTTTGGTCCTACCTCTCGGTATGCTGGAGGAGGCTTACATACATGACTCAGCAAGACAGAATTAAGTATGCAAAGTCTGATAGTAAAGGAGGGCTCAGTATTTTCAGCAATTCAGGCGGCATCCAAGCATCCAACCCACCCCACCTGACCTTTTTCCTACCTTGCATATGCTATTTCCACTGCCTGTTTGAGCACTGAGTGAATGTGCAAATGGATGCTTCACACAAACACCTTTTTTGGATCTACACGTCCATGTGTAGCCCATTGTATAATGACATGCATATAATCACATGGAAAATGCCTGGCAAAAACGGTTTTGTATTTGTGTGTCCTGTACTCAAGCTATTTATAAATGTTTCATTACCTAATTTAAATTCATTATTTCACTGCTCCACAACTGAAAATACAAACTATGACTATTCCTCTTTGTAGTGGAATAAGTTATTTGGGACAGTTTGTTCATTCAATGAGAATGACTTCAGTGACATCATTCTTGAGTTCTGTGTGTAAATTCTATGAGATCCTAGCTCTATTAACTTTAAATTGTCCTATGCTCTGAGAAATACACATTGACCCTCAAGATTTCTTCTAAAAAAGTGAAGTACTCTGCCAGACCAGGTCACTTTTGTCTGAATCCAGACACGTGGCTCATCCTACAGGCTTCTCTTTGCTCTCAGGGACTCTGCCTCCTCTAGCAATATAAAGATTTGTACATCTCTGGCAAGTTACAAATCTAAAACAGGCAGGGTCAAGATTAGTATCACAAATGACTGAATATCTATTGGAGCATGTAAATAACTTCATGTCTGTCTGCCATGTGGTAAGATAAACTGCATACAACCACATTCCTACACATTAACTCTATCCTCTGCTGAAACATAGGTGAGTGGTTTTGTTTATTTACAATTTTACGGAAAATATTCAGCAGGTATTGTCAGGGGACTCTATTCATTAGTCTAAATGTAAGGGTTAGAGTCAGCTTTTGGTCAGTTACCAGGAGACTGTATCATAAAATTGCTTTTTCAACAAATAGTTAATGGCACAGACTCTTTATAACGGTATTTGAGTACGTCTGAAATATTTTATAACCAAAAACATAGAAGCAGTGAAATTACAACTACTTCTTCCTGTATTGATTCAGTTAATACTGCTGCTGCCTTTTGATAGGAATGAATGTCTTCAGTGTCTGGTTTGTCATATTTGTGTTGCAATGAAACCTTTTGGCCTAATTTTTCTCCTTCTGTCCTTCAATACACATATGTGAGCTCATTCTTCCCCCTCTTACCTTCTTTGAGGGAGGATTTCTTGGGATGGAGTCAAGTATCAGAGGGGTAGCCGTGTTAGTCTGGATCTGTAGCAGCAAAAAAAGCTGCGTCTACACGTGCACGCTACTTCGAAGTAGCGGCACCAACTTCGAAATAGCGCCCGTCGCGTCTACACACGTCAGGCGCTATTTCGAAGTTAACTTCGACGTTAGGCGGCGAGACGTCAAAGTCGCTAACCTCATGAGGGCTACGTCTACACGTGCACCCAACTTCGAAATAGCTTATTTCGATGTTGCGACATCGAAATAGGCTATTTCGATGAATAACGTCTACACGTCCTCCAGGGCTGGCAACGTCGATGTTCAACTTCGACGTTGCTCAGCCCAACATCGAAATAGGCACAGCGAGGGAACGTCTACACGCCAAAGTAGCACACATCGAAATAAGGGAGCCAGGCACAGCTGCAGATAGGGTCACGGGGCGGACTCCACAGCAAGCCGCTCCCTTAAAGGGCCCCTCCCAGACACACTTTCATTAAACAGTGCAAGATACACAGAGCCAACAACTAGTTGCAGACCCTGTATATGCAGCACGGACCCCCAGCTGCAGCAGCAGCAGCCAGAAGCCCTGGGCTAAGGGCTGCTGCCCACGGTGACCACAGAGCCCCGCAAGGGCTGGAGAGAGAGTATCTCTCAACCCCCCAGCTGATGGCCGCCATGGAGGACCCCGCTATTTCGATGTTGCGGGACGCGGATCGTCTACACGTCCCTACTTCGATGTTGAACGTCGAAGTAGGGCGCTATTCCCATCCGCTCATGGGGTTAGCGACTTCGACGTCTCGCCGCCTAACGTCGATTTCAACTTCGAAATAGCGCCCAACACGTGTAGACGTGACGGGCGCTATTTCGAAGTTACTGCCGCTACTTCGAAGTAGCGTGCACGTGTAGACGCAGCCGAGGAGATAGGAATAGCGCCCTACTTCGGCGTTCAACGTCAAAGTAGGGACCGTGTAGACGATCCGCGTCCCGCAACGTCGAAATTGCTGGGTCCTCCATGGCAGCCATCAGCTGGGGGGTTGAGAGATGCTCTCTCTCCAGCCCCTGCGGGGCTCTATGGTCACCGTGTGCAGCAGCCCTTAGCCCAGGGCTTCTGGCTGCTTCTGCGGCAGCTGGGGATCTATGCTGCAGGCACAGGGTCTGCAACCAGTTGTCAGCTCTGTGTATCTTGTGTTGTTTAGTGCAACTGTGTCTGGGAGGGGCCCTTTAAGGGAGCGGCTTGCTGTTGAGTCCGCCCTGTGACCCTGTCTGCAGCTGTGCCTGGCATCTCTATTTCGATGTGTGCTACTTTGACGTGTAGACGTTCCCTCGCTGTGCCTATTTCGATGTTGGTCTGAGCAACGTCGAAGTTGAACATCGACGTTGCCGGCCCTGGAGGACGTGTAGACGTTATTCATCGAAATAAGCTATTTCGATGTTGGCTGCACGTGTAGACGTAGCCTTAAAGGGTCCTGTGGCACCTTATAGACTAACAGAAAAGTTTAGAGCATGAGCTTTCGTGAGTTAACTCACTTCTTCAGATGCAGCATCTGAAGAAGTGAGTTAACTCACGAAAGCTCATGCTCTAAACTTTTCTGTTAGTCTATAAGGTGCCACAGGACCCTTCGTTGCTTGGGATGGAGTGGAACCTATAATGTCATATTGATTTCTTCAGAATCTGATAAGATTGCAGCACCTCAGCTATCACTCAGCTGCTTCTGAACAAACAAAAGTCTAGTAGGTCCTCTGTGGCTCTCCTCAGGTTCTGTCAGTGTGTAGCCTATATCTGGACCAGTAAGAGGCATTGGGATCAGTTTCTGAAATACTCATTCCCTGAGGTCTTTTTTAATGGGAAGTGCTAGTAGTCTGTTCCCCCATTGGTTTAGATGGACTCCATCCTTCTTGTGTAGGCTTCCCAGTCTTCCTCACTTGTACATACTAACCCCAACATCTGTCATTCAGGCACAACCAGGTAATGCAAGAAACAGTTTTCAAACTTCCTGGAACAACATTTCCTCAGCTCTTGTCCTATAGCGGCCCTCCTCTACTTGCCTACATAGATGACATCCTCGTCATCTGAACCCACCTGAAGGAGGCTCTTGAAGTGCTCCACAATGATTTGAACACTTTCTCCCACACCATCAACCTCAGCCGGGACCATTTCACACAAGAGATCCACTTCCTGGACACTACAGAGCAAATAAGTGATGGATACATAAACACCACCCTATACTGGAAACCCATGGACCAATTTGCTTAGTTACATGCCTCCAGCTTCCATCCAGGGCACACCACATGATCCATTGTCTACAGCCAAGCACTTGACTTCACAAGTACATTTGTTTTAATCCCTCAGACAAACACCTATGAGACCTTTACCAAGCTTTCCTAAAACTACAGTAAACACCCGAAGATGTGAGGAAACAATTGATAGAGCTACATGGGTACCCAGAAGCCATCTGCTAGAAGACACACCAAACAAAGAAAATAACAGATCTCCATTGGCTGTCACCTACAGCCCCTGAGTTAAAACCTCTCCAAAGCATCATCCGTGATCTTCAACCCATCCTAGACAATGGTCCCTCACTCTCACAGACCTTGGGTGGCCGGTCAGTTCTTGGCTATGTGCAGACCACCAACCTGAAACAAATTCTCACCAGGAACTCTACACCACCCCACAGTAACTCTAACTCAGGAACCAATTCCTGCCACAAACCTCAGTGCAAACCCTGCTCACATATGTAGAGTATAAGAATGTAAGAATGGCCATACTGGGTCAGACCAAAGATCTGTCTAACCCAGTATCCTCTCTGCTGACCATGACCAATACCAGGTGCCCCAGAGGGAGTCAACCAAACAGGTAACCATATGTCTCCTGCCATCCACCTCCAGCTTCTGACATACAGAGACTAGGGGTGTCATTTCTTACCCATCCTGGCTAATAGCTATTAATGGACTTAACCTCCATGAATTTTTCTAGCTCTTTTTAAAACCCTGTTATAGTCCAAGCCTTCACAGCCTCCTCAGGCAAGGAATTCTGCAGGTTGACTGTGCATTGTGTGAAGAAGAATTTCTTTTTATTCATTTTAAACCTGCTGCCCATTTATTTCATTTGGTGTCCTCTAGTTCTCATATTACAGAACAAGCAGATAATATTTCCTTCTTCACACCACTCATAATTTCATATACTTCTACCATACCTCTCCTTAGTCTCCTCTTTTCTAAGATGAAAAGACCTAGTCTCTTTAATATCTCTTATAGGGGAGCTGTTCCAAACCCCTAATCCTTTGAGTTGCCCTTTTCACAACCTTTTCTAATGCCTGGATATCTTTTTTGAGATGAGGTGATCACATCTATATTCAGTGTTCAAGATGCAGGGGTACCATTGTTTATATAGGGTGATAGGATATTCTCTGTCTTATTCTCTGTCTGTTTTTTAATCGTTCCTAACATCTGGTTTGCATTTTTGACTGCTGCTGCCCCCTGTATAGATATTTTCAGAGAACTACACACAATGACACTAAGATCTCTTTCCTGATTAGAGCCGTGTCTACACGTGCACGCTACTTCGAAGTAGCGGCACTAACTTCGAAATAGCGCCCGTCACGGCTACACATGTTGGGCGCTATTTCAATGTTAACATCGACGTTAGGCGGCGAGACGTCGAAGCCGCTAACCCCATGAGGGGATGGGAATAGCGCCCTACTTCGACGTTCAACTTCGAAGTAGGGACCGTGTAGTCGTTGCGCGTCCCGCAACTTCGAAATAGTGGGGTCCGCCATGGCGGCCATCAGCTGAGGGGTTGAGAGACGCTCTGTCTCCAGCCCCTGCGGGGCTCTATGGTCACCGTGTGCAGCAGCCCTCAGCCCAGGGCTTCTGGCTGCTGCTGCTGCTGCAGCTGGGGATCCATGCTGCATGCACAGGGTCTGCAACCAGTTGTCGGCTCTGTGGATCTTGTGTTGTTTAGTGCAACTGTGTCTGGGAGGGGCCCTTTAAGGGAGCGGCTTGCTGTTTAGTCCGCCCTGTAACTGTGTCTGCAGCTGTGCCTGGCACCCTTATTTCGATGTGTGCTACTTTGGCGTGTAGACGTTCCCCTGCAGCGCCTATTTCGATGTGGTGCTGCGCAACGTCGATGTTGAACATCGACGTTGCCAGCCCTGGAGGACGTGTAGACGTTATTCATCGAAATAGCCTATTTCGATGTCGCCACATCGAAATAGGCTACTTCGATGTAGGCTTCACGTGTAGATGTAGCCTAGGTGTAACTAAATTAGCCTTCCTCAGACTGTATGTATAGTTGGGGTTATTTGTTCCAAAGTGCATTACTTTATATATATCCACATTAAGCTTGATTTGCCATTTTGTTGCCCAGTCACCGAGTTTTGTGAGATCCTTTTAAAGTTCTTCACAGTCTTGAGCAGTTTAGTGTTATCTGCAAATTTTGCCACCTCACAGTTTACCCCTTTCTCCAGACCATTTATGAATAAGTTGAACAGGATTGTTCCTAAGACTGACCTTTGGGGAACACCACTACCTACCCCTCTCCATTCTGAGAATTTGCCATTTATTCCTACCCTTTTTTTCTCATTTTTTAACCTATTCTCAATCCATGCAAGGATGTTCCCTCTTATCTCATGACAACTTAATTTAAGTAAGAGCATTTGATGAGGGACCTTGTCAAAGACTTTCTGGAAATATAAGTACACTACATGTACTTGGTCCACCTTGTCCATATGTCTGTTGACCCCTTCAAAGAACTTTAATAGATTAGTAAGGCATGATTTCCCTTTACAGAAACCATTTTGACTTTTGCCCAACAAATTATGTTCTCCTATGTGTCTGACTATTTTATTCTTTAGTATGGTTTCAACTAGCTTGCCCGGTACCGATGTTGGAGTTACTGGTCTGTAATTTCCGAGATCGCCTCTAGAGCCCCCATATTAAATCATGTTGCACTTTATTCCTGAGATTAAAGTGTGTTTTCTTTCAGTGAGATTGGTTGATGACTCCCACCCATAGTCATGGATTCTCAGAGGGCAGAAACACAGGTTGTTAAGCCGAATAAATCTCCTTTTTAAGCACAGTCATCCTACAGTGTGTTGAACCCCAAGACCCAGTCTGAGGGTGGGAGGGTGACGAGATTCTGCCCCATGAGAGGGCAGGGTGTGTGGCCTGACATCTGGCACTCCAGACTAGAAAGGTGCAGAGATACTGATAGACCTCTAACTCTTAGGTTACCTACACAGTAGAAATTGTGCAGTGCTCTTTCAGTCAGTTAAGAGAAATATGTCCTATCAGACCTCTTTGAACAGCATGACACAGCTCTGAATTCCTGTCTTCCCATTGAGAATAAACATAAAATCTTTGAAAATGCATTTGCTGGTTGCAGTTCTAAAGGAAATAAACTTCAGGCAGTTTGGGAACCAGTCACTGATATGCCGTGGGGTCTCCTGTTGCTCATTCCCTGATAGGGTCAGGCCCAGGGGACACAGCACCTTGAGAAATGGGGCCCAATGGGAAATCCTTACCAGGATATTGCAGTTTTACATCTCAGAGCTCACCTGGAAAGTTAGATTTCTGTGTTCTTAAATAGCACACAGAGCAGCATGGGCAGATGTAGGGGCAGGATTCCCAAACAAGCATCATTCTCTGCCTCCAGCCCTGTCACTGAGGCACCCCGACAGCCCAGCTGAGACCCCTGCAGCTGCACAGAACATCTGCACATGGAAACGTGCTGACCGTCCTTCCCTGCAGTTCACTTTTTAAAGACAGCGAAACCTGCTAACGTACCGAACTGCTGCTAGAAGGGGAGCCGCTGGCACCAGATGTCTTCTGTAAAGAGGAGGAGTTATGGGAGAGGTTGCACAGGCAGCAGGCGGTGTGTGCTCAGCTAGGGAGGAAACTTCATTTATGAAGCATGCTGGCACGTTCCCTTGGGAGCCACTTGGCCATCAGGGAACTTTGGCTGCTTGGCTTCATGTGCAACAGCTTTAACTCTGTCACTGCCAATGGCAAACTGCAGGAGGCCAAATCATAGGGAATGAGGGGTGATGCTACCCAAAAGGACTGCAGCTACAGCCCTGCTGCAGGCTCTCAGGTTTCTTAGACACAGTTTGTTCTTGAGAAATCCATTCTATTTCTTCTCACCTTATTATCATCTAAGTTTTTGCCAATGGATGCATTATTTGCTCCATTATCTTTCTTTTTACAGAAATTAAGGTGTCTGGCATGTAATTTTCTGGGTTGTCCTTATTTCCCTTTTTATAGCTGTGTGCTAGATTTGCCCTTTTCCTGTCTTCAGGAATCTCTCCCTTCTTCCATGACTTCACAAAAATAATAGCTAAAATCTCAGATAGTTAATCAGTCCATTCCTTGAATATTCTAGGATCATTCTCATCACACGCAGGTGACTTGAAGACATCTAACTTCACATTTTTGATGACATTCTCTATGTTAGGTGTCCATTTGCTGTCAACCTTTCTGGTGACAAGTGAAAGAAGGAAGACATTAAGCACAGCTGTTATTTCCACTTTTGCTTTTATTGTTTTCTGTTCTTCATTGCCTATGGGGTCTACCTTGTCCTTGGTCTTCCCCTTCCTTCTAATGTGTTTGTAGAATTTTTCTGGTTACCATTCATGTCTCTAGCTAGTCTAAGCTCATTTCAACTCTTGGTGGTCTTAATTTTGCTCCTATTTCTTTAAATGCATATGTATTTAAATGCCTAGCAGATTACAAAGGGAAATGTGCACTGCAATTGATGCTTTGACACTTGGTCTTAGCAGAGATAGCAATTACCTTGCACATTACAAAGACTTCCTCCCCATCTTTGGTATTCATAGTGATCTTAAACAGGATACTTAGGCGGTTTTTATACTAGCCCCCTCCATTCAGAGAGGCATGTTAATGAGGGAGTTCAGAAGATGCTAATGAGGGCTGACATGAATATGCAGTGCCTCAATAGTATAATGGAGGTGGCATGCGATTCAAAAGTGCTGCTTTTGGAATGCATGCTGCCCATGTAGCCGGGTGTCTTTCGAAAGGACCCCCTGACTTCGAAAGCCCCTCATTCCTAAAACCAAGTAGGAAGAAGGGCACTTCTATGTCAGGGAGGGTCATTTTGAAAGGTCCCCGATATGGTTGGTGTGCATTCCAAAAACAACACTTTTGAATCACATTTGGCCAACATTATGCTAATGATGCTTTTCTTCTTCCTGTCAGCACCTCATAAGCATGTTCCATAATCCCTCATTAACATGCATCCTCCAACATGAGCGGCAAATTTTCAGAATGGAGAGGGGTAACCAGTGTTGTTCCCCAAGGGTCAGTCCTAAGACAAATCCTATTCAACTTATTCATAAATGATCTGGAGAAAGGGGTAAACTAGGAGGTGGCAAACTTTGCAGATGACATCAACTGCTCCAGATAGTTAAGACCAAAGCAGACTGTGAAGGTTGTATGGATGTGAGACATGGGTGATAATGAAAGATTTGGATGTGAGACATGGATAATGAAAGATCTGAAAAGAAGAATATTGGCATTTGAAAGGAGTTGTTATAGAAAGATGGTGAGAATAGGATGGATGAAGAAGGCCACCAACGAGGAATTATATAGATACAGCTGAAAGAGAACCTGCTGCAGAAGGTTATAAAATGGAAGCTACAACTATTTTAGCATATTTACAGAATGAACAAGGAATGAAAATCAAGACTCTGGTTTCGGAATAATGGACGGTTCGAATAGGAGAGGCAGACCCCACAGAGAATGGGTAGGTGATATAGTGGATTGGTGCAGCGCTAGTCTACAGAAACTAAGCCACTCTGCACTGGACAGGGAAAAATGGAAAGGAATAGTGAGAAAGACATCGGGCACTGAGCCCACAGTTGTTGATGACAATGAGACTGTGAAGAACTTCACCAGGATCTCACAATACCGAGTGACTGGGCAACCAAATGGCAAATGAAATTTAATGTGGATAAATGTAAAGTAATGCGTATCGGAAAAATAACCTGATCTATATATACAGTATGATGGGGTAATTTAGCTATCACTCATCAGGAAAGAGATTTGGGAGTCATCTTGGATAGTTCTCTGAAAACATCCGTGCAGTGTGCTAAGGCAGTCAAAAAAGCAAGCAAAATGTTAGGAATCATTAAAAAAGGGATTCAGAATAAGACGGAGAATATTTTATTGCTGATATATAAAACCACGATACACTCACATCTTGAATACTGCGTACGGATATGGTGTCCTCATCTCATAAAAGATTTATTGGCATTAGAAAAGGTTCAGGAAAGGGCAACTGAAATGACTAAGGGTTTGGAACTTGTCCAATATAAAGACAGATTAAAGAGGCTAGGGATTTTCAGCTTTGAGAAGAGGAGACTAAGGGAAGATATCATAGAGATTTATACAATTATGAGTGGTGTGGAGAAAGTGAACAAGGAAAAATTATTTACTTGTTCCCATAATATCAGAACTAGGGGATGCCAAATGAAATTAATGGGTAGCAGGTTTAAAACAAGTGAAAGGAAGTTCATCTTCTCACAGCACACAACCTGTAGAATTCCTTGCCAGAGGAGTCTGTGAAGGCTAGAACTATAACAGGGTTTAAAAAAGAGCTAGATAAATTCATGAGATTAGGGCCATTAATGGCTATTAGCCAAAATGGGTAAGGAATGGTGTCCCTAGCATCTGTTTGTCAGAGAATGGAGGTGGATGGTAGGAAAGAGATTGCTTCATCGATACCTGTTCAGTCCACTCCCTCTACGACTTCTGGTATTGACCACTGTCAGCAGACAGGATTCTGGGCTGGCTGGACCTTTGGTCTAACCCAGTATTGCTGTTCTTATGTTCACAGTGGGAACACTCATGTCATAGGAACATTTTCATATTTAGAAACAAAGAATCCATTGATACATTTTGCAAAGTAACCTACACATAACTCAGGAAGGTAGAGATAATATAGACAGTACACTTGGACATGCATATTCACACCGCCCCTTGTCGAACAATGTGAGTTTTTAGCCATCACTTTCCAGTCCTTCTCAGCTATGTCTAGACTGCAGGGTTTCGTTGGCAGAAGTTTGTGTAGGAAGATGTCTTGCAACAAAACACAGAATAATAGAAGGGCTGGAAGGGACCTCAGGAAGTCATCTAGTCCTGCTACCTGACTAAATCAGGATCAACCCCAACTAAATCATCCCAGGCATGACTATGTCAAATTGGGACTTAAAAATCTCTCTCAGTGATGCATCCCAGTGCTTCACCATCCCCATGGTGAAACTATGTTTCCTAATATCCAACCTAGAACTCCCACTCTGTAACTTCAGACCTTTGCTCCTTGTTCTGACTCCTGTCACTATAGAAAAAAGTCTCTCTTTCCATCTCTTTAGACCCCCCTTTCAGGAAGTTGAAAACTGCTATCAAATCACCCCTCACTCTTTTCTGAAAACTAAGTAAGCAACAATCTCTCAGCCTCTCCTCATAGGTCATGTGCTCCACCACCTTAATCATTTTCATTGCCTTCTGCTGAACCTGCTCCAATGCATCCACATCCTTTCTATATTGGGGGTCCCAGAAATGGACATAATACTCCAGATGTGGCCTCACCAGTGCCTAGTAGAAGGGAATAATAACTTCTCTAGATCTGCTGGAAATGTTTCTTCTAATGTACTCCAATATTCCATTAGCTTCTTGGCTAGAAGGGTAGGCACACTGTTGACTCATATCAACAGAATTCACTTTGCATTCTAGAAGCTCCATGGGTTTTGTCGACAAAATGGCCATTTTGCCACCAAAACACTGCAATCTAGACATAGCCTTCAAGTCTGTCTCCTACTGTTCTAGTATGTCTCTTTTGTACTTTGTGTTGTTGACCTTACTATATCTAATGCACACTCATTTGGGGTTTCTCCCTTCTTCCTTGTTTGTATTTCCTCCACTATCCTTCAGATCTGGACATTCCGATGAAAGTAAACGGGCACAACATGAATTTTACAGAAAGATGGAAAAAATGAAATGAAAGCTGGCAAATCAGCTATATAAGACAGAAGGGCTGTTTCTACACAGGTCACTTCCTTCAGAAGTGGCATGCTAATACGAGGAGTGAAAGATGCTAATAAGGTGTGGATGAAAATTCCCCGTGCCCCGTTAACATAACGTCATGTGATTTGGAGTCTGGAAGACCGTTCTTCCAGACTCCAAAATGCCATGTAGATGCGCAGCCCCTGGGGGAGCTTCCGGAAGGAAGTTCTTCTTCCGGAGTCCCCTTCTTCCCTAAAATTTTTGGGAAGAAGGGGCCTCTGGAAGGAGGACTTCCTTCTGCACAGCATTTTGGAGTCTGGAAGAACCGTCTTCTGGACTCCAAATCACATGATGTTATGATAATGAGGTGCGGGGAATTTGCATCCACGTCTCATTGGAATCTTTCACTCCGTGTATTAGCATGCCACATCCGAAGGACATGGCCTGTGTAGAAGAGGCCAAGGGGACCAAAGTGGGGGAAGAAGGGGAAGAAAATTACTTACTGCAAGTTGACTAACCTGCGATCACTATGAATATCAAAGATGGGGAAACTGTCCCTGTAATACCTAAGGTAATTGCTATCACAATTGAGACCAAGGCACAGAATGTTGAACTTGAGAACAAACTCCAGTTCAGATGTCTCCCTTTGTAACCAGGTGTTAAAGTTTGGTTTAGGATGCATGTTTTTACATCTTTGATGTCAGGTACTGCTCCACTGAAATCCCACTGACAGATTTATGTGTATTCAGATTCCTAATGACAGATTTGTGTCCATTCATTCTTTGGTGAAGTGATTGTCCCATCCGTCCAACATATAGAGTAGAGGAGCATTGTTGACACATGATAGCATATATAACATTGGTGGAGGTACAGGAATATGAGCCCCTGATCATGTAACTGATGTGGTTAGGTCCAGCGAAAGTGTGTGCACAGTAAATATGTGGACCGTGTTGGCAACAGGATTTATTGCAGGGAAGAGTTCCTCAATTAGCATATTTGTGGTATGGTGCATTGTTGCTAGTGAGAATTTTTCTGGGATTAGGTGGTTGTCAGTAGGATAGTACAATGCTCTTACCCAGAACCTCTCACCTCTTTTCCCCTAGCCTCAGCTTGCAAGCCAAGCTCCAGACTTTAAACCAGGCTGGAATTTTTAGTTCGTTCACAGAGCTTTATGCTGAACCAGATGACTGGAGGATAGCTAATGTGACACCAATTTTTAAAAAGGGCTCCAGAAGTGATCCTGGCAACTACAGGTCAGTCAGTCTGACTTCAGTACCAGGCAACCTCTAGTAAAGAACAGAATTGTCAGACACATTGATGAACATAATTTGTTGGGGAAGAGGCAACACGGCTTTTGTAAAGGGAAGTTCTGCCCCATCAATCTATTAGAATTTTTTGAAAGGTTCAACAAGCATGTGGACAGGGGGGATCCTGTGGATGTAGTATACTTAGATTTTTAGAAAGTCTTTAACAAGGCAGCCACCGGTCCTGCCCCCATCCCTCATTCACCCTTTAGCCACCCGCCCCGCTCCTACTCCACTCCAACCTCCCCTGTTCCCTTCTCAGCCTTCCCCTTCCAAACTCCACCCACTCCCCAGCAGGCCCTCCAACTCCACCACCCACCATGAACCCTCTAAAAATGCCTGACCTCGCTGCCTTGGCCTCGACCCACCTGCCCCTGGCCAATCTGGTCCAACTGGCACACATGATTCTGGTGAGGGCTGGCTGGGGGATGCTGCAGCTCCCCGCCCCCACCCTCCCCCATGCAAACACTGCACAGCCCACAGAGGCCTTGCCCCAGGGTATGTCCCTACCTGCCTGTTCCTCCGGCCCTGGCCCAGCCCCAACAGGGCCCCCAGACATGGGGGTGGGGGCAGGGCAGAGCAGGGCAGGGTGTGGTCGTGGGCGACAAAGATCATGCCTGTTGAGCCCCCAGGAGGATTAATGCTGTCCCACTCCCTGAGAGCCTGCCTGAGGCCTCTCCACCCCGTAAATAGTTACCCCTACTCCCATTACCTGTTCCACCCCCCTGTAAATAGTTACCCTTGCCCCCATCACCCATTCTACCCCCCGTAAATAGCTGTCTAAAAAAGACTTACACTTTGTTATTTATATGAAAATGTTTATTTTTGTGTTCTACCCCATGTTCCCTGTGCATGGGTGGTGCGGGGGAGTGTGCAGGTGTGTGTGTGTGTGTGTGTGTATATGTGTGCACGTGCAGGATGGTGGCATGTGTGTTCAGGGTACAGGGCTCACCATGCCCCTTGCTCAAAGGCCTGGCACAGGGCCTCCCGGATCCACACCCCATCCTGCTAGGCCAGGGCATGGCTAAACTAACTCGTACCTGTGACCCAGCTGGGTGGCCCTGCATGTAGGGATCATTCTTAGCCTCAATGAGGTTATACAGGGTGCAGCAGGCCCCAGCCACTGCTGGGACATTGGCCAGGCCCACCTCCTATCTTGTGTGGAGGCACCTGAAGAGCCTCTTGAGGTGGCCGAATGCCCGCTCCACAGTATTGTGGGACTGGTTCAGACACTTGTTAAAACACTCCTGGCTCAGCTGGATGTGCCCCGTGTGTGCCCTCATGAGCCAGGCCTGCAGGGGGTAGGCTGCATCCACCACACTACACGGTGTCATTGTCTTGTCCCTTACCTCCTATGTGACGTCCCACTCCTGAGTTCTTGGAAACCCTGGTGTCATGGGTGTGGCTGGACCAGCCCACACAGATATTCTGGAACCAGTCATTGGCATTGACGAGCGCTGGCAGGGCCAAGGAGTGGTAGCCCTTCCAATTTACATGGGCCCTGTGACTGTTCTCCAGGGACCTGATGGCAATGTGGGTGCTGTCCAGGGCCCCGAAGCAGTTGAGGAAGTCCAGTTCCTGGAAGCCCCACATGGCATTGTCCAGGTCCCTGATATGGATCAGCTGCCGCAGGAGCATCTTGTTGATGGCACAGGCAACCTGTGAGGTGGTGAGGGGGTGCGCTCATGAGTGTGGACTGGGCTGCAACCTGCACATCCACCCCCACCACTTCCCACCCCTGTCCCCGGCAGAGGATGCTCCACCAGTCCCCAATAGTTCTTCTTGCTGGGGCATTCCCTGCCTCCTGCTCTCCACATGCAATATGCGGGTGACCTGGGCATGGCTTATTTCAATGAGGACAGCCCTGACAGTGGCCTCGCCCACCCCGAACTGGTGGCCTACGGATCAGTAACTGTCTGGGGTGGACAGCTTCCAAATTGTGATGGCCACCCTTTTCTGTAGGGGGAGTGCCAGCCTCATGTGGGTGTCCCAGTGCTGGAGGACTGGGGCGAGCCAGTGGCACATTTTCAAGAAAGTCCACTTGGTCATCCTGAAGTTCTGTAGCCACCAGTCATCGCCCCAGTCCTCCAGCCCCAGCCAGTCCCACCAGTCACTGCTTGTGGGGAAGCTCCACAAGTGATGGATGACCCTGGGGACCAGCTGGGGGCATCATGCCCTGAGGACGGCCTCCGGGATGGTGGCTAGTAGAGTGGTCACCCAGAACCGCTGGAGCATAGTGGCGAGGACCGCCTCAATGCCCCCCTAAATGCTGGGGCGCTGCTGCTTGGGGTCCATGGAGGCCTGGGATGCCCCCTCTAATCTCTTTCTCTTTCTCTTTCTCTTTCTCTCTCTCTCTCTCTCTCTCTCTGCCTGGGGACAGGATTGTTGGCCCTCTACAGCTATGTCTACACGTGAAGCCTACATCGAAGTAGCTTATTTCGATGTAGTGACATCGAAATAGGGTATTTCGATGAATAACATCTACACGTCCTCCAGAGCTGGCAACATCGACGTTCAACATTGACGTTGCGCAGCACCACATAGAAATAGGCACTGCGAGGGAACGTCTACACGCCAAAGTAGCACACATCGAAATAAGGGTGCCAGGCACAGCTGCAGACACGGTCACAGGGCGGACTCAACAGCAAGCTGCTCCCTTAAAGGGCCCCTCCCAGACATAGTTGCACTAAACAACACAAGATCCACAGAGCCGACAACTGGTTGCAGACGCTGTGCATGCAGCATGGATCCCCAGCTGCAGCAGCAGCAGCCAGAAGCCCTGGGCTAAGGGCTGCTGCATATGGTGACCATAGAGCCCCGCAGGGGCTGGAGACAGAGCGTCTCTCAACCCCTCAGCTGATGCCCACCATGGCGGACCCCGCTATTTCGATGTTGCGGGAGGCGGATCGTCTACACGTGCCCTACTTCGACGTTCAACTTCGAAGTAGGGCGCTATTCCCATCCCCTCATGGGGTTAGCAGCTTCGACGTCTCGCTGCCTAACGTCGACGTTAACATCAAAATAGCGCCCAACACGTGTAGCCGTGACGGGCGCTATTTCGAAGTTAGTGCCGCTACTTCGAAGTACCGTGCATGTGTAGACATGGCTTACATGTGCAGACTGAGGCCTGGTGGAGGGGACCTTTAAGGGGCTGGAGGGTGGTGGCCCCAGAAGGGCTCATCCACCATGAGATCCTTCCCATGGCGCTTCCTGCCCCTGCTCTTTTGAAAGAGCATCCTGATATGTGTGGACACTCTCTTTCAAAATTGCCCTGGGGGCCTTTTGAAATGACAGACTGAACCTTTGGTCCCCGCTGGTGCATGTGGAGGCTCCATTTCGAAAGAGCATCTTTCGAAAAACAGTCTTTCAAAACAGAGCTGTAGTGTAGATGCACCCAAAAAAGCTCTGTCCACACTGCTTTTCTTCTTTCGAAAGAATATGCAAATGAGGTGCCAGATATATAAATCTGTACCTCATTTGCACTTTCACTTTTCCTCATTTGCATGCTTCTTTTGAAAGAGGAATGATAGTGTAGATGCAGCCTTTGTATTTATCTGTCCTGCACCCAAGATAGCTATAAATATGTTTTATTGCCTAATTTTATATTCTTTTTTCATTTCTCCACTACCGAAAGTAGAAATTTAGCCAATGTCTCTTTTCAGTCCATGGGAGAAATTATTTGGGACAGGTTCTTAATTCTTAATTCAAAGACAGTGGCATCAGTGGCATAATTCACGATTTCCATATGTAAATTCCATCAGATCCTGACTCTGTTAACTTCAAATTACCAAATACTCTCAGCAATATCTATTGACCCTCAACATTATTTCCAGGAAAAGTACTTTACCAGGCCAGGCTGGTTTTCCCTGAATCTAGAAATGTGGCTCATCCTACAGGCTTCTCTTCACTCTCAGGGGCCCTGCTTCCTCTAGCCATATGAAGATTTTTACATATTTGGCAAACTACAAGTTAAGACACACACCTCCTTCACCTGGGTGGGGCAATTGTTTGTGTCACAAATGACTGAACAGTGCAAACACTAGTTTGCACTAATACCCATGTAAACGTATGAAGGTGTTCATGCTTGTGTAATAGGTGATGAGCATAAACTACATACAACCGTGTTCCTATACCTTAACTCTACTCTTTGCTGAAACACAGGACAGAGGTTTTGTTCTTTTATGATTTTGGGAAAGATTTCCTCAGGTATCGCAGGGGGACTCCATTCATTATCCTAAATGTAAGGGTTAGAAAGAGCTTCTGGTCAGTTATCAGAAGACACTGAACAAAGAGGTAATGACACAAACTCTTTGTAAACAGTATTTGAGTACTTCAGAAATATTTGATAACCAAAGGCTTTGAAGCAGTAAAGTTACCACTACTCCTTCCTGCATCAATTCCACTACCAGTGCTGCTGGCTTTCAACAGATATGCGTATAATCAGTGTTTGTTTTGTCATATCTGCATTACAATGAAACATTTTAGCATAACTTCTGCATTTCTACCCTTCAGTACGTACATGAGCTCTTTCTTTGCCCTCTTACCTTCTTTCAGAGATGAGCTCTCTGGATACAGTTGGACCTAAAACGTCATCTGGATTTTTTCAGAATGTGACAAGGTCACATCACCTCAGCCATCACTCAGTTGCTCGTGAACAACCAAAGTCTAGTAGGTCCTGTGTGGGTGTCCTAGGTTCTGTCAGTGTGTTGCCTGTATCTGGGCTAGAACCAGGCATCGAGTTCACTGTATAAAATACTCATTCCCTCAGTTTTCACTCACTGGTGCATAGTAACCCCAACACCTGTTATCTGGGCACAATGAGGGAATGCAGGAAATGGATTTCAAAGTCAAATGGGTGAGTTTTCATGGGACCGGGAGTTTGCACATGAGAGTAGTCTATTGCTGTGTCTCCCCTGTTTTCTGCCTGTGTCTGTCCTGTGGGACATAAAATATGTAGCATGAGGAGAGGCCCTGGGACAGAAATGGAGCTGAGCTGTGTGCTGTAGAGATGTCTAGGATAAGATAAACCCATTTGACTCTGCTTAATTTAATGGCAGGCCATTACAAAAGAAACAAAAAAAGTGAACCAACAGTTTAAGGAATGTTCACTCAGTGAACACTGCAGGGAGGTTAGAGAAAGCACAGAACAACAAGCTGGGAAGAGCCTATTTCTGGGCTGCAGCCATTTTACACGGCTTGTTGTGCCAGGGCTGGGACACTGTGCAGAGGTGGGGCAGCTGCTGCCAAGAAGACCTTCAGACTTACAGGCACAGACACTACTGGGGAAGTCTGAAGGCCCTTGGACTTCCTGTGTCCTCATCACAGTGGAAGGGTTTAAAGTCAGAGATGTGGACACATGGTTGTTTGAAAAGCCCCTTATTCAATCATTTTGCACTTTTTTTCCTGCTGTTCAGATTAAAGAGTTTTGGTTCAGAAAGGCTGGCTGGTGACTCGCCTTACCCCTAGTCATAGATTCCAAGATTGCTGAAACACGGGTCACTAACCCAATTAGACCTACTTGTTAAACACAATCACCCTACAGTGTGTTGAAGCCCGAGGCCCAATCTGAAGTTGGGAGGATGGTGGGATTCTGCCCCAGGAAAGGGCGGAGTGTGAGACCTGACATCTGGCACTCACAGACCACAGAGAGGACAGAGATACCGGTAGCACTCTAACTCTTAGGGGTACCTGCAAGGGAGAAATGCTGGAGCACTCCTTCAATCAAGAAACAGAAATATGTCCTGTCAGAGGTGTTTTGACAGGGCAACACATCTCCAAATTCCTGTCTTCCATATTAAGACAGAATATGAAATCTGTGAAAATGCATTTGCTGATTACATTTCCAAAGGAAATGCACCTAAGTCGGTTTCAGAACCAATTGCTGATATTCTGTGGGGTCTCCTATTGCTCATTCTGTGACACAGTGAAGCCCAAATGAAGATGACACCTTTAGAATAGGTGTCCCCAGAGAAATCATTACCAGGAAACCACAGTTTAATTACTCACAACTCACTTGGAAGGTCACATTTCTGTCTTCCTAAAGAACACACAGAGCTGCATGGGCAGATGTAGGGGCAGGATTCCTGAGCAAATGACATTCCCTGCCCTCCAGCCCTGTCATTAACCCACTCTGACAGCCCAGCTGAAACCCCTGCAGCTCCACGGAACATCTGCACATGGAAACAGCTGGCAGCCTTTACCTGCACTTCACTTTCTAAAGACAGAGAAACCTTCCAAAGTAACCAGTTGCTGCTAGAAGGGGAGCTGCTGGCACCAGAGGACTTTAGCCTAAAGGACAAGGAGTTAAGGGAGAATTGCACAGGCAGCAGGAGGTTTGTGTTCAGCTAGGGAGGCAACCACCTTTATGAAGCATGGTGGCACATTCCCTTGTGAGCCACTTGGCCATCAGAGAACCTCTGCTGTCTGGCTTTCTGTGCAAGAGGTTTAACCCTGTCACAACCAATGGCAAACTGCAGGAGGCCAAATCACAGGGGAGGTGGCTGATGCTACATAACTGGATTACAGAGCCAGCCCTGCTGCAGGCTCTCAGGTTTGTTAGGAACAGATCATTCTTGACAAATCCATTCTATTTCTTTTCACCTTATTATCAGCTAGGTTTTTGCAATGGACAAATTGTTTTCTCCATTATCTTTCCTGTTACAGAAGTTAAGCTGAATGGCATGTGATTCCCGGGTTGTCCTTATTTCCCTTTTTATAGCTGGGTGCCATATATGCCCTTTTCCTGTCTTCTGGAATCTCTCCCTTCTTCCTTGACTTTTCAGATATAACATCTAAAGGCTCAGATATCTCCTCAGTCAGCTGCTTGAGTAATCTAGGGTGCTTCTCATCACACCCTTGTGATTTGACATCATCTAACTTTCCCAAATTCTTTAATTTGTTCTTTCCTTATTTTAGCTTCCTGATCATTTTCGCTAAAAAAACAATAAGAAGTTTAGTGGCACCTTACAGACTGACAGATATTTTGGTGCATAAGCTCTCGTGGGCAAACATGCTGTGATTTGGCCCCTCTCTCTTTAAAAAGTGAAATGCAGGGAAAGGCTGCCAGCTGTTTCCATGTGTACGTGTTCTGTGCAGCTGCAGGGGTTCCAGCTAGGCTGTCAGGGTGAGTCAATGACAGGGTTGGAGGGCAGGGAATGATTTAGCTCTGTGTTTTCTCTCAACCTTTCTTCTGGCAGAGAAGTCGGTCTTTGGCCATGAAAGCTTGTGCTCTAAAATATCTGTTAGTCTATAAGGTGCCACAGGACTTCTCGGTTTTGCATTACAGACTAACAGACTACCCTTCTGATACTTGTCCCCATTTTCACTTTCATTCCCTAAGTTAGGTGTGCATTTGCCACCAACCTTTTTGGGACAGCGGAAAGTTAAAAAAAAAAGGCTTTAAGCACCTCTGTCATTTCCACTTGTTAGCTATGTCTGCCCTAGAGCTCTCTTTCGAAACACAAACATTCCATCTGGTGAGAAAGATCATCTTTCGAAAGAGCATGTCCGCACACTTTTTCGAAAGACAGGTCAGCTCCTTCAAAGGGAGTTCCCACACAGCCACATGCACTCTTTTTAAAGAACCGAGCTGAAAACGGCATGGGTGGGGGTCACACGGCTGACAACCCCTTCTGGGGCTTGTAGCCAGCCTCTCCCTTAAGCCAGCCCCCCACCCCCCAATTCCCACACCCTGCATCCTCTCAGGCTTGCAGAGGTTTTGTAAGATCCTCAGATCCTCTGCATGGACCATACGGTGCTTGGAAGCCTGTCCCTGATGGATCCCCAGCAGCTCCTTCTTCTGGAGGTGGACATCCTCCATGCTCTGGTTGGCCACCTGTCCACGGTGGTGACTACGACACTCTGACTCCTCCTGTGGTCAACCTCACCACTGCAGGCCTGTAGATTGTCAGCCCAGGATGGTGATGGTGTTCCCCTGAGCACCCCAACACCTCTGGAGCCACTGAAGCAGCTGCAACTAGTGGGTGTGGCTGGTGCTGGGGGACTGGGACGAAGCTCAATGGCTGCAGAATTTCAGAATGAGGAAGCTTACATTCAGGGGCTCTGCCACTGGCTTGCCCCTGGCTTGGTTCACCAGGACACCCACATGAGGCCCACCCTCTCCCTTGCAATATGGGTAGCTATCACCATCTGGAAGCTGGCCACATCAGGCAGCTACCAGTTTGTGGGTCACTAGTTTGAAATGGGCAAGGCTACCATCGGGGCTGCCATCATGGAGGTTAGGCACGCTCGGCTCACACACTCACCACAGGGAGTGTGGAGTTGTATCCCAGGAAAGGAGGAACCTTGGCAGAAGGGTCTGAGGGGGAAGGAGCATGGGGAAGAGGTCCTGGGGAAGGGGGGTACTGGGGGATGGGGGCCAGGAACACCACCTGAAGCCCTCATGACACCGTGCACCATCAACGCAATGCTGCTGCACAGGGTCATCCACATGGGGAATAGGGACACAGACATTGCGGGATTCACAGCACTTGGCTTTCCAAACTGTTTTGGTGCCTTGGACTGGACACACATCCCCACCTGGACCCTGGAACACAGCACCGGCACATACGTTAATAGGAAAGGTTACCTCTTGGTAGTGCTCCAGGAGCTGGTGGACAGCAAGGGCTACCTTATGGACATTTATGTGGGCTGGGCGGAACAGACACACAAAGGCTGTGTGTTCCATAAATCTGGGCTCTGCCACCACAAGGAAGCTGGGACATTTGTCTCCCATCAGGAGATCAGGGTTGGGGAAGTGACCATGCCCTTCTTTTATGGTGGCGGATGCTGCCTGCCCCCTGCCGCTTTGGATGATGCGGCCCTACACTGGCCACCTCAGTCCCTCCCAGGAGGCATTTAACGTTCACCTCAACTGGGCCTGAAATGCAGTGGAGCAGACCTTCAGGAGCCTGAAGGGCCAATGGCAGTGCCTCCTAATTCACCTGGAAGTGGGGCTATGGAACTTTCTCCCAGGTGGTGGGTGCCTGTTGCATCCCCCACAACATTGTCAAGGGAAAAGGTGAGGTGTTCACCCTGTGGTGGGTGGCAAAGTATGGCCCCAGCCTCGAACAGTCAGTACCTTCCCTAAGCTTTCAGGCACAACAGGGTGGGGTCTGCATTTGGGCTGCTCTTCGGACGATCTTTGCCAGTGAGCCTCAGTGACCCTCACCCACAGTCAACCCATGTAGCTTCCCCTCCATAGAACCCTCACCATCTCCCCACCACGACCACACCACGCATCTACATCCTCCCCCACACTGCCCCCTCTACCAACATTATGGGGCAATGGGTTGTTTCAAAAATCACAAGTTACATTTCAATAAAAACTGTTTGATTTAACAGAAATAATGAGAAGTTTTGTGGGCAATGACCCGCTTTGTCAGATGTGTGATTTAAATTTGTAGAAACATTTTGTATAAAACAATAGGGGGAAAACTATACACAAGATTGACCTGAGCAGGTGGGTGGTTTAAAAGGGGTTGGGGGGGGTGGGGAAGAACTCAAGCCATATTGGAGAGTGGGGAACCAAAACTTGGAGCGGGGGTGACTTCACTGATAGTGGGGAGGGGGAAACCTTAACCGGAATTGGGGGAATTTGAAAGCATAACCAGGATGTGGGAAGATGGACTATTCAAGGGGGAGCAACTTAAATGGGATGGGGAAGGGGGAACATACTGAATGGGTAATGGGCAAATTAACCCGGAGTGGGGAAGAGGGAATATTCAGGGGGTGGGGGCAACTAGAGCGGGAAGGGGGAGGGGGAAGGGAATATGTTGGGTTGGTAAAGGGGAACTTAACCTGGAATGCTACTCTGAGAGGGTGTGGCTGGACGTGAGCCACATCAGCCCTATGCTATCCTCTCACCTCTGGTATGGGGTCCATGGTGGGGCTGCGAAGGGGTGGGCGGCATGAGGAGGCAGGGCCAGGGAGTGGTTTAGTGGCATCGGGCAGTGCAGGAAGATCATTGGGAGAGATGGGGGGCCTGCTTGGGACGGTGTGCGGCATGGGGGGCATGGGTGGGAGTGGTGTGGTGGAGGGGGGGTCAGGATTTGTCAGAGGAGCCCAGTGTGCTCCCTCAGGAGCTCAGTGACTTCCCTGTGGTGCCCCACCAGCTCTGCCCGTGCCCTCCTCTGCCAGGAGTACTGGCCACAGTCCATTTGCTGGTGCTGCTCAGCAACACCTCAAACCACCGGGATGCTTCTATGGCATTGGCCCACCATATCGACCTCCAGCTGGGAGCGCCTCTTCTGGGGGTGGGGAGTGATGATCGTTCCCCCTCCTCCTCTTCATGGACTTCGAGCACCACCAGCCCTCCTCTGGCATGTCTGCAAGAGTAGATAAGAAGACAGTCAGTCCCTTGTTGGTGACTGGAGGGCCGTGCCCCAACTCCCTGCAGGTACCAGCCCCCAGCCCAGCAGCAGGCGTCCTTGGTGCATGTGGGGTTCCATAAGGTTTCCTGGCCGTTCCTTTGTGGTCCAGCACCACACCCAACTCCCTGTGTGTGTGGCTTGCGGTGCTGTCCCAGGGACCTGTGTTGTGTCTGGAATGGGTGCACTGAGTACGAGGGTGGCCTGCTGGTAATGGGAGTGGCACAGCCCAATGTGCTTGGGTGTGTGCCCCATCAAGTACTTACCAGAGGAACCACATGTGTCGTAAACAGATGCCTGGCTGGCCACCATCTGGCTGGAGGAACATGATGGGATTTCAGTTATGAGATCCCCCTTATCACTGGAGACTCTGGTGACTGGTTCTGTCCCAGGATCTTCCAGGCTGCTGTCTGCTTCAGACTCTACACTTCAGCAGGTTGTGCCTTGTGTGATGCTGTGTCCAGGTGGACTGCTTGGGGGCGGGGGAAGGGGAGCTTTCTCCAGACCCAGGAGGCAGTGGAGCTCCCTATAATAGGGATCCATTGCGGGACCCACACCTGATTGGCTGGTAGCATCCCTGGCCTTCACTTATCCCTGCCATAACTCTCTTCAGGAGAGAGTCCAGAAGACTGGAAAAGTACAACAAGTGGGGTTCCTCAGGAGTCTGTTTTATGACCGGTTCTGTTCAATATCCTCATCAACGATTTAGATATTGGCATAGAAAGTACACTTATTAAGTTTGCATATGATACCAAGCTGGGAGGGGTTGCAACTGCTTTGGAGGATAGGGTCATAATTCAAAATGATCTGGATAAATTGGAGAAATGGTCTGAGGTAAACAGGATGAAGTTTAATAAGGACAAATGAAAAGTGCTCCACTTGGGATGGAACAATCGGTTTCACACATACAAAATGGGGAGAGACTGTCTGGGAACGACTACAACAGAAAGGGACCTAGGGGCTATAGTGGACCACAAGCTAAATATGAGTCAACCGTGTGATGCTGTTGCAAAAGAACAAACATGTTCTTGGATGCATTAACAGGTGTGTTGTGAACAAGACATGAGAAGTCATTTTTCTGCTCTACTCTGCACTGGTTAGGCCTCAGCTGGAGTATTGTGTCCAGTTCTGGGCACTGCAGTTCAAGAAAGATGTGGAGAAATTAGAGAGGGTCCAGAAAACAGTGACAAGAATGATTAAAGGTCTAGCGAATGTGACCTATGAAGAAAGGCTGAAAGAATTGGGCTTGTTTAGTTTGGAAAAGAGAAGATTGAGGGGAGACATGATAGCGGTTTTCAGGTATTTAAAAGGGTGTCATAAGGAGGAGGGAGAAAACTTGTTCTTCTTGGCCTCTGAGGATAGAACAAGAGGCAATGGACTTAAACTGCAGCAAGGGAGGTTTAGGTTTAGATTGGACATTAGGAAAAAGTTTTTAACTGTCAGGGTGGTCAAACAGTGGAATAAATTGCCAAGAGAGGTTGTGGAATCTCCATTGCTGGAGACATTTAAGGTCAGGTTAGATAGATGTCTATCAGGGATGGTTTAGACAGCACTTGGTCCAGCCATTGGGGCAGGGGGCTGGACTCGATGGCCTGTCGAGGTCCCTTCCAGTCCTAGTATTCTACGATTCTGTGATTCTACGATATAATGCAAAACAGTGCAGATAATAGGGATCAGCTGGCCTATTGGGATGCAGCAGATGCCAGTTCAAGCAGAAACCACTATGATCACCTAATCAGGTTGCCTGTGTTGCACAGGCCAGAGATCTGCCCCTAAATAACTCCTGGTCCCTGTGCACCTGCACAGCTTCTCTGATGGATGTTGAAACAGTGATGGCAAAGAGACAGTTACTAAGGTTTGGTACAGCGGCTTATCCGCACCTTGCCTCAGCGGCATTCTGAGCAGTGTCTGGGCTGGGATGCCTCTTCCCATTAGAAGCAGCTTCCAAGACCACAGCCTATTCTGCCAAACCTCTGGAGTTCCCCACACCTTGTCCTGCTGAGCCAGAAGCCCTGGCCTCCCCGAGCTCAGACAAAGAATTGAGGTAAGAGCCCCCAGCAGAATACCACAGAGTTACTGAGAACAGCTCAGCTGTGTCAGGGTTTAGTGAAAGAGACCTGACAAAACACTCAGGAACACGGCCCTAGTGGGAGGAAACCCCCAAATAAATCCACCTAACTCTGTACAAAAATTTTGCACAGAGAAAGTTCATCAAGTTCACCCCCTGTATCAGTGAAAGGGAGATATATACAGCTGTTCCCCCAGAGTTAACAATTATTGACAATGGTTTTGATCTCAAAGAAAAGTGACTTTATTAAGTATGGGAAGAAGGATTTAAGAGGTTGTAAGTGATGACAGACAGATCAAAGTAAGTTCCTAAGGTAAAATTAACTTAATACTCTAGTGAAGCCTAACATACTAAGAGTAAATTGTCACAAATTGTATTTTCTCACCCTAGTTCTTACTTCATGTAATGCTCTTCAGGTCAAAAATAATCTTTTATCTCATCCAAATCCAACCCCTCATTTAAGATCTTTTCCTTCTAAGTTATTTCATGTATCATCTTGTGATGGGGGTCAGTCTGTGAAGTCAGTATAAGGCACTCATGGTTTACTGCCCATTCCTTATATAGAATTTAAACCAGCGTGGGATGTGGCATGGTCATATGCCTTTGTAGGACTAATAGCAGACTAGACATAGATTCTTGTCTTGATCACTGGACTATTAAGACCCTTGAATTGAACTAATGTCTTTCATTCTAAAATAACCTTTTTTCAATAATGCCACATACACAAATACACATGCACAGAAATAGAATATTTGCATTCGGGACCGTGTCTACACTAGCCCCAAACTTCGAAATGGCCACGCAAATGGCCATTTCGAAGTTTACTAATGAAGCGCTGAAATGCATATTCAGCGCTTCATTAGCATGCGGGCGGCCGCAGCACTTCGAAATTGACACGCCTCACCGCCGTGCGGCTCGTTCCGACGGGGCTTCTTTTCGAAAGGACCCTGCCTACTTCGAAGTCCCCTTATTCCGATCAGCTCATGGGAATAAGGGGACTTCAAAGTAGGCGGGGTCCTTTCGAAAAGAAGCCCCATCGGAACGAGCCGCGTGGTGGCGAGGCGCGTCAACTTCGAAGTGCTGCGGCTGCCCGCATGCTAATGAAGTGCTGAATATGCATTTCAGCGCTTCATTAGTAAACTTTGAAATGGCCATTTGTGTGGCCATTTTGAAGTTTGGGGCTAGTGTAGATGTAGCCAGGGGAGTTCAAACTCTTGAATGACAGGATATTTGCCCATTTGCATAAAGCATGTTGGAGTTAGGCATATTAACATGTTGAAAATCATGTTTATGTAAAAATATGGGGGCAAATTGTCACATGGACACTTCAGATTCCTTTGTAGTTTGTAACTGGTGGTGGGGCAGGTTTTTCTTAATTTCCTCCACATTGAGGGAGGAAGAAAACTTTGTATAACTTTGGGCTTGTACCCCAAGAGGGAAGGACAGATGAGTGCCCTGGCAAGTCCATGAAGAAGAGACCTCCCAGAGTACATTTCAATGTTTCTACTGTTCTGTGGCTGGGTTTGGCCCTACTTCTGTGTATTCTGGAAGAGGCTTAAGAAAGTGACTGAGCAAGACAGAGTTAAAGTATGCCCAGGTTGACAGAAAAGGTGGGCTCAGTATCTTCATCATGTCAGGTGGCATCCAAGGGTCAAAGCCCATCAAACCTGGCCTCAATCCTGCCTTGCGTTTGGTGGGTCCACTGCCTATATGAGCATTGTGTGAATTTGCAATTGAATCCTTCACACAAACTCCCTTTCTGGATCTCCACTTCCAAGTGTAGCTCATTGTATTATGACGTATGGGTGACCACATGGAAAGACTGAAATAGCTCTTTTAGCATTAATGTTTCCTGCACTCAAGATATATAAATATGTTTCATTGCACTGTTAATTTCATCCCATTATTATACAGAACATTTTGTTGCAACAGCAGCTTGTGACAACACCTATAATAGAAGCCCATGCTGCCATTGGAAACCCGAACACTGCATCTGCCCAGCAATTTATATCCTGGGTGCAGGGCCTCAGCCTTGGGGCTCTTACTGACCCACCCTCAGCCCACTGCCCAGGACAGAGGGAGGGAATGGGGATCCTCAAAATGAATCAAGCTCCCCGGACCAGTTCTGGCTTCCCTCTTGGGGAGGGGAGGGAGTCTTGAGTAATGTCAAGGAGCCAGGGACAATACAAGGCACAGAGGATGGGACCATGGGGAGGTGAGTCAAGGGGAGGAAGAGCGGCAAGGGGTTCCTGTCTCTGTCCATGTTTTAACATTTGGAAAGGTGGTCACTGCACAGTGAACGTGCCTGGCTGGGGTAGGAGCAGGCTGTGCCTCTCTCGGGGAGCTGAGTACCATTTCCTTCCCTTCCCAAGCAGCTATATCGGAACAGAGGGAAGGAGGAGGAAGGGACCTGGGCCTGACTCTCTTTCAGCACTGTCATGGGTCAGCCTCCCACGCACTGACACCTTAATCTGTGGGGTGAGGGCTCTCTAGGTGGGAGATGTAGAGCAAGCAATGTGGGAGGGCCTTCCTGAATGGCTCCTCCTGGGCCTCCTGGCTTAATCATGTCTCTGACATGACTCAGTTGCAATCACCTGGCTGAGGGCTTAGGGTAATGGTGGGTGTCCGTCCTCCTTCAATAGCCTCAATCGACAGCTGGTGAAGCAGCTATGGAGCACTCTGCACCCTGAGCAGGAGGAACTGCCAGACCCACCACCGGATAACAGCTCTGCAGATTTGCCTTTACCCATGGTTGTTTAAGCAGAAACAGGAAAGTGACAAGCTGTGCGTCATAGGAAACAACATCCACATCCCTTCAATTTATTGACTGTAATGGGAGCAACTGTGAGATCAGAGAAACTGCCAATATGTCTCTTTTCTGGGCCCACATCCCAGTGATCCTCTGGCACTGGTAGACACAGCTGCTTTTAAAAGGCTGGTTCCTGCCTTAGGCTCCTGCCCTCATTGTTCTATCCTCCCTCTCAAGCCCTTTACCCGTTGCTCCAGGCTTTAAACTCTTCACAACCACGCTCTGCAGAGTGAAAATCAGTGGCTCATGTCATCTCAGCTGAAAGGAGACAGGATAGAACAGGAGGCGTTTGCCTGTGTTTTTGGTCTCCCATTTCCTTGTCATTTGAGAAATGTCTCAACTATCCTTGCGCGAAGGTGTTTGCTTTTCACACTGTACACGATGGGGTTCAGTAGAGGTGGGAACATTACATAGACATAGCCGAGCAGTATCTGAACCAAAGGAGAAAAGCTGTTTCCAAGTCTATGCATCAAAGTTAGGCTGAGATATGGCGTATAGAAGGCAAGGACAACACAGAGGTGAGAGACGCAGGTGTTCAAGGCCCTGAGGCACTCTGCACGGGATGTGATGCTCAGTACTGTTTTGAGAATCATCACATAAGAGAGTAAGATGAGCAACGAGTCCAAGCCTTCCGTTAAGAGTGCAATCAACAATCCATAGATGCTGTTGACTGTGATATCTGAACAAGCCATTTTCATTACTTCTCCGTTTGTGCAGTAGCTACGAGTTAGGATATTTTCTCGACAGTATCGGTACTGTTTTAGGAAAATGGGCAATGGAAGCTTCACGACCACCCCTCTCAGCACGCACACCAACCACATCTTGGCTAGTCTCTGTGGCGTTAAGATAGAAGCATATCTTAAGGGGTCACGGATTGCAATGAGGCGATCAATACCCATCAACAAGAGGACCGAGGACTCGATGCATATAAGTGTGAGGATGAAGTAGAGCTGGGCAAAACAGGCATTGTGGGTTATCTCCCTAGTGTTCAACAAAAATATTCGCAGTGTTGTCAGCATGGTGGTTACTGATAAGGCAAGGTCTGTGATGGCCAACATGGAAAGTAAAATGTACATGGGCTCATGGAGGCTTGGATTAGTTTTTATAACAAACACAATAAATGAATTTCCTACTATCGCTATTGCATACATTAAGCAGAAGGGGATAGAGATCCAGAGGTAGATGCATTCCTGTCCAAGTATCCCAGTGAGAAGGAAGACTTCAGATGGAAGTTTGCTGCCATTGAAAGCTGACATAAGGTACTAGACAGGTTGGAGGAGTTTCTTCCTATAAAAACGAACAAACAAACAAACAAACTAACAAACAAACAGGAGAATTCATGATATTAATACTTCAGGTATTCAAGAATGATCAGTAAAAACATGATATTGCAACTGCATGCCCAACAGGGAGTATGGAACTGCCAGAGAGGATCAGAGCTGCATTTCTTCTAAGCCAATATAAATAGGCCAGTTCCAGATGTTTCAGAGAAAGTTGGTAGAAGTCTGGCTATTAGAGTTCCCTACGATTCAGATGCAGTTACAGATGTGTCGGGGTACATGGCTGAAGCTCTGCAGCAGGCTACCTGCACCCCCAACTGGACATTTTTGATGTGTGAATCAGGAAGTTTTAGAACCCTTCTAATATATTTTAAAACAATCAACACTCCATTTTCTGGATTTTCTGGTTACCCACATAAACATCCTTTGTCTCTTTGAATCTTTCTTAGCTCTTACTATGATATGATATTCCATATTCATTATGAAAATATGCTTGTGATATGATTATAGCCTAAGTGAGATGTACTTTATGCAAGAGGAGTTCTGGAAACCATCACTGAAAAGGTTATAGTCTCCTGACTGTAACTATCCCATTTCTATGTCTGTGTTCCAGGTGTGCTATTTTGGCTTCATCTTGACTCATGGATGCTGTCATTCTCCACAGACTTCTGCTCATCTGATCCTAATGTCCATTTTAGACTGTTGACTTGTCCCTCTGTGTGGAGGGTGGGCGGGTTCACACAAAGGAATCATGGAAGTTCTGTATTAGTCAGATTAAGAAAACATTCAATGCCGGCAGTGGGGAGCTGCAGAGCTGTTGCTAGTTTACATTCTTTCTATTGTTTTTGCCATGTTCCAGCTCTGCTACTTTGGCTGATATCCACTGTGAATACTTCAGGTGGCACCGTGATAAAGCTGGATGGGACAGATACCCTCCTCTCCCCCTCCAGACAGGACAATGGACTATGAAATGCCTGGCTTTCTATGGGTATTCTGAACTGTAATCGATGAAGGATGTTGTGATGTTACAGAGACACCAGGTCACCTTACATTAATCTCCACCCCATCCTGGATGGTTGACCTGTTCCGCTAGCAGAGGGGACTCAAACAAAAGATTCCTAACTTTATACAAAGTCTATGTAAACCTGGTAAGGAGAACATTCAGTGCAAGGGGATGAGGACACCTGCTACCAGTTAGTATATTTTCTATTATTTTCTTAATAGTCTGGCATAGTGTTTTTTCCACTCCTTTTCTCCCTTAAAATATAAAGGTATATTCGTTTTTAATAATATGACCCAGTTCTATAATATTTAACTGAGAGAGTAGAAGGTTGTTCATATCTTTCTCCACTTTTTATAACTTTGGGTTTGTACTCCAAGAGGAATGGACATCACAGTTCTGCCTAGAGAGAGGACAGAAATGCTGCTAATCTTCTAAATCCTAGGGGTACCTACAAAGTAGGAATGCTGGAGTGCTCCTTCCATCAGGAAAGAGAAATATGCCATATCAGAGTTCTTCAAACAGAGCAATGCAGCTCCAAATTCCTGTTTTCCCAAATGAGACAGAATAGGAAGTCTTGAAAACGCATTATCTGGTTACATTTCTGAAGAAAATGCACCTTAGGTAGTTTGGAAACCAATCACTGACATTCTGTGGGGTCTCCTATTGCTTATGGAAAGCCACATTTCTGCGTTTCTTAAGTAACATGCTGAGCAGCATTGGCAGATGTAGGAGCACAGTTCTCAAACAATATAATTCTCTGCCCTTTCTCCCTGTCACAGACTCACCCTGACAGCTCAGCCGAGACCCCTGCAGCGGCACAGAACATCTTCAGGTAGAAACGGCTGGCAGCCTTTCCCTGCATTTCATTTGGTAAAGACAGAGAAACCTACCAACGTACCTAATTGCTGCTAGAAGGAGAGCTGCTGGCACCAGAGGTTGTCACCCAAAAGGATGAGCAGTTATGGGAGAGGTGTTACAAGCAGCAGGCACTGTGTGTTTATATAGAGAGGCAACTGCCTTAGTGAGGCATGTTGGCATATTCCCTTGGGAACCATTTGGCCATCAGGGAGCCTGCTGCAGTCTCTCAGGTTTGTTCGATACAGTTTGCTGTTGATTTAAC
This sequence comes from Carettochelys insculpta, assembly GCF_033958435.1. Classification (NCBI taxonomy): domain Eukaryota; kingdom Metazoa; phylum Chordata; order Testudines; family Carettochelyidae; genus Carettochelys; species Carettochelys insculpta. Next base: position 10,263,028 of record NC_134137.1, on the reverse strand, counting down.
AAGGAAAGGGCCCCATCAGAGTCCAATCCATATGTCAGGAAATTAGCGGAGATGTGTCATCTAGAAGTCTGGCAATAGCAGAATATCCCAAGAAAGAACAGCCTATTCCCTCTGCTATGACCTGCGTCATGGACTATATGATTGATATATGTTATTGGACCACTTCAGAAAGTGCTTCACTCTCGCCATATAATTTCTTTCTTATTTTATTAATTAACCTTTATATTTTAGATTGACCGGGGAATGTGCCAGTCAGTTTGTGGACTGGAAAACCTGTGTTGCTTTGGCAAGATTGGTTCTGAGAGATTTACTCGTGTGGCTTTGGGCTCGCCAGAGGAGCAGCAGAGGTGCTCTTTCTTACTGGTTTGTTTTGCCTTATAGGCCATGTCTACACGTGCCCCAAACTTCGAAATGGCCATGCAAATGGCCATTTCGAAGTTTACTAATGAAGCGCTGAAATGCATATTCAGCGCTTCATTAGCATGCGGGCGGCAGCGGCGCTTCGAAATTGACGCGCCTTGCCGCCGCGCGGCGCGTCCAGACGGGGCTCCTTTTCTAAAGGGCCCCACCTACTTCGAAGTCCCCTTATTCCCATGAGCTCATGGGAATAAGGGGACTTCGAAGTAGGTGGCGTCCTTTCGAAAAGGAGCCCTGTCTGGATGTGACCCGTGGCGGCAAGGCGCGTCAATTTTGAAGCGCCGCTGCCGCCCGCATGCTAATGAAGCGCTGAATATGCATTTCAGCGCTTCATTAGTAAACTTCGAAATGGCCATTTGCATGGCCATTTCGAAGTTTGGGGCATGTGTAGACGTAGCCATAGAGGGACAACCCCATTCTGGGGCTGTTAGGTGGCCTGGTTTTAAGCAATTTGCCCAGTTTTGGTTCTCTTCACTGTGCCTAATAACCCTTCACTGAGCCCACCTTTTCCGTCAGCCTGGGCACACTTTAACTCTGTCTTGCTGAGTAAGGTTCTTATGCCTCTCCCAGCATACACAGAGGTATGGACAAACCCACACTTGGAACAATACAAATATTGAAATATACTCTGGGAGCTCTCCTCTTAATGGAGTTGCCACAGGAGTGAATTGTCCTTCCCTCTTGGGGTTCAAGCCCAAAGTTATGTTGAGCTTTCTTCCTCCCTCAATAGTGGTAGTAGTAGCATCCTTCAGTCAATGTAGACTATGGATTGTGCCCTTCATAGCTCCATTTGGGATCATCATTTGCAGCGTTGACTGTGACTGCGAAGGCCCACATGAGAGTGACAGTCCTTGCTGCATCTGTTGCATATGTAATGGGCGTCTGGAAGGTCCTTATTGTGCTTTCTGTGGGCTCGCTTCTCCTCTGCTAGCTGTCTCAATGTGGAGGAAATTAAGCACAACCTGCGTAAAACCAGTTAGAAATTAAGAAGGAATCTGAACCATCGCTGTGACAGTTTGACCCCATATTTTCAAATAAATGTGATTTTGAACATATCAATATGCCTAACTCCAACATGCTTTATGCAAATGGGGAAATATCCCCTCATTAAGGAGTTTCTACTCCCCTGAATGCAAATATTCTGTTTCTCTGCATGTGTATTCTTATATGTGGTGTTCTAAAAATGTTTTAAGTATAATCCTATTTCTTAATCTGGGTTTTAGAATGAAACAAATTAGTGCAATTCAAGGGTCTTAATGGTTCACTGATCAAGACAAGAATCTATGTCTAGTCTGTCATTGTTCATACAAAGACATATGACCATGCCACCTGGCACAAGAATCCATCCTGAATTTGGTATTTTTCTGGAAGAGTCAGGGAAATAGGACCAAGACGTCCCATGCTGGTGAAATTCTATATAAGGAATGGGCAGCAAACCATGATGGTCTTATACTGACTTCAGAGACTGACCGCCCATCACAAGATGACGCATGAAATAACTTGGAAGGAAAAGATCTAAAATGAAGATTTATGACCTGTTAGAACTGGATCAGATAAAAGATTATCTCTGCGGAAAGAACTAGGGTGAGAAATTATGATTTGTGACAATTTACTCTTAGTATGTTAGGCTTTGGTAGAGTATTTAGTTAATTTTACCTTAGGAGCTTACTTGATCTGTCTGTTATCCCTTACAACCTCTTAAATCATTCTTCTTATACTTAATAAGATCACTTTTGTTTGTGATCAAAACCAGTGTCAATATATATTAACTGTGGGGTAACAGCTGTATCTATGTCACTTTCACTGATAAAGGGGTGAACTTTATGAGTTTTCTCTGTGCAATTTTTTTGGACAGAATTATTTGTATTGCTTTGGGGATTTCGTCCCCCTATGGCCGCACTCCTGTGTGGTGTGTCAACTCTTTGTCACTACACACTCCCACAGATGAGCTGTTCTCAGTAACTCTGTGTTATTTTGCTGGGGGCTCTTACCTCAATTCTTTGTCTGACCTGGGGAGGTCAGAGCTTCTGGCTTAGCAGAAGAGGGTGTGGGGAACACCAGAGAGCAGGTAAATGGTCTCATTGAAATGAGCAGACCATCAGATGAGAATCTCAAGGGGATCTCCATGAGCCAACACATCACAGCTCATCTCCACACAGGTTTGACGGAATGGGCTGTGGTCTTGGATGATGTTTACAATGGGTAGAGTCAGGCCAGCCCCGACACTGCTGTAAATTCTGCTGAGGCAGAGGGAGGATAGACCACTGTATCAAATCTCGGTAACTGGCTCTTTGCCATGCCTGTTTTAACATCCATCAGAGAAGCTGTGCAGTTGCAGAGGGACCAGGAGTTATTTAGGGGCAGATCTCTGACCTGTGCTACACAGGCAGCCAGATTAGGTTATCACAGTTGTGTCTGTTGGAGCTGGCATCTGCTGTATCCCAATAAGCCAGCTGACCTCTATTAGCTGCACTGCTTTGTATTATATCCCATGTCAGCATATTCTGTAGTTGTGTACAGAACATACTGGCTTGTAGTCTGTAAGAAATCTGCTTCAGCAGTTAGCCTGGGGCTTGAGGTCTAGGAAATTAGAACCAGGTACATTTAGATAAGTCATTAGTTTTGGGGAAAGGGACATAAAAGACCGAGGGAGGGGCAATTTTCTGCATAATGGCATTTGCCAACCACAGAACATGAACCGACACCAGCTTCTGGAAAGCTCTGGGTGGTACATCTGACCAAGAACATGTCTGGACAACAAACTGTCATACGCTGTATGGTGATGAACTCAAAAGTGCACTAACCTACAGGACTCAGTCCCTAAAGGGTTCCCCTTGGAGAAGTTGCCACTTCTGGAAGTGAGCAAGCCACAAAGGTGCCGGCCTAAACCCAGACACGCAGAGGAGTGAAGCACATGGTATGCCAGCAAGCAAGGGGCAGCCCTTTCTCCAGAGGGCAGTGCAGCAAGTCACATGTGTGTATGTGGGCTGTGGAGAGGACGAGGCTGCTCTTGGCTCATCCACCACCCCGAGGGGTCCCTTCCAAGGCTGGACATGCCCCTCCCCCACAAGCCCATTGCCGAAGGATATGCTGCAGCAGTCAGCGTGGTCCCAGAGGCACTTCAGAGATCCTGTGTGACAATTTCTGCTGTGCAGGGCACACTTGCTTTTGCTCCCAGGACATCCCCATCCCTTAGCTCAGGGGTTATGGGTCAGTGCTCACAGTGGGGAGCAGGGCCTTAGGAGCTACACTGCATGAACATCTCATTGTCTCTCCTTCTTGTCTTCCTTACAGCTGGACCTGCACCATCCAAGAGAGGAGCCACACATACCTTACCACAAGGCCAACCACTCCTAAACTGTCACCTTCTTGAGCACACAGAAGGAAGGTCTATGAGGATCACCAGAAGCCCACAGTTCTGCCCTATGGGTTATCCATGTCACAATGGAACACCAGATCAGAGCTAACACAAAGCAGAGGTGGCGGGCCTGGGACCAGCTTTGATGCTGTCACCAGTGTCTGGGAGGACAGATTTCCCAGCCCTCTATGGCCACCTCCACATGGAGAATATCTATTGCCTCAGACCCTTGCCATGAAGCCCCTTGACCCTTCTGTCAAGATCCCCTTATCCTCCTGCTCCAGAGACCTTTTTCCGCCATGTCCATCCAGACCCTGCTGCAGACCCTGCATCCCCTGCCATCCCAGACCCTGCCACAGTCCTTCCCTGCCTTTAGTTCCCACTGGTCCCAGCCCTATCCAAGCTGAGAGAGTGGCCCAAAACACATGGCATGAGAGTAACCAAGGGCAATGCCACTCAGTGTTCCACTTCTCCTCAGCTTTGTGGGTCTCCAACAAATCTATTTTCTGAGACACCTACCCCCTTCAAAAATTGCCCCCCACCACCACAACTGTAAATTGTTCTTTACACTTCACTATTTGTTCACCTCAAATGCAGGTATTTTCATTGTGCTGGGATTGTGGAGGTATGAGGGGTCAAACACAGGGATCCTGGTGAGGATGGTGTAGGGGTGTGGGCTCAAGGCCTCTGCGAGGGGCTGTCCCAGAGAGAGGTATGAGGGACTTTGGGAGAAGATCTCACTCAGGGCCTCCCAGATCCACAGCCAATTTTAATAGGTCTGCAAGATGGCAACTATGCCTGGCTGCTCATTGCCATACCCCTCGTGTGCGTAGCCATCCCATACCTCTGGAAGGATGCCTCTCCATTTCCTTACAATGCTCTGCAGACCACAACAATCCTGTGCAACTCAGAGGATGTTGTGCTCCCAGCATCCATGCAGGTAAGCAGGCCCCTGAAAAAGCCCTTGAGGCAGACAAAGGAGCACTTGCACTGCATCTTGGTGTCATTCAGCTGAGTATTGAAACTTTCTGGCTGGGGTCCAGCTGGCTGGTGTAGAGCTTCTTAATTACCATTGGATGAATTTCAGTAGACGTCTCAAATTCTTAAATATGTATTGCCCTTTGTCTCAGTCAAGTACCCTGACTGGGGTGGAAATCACACCTCCCATTCTTTACTTTCGGCTCTCAATATTCCTAATACAGCTATAAAGCTTAAGTCTAAAACTTTACCTACAAACATGATAGGGATATATAAGTAACATATGTAGATTTCGGCATCGTCGGCTTTAATCAGACACTTCACACAGCCCACCCCCCAGCATACTTCTTTGTGGCCAGGAGATACATTGGACGCATAAAACGGCTTCCATAGCCTATATAAAAATCCAGTTACGTGACTAGTGCAACAGGACTTCTCGTTGCTTCTTCAGCTGTTGATTCAATTCCTACTTCTTTTTCAGAGGCCAGCTACTAAATGAAGAAAAGCCGGACATGTTTCTCCTAGTACAGCCATAACAGAGACATCTCAATAGTTCAACCAGTGGAGTTCTACAGCGCACAGCTCAGCCACAGTTCTGTCCCAGGGTCTCTCCTGGCTGCCATATGTTTTATATCTACAGGACAGACCACAGGCAGAAAACGGGACAGAGACAGAAAGAGAGAGAGAGAGACAGAGCAATAGAATATTCTCATGGGTAAGATGAAGATCGAATTACACGAATACTTATACATTTGAATTTGAAATTCTTTTTTCTGTGTTCTCTCATCGTGACTGAATAACATATTTTGGGCTTATTATGTATTAGGGAGGCACATCTAGGGAATGGATATTTTATATAATGAGCCAAGTGCAGGTTACTGGTTCAGGTATTGGCTTTACTGCTTTGATGTGTTTAGTTATTAAGTATTTTAGAGGCACTCAGATATCATTTCCAATAATTTTGTGCCATCAACTGTTTGTTTAATGAACAATGGTGTGATAATGTCTGCTGGTAACTGACAAGATGTTCATTCTATTACTTAAATTTAGGATTAGGAATGGAATCTCACTGCAACACCTGTGGAAAACTTTCCAAATATCATACAATAATGACACATCTGAACTGTGTTTCAGGAGAAAGTAGAGGTGAGGTGCAGGAATTTGGTTGTGTGTAGTTTATGCTGATCACCAGTTTAACAAGCGGGAAGTCATTTACATGCTCACATTGGTGTAAGGGCAAAACTAGTGGTTGCGATATTTGGCCATTTGTGACGCAAAGCCTTCCTCCACCCAGGTGAAGTAGCTGTCTGTCTGTCTGTCTTAACTGGTAACTTACCAGATATGTACAAATCTTCATATTGCTAGGGGAGGCAGGGCTCCTGAGGGTGAAGAGAACTCTGTAGAATTAGCCATGTCTCCGAATTCAGACAAAACCGGTCTGGCCTGGCCAAGTACTTCACTTTCTTGGAAGAGCCAATACATATTACTGAAAATATGTGGTAGCCTAAGTTAGCAGAGCCAGAATCTGTTGGAATTTACACATAGAAATTGTGAATAATGCCACTCATGTCACTATAATTGAATCAAGAACCTGTCTCAAAAAACTTATCCCAATTTCTGCAAAGAGCCAGTGGTGTAATTTGTAATTTCATTGTTTGAGAAAAGAAAAAATATATAATAATAGGCAATGAAACACATTAATAAATATCTTGGGAGCAGGACAGTTAAATACAAAGACAGATTTCACCAGATACTTTCCATATGCTTTCAGGCTACAGGCATGTCGGGATAAAATGGGTGACACTTGGATGTGGAGATCCAGAAATAGCAGTTGTGTCAAGGATCCAATTGTAAATTCACACACTGCTAAAGTATGCAGCAGAACTAGCAAGCGCAAAGTAGCAACAAATACAGATATGATGGGTTGGATTCTGGCATGACACCTGACATGCTGAAGATACTGAGCCCACCTCTTCTGTCAGCCTGGTACTGCTTCACTCTGTCTTGCTGAGGCATACCCAGAGGTAGGGCCACACCCACTGTAGAGCAATAAAACCACTGAGATGTTCTCTGGAATGGCTCGGTTTAATAGACTTACCACAGCACTGAGATGCCCATCCCTCTTCGTGGGCAAATCTAAAGTTATATAAAGTTCTTCTCCCTCAGTAAGGAAGAAGCTATACACAACCTGTGCCCTATACAAGCTTAAAAAACAAAACAGAAAAACTGAGATATATTATAAACAATGGCTATATGTATTAACCATGAAAAGATATGTTTCATATGGCCAAACAGGTGGAAAATGAAGCCAATAATAGAAAATTTGCAGCCTACCAGCAGGGCACATCCCCCCGCCACATCCACATATACACAGAACTGAATGTTTTCCTCACCCAACTAATATAGAATTTTCTATGGCAGGAATATTTCATTTCATTCCCCCTTCTCCTGGTGGAACAGGTCACCAGTCCAGGACCGGGATTAGAGGAAGATTAGAATTAGTTGACCCGTTGTCTCCGTAGCATGACAGTATCCATGAGTCAATAGTAGTTTGGAATATCCACAGAAAGCCAGGCTAAGTATTCTCATTTTCTTGTCTGATGGGCCACCCACCTATCTGTTTTTTTGCATAGTAATATCTGAAATGTTCAAAGTGGGCATCAGCCAAAGTAACAAAGATGGAAAAAAGACATAAAAATAGGTTTATTATATTGGGTGAAGGAGATCTCATAACTGCATATTGCAGGGCTGATTCCTTCCACGTCTCAAACTTCTGGACCTGTATCTGGTACTGAATCTGGAAGCTCTCTGGAACTGGAATTGCAGGGTTTCTTCCACCTCCCTCTGAAACATCTGGAACAGGCCAATAAATACTGGGCTAGATAGACTGAAGCTCTGATCTACTTTAGCAGTGCCTACCCTCCTGTTGACAGTGCAAATTCATGACTATGTTCTTGCAGATCTTTTCTCATCTCCTGTATCATTAAATGTCACTAAGTCTCCTTTTCTTTTTTCCTTTTTGGGGAGAAACTGAAATTTTTGGACCTGCCTAGTACATTATTTCAACTATTAATGTTACCAGATTCCAATATCAAGTGTTTCTACTCACTTGGATACTTGGGCAGGAAGGCATGTACTGCTGGATATCTATCCCCCACTGATCAATGTATGTTATATCAGTAGTGGAAAAATCTTTTGACTCCTTTCTCCAAGGTCTCCATGTCTCTTCATTATATTGCCCCAAAATCTCACCCTCTGGCTACTCCCCAGTATTGAAAGTTCCATCACCTTTCCAAAAGTCAGAGCTGGACCATGATAAGAGGTTCCATGGGAGCTAAGGCCATTCTGGGGAGTCCCAGGCCTTCCCTCTCTCCCAAGGTGTTGAGAGAAGGGTGTTTCCATAGTACCTCCAAACTTGTGTCCCTGAACCCAGGATATCAATTTCAGGGAAGGTGGAGAGTTCAGACTTCCCATGGCAGAATGCGTTCGAGTTATAGCTCTTACCATAGTCCATCTCCAGCCTGGACACGGCACACAATGGTGTGACAATTAGAAGAGTAGTGGGAAATGACTAAGAACAGAGACAGGACCTCAAAGCAGAACATGCAGCACAGATTTCAGTAATCCTGAACCAATGTTGACTCCAACAAGTAAGTTAATTGGAGGCTTTTCAGTAAAGGAGGACGATGGGGCTGTAAGGTAGATGAGCCTGTGCTCTGGAAAAGACTGAAATGATCGAACCCCACAAAGGGGGACTCTTGTGAAAATTATCTCAGCCTGATAGTTAGTTGTTGTAAGGACCACTGAGGAAAGCTTAGGTGCCTGCAGTGGTATTTGAGCCACTGGAGGCATCAGAGTGTCAAAGGGGCCATCAGATGGTCAAGGTGACCCCTGTGACAATCTGCCTCCATAATTATACGGAAATGTGGTTTTGAATATGTTGTTATTCATAATTTGAATATGCTTTATGCAAATGGGGCAAATAAGCCATCATTCAAGATCTTGTACTCCCTGGAATGCAAATATTCTATTTCTGTGCATGTATTATTCTTGTATATGGAGTTATAAAAATAGAAGGTATAATCTTACCTCTTAACCTAGAGCTTTGAATGAAAGCCATTAGTGAAATTTCAGGAAATAGATGAGCCAGTGATCAAGACAAATGCTATGTATTTCTCATTTTCCCTGTAAGGCTATGCTGTGGTTCCTCCAACAAAGACATACAGTCATGTCCACTGATACTACAAATCATTCAGAATTTGCTATTTTTTCTGAAGGTATGGGGAGAATTGGACCAAGACGGCCCACACAGGTGAAATTCTATGTAAGTCTTCTGCTTTCTGACAAAAGATGCACGTGAAAAGCCTTGGAAGCAAGAGAATGGTAATGGAGGATGAAGAGGAAGCTGTTGGGCCTTGTAGAGGCATCTATGTGACCCCAATATGACTTCAATGCAAGAGTTGGAGCTGATTGGGCCTCATGGCCTTCCTGCTTAGGACACTTCGGTGTGGGAAAAATGAATGACAATGGACAGCGTCTCCTTGAACTGTGCACGTACCACAATCTGTGCATCACAAACACATTCTTCCGAACGAAGCCACAGCACAGAGTGTCGTGGAGACACCCACGCTCGAAGCACTGGCATCAACTAGATGTGGTCATCACTAGGCGTAATAACCTCAAAAACATCCTTCTGACACGCAGCTATCATAGTGATGACTGTGATACAGATCACTCACTAGTTTGCTCCAAGCTCAAGCTGAGACCCAAGAAGCTGTACTGCTCTAAACCTGCGGGAAGGCCCCGCATTGACGCCAGAAAGACGGCAAACTCGGAGAAAGCTGAAAAGTTCAGAGAGATCCTCCAGGAAAATCTGTGCAGCGGCCCTGGAGGCGTCGATTTGACATCCAAATGGCAACATCTGAGGGATACAGTTTACAACACGGCCTTGTCAGTGTTTGGAAGAAGAGCTAGAAACACGAATGACTGGTTCGAAGCGAACTCTGATGAGATGATTCCAGTCATTGAAAAGAAGCGCGCTGCAGTCCTGGAGTACAAATGCTCACTGAGCCAGAGTACCCAGCAAGCACTTAGAGAGGCCAGAAGAACAGTACAGCAGACAGCCAGGCGCTGTGCCAACAACCACTGGCTCCAGCTATGCAGCAGCATTCAGACCTGTGCCGACTTTGGTAATCTCAGAGGAATGTACGAGGGTATGAAGAAGGTATTAGGACCCACCCAGAACAAGATGGCACCTCTGACATCCAAATCTGGTGAAGTCATCGCTGCCAAAGCCAAACAGATGGAGCGCTGGGTTGAGCACTAGTCCAAGCTGTACTCACGCGAGAACGTTGTGGTTGACGCAGCCCTCGATGCTGTCGAGCTCCTACCAGTAATGGACAAACTGGACCAAGAGCCGACTGTGGATGAACTGAAGACAGCCATCGACTGCATTGTAGCTGGAAAGGCCCCTGGTCAGGGTGGTGTACCACCAGAGGTAGTCAAATGTGCCGCAGACACACTCCTGGAACCCCTGCATGAGCTACTGTGCCTGTGCTGGAAAGAGGGTGAGGTTCCACAGGATATGAGTGACGCTAACATTGTAACATTGTATAAGAACAAAGGAGACAGAAGCGACTGCAACTACCGTGGAATCTCCCTCCTAAGCATCACTGGTAAACTGTTTGCTCGCGTCATCCTTGGCAGACTCCAGAAGATTGCTGAGAGGGTGTACCCCGAATCGCAGTACGGATTCCATGCAGAGAGGTCTACCGTTGATATGGTCTTCTCTCTAAGGCAGCTGCAGGAGAAGTGCAGGGAGCAGAGAAAGCCACTCTACATAGCCTTCATCGACTTGACCAAGGCTTTTGACTTGATCAGCAGTGATGGTCTGTTCAAACTGCTCCACAAGATAGGCTGTCCTCCACGGTTACTCAAGATGATCCAGTCGTTCCACAAGAACATGAGAGGAACCATCCAATATGACGGCGCATTATCGGACGCTTTCAGAATCAGGAGCGGCGTCAAACAAGGATGCATGCTTGCTCCGACATTGTTTGGGATCTTCTTCACACTCCTCCTGAAGCATACCTTTGGATCTTCAACAGAGGGCATCTTGCTGCACACAAGATCTGATGGGAAACTGTTTAACCTTGCAAGGCTGAAAGCTAAGTCTAAGGTGCGAGAAGTCCTCATCAGAGACATGCTGTTCGCAGACGATGCTGCTGTAGTGTCTCACACAGAAGACCAGCTTCAAAAACTGCTGGATCAGTTCTCCAAAGCGTGCAAGGACTTTGGGCTTACCATCAGCCTAAAGAAGATGAATGTATTTGGTCAGGATGTTGCTGAATCGCCATCAATCAGCATTGACAACTATACATTAGAGGTCGTCCATGAGTTCGTTTACCTCGGGTCCACCATCACTGACACCCTGTCGTTGGACACTGAGCTAAATAGGAGGATCGGAAAAGCGGCCACAACTCTGTCCAGACTCAGCAAGAGAGTGTGGAATAACAACAAGCTGTACACACACACCAAAATGCAAGTCTACAGAGCCTGCATCCTCAGCACCCTCCTTTATGGCAGCGAGACTTGGACCCTGTATGCCCGCCAGGAAAAAAGGCTGAAGGTCTTCCACTTGTGCTGCCTCAGGCGCATCCTTGGAATATCATGGAAGGACAGAGTGACCAACACTGCCGTCCTCGAGCAAGCTGGAGTCCCAACCATGCACACCCTCCTCAGGCAGCGTTGACTCTGCTGGCTTGGCCACGTCCACAGGATGAACAACGGAAGGATTCCAAAAGACATCCTGTATGGTGAGCTAGCCTCTGGTAAAAGACCTCCCGGACGCCCCCAGTTGCGCTACAAAGATGTCTGCAAGAGAGACCTCAGAGAGGTAGACATCGAGCTGGACAACTGGGAAGATCTAGTAGACGACCGCAGCAGATGGAGGCAGTGGTTACACAAGGGCCTTCAGAAGGGCGAGTTGAAGATCAGACAGCTAGCAGAGGAGAAGCGAGCGCACAGAAAGCACAATAAGGACTTGCCGGACACCCACTACATCTGCAAGAGATGCAGCAAGGACTGTCACTCTCGTGTGGGTCCTTATAGTCACAATAGACGCTGTAAATGAAGTCCTCAATTGAAACTTTAAAGGGCGCAATCCATAGTCTATGCCAGGGAAGTAATCATCAGAGGCAGGAATGGTTTGTGCCATCATCATCTTCAATATGGTACGAGGGAAGATGTCCAGTGCAAGGGAACAGAAAAAAAATTTCTTGTTATATCATTTATGTTCCTTAAAGCACGATGGGACTCCCTGGGACGAATGGTGACTGTTCTCAGTATACAGTAAACCCTTGAGGAACATAGGGGTTGTGTTCCTGCAAAGCCAGTGTAACTCAAATTTTCATGCAAGTTGAGGGAAAAGAAGAACCTTAGCTGCAGCCTGGTTACCAGCTACGTTGGGCTTGCGGGAGCCAGGAATGAAGGAGCAGCCTGGTTCCACTCCTCCTTCCACTTGCGAGGCCCAGGAAACTGGCCATCTGACTGACCAGCCTATGCTGCGTAAACTTATTTTGAAATCATGTATCACAGGAGATTACTGTAGTTCACTTTTGGATAAATGGAATCTTTCAGATGCAGCCATAAAAGTCACAATTTAATACAACAATTTTGCAACATATTAATTAATAGTTATATCAATACAACTTTCCCTAATCATCATGTGATTTGTAGATACTATATTGGCTGCATCTGCAATATGAGATAAATGTAATTTGTAATAAATTAGTCTATCTAACCTCAATATTATGAATTCATATTAAGTGTCTGCAAACCTTCTTGTAAGATTAATTGTAGACCTGTGTCTGATTTATAAAATCAATTGCAAGTTTGCATGTCACTTATCCTCTGTATTGAAACTGATTTACGTCACTCTGCACTACATGCCTGTGGTATCAATTAAAGCTAAAAAAAGATTATCCCTGGTGTCTAGTGGCTCCTCTTGCATCTCAAAGCCAAACACAAGACAGATCAAGATGAGAAAAAAAAAAAGTCATCTCTGGCCTGAAGAACTTTACCTGAAGAACAAGGGTGAGAAATTATAATCTGTTACAATTCACTCTTTGGCTGTGTCTACACTTGCACTCCTCTTTTGCAAGAGGCATTCATATAAGACGTAGTCCTGTTACTCAAAGAGGAGGAGAAAAAAATAAGAGAATAAAATGGAAATGAGAGGTGTTTAATGACTTAATGAAATGAGAGGTTTTTAATGTAGAAAAGCACAAATTGTTGGGCAGAAGTCAGCATGGTTTCTGCAGAGGGAAGTCGTGTCTAACTAATCTATTAGAATTCTTTGAAGGGGTCAATAAACATGTGGACAAGGGGCACCCAGTGGAGATAATATACCTAGATTTCCAGAAAGCCTTTGACACGGTCCCACACCAAAAGCTTTTATGTAAATTAGGCGGTCATGGGATAGGAGGAAAGATCCTTTCATGGATCGGGAATTGGTTAAAAGACACAAAACAAAGGGTTGGAATAAATGGTAAACTTTCACAATGGAGGGGGGTAACTAGTGGTGTTCCCCAGGGATCAGTCCTGGGACCGATCCTGTTCAACTTGTTCATCAATGATCTAGAAAATGAGGTAAGCAGTGAGGTGGCAAAGTTTGCAGATGACTCCAAGTTGTTCAGGACAGTCAAAACCAAAAGGGATTGTGAAGAACTACAAAAAGATCTCAGCAAACTGAGTGATTGGGCAGCAAAATGGCAAATGAAATTTAATGTGGGTAAGTGTAAGGTAATGCACATTGGAAAAAATAACCCCAATTACACGTACAACACGATGGGGTCAAATTTAGCTACGACAGATCAAGAAAGGGATGTTGGAGTTATAGTGGATAGTTCTCTGAAGACATCCATGCAGTGTGCAGCGGCAGTTAGTAAAGCAAATAGCATGTTAGGAATTATTAAAAAAGGGATAGATAATAAGACAAAAGATATCATACTTCCCCTATACAAAACTATGATATGCCCACATCTTGAGTACTGCATGCAGATGTGGTCTCCTCACCTCAAAAAAGATATATTGGCATTAGAAAAGGTTCAGAAAAGGGTGACTAAGATGATTAGGGGTTTGGAATGGGTCCCTTATGGGGAGAGGCTAGAGAGACTGGGACTTTTCATTCTGGAGAAGAGGCGATTGAGGGGCGATATGATAGAGGTATATAAAATCATGAATGGTGTGGAGAAAGTGAATATAGAAAAATTATTTACCTTTTCCCATAATACAAGAACTAGGGGACACCAAATGAAATTGATGGGTAGTAGGTTCAAAACTAATAAAAGGAAATTTTTCTTCACACAGCGCACAGTCAACCTGTGGAACTCCTTGCCCAAGGAGGCTGTGAAGGCCAGGACTCTATTAGGGTTTAAAAAAGAGCTTGATAAATTTTTGCAGGTTAGGTCCATAAATGGCTATTAGCCAGGGGTAAAGTATGGTGCCCTAGCCTTCAGTACGGGGGCAGGAGATGGATGGCAGGAGATAAATCACTTGATCATTGTCTTCTGTTCTCCTTCTCTGGGGCACCTGGCATTGGCCACTGTCAGCAGAAGGGACACTGGGCTGGATGGACCTTTGGTTTGACCCAGTATGGCCATTCTTATGTTCTTATGTTCTTATGACTTCTTTCTTTCAGTTGTTACCAAAAATGCTGGTGGCAGAACAACACCTAGCACAGAGAATGCCAGTGAAAATGGGCGAGGATTGAGAGCTAAAATAGGAAAAGAACAAGTTAAAACTAATAGGGAAAGTTAGATGTATTCAAGTTAGCAGGGTGTAATGGGAAACATCCTAGATAACTCAAGGAGCTGACTAAGTAGCTATCTGAGCCGTTAGCTGTTATCTTGAATAGTCATGGAAGCCAGGAGAGACTCCAGAAAACAGGAAAAGGGCAAATCTAGCACACATCTATGAAAAGGGGAGCAAGGACAACCCACGGAATCACATGACAATCATCTTAACTTCTGTAACAGGAAAAATAATGGAGAAAATAACTCATTTATTGGCAAAACACTGGACAATATCACTGTGAAATAATATATGGAGAGTTATTGGGCACTGCTAAAAGAACCAATCCTGGGTAAACTGCTTAAAACCAGGCCACCTAACAACCCTAGAATGGGGCTCCCCCTTTATAAAGGAAAAATAATGGAGCAAATAACTCATTCATTGGCAAAACACTGGAAGATATCAATGTTAGCATGCCAGGGTCAAACCCATCACACCTGGCCTTGTTCCTACCTTGAGTTTGGTGGTTCCACTGCCTATATGAGCATAGTGTGAATTTGCAATTGAATCCTTCACACAAACTCCCTTTCTGTTATCCACTTCCAAGTGTAGCCCATTGCATCATGACATATGTGTGACCACATGGAAAGTGACTGGCAAATGTTGTTTTAGTATTTACGTTTCCTGCAGTCAAGATATATAAATATGTTTCTCTGCACTGTTGATTTCATCCCACTATTGTATACAACATTTTGTTGCAACAGCAACTTGTGGTCAGAAAATCATAGGATCAGAGAATTATAAAACAGTAGAACTGGAAGGGACCTGGAGAGGTCATTGAGTCAAGTCCCCTGTCCTCACAGCAGGACAAAGCACTATGTAGACCATCCTCAAGAGGTGTTTTTCTAACCTGCTTTTAAATAGTTCTAGTGATGGAGATTCCACAACCTCCCTAGGCAATTTATTACACTGTATAACTCCCCTGACAGTTAGGAAGCTTTTCTATAGTAGCCCCATCTTAGTTGTATTTGCCTAGGTTATTTATAAGAAGATAATGAGAAACTGTATCAAATGTTGTAGGGTGCGAGAAGACTTTGTAACGGTCTCATGAGAGCAGTCCGACCCCTCTGTGAACTCTTAGAGGAATCATATACAGAAGCATGCTGCCAACAAACAAGAGATACCAGAACTGGTCTGTGCAAGGTGAAAGCTGCAAAACAACTCACGTCACCTGCGAAACAAGCCACACCTGCCAAAACTCCAAGGCTACACTGGCAGTAGGCCACTAGAGATAGTGACAAGGAATGCATAGGCAATTTTAGGCAATCTTATGTTAATGAGCTCAGCTTATCAGCTAGTGTTAGAAGGCCTGTTACAGAGCCTCTCCCCGAGCGAAGTTCCGACGCGTCAGGTTTTCCCCCACTGGTGACTGCGGCGTCTCTGGGGCTCCCGTCGCGGGTGTCACGCGCTTTCAATAAACCAAATATAGCACTCGCCTTCTGGGTGCAGCCTCGTCTCTGGGGAACCCGAGCCTGGTTGGCTACAAATGTCTTAATAAATTCTAAGTATAACAAATCCACTGCTTCTCAGTCTAGATGGGATTGCAGTAGAGAACATAGAGAAGCTCACTGATCTGGGGAGCATTGTGATGTCTGATCTAGACGCTATGACAGAAATAGAGTCTAGAATAGCAAAAGCAAGAGTGAATTTGAAGGTGATGAATAAGATGTGGAAAAGCAGGGTGATTGTCTTTGAAATGAAACTAAGCATCTTGAAAACTTGTATATTCCGCAGCATTTTGTCCATATGTGAGACGTTGGTGATAATGAAAGATTTGAAGACAAGGTTATTGGCATTCTAGAGGAGTTGTTGTAGAAAGTTTCCAGAATAGGCTAGGTGTAGAATGTCACCAGGGAGGTTATATGTAGGAAAATACAGCCCAAAGAGAACCTAATGCAGAAGGCTATACAAGAGAATATATAAATATTCGGGCTTATTGGCGGAATGAAAAATGATTGAAAATCAAGACCCTGGTATTCAGAAAATTGGACTGTTCAAAGCAGAGACAAAAACCCTGAAGATACCATAGATTGGTTTGGAGCTAGTCTACAGAATTTAAGCCACTCTACACTGGACAGGGAAAGATGAAGAAAATGCCACCAGGTGTTATGCCGATCTTTCTGATGATGATGATGATGATGATATTCACATATTCAGAACCACATTTCCATAAAAATCTGGGGGTAGATTGTCACAACAGTCACCGTGACATTCTGGTGGTTCCTGTGGCACAATGGTGCCTTCAGTAGTACCTTAGAGACTCAGAGAACATGGCAGACAGCCTAACCTTTCCTCTCCGATGCTTTCAGTGAGTTACTCTCAGGCTGGGATACTTAAAGCAAGAGCCCCCTGTGTGGGATTGTATCAATTCAGTCTTGCCCAAAGCAGAGGTTCTCTGAACAGCCTCATCCCACTTGTTTACAAAAGAGCCTTCCACCAACTTCCTTGCCTGAGTCAACCTTGGTTTAGAATTGCAGAAAACTGTGCTCCATGTTGTGCTTGGAGGCTCTGCCTCTGTTCCATCTCTTCACCAGAGGCATTTTCCCTGCTCCTCCATTTCCCTAAGGTGAGGCATCATGTCCACACTGAAGACGGACTGTGGCAACACCTACAATAGAAGCCCATACTGCCATGGGAAACCCAAACTCTGCATTTGCCCTGCAATTTATGTCCTGAGTGCAGTGCCTCAGCCCTGGGGCTCTACCTGACCCATCCCAGCCCACTGCTCAGGACGGAGGGGGGGAACGGAGATCCTCAAAATGAATCAAGCTCCCTGGGCACCTCTTATCATGGACCAGCTGTGGGTTGTCTCTTGGGGAGGGGAGGGAGACTTGAGCAATGGCAAAGAGCAAGGGGGTGGGAGCAAGCAAAATGGGGGCGCATTCCTTAATGGCTTCTCCTGAGTCTCCTTACTTAATCATGTCTCTGACATGACTCAGTTGCAATCACCTGGCTGAGGGCGTAGGGTAACGGTGGGTGTCTGTGCTCCTTCAATAGCCTCAGTCCACAGCTGGAGAAGCAACTATGGATCATTCTGCAGTCAGAGCAGGAGCAACTGCCAGACCAACCACTGAAGAACAGCTCTGCAGAGTTTCCTTTACCCACATTTGTTTAACCTGAGAGAGGAAAGTAACAGACTGGATATCATGGGAAACAGCACCCACATCCCTTCAATTTATTGACTGTACTTGGGTGTAATTTTGAGGTCAGAGAAATAGCCAATATGTCTCTTTTCTGGGCCAACATCCCAGTAGTCCTCTGGCACTGATAAACACAGATGCTTTTTAAAAGCTGGTTCCTGCCTTGGTCTCCTGCCCTCATTGCTCTATTCTCCCTCTCCAGCCCATCACCCATTGCTCCACGCTTTAAACATATTGCAACCACTCTCTGCAGAGTGAAAATCAGTGGTTCATGTCATCTCAGATGAAAGTATACAGGACGGAACAGGAGGTCTTTAACTGTGTTTTTGGTTTTCCACTTCCCTTTCACTTGACAAATATCCCAACTATCCGCACACGAAGTTGTTTGCTTTTCACACTGTACACGATGGGGTTCAGGAGAGGTGGGAACATCACGTAGATATAGCCGAGGAAAATCTGAACCGATGGAGAAGGGCTGTTCCCGAATCTATGCATCAAAGTTAGGCTGAGAAATGGTGTATAGAAGGCAAGGACAACACAGAGGTGGGAGATGCAGGTGTTCAAAGCCCTGAGGCACTCTGTTCGGGATGTGATGCTCAGTACTGTTTTAAGGATCATCACATAAGAGAGTAAGATGAGCAATGAATCCAAGCCTTCTCTTAAGAGTGCATTCCACAAGCCATAGACGCTATTGATTGTGACATCTGAACAAGCCATTTTCATAACCTCTCCATTTGTGCAGTAGCTACGGGTTAGGATATTTGCTCGACAGTACTGGAACTGTTTAAGGAAAATGGGCAATGGAAGATTTAAGACCACCCCTCTCAGCACACACACCAGCCACATCTTCGCAATTCTCTGTGGTGTTAAGATGGAAGCATACCTTAAGGGGTCACGGATTGCAATGAGGCGATCGAAGCCCATCAACAAGAGGACTGAGGACTCAATACATATGAGAGTGTGGATGAAGTAGAGTTGGGCAAAACAGGCATCATGGCTGATCTCCCTTGATTTCAACAAGAATATTCGCAGCGTGGTCAGCATGGTGGTTATTGATAATCCAAGGTCTGTGATGGCCAGCATGGAAAGTAAAATGTACATGGGCTCATGGAGGCTTGGATTAGTTTTTATAATGAACACAATGAATGAATTTCCTACTATTGATACTGCATACATGAAGCAGAAAGGGATAGAGATCCAGAGATAGTTGTGTTCCTGTCCAGGTATCCCGCTGAGAAGGAAGACTGCAGATTGAAATTTGCTGCCATTGATATCTGACATAAGGTCCTAAAAAGGTCTGATGAGCTCAATTTCTTCCTAAAAGAAAAAAAACAAAACAAAACAGAAGACTTTACTATAGTTAGTGTTTCAGGTGTTCAGGAATGATCAACTGCACCCCCAATAGGCAGGCTGGCACTGCCAGTGTTGATCAGAGCTGCAGTGCCTCTAAACCAATATCAATTGGCCAGTTTCAGAAGTTTCAGACAAAGGTGGAAGAAGTCTGGCTATTACAGTTCCCTATTTTCCAGATGCAGTTACAGATGCATCAAGGCAGGTTGAAGATTCTCTGCAGTTGGCTACCTGAGCCCCCTTAGTGGTCATTTTTGCTGAGTTAATTGGGAGGTTTTAGAACCCTTCCAAGATATTTTAAAGTTATCATCACTCCATTTTCTGGATTTTCTGCTTACCCACATATGCATCCTGTCTCTCTTTGACTCCTTCTAAGCTCTTGCTATGACATTACATTCCATATTCTTTATGAAAATGTGTTCACTCATGCATCTGGTGAAGCAGGTCTTTTCCCACGAAAGCTTCTGCTCCAAAATACCTTTTAGTGTCTAAGGTGTCACAGGACTTCTTGTTGTTTCTGAAGATACAGACTAACATGGCTACCTCTCTGATACTTGTGATATGAGTATAACTTAAGTGAGATACTTTATGCAGGAGAACGTCTGCAAAGTATCACTGGAAAGGTTATCGCCTGCTGAGTACAGTTATCCTAATTCTATCTCTCTGTTCAAGGTGTGGTATTTTTGCTTCAGCCTGCAATCAGATTTTCAGATATTAGTACCATGCAGACTGTGCGGTTGGGAAGACAATAGACTATGAAAACGTTTCCCTTGGCTTTTGCTGGATGCTCCAAACATCTATTGACTCATGGGTGCTGTGATGCTTCAGAGACTTCTGGTCACCTAATACTAATGTCTAGACAGTTGACCTGTTCCCTGTGCGGTGGGGGAATCAAAGAAAAGAATCATAACTAATAGAAGTTCTGTAGAATTCAGGTTCAGAAAACATTAAGTGTTGACCGATGGGGCAGGGGGTAGGGAGGGGAATAATTACTGCTGATTTGCATTCTTTCTGTTGTTTTTGCCTGCATTCCAGCTCTGCTACTTTGACTGATGCCCACTGTGAACACTTCAGGTTAGTACCATAGTAAAGCTAGATGGGGTGGATATCCCCAGCCTGCGTTCTGACAGCACAATGGACCATGGAAAGGCTTAGACTGGCTTTCAGTGGATGCTCCAAACTTCTGGTGACTCATGGACGCTGTGATTCCACAGAGACACCAGGTCACCTTATATCCTGGACTGTTGATCTGTTCCACAGGGAGAGGGGAATCAATCAAAGGATTCCTAATTTTATATAAATTCTGTGTAGGTCTGCTCAGGAGAACATTCAGTGCAGGGTGATGAGCAGACCTGTTGCCAGTTTGTATTTTTTCTATTATTTTTGTACTACTCTGATTTAGTGTTTTTTTCCACCCCATGGTCCCCTTAAAATATAAACGTATATTCCTTTTTTATAACATGACCCAGGTCTATAATAATTAACTGAGAGTGTGGAAGGTTTTTAATATTGTCCTCCACACTGAGAGGACATGGCTATGGTCTGAAGAAGTGGATCTGTCCCATGAAAGCTCACCTAATAAATTATTTTGTTAGTCTTTAAAGTGCTACTGGACTGCTTTTATGTTTTGTTAATAAATATGTTTTATTGCCTCATCTTATATTCATTTTTCATTTTTTTATTTTTTTTTAATTCCTCCACTACTGTAAATGCAAATTATGCCGCTGCATCTTTAAAGTACACGGGATATGTTATTTGGAATAGGTAGTTTATTTAATCAGGGTGACTTTGGTGGCATCATTTATGATTTCCAGGTAAAAATTCCATAAGGCCCAGGCTCTGTTAACTTTAAATTTCCAACTGCTCTCATTAATACACATTGACCCTCAAGAGTTCCTCTAGGAAGTGAAGTTCTCTTCCAGACCAGGCCGGTTTTGTCTGAATCCTGATACGTGGCTCATACTACATGCTTCTCTTCACCCTCAGGGACCCTGTCTCCTCTAGCGATCTGAAGATTTGTACGTGTCTGGTCAGTTACAAATCTAACACAGACTAATAGTAACAGAGAGAAAGTCGTGCTCGTCTCTTTACTATCAATACGAAAAAGCAGTCAAGTAGCACTTTAAAGACTAACAAAATGAAGAAGTGGGTCTGTCCCATGAAATCTCATGTAATAAATCATTTTCTTAGTCTTTAAAGTGCTATTTGACTGCTTTTTTGTTCTAACACAGACAGTTACATAACCTGGTCAGGGGAAGAGTTAGCATCATAAGTGGCTGAATAACACAAACGTTAAATTTGTACTCATATCCATGTGCACACGTAAGTATCTTCATGCTTTTATAGAAAGTTATAAAATAAACTATACGTGGCCATGTTTCTACACCTCATCCCTACTCTCTGCTGAAACACAGGCCAGAGGTTTTGTTCTTTTATGATTTTATGGAAATTTTTCCTCAAGTATTGCAGGAGGACTGCATTCATTATCCTAAAGGTAAGACTTGGAGAGAGCTTCTGGTCAATAACCAGGATACAGTATCATACAATTGTTTTTTGAACAAAGAGTTAATGTCACAAACTCAGTGTAAAGAATATTTGAGTACTTCTGAAATATTTAATAACCAAAAGCGGGCAGGGTGTGAGGCCTGACCTTTGGCAGTCACAGTCTAAAGAGAGGACAGAGATGCTGGTAGCCTTCTAAATCTTAGGGGTACCTCCAAGGTAGAAATGCTAGAGTGCTCCTTCAGTCAGGAAGGAGAAATATGTTCTATCAGAGCTGTTATAACACGGAATGCAGCTCTGAATTCCTGTCTTCAAAACTGAGACAGAATTGGCAGTTTGGGAACCAATCACTGATATTCTGAGGGATCTCCTATTGCTCATTTCCTGGCAGGGTCTGGTCCAGAGTACACAGCACCTCTAGAAATGGGGGCCCTCCAGAAATCCTCACCAGGACATCACAGTTTAAAAACTCAAAGCTCACCTGGAAAGTCACATTTCTGTGCTCTTCAATAACACACTGAGCTCCATGGGCAGACGTTGGGACAGGGTTCTCAAGCTATTATCATTCCCTGCCCTCCTACCCTATCTCTGACTCACTCTGACAACTTAGCTGAGACCCCTGCAGATGCACAGAACGTCTGCACGTGGAAACAGCTGGTAGCCTTTCCCTGCACTTCACTTTTTAAAGACAGAAACCTGACAACATACCCAATTGCTGCTAGAAGGGGAGCTGCTGGCAGCAGAAGGTCTTCACCCTAAAAGACACAGAGTTACGGGAGAGGTTGCACAGGCAGCAGACAGTACGTGTTTACACAGGGAGGCAACTGCCTTAATAAAGCATGCTGCAACATTCCCTTGGGACCCACTTGGCCATCAGGGACCCTACTGCAGGCTCTCAGGTTTGTTTGACACAGGTTGCTGTTGACAAATCCGTACTGTTTCTTCTCACCTTACATAGTGTTACCGGATTTTAAAATGAACATGAGAACCATTATTGTAACCCCTGTTTTCCCCAAATCTTATGCCAAGTGAGACAAGTGAGGTGTCTAATGAAAACTGGTAGTCCACTAAATCTGTTTATGCTGCTTGTATATCTGTATTAGTTTTATCAACGAAGGGTCCCATGGCACCTTATGGATTAACAGAAAAGTTTTGAGCATGAGCTTTCGTGAGCAAAGACTCACTTCATCAGATGCTGGAGGTTTTGTGTGTGTAGTTATAAGAGGGGATCTGGACTTCAACAAGAAAGGTTAAGTTCTGGGAATTCCCAAAAGGCTCATCAGACTCCAATCCACATCTCAGGACTTTAGCAGAGTCATGTCATCTAGACATCTGGCGATAGCAGAATGTCCCAAGAAAGAACACCACCAGGTAACCTGGTCATGTGTTTCTCCATTGTGAACATGATCCCAGTCAGAAATTTCCCTCCACATGAGCAAGGGTATAAAGACCACCTTGAGAGTGACCATTTTGGTCTCCAGTCTTTGATCTCCATTTTGTCTGCAATCTCCAAGCTGCAGTTTTCAGGATCACCTCTGCTATGAACTAAGCCTGAATAGACTGCGGGCCCATCCTAACATTTGCTGTATTTTCAGAGATCACTGAGGTTGCAGCCAATTCCCTCTAATATCCTTATCATGGAATTTATGACTGATGTATGTATTTGGGCCAATTGAACAAGTATCTCTCTCACCATATTCTTTCTTTTTTCTTTTATTAATTAACCTTTATATTTTAGATTGGCACAGAGTGCTCTTTCGGGTGAAATCTAAGTGTATATTGACCAGGTAATGTGCCTGGTCACTTTGTGGACTGGAAAACCTGCGTGGCTGTGGTAAGATTGGTTCTGACAGATTTACTCATGTGACCTCAGACTGGCCAGAGGAGCAGCAGAGGTGCTCTTGGAGACTGGTTTTGTTTGCATTTCACAGGAGTATATTCCATTCTGTGGCTGTTGGGTGGCCTGGTTTTAAGCAATTTGCACAGGTTTGGTTCTCTTAAAAGTGCTCTAGAAACCATCATATATTATTACACATTACTATCTTCCAGTGTTTTGCCAATGGAAAAGTTATTTGCTCCATTATCTTATCTGTTAAGCTGACTGATGCGATTCCCTGGGTTGTTTTTTGTTTCCCTTTTTATAGATGGGCACTATTTTTGCCCTTTGCTGTTCTCTGGGGTCTCTCCTGACTTCCATGACTTGTCAAAGATAATAGGTGAAAGCTGAGATAGCTCCTCAGTCAACTCCATGAGTTATCTAGGATGCTTCCCATTTACACCCTAGTAACCTGAACAGATTTAAATTTCTCAGTTAGTTTTAACCTGTTCTTTCCCTATTTTAGCTTTCACAGCTACCCCATTTTCACTGGCATCCTCCATGTTAAGTGTCTTTTTGCCATCCACCATTCTGGTGACAACTGAAGGAAAGAAGTTATTAAACATCTCTCATTTCCATTTGTTTTGTTATTATTTTCTTCTCTTTTTTGAGTAGGAGGAGTGCCTCTTATTTGCATGCCCCTTTAGAAAGAGGTAGGCAAGTGTAGACACAGCGTAAGAGTGAATTGTTACAAATAACAATTTCTCAGCCTTGTTCTTCAGGTAAAGTTCTTCACATCAGAGACACTCTTTTTTTTCATCTTGGTCTGTCCTGTGTTTGGCTTTGAGATTCAAGAGGAGCCAGTAGACACCAGGGATAATCTTTATTTTAACTTTTATTGATATCCAAAACTCCACATAGAAGTAGTGCAGAGCGATGTAAATCTGTTTCAATTCAGAAGATAAGTGACAAGCAAACTGACAAATGCTTTGATAAATCAAACACAGGTGTACTAATAACAAACTTACAAGAAGGTCTGTAGATGCTTAATTCGAATTCATAATATTGAGGTTAAGTAATCTAATTAATTAGAAATCGAATTCATCTTGTTAAACACAGATGCAGCCAAAAATAGTATCTATCAATCAAATACTGATTACAAGTAAAGTTGTATGGTTATAACTTATCAGTTAGTATATTGCAAAATCATTGTATTATATTGTGAGTTGTAAGGCTGCATCTGAAAGATTCTGATTATCCAAAACTGAACCATAGTAATCTCCTGGGATACATGCATTCTAAATGAGCATATCTCACATTATATGCAGCACAGAGGTGGAGGGGCAGCGTACTGGCAGGTGTGGGGATGCCCTGAAGCACCGTGGTTGCAAACTGGCTGAGCAGCACTCAGCAGGAAGAGCGAGCTGTAAGTCTCAAACCAAAGGGTGAGGATCCTGCAGATAGTATGAAGCTGTGCTCCCAGCTCAGTGCCCAGAGTCAGTGCTTGGTTCCCCTCTTCTTGCTGCTTGTGGGACCCAGGAAACTGAGTAGCCATGAGCTGGTCAGGTTCCCGGTCTCTGCAATCAGCGGGGAGACAGGAACCAAGCTGCAGCCTGGTTTCTATCTCCCTGCCACTTAAGGACCCAGGGAATTCACCAGCATATTGCTGCTCAGCTTCCAGGGTCCCACCAGTTCAGGGAGTCTGGAAAATACTCTGCTGCTTGGTTCTAAGCTCTGCACTGCTTACAGGACCCAGGAAGCTGATCAGTTATGAGCTGGTCATTTTTCTGAGTCTCACAAGTGACAGAAAGTCTGGAACCAGGCTGCCTCCTGTTTCCTAGCTCCTGCAAGCCCAGAGGAGCTGGGAACCAGCCTGCAGCCTGGTTTCTGTCTTCCCTCAACTTGCATGACATTTGAGTTACACGGGGGTTGCAGGAACGCAAGCCCCACATTGCTCAAGGGTTTACTGTATTCTAAGAATGGTCACCATTAGTCCCAGTGAGTCCCATTATGTTGTGAGGAAGATAAATTATATAACAAGAAAACATTTTCTGCTCCCTTGCACTGGACATCTTCCCTCGTACCATATTGAAGAGGATGACGGCACAAACTATTCCTGCCTCTGATCGTTCCTACCCTGGCTTCACCCATGGCCCTAGCCTCAGAGCGGAGATGCACACTTCAAAACAGACTGGAGTTTTTAGCTCAGTAAGAGATCTTTATGAAGAATATAGGAATCATGGCAGACATTATTATTGCAGTCATGCTGGGATCACATATTTGCCTCTGCAAGGTCCAACAGCTTCCTCCTCATGCCCCTTTATAGTTTTCTTGCTTCCAAGGCATTTCTTGTATCATCTTGTGGTAGAGAGAAGCATGCGAAGTCAGGAGAATATAATCATGGTTTGCTTTCTAGATTTACATAGAATTTCAGCTGTGTGGGACGTCTTGGTCCCATTCCCTCATACCTCCAGAAAAAATATCAAATTCAGAAGGGTTTCTCATACCAGGAGACATGGCTGTATGCCTTTGTAGAATGAACCACTGTTTAGCCTTGTAGAGAAAATATGAAATGCACAGCACTTGTCTTGATCACCAGCTCATTAAGTTCCTGAAATTTCTGTAGCCAGACAGTCTCCTCCTTACAAGCCAGCTTGCTCGCTGCCCCCACCCCCCCACTGAGGAGCACACAGGGCACGGAAACGGCTGCTGACACCACAGTCTTTGATGCCCTCATTGAGGCCCAGATGTGCTAGTTCATCGTGACCCTGAGAAACAGAAAGTACAGCTAAAAGGCTAACAGGCCAAACTGTCACCAAGGGCTGGGGGGACCCTCAAGAAATCACCCCAGCTGGCATTGATGGATATGATGCACACACACAGCCATCCCCGAAGAGGAAATCCCCGCCCACACAAAAAGAATGTCCTGTACTCCTAAATTGCTTATCTCCTGTCTTACAAGTGCAAATTAAGTAAGAAATGCCCTTGTAACAAACTGGCGTCGCAAAAGACAGACCACTACGATCTGGCACCTTAGATAAGATAGAGAATATGTAACCCAAAAAAGGGTATAAAAGATGGGTCCAGCAGAGCTCTAACTTTGAGTGCATTCCACCAACTACCTGCTGGTCGGGTCAGGTGATTGCCTCCCGAGGTCCACAACTGGGGACGCCCAACCTCGTATTCGTCTTTCCGCGGAACTGAGTGACCGATCTGGCTTGGCTACGCTGGTATCGAGAGACGCAGAGAGGGTAAGATACACCCTTGCTAGGTCTCCGTTTTTTTTTGAGCACAGCTAAAGAATTAGAGCTCTGTAACTAGACATCGTTGTATCAAGATATCATTGTGTTAGATGGTAACAGATATCTTTGTATTGGATTGTAACGTAACTTGTTAACACCTGTACTTTGCTAGCATATAAGAAGTAGACAATAGCCTTTTGTAACCACACGCTTATAACTGTAGCTTAATAAACTTGTAACTAGTTAAGCTCTGAGCCTGACTGCTGTTAACCCTTTTGTCACTTCAACACAGCCGGCACAACAAAAAGAGCTTTAACCTTTTGGTTACCACAGCCTGGCCATAGGTAAGAGTGCTAGGAGCTGCCTGCTCTAACAGTGAAAAAACTGGATTGTTTAGAACCCAGGGGAGTACCTCACCGCACATTACCCGGCCACCGGCTAACAATTTCACTAATGGCTTTCACTCAAAGACCTAGATTAATAAATACGATTGTACATTTTATTTTTATAACTCCATATACAGGGATCATACGTTCACACAAACAGAATATTTACATTTGGGGGAGTACAAGCTCTTGAATGATGGCTTATTTGCTCCACTTGCATAAAGTATATTAAAATTATTCATAATCACATATTCAAAACCACATTTCCATATAATTATGGAGGCGGATTGTCACATGGGTCACCTTGACCCTCTGATGGCCCCACTGACATTCTGGTGCCTCCATTGGTACTTTCTAGCCTCAGGTATCACTGCAGGGACCTCTAACATTTTCTCTATGGTCCCTGCTATGACTAACTCCCAGGATGAGATAATTGAAGCAAGGAACCCCGTTTGTGGGGTTGGATCAATTCAGTCTTTTCCAGAGCACAGCTTTCCTCCACCTTTACTGAAGATTCTCCAACTAACTTGCTTGCTGGAGTTTCCAAGTTTTCACCCTAGGCTCTTCCCACTGATGCTCCATTACTATACCACGGTGTATGCTATGCAGGCTGAAAATGGCTGAGCTGTGTGCTGTAGAACTCTGTTGTTTTAACTATTGAGATGTCTCTGTTATTGCTGTACTAGGAGAAACGCATCTGCCTTTTCTTAATTTAATAGCAGGCTGCTGAAAAAGGAGTATGAAATGAATCAACACTGAGGAAGCAAGGAAAAGTCCTGTTGCACTAGTCATGTGACTGGATTTCTATACTGGATATGGAAGACATTTTATGTGTACAATGTATCTAGTGGCCGCTAACACTATTCCAGGGGGACGTCTGAAGTGTCTGATGAAAGCTAAAGATGCCTGAATCTTCGTATGCTACTTATATATCTGCATCATGTTTGTAGGTAAAGTTACAGAGTTTAATCTTATAGCTGTATTAGAAATTTTGAGAGCCAAAAGTAAAGAATGGGAGGTGAGATTGTCACCCCAGCCACGGTATTGACTGAGACAAAGGACAATACATATCTAAGAATTTGAGACTGTCTTGTGGAATTCATCCAATGGTGATTATGAAGACTATGCCTGCCAGCTGGACCCCAGGCAGGAAGTTACAGTGCTCAAGTGAACAACACCACGATGTAGTCCAAGTGCGCCTTTGCTGCCTCAAGGTCTGTTTCAGAGGCCTGGTTTCCTGTTTAATGTGTAGAACATGACATCCTCCAAGTTGTGGAGGCTAGTTGTGCCCTTCAGAGCATTGTAAGGGGAAGGGAGAGGCATTCTTTCTGAGGTATGGGGTGGCTACCCACAGGAGGGCTATGGCAATGAGCAGCCAGGCACGTCTTCCATCTTCCAGGCACATCAAGATGGGGTGTGGATCTGGGAGGCCCTGAGCGAGACATTCTCCTACAGTCACTTGTAACTCTCCCTGGGACAACCTCCAGCAGGGGCTTTGAGCCATAGCCCTACTCCATTCCCACCAGGATGCCTGGCTTTGACCCCTCACCCATCCACAATCCCTGCACGACGAAGATGCCTATGGGTGTGGTGAAAAAATAACTGCTTTCCTGAAATAAAGTAAAATGTCTTCTAAAGAAACGGTGTAAAACCAAAGTATTTATTACAAAGTGAAGTGTAAAGAACAATGTACAGTGTTGTTGTTGGTGCAGCATTTGGTGAAGGGGGTGGGGCCTCAGAACATGGATTGGTTGGGGACCCACAAACCTGATGAGTAGTGGAACACTGAGTCGCATTGCCCTTGGTTAGCTCCAGCCATGTGTTCTGGGTCTCTCTCTGGACTGGCATTGGGCTAGGACCAGGGGAAAGTAAGGGAAGGGAAGGACTGTGGCAGGGTCTGGGTGTGTGGGGGATGCAGGGTCTGCAGCAGGGACTGCATGGACATGGGGGAAAGGGGTGTGTGGGGCAGGAGGATCGGGGACTCTTGGGTGACAGAACAGAACGGGGGCCTTATGGCAAGGGCATGAGGCAATAGATATCGCTCTTGGGTTAAGTGTGGTTCCTGGATGCAGTGAGGGAGCACCAACAGCAGCAGGGCCATGGAGGTGGCCATGGAAGACTGGGAGATCTGTCCTCCCAGACACTGCTGACAGCATCAAAGCTGGTTCCAGGCCCTCAACCTCCACTCTGTATCAGCTCTGAGCTGGTGTTCCCTTGGGACATGGATGGCCCAGAGGGCAGCATTGTGGGCTGCAGGGGATTCTAACAGACCCTCCTGCTGTGGGCTCAACATGGAGACAATGTGGGAGTGAAGTATCAGAGGGGTATCAATATGGGAGTGGTTGGCCTCATGGGGAGGTATGTGTGGCTCCACTCTGGGATGGTGCGGGTCCAGCTGTAAGGAACACAAGAAGAACAAACAGTGACATGTTCATGAAGTGTAGCCCCTAAGGCCCTGCTCCTCACAGTGAACACTGACCAATAGCCCCTGGGCCAAGGGATGGGAACGTCCTGGGAGCAAAGCTATGTGTGGCCTGTATAGCAGACATTGCGACATGGGATCTCTGAAGTGCCACTGGGACCATGCTGACTGCTGCATTGTATCCTGTGGCAATGAGCTTGAGGGCAAGGGGGCATGGCTGGCCTCACAAAGGACCCCTCATGGTTGATTGGTGAGCAAAGAGCAGCTTCATCCTCCCCTCAGCCCACATACACACCAGTGACTGGCAGCACTGCCCTCTGGAGAAAGTGCTGCATCTTGCTTGTTGTCATGCCATGTGCAGCACTCCTCTGAGTGTCTGGGTTCAGGCCGGCACCCTTGTGGTTAGCCCACTTCCAGATGTGGCAGGTGCTGGGATGGCCCCCTCAGGGGCCCAAGTCCTGTTTAGTTTCCATGAGTCTTGGAGTGAGATGCTGCCTATTCCCAGGGACGGTCTCCTGGGTCCAGATCATGAACAATACTTCTGCATTAGACTGAAGCACAATGTCCCACCTGGTCCATATGAGTGACACTCACAGTACACCCCATCTGTGTCCAACTCCCATGCCCTGGGTGTGTGATTCAAGAGGTACTCCTGGGAAGGATGTATTGCAGCTCTGTCAGTAACCAGGACATGGCCTGGCTGCTGGGGACTGGGTCCAACACCAGTAGAAGTCTGCTGGACTCTGAGTTTGGCTGTGGATCTAGTAGAGGTTGGGGCTGAGATTGACTCCACCTCCTCCTCCTGCAGTGTCTCCTGCTGATGTTGGGGGTCTCAAGCACCGTATCAATTTTCAGGTGTTGGGTATGTCGGGGGGTCATGTGAAGTGTCTGATGCCTGAATCTACTGATGCCTTCCACCCTAGGAAACTGTTCAGCTCTCAGTAGTAGTAGCATGTTGATGCTCCTGCCTTGGAGGTTTGGCAGTGACCCAGGCACACACATATAGCAGGTGAATGTATTAATCTTTGCAGTGTCCTGCTCCAGGGTCTAGCAAAGGAGGCTCCATTGCACCAGGGCACAGGCCATAATGTTATAAATGTCCTCCTTTCTGTGGTGGGCCTTGGGATCCTGCTGGCTTTCTTTTTCCACACATAAGTCCAGAAGACCCTGGATTTCTGTCACAACCCAGGAGACAGCACAGCATTTGGACCTGTGGAGTGGGTCCTGGGACCCCTCAGGTTGGTCTCTGGAGGGGCCAGTGGAATCCTGAATCCTCTTCCATTGTTGCTTGGACAGACAGTGCAGCTGTGAGGACATGGGACACATCTGTGTGTAGGTCTGCTTGTCTGTCACTCTCAACTTCCTCCAATGGAATTCCCTGGGCTCCCTGAAACTCTGATATCTCCAGTGACCGGATCGCCGAAGTCACCCCCATTGTCTGTGAACACCTGGAGCAGTCCCAAGAGGCCCAGAAGACTTACTACAACCGGCAGGCGAGGGTTCGGAAGTTAAGGGAGGAGACTGGGTGGTGGTTTTGGTCCCAACAGTGGCAAGGACCCTAGGAAGTGGTTGAAGTCCTGGGGGAGGTAAACTATAGGGTGAGGCAGCCAGACCACCGGAAGACAGAGCGAATTTACGATGTTAACCTGCTGAAACCCTGGCAGGACCAGGATGTGCAGCCAGTCACCCTGGGAATGGTGAAGTTAGAGGAAGACCAGGAGCAGCAAGTAAGAATATCTCCAGAGCTGACCCCAGCCCAGCGGAAGGAGGTCCTTAACACACTGAAATGGCACTCAGACATGTTCTCAACAAACCCTGGCTGCACAGCTGAGGTAGAACACTATATTGTCACGGACCCAGGGGTAAGGGTACAGCTCAGGCCCTACCGACTCCCAGAGGCAAAGAGCCAGGAGTTGCAAGAAGAAGTGAGGAAGATGCTGGAGCTGGGGGTAATTGAAGAATCCCATAGTCAATGGTCCAGCCCCATTGTTTTGATGCCTAAGCCCAATGGCACCGTCCAGTTCTGCAATGATTTCCGAAGGCTAAATGAAGTGTCCAAGTTTGATGCATACCCCATGCCACGTATAGATGAATTAATTGATCGGTTGGGGAAGGCTCACTTCCTGTCCACCCTGGACCTAACCAAGGGCTATTGGCAGATCCCCTTGGCCAAGGAGGCCCGGGAGAAAACGGCCTTTGCGACCCTGATGGTCTATATCAATACACTGTCCTCCCATTTGGGCTGCACGGTGCTCCAGCCACGTTCCGACAGCTGATTGATAAGCTACTACAGCCACACCGCACATATGCTGCAGCATACCTTGACGATGTCATCATCCATATCCCGGACTGGGACATGCACCTGGAGAATGTGAAGGTGGTGTGAGATACCCTGACGCGGGGGCTGGCCTCACAGCAAATCCAGCAAGATGTGCAATAGGACTGGCGGAAGCGAGATATCTGGGGTACATTGTGGGAAGGGGCATGGTGAAGCCCCGGCTGAATAAAGTGGCAGCTATACAGAATTGGCCCCAGCCAGTCCAGAAGAAGCAAGTCTGGGCATTCCTGGGTCTAGTGGGGTATTATGGGAGGTTTATTCCCCATTTTGCATCCAGGGCTTGCCCACTGATGGAACTCACGAGGGCCCAAGGCCCAGAGGTGATGAAGTGGACACCCCGCAGCAAAGGAGGTGTTGACCTGAAGGCAGACCTATGCAGTGATCCAGCCCTCATCACTCCTGATTTTGAGAAGGAATTCTTGCTGCAAACAGATGCCTCTGAAGTCGGCTTGGGGGTAGTAATGTCCCAAATGGTTGGAGACAAAAAGCATCCTGTCTTATACCTAAGCTGCAAGCTCCTCCCCAGAGAGTGAAACTATGCAATCATTGAAAAAGAATGTCTCACTGTTAAGTGGGCCATGGAGAGCCGGAGGTACTACCTCCTGGGATGGAAGTTCACCTTGGTTACAGACCACGCACCCCTGCAATGGATGAACCATAGCAAGGACCGGAATGCAAGAATAACCCAGTGGTTCCTGTCCCTGCAGCCATTCAACTTCCAAATACAATATAGGGCTGGGGTCCAGCATGGGAATCTTGGTTGCCTATCTGGGGTACACTGCATGCTGTCACAAGTAGCCCAACCCTAGGGTGTTGAGCTGGGGTGGGAGATATATGGCAGGGTGGGGCAAGGAGAGGGGAGGCAAGAGTAAAAAGAGAGCTGAGATAAAGCTGGCAACCAAAGTAGGAACAGCTGAGGAGTAGGCTGTCCTAAATCAATTAGGGCCCGCTGATCCTACTCAGGGCTACCTTTATAAGCTCTTCTCCATGCAGGGCAAGGGGAGGGTGGTGAAGGAGAATTTGGGAAATGAGTGAGAAGAAGGAAGGAGACTGAGAGAAACACCTGGGGCCACAAAAGAGGAGAGGAGCCTCAAAAATCCAGAGGGGCTGTACTGCCCCAACCCGGGGAGGGCCTGGAGCCTCACAAGAGACTTGGAGGAACTGGTCAGCTGAAGGAGCAAAACTAAGGAGGAGACTAGCTGCCACAACTACCACTCAAGGAAGGGATACCAGGGAGAAGTGTCTGGGAGAAGTGGCCCAGGGAGAGAAGCTGCAGAGGCCAGGGCGAAGTAAGTCAGCCCTCACAGGTAGCGACTGTCCAGGGTCCCTGGGCCGGAACGTGGAGTGAGTGGGTGGGGACCGGGTTCCCCCCCCAGACTGCCCCCTGCCCTGAAAAGGGTAACGTGGTGCATATGGTGGGGCCATGTAGCCAGACAAAGTCTCCCCCTTACAAGCCAGCTTGCTCGTTGCCCCCCCTCCACTGAGGAGCACACAGGGCACGGAAATGGCTGCTGACAGCACAGTCTTTGATGCCCTCATTGAGGCCCAGATATGCTAGCTTATCGTGACCCTGAGAAGCAGAAAGTACAGCTAGAAGGCTAACGGGCCAAACTGTCAACATGAGAGGGGGCGGACCCTCAGAAATCACCCCAGCTGGCATTGATCAATATGATGCACACACACAATCACCCAGAAGGGGATGTGCCCCGCCTGCACAAAAGAATGTCCTGTACTCCTAAATTGCTTATCTCTTGTCTTACAAGTGCAAACTAAGTAAGAAATGCCCTTGTAACAAACTGGTGTCACAAAGACAGACCAGTATGATCTGGCACCATAGATAAGAAAGAGAATACATAACCCAAAAGGGGTATAAAAGATGGGTCCAGCAGAACTCTAACTTTGAGTGCATTCCACCAACTACCTGCTGGTCGGGTCAGGTGATTGCCTCCCGAGGTCCACAACTGGGGACGCCCAACATCGTATTCTTCTTTCCGCGGAATTGAGTGACCGATCCAGCTTGGCTACGCTGGTATCGAGAGACGCAGAGAGGGTAAGATACACCCATGCTAGGTCTCTGACTTTTTTTGTGCACAGCTAAAGAATTAGAGCTCTGTAACTAGATGTCATTGTGCCAAGATATCATTGTGTTAGATGGTAACAGATATCTTTGTATTGGATTGTAACGTAACTTGTTAACACCTGTACTTTGCTAGCATATAAGAAGTAAACAATAGCCTTTTGTAACCGCACGCTTATAACTGTAGCTTAAATAAACTTGTAACTAGTTAAGCTCTGAGCCTAAACATTTTGTTAACCCTTTTGTTAGTGCAACACAGCCGGCACAACAAAAGAACTGTAACCATTTGGTTACTACAGCCTGGCCGTGGGTGAGAGTGCTAGGAGCTGCCTGCTCTAACAGTAAAAAAACTGGGTTGTTTAGGACCCAGGGGAGTACCTCACCGCACATTACCTGGCCACCGGCTAACAGGCCAGTGGACTAAACAGAGGACCCATGGCCCAGGAGTGAGACTGACCACACCACAACAAGACACTGGTGTTCAGAAAATGGACTCTTCAAAGTAGAGGGAAAGTCCCCACAGATATGGTAGATTGGTGTGCTGCTAGTCTACAGAATTTAAACTACTCTGCACTGGACAGGGAATGATGATAGGAAATAATTAGGGAGGCATCAGACACCAAGGGGTGCTGAGCCCATATTTTATGATAATGATGATGATGATGATATTCACATATTCAGGACTGCATTTTCATTAAAATCCGGGGGTAGGTTCTCCCAACAGTCACCTTGACACTCTTGTGGTGCCTTCAGTGGTACCTTAGAAACTCAGACAACCGTGCTGACAGCCCAAGCCCACTGCCCCAGATAGAGGAAGGGAATGAGGCTCCTCAAAATGCATCAAGCTCCCTGGGCATCTCTTATCATGGCCCAGCCCTGGCTTCTCTCTTGTGGAGTGGAGGGAGCCTTGAGTAATGGCAATGAGCCAAAGGGTGGGATTTTGGGACAATAGAAGGAAGAGAGGATGGGATGCTGGGGAAAGGAGTCAAGGGGAGGAAGAGTGGCAAGAGGTTCCTGTCTCTGTCATTGTTTTACCATTTGGAAAGGTGGCCGCCGTACAGTGAATATGCTGGGGAGCTGAGTACCATTTCCATCCCTTCCCAAGCAGATGTATCAGCAGAGAAGGAAGGAGGAGGAGGGGACCTGGACCTGACTCTCTTGTACGACTGCCATGGGTCAGCCTCTCACTCACTGACTCCTTAATCTGTGGGGAGTGGTCTCTGTAGGTGGGAGATTCAGAGCCAAGAAAGTGGGTCGGCCTTCCTGAATGGCTTCTCCTCGGTCTTCTGGCTTAATCATGTCTCTGACATGACTCAGTTGCAAGCAGCTGGCTGAGGGCTCAGGGTAAAGGTGGGTGTCCATGCTCCTTCAGTAGCCTCAATTCATAGCTGGTGAAGTGACTATGGAGCACTCTGCACCCAGAGCAGAAGGAACTGCCAGACCCACCAGAAACAGGAAAGTGACAAGCTGTGTGTCATGGGAAACAACATCCACATCTCTTCAATTTATTGACTGTACTGGGAGCAATTGTAAGATCAGAGAAACTGCCAATATATCTCTTTTCTGGGCCAACATCCCATGGTCCTCTGGAAATGATAGACTCAGCTGCTTTTTAAAAGACTGGTTCCTGCCATGGTCTCACACCCTCATTGCTCTATCCTCCCTCTCCACCCCATTACCCATTGCTCCAGGCTTTAAACCCTTCACAATCACTCTCTGCCGAGTGAAAATCAGTGGCTCTTGTCATCTCAGCTGAAAGGATACAGCATTGAACAGGAGGCATTTGCTTGTGTTTTTCGTCTCCCGTTTCCTTGTTATTTGAGAAATATCTGAAGGATCATCTCACGAAGGTGTTTGCTTTTCACACTGTACACGATGGGGTTCAGGAGAGGTGGGAACATAACGTAGACATAGCCTAGGAGAATCTGAACCAATGGAGGAAAGCTGTTCCCGAGTCTATGCATCAAAGTTAGGCTGAGAAATGGTGTATAGAAGGCAAGGACAACACAGAGGTGGGAGACACAGGTGTTCAAGGCCCTGAGGCACTCTGCACGGGATGTGATGCTCAGTACCGTTTTGAGGATCATCACATAAGAGAGTAAGATGAGCAATGAGTCCAAGCCTTCCGTTAAGAGTGCAATCAACAACCCATAGATGCTGTTGACTGTGATATTTGAACAAGCCATTTTCATTACCTCTCCATTTGTGCAGTAACTACGGGTTAGGATATTTGCTCGACAGTACTGGAACTGTTTAAGGAAAATGGGCAATGGAAGATTTAAGACCACCCCTCTCAGCACACACACCAGCCACATCTTCGCAATTCTCTGTGGTGTTAAGATGGAAGCATACCTTAAGGGGTCACGGATTGCAATGAGGCGATCGAAGCCCATCAACAAGAGGACTGAGGACTCAATACATATGAGAGTGTGGATGAAGTAGAGTTGGGCAAAACAGGCATCATGGCTGATCTCCCTTGATTTCAACAAGAATATTCGCAGCGTGGTCAGCATGGTGGTTATTGATAATCCAAGGTCTGTGATGGCTAGCATGGAAAGTAAAATGTACATGGGCTCATGGAGGCTTGGATTAGTTTTTATAATGAACATAATGAATGAATTTCCTACTATTGACACTGCATACATGATGCAGAAAGGGATAGAGATCCAGAGATAGTTGTGTTCCTGTCCAGGTATCCCGCTGAGAAGGAAGACTTCAGATTGAAATTTGCTGCCATTGATAGCTGACATAAGGTACTAGACAGGTCGGAGGAGTTTCTTCCTATACAAGCAGACAAACAAAAGAAACAAACAGGAGACTTTATGATAGTTAATACTTTAGGTATTCAAGAATGATCAGCAAAAACATGATATTGCAGCTGCAATACCCAACAGAAAGGTTGGAACTGCCAGAGTGGATCACAGTGCATCACCTCTAAACCAATATCAATTGGTCAGTTCCAGATGTTTCACAGAAAGATAGTCGAAGTCTGCCTATTATAGTTCCCTATCTTCCAGATGTAGTTACAGATGTGTTGGGGCAGGTGGGTGAAGGTCTGCAACAGGCTACCTGCACCTGCTAAGTGGACATTTTTGTTGTGTGAATCATGAAGTTTTAGAACCCTTCTAACATATTTTAAAACAAGCATCACTCTGTTTTCTGGATATTTTGGTTACCCACATAAACATCCTTCGCCTCTTTGAATCTTTCTTAGCTCTTACTATAATATGATATTCCATATTCATTATGAAAATATGCTTGTGATATGATTATAGCCTAAGTGAGATGTACTTTATGCAAGAGAAGTTCTGGAAATCATCATTGAAAAGATTATAGTCTCCTGAGTGTAACTATCCTGTTTCTATGCCTGTGTTCCAGGTGTGCTATTTTGGCTTCAACCTGAATCATGGATGCTGTAATTCTCCACAGACTTCTGTTCACAGGATCCTAATGCCCATTGTAGACTGTTGACCTGTCCCTATATGTGTGGAGTGGGAGGTCACACAAAGGAATCATAACTTACAGAAGTTCTGTAATAGATTAAGAAAACATTCAATGCTGGCAATGGGGAGCGGGAGACCTGTTGCTAGTTTACATTCTTTCTATTGTTTTTGCCTGTGTTCCAGCTCTGCTATTTTGTCTGATATCCACTGTGAACACTTCAGGTGGTATCATGATAAAGCTGGATGGGACAGATACCCTCCTCTCCCCCTCCAGACAGGACAATGGACTATGAAATGCCTGGCTTTCTATGGGTATTCCGAACTGTAATTGACTGAGGATGCTGTGATGCTACAGAGACACCAAGTCACCTTACACTAATCTCCATCCCATCTTGGATGGTTGACCTGTTCAGCTAGGAGATGGGACTCAAACAAAAGATTCTTAACCTTATACAAAGTCTATGTAAACCTGGTAAGGAGAACATTCAGTGCAAGGGGATGAGGACACCTGCTACCAGTTAGTATATTTTCTATTATTTTCACAGTAGTCTGATTTAGTGTTTTTTCCACTCCTTTTTCCCCCTTAAAATATTAAGGTACATTCCTTTTTAATAATATGATCTAGTTCTATAATATTTAACTGAGCGTGTAGAAGGTTGTTGATATCTTCCTCCACATTGAGGGTGGAGAACTTCTTATAACTTTGGGTTTGTACCCCAGAGGAATGGACATCTCAGCGCTGCTGAGAGAGAGGACCGAAATGCTGGTAGTATTTATCTAAATCCTAGGGCTACCTACAAAGGAGGAATTCTGGAGTGCTTCTTCAGTCAGAAAAGAGAACTGTGCAGTATCAGAGCTGTTATAACAGAGCAATGCAGCTCCAAATTCCTGTTTACCCAATTGAGACAGAATAGGAAGTCTCTGAAAACTCAATATCTGGTTACATTTCTAAAGGAAATGCACCTTAGGCAGTTTGGGAACCAATCACTGACATTCTGTGGGGTCTCCTATTGCTCATTCCCTGGTAGGGTCAAGGTCAGGACCAGAGCACACAGCATCTCTAGAAATGGGGGCCCTGGAGAAATCCTTACCTGGACATCACAGTGTAGAACTTAAATCTCACTTGGAAAGTCACGTTTCTGTGTTCTTAAATAACACACTGCACTTCACGGGCAGATGTTCTGAAGCAATCAGCATTCCCTGTCCTCCCGCCCTGTCACAGACTCACCCTGACAGCTCAGCTGAGACCCCTGCAGCTGCACAGAACATCTGCACATAGAAACAGGTGGCAGCCTTTTCGCCTCACTTCACTTTTTAAAGACAAAGAAATCTACCAACATACCCATTTGCTGCTGGAAGGGAAGCTGCTGGCACCAGAGGTCTTCACCCTGAAGGAGGAGGAGTTATAGGAGAAGTGTTACAAACAGCAGGTGGTGTGCGTTTATATAGAGAGGCCACTGCCTTTACGAGGCATGCTGGCATATTCCCTTGGGAACCACTTGGCCCTCAATGAGTCTGCTGCAGGCTCCCAGGTTTGTTCAACACAGTTGACAAATCCGTACTGTTTCTTCTCCCCTTACATGGAGTTATGTGATTTTAAAATGAACATGAGAGCTGTTATTGTAAGCAGTTTTTCCAAAATCTTTTGCAAGTGGGCCAAGTTAGGTGTCTAATGAAATCTGGTTATCCACTAAATCTGTTTCTGCTGCTTGTATATCTGTACTAGTTTTTTATGTGAAGTTATAAGAGTGGATCTGGACTTGCATTAGAAATGGTAAAGTCCTGGGAATTTGCAAAAGGAGGTGCGATTTCCTCCTTGACAGGCAAAGATTGATTTCATAGAGAAAGGGCCCCAGCAGATTCCAATCCACATCTCAGGACTTTAGCAGGGATTTGTCATTTAGAAGTCTGACAGTAGCAGAATATCCCAAGAAAGCACTTGGCCAGGTAACCTGGTCATACGTTTCTCCATTAATAACATGATCCCAGGCACAAATTTCCCTCCACATTAGCAAAAGTATAAAGACATCCATGAGCATCACCATTTTGGTCTCCAGTCTATGATCTCCATTTTGTCTGCAATCTCCAGGCTGCAGTCATCAGGATCATCTCTGCTGTGAACTAAGCCTGACTGGACTTCTGTCCCATCCTAACAATGCTGTATTTTTAGAGACTGTTAAGATAGCATCCAATTCCCTCTGCTTTGAACCGCACAGTGGAATTCATGATTGATGTATGTTATTGGACCACTTCAGAAAGTGCTCCACTCTCACCATAGACTTTCTTTCTTATTTTATTAAGGTTTCAAGGGTTGTCATAGCTGGGGGTGGTAGCTGGGATAAGCTCCCACTATCTATAAAATGCTCCCGTGGCTTGCGTCTCCAATAGCCTTTGACAACTGAAGTCCAGTTCTTGGCCTTCACGTGTGGCTAAGTTTCTAAGCCCGGCGAAACTGTTTGCGCTGACAGGAGAAGGGGAGAAGGCAGGTGACTGGCACCTTCAAACCAGTTGCTTCAGGCAGATTGGGCTTGTCAGACTGGGAAGGCCGCCCACCTAGGGGAAGAAAACTCTGATTTAAAACCTCCGCTGCCTTGCGGCGATACCTAGTCATGGGAAAGGCTTCCTGGAGTAAACCCCAAGGAAATATCCAGAGATGGAGCCCCTAAGGCAGTTTGAGGTTGTGCTCAATCTCACTCTGGCAGCTCCTGCAACGACATTGGTGCCAAGCTGTACTGGCTTTCGCCTTTCCCTTGGATTACATCAGTGGCATGGAGAGGGGGAACCTGCTGCTGGGCATCAGCTGGTTCTTCAAACTTACTTGCCCAGACCTGCACCTTGGAGAGGACACTCTGGCATTGCTTTCTGAGTGGTGACACAACACAGGAAGCAGCAGTTACTGGTATTAAGCCACTGCACTTGATTGGCGTAGAGTGAGGCACCAGGGGTTGCTTCCGACAGTGGGAGAGGTCTTCAGATCTCATTGGGCAGCTACCTCCCACCTCAAACTGGGCAGCCCCCAGCCAAGTAGGTGCTGCCTTGCCATGGTCCACTTGCTTCACTGGGTGTGTGGGGCTTAGGGAAACACTGACAGGTGGATCGTTAACCTTACACCAGGCAAAACAAACAAGCAACAAAATAATCCAGCCTTCAGGCTGGGCACATGGAATGTAAGGGCCATGACTCCAGGCCTTACAGAAGACCTACAGAGCATTAGTAACCCCCGGAAGACAGAAATCATTAACAACGAGCTGAGAAGACTGAGGATGGACATTGTGGCCCTCCAGGAAACCAGGCTATCTTCCTCTGGATGTCTCAGGGAGAAGGAGTTTTCCTTTTTATGGCATGGGAAGCCTCCAGAAGAGACCAGGGAACACGATGTTGGCTTCTCAATCAGACACAGCCTAGTTGGCTCAGTCATACCACCAAATGTGGGAACTGAGAGAGTGCTGAAAATCCAGCTTCAAACAACAGTGGGCATGGTCAACATCTTCAGCGTCTATGCGCCTGCTTTAACTCTGCCCAGGAAGTTAAGGACAAGTTCTATGATGAACTTAGCATTGCCACCAGTGAGGTACCTTCCCATGAGCCGCTATTCATCCTTGGCAACTTCAATGCCAGAGTTGGCAGCGACCACCACAGCTGGCCATCCTATCTGGGACATTTTGGAACAGGGAAGATGAATGAAAATGGACAGCGCCTCCTTGAACTCTGCTCCCAACATGACCTCTGCATAACCAATACCTTCTTCAACATCAAACCCCAGCACAAAGATTCGCGGCGACACCCAAGATCGAAACATTGGCACCAGCTTGACCTTGTCCTCACCAAACACAGCCATTTAGGTAATGTCAGGGTGACACAGAGCTACCACAGTGCAGACTGTGACACTGACCATTTGCTCGTGTGTAGTAAGGTGCACATCCAGCCACGAAGATTCTTTCGCTTCAAAAATAAAGGGA
Organism: Carettochelys insculpta; assembly: GCF_033958435.1. Lineage (NCBI taxonomy): Eukaryota > Metazoa > Chordata > Testudines > Carettochelyidae > Carettochelys > Carettochelys insculpta. The sequence continues at coordinate 10,221,748 of NC_134137.1, read as the reverse complement.
GGCCGCGTATTGACACTGGCAAGACTTGTGACCCTTCAAAAGTATGTGAGTTTGTTCAAGCCCTTGAAGAGGCCTTGCCCCGCCCGGACGACACTGATATCAGCAAGAGATGGGAACAACTACGGGATGCTATCTATAACACTGTGATATTTACCTTTGGGAAGAAGACAGTCAAGTCTGCTGATTGGTTTGCAGCCTACAATGAAGTGCTGACACCCCTGATTGAGAAGAAGAGACAGGCACTGGTTGCATACAGGTCCTCTCCCAGTGAGGTGAACCTGCAGGCGATCCGGTCTGTTTGGAGTCAAGTGCAGCAGGTTGCTTGGCGATGTGCCACTGATTACTGGCTCCAACTCTGCTCCAAGATTCAGCAGGCCGCAGACACTGGTAACATGCGAGGAATGTATGATGGGATCAAGCAGGTCATCGGTCCATCACAAAGAAAGACTTCCCCACTAAGTTGGCCACAGGTGAGGTCTTGAAGGACAGAACCAAGCAGATGGAACGCTGGGTGGAACACTACTCACAGTTGTATGACAGAGAGATCATAGTTATAAAGACAGCCCTGAATGCCATCGAGCCTCTGCCCACCATGACTGAACTTGATGCTGAGCCCACCTTGGAGGAACTCAGCGACGCGCTAAAAGCACTCTCTTCTAGAAAAGCCCCAGGGAAAGATGGTATTCCCTCAGAAATCCTCAAATGTGCCAATGGTACCCTAGTTTCAGAGCTGCATGGAATACTTTGCCAATGCTGGAGAGAAGGCAGCGTACCGCAAGATATGAGGGATGCTAACATCGTTACTGTCTACAAGGACAAGGGTGACAAAAGCAATTGTAACAACTATCATGGCATCTCCCTTCTCAGTACCGTGGGGAAGCTATTTATGCGTGTTGTTCTGAAGAAGCTCAATGTTCTTGCGGAGAGAGTCTACGCTGAGTCTCAGTGTGGGTTCAGAGCTGAACGGTCCACCATAGACATGGTTTTCTCTGTTAGGCAACTACAAGAAAAGTGCAGGGAGCAGAACAACCTCTGTATATTGCCTTCATCGACCTGACTAAGGCATTTGACCTCATCAGCAGAAAAGGTCTGTTTGCAATTCTGGCTAAGATCGGCTGTCCCCCAACTCTGCTCAGCATTATTAGGGCCTTCCATGAAGGCATGAAGGGGACCGTTGTATACGACAGATCGACATCCGAACCCTTTGAGATTCTCAGTGGAGTGAAGCAGGGGTGTGTGCTGGCTCCAACACTGGTCGGCATCTTCTTTGCAGTTTTGCTCAAATATGCCTTCAGAACTGCTACAGAGGGCATCTCTCTCTGCACGAGAATGGACGGCAACCTCTTCAAACTGTCGAGGCTTAGAGCAAAGACCAGGGTGCTTACAAAGCATCTAAGGGTGTTCCTTTTTGCTGAGAATGCAGCTATTGCTGCTCACACTCAGCAGGAACTGTAGTCATTCATAACTCGCTTTGCGGATGCATGTATGGAATTTGGCCTCACAATCAGCTTAAAGAAGATGCAGGCGATGGGCTAAAATGTGGGTAACGAGCCATCTGTCAACATGCTAGACTACGAAACTGGAAGTCGTCCATGAGTTCGTGTACCTAGGCTTGACAATCTCGGACAACTTGTCACTTGATAGCGAGATCAACAAGCGCATTGGAAAAGCCACCACAACGTTCTCCAGGCTGATGAAGAGAGTACGGGCTAACAATAAGCTCACTGTACACACCAAGGTGCAGGTCTTCACAGCCTGTGTTTTGAGCACATTGCTGTATGCCAGTGAAACATGGACTTTGTGCTCAAAACAAGAGCAGCGGCTCAACACGTTCCACATGCGCTGCTTTAGGTGCATACTTGGTATCTCATGACAGGACAAGGTCCTCAATAGCACAGTGCTTGAGAGGGCAGGCACTGCCTCCATGTTCACCCTTCTCAAACAGAGGCATATGCACTAGCTGGGCCATGTCTCACACATGACGGATGTCTGAATACCGAAGGACCTCCTCTTTGGCGAAGTGGCGTCTGGAAAGAGGCCGAAAGGGCGACCTAAATTGCGCTACAAGGACACGTGCAAGCGTGACTTCAGCTCTCTCTCTATCAGTGTGAACACCTGGCAGTCGCTCGCCTCAGACAGGCATGCCTGGAAACAGGGAGTGAAGGAAGCTCTTGTCATGTATGAAACTACCTTGGTGAAGGAAGCGGAAGACAGGAGAGCCCTCAGGAAGATCCGTGCCCGCGATACCAGAGCAACATCTGCCTACTGCTGCTCACAGTGCGGAAAGGACTGCCACTCCCGGATTGGATTGCACAGCTACAGAAGACGCTGCTCGAATCAGTCCAACTGGGGCGCAAACCCATCATCCCTCAGGATGAAGGATGCCTACTACTACTACTACTATTTTATTAATTAACCTTTATATTTTAGATTGGCCCAGTGTGCTCTTTTGGGAGGGATCTAAATATGTATTGACGGGGGAATGTGCCTGGTCAGTTTGTGGACTGGAAAATCTGTGTGGCTTTGGTAAGATTGGTTCTGTGAGATTTACTTGTGTGACTTTGGGCTGGCCAGAGGAGCAGCAGAGGGTCTCTTTCTGTGTGGCTGGCTTTGCTTTATATAGGGGGAACCCCATTCTGGGGCTGCTAGGTGGCCTGGTTTTAAGCAATTTGCCCAGGATAGGTTCTTTAGCAGTGCCCGATAACCCTCCATATATTATTTCACATTGATATTGTCCAGTGTTTTGCCAATGAATGAGTTATTTTCTCCATTATTTTTCCTGTTACAGAAGTTAAGATTTTCGTTTTCACAGATGGATGCTAGATTTGCCCTTTTCCTGTTTTCTGGAGTCTCTCCTGACTTCCATGACTTTTCAAAGGCAATAGCTAAAGGCTCAGATAGCTCCTCAGTCAGCTCTGTGAGTTATCTAGGATGTGTTTAAGTCAGCAGGGTATAATGGGAAACATCTAACTTTCCCCTGTTAGTTTTAACTTGTTCTTTCCAGATTTTAGTGTTCACACCTACCACATTTTCACTATCATTCTCTGTGCTAGGTGTTCTTTTACCATCAACCTTTTTGGTAACAACTGAAAGAAAGAAGTCATTAAACACCTCTTATTTCCATTTTATTCTCTTATTTTTTTCTTCTCTTCTTTGAGTAACAGGAGTTCCTCTTATATACATTCTTCTTGTGAAAGAGGAGTACAAATGTAGACACAGCTCAAGAGTGAATTGTCACAAATTATAATTTCTCTCCCTTCTTTTTCAGGTAAAGTTCTTCATGCCAGAGATGACCTTTTTTCTCATCTTGGTCTGTCTTGTGGTTGGCTTTGAGATACAAGAGAAGCCAATAGACGCCAGGGATAATCTTTATTTTAGCTTTTATTGATACCATAGGCAAGTAGTGCAGAGTGATGTAAATCAGTTTCAATACAGAGGGTAAGTGACAAGCAACCTTACAAGTGATTTTATAAATCAGACACAGTTTGTCTAATAACAAATTTAAAAGAAGGGTTGTCGACACTGAATTCGAATTGATAATATTGAGGTTAAATAAGCTAATTTATTACAAGACACATTTATCTCGTAGTGTAGATGCAGCCAAATAGTATCTACCAATCAAATGCTGATTAGGTAAAATTGTATTGATGTAACTTATCAATTAGTATGCTGCAAAATCATTTTTTTAAATTGTGAGTTTTATGGCTGCATTTGAAAGATTCTGATTATCCAAAAGTGAAACGACCAGAATCTCCTGTGATACACACTTTCAATACGAGTTTACATGACATAGTCTGCGAGCTGTTCAGTTTCTTGGTCTTCGCAAGTGGAAGGAAATGTGGAACCAGGCTACCCCTTCGTTCCTGACTCCTGCAAGCACAAAGGAGCTGGAAACCAGGTTCCTGTTTTCCCTCAACATGCATGAAAATTTGAGTTACACTAGGTTTGCAGGAACACAACCCCCACATTGCTCAAGGGTTTACTGTATTCTAAGAACAGTCACCATTTGTCTCAGGGAGTCCCATTGTGCTTTAAGAAAGATAAACGATGTAACAAGAAAACATTTTCTGCTCCTTTGCACTGGACATCTTCCTTCGTACCATATTGAAGATGATGATGTCACAAACTATTCCTGCCTCTGATGATTCCTTCCCTTGCTTCACCTGAATCCTTAGCCTCAGTTTTTAGCTCAGTAACAGATCTTTATGACGAATGGAGGAATTATGGCAGACTTTATTATTGTGGTTATATTTGGGTCACATAGGCTACGTCTACAAGTGCACGCTACATCGAAATAGTCTATTTCGATGAATAACGTCTACACCTCCTCCAGGGCTGGCAACGTTGACGTTCAACTTCGACGTTGGGCAGCATCACATCGAAATAGGCGCTGTGAGAGAATGTCTACATGCCAAAGTAGCACACATCGAAATAAGGGTGCCAGAAACAGCTGCAGACAGGGTCACAGGGCAGACTCAACAGCAAGCCACTCCCTTAAAGGGCCCCTCCCACACACAGTTGCACTAAACAACACAAGATCCACAGAGCCGACAACTGGTTGCAGATCCTGTGCATGCAGCATGGATCCCCAGCTGCGGCAGCAGCAGCCAGAAGCCCTGGGCTAAGGGCTGCTGCACACGATGACCACAAAGCCCCGCAGGGGCTGGAGAGAGAGCATCTCTCAACCCCTCAGCTGATGGCTGCCATGGCGGACCCTGCTATTTCGATGGTGCGGGACGCAGATCGTCTACACGTGCCCTACTTCGACGTTCAACTTCGAAGTAGGGCGCTATTCCCATCCCCTCATGGGGTTAGCGACTTCGACGTCTCGCCACCTAACGTCGATTTCAACTTCGAAATAGCGCCCAACACGTGTAGCCATGACGGGCGCTATTTCGAAGTTGGCACCACTACTTCGAAGTAGCGTGCACGTGTAGACATGGCCATAGATGCCTCTGCAAGGCCCAACAGCTTCCTCCTCATCCCCCATTATCGTTCTCTTGCTTCCAAGTCTTTTCATATATCATCTTGTGGCAGAGAGCAGCAGACTTACAGAGAATTTCACCTGTGTGGGCCGTCTTGGTCCAATTCCCCCCATACCTTCAGAAAAAATAGCAAATTCAAAATGGTTTGCAGTATCAGGAGACATGGTCGTATGTCTTTGTTGGAGGAACCACAGCTTAACCTTACAGGGAAAACAAGAAAAACATCATGTTTGTCTTGATCACTGGCTGATTAATTTCCTGAAATTTCACTAATGGCTTTCACTCAAAGCTCTAGGTAAATGACTCCATATACAAGAATAATACATACACAGAAATACAATAATTGAATTCAGGGGAGTACAAGCTCTTGAATGATGGCTTATTGCCCCATTTGCATGAAGGATGTTCAAATTACGAATAACCACATATTCAAAACCACATTTCCATGTAATTATGGAGGCAGATTGTGACAGGGATCACCTTGATTGTCTGAAGGCCCATGCAACACTCTGGTGCCTCCAGTGGTACTGTATTGCCTCAAGTACTACTGCAGGCACCTCAGCTTTTCTCAATGGTGCGTACAATCATTAACTCCCCGGCTGAGATAATTTTATCAAGATTCCTCATTTGTGGGGTTGGATCATTTTGGTCTTTTCCAGAGCACAGGCTCGCCTACCTTACAGCCCCATTGTCCTCCTTGACTGAAGAGCCTCCAAGTAACTTACTTGTTGGAGTCAACATTGGTTCAGGATTACTGAAATCTGTGCTGCATGTTCTGCTTTGAGGTCCTGTCTCTGTTCTTAGTCATTTCCCCCTGTTCTTCCAATTGTCACACCATGGTGCAGCCTGTCCAGGCTGGAGATGGACTGTGGTAAGAGCTATAACTGAAGCATATTCTGCCATGGGAAGTCTGAAATCTTCACCTTCCCTGCAATTGATATCCTGGGTTCAGGGACACAAGTTTGGAGCTACTATGAAAACTCCCTGCATGCAATACCTTGCGAGAGAGGGGGGGCCTGGGGCTCCCCAGCATGGCTTTAGCTCCCATGGAACCTCTTATCATGGTCCAGCTCTGACTTTTGGAAAGGTGATGGAGCTTTGAATACTGGGCAGTAGTCAGGGGATGAGATTTTGGGGCAATATAAGGAAGAGATGTGGAGACCTTGGAGAAGGGAGTCAAAAGAATTTCACGCTACTGAAATAACATACATTGACTGCGGGGAGGGGATAGATGTCTAGCAACACATGTCTTCCTGCCCAAGTATCCAAGTGAGGAAGAACACTTGATATTGGAATCTTGTGTCATTAATAGTTGAAATAAGGTACTAGGCACGTCCAAAAATTTCAGTTCCTCCATAAAAAGGAAAAAAAAGAACAGGAAATTTAATGTCATTTAATGATACAGGTGTTCAGGAAAGATCTGCAAGAACATAGTCTTGAATTCGCACTGCCAAAAGGAAGGTAGGTACTGCCAGAGTAGATCAGAGCTTAAGTCCATCTAGCCCAGTATCTATTGGCCTTTTCCAGATTGTTCTGAGGGAGGTGAAAGAAACCCTGCAATTCCAGTTCCAGAGGACTTCCAGATTCAGTACCAGATTCAGGTCCAGATGTTTGAGACATGAGAGGAATCAGCCCCGCAATATGCATTTATGAGATCTCTTTCACCCAATATAATTAACCTATTTTTATGTCTTTTTTCCAGCTGTGGTACTTTGGCTGATGCCCACTTTGAACTCTTCAGGTACTACTATGCAAAAACCAGATTGGTACGTGGCCCATCAGACAAGGCAATGGAATATGAAAATGCTTAGCCGGGCTTTCTGTGGGTACTCCAAACTCGTACTGACTCATGGATGCTGTCATGCTATGGAGACAACTGGTCAACTAATTCTAATCTTCCTCTAATCCTAATCCTGGACTTGTGACCTGTTCCACCAGGAGCTGGGGAAATGAAACAAAGGATTCCTACCACAGAGAAATTCTGTTTTAGTTGGTTAAGGAAAACATTTGCTGCTGGTGGGGGGCTGCTGGTAGGTTGTAAGTTCTCTATTGTTGGGTTTGTTTCCACCTGTTTGGTCACTTGAAACATATCTTTTCATGGTTAATAAATATATCCATTGTTTATAATATGTCTCAGTTTCTTTCCTTTTTTTTTTTTAAAGCTGGTTTGGTATAGCTTCCTCTTTATTCACGGAGAAGGAGAACTTTATATAACTTTGGGTTTGCCCATGAAGAGGGATGGTCATCTCAGTGCTGTGGTAAATCGATTAAATTGAGCTAGCCCAGAGAAGATCTCAATGATTTTATTGTTCTGCAGTGGGTGTGGGCCTACCTCTGGGTATGCTAGAAGAGGATTAAGCATCTGCCTCAGTAAGACAGAGTTGAGCATTACCAGTAGTAGGCATCCTTCAGTCTGAATAGACTATGGATCATGCCCTTTATAGTTTCAATTGAGGACTTCATTTACAGCGTCTCCTGTGACTATGAAGACCCACACGAGAGTGACAGTCCTTGCTGCATCTCTTGCAGGTGTGGTGGGTGTCTGGCAAGTTGAGCATTGCCAGGCTGCCAGAAAAGGTGTGCTCAGTATCTTCAGCATTTCAGTGGCATCCCAGTGTCCAACTCATCATATCTGGCCTTGTTGCTAATTTGCATTTGCAAGTTCCGTGGCATACTTTAGCATTGTGTAAATTTACAATTGGATCCTTGACACAAATGTTATGTCTGGATCTCCACATCCAAGTGTAACCCATTTTATCCTGACATGTCTGTAGCCTGTAAGCATACGGAAAGTGTCTGGTGAAATCTGTCTTTGTATTTATCTGTCCTGCTTCCAAGATATTTATTAATGTGTTTAATAGCCTATTATTATATTTTTTTTTCCTTTCTTCAGCAACAAAATTACAAATTACACCACTAACTCTTTGCAGAACTTGGAATAAGTTTTTTGAGACAGGTTCTTAATTCAATGACAGTGACATGAGTGGCATTAGTCACAATTTCTATTTGTAAATTCAAACAGATTCTGCCTCTGCTAACTTAGGCTGCCACATATTTTCAGTAATATGTATTGGCTCTCAACATTTCTTCCAGGAAAGTAAAGTACTTGGCCAGGCCAGACTGGTTTTGTCTGAATCTGGAGATATGGCTCATCCTACAGACTTCTCTTCACCCTCAGGGGCCCTGCTTCCTCTTACAATACAAATATTTGTACGTATCTGGTAAATTACCAGTTAAGACAGACAGCTACTTCACCTGTGTGGGGGAAGGCTTTGCGTGACAAATGGCTTAATGTTGCAAACACTAGTTTTGCACTACCATCAATGTGAGCATGTACTTAACTTCCTGCTCGTATAACTGGCGATGACCATAAACTACATACAATCAAATTCCTACACCTCAACTCTACTCTCTCCTGAAACACAGTGCAGCTGTTTCATTATTGTATGATTTTTGGAAAGTTTCCCACAGGTATTGCAGTGGACCTCCATTCATAATCCTAAATTTAAGGAATAGAAGGGGCATCTGGTCAGTTACCAGGCGACAGTATCGTACAATTGTTAATTAAACAAAGAGTTAATGGCACAAAGTTATTGGAAATGGTATCTGAGTACCTCTGAAATATTTAATAACTAATCATATCACAGCAGTAAAGCCAATATCTGAACCAGTAACAGGCATTGGGCTCAATATGTAAAATATCCATTCCCTTGGTGTGCCTCCCTAATATATAATAAGCCCACAATGTCTTATTCAGTCATGATGACAGAATGCAGGAAAAGGATTTCAAAGTCAAATGTATGAGTATTCATGTAATTGGATCTTCATCTTACCCATGAGAATAGTCTATTGCTCGCTCTCTCTTTCTGTCTCTCTCTCCTGTTTTCTGCAAGTGTCTGTCCTGTATATATAAAATATGTGGCACTCAGGAGAGACCCTGTGACAGACATTTGGCTGAACTGTGTTCTGTAGATCTCCACTGGTTTAAGTATTGAGATGTCTCTTTTATGCCTGTACTGGGAGAAATGCATTTGGCTGTACTTCATTTAATAGCAGGTCACTGAAAAAGAAGTATGAATTGAATCAACAGCTGAAGAAGCAAGGAGAAGTCCTGTTGCAGTAGTCATGTAACTGGATTTATATATTGGATATGAAAGCCATTTTATGCATCCAATGTATCTAGTGGCCACAAACTGTATGTCAGGGAGGCTGCGTGAAGTGTCTGATGAAAAATGATGATCCCCAAATCTATGTACACTCCTTACATATCTGTGTCATTTTTGAAGGTAAAGTTTTAGACTTAAGCTTTATAGTTGTATTAGGAATATTGAGAGACAAAAGTAAAGAATTGGAGGTGTGATTGCCACCCCAGCCAGGGTACTTAACTGAGACAAAGGACAATACATATCTAAGAATTTAAGACTTTCTCCTGGAATTCATCCAGTGGTAATTAAGAAGCTCTATACCAGCCAGCTGGACCCCAACCAGGAAGTTTCAATGCTCAACTGAACAACACCACGATGCAGTGCAAGTGCTCCTTTGGCTGCCTCAAGGGCTGTTTCAGGAGCCTGCTTACCTGCATGGATGTGAGGACCACAACATCCTCTAAATTGTGGAGGCTTGTTGTGGCCTGCAGAGCATTGTAAGGAAAGGGAGAGGCATTCTCCGGGAGCTAGAGGATGGCTCCATGGACAAGAGGTGTGGCAATGAGCAGCCAGGCACAGCTGCGATCTTCCAGGCCTATCAAGATGGGCTGCGGATCTTGGAGGTCCTGAGAGAGATCTTCTCCCACAGTCCCTAGTAACTCTCCCTGGGAAGCCCCCGCAGCAGGGGCCTTCCACCCACAGCTCTACTTCATTCCCACTAGGATGCCTGTCTTTGACCCCTCACACCTCCACAACCCCAGCACAGTGAAGATGCCTACGGGTGTGGTGAACAAATAACTGCTTTCCTGAAATAAATCAAAAATAAAGAAGTGTTCTAAAAAAACCTCTGTAACACAAAATTATTTATCATAAAATGAAGTGTAAAGAACAATTTACAGTAGTGTGGAGGTGGTGTGGGGCAATTGGTGAAAGGGGTGGGAGCCTCAGGGCAAGGATTGTTTGGGGATGGACGAACCTGAGGATGATTGAGACAGGGAATGGCATTGCCCTTGGTTACCCTTGTGCCATGTGTTTTGGGCCCTTCTCTATGGTAGGATGGAGCTGGGACCCGGGTGATGTATGGTGGGGAAGGGCTGTAGTAGGGTCTAGATGGGTGGGGGATGGAGGGTCTGCAGTAGGGTCTGGATGTACATGGGTGAAAAAGTTCTGAGAGGCAGGAGGATTGGGGGGTCTTAGGCAACAGAAGGGGCAGTGGGCCGCATGGCAAGGGAATGAGGAAATAGATATTGCTCATTGTGTGAGGCAGGAGTCCTGGATGCAGTGAGGGAGGGTTGACAGCTGCAGGGCCACAGAGGTGGCTGTGTCCAGCTGAGAGGTGATGTCCCTCCAGACACTGGTGACAGCATCAAAGCTGGTCCCAGGCCCACAACCTTCACTCTGTGTTGGCTCTGAGCTGGTGTTCCATTCTAACATGGATGTCCCACAGGGCAGCATTGTGGACTGCTGGGGATCCTCATAGACCCTCCTGCTGTGTGCTTAACATGGTGACAATGTGGGAGTGGTCCGCCTTGCGGTGAGGTGTGTGTGGCTGCTCTCTCGGATGGTGTGGGTGGAGGTGTAAAGAAGAGAAGGAGAGATAGTGAGATGTTCATGCAGTATAGCTTCTAAGGCCCTGATCTTCACTGTGAGCACTAACCAATACCCCTAGGCCAAGGGATGGGGATGTCCTGGGAGCAGAGCCATGTGTGGCCTGCACAGCAGACATTGCCACAAGGGATCTCTGAAGTGCCTCTGGGACCATGCTGACTGCTGCAGCCTATCTCCTGGCAAAGAGCTTGTTGGCAAGGGGCATGTTCAGCATCAGAGGGAACCACTCGGGCTGGTGGGTGAGCCAATAGCAGCCTCGTCCTTCCCCCAGGCCACATACACACCAGTGACTGGCAGCACTGCCCTCTGGAAAAGTGCTGCCTCTTGCTTGCTGTCATGCCATGTGCTGCACTTCTCTGAGCGTCTGGGTTCAGGCCGGCACCCTTGTGGCTAACCCACTTCCAGATGAGGAGGTGCTGGGAGGGCCCCACTTCAGGGCCTGAATCTTGCTTATCTCCTCGAGCCTTGCAGAGAGAAGCTGTCCATGCCCAGAGACTGTCTGCTGGGTCCAGCTGGCGCACGATACTTCTGCTTGGTGCACCGGTCCCAGCTGCACAGCTTCTCTGGTACATGTTAAACCAGGAATGGCAAAGAGCCAGTTACTGGGGTTTGATACAGTGGCCTGTCCTCCCCCCCGCCTCAGCAGAATTCACAGCAGTGTGGGGGCTGGGCTGACTCTGCCCATTGTAAACAGATTCCAAGACAACAGCCCATTCTGCCCAACCTGTGTGAGGAGGAACTGTGATGTGTTCGCTCACAGAGATCCCCTTGACACTCTCATCTGATGGAATTCTCATTTCACTGATATCACCTACCTCTTCTCTGGTGTTCCCCGTGCCCTGTCCTGCTGAGCCAGAAGCTCTGCCCTCCCCAGCTAAGACGAAGAACTGAGGTAAGAGCCCCCCTGTAGGATAACAGAGAGTTATTGAGAACAGCTCAGCTGTGGGAATGCTTAGTGACAGAGAGTTCACACACCACTCAGGAGTGGGGCCCTAGAAGGACAAACCCCCTCAAATAAATCCAAATTAACCTGTACCAAATTTTTTCACAGACAAAACTCATGAAGTTCACCCCCTTTATCAGTAAAAGGAAGACACATACAGCTGTTCACCCAGAGTCAATAACTATCAATGCTGGTGTTGATCACAAACACAGGTTGTTTTAAGTATGAGAAGGAGGATTTAATGGGTTGTAACGGATGACAGACAGATCAAAGTAAGTTCCTAAGCAAAAATTAAGGAAATATGACAGCCAAGCCTAACACACTAAAAGTAAATAGTCGCAAGTCATACTTTCTCACCCTAGTTCTTGCTTCAGGTAGTGTTCTTCAGATCAGAGATAATCTTTTATCTGATCCAGGTCTAATAGGTCCCCATCCCTCATTGCAGATTTTCCTTTCCAAGTTATTTCATGTTTCATCTTGTGATGGGGGTCAGCCTCTGAAGTCAGTGTAAGACACTCAGGGTGTGTCTACACTAGCACTCTATTTCGAAATTAATTTCGAAAGGGGCCTCAATTTCAAAAGAGGCTGTAGAGGGTCTACATGCTCAACAGCCTCTTTCAAAATTCTTTTAGGCGAAAAAGGGTCCTAATTTCAAAATCTCTCTTCCCATCCGTGATTGGGAAGAGTGGCCCCTTTCGAAATAAAATTTCAAAATAGGGCATGTGTAGACTCTCCTCGGCCCACAATTTAGAAATTGCGGGTCCACCATGGTGGCGGCTCCAGGGATCTCAGGAGACGTGCTAGCAAGCACCAGCAGGACTCTATGGTCCCTGGGCCAGCCCCTTAAAGCCGCAAGGCTCTGGAAACCCTGTGCAGGAAGCTGAGAGTGTGCCTAGGGCATGAGAAGCATTAGCTCAGCCCTATGCATGCTCCAGCAGCCAGATGGCCGTGCCACCCAACCCATCAGTGGGATGGCGAGCCCCCCGCACTCTGGGGCAGGTGGCCCTCTCATCCCCACCTGAGGGATCTCCAGAGGACAGCCAGGGCTAGAGAAGGAGGGGCCCATCCTGGACTGAGGCCGAGGTAAAAGACCTCCTCAGACTCTGGGCGGAGGAGGAGGTGCTGCTCCACAGCATGGGGAGGCCCCACAATGCAGCTGCCTTTGAGTGGCTGTCACTGGGGCTGCGGAAGCAGGGACACCCCAAGTGCACAGCTGCTCAGGTCCACTCCAAAGTTAAGGAGCTCAGGCAGGCCTACAGCCGGGCCAAGGACGCCTGCAGCCGATCGGGGGCTGGGGCCGGCCTGAGATGCCCACACTACCGGGCGCTGCAACAGCTCCTCGGCCCAAAGGATGTCCCAGAGCCGTCGGTGCAGGTGGACACAGGTGACCCAGACCCCGACCGGGAGATAGACCTGCTGGAGCAGCCGGGACCCTCCATCCAGCCCACACCTGCGGGGACTGGGAGCCACTCAGATGAGGGTGGGTCCATTACTCATCACAGTGAGCTCTGAGACCTCCAGCCAGGTGCCCTTGAGGCCGGTGTCTCTGGACCTGTTCTCTGGAGATCCAGGTAGGTGACAGGTGGATTGGGTGGCCTGGGTGGGGGAACCTATCCCACAGTACCCTGCCCTGTCCCAGACCCAAGCACGGTGCCATCCAGCACCTGCACCCATGGACAGCACCTTAGCCTGCCCAACCGGGGAGGGATGTGGGGGTCCAGGCCGCAGCCAGCAATTGCCCCACAGATGAAGTCCCAGCAGGCACACGGGAACCCCAAGTGGGGTCAGCAGGGGAGGCACCACCTTGGGGGATGGCCTGGGGATGGCGGAGGTGGAGACCCCGGTCCCAGGCAACAGCACTGATGGGTGGCCACTCTCCCCTTGTGTCTCCACAGCATCATCCTCTGAGGGCCGGACCACACCAGTGCCACCCTCGGATGGAGCCGGAGAGCCCTCCTCCCCATTGCCCCGGGTGCCACGTGCCCAGACCCGGACGACTTGACGCTGGTGGCACTACGACCACCAGGAGGCAGCGGAGGCCTACACCGCAGCCATCCAGGAGCAGACCACTGTGCTCCGGGAGTGGCTGCTCATGGAGCTGGAGGAGAGGGCATGGCGGAGGGAGGACAGGGCCTGGAGGAGGGAGGTCTGGTCTGAGGCGGTCACAGACCTCTGACGGCTGGCCCCCCAGCCGCCCCCCACCTGCTGCCCCTGAACCCGCCCCCCCACTGCCCCTGAACCCACTCCCACTACTGCCCCCAAACACATTGCCCTCATCCCACCCACCCTCATCCCATTCACCCGTCTTGCCCTGGCCAGCTGGCTGGTTGCCAGTGCCAGCCAGGAGAGGGATCCCCTTCTTGGCCCCCCCAGCCCCCACCCCCACCCTGCCTTTCCCAGCCCACCCTGTTCTTCATCCCCTGAATGACCCTACCTCCCCATCCTTCCAGCCCCCTCCTGGCCCCGACAGGGCCCCCGCACCAGGGGCAGCAGGGACACGCATACCCACCGGGGATCTCGCCCCTCCACCCGTGTGGGGGACTAGGCCTGCCCACGTCTGTGGCCCTGGCCATGGAGGCATGCCCCTATCCCATTGTATATAGTTGTCCCCCTGTTCCCCCCATATTTAGCCCCAGTAGGAAGACCCCACACCATTGTTTAATAGCCATTTATTTACATTGTTAGTCCCCCATTAATAAACCTTTTTGTGTAGCCCAGTGTCCCCTGTGTGTGTGCGGGGAGGGCCATGCTGCAGGGTGAGTGTGAGCCATGTGCCAGGTGGGGGTCAGCATGGTTCCTGCTTGAAAGCATCCCGGAGGGCTTCCCGGACCCTAACCCCTTCACGCTGTGCCTGGTGGCACGGGGCTGTAGGCAGCTGCTCATAGCCAGGGCCACTGTCCGCAGCCCACCCGGGCATGTAGCGCTCCTGCTTGCCCTCCACCACATTGTGCAGCACGCAACAGGCCGCAACCACCCCGGGGACGTTGTGCAGGCTCACGTCCAGCCGTGCGTTGAGGCATTGGAAGTGCCCCTTGAGGCATCCGAAGGCCTGTTCAACAGTGTTGCGAGCCTGGTTCAAGTGGGCGTTAAAACTGTCCTGGCTGGCAGTGGTGTGCCCAGTGTAGGGGCGTATCAGCCATGGCTTTAATGGGTACGCCCCATCGGCCACTATACAGGGTGGCATTGTTGTGTCTCCCACGGGGAGCTCCCGGGCAGGGATGTAGGTGCCCTCCTCCATGCGCTGGTCCAGCCAGGAGTTGCGGAATACCTGCGCATCATGGGCTTGACCAGACCAGCCAACGCAGATGTCAGTAAACCGGCCCCGGGCACCTACCAGCTCTTGGAGCACCACCGAGTCATACCCCTTGCGGTTTATATAGCATCCTGCACTACGGTCTGGGGTGCGGATTGCTATGTGAGTGCCATCGAGTGCGCAGAAGCAGTTTGGGAATCTGAGAGCAGCGAATCCCGCCATGGCGTCGTCCAAGTTGCCGAGGTGGATGACCGTCCACAGGAGGAGGCAGTTGATGGCCTGGACAACCTGTAGGGAGGCACCGACATGTGAGCCTGCACATCGGGGGGCCCCCCCTGCCCCTGCAGGCCCCTCAGCCGGGGGCCCCCGCCCCTTCCTGGGGAGGGTGTGGGGCCCTTGTCTGACTTACCTCCAGAACAATCGCTCTCACGGTGGCCTTGCCCACCCCGAATTGGTGCCCTACTGACCGATGGCTGTCCGGGGTGGCCAGCTTCCACAGGGCAATCCCCACACGCTTCTTGACTGGGACCGCGGGCTACATGAGGGTGTCCATGTGCTGCAGGGCGGGTGAGAGCCACTGACAGCTCCATGAATGTGTGCCTCATCATTCTAAAATTGGCAAGCCACCTTTCGTCATCCCACTGGCCCAGGACCAGCCTCTCCCACCAGTCCCCACCGCTGGGGTGTCTCCAGAGGCGCCGTGGAGGACGGGGAATGGGAAGCGGCGGTTGCCCCCTTGGCAGGGCCTGCAGGACACATGTGGGTGGGAAGGTGGGCTCCAGGGCATCCACCAAGCCCAGGATGGCGATGACGTCCTGGGTCCCAGTGACGGTGTCAGCATCAGACTCTGACAGCTGCTGCTCCTCCATTCTCCTCTTGGTTCTGGGTGCACAGTCCACACAGTGCTGTGTACTGCTCTGCTGGGCTCTGTGTGTGCAGGGTGGATGTGTTTGGGAGGGGCCCCTTAAAGGCACTGCTGGCTGTATGACCCAGAAGGGCTTGTCAGCCATGTGACCCCGTGCATGATGTTTCCCGGCTTCTTATTTCAAAATAGCCCATTTTCCAGTGTGGAAGCTCTCTTTCAAAAAATGGAAGGTGTTATTTCAAAATAGCGGATAGGTACAGCGATCCGTTTTGTGTGTGTGGCCACGCTATTTCAAAATCCCTTATTTCGATTTTCTTTTTCGATGTTCCCCCTTTCAAAATTTCTTTGTACTGTGGACACAGCCTCATGGTTTGCTGCCCATTCCTTAAAGAGAATTTCACCAGCGTGGGACGTCTTCAGCCCATTTCCCCCACACCTCCAGAAATACACAAAATTCAGTATGGATTCTTTTAACAAGTGGCATGGCCATATGTCTTTGTAGGACGAAGGACAGACTAGACATAGATTCTTGCCTTGATCAATGGGCCATTAAGACCCTTGAAATGCACTGATTTCTTTCATTCTAAAACCCAGATTAAGAAATAGGATTATACTTTAAACTTTTTTCTAAAACACCACATACAAGAATGCACATGCACAGAAATAGAATATTTGCATTCAGGGGAGGACAAAGTCTTAAATGACAGATATTTGCCCATTTACTTAAAGCACATTGGAGTTAGGCATATTGACATGTTCAAAATCATGTATATGTAAAAATATGAGGGCAAACTGTCACAGGGACAGTTCAGATTCCTTTGTAATTTCTAAGTGGTGGGGGTAGGTTGTTCTTAATTTCCCCCACTTTGATGGAGGAAGAAAACCTTATATAACTTTGGCCTGCACCCCAAGAGGGAAGGACAGCTCACTGCTGTGGCAAGTCTATTAAGAGGAGTCCTCCCAGAATATATCTCAATGTTTGCACTGTTCTGCGGCTGGGTTTGGCCCTACCTCTGTGTATCCTGGAAGAGGCTTAAGAACCTGACTGTGCAAGACAAAGTGTGGCCAGGTTTACAGAAAAGGTGGGCTCAGTAACTCCATTGTGTCAGGTGGAATCCCAGGGTCAAACCCATCACACCTGGCCTTGTTCCTACCTTGCGTTTGGTGATTCCACTGCCTATATAAGCATTGTGTGAATTTGCAATTGAATCCTTCACACAAACTCCCTTTCTGGATCTCCACTTCCAAGTGTAGCCCATTGCATCATGACATATGTCTGACCACATGGAAATAGACAGGCAAAAGCTGTTTTGGTATTTATGTTTCCTGCACTCATGATATATAAATATGTTTCATTGCACTGTTGATTTCATTCTATTACCATGTACAACATTTTGCTGCAATGGCAGCTTGTGGTCTGATAATCATAGAATCATAGAATCATGAATGTCTAGAACTGGAAGGGACCTGGAGAGGTCATTGAGTCCAGTCCCCTGTCCTCACAGCAGGACAAAGCACTATGTAGACCATCCTCGAGAGGTGTTTTTCTATCCTGCTTTTAAATAGTTCTAGTGATGGAGATTCCACAACCTTCCTAAGTGGTTTATTGCGATGTATAACCACCCTGACAGTTAGGAGGCTTTTCCTCTAGTTGCCCCATCTAAGTTGCATTTGCTTAATTTAGTAGTAAGAAGATCATGAGGGGCTGCATCAAATGGCTTAATAAATTTTAGATATATGAAATCCACTGCTTCTCAGTGTAGGCGGGATGAAACTAGAGAACATCAATCAGTTCACATTTCTGGGGAGCATGTCTGATCTAGGCAGTATGAAGGAAATAGAGACTAGAATAGCAAAAGCAAGAGCAAATTTGAAGGCGATGAATAAGATGTGGAAAAGCAGGGTAATTATATTTGAAAAGAAGCTAAGCATCTTGAAAATGTGTATATTCAGCAGCATATTGTATACGTGAGACATTGCTGGCAATGAACAATTCAAAGAGAAGGATATTGGCATTCTAGAGGAGTTGTTATAGAAAGATCCCAGAACAGGTTGGATGTAGAAAGTCACCAGTGAGGTTATATATAGGAAAATACAGACAAAAGAGAACCAAATGCAAAAGGCTATACAATGGAAGATACAACTATTCTTTCTGATTGGCAGAATGAACTATGAGTGAGAAGAGAAGACCCTGGTATTTGGAAAAATGAACTGTTCAAAGCAGAGAGAAAGACCCCACATATATGGTAGATTGGTGTGGAGCTAGTGTCCAGAATTTAAGCCACTCTGCAGTGGACAAGGAAAGATGGAAGGAAATAATTAAGGAGGCATCAGACACCAATGGGTGCTGAGCTCATGTTTCTTGATGGTAATGATGATGATGATGATGATTGTAGTCGGGCGTCTCTACCAGAATGGTGCTTGGATGTCCAGTCTGCTCCCTTTGATGTTAATCACATTGGCCATGTGTGTGTGCTCTCTTTGGACGGCAGTGTAGACTCCCGGTTAGCCAACACTGCAGACCTCGAAGAACCCCCAAGAACCACAAATCAAGCGAGGTACAAAAGCCCTGGAACCAGGTTTATTGTTGTTGACGTACGGTCTCCAACAGCCTCATGAGTCTCCAATATGACTCTACATTGATACATGCATACGCCGTGACAATGGATGTGACTCAGTTGATGGCAAGTGGGCTCTGTCATCTCCTACTTCACTTGACACAGCCCTTGTTACACACACTTTTATACACAGGAAAAACAAGTTACCTATCCAGGTACAACCCCCTCACTGTAATGCATTGACAGCCAGTAATGTAACTAGATCTACCCATTAACTTGGGGCATAATGGTGGTACCATCAAAACAACACTCTTCCTTGTGCTGTCATTACAACCTGTTCCTGAACTTGGGTCATAATGTACCTGGTGCTAAGCTGTTATCTAACGGGAGGGTGTGGGGAGTGCATAGTACCAAGCAGGAGGTGTTTATGTGTATCACTAAGTGCCCAGCTCTGGGTGCTCTTAGGTGTTTTTATGAGCTTTTAGGCCCTGCGATTTATAAGATCTGTCTCTTGCCGCATTCCTGTGGGTAGGATCTATGCAGCACAGTTTCTGCTTTTACCTACTGATGTTCAGGCTTAAAGCAATAGCCCCCTGTGTGGGATTGTAGCAATTCAGTTTTCTCCAAAGCAGAGGTTCTCCTAACAGCTCCATCCTATTCCTCTACTAAAGAGCCTCCCACCAAGTTCCTTGCTTGAGTAAACTTTGGTTTAGAATTGCAGGAAACTGTGCTCCATGTTGTGCTTGGAGGCTCTGCCTCTGTCCCATCTCTTCACCAGAGGCCTTTCCCCTTCTCCTCCAATTACCCTAAGGTGAGGTGCCATGTCCAGGCTGCAGATGGACTGTGACAGCACGTACAATAGGAGCCCATGCTGCCACTGGAAACCCAAACTCTGCATCTGCTCTGCAATGTATATCCTAGGTGCAGGAACACAGCCATGGGGCTCTTACTGGACAACCTCCAGCACATTGCCAAATACAGAGGGAGGGAACGGGGATCCTCAAAATGCTTCAACCTCCCTGGGCACCTCTTATCATGGTCTAGCTGTGGTTTTATTCTTGGGGAGGGAAGGGAGCCTTGAGTAACGTCAAGGAGCCAGGGGATGGTACTATGAGGCAATACAAGGAGCAGAGGATGGGACCCTGAGGAGGGAAGTCAAGGGGAGGAAGAGTGACAAAGGGCTTTCATCTCCATCCATGTTTTACCGTTTGGAAAAGTGGTCACCGTACAGTGAACGTGCCTGGCTGTGGTCAGAATAGGTTGTACTTCTCTCGGGGAACTGAGACAGGAGATTAACAGGCTGTGTATCATGAGAAACAGCACCACATCCCTTCAGTTTATTGACTGAACCGGGAGCAATTGTGAAGTCAGAGAAATCACCAATATGCATCTTTTCTGGGCCAACATCTCAGTGGTCCTTTGCCAATAATAAAAACAGCTGCTTTTTATTGACTGAACTGGGAGCAATTGTGAGGTCAGAGAAATCACCAATGTGTATCTTTTCTGGGCCAAAATCTCAGTGGTCCCCTGGCAATAATAAAAACGGCTGCTTTTTAAAGGCCGGTTCCTGCCTTGGTCTCATGCCCTCATTGCTGTATCCTCTCTCTCCAGCCCATCACCCATTGCTCCAGGCTTTGAACACATTGCATATGCTCTCTGCAGAGTGAAAATCAGTGGCTTATGTCATCTCAGATAAAAGGATACAGGACGGAACAGGAAGCCTTTGAGTGTGTTTTTGGTCTCCCATTTCCCTGTCAGTTGCCAAATATCCCAACTATCCTTGCACGCAGGCGTTTGTTTTTCACGCTGTACACAATGGGGTTCAGGAGAGGTGGGAACATCACATAGATATAGCTCAGGAGAATCTGAACCAAGGGAGAAGGGGTGTTCCCAAACCTATTCGT
Source organism: Carettochelys insculpta (assembly GCF_033958435.1). Classification (NCBI taxonomy): domain Eukaryota; kingdom Metazoa; phylum Chordata; order Testudines; family Carettochelyidae; genus Carettochelys; species Carettochelys insculpta. The sequence continues at coordinate 10,201,487 of NC_134137.1, read as the reverse complement.
CAAAGTTAGGCTGAGATATGGTGTATAGAAGGCAAGGACAACACAGAGGTGGGAGACGCAGGTGTTCAAGGCCCTGAGACACTCTGCACGGGATGCGATATGCAGTACTGTTTTGAGGATCATCACATAAGAGAGTAAGATGAGCAGTGAATCCAAGCTTTCTGTGAAGAGTGCATTCCACAAGCCATAGATGCTGATGACTGTGATATCTGAACAAGCCATTTTCATGACTTCTCCATTTGTGCAGTAGCTACGGGTTAGGATATTTGCTCGACAGTATCGGAACTGCTTAAGAAGAATAGGACAAGGAAGCTTTAAGACCACCCCTCTCAGCAAACACACCAACCACATCATAGCTATTCTCCTTGGTGTTAAGATGGAAGCATACCTTAAGGGGTCACAGATTGCAATGAGGCGATCGAAGCCCATCAACAAGAGCACCGATGACTCAATGCATATGAGTGTGTGGATGAAGTAGAGCTGGGCAAAACAAGCATCATGGGTGATCTCCCTGGATTTCAACAAAAATATTCGCAGGGTTGTCAGCATGGTGGTTATTGATAATCCAAGGTCTGTGAGGGCCAACATGGAAAGGAAAATGTACATGGGTTCATGAAGGCTTTCATGAGTTTTTATAATGAACACAATGAGTGAATTTCCTATTATTGAAACCGCATATATTATGCAAAAGAAGATAGCGATCCAGAGATCAATATGTTCCTGTCCAGGTATCCCGGTGAGAAGGAAGACTTCAGATTCAAATCTGCTGCCATTAACAGATGACATAATTTACTAGACAGGTCTAAGTAGTTCAATTCCTTCCTAAAAGAAAAAAGAAACAGAAGATTTTATGATCGTTAGTGTTTCAGGTGTTCGGGAATGATCAGCAAAAATACAGATTTGGAACTGCACCCCCAACGGAAAAATTGGCACTGCCAGAGTGGACCAGAGCTGCAGTGCTGTGAACTAATATCAATTGGCCAATTCCAGATGTTTCAGAGAAAGGTGGTAGATGTCCAGCTACTAGAGTTCCCTACATTGCAGATGCAGTTACAAACGTATCGGGGCAGGTGGAAGAATCTCTGTAATTGGCTACCTGCACCCACGAACTGGACGCTTTTGTAGTATTAATCAGGAAGTTTTTAACCCCTTCCAAGGTGTTTTAGAGCAATCATAACTCCATTTTCTGCATTTTCTGGTTACCCACAGAAACTTCCTGTCTCTCTTTGAATACATCTAAGCTCTTGCTATGACTTTACATTCCGTATTTATTATGAAAACGTGCTCACTCATGCATCTGGTGAAGTGGGTCTTTTTCCATGAAAGCGAATGCTCCAACATCCCTGTTCGTGTATGAGGTGTCACAGGACTTCTTGCTGTCTTTGAAGATGCAGGCTAACACGGCTACCTCTCTGATACTTGTGACATGAGTATAACCTAAGCGAGATGTACTTTATTCAGGAGACCTTCTGGAAAGAATCATTGGAAAGGTTATTGTCTGCTGAGTATAATTATCCTATTTCTATCTCTGTGTTCAAGGTGTGGTATTTTTGCTTCAGCCTGCAATCAGATTTTCAGATATTAGTACCATTCAGACTGTGCGGATGGGAAGACAATAGACTATGAAAACGTTTCTCTTGGCTTCTGCTGGATGCTCCAAACATCTATTGACTCATGGATGCTATGATGCTTCAGAGACTGGTCACCTGATCCTAATATCTAGCCTGTTGACCTGTCGCACTATGTGGCGGGCGAATCAACAAAGGAATAGTAACTAATGGAAGTTCTGTCGAAGTCAGGTTTAGAAAACATTCAGTGCTGACGAATGGGGCAGGGGGTAGGGAGGGGAAGAATTGCTCTGAATTTACCTTCTTTCTATTGTTTTTGCCTGCATTCCAGCTCTGCTACATTGGCTGATGTCCACTGTGAATAGTTCAGGTAGTACTGTGGTAAAGCTAGATGGGGACGATATCCCCAGGCTGCCTTCAGACAGCACAAGGGGCCATAAAAAGGCTTCGCCTGGCTTTCAGTCGATGTTCCAAACTGTAATTGGTTCAGGATGCTGTGATGCTACAGAGATACCAGGTCACCTTACACTAATCTCCATCCCATCCTGGACTGTTGATCTGTTTCACAAGGAGATGGGACTCAAACAAAGGGTTCCTAATTTTATATAAATTCAGTGTAAGTTTGGTGAGGAGAGCATTGAGTGCAGGGGGATGAGAAGACCTGCTGCAAGTTTGTATTTTTTCTATTATTTTCATAGTACTCTGATTAAGTGTGTTTTCCACCTCTTTGTCCCCTTAAAATATAAACATATATTCCATTGTTATAATATGCCCCAGTTGTGTAATATTTAACTGGGAGTGTGAAGGTTGTTCATATCTCCCTCCACACTGAGAGTGGAGGAAGACTTCTTATAACTTTGGGTTCGTACCGCAAGATGGATGGACATCTCAGTGCTGCAGAAAGTCCATTAAGCTCAGCCTTTGCTGAACAGATATCAATGCTTGTCCTGTTCTGTGGTGGGGTTTACCCTTCCCCTGGGTAATCTGGAAGAGGCTTAAGTATCTGACGCAGCAAGATAGAGTTAAGCATATCCTGGTTGACAGAAAAAGGTGGTCTCTGTATCTTTAGCATGTCAGGTGGCTACCAAGAGTCTAACCCATCACACCTGGCCATGTTCCAACCTTGTGGTTGCTAGTCCCATGGGCTGTTAAGCAGTGATTAAATTCACTATTAAATCCTTTCCACCAACACCGTTTCTGGATCTGCACTTCCAAGAATAACCTATTGTATCATGACAAGTATGTAACCACATGAAAAGTCTTTTTATTAATGTGTACTGAACTCAATATGTTAATAAATATGTTTTATTGCCTAATTTTACAGTTATTTTTCATTTATTTATTTATTTATTTATTTATTATTTCTCCACTACTGAATGTACAAATTTTACCACTGGATCTTTACAGTACATGGGATATTTTATTTGGAACAGGTAGTTCATTTAGTCAGAGGGACATGACTGGCATCATTAAAGATTTCCATGTAAAAATTTCATAAGATCCAGGCTCTGTTAATTTTAATTAATAAATGCTCCGGTAATACACATTGACCCTCAAGATTTCCTCTAGGAGAGAGGAGTACTCTGCCATGCTGGGCTGGTTTTGTCTGAATCCTGAGATATGGCTCATGCTACAGGCTTTTCTTCAACCCCAGGGCCCCCGTCTCCACTAGCAATATAAAGATTTGTACATGTCTGGCAAGTTACAAATCTAACGCAGACAGTTACTTAACCGAGGTGGGTGAAAGGTTAGCATCACAAGTGGCTGAAGAAAGCAAACATTAAATCTGCACTCATATCCGTGGGCGCGCGTAAGTGTCTTCATGCTTGTATAGAAATTGATAAACTATAAGCAACCACGTTTGCACACCTCAACTTTACTTTCTGCTGCAACACAGGTCAGAGGCTTTCTTCTTTTACAATTTGATGGGAAGTTTTCCCTCAAGTATTGCAGGAGGGCTGCATTCATTATCTTACATGTAAGAGTTCGAGGGATAAGCAGGTCACGGTATCATAAAATTGTTCTTTGAACAAAGAGTTAATGGCACAAACTCAGTGTAAAGAGTATTTGAGTATTTCTGAAATACTTAATAACCAAAAGCAGGCAGGGTATGAGGCCCAACATGTGGCAGTCACAGACTAGAGAGAGGACGGAGATGCTGGTAGCCTTCTAAATCTTAGGGGTACCTCCAAGGTAGAAATGCTAGAGTGCTCCTTCAGTCAGGAGAGAGAAATATGTTCTATCAGAGCTGTTATAACATGGAATGCAGCTCTGAATTCCTGCCTTCAAAATGAGACAGAATATGAAATATCTGAAAATGCATTATCTGGTTACATTTCTAAAGGAAATACACCTCAGGCACTTTGGGAACCAATCACTTATATTCTCTGGGGTCTCCTATTGCTCATTCCCTGGCAAGGCCTGGTCCAGAGCACACAGGAGGCCCTGCAGAAATCCTTACAACGACATCACGGTTGAAAAACTTAAAGCTCAGAGAAACCTGCCAACATACCCAATTGCTGGTAGCAGGGGAACCGCTGGACCGGAGGTCTTCAGCTTAAAGGGAAGGAGTTAGGGGAGAGGTGGCACAAGCAGCAGGCAGTGTGTGCTTATATAGGGAGGCAACCGCCTTCATCAAGCATGCTGGCACATTCCCTTGGGACCCACTTGTCCATCAGGGAGCCTGCTGCAGGCTCTCAGGTTAGTTGGACGCAGCTTTTATTTGACAAATCCATAGTGTTTCTTCTCACCGTACATGATGTTCCTGGATTTTAAAATGAACATGAGAACTATTATTGTAACCACTGTTTTTCCCAAATCTTATGCCAAGTGAGACAATGACGTATCTGGTGAAAGCTGGTGATTCACTGACTGTGTTTATGCTGCTTGTATATCTGTATTAGTTTTGTATGTGAAGTTATGAGTGTAGATCTGGACTTGCATTAGAAATGTAAAGTTCTAGGAATTCACAAGAGGTGGAGTGATTTCCTCCTTGCCTGGAGAGGATTGACTAGACAGAGAAAGGGCCTCCTGAGACTACAGTCCACATCTCAGGACTTTAGCAGAGCTGTGTCATCTAGAAGTCTGGCAATAGCAGAATATCCCAAGAAAGAACACTGCCAGGTAACCTGGTCATGTGTTTCTCCATTGTGACCATGATCCCAGGCAAAAATTTCCCTCCACTTGAGCAAGAGTAAAAAGACAACCCTGAGAATCACCTTTTTGATCTCTGGCCTTTGATCTCAATTTTGTCTGCAGTCTCCAGGTTGCAGATTGCACAATCATCTCTGCTATGAGCTAAGCCTGAACAGAGTGCTGGCCATTCCTAAGAATTGCTGTACAGTATTTTCAGACGCTATTAAGATTGCAGCCAATTCCATCTGCTACATACCCGCATCATGGAATTTATGACTGATGTATGTAATTGGAGAACTGCAACAAGTACTACTCTCACCGTATTCTTTCTTTATTAATTAACCTTTATATTTTAGATTGGCACATTGTGCTCTTTTGGGTGAGATCTAAGTGTGTATTGACCGGGGAACATACCTGGTCAGTTTGTGGACTGGAAAACCTGTGTGGCTTTGGTGAGATTGGTTCTGAGAGATTTACTTGTGTGACTTCTGACTGGCTAGAGGAGCAGCAGAGGTGCTCTTTGTGACTAGTTTCTTTTGCCTGACTTGCAGAACTTGGGATAACTTTTTTGAGACGTGAATATCATTATTAACAGAGTCTATGTGTAAATTCCAACAGATTCTGGCTCTGCTAACTTCAGGTTACCAAATGTTTTCAGTAATATGTATTGGCTCTCAACATTTCTTCCAGGAAAGTGAAGTACTTGGCCAGGCCAGAGCGGTTTTGTCTGAATCCAGAAGAATGGCTCATCCCACATGCTTCTCTTCACCCTCAGGGGCCCTGCCTCCTCTAGTAATATAAAGATTTGTATGTATCTGGTAAGTTATCATTTAAGACAGACAGTTACTGCACCTGTGTGGGTGAAAGCTTTGCATCACAAATGGCTTAATATTGTAAACACTACTTTTGAACTAACACCAATGTGAGCATGTAAATGACTTCCTGCTCCTATAACTGGTGATGAGCATTAACTACATAAAACCAAATTCCTATACCTCAACTTTACTTTCTGCTGAAATACAGTTCAGGTATTTTGTTATTTTATACTTTTTGGAAAGTTTTCCACAGGTGTTGCAGTGGGACTCCATACATTATCCTAAATGTAAAGACAAGAAAGAGCATCTGTTCAGTTACAAGGGGACAGTCTCATACAATTGTTCATGAGAGAAAGAGTTAATGGCACAAAGTTGTTGGAAATGATATCTGAGTACCTCTGAAATATTTAATAATTAAACACATCGAAGCAGTAAAGCCAATATCTGAACCAGTAACAGGCACTGGGCTCCATATATAAAATACCCATTCACTGAGGCGTGCCTCCCTAAGGCATAATAAGCCCAACATCTGCTATTCAGGCATGATGAGCGAAAGTAGGAAAAGGATTTCAAAGCCAAAAGTTTGAGTATTCTTGTAACTGGATCCTCATCTTACCCATGAGAATAGTCTACTGCTCTCTCTCTCTCTCTACCCTGTGAAAGAAATGAGGTTAACCTGTGTGCAGTAGAACTCTATTTCTTTAACTATTGATGTGTCTCTGTTATGTCTGTATTTAGGGAAAGCCGTCTGGCTTTTCTTCATGTAACAGCAGGCTGCTGACCAAGAAGTATGAATTGAATCAACACTGAAGAAACAATGAGAAGTCCTGTTGCACTAGTGACGTAACTAGATTTTTATATTGGATATGGAAGCCATTTTATGTGTCCAAAGTATCTGGTGGCCACTAACAGTATGTCAGGGGGGTCATGTGAAGTGTCTGATGCCTGACTCTACTGAAGTTTTCCACCTCACGATACTTTTCAGCTCTCAGTAGTTGTGGCATGTTGCTGCTCCTGCCTTGGAGAGATGGGCAGTGACCCAGGCACACAAGTAGACCAGATGAATTTATTAATCTTTGCACTGCCGTGCTCCAGGGTGTAGCAAGGGAGGCTCCATTGCACCAGGGCATAGGCCATATTGTTATAAATGTCTGCATTTCTGTGGAGGGCCTTGGGGTCCTGCTGGCTTTCTTTCTCCACCCACAAGTCCAAAAGAGCCTGGATTTCTGTCACAATCCAGGAGACAGCATGGCATTTTGACCTGTGGAGTGGGTTCTGGGACCCCACAGGTTGCTCTCTAGAGGGCCCAGTGGATTCCTGAGTCCTCTTGCATCATTGCTTGGATAGACAGTGCAGCTGTGAGGACATGGGACACATCTGTGTGTAGGTCTGATTGTCTCGCGCTCTCAACTTCCTCCAGTGGGGTTCCCTGGACTCCCTGAAGCTTTATGACTGGAGGCAGGAACCATAGAACACAAGTTACTCTGGGCAGAGCGTCTGCCAGGGGATGTCAGTGTGTCCTGGAGGCCTTTTCTGTCAACAGAAGGCCCCCCGGAACATCTAGACACGCATTTCGATAACAGATTTCTGTCAACAGCAGTGTTCTTCCTCGTGGCAAGTGGGGTCTGGCTGTTAATGGAAGTGCTGCCTTCTGTGAAATTATTGTTGACAGTAAGCGCTTCACAAACTGGATGGTCCTTAGATTATGTCAACAAAATGACCTTTTTCTTGACAGACTGTGCTATCCAGATAAAGCCCCCAAGTCTGTTTCCTACTGCCCTGGGATGGCACTTTTGTTCTTTATTTTGATGACTAAAGTGTATTTAATGCATATTCAGTTGGGGTTTCTCCCCTCTTCCTTTGTATTTCCTCCTCTATCCTATGTTCAGGTGCCCGCCTTCTGAAAGTTGGTGCACTTTTGAATTCATCACAATACTACATATGACAGTTTGTGGTCAGATGTTCCATCCAGAGCTGTTCAGAAGCTGGTGTCAGTCATGTTCTGTGGTTGGCAAATGCCATTATGCAGAAAATTGCCCCTCCCCAAGTCCTTTACATCCAATTCCCCAAAACTAATGACTTGCCTAAATTTACCTAAATTTATCTAGTTCTAATGTCCTAGACCTCAAGCCCCAGGCTATCTGCTGAAGCTGATTTTTTACTGATACTGTGGCCTATTCCCCCCCAACCCCCCATCTGCCTCAGAAGAATTCACAGCAGTGAGGTGCTGGGCTTACTCCAGACATTGTAAACATCTTCCCAGATCACAGCCCATTCTGTCAGACCTTTGTGGGGAGGAACTGTGATGTGTTGCTTCACAGATATCCCCTTGAGACTCTCATCCAATGGTCTGCTCATTTCACTGAGACCGTCTACCTGCTCTCTGGTGTTCCCCTCTCCCTGTCCTGCTGAGCCAGAATCTCTGACCTACCCAGCTAAGACAAAGAATCGAGGTAAGTGCCCCCCAGTAGAATAACAGAGTTACTGGTAACAGCTCAGCTGTGGGAGGGCTTAGGTCAGCAAGTTGACATACCACAAAGGAGTGCAACCCTAGAGTTCCAAATCAATCTTAATTAATCTGTACAAAAACTTTTCCACAGAGAAAGCTCATAAGGTTCACCCCCTTTATCAGTAAAAGGGGTATATAAACAGCTGTTCCCACAGAGTTGATAATTATTGACACTGATTCTGATCACAAACAAAGACACTCATGGTTTGCTGCCCATTCCTTACATAAAATTTCAGCGGCATGAGATGACTTGGTCCTATTTCTGCACTCCTCCAGAAAAATACCACATTCAGGATGGATTCTTGTAGCAGATGGCATGATTATATGTCTTTGTAGGACTAATGACAGACTAGATGTAGATTCTCCAATTCCACCAAGGCTGGGCATCATGTCCAGGCTGGAGACGGACTTTGACAATGCCTACGGTAGGAACCCATGCTGCCATGGGAAACATGAACTCTACATTTGCCCTGCAATTTATATCCCAGTTTCTGGGAAACAGGCTTGGGACCCTTCTTGGCCAACCCCCAGCCCACTGCCCAGGACAGAGGGAGGGAATGGGGATCCTCAAAAAGCATCAAGCTCCCGGGGCACCTCTTACCATGGTCCAGCTCTGGCTTCTCTCTTGTGGAGTGGAGGGAGCCTTGAGCAATGGCAAGGAGCCAGGGGGTGGGATTTTGGAACTATACAAAGAATAGAGGATGGGACCCTGGGGAGGGAAGTCAAGGGGAGGAAGAGTGCCAAGGGGTTCTTGTCTCTGTACATGTTTTACCATTTGGAAAGGTGGTCACCATACAGTGATTGTCCTGGGCTAGGGTAGGAGCAGGCCGTCTCTCTCTTTCAGGGAGATGATTACCATTTCCACCCCTTCCCAAGCAGCTGTATCAGAACAGAGGGAAGGAGGAGGAGGGGACCTGGGCCTGACTTCCTTGCAGCACTGCCATGGGTCAGCCTCTAATTTGCTGACAGCTTAATTTCTGGGCAGTGGGCTCAGTATGTCGGAGTTGCAGAGTAAGCAAAGTGGCAGGGTCCTCCTGAATGGCTTCTCCTGGGGCTCCTGGGTTACTCATGGCGGAGGGCTTAGGTAATGGTGGGTGTCTCTGCTCCTGAAATAGCCTCAGTCCACAGGTGGTGAAGCAACTATGGAACACTCTGCACCCAGAGCAGGGGGAACTGCCAGACCCTCCATTGAAGTGCATCTGTGCAGCTTTCCCTTTACCCACACTTGTCTAACCAGAAATAGGAGAGTGACAAGCTGTGTGTCATGGGAAGCAGCTTCCACATCCCTTCAATTTATTGACTGTACTGGGAGCAATTGTGAGATCAGAGAAACTGCCAATATGTCTCTTTTCTTGGCCAACATCTCAGTCGTCCTCCAGCACTGATAAACACAGCTGCTTTTAAAAGGTTGGTTGCTACCTTGGTCCCATGCCCTCATTGCTCTGTCCTCCCTCTCCACCACATCATCCATTGCTCCAGGCTTTAAACACATAGCAACCACTCTCGGTAGGGTGAAAGTCAGTGGCTCATCTCATCTCAGATGACAGGATAGAGGACGGAACAGTAAGCTTTGCCTGTGATTTTGGTCTTCCACTTTCCTGCCACTTGACACATATTGCCACTATCCTCGCACGAAGGTGTTTGCTTTTCACACTGTACACGATGGGGTTCAGGAGAGGTGGAAGCATCACGCAGATGTAGCTCAGGAGAATCTGAACCAAAGGAGAAGGGCTTCTCCCAAATCTATTCATCAAAGTTAGGCTGAGATACGGTGTGTAGAAGGCAAGAACAACACAGAAGTGGGAGACGCAGGTGTTCAAAGCTCTGAGACACTCTGCACGGGATGTGATGCTCAGTACTGTTTTCAGGATCATCACATAAGAGAGGAAGATGAGCAATGAATCCAAGCCTTCTGTTAAGAGTGCAATCAACAAGCCATAGATGCTGTTGACTGTGATATCTGAGCAAGCCAGTTTCATAACCTCTCCGTTTGTGCAGTAGCTACGGCTTAGGACATTTTCTCGACAGTATCGGTACTGTTTTAGGAAAATGGGTAATGGAAGCTTTATGACCACCCCTCTCAACACACACACAAACCACATCATGGCTATTCTCTGTGGTGTTAAGATGGATGCATATCTTAAGGGATCACAAATTGCAATGAGGCGATCAAAGCCCATCAACAAGAGCACAGAGGACTCGATGCATATAAGTGTGAGGATGAAGTAGAGTTGCGCAAAACAGGCATCGTGGGTGATCTCCCTAGAGTTCAACAAGAATATTCGCAGCGTTGTCAGCATAGTGGTTATTGATAAGCCAAGGTCTGCAATGGCCAACATGGAAAGTAAAATGTACATGGGCTCATGGAGGCTTGGATTAGTTTTTATAACAAACACAATGAATGAATTTCCCACTATTGATATTGCATACATTAAGCACAAGGGGATAGAGATCCAGAGATAGATATGCTCCTGTCCAGGTATCCCGGTGAGAAGGAACACTTCAGACCTGCTGCCATTGATAGCTGACATAAGGTACTAGACAGGTCAGAGAAGTTGCTTCCTATAAAAAAGAAGAAAAAAACAAACAAAAAACCCAGGAGACTTTATGATATTCAATATTTAAGGTAGTCAAGAATGATCAGCAAAAACATAGTACTGCAATTGCACCACCAGCAGGAAGGTTGGCTCTGCCAGACTGGATCAGAATTGCATTGCCTCTAAACCAATATCAATTGGCCAATTCTAGAAGATATAGAGAAAGGTAAAAGAAGGCTGGCTATCAGAGTTCTCTGTGTTCCAGATGTAATTACAGATGTGTCAGGGCAGGTGGATGAAGCTCTGCAACAGGCTACCTCCACCTGGTAATTGGACATTTTTGTTGTGTTAATCAGGAAATTTTAGAACCTTTCTAATGTATTTTAAAACAAGCATCGTTCCACTTTCTGGATTTTCTGGTTACCCATGTAAACATCCTTTGCCTCTTTGAATCTTTCTCAGCTCTTACTATGATATGACATTCCATATTCATTATGAAAATATGCTTGTGATATGATTATAGCCTAAGTGAGATGTACTTTATGCAAGAGGAGTTCTGGAAGGCATCTTTGAAAAGGTTATAGTCTCCTGAGTGTAACTATCCTATTTCTATGTCAGTGTTCCAGGTGTGCTGTTTTGGCTTCAACCTGCCATCAGCTTTTCAGATATTAGTACCATGCAGACTGGGCTGATGGCAGGACAAAGGACTCTGAAAAGTCTAAACTGGGCTTTTGGTGAATGCTCCATTCACCAGGTGACTCATGGATGATCTGATTTTACAGAGACTCCTGGTCACCTGTTCTTAATGGCATTGTGGACTGTTGACCTGTCCCTGTATGTGGCGGGGGAGTCACACAAAGGAGTCATAACTTATAGAAGTTCTGTAAAAGTCAGATTAAGAAGACATTCAGTGCTGGCAGGTGCGAGGGAGAGTCCTGTTGCTAGTTTAATTTTTTTCTATTGTTTTTGCCAGTGTTCCAGATATGCTACTTTGGCTGATGTCCACTGTGAACACTTCAGGTAGAACCATGATAAAGCTAGATGGGGGAAGATACCCTCCCTCCCGCTCCAGGCAGGACAATGGTCTGTGAAAATGCCTGGCTTTCTGTGGATGTTCTGATCTCCAGTTAACTCAGGATGCTGTGATGCTACAGAGACATCAGGTCACCTTACACTACTCTCCATCCCATCCTGCACAGCTGACCTGTTCCACTAGGAGAGGGGAATCAAAGAAAGTATTCCTAAGTTTATATGAATTCCATGTAAATCTGGTAAGAGGAACATTCAGTGCCAGGGGGGTGATTTAGTGTTTTTCACCCCTTTCCCCCCTTAAAATATAAAGGTATATTCCTTTTTCATAATATGACCCAGTTCTATAATATTTAACTGATTGTGTAGAAGGTTGTTCATATCTTCCTCCACATTGAGGGTGGAGGAGAACTTCTTATGACTTTTTGTTTGTACCCCAAGAGGGATGGACATCTCAGTGTTGCAGCAAGTCCATTAAGCTCAGCCTTTCCAGAGCAGATCTCAATGCTTGTCCTGCTCTGTGGTGGGGTTTGTCCTACCCCTAAGTATGCTGGAAGGGGTTTCAGAATCAGACACAGCGAAACAGAATTAAGCATGCCCTGGTTGACAGAAAAGGTGGGCTCTGTATCTTCAGCATGTCAGGTGGTTACCAAGGTCCAAGCCATCACACCTGGCCTCATTCCTACCTTGAGTTTGCTTGTTTTACTGCCAGTTTGAGCACCGAGTAAATTCACATTTGGATCTTTGGCAGCAACACACTCTCTGGATCTCTGCTTCCAAGAGTAGCCTATTGTATCATTACGTGCTTTTGACAACATGGAAAGTCTTTTTATTTATCTGTCCAGCACTCAAGATGTTTATAAATATGTATTATTGCCTAATTTTACATTCCTTTTCTATTTTTTTTCATTTCTGCACTACTGAAAATACAAATTATGCGACTGCATCTTTACAGTACATGGGATATGTTATTTGGGACAGGTACATCATTTAATATAATTTAATCTAATAATTAGTGGCATTATTCACAATTTCCATTTGTAAATCCATAAGATCCAGGCTCTGTTAACTTTAAATTACCAAATGCTCTCATTAATACTCATTGACCCTCAAGATTTCTTCATCCTACAGGCTTCTCTTTGCCCACAGGGACCCTGTCTCCTCTAGCAGTATGAAGATTTTTATTTATCTGGCAAGTTACAAATCTAACACAGACAGTTACTTAACCTGGGCAGGGGAAGAGTTAGCACCACAAGGGGCTGAATAATGCAAACATTAAATTTATACTCATATCCATGTGCACACGTAAATATCTTCGTGCTTGGAGAGAATGTCATAACACAAACTGTAGGCAACTATGTTTCTACACTCAAGCCTACTCTCTGCTGAAACACAGGTCAGAGATTTTGTTCTTTTACGATTTTATAGAAAGCTTTCCTCAATTATTGCAGGAGGGCTGTGTTCATTATCCTAAATATAAGGGTTAGAGAGAGCTTCTGGCCAGTCACCAGGAGACAGTATCATACAATAGCTCCATGAACAAAGAGTTAATTGCACAAACTCATTTTAAACAGTATTTGAATACTTCTGAAATACTTAATAACCAAAAGCAGGCAGGGTGTGACTCCTGACATGTGGCAGTCACAGTCTGGAGAGAGTACAGAAATGCTGGTAGCCTGCTAAATCCTAGGGGTACCTACAAAGTAGGAATGCTGGAGTGCTCCTTCAGCCAAGAAAGAGAACTGTGCCATATCAGAGCTGTTATACCATAGCAATGAAGCTCCAAATTCCTGTCTTCCAAACTGAGAGAGAACATGAAGTCTCTGAAAATGCATTATGTGGTTAGATTTCTAAAGGAAATGCACCTTTGGCAGTTTGGGAACAAATCACTGTTATTCTGTGGGGTCTCCTATTGCTCATTCCCTGTCAGGGTCAGGTCCAGAGAACACAGCAGCTGTAGAAATGGGGGCCCTGAAGAAATGCTCACCAGGACAACACAAAATCTAAAAACTCAAATCTCACCTGGAAAGTCACATTTCTGTGCTCTTAAATAAAACACTGAGCAGCATGGGCAGATGTAGGGGCAAGGTTCTCAAGCAATCATCATTCCCTGCCCTCCTGCCCTGCACAGAACATCTGCACATGGAAACAGCTGGCTGCCTTTCCCTGCACTTCACTTCAAAAAGACAGAGCAACCTGCAAACATACCCAAATGCTGCTAGAAGGGGAGCCACTTGTCTTCACCCTAAAGGATAAGGATTTATGGGGGAGGTTGCACAGGCAGCAGGCAGTGTGTGTTTATATAGGGAGGCAACTGCCTTAATAAATCATGCTGCAACATTCCCTAGGGAGCCACTGGCACCTGAGGTCTTCACCCTAAAGGACAAGGAGTTATGGGAGAGGTGTTACAAACAGGAGGAACTGTGTGTTTATACAGGAAGGCAACTGACTTAATGAAGCATGCTGGCACATTCCCTTGGGAAGCATTTCGCCATCAGGGAGCCTGCTGCAGGCTCTCAGGTTTGTTCAGCGCAGGTTGTTGTTGATAAATCTGTACTGTTTCTTCTCACCTTACATGGTGTTACTGGATTTTAAAATGAACATGAGAGTCATTATTGTAACCATCTTTTTCCCCAAATCTTATGCCTAGTGGGCAAGTGACTTATCTAATGAAATGTGGTGGTTCAATAAATCCGTTTATGCTGCTTATATATCTATATTATCTATATTAGTTTTGTATGCAAAGTTATCAGAGTGGGTCTGGACTTGCATTAGAAATGCAAAGTTCTCGAGATTGACGAGAAAGATGTGATTTCCTCATTGCCAAGAGAAGATTGACTTAACAGAGAAAGGGCCTCATCAAACTCCAATCCACATCTCAGAAGTTTAGCAGACAAGAGTCATCTAGAAGTCTGCCAAAAGCAGAATATACCAAGAAAGAACATCATCGGATAATCTGGTCATATGTTTCTTCCTTGTGAACTTGACCGCAGGCAGAAATGTCATTCAACATGTGCAAGAGTATAAAGACTACCCTGAGAATCACCATTTTGGTCTCCAGTCTTTAATCTCCATTGTGCCTGCAATCTCCAGGCTGTAATTTTCAGGATCACCTCTGCTATGAACTAAGCCTGAATGATCTGCTGGCCTCTCCTTATAATTGCTATATTTTCAGAGACTAATAAGATTGCAGCCAATTCCATCTTGTAAGACCCTTATCACGGAATTTATGACTGATGTATGTATTTGGACCAGTTCAACAAGTTTTACTCTCACCACATTCTTTCTTTCGTCTTTTATTAATTAACCTTTATATTTTAGACTGGCACAGTGTATTCTTTTGGGTGAAATCTAAGTACATATGGACCAGGGAATGCACCTGTTCGCTTTGTGGACTGGAAAACCTGTGTGTCTTTGATGAGATTGGTTCAGAGAGATTTACGTGTGTGATGTTGGGCTGACCACAGGAACACCAGAAGTGCTCCCTGTGACTAGTTTCTTTTGTCTCATAGAAGAGGAACCCCTTCCTAGGGCTGTTAGGTAGTTTGGTTTTAAGCAAGTTGCCACAGTTTGGTTCTCTTAGCAGTGCTCTAGAACCCTTCATATATTATTACACATTTCTATCTTCCAGCATTTTGCCAATGAATGAGATATTTGCTCTGTTACCTTTCCTGTTACAGAAGTTAAGCTGATTGACCTGTAATCTCCTGGGTTGTCCTTCAAGAAGTCCTGTGGCACCTTATAGACTAACATGTTTTGGAGCATAAGCTTTCATGGGCAAAGACCACCTTCATTAGTCTATAAGGTGCCACGGGACTTCTTGTTGTTTTCTCGAAAATGTAGACGAAGAGAGCTACCTCTCTGATTCTGGGTTGTTCTTGTTTCCCTTTTTACAGATAGGCGCTATACTTGCTCTCTTCCTGTTTTCTGGAGTCTGTCTTGACTTCTGTGACTTTTCATACATAATAGCTAAAGGCTCACATAGCTCCTCAGTCAACTCCATGAGTTACTTAGGAAGTTTCCCATTACACCTTGATCACTTGAATGCATCTTACTTTCCAAATTAGTTTTTACTTGTTCATTCCCAGTTTTAGCTTTCACACCTACCCCACTTTCACTGGTACTTTCTATGCTAGGTGTCCTTTTGCAACCAACCTTTTGGTGACAATTGAAAAAAAGAAGTCATTAAACACCTCTAATTTCCATTTTATTCTGTTATTGTTTTCCTCTCTTCTTTGATTAACAAAACTACCTCTTATTTGCATGCCCCTTTCAAAAGAGGAAGGCAAGTGTAGACACAGCCTAAGAGTTAATTGTCACAAATAATAATTTCTCACCTTGTTCTTCAGGTAAAGTTCTTCACGTCAGAGACAATCATTTTTTTTTATCTTGGTCTGTCCTGTGTTTGGCTTTGAGATTCAAGAGGAGCCAGTATACACCAGGGATAATCTTTAGTTTAGCTTTTACTGATATCCAAAACTCTACATACAAGTAGTGCAGAGTGATGCAAATCTGTTTCAATTCAGAGGATAAGTGACAAACAAACTTACAATTGATTTGATAAATCAGACACAGGACTACTAATAACAAACTTACAAGAATGTCTGTAGACACAATTCAAATTCGTAATATTGAGGTTAAGGAATCTAATTAATTAGAAATCGAATTTATCTCATAGTGCAAATGCAGCCAAAAGTAGTGTCTGCCAATCAAATACTGATTACATAAAGTTGTATTGTTATAACTTACAACTTAGTATGTTACAAAATCATTGTATTATATTGTGAGTTGTAAGGCTGCATCCAGAAGATTCTGAATATCCAAAAGTGAACTACGGTAATCTTTTGTGATACCTGCATTCAAAATGAGCATATCTCACATTTACATAGCACAGGGGTGGAGGGGCATTCTGCAGGCAGGGGTGGGGGTACCCTGCACTACTGTGGCTGGAAACTGGCTGGGCAGCGCTCAACTGGTAGAGCCAGCTGTAACTCTGTAGCCAAAGGTCGGGGTTCCCCTGAGACTCCTCAGTTGTGAAGAAGCTGAGGTCCCAGCCCAGAGCCTGGAGGCAGTGCTTGGTTCTCCCTTTCCTGCTGCTTGTGGGACCCAGGAAACTGAGAAGCCATGAGCTGGTCAGGTTCCTGGGCTCTGTGAGGAGCATGGAGACAGGAACCAAGCTGCAGACTGGTTCCTACCTCCCTGCCAACTGGAGTACCCAGGAAACTAACTAGCATACTTTGGGTTTGCCTACAAAGAGGGATGGACATCACAGTGCTATGGCAACTCCATTAAGATGAGCCATGCCAGAGAAGATCTCAATGGCTGTTTTGTTCTGCAGTGGGTGTGCCCCTATCTCTGGGTATGCTGGAGGATGGTCAAGCATATGACTCAGCAAGACAGAGTTAAGCATTACCAGGTTGACAGAAAATGTGAGCTCACTATCTT
Organism: Carettochelys insculpta; assembly: GCF_033958435.1. Classification (NCBI taxonomy): domain Eukaryota; kingdom Metazoa; phylum Chordata; order Testudines; family Carettochelyidae; genus Carettochelys; species Carettochelys insculpta. The sequence goes on along the minus strand of NC_134137.1, from coordinate 10,184,449 downwards.
CAGCATGTCAGGTGGCATTCCAGTGTCCAACCCATCATATCTGGCCTTGTTGCTACCTTGTATTTGCTAGTTCTGCTGCGTACTTTAACATTATGTGAATTTACAGTTGGATCCTTCACACAAATGTTATTTCTGGATAGCCACATCCAAGGGTAGCCCATTTTATCCTTGCATGCCCGCAAGCACATGAAAAATGTCTGGTAAAATAAGTCTTTCTGTTTATCTGTCTTGCTCCCAAGTTATTTATTAATTTGTTTCATTGCCTAATATTATTTTTTTTCTCCAACACTGGAATTAAATATTACACCACTGCCTCTTTGTAGAATTTGGGATAAGTTTTTGAGACAGGTTCTTAACTCAGTGACAGTGACATTAGTGTCATCATTTACAATTTCTATATGTAAATTCCTACAGATTCTGGCTCTGCTAACTTCAGGTTACCAAATGTTTTCAGTAATATGTATCGGCTCTCAATATTTCTTCCGGGAGAGGAAGTACTTGGCCAGGCCAGACCAGTTTTGTCTGAATCTGGAGATATGGCTCATGCCACAGGCTTCTCTTCACCCTCAGGGGCCCTGCCTCTTCTAGCAAGGATTTGTGCATATCTGGTAAGTTACCAGTTAAGAGAGACAGCTCCTTCACCTGGATGGGTGAAAGATTTGCATTACAAATGGCTGAATATCGCAAGCACTAGTTTTGCACTAATGCCAATGTGAGCCTGTAAATGACTTCATGCTCATATAACTGGTCATGAGAGTAAACGACATACAACCAAATTCCTACACCTCAATTCTACTCTCTCCTGAAACACAGTTCAGATGTTTTGTTATTTTATTATTTTTTGGAAAGTTTTCCACAGGTATTGCAGTGGGACTCCATTCATTATCTTAAAAGTAAGGATTAGAAAGAATATCTGCTCAGTTACCAGGGGACAGTACCATACAATTGCTCATTAAATAAAGAGTTAATGGCACAAACTTAATGGAAATGATATCTGAGTATCTCTGAAATATTTAATAACTAAACATATCAAAGCAGTATAGTCAATATCCAAACCAGCAACAGGATTTGGGCTCAACATGTAAAATACACATTCCCTGAGGTTTGCCTCTCTGATACATAATAAGCCCAAAATCTGTTATTCAGGCACAATGAGGGAATGCAGACAAATGATTTCAAAGTCAAATGTATGAGTAGTCATGTAACTGGATCTTCATGTTACCCATGAGAGTAATTTATTGCTCTCTATCTCGATCTCTCACTCTCTCGCTCTCTCCTGTTTTCTGCCTGCTTCTGTCATGTGTATGTAAAATATATGGCACCCACGAGAGACCCTGTGAAAGAAATGTGGTTGAGCTGTTCATTGTAGTACTCTATTGGTTTAACTATTGAGATGTCGCTGTTATGGCTGTACTTGGAATAAATCCACCTGGCTTTTCTTCATTTAATAGCAGGCCGCTGAAAAAGCAGAATGAAGTGAATCAACAGCTGAAGAAGAAACGAGAAGTCCTGTTGCACTAGTCATGTAAATGGACTTTTATATTGTATATGGAAGCCATTTTATGTGTCCAATGTATCTAGTAGCCACAGACAGTATGTCAGGGGGGCCGTGTGAAGTATCTGATGAAAGATGATTATTCATCCAATGGTAATTATGAAGCTGTATACCCGCCATCGGGATCCTAGCCAGGAAGTTTCAGTTCTCACCTGAACAACGCCTCGATGCAGTCCAAGTGCACCTTTGGCTCGCTCAAGGCCTGTCTCAGAGGCCTGCTTACCTGCATGGATGTGGGAGTACAACATCCTCCAAGTTGTGGAGGCTTGCTGTGCCCTGCAGAGCACAGGAAGGGGAAGGGAGAAACATTCTTCCTGAGATGTGGGGTGGCTACCTGCATGAGAGGTATGGCAATGAGCAGTCAGGCACAGCTGCCATCTTCCAGGCCCATCTAGATGTACTGTGGATCTGGGAGTCCCTGAGCAAGATCTTCTTGCAAGGATATTGGCAATCTAGAGGAGTTGTTATAGAGAGATCCAAGAATAGATTGGATATAGAAAGTCACAAGTGACATACGTTGGAAGATAGCAAGAGAAGCTGAAAGAGAACCTAATGCAGAAGCCTATGTAAAGGAAGTTACAACTATTCAGTCTTATCAGCAGAATAAACTGTGAATGAAAAGACAAGATGCTGGCATTCAGAAAAATGGACTGTTTGAAGGGGAGAGAAAACCCACAGATACAGTAGATTGGTAAGGAGCAAGTCTACAGAATTTAAGCAGATGGAAGAAAATAGTTAGGCAGGCATCAGAAACCACTGGGTGCTGAGCCCATCTTTCTTGATGATGATGATATTCACATATTCAGGACTATATTTCCATAAAAATGTGGTGGTAGATTGTCACAACAGTCACCTTGACATTCTGGTGATTCCTGTGACACTCTGGTTTCTTCAGTGATACCTTAGAAACTCAGAGAACACTGCAGGCAGCAAGACCTTTCCTCTCTGATTTTTTCAATGAATTTCTGTCAGGCTGGGATACTTAAAACAAGAGCCCCTGTGTGACATTGTATCACTTCAGTCTTTTCCAAAGTAGAGGTTCTCCAAACAGCCCCATTCTACTCCTTTACTAAAGAGCCTCCCAGCAACTTCCTTGCTTGAGTCAACTGTGGTTTAGAATTGCAGAAGACTGTGCTCCATGTTCTGCTTGAAGGCTCTGCCTCTGTTCCATCTCTTCACCAGAGGCCTTTCCCCCAGCTCCTCCAATTCCCCTAATGTTAAGCACCATGTACAGGCTGGAGATGGACTGTGGCAATGCCTACAAGAGGAGCTCATGCTGCCATTGGAAATCCGAACTCTGTATGTGCCCTGCAATTTATATCCTGGGTGCAGGGACACAGGCTTAGGGCTTTTATTGACCCACCCCTAGCCTACTGCCCAGGACAGAGGGAGGGAATGGGGATCCTCCAAAAGCATCAAGCTCACCGGGCACCTCTTATCATGGACCTGCTGTGGCTTCTCTCTTGGGGAAGGGAGGGAGCCTTGAGTAATGGCAAGGAGCCAGGGGGTGGGATTTTGGGACAGTACAAGGAACAGAGGAAGGGACCCTGGGGAGGTGAGTCAAGGGAAGGAAGAGTGCTAAGGGGCTCTTGTCTCTGTCATTGTTTTACCATTGGGAAAGGTGGTCACCATACAGTGAATGTGCCAGGCTGGGTTAGGAGCAGGCTGTGCCTCTCTCAGGGAGCTGAGTACCATTTCCATCCCTTCCCAAGCAGTTGTATCGGAACAGAGGGAAGGAGGAGGAGGGGACTTGGTCCTGACACCCTTGCAGCACTGCCATGGGTCAGTCCCTCACTCACTGACAGCTTAATCTGCGGGGAGCAGGCTTTGTATCTGGTAGGAGTAGAGCCAGCAAAGTGGGAGGGGTTTCCTGAGTGGCATCTCCTGGGTTTTTGGGTTAATCATGTCTCTGACATGAGTCAGTTGGAAGAACCTGTCTGAGGGCTTAGGGTAATGGTAGGTGTTGGTGGTCCTTCAATTGCCTCAGTGCACAGCTGGTGATGCAACCATGTATCACTCTGCACCCAGAGCAGGAGGAAGTGCCAGACCCACAATTGAAGAACAGCTCTGCAGATTTTCCTTCACCCACACTTATTTAAGCAGAGACAGGAAAGTAACAGGCTGGGTATTGTGGGAAGCAGCATCACATCCCTTCAATTTATTGGCTGTAGTGGGAGCAATTGTGAGATCAGAGAAACTGCCAATCTGTCTCTTTTCTGGGCCAACATCCCCGTGGTCCTCTGGCACTGGTAGACACAGCTGCTTTTTAAAAGCTGGTTGCTGCCTTGGTCTCCTGCCCTCAGTATTCTATCCTCCCTCTTCAACCCATCACCCATTGCTCCAGGCATTACAAACGTCACAACCACTCTCTGCCGAGTGAAAACCAGTGTATTGTGTCATCTCAGATAAAAGACTACAGGATGGAAAATGAGGCCTTTTCCTGTGTTTTTGGTCTCCCATTTCCCTGTCACTTGACAAATATCCCAACTATTCTCGCACGAAGGTGTTTGCTTTTCACACTGTACACGATGGGGTTCAGGAGCGGTGGGAACATCACATAGATATAGCCCAGGAGAATCTGAACCAATCGAGAAGGGCTGCTCCCGAATCTATGCATCAAAGTTAGGCTGAGATATGGTGTGTAGAAGGCAACAACAGCACAGAGGTGGGAGACGCAGGTGTTCAGGGCCCGAAGGCACTCTGCACGGGATGCGATATTCAGTACTGTTTTAAGGATCATCACATAAGAGAGTAAGATGAGCAATGAATCCAAGCCTTCTGTTAAGAGTGCAATCAACAAGCCATAGATAATGTTGACTGAGATATCTGAACAAGCCAGTTTCATAACCTCTCCGTTTGTGCAGTAGCTACGTGTTGGGATAATTTCTTGACAGTATCGATGCTGTTTCAGGAGAATAGGCAATGGAAGCTTTGCGACCACTCCTCTCAGCACACATGCCAACGACATCTTGGCTAGTCGTTGTGGTGTTAAGATGGAAGCATACCTTAAGGGGTCACGGATCGCAATGAGGCGATCAAAGCCCATCAACAAGAGCACCGAGGACTCGATGCATACAAGTGTGAGGATGAAGTACTGCTGGGCAAAACAGGCATCATGGGTGATCTCCCTAGAGTTCAACAAGAATATTCGCAGTGTTGTCAGCATGGTGGTTATTGATAAGGCAAGGTCTGTGATGGCCAGCATGGAAAGTAAAATGTACATGGGCTCATGGAGGCTTGGATTAGTTTTTATAACAAACACAATGAGTGAATTTCCTACTAGTGCTATTGCATACATGAAGCAAAAGGGGATAGAGATCCAGAGATAGATATGTTCCTGTCCAGGTATTCCGGTGAGCAGGAAGACTTCAGATTGAAATCTGCTGTCATTGATAGCTGACATGAGGTACTAGACAGGTCAGAGGAGTTCAATTTTTTCCTAAAAGGAAAAAAATACAAAAAATAAAACCTTTATGATAGTATTTCTGGAGTTCAAGAATGATCAGCAAAAACACAGTATTGCAAGTGCACCGCCAACAGGAAGGTGGGCACTGCCAGAGTGGATCAGAGCTGCCGTGCCTCTAAACCCACATCAATTGACCATTTCAGGATGTTTCAGAGAAAGGTGGAAGAAGTCTGGCTATTACAGTTCCCGATGTTCCAGATGCAGTTATTGATGCATCAGGGTTGGCGAATGAAACTCTGCAGCAGGCTACCTGCACCTGCTAATTGGACATTTCTGTTGTGTTAATCTGGAAGTTTTAGAACCCTTCCAAATTATTTTAAAGCCATCATCACTCCTTTTCCTGGATTTTCTGGTTACCCACATTAACATCCTGTGCCACTTTGAATCCTTCTTAGATTTTACTATGATATTACATTCCATATTCATTATGAAAATATGCTTGTGATATGATTTATAACCTAAGTCAGATGTGCTTTATGCAAGAGAAGTTCTGGAAAGCATCACTAGAAAGGTTATCGTCTGCTGAGTGTAATTACCCCATTTCTATGTCTGTGTTCCACATGTGCTATATTGGCTTCAACCTGCCATCAACTTTTCAGATAGTCGTACCATGAAGACTGGCCTGATGCCAGGACAAAGGACTGTGAAGAGATTGACCTTGGCTTTTGGTGGATTGTCCATGCACCTAGTGACTCATGCATGATGTGATTCTCCACAGACTCCTGCTCACATGATCCTAGTGCCTATTGTAGACTGTTGATTTTTCCCTCACTGTGGCGAGGGAGTCACAAAAGGAATCACAACTTACAGAAGTTCTGTAAAAGTCAGATTAAAAAAAAAACATTCAGCGCTGGCGGTGGAGGGTAGGGGGAGACCTGCTGCTAGTTTACATTCTTTCTATTGTTTTTGTCTGTGTTCCAGCTGTGCCGATTTGGCTGATGCCCATTGTGAACACTTCACGTAGTAACAGCGTTAAGGTAGACAAGGCAGGTACCCTTCCCTCCCTGTCCAGACAGGACAACTGTCTATGAATGGGCTTAACTCGGCTTTCTGTGGACATTCCAAACTGCTATTGACTCAGGATGCCGTGATGCTACAGAGACACCAGGTCACCTTACTCTATACCTCAGCTGTTGACCTTTTCCATTAGGAGAAGAGAATCAAACAAAGGATTCCTAACTTCAATGTAGGGACCTGCTGCTAGCTTGTATTTTTTTTTCCTAGTACTCTCATTTATAATATGACTCAGTTCTTTAATATTTAACTGGAATTATGGAAGGTTTTTCATATCTTACTCCACGTTGAGGGTGAAGGAGAACTTCTTATAACTTTGGGTTTGGACCCCAAGAGGAATGGACATCTCTGTGTTGCCACAAGTCAATTAATCTCAGCCTTTTCAGAGCAGATCTCAATGTTTATACTGCTCTGTGGCAGGGTTTGCCCTACCTCAAGTATTCTGGAAGAGGCTTCATAATCTGATGCAGAAATATATAGTCAAGCATGCCCTGGTTGACAGAAAAGGTGGACTCTGCACCTTCAGTATGTCTGGTGGCTACAAAGGGTCCAATCCATCACACCCGTCCTCATTCCTACCTTGGGTTTGCGAATTCCACTGCCTGTTTGAGCACCAAGTAAATTCACGGTTGGATCCTTTACACCAACACTCTTTCTCAGTCTCCACTTCCAAGTGTAGCCCATTTGTATCAATACAAGCATGTAACACATGGAAAGTATTTTCATCTACCTGTCCAGCACTCAAGATGTTAATATATACGTTTTATTGCCTAATTTTATATTAATTTTTCATTCTTTTTTTTTCTCCTCTACTGACAGTACAATTTTTGCCTCTGCATCTTTACAGTGCATGGGATATGTTATTTGGGACAGGTACAGCGTTTAACCAGAGTCATTTCAGTGTCATCATTCACAATTTCCATGTGTAGATTGCATAAAAGCCAGGCTGTGTTAACTTTAAATTACCATATGCTGTCATTAATATACACTGACCCTCAAGATTTCCTCTAGGAAAGTGAAGTCCTGTGCCAGGCTGGGCCGGTTTTGTCTGAATCCAAAAATATAGCTCATCTTACAGGCTTCTCTTCACCCTCAGGGACCCTGTATCCTCTCGCAATATAAAGATGTGTACGTACCTGACAAGTTACAAATCTAACACAGACAGTTACTTAACCTGGGCGGGGGAAGAGTTAGTATCGCAATTGGCTGAATAACGCAAATATTAAATGTGTACTCATATCCATGTGCTCATGTAAATATCTTTATGCTTGTCTAGAATGTGATCACATAAACTATATACAACATTTCTACACCTCAAACCTACTCTCTGCTGAAACACAGGTCAGAGGTTTTGCTCTTTTATGATTTTATGGAAAGTTTTCCTCAAGTATTGCAGGAAGGCTGCATTCATTATGCTAAATGTAAGGGTTAGGGAGAAATTCTGGTCAGTTACCAGGAGACACTATCATATAGTTGTTTATTGAACAAAGAGTTAATTGTACAAACACATTGTAAACAGTATTTGAATACTTCTGAAACATGTAACAACTAATAGGTGGCAGGGCGTGAGGCTGCATATGTGGCAGTCACAGACTAGAGAGAGGACAGAGATGATGGAAGTGTTTTAGAATTTACAGTTACCTCCGTGGTACGAATGCTGCAGTGTTCCTTCAGTGCGGAAAGAGAAACAAGTGCTACAAGAGCTGTAACAACAGAGCAATGCAGCTCCCAGTTCCTGTCTTCCAAACTGAGGCAGAATAAGAAGTCTCTGAAAATGCATTAGCTGGTTACGTTTTTAAAGGAAATGGACCTCTGGCAGTTTGGGAACCAGTCACTGATATTCTGTGGGGTCTCCTATGGCTCATTCCCTGGCAGCGTCTGGCCCAGAGCACACAGCAGCTCAGGTGATAGGGGCCCTGGAGAAACACTTACAGGACATTACAGTTTAAAACACAGAGCTCACCAGGAAAGTCAGATTTCTGTGTTCTTAACTAACACACTGAGCAGGACGGGGAGATGTAGGGACAGCATGCCCAAGCAACCCTCATTCCCTGCCCTCCAGCCCTGTCCCTGGCTACCCTGTACAGCTCAGCACAGAACATCTGCGCATGGAAACAGCTGGCAGCCTGTCCCCGCACTTCACTTCAAAAAGACAGAGGAACCTGCCAACATACCCAATTGCTGCGAGAAGGGGAGCCGCTGGCACTAGAGGTCTTCAGCCTAAAGGACAAGGAGACATGGGAGAGGCTGCGCAAGCAGCAGGCAGTGTGTGTTTATATAAGGAGGCAGCTGCCTTAATGAAGCATGCTGGCACATTCCCTTGGGAACCACTGGGCCACCAGGGAGTCTGCTGCAGACCTTCAGGTATGTTGGACAGAGTGTGTTGTTGACAAATCCGCACTGTTTCTTCTCACCTTACATGGTGTTACTGGATTTTAAAATGAAGTTGGGAACCATTTTTGTTACTAGTGTTTTCCCCCCGTCTAATGCCAAGTGGGCCCAATCAGGTGTCTAATGAAATCTGGTGATTCTCTAAATCTGTTTATGCTCCTTGTATATCTATGATAGCTTTGTATGTGAAGTTATGAGAGTGGATGTGGACTTGCATTAGAAATGTAAAGTTCTGGGAATTCGTAAGAGGAGGTGTAATTTGCTTCTTGCCAGACGAAGGTTGACTTAACAGCGAAAGGCCCTCCTTTAGACTGGAATGCACATCTCACAACTTTTGTAGAGTCGTGTGTTCTAGAAGTCTGGCAACAGCAGAATATCTCAAGGAAGAACACCGCCAGGGAACCTGGTCATGTGTTTCTCCATTGTGAACATGCTCAGAGGCACAAATTTCTCTCCTTATGAGCAAGGTTACAAAGACAACCCTGAGAAGCACCATTTTGGTCTTCATTTTATAATCTCCATTTTTTCTTCAATCTCCAGTCAGCAGTTTTCAGGATTATCTCTGCTATGAACTAATCCTGAATAGACTGCTGGTCTAACCTAACAAATGCTGTCTTTTCAGAAACTATTAAGATCAGAACCAATTCCATCTGCCACATACTCACATCGTAGAATTTATGACTGATGTATGTAATAGGGCCAGTTCAACAAGTATTACTCTCATCACATTTTTTCTTCTTTTCTTAATTAACCTATATTTTTTAGATTGTCACAGTTTGATCTCTGGGGTGAGAGCTAAGTTCTATTGACCTGGGAATATGGATGGTCACTTTGTAGGCTGGAAAACCTATGTGCTTTGGTGAGATTGGTTCTGAGAGATTTACTCATGTGACTTTGGGCTGGCTAGAGTAGCAGCAGAGATCTGACTAGTTTGTTTTGCCTTATAGAGGAGGCAACCCCTGCCTGGGCCCGTTTGGCGGTCAGGTTTGGTTCTCTCAGCTGTGCCTGAGAACCCTTCATACGCTATTACACCTTTCTACCTTCCAATGTTTTGCCAATGGGTGAATTATTTGCTCCATTATCTTTCCTTTTACAAAGTTAAGCTGATTGACATGTAATTCCCTGGGTTGTCTTTGTTTCTCTTCTTATAGAGGAGTGCAAGATTTGGCCTTTTCCAGTCTTCTGGATTCTCTCCTGACTTCCATGGCCTTTGAAAGATAGTAGCTAAAGGCTCAGATAGCTCCTCACCCAGCTCCGTGAGTTATCTAGTTATCTCATTACACCCTGGTAACTTGAACACATCTAACATTCCCAGTTAGTTTTAAGTTGTTTTTTCCCTATTTTAGCTTTCACATCTACCCCATTTTCACTGGCGTTCTCTGTGCTAGGCGTTTTTTCTGCCACCAACCGTTTTGTTGAAAACTGAAAGAAAGAAGTCATTAAATACCTCTTATTTCCACTTTTTTCTGTGACTGTTTTCTTCTCTGAGTAAGGAGACTACCTTGTCCTTCGTCTTCCTCTTGCTTCTAATTACAGAGAGGTTTCCATGTTAACCTGTATCTTCACCAAACAAAACAGCAATCCTATAGTCCTTTAAGGACTAACAAAATAATCTCTTGTGTGATGAGCTTTTATGGGGGAATCCCACATCTTCAGATCCGAGGAAGTGGGTCTGCCCCACAAAAGCTCATCGCTTATTTTGTTAGTCCTTAAAGTGCTATAGGGCTACATTTTTATTTTTCTTCTAATGTGTTTGTAGAAGGTTTTCTACTTACCATTTATACCCCTAGCTAGTTTGAGCTTATTTTATGCCACGGCTTTTCTAAATTTCCCCCTATTTGTTTAAATACAGACTTTGTAATCTGACATAGTTTCCACTTTTTGATCTTTGAATAGCTCCTTATTTAGCCAGACTGTGTATTGTTACTTATTTCATATCTTTCTTGCTCAGTGGAATAGTTTGCTATTTTGCCCTTAACAAAGCCTATCAGGAAAACTGCCAACTGCATTTGATTGTTTCTGCCTCTTACACTTGCCTGAGTTTGCTGAAGTCTGCCTTAGAATCACAGAATCATAGAGATGGAAGGGACCTCAGGAGGTCATCTAGTCCTTCCCACTGCTTCAAGCAGGATGAACCCCAACTTTGTAGTTCTAGCAATGACCTTGTCAAGCCGGGACTTAAAAACATTTAGGGATGGAGAATCCACCACCTCTCTAGGCAACACATTCTAGTGCTTCAACACCCTGCACCCTTCCCTGGAAGTAGTTTTTTCTAATACCAACCTACACATCTTCCTCTTTAGCTTCAGACCATTGCTCCTTGTTCTTCTATCTGACATCACTGAGAATAGTTTCTCTCCATCCTCCTTTAGAGCTCCCCTTCAGGAAACTGAAGGCTACTATTAAATCACCCATCAGTCTTCTCTTCTGTTAACTAAACAACTTCAAATCCCTCCCCCTCTCCTCATAGGTCATGTGCTCCATCCCCTTAACCAATTTTTTTGCCCTCCATTGAACCTGCTCCAGTACATCCACATCCTTTTTATGCCGGGAGAGGAGGGGGCACAAAACTGGAGACAATATTCCAGATGTGGCCTCACCAGTGCCGAGTAGAGGGGAACAACCACTTCTCTACATCTCCATGAAATGCTCCTCCCACTGCACCCAATATGCTATTATCCTTCTTGGCTACAAGGCCACACTGTTTACTTATATCCAGTCTTTCATCCACCGTAACCCCTAGGTCCCTTTCCCCTGTATTGCTGCTTAGCCAGTCAGTTCCCAACCAATAACAATGCTTGGGTGAAGGAGGAGTGATTACGTGACGCTTGAGGTAAGTTTGTTGTCTGTAATGTGTGTGTGTTTGTGTTGTAGTGTGCTTGATGCCTGCCTAAACGATGCCATGTAGTTGGTTTGTTTGGAGGACTGTGTGCTGACTGTTTGCTGAACCTAGCAGCCTGAGGGACCCTTGAGCCCTTACTGAGGGGACAGGGCTACTCAGGTAGGGCAGGGATTTATAAAGCCTGCCCAAACCAACCAGAGGAGCTAATGAACATGAGCAGCTAACAGGGGGGTTTCGTGAGGGAGTTTAGAGGGGGAGTATGAGGCGGGAATAGTGACACTTAAAGTGTCCAACTTGAATTTAAAGCCAATAACAACTTAACTTAATCTATGTGACCCTCTTTGGGATTCATAAAATAATGAAGACAGAATCCCAGAAAGCAGGTTGGGACTTTCCAGTTTATTGCATCCAATGGAGCAGGTATGATTACCTGCCCTTTGGGCAGGTGGCCTATGTGTTCATCCAGTGCAAGGAGCTCCTGGCCCTCAGAGACCACGTACATGCTTTGGAGGCCAGAGCAGTGGAACTGGAGGCGCTGAAAGAGATGGGGAGGTACATAAATGAGACTTTTCAGGACATAGTAGAACAGTTCCACCTCCAGTCTGGCAGCCTCAGTGCTGCTGAGGAAGATGAAAGCCTCAGGGAGGGAGAACATCTACTTGGAGCAGAGGGAAATGATCCCCTAGCTGGGACCCTCCTTCCAGATGATGTCAGAGTATCCTCTCGCCTTAGGACACCTCTCTAGGGCTGTGTCTACACTAGCCCCAAACTTCGAAATGGCCATGCAAATGGCCATTTCGAAGTTTACTAATGAAGCGCTGAAATGCATATTCAGTGCTTCATTAGCATGCGGGCAGCCGCGGTGCTTTGAAATTGACGTGCCTTGCCACCGTGCGTCTCGTCCTGACGGGGCTCCTTTTCGAAAGGACCCCGCCTACTTCGAAGTCCCCTTATTCCCATCTGCTCATGGGAATAAGGGGACTTCGAAGTAGGAGGGGTCCTTTCGAAAAGGAGCCCCATCGGGACGAGCTGCGCAGCGGCAATCCGCCTCAGTTTCAAAGCGTCACGGCTGCCTGCATGCTAATGAAGCGCTGAATAAGCATTTCAGCGCTTCATTAGTAAACTTCAAAATGGCCATTTGCGTGGCCATTTCAAAGTTTGGGGTTAGTGTAGACACAGCCTATGTAATGGGAGGCAGCTAAAGAGTGATAACTTTTTAAAGTGCTTATATACAAATGCTAGAAGTCTAAATAATAAGATGGGCAAGCTAGAGTGCCTCATATTAAATAAAGATAACAATATAACAGGTAGCACAGAAACTTGGTGGAAAGTGAATAATCAATGGAGCCCAGTAATATCATGGTACAAAATTTATCGGAAGGACAGAATAGGTCATGCTGGAGAGGGGGTGGCACTATATGTTAAAGTGTAGAATCAAATGAAGTCAAAATCATAAATAAACCAAACTGCACCCTAGAATCTCTCTGGATAGTAATCCCATGCTAGAATAATATAAATATAAAGGTAGGGATATATTACCGACAACCTGACCAGGATGGCAATAGTGACTGTGAAATGCTCATGGAGATTAAAGAGGCTACGAAAAAAAAAAACCCAAAACAAAACAAAAAACAAAAAACCCATGAAACAAAAAGACAAACAAAAACAAAAACAAAAACCCACAATAATAGTGGGGGATTTCAACTATCCCCATATAGACTGTGTACATGTAACCTCAGGAGGGGAAGCTGAGGTAGTTTCTTGACACCTGATTTAATCCTAAGTGGAGCACATGATCTGGTCCAAGAGGTGAATGTGTGTGGCCCTCTGGGTACTACTGACCATAATATAATTATATTTAACATTCTGGTGGCTTAGAAAATACTACATTGGCCCACAACTGTAGTATTTAATTTCAGAAAGGGGGACTACACAAAAATGAGGAAGTTAGTTAAACAGAAATTATAAGGTATAGTACCTAAAGTGAAATCCCTGCCAGCTGCATAATAACTTTTTAAGTACACTATAATACTGGCTCAAACTAAATGTACCCCCAAATTTAAGAAACTAATTGAGAGAACCAAAAAAAAGTGCTACCATGGTTAAACAATAAAGTAAAAGAGGCAGTGAGAGACAAAAAGGCATTCTTTAAAAAATGGAAGTAAAATCCTAGTGAGGAGAATAGAAAGTAGTACAAACTCCACCAAGTGAAGTGTAAAAATAAAATTAAGAAGGCCAAAAAAGAAGTTGAAGAACAGCTAGCGAAAGAATCTAAAACTAATCACAAAAAAAACCAAAACAAACCTAAGTACATCTGAAGCAGCACGCCTGATAAACAACCAGTAGGGCCACTGGATAATCAAGATGCTAAATGAACAGTCTTCATGGATGAGGAAGTGAGGGAGATTCCCAGACCTGAACTATTCTCTTCAGATAACAAATCTGATGAACTCTCTCAAATTGATGTGTCATTAGAAGAGATTTTGGAACAAATTGGTAAATGAAATAGTAATAAGTCACCCGGTCCAGCTGTCATTCAACAAAGAGTTCTGAAGGTACTCAAATGTGAAACTGCAGAACTACTAACTGTAGACTGTGACGTGTCATTTAAATCAGCTTCTGTTCCAGATGAATGGAGGCTAGCTAAGGCGATAGCAATCTTTTAAAAAGGGCTGCAGGGGTGATCCTGGCAACTAAAGGCCAGGCAGTCTGACTTCAGTACCAGGCCAACTGCTTGAAACACTAAAGCTGTGTCTACACAAGTGCCCTTTTGAAAGGGTGAAAGTTGAATTTCAGCGGTCAAAATAGTGGCCGTTGAAAGGCAGCACCTGCCTCCATTTTTCAGATCTGCACTTCGATCCAACTCTGCCATGAAGTCACCGAGCACACCATGCCAGTTCCAATTCCTGGATGAAGGAGGAGGATTGGTCAGATGTTCGTCAATGCGCTGACTGTCAAACAACAACACAAATGAAATCTGATGCCAGTACAAATAAATGTAAAAGATCCCAGCTCGGACATCGCCTGGATAAACAAAGTCCTCAATGCCAATCCAGTGATGGGGTTGGGTCAATAAGTTGGCTACCAAAAAAAAAAAATTGCAGCTAACACATATGCTATCCATTGGAACATGGAACGTCCAAACACTGTGGGCAGCTAGAAAATTAGAGCTGCTTCAGAAGGAGATGGAGAGGTACCGATGTGATATACTTGGACTGGCAGAGATGCGTTGGACAGGATCAGGAGAGATATGTGGTTGTGAAGTCATTTGGTCAGGAAACAAAACGAAGCATGAAGCAGGAGCTGAATTCCTTCTTGGGAAAACAGCTAGAAGAGCATTATTAGGATACAAACTGGTGAGTGCAAGAATGATGGTCACGCGATTCGAAGCAAAACCGTTCAACATCTCAGTCATTTGGGTGCATGCACCCATGTTGGACAGTATGGAGGAAGAGATTGAGCTATTCTATAAAGATTTGACAAAGACAGTGAAGGAGATACCGACAAAAGATGTGTTGATCATTGGAGGAGATTGGAATGCAAAGGTTGAACAGATAATGAAGGTTGAGACAGAGTCATGGGAAGGCTTGGATATGGAGAAAGAAACAAATGAGGCAAGAAACTGTTAAGAGTTTGCTACAGAGCCTGAGATGGTGATCTGCAACAGGAGATTCCAGCAAAAGGACTGTAGGAAGTGGATGTGGCGATCGACTGAAGGGAAGTCCAAGAACATGATAGATATGATTTTGATAAGAAGAAGATGGATAACATCAGTACAGCAGTGCCGAACTTTCCAAGGAATGGATATAGACTCATACCACAGCCTAGTGATCACAGACATCAAGAAAAAACTCAAAAGAAAATGTAAGACACCGTTTAAGAAAAGAAGAGATATGGCGAGGCTATGTGAGGAAGAAACAGGGAATGCATGCACAACAGCACTCGAAGAGAAGATTAAGAATATCACCACAGAGAAAGACCTAGCTAAGAGAGTCACAGGGATAGCCATTCCTATAGAAGAAGCAATTAGGCAGACTGTTCCAGAAGAAGAAAAGATCAATAAGAAGTGGATTACCCAGAAAACGTTGAAGTTTGTTCAAGAGAAGATGGAGTTGAAGATCAGAAGAGTTGTTTCTGAGATGGCAGATCAGCAATATAGGATGCAATGGAATGAGGTAAGGAAAGCAGCCAGAAAGGATAAGGAGAAATGGTTAGAAGAACAATGTGAAAATATCAAGAAGTATTATGGCGAATGTAAGACAAAGGAGGTGTATAAGATAATTAGGAATATTAGGAAATGGCAACCGAAGCAGATGGCGATCAAAGATGAGAACGAAGAAGTGCTCATGAACAGGAAGAAGATTGTGCAAAGATGGATGAGATATTGCACCAATCAATACAAAGCACAGTTGGACCCGAGTGTCTCAGAGAGACTGATTGAAGAATTGAAAGAGATATATCCCCTGAGCATCAAGAGTGGCCCGATATTTCAAATGAGGAAGTAGAAAAAGCAGTGAAATGACAAAAGAGCAACAAGAGCCCTGGAAATGATAACATCATAGGAGAGATGATCAAATATGGCAGAGAAAGTATGATTCAGGAAATATACCAAATATGTAATATGGCATGGAAAGAAGGGAAGGCACCTAAGGAATGGACAAGATCTGTGC
The DNA here is from genome assembly GCF_033958435.1 of Carettochelys insculpta. Taxonomy (NCBI): domain Eukaryota; kingdom Metazoa; phylum Chordata; order Testudines; family Carettochelyidae; genus Carettochelys; species Carettochelys insculpta. Next base: position 10,168,511 of record NC_134137.1, on the reverse strand, counting down.
TAGTGACAATACCCAAGAAAGGAAGTACATTGAAGTGCAAGAACAACAGAATGATTGCTCTAATGAATCATCTAGGTAAGGTGCTGATGAAGATACTGACTATGAGATTAAGATCGCAGATAGAAGAACATATAACAGATGAGCAACCAGGGTTCAGAAAAGATAGAAGTACCATACAGCAGATATTGGCACTAAGACTGATAGTGGAGAAAGCTCGACGAAAGAACAAAAATGTATACTCTTGCTTTGTCGATTTTCAAAAGGCATTTGACAGCATAGATCAGAAAGTGACTTGGGCGGTGTTGGAGTCATATGGAGTTGATGGCAGACTAATACAGTTGTTGAAAGATGTCAATGATAATGAGGAGGCAGCAATGAGAACATGCAGGGAGTTGGGAAGTTGGTTTAAAACAAGTAGAGGTACGAGACAAGGAGATCCAATATCGGCAAGTATCTTCATTGCACATCTGGAGAGAACGATGGACAAAATCAAGGAAGAGGCGGAAGGGATATCTGTGCATGGGAAAAGAATTAACAACCTCAGGTTCAGGGATGATATAGTTATCATTGAGGAAGATGTGGAGAAGCTCGTGAAAACAGTGCAGATCTTAAACGAAGAAGGGAAGCTGTATGGACTGATTATGAACATTGATAAAACAAAAACAATGGTATTTGGAGATCAGGAAATAGGAAGGAAGATCAGTGTTGATGGTATTGAACTAGAAAATGTAGAGAAGTTAACACATCTGGAAAGCAATGTAATATATGATCTTGACTGCAAGATGGAAATAGCGACTAGAATAGCGAAAGCAAAGGCAAGTTTGAAGGTGATGGATAAGATCTGGAAAAGCAAAGCAATTGGCTTAAGAACAAAGCTGGGCATCTTGAAAATTTGTTTGTTCAGCAGCATCTTGTATGGTTGTGAGACATGGGTGATAACAAAAAATTCAAAAAGAAGATTACTGGCGTTCGTAAGGAGTTGTTATAGAAAAATTCTGAGAATAGGATGGATGCAGAAGGTCACCAATGAGGAATTATGTTGGAAGATACAGCTGACAGAGAACCTGCGGCAGAAGGTTATAAAATGGAAGCTACAACTGTTTGGACATATTTGCAGAAAGAAGAATTAACAAAAAATCAAGACGCTAGTAGTTGGCATAACAGATGATTTGAATAGGAGATGCAGACCCCACAGAGAACAGGTAGATGATATAGTAGATTGGTGCGGAGCTAGTCTACAGAAACTAAGCCACTTTGCACTGGATAGGGAAAGATAGACGAAATAGCGAGAGAGGCATCAGACACTAAGGGGCGCTGAGCCCACGGTTATTGATGATGATGATGACTTCAATTGGCTCTTTTGAAGTGCCGTCGAGGTCTTTTGAAAGAGAGTATCCACACAGCTCCAAGCCCTCTTTCGAAAGAAGGGAGGCAGGAAAAGCTGCTGACGGGGTCCCATGGCCAACAAGCCCTTCCGGGGCCGCAGCCAGCCGCCTCCTTTGAAGGGCCCCTCCCTCTACCCTCCCCTGCACACGAGCCGAGTGCTGCCCAGCCTTTCCCAGCCCGGCAGAGCTGACTTGTGCCAACCATGGAGGCCCAGCGACAGCTCCTGCAGGAGGACGCCCTCATCCTGGACACCCTGCTGGCAGTGCTGTGCACCATCGCTGCAGTTGCACCCAATCTCATTGGGTGGCTGGGCAGTCCTCCTGGGGCTGCAGGGCTCCCCCTCCTGGGGCACCTCTGGGCACCCCCCCAGGTGCCCCGATGCCTCTGAACCCACCCTAGTAGCACCGACTGATGGGAGCACATGGTACTAGGGGAATGGGGCGAGGGCAGGTGGCTGCAGAACTTCTGCATGTCGTGGCAGACCTTCGAGGAGATCTGCCACTGGCTCGGCCCCGCAGTCCAGGACCAGGACACCTGCATGCTGCCAGCCCTCACCCTGGAGAAATGGGTCGTGATTGCCATCTGGAAGCTGGCCACCCCAGACTCCTACCACTCCATGGGACAGCAGTTTGGGGTGGGCAACACCACCGTCTGGGCTGTACTTATGGACGTAAGGTGGGGCTGGGGCAAGTGGAACCCTCCACTGCAAAGGGCCAGATGGGGCAGAGGCTGGATGGATGGGGATCAGGGGGCTGGATGGGGCTGGGGCTGGATGGGAGGGGACAGGGGGCTGGACGGGGCAGAAGGTGGATGGGAAGGGGGCAGAACAGGCCCGAGGCGGGGGGAGATGGACGCTACACCCACACTACAGCACGTGTCCCCCTTCCCCCCCCCAGAGGTCATCAGAGCCATCAACATGATGCTGAGCCATGGGGTCATCTGGACAACACTGTCACTGGCTTCCAGGACCTGGGCTTTCCAAACTGCATCAGCGCTTTGGATGGCATGCATGTCCCCATCTGCGCCCCACCACCCAGCACCAGCCAGTACATCAACCAAAAGGGCAACCATTCAGTGGTGCTACAGGCCCTGATGGATGTGAGGGACCGGTTCACTGACTTCTATGTGGGCTGGGCCAGCCACACCCACAACGCACAGGTCTTCCAGAACTCCAGCCTCTGCCGGCGCATGGGGGCCAGCACCTTCATCCCCCAGTGGGAGATCCCAGTGTCGGAGGACATTCCCATGCCACTCTGCATGGTGGCAGATGTGGCGTACTCCCTGCAGCCATGACTAATGGAGACTGTACACAGGACACCTCAACTCCATCCGGAAGGCATTCAGTCAGTGCCTCAACCATGCCTGCAACATGTTGGAGCGGGCCTTCAGGCGCCTAAAGGGGCGGTGGAGGTGCCTCCTTACATGGTTGGAGGTCGGGGTCCTCAATGTGCCCCAGGTGGTGGGTGCCTGTTGCTTTCTCCACAATGTCATGGAGAGAAAGTGGGATGCCTAAGTCCCTGGGGGGGGCCCTCCGTCTGGCACTGGCTATGAGCAGCCGGGCGTTGCCCCTATCCACCAGGCCCACCAGGATGGCCACTGCCCCCAGGAGGCCCTCAGGCAGGCCTTTGCTGACGGCCAACTCTGATCCGCATGCACACCCACCCCACACACATCCACCAACCACCATCCCCACCACCCTCAACCCCACCAGCACCGCACCCACACATCCACCACCCACCGTCCCCCTGAGGATCACAGCATGGAGTGGTGAACAATAAAAGAAACATTTATCTAACTATTTTTGTTGGTGACTATGTGCAGGGGGGAACCTAATTTGGAGTGGGGTGAGGGAACCTAACCTGGGGGGCGAGGCACTCATTCTGAGGCAGGGGTGATGCACCACGAGCCCCCTCGGCCCCTGGAGCCTCTGCCTCCCTGGGTGCTGGGTCCCCAGTTGGAAGGAGAGGGTGCAGGTAGCACTGGCAGGTATTGCTGGAGAGAGGGCCTGGTGGAGGCAGAGGAAGCAGGCTCAGTGGGGGCAGGGGAGCAGGCTTGGTGGGGGTGGGGGGCAGGCTCAGTAGGGGGAGCTGCCAGGGGGGGTCAGGAGGTGGGCAACAGTGGCCGTATGGTCCTGGAAGATGTGACCAATGCCATCCAGGGTGGTCAGCAGCCTCTCCCAGGCTGCCCTCCTCCAGTCCATGTCAACCTGGGTGAGCCGCGGGTTTTGCTCGGGCATCTTAGCCTGACGCTGGCTGGCTAGGTCCTCCTCAGCTGGGAGGGGGGCCCTCCGGCCACGGCTCCGATGCCACACTGCCTCAGGTGGCATCCGAGCACCTCCGAGGGCTGCAGGCGGGCTTTTGGGGGTGAAGGACAGTGCAGGGCTCTCCCAGCCCATGGATGGTGCGGCTGTGTGTAGAGGAGGAGAGCATGTCAGTAATGTGCCCTGGACAGAGGGGACCAGGCTGTGGCCCACCCGCCTGAGCCCACCCCACGGAGCCCCTGCCCCCCCAACGGACACTGACTTGCCCTCCACAGGCTGGGCCTCCCAGCTTGGGGATGCATCCAGGGGTGTCTCCTGATGGTGGCCCTTCCCAGCCTGCAGTGTGCGGGCCCCAGACGCTGTCCAGAACTGACCAGCCACCACCCCTGTGCGGCTTGCGGCAGTATCTGCTGAGGGCGGGTGCTGGGCATCGCTGGTGTGCCGCCATGGGGTGCTGCATCCCACGTGGGGGGAAGACCTGTGTGCGGCTCAGGACCACCGATCCTGTGTGCAAGTGACTAGCCATTGCGTTGCCCCCACCCTGTGGAGCAGGTGTGCGCCCCTCCCTGTACGTACTGGAGGGTCCCTTGGCGAAGTCAGGGGATATCTGGCTCCCAATTGCCTGACTGGATGAGCAGGAGAGGATAAGGATGTTGAGGTCCCCCTCCTCACTCGAACACTAAGTGGTCCCCTCGCCCTCCTGGTTCCCTGGTCCGGGCTGCTGACTCCTCCTCCTCTGGCTGCAGCTCCTCAACGGAGATGCCCAGGCACACCGGGGGTGGGGAGCTTTCCTGGGGCCCCAGGATGACCTGGAGCTCCCTGTAGAAGGGGCGTGTCACTGGAGCTGCCCCAGAGCGTCCGGCCTGGTCCCTGGCTTGGGCATAGCCCTGGCACAGCTCTTTTACCTTGGAGTGTACCTGTTCCGCGTTATGCTCTGGGTGGCACCTAGTGTGGAGGCCCTCCATCCATGAAGGGACCCTTTTTTTTTTGTCCCCCTGGGAGCCTTGGGAGCCCTATGGGGGCTTGGAAGGGGAGCCATGGGGTTCGTGTGGGGGCTGGCTGCTGGCCATGCTGGTGCTGGAGCGTGCGGCTGGAGCACATGGGGAGGCTGCTCCTAGCACACTCTCAGCTTCCTGCCACGGATTTCCTGCATGCGTGTGGCTTTAAGGCAGCCAAACGCAGGGACCATAGAGCTGCTGCCGGCTGGAGTAGACCTGCACTCCAGCTGTCCGGCACCATGGCGGACCCATATTTTGAAAGAGCGGACTGTGGAGCATCTACATGTGTACTCTTTCGATTTAGCATTTTGAAAGGGAGCGATTTTCCTCATACAGGATCGGGGTTCGGATTTCAAAGTCTGCTCCCTGTTCTTTCGATTTTCTTTCGAAAGACGGGTTTACACGTGTGGATACTCTTCCCACTCTTTCGACAAAGGGCCATTTCTTTTGAATTTTTGTGCATGTGTAGACACAGCTTAATAAAGAAAAGAATTGTCAGACACATTGAAGAACATAATTTATTGGGGAAGAGAAAACACGGCTTTTGTAAAGGGAAGTTGTGCCTCACCAATCTATTAGAATTTTTTTTAAGTGTCATCAAGCATATGGACAAGGAGGATCCTGTGGATATAGTGCGCTTAGATTTTTAGAAAACCTTTGACACGGTCCCTCACCAAAGGCTCTTAAGCAAAGTTAACTGTCATGGAATAAGAGAGAAGGTCCTCTCTTGGATTGGTAACTGGTTAAAAGATCAGAAACAAAGGGTAGGAATAAACTGTCAGTTTTCAGAAAGCAGAGAGGTAAACAGAGTTGTCTGTCAGGGGTCTGTACTAGAACCAGGTCCTATTCAACATATTTATAAATGATCTGGAAAAATGGATAAACAGTGAGGTGGCAAAATTTGCAGGTGACACAAAACTTCTCCACATAGTTAAGTCCAAGCAGACTGTGAAGAACTACAAAAGAATCCCATTGAATTGGGTGACTGGGCAACCAAATGGCAGATGAAATTCAATGTTGATAAATGCTATGTAATGCACATTGGAAAATATAATCCCAACTATACATATAAAATGATGGGGTCTGACTTAGCTGTCACCGCTCAAGAAAGAGATCTTGGAGTCATTGTGGATAGTTCTCTGAAAATATCCACTCAATATGTAGCAGCAGTCAAAAAAACAATAACAAAACATTGGGAATCATTAAGAAACTAATAGATAATAGGTCAGAAAATGTCCTATTTCTTCTACATAAATACATGGTAACTCCACATCTGGAATACTGTGTACAGATGTGGTTGCCCATTCTAAAAAAAGATATATTGGAATTGGAAAAGGTTCAGAGAAAGGCAACGAAGAAGATTAAGGGTATGGAGCATTTGCCATATGAGGAGAGATTAATAAGACTGGGACTTTTTAACTTGGGAAAATGACATTTAAGGGGGTATATGTTAGAGGTGTATAAAATCATGACTGGTGTGGAGAAAGTAAATAAGGAAATTTCACTTACTACTTACTACAACACAAGAACTAGAGGTCACCAAATGAAATAAACAGGCAGGAGAATTAAAACAAACAATAGGAAATATTTTTTTCACATGACTCACAGTTAATGTGTGGAACTCTTTGCCAGAGGATGTAGTGAAGGCAGAGGCTATAGCAGAGTTTAAAAAAGAACCAGATATATTCCTGGAGGATTGGTCCATCAATGGGCTGGAAATGGGTGACAGGGAATCAATCACTTGAAGATTACCTGTTCTGTTCATTCCTCTTGGGTCACCTGACATTGGTCATTGTTGGAAGATAGTATACTGGGCTTGATGGGCCTATGGTCTGACCCAGTATAGCTGTTCTTACATTCTTTCATATTTACAAATAAAGTATTTATTGATACTTTTCATAGTCACATACATATAATTCAGTAAGACAGAGATAATATAGCTAGTATATTTGAATATCCGTATTCATGTCATCCCTTGCAAAACAACGTGACATGTTAGCCATCACTTTCCACTTCTCTGTCTCCAAGTGCCCTGGATTAGCACTTTTAGACTGGCATTGCCGACTTTACCATACCTTATGCATATTCCTTTGGGGTTTCTCCCCTCTTCCTGATTTGGATTTCCTCCAGATTACCATGTTCAGATGACCATCTTCTCTGGGTTACTGTACTGTTGATTTCAGCCCATTATTAGGTAGAATATTTTGTTGCCATGGCAGCTCGTAGTCAGATATTCCATATAAATCTGTGCAGAAGCTGGCGTCAGTTCACGTTCTCTGCTTGTTTGATGTCATTCTGGAGAAAATTCCAACCCACTCCTACTGTGAGTCTGTACTTCCATTTCTTTAGAACTTATGCATTGCTTAAATTTATTTAACCCAATGTTCCTAGGCCTCAGGCCTCATATTAAATGCTGAAGCCAATTTCTCACAGGGTACAAGCCAATATGTTCTGCATATGACAGTAGAATATAGAACATGGAATATAACGTGCAGCAGTGCAGGGAATAGAGCTCAGCTGGACTATCGGGATGCAACAGATGCCAATTCCAGAAGGCACTGCTGTGATCTCCTACACTGATTGTCTGTATAGCACAGGCCAGAGATCTGCCCCCACATAACTCCTTGTCCCTGGGCACCTGCACAACTTCTCTGATTTAGGTTAAAGAGAAAGATGGCAAAGTGCCAGTCACTGGGGCTCTCTTCAGTGGCCTATTCTACCACCTCAGAGCCCCCCTGGTGAACTAATACAGACATACTGAGAAAAACTCTGCTCTGGGAGGGCTTAGTAACAGAGAGACAACACAGCAACCAGGAGCGCAGCCCTAATGTGATGAAAAACCCAAATAAATCCAACTTCCACTGTACAAATTTTTTTCACAGAGAAAGCTCCCAAAGTTCAGCCCTTTAATTAGTGAAAGGGACATATGTACAGCTGTTACCCCCAGAGTTAATAACTATCAACACTGGTCTTGATCCCAAACCATAAAATGTTTATTTAGTATGAGAAGAAGGATTTAAGAGGTTGTAAGGGATGACAGACAGATCAAAGTAAGTTCCTAAGCAAAAATTAATGAAATACGACAGCCAAGCCTAACACACAAAGAGTAAATTGCCACAAATCATAATTTCTTACCCTCGTTCTTACTTCAGGTAATGTTCTTCAGGTCAGAGATCATCCTTTATCTGATCCAAGTCTAACAGGTCCCCACCCACCATTGTAGATCTTTTCCTTCCAAGTTATTTCATGTGTCATCTTGTGATGGGGGTCAGTCTCTGAGGTCAACAGAAGACAATCATGGTTTGCTGCCCATTCTTTAAATAGAACTTCACCAGTGTGGTCCCATTCCCCACACACCTCCAGAAAAATACTAACTTCAGAATGCATTCTACTACTAAGTGTCATGGTCATATGTTGCTGTAGGACTAACCACAAACTAGACATAGATTCTTGTCTTGATCACTGGGCCATTAAGACCCTTGAACTGAACTAATGTCTTTCATTCTAAAACCCAGATTAAGAAATAGGATTATATTTTATACTTTTTCAACAATTCCATATACAAGAATGCACATGCACAGAGGTAGAATATATGCATTCAGGGGAGTATAAACTGTTGAATGATGGGATATTTGCCCATTTGCATAAAACATGTTGGAGTAAGGCATACTGACATTTTCAAAACCACATTTATGTAAACATATGGGGCCAAGTAGTGACAGTGATAGTTCAGATTCCTTTGTAATTTCTAACTGGCAGAGGCAGGTTGTACTCAACTTCCCCCACATTGAGGGAAGAAGAAAACTTTATATAACTTTGGGCTTGTACCCCAGGAGGGCAAGTCCATTAAAAGGAGCTCTCCCAGACCAGATCTCAGTGTTTGTATTGTTCTGCATTTGGGTTTGACTCTAACTCTGGGTGTGCTGGAGGAGATTTAAGAATCTGACTCAGCAAGACAGAGATAAGCATGTTCAAGTTGACAGAAAAGGTGGGCTGAGTATCTTAATCATGTCAGGTGGCATCCCAGGGTCAAACCCATCACACCTGTCCTCTTTTTTACCTTGCGTTTGGTGGTTCCACTACCTAATTGAGAATTGTGTGAATTTACAATTGGATGCTTCACACAAACTCCCTTTCTGAATCTCCTTTTCCAAATGTAGCCCATTGTATCATTATAGATGCGTAAGCTCATGGAAAAAGCCTGGCAAAAATTGCCTTAGTATTTATGTGTCCTGCACTCAAGATAGTGATAAATATGTTTTATTGCACTACTGATTTCATCCCATTATTATATACAACATTTTGTTGCAACGGCATCTTGAGCTCAGGTAATCACAGACTCATAACACAAAACTGGAAGGCACCTGGAGATGTCATTGAGTCCAGTTCCCTGTCCTCACAATAGGAGAAAGCGCCATATTCATGAGCTGTTTTTGTAACCTGCTTTTAAGTGGTTCTAGTGATGGAGATTCCACAACTTTCCGAGGTAATTTATTGCACCGTATAAGCACCCTGACAGGTAGGAAGTTTTTCCTATCGTAGCCATGACTGGGTTGCATTTTTCTCGTTTATTAATAGGGAGATCATGAGGGACTGTATCAAATGCCTTAATAAGTTCTAGGTATGCCAAATCCACAGCTGCTCTGTCAAGATGGGATCGAACTAGACAGCATCAAGAAGCTCACATATCTGGGGAGCATGAACATGTATGGTCTATAATCTAAGAAGGAAATAGAGAATAAAATAACAAAAGCAAGAGTGGGTTTGGATGCGATGGATAAGATATGGAAAAGCAGAGTGATTATCTTCGGAACGAAGCTAAGGATCTTGTAAACGTGTATATTCAGAAGCATATTGTACATATGTGAGACCGGTGATAATGAAAGATGCGAAGAGAAGGATATTGGCATTCTAGAGGAGTTGTTATAGAGTGAATTGAGAATAGGTTGGACGTAGAAGGTCAGCAATGAGGTATTACATAGGAAGCTGAAGCTGAAAGAGAAACTACTGAAGAAAGCTATACAATGGACATTACAACTATATGGCCTTATCGGCAGAATGAACTATAGCCGTGTCTACACGTGCACGCTACTTCGAAGTAGCGGCACTAACTTCGAAATAGCGCCTGTCACAGCTACACGTGTTGGGCGCTATTTCGATGTTAACATCGACGTTAGGCGGCGAGACGTCGAAGCCGCTAACCCCATGAGGGGATGGGAATAGTGCCCTACTTCGAAGTTGAACGTCGAAGTAGGGCACTTGTAGACGATCCGCGTCCCGCAACATCGAAATAGCGGGGCCCGCCATGGTGGCCATCAGCTGAGGGGTTGAGAGACGCTCTCTCTCCAGCCCCTGTGGGGCTCTATGGTCACCATGTGCAGCATTCCTTAGCCCAGGGTTTCTGGCTGCTGCTGCGGCAGCTGGGGATCCATGCTGCATGCACAGGGTCTGCAACCAGTTGTCGGCTCTGTGTATCTTGTGTTGTTTAGTGCAACTGTGTCTGGGAGAGGCCCTTTAAGGGAGCGGCTTGCTGTTGAGTCCGCCCTGTGACCCTGTCTGCAGCTGTGCCTGACACCCTTATTTCGATGTGTGCTACTTTGGCGTGTAGACGTTCCCTCGCAGCGCCTATTTCAATGTGGTGCTGCTCAACGTCGATGTTGAACGTCGACGTTCCCAGCCCTGGAGGATGTGTAGACGTTATTCATCGAAATAGCCTATTTCGATGTCGCTACATCGAAATAAGCTACTTCGATGTAGGCTTCACATGTAGACGTAGCTTATGAGTGAAAGGACAAGACCCTGGTAAACAGAATAATGGACTGTTCAAAGCAGAGAAAGACCTCCAGATATAGTAGGTTGGTGTTGAGCTGGTCTATGGAATTTAAGGAACTCTTCAGTGGACAGGGAAAATGGAAGAAAATAGGGTGGGGTTGGACACCAAAGGGTACTGAGCCCATATTTCTTCATGACGATGATGATGATGATGTTCACATATTTAATACTACATTTCCATAAAAATCTGTGGGTAGATTGTCACAACTGTGACCTGGACACTCTGGTGGTTCTTGTGACACTCTTGTACCTTCAGTGGTACCTTAGAAACTCAGAGAACACTGCAGACAGCCTAACTTTTCCTCTCCAATCCTTTCAATGAGTTACTCTCAGGCTGGGATACTTAAAGCAAGAGCCCCCTATGTGGGATTGTAGCAACTCAGTCTTGTTGAAAGCAGAAGTTCTTCCAACAGCCCCATCCTACTCCTTTGCTAAAGAGCCTCCCACCATCTTCCTTGCCTGAGTCTGCTTTGGTTTAGAATTGCAGAAAACTGTGCTCCATGTTCTGCTTGGAGGCTCTGCCTCTGTTCCATCTCTTCACCAGAGGCCTTTCCCTCTGCTTCTCCAATTCCCCAAGGTTAGGCACCATGTCCAGGCTGGAGACAGGCTGTGGGAACACAAACAGGAGGAGCCCACGGTGCATTGGGAAACCCCTACTCTGCATCTGATCTGCAATTTGTATCCTGGGTGCATGGATGCAGGATTGAGACTCTATTGACCCACCCCCTAGCCCACTGTCCAGGACAGAGGGAGGAAATGGGGATCCTCAAAATGCATCAAGCTCCCCAGGCACCTCTTCTCATGGTCCTACTCTGGCTTCTGTCTTTGGGAGGGGAAGGAGCCTTGAGCAATGGCAAGGAGCTGAGGGTGGGATTTTGGGACAATACAAGGAACAGAGGATGGGACCCTGGGGAGGGCAGTCAAAAGGAGGAAGTGTGGCAAAAAGCCCCTGTCTCTGTTATTATTTTACCATTTGGAAAGGTGGTCACCATACAGTGAATGTGCTGGGCTGGGGTAGAAGCAGGCTGTGCCTCTCTCAGGGAGCTGAGTGCCATTTCCACATCTTCCCAAGCAGATGTATCAGCAGACAGGGAAGGAGAAGCAGGGTACCTGGGCCTGACTCACTTGCAGCACTGCCATGGGTCCGTCCCTCACTCGCTGACAGCTTCATCTTTGGGGATTGGACTCAGTAGGTGGGAGGGACAGTCAGCAAAGTGGGAGGGGCTTCCTGAATGGCTCCTCCTGGGGCTCCTGGGTTAATCATGTCTCTGATATGACCCAGTAGCAAGCAACTGGCTGAGGACTTAGAATAATGGTGGGTCTCCATGCCCCTTAATTAGCCTCAGTGCACAGCTAGTGAAGCAACTATGGAGCACTCTGCACCCAGAGCAGGAGGAACTGCCAGACCCACCGCGGAAGAACAGCTCTGCAGATTTTCCTTTACCCACACTTGTTTCACCAGAAACAGGAAGGTAAGAGGCTGGGTATCGTGGGAAACAACATCCACATCCCTTCAATTTATTGCCTGTACTGGAACCAATTGTGATATTAGAGAAATTCCTAATATGTCTCTTTTCTGGGCCAACATCCCAGTGGTTCTCTGGCACTGATAAACACAGCTGCTTTTAAAAGGCTGGTTCCTGCATTGGTCTCCTGCCCTCATTGCTCTGTCCTCCCTCTTCAGCCCATCACCCATTGCTTTAAACACTTCAAAAACGCTCTCTGCAGAGTGAAAATCAGTGACTCGTGTCATCTCAGATGAAAGGATACAGGATGGAAAAGGAGGCTTTGCCTGTGTTTTTGGTCTCTGATTTCACTGTCATCTGACGAACATCTTGACTAATCTTGCACGAAGTTGTTTGCTTTTCACACTGTACACGATGGGGTTCAGGAGTGGTGGGAACATCACGTAGATATAGCCCAGGAGAATCTGAGCCAATGGAGAAGAACTTTTCCCGAATCTGTTCATCAAAGTTATGCTGAGATATGGTGTATAGAAGGAAAGGACAACACAGAGGTGAGAAATGCAGGTGTTCAAGGCCCTGAGGCACTCTGCACGGGATGCAATATTCAGTACTGTTTTGAGGATCATCACATAAGAGAGTAAGATGAGCAATGAATCCAAGCCTTCTGTTAAGAGTGCAATCAACAACCCATAGATGATGTTGACTGAGATATCTGAACATGCCAGTTTCATAACCTCTCCGTTTGTGCAGTAGCTACGTGTTGGGATAATTTCTCGACAGTATCGGTACTGTTTCAGGAAAATGGGCAATGGAAGCTTTACGACCACCCCTCTCAGCACACACACCAGTGACATCGTTGCAATTCTCCGTGGTGTTAAGATGGAAGCATACCTTAAGGGGTCACGGATTGCAATGAGGCGATCAAAACCCATCAACAAGAGCACAGAGGACTCGATGCATGTAAGGGTGTGGATGAAGTACTGCTGGGCAAAACAGGCATCATGAGTGATCTCCCTAGAGTTCAACAAGAATATTCGCAGTGTTGTCAGCATGGTGGTTATTGATAAGGCAAGGTCTGTGATGGCCAACATGGAAAGTAAAATGTACATGGGCTCATGAAGGCTTGGATTAGTTTTTATCACAAACACAATGAGTGTATTTCCCACTATCACTATTGCATACATTAAGCAGAAGGGGATAGATATCCAAAGGTGCATGTGTTCCTGTCCAGGTATCCCAGTGAGAAGGAATACTTCAGATTCCAATCTGCTGTCATTGATAGCTGACATAAGGTACTAGACAGATCTGAGGAAAAAAAAAAAGAATTTATGATACTTTGTGTTTCCAGAGTTCAGGAATGTTCAGCAACTGCACCACCAAATGGAAGACTGGCAGTGTCAGAATGGATCAGAGCTGCAGTGCCTCTAAACCCATATCAAATTGGCCAGTTACAGATGTTTCAGAGAAAGGTGGAAGAAGTCTGGCTATGACAGTTCCCTATTTTGCAGATGTAGGTGGATGAAGCTCTGCAATGGGCTACCTGCACCCGCTAACAGGACATTTTTGTTGTGTTAATCAGGAAGTTTTAGAACACTTCTAACGTATTTTAAAACAATTGTCACTTCATTTTCTGGATTTCTGGTTACCCACATGAACATCCTGTGCCTCTTTGAATCTTTCTGAGCTCTTACTATAATATTACATGTTCATTATCAAATTTGCTTGTGATATGATTATAACCTAAGTGAGACGTTGCTTATTCAAGGGAAGTTCTGGAAGGCATCATTGATAAGGTTATAATCTCCTGAGGGGAGCTATGTCATTTCTGTGTTTGTCTTCCAGGTGTGCTATTTTGGCTTCAACCTGCCATCAGTTTTTCAGACATTAGTACCATGCAGACTGGGCTGATGGCAGGACAAGGGACTATAAAGAGATTTATCTTGGCTTTTGGTAAATGCGCCACATACCTAATGACTCATGGATGCTGTGATTCTACACCGACTCCTGCTCTCTTAATCCTAACGTACATTGTTGACTGTTGACCTGTCCCTCTTTGTGGTGGGGCAGTCACAAAAAGGATTCATAACTTATAAAAGTTCTATAAAAGTCAGATTAAGAACACATTCAATGCTGTTGGGGGTGGATGGGGAGAAGTTGCTAGTTTACAATCTTTCTATTGTTATTTTTGCCTTGTTTCCTGCTCTGCTACATTTGCTGATGCCCACTGTGAACACTTTAGGTAGCATCAGGGCAAAGCTAGATGGGGAAGGTATCCCCTGCCTGCCTTCATACAGGACAATGAACCATAAAAAGGCTTAGCCAGGCTTTCAATGGATGTTCCGAACTGCTATTGACTCATGGGTGCTGTGATGCTACAGAGAGACCAGGTCACCTTACACTAATCTCCAAACTGGACTCTTGACATTTTCCATTAATAGAGGGGAATCAAACAAAGGATTCCTAACTTTATACACATTCTACATAAGTATGGTGAGGAGAACATTCAGTCTAGGGGGATGAGGACACCTGCTGCTAGCTTGTATTTTTTCTATTATTTTTCTAGTACTCTGATTTAGTGTGTTTTCCACCTCTTTGCCTCCTTAAAGTATAAAAGTATTTTTTTTTATGATATGACCCAGTTCTACCATGATAGTGTGGAAGGTAGTTCATATCTTCCTCGACATTGAGGGTGGAGGACAACTTCTTATAACTTTGTGTTTGGACCCGAAGATGGATGGACATCTCAGTGCTGTGGCAAGTCCATTAAGTTCAGCCTTTCCAGAGCAGATCTCAATGCTTATATTGCTCTGCAGCGGGGTTTTCCCTTCCCCTAGATATGCTGAAAGAAGTTTCACAATCTGACACAGCAAGACAGAGTTAAGCATGCCTTGGTTGACAGAAACGGTGGGCTCTGTATCTTCAGCTTGTCAGATGGCTATCAAGGGTGCAACCCATCTCACTTATACTCATTCCTACCTTGTGTTTGCTGGTTCCTTTGCCAGTTTGAGCATTGAGTAAATTCAGAGTTGGATCATTTACACCAACGCCCTCTATGGATCTCCACTTCCAAGCGTAGCCTATGGTATCATTACAAGCATGTAACCACATGGAAAGTCTTTTCAGTTACCTGTCCTGCACTCAGGATGTTAATATATATGTTTTATAGCCTAATTTTATAGTCATTTTTCATTCTTTTTTGGTTCATCTCTCCACTACTGAAAGTTCAAATTATGCCACTGCATCTTCGCAGTACATAGGATATGTTATTTGGGACAAGTACATTATTGTTTTGTAAAGTGCTACTTGACTGCTTTTTTTTTATTTAACCAGAGTGACTTCAGTTTCATCATCCCCAGTTTCCATGTGTAAATTCCATAAGATGCAGGATCTCTTAACTTTAAATTAACAAAGGCTCTCATTAGTACACATTGACCCTCAAGATTTCCTCCAGGGAAGTAAAATACTCTTCCAGGCAAGGCCAGACCACTTTTGTCTGAATCCAGAAATATGGCTCATCTTTCAGCCTTTTCTTCACCATCAGGGACCCTGGCTCCTCCAGCACTGTAAAGATTTTTACTTATCTGGCAAGTTACAAATGTAACACAGACAATTACTTCCCTTGTGAGGAGGAAGAGTTAGCATGGCAAGTGGCCGAATAACACAAATATTAATTTTTTTACTCATATCCATGTGTGTATGTAAATATCTTTATGCTTGTCTAGAATGTGATAACATAAGCTATATGCAACATTTCGACACCTCAGCCCTACTCTCTGCTGAAACACAGGTCAGAGGTTGTGTTCTTTTATGATTTTATGGAATCTTTTCCTCAAGTATTGCAAGATGGCTGCATTCATTATCCCAAATGGAAGGGTTAGTGATAGATTGTGGTCAGTTACCAGGAGACACTATTATATAATTGTTCATTGAACAAAGAATTAATTGTACAAACGCATTGTAAAAAGTAATCAAATAGTTCTGAATATTTAATAACCAAAAGCTGGCAGGGTGTGTGGCCTGACATGTGGCAGTCACAGTCTACACAGAGGACAGGGATGTCAGTAGCTTTCTAAATTTTGCATGGATCTCCAAGGTAGATAAGCTGGAGTGCTCCTTCAGTCAGGAATGAGAAATATGTCCTATCAGAGCTGTTATAATATAGCAATGCAGCTCCAGATTCCTGTCTTCCCAATTAAGACAGAATATGAAGTCTCTGAAAACACATTATCTGGTTACATTTTAAAGGAAATGAACCTTAGTCAGTTTGGGAACCAATCACTGATATTCCGTGGGGTCTCCTATTGCTCATTCCTGGGCAGGGTCTGTCTGGTCCAGAGCACACAGCACCTATAGAAATGGGGGCCCTGGAGAGATTCTTACAGGACATTACAGTTTAAAAACACAAAGCTCACCTGGAAGTCAGATTTCTGTGTTAACTAACACACTGAGCAGCATGGGAAGATGTAGGGGCAGGATTCCCAAGCAACCGTCATTCCCTGCCTCCAGCTCTGTCACTGACTCAGCCCAACAGCCCAGCTGAGACCCCTGCAGCTGCACAGAACATCTGCACATGGAAACAGCTGTCAGCCTTTCCCTGCACTTCACTTCAAAAAGACAGAGAAACCTGCCAACATACCCAATTGCTGCAAGAAGGGGAGCCGCTGGCACTGGAGGTCTTCACCCTAATGGCCAAGGAGTTATGGGAGAGGCTGCACAAACAGCAGGCAGTGTGTGTTTATATAGGGAGGCAGCTGCCTTAATGAAGAATGGTGGCATATTCCCTTGGGAACCACTGGGCCATCAGGGAGTCTGCTGCAGGTTCTCAGGTTTGTTGGACAGAATTTATTATTGACAAATCCGTGCTGTTTCTTCTCACCTTACATGGTGTTACTGGATTTTAAAATTAATTTGGGAACCTTTATTGTTACCAATGTTTTCCCCTAATCTTATGCCAAGTGGGCCAAATCAGGTGACTAATGAATGCTGGTGATTCAGTAAATAAGTTTATGCTTCTTGTATATCTGTGATAGTTTTGTATGAGAAGTTATAAGTGTGGTTGTGGATTTGGCTTTGAAATTTATAGTTCTGGGAATTCAGAAGAGGAGGTGTGATTTCTTCCTTGACAGATGAAGACTGACGTAACAGCAAAAGACCGTCCTTAGGCTCTAATCCACATCTCACAACTTTTGTAGAGACCTGTGTTCTAGAAAGCTGGCAACAGCAGAATATCTCAAGGAAGAACACTGCCAGGGAACCTGGTCATGTGTTTCTCCATTGTCAGCATGATCACAGACAGACATTTCCCTCCTTGTGAGCAAGGTTACAAAGACAACCCTGAGAAGCACCATTTTGGTCTCCATTCTATAATCTCCATTATTTCTGCAATCTCCATTCTGCAGTCTGCAGGATCATCTCTGCTATGATCTAAGGCTGAAGAGTCTGCTGACCCATCCTAACAAATGCTGTCTTTTCAGAAACTTGGATCACAGCCAATTCCATCTGCCGCGTACTTGCATCATGGAATTTATGACTGATGTATGTAATGGGACCAGTTCAACCAGTATTACTCTCACCACATTCTTTCTTTCTTCTTTTGTTAATTAGCCTTTTTATTTTGGATTGGCACAGTTTTCTGTTTCGTGTGAGATCTACGTTATATTGACCTGGGAATATTGCTGGTGGCTTTGGTGAGAATGGTTCTGAGAGATTTACTCATGTGACTTAGTGCTGGCTAGAGAAGCCCCAGAACAGTGACTTGTTTGTTTTGCCTTATAGAGTAGGGAACCCCAGTCTGGGGCTCTTTGGTGGCCTGGTTTTAAGCAATTTACCCAGGTTTGGTTCTGTTAGTGGTGCCTGAGAACCCCTCGCATATTATTATACCTGTCCACCTACACGTGTTTTGTCAATGAGTGAATTACTTTCTCCCTTATCTTACCTGGTAACAGAGAGGGAGACGTGCTAGTCTATATACTATCAAAACAAATAAAAAGTAAAGTACCTCTTTAATGACTAACAAAATAATTTATTAGGTGAGCTTTCGTGGGACAGACCCACTTCTTCAGACCATAGCCAGACCAGAACAGACTCAATATTATTATCAATATTGATAATAATATATAATATTATAATATTGATAATAATATTGAGTCTGTTCTGGTCTGGCTATGGTCTGAAGAAGTGGGTCTTTCCCACAAAAGCTCACCTAATAAATTATTTTGTTAATCTTTAAAATGCTACTTGACAGCTTTTTTGTTTTGACATTATCTTACATGTCATGGATGTTAAGCTGATTGGTGTGTACTTTCCTGGGTTGTCCTTGGTTCCCATTGTATAGATGGGTGCTAGGTTTGCCCTTTTCCAGAGTTCTGGATTCTCTCCTGACTTCCATGGCTTTTAAAAGATAGTAACTAAAGGCTCAGATAGCTCCTCAGCCAGCTCTATGAGCTATCTAGGGTGCTTCTCATTACACCCAAGTAACTTGAACACATTGAAGATTCCTCACTAGTTTTAACTTGTTCTTTCCCTATTTTAGCTTTTGCATCTCCCCCATTTTCACTGGCATTCTCTGTGCTACGTGTCCTTCTGCAACCAACCTTTTTGTTGAAAACTGAAAGATAGAAGTTGTTAAACACCTCTCACTTCCATTTTTCTCTGTTCCTGTTTTCTTCTCTGAGTGAGGGGACTATTCTGACCCTTGTTTCCTCTTGTGTCCTATGACAGAGAAGTGTCCGTTTTAATCTGTATCTTCACGAAACAAAACAGCAGTCCTGTAGCCCTTTAAGGACTAACAAAATAATTTCTTATGTAATGAGTTTTGTGGGGCAAACCCACATCTTCACATCCAAGGAAGTGGGTCTGCCCCACAAAAGCTCATCACTTATTTTGTTATTACTTAAAGTGTGGTAGGGCTGCTTTTTTATCTTGTTTCTAATGTGATTATGGAAGGTTTTCTACTTACCATTTATGCCACTAGCTAGCTTGAGCTTATTTTGTGCCCTGACCTTTCTAAATTTCTCCCTATTTGTTTAAATACAGACTTTGTAATCTGACATAGCTTCCACTTTTTGATCATTGAACATCTTCTAATTTAACCAGACTTTTTCTTGTTACATTATCTCCTATCTTTCCTGCTCAGTGGAATAGCTTGCTATTTTGCCCTAAATAAAGCCAAACAGGAAAACTGCCAACTGCCTGTGATTTTTTTTGCCTCCTACACTTGCCTCAGTTTGCTGAAATCTGCCTTAGAATCATAGAAGCTTAGGGCTGGAAAGGACGTCAGGAAGTCATCTATTCCAGCCCTCTGCTTCAAGGAGGATCAACTCCAACTAAGTCATCCCAGCCAGGACCTTGTCAAGCCAGGACATAAAAACTTCTAAGGATGGAGAATCCACCACCTCTCTAGGCAACACATTCAAGTGCTTCACCACCACCCAGTGAAGTAGTTTTCCTAATATCCAACCTACACCTCTCCCTCTTTAGCTTCAGACCATTGCTCCTTGTTCTGCTATCTGACATCACTGAGAACAGTTTCTCTCCGTCCTCTTTAGAGCTCCCCTTCAGGAAGCTGAAGGCTACTATGAAATCATCCCTCAGTCTTCTCTTATCTAAACTAAACAACCCCAAATCCCTCTGCCTCTCCTCATAGGTCTTGTGCTCCAGCTCCTTAATCAATTTTGTTACACTCCAATGAACCTGCTCCAGCACATCCACTTCCTTTTTATACCAAGGTATATGATGGGTGGGGGGCAAAACTGGATACACTATTCCAGATGTGGCATCACCAGTGCCTAATAGAGGGCAAGAACTGCTTCTCTACATCTGCATGAAATGCTCCTCCTAATGTACCCCAATATGCCATAAGCCTTCTTGGCTACAAGGGCACACTCTTTACTCATATCCAGCCTTTCATCCACCGTAACCCTTAGGTCCCTTTCCCCTGTACTGCTGCTTAGCCAGTCAGTTCCCAGCCTATAACAATGCTTGGGATTCTTCCATCCAAAGGGCAGGACTCCACACTGTGTCAGATTTCTGTGTCAGATTTCTTTTGGCCAAATCCTCCAATTTATATAGGTCACTCTGGATCCTACCTCTAACATCAAATGTATCTACCTCTCCCCCTAGCTTGGTGTCACGTGCAAACTTGCTGAGGGTGCAATCCAGTCCCTCATCCAGGTCATTGATAAAGATGTTGAACAACACCAGCCCCAGAACTGAGCCTTGGGAAAAATTCATGAAATACCTGAAATATCTTCCTGAAATCCATTGTCTTTATTTCACTGCTATCCCTCCTCCCAGTCCGTCCTTAGTTTCATGAAGTCTATGGTCTAACCATCTGTTTCACCACAGATGCCTTCCGCTATCAAATTCTCAACCTGACCTTCCATGGCAAACATCTATATCTGCACAACTCCCCTAGTCAGGAAGACACTTCTATTAACAGAGCTGGCCATGTATTCCAAAGTCTAGCCTGAATAATAACTTGCAGTTATCAGTTTGAGAGCAGACAGGATTTTGTCCCAAGATCAGTTCCAATGCTATTAAAACGATCATATAGTTGGGAACTCTGGTGTACCAAGGGGCAACACACATATCATAGGAACATGGAGCTAATGAACATGAGCAGCTAACTGGAGTTTTGTGAGGAAGTCCTCCAGGTGAAGGAGGAGCGATTACGTGACCCTTAGGGCAAGTGTGTTGTGTGTAGTTTGTGTGTGTTTGTGCTGCAGTGTGCTTGCTACCTGTCTGAAGGATGCCACATGGCCTCTTTGTTTGGAGGACCATGTGCTGACTGTGTGCTGAACCTAGCAGCCTGCTTGGCAAGCTGGAGAGCAACCCCTGAGCCCTTAACAAGGGGGTGGGGATACTCAGGAAGGGCAGGGCTTTATAAAGCCTGCCCCTAAGTCACCAGAGGAGCTAGCAGACATGAGCAGCTAACAGGGGAGTTTTCTGAGGGAGTTTAGAGGGACAGTGTAAGGGGGGACTAGTGACACTTAAATTGTCCAACTTGAATTTAACGCCAATAACATCCTAACTTAATCCATGTTGAATAGTAACAGAGAGGAAGCCGTGCTAATCTATGCATTATCTAAACAAAAAGCAGTCAAGTAGCGTTTTAAAGACTAGCAAATTAATTTATTAGCTGAGCTTTCGTGGGACAGACCCACTTCTTCAGACCATAGCCATACTAGAACAGACTCAATATTTACGGCACAGAGAACCAAAAACAGTAAGCAAGGAGGACAAATCAGAAAAAGATAATCAAGGTGAGCAAATCAGAGAGTGGAGGAGTGCGGGGGGGAGGTCAAGAATTAGATTAAGCCAAGTATGCAGACGAGCCCCTATAGTGACTCAGAAAGTTCCCGTCCTGGTTTAAACCACATGTCAATGTGCCGAATTTGAATATAAAAGCGAGCTAGGCTGTTTCTCTTTGAAGAGCGGTACGAAAGTTCTTTTTCAGTAACACACATACCTTTAGGTCATTAATAGAGTGCCCCATTCCATTAAAATGTTGACTAACTGCTTTGTGGATCTGGAGTGTTTTGATGTCCATTTTGTAATGGGCACAAAAATATGTAAGTCCCAAGCAGACTCTGAAGAGCTACAAAATAATCTTAATGAATTGGGTGACTAGGCAACCAAATGGCAGATGAAATTCAATGTTGATAAATGCAACGTAATGTACATTAGAAAGTATAATCCCAGCTATACATATAAAATGATGGGGTCTGACTTATCTGTCACCACCCAATAAAGAGATCTTGGAGTCATTGTGGATAGTTCTCTGAAAACATCCACTCAATCTGCAGCGGCAGTCCAAAAAGCTTACAAAATGTTGGGAATTGTTAAGAAACTTATAGATAATAAGTCAGAAAATGTCATATTACCTCTATATAAATCCATGGTAGCTCCACCTCTGGAATACTGTGTACATGTCTGGGTGCCCCATCTCAAAAATTATATATTGGGATTGGAAAAGTTTCAGAGAGGGGCAATGAAGATGATTAGGGGTGTGGAGCCTCTGCCATATGAGGAGTGACTAATAAGACTGGGACTTTTTATCTTGGGAAAAACACAGTTAAGGGGGATATGATAGAGGTATATAAAAGCATGACTAATGTGGAGAAAGTAAATAAGGAAATGTTACTTACAACTTTCAACAACACAAGAACTAGAGGTCACCAAGGCTGCGTCTACACGTGCACGCTACTTCGAAGTAGCGGCAGTAACTTCGAAATAGCGCCCGTCACGTCTACACGTGTTGGGCGCTATTTCGAAGTTGAAATCGACGTTAGGCGGCGAGACGTCGAAGTCGCTAACCCCATGAGCGGATGGGAATAGCGCCCTACTTCGACGTTCAACATCGAAGTAGGGACGTGTAGACGATCCGCGTCCCGCAACATCGAAATAGCGGGGTCCTCCATGGCGGCCATCAGCTGGGGGGTTGAGAGATACTCTCTCTCCAGCCCTTGCGGGGCTCTGTGGTCACCGTGGGCAGCAGCCCTTAGCCCAGGGCTTCTGGCTGCTGCTGCTGCAGCTGGGGGTCCGTGCTGCATATACAGGGTCTGCAACTAGTTGTTGGCTCTGTGTATCTTGCACTGTTTAATGAAAGTGTGTCTGGGAGGGGCCCTTTAAGGGAGCGGCTTGCTGTTGAGTCCGCCCCGTGACCCTGTCTGCAGCTGTGCCTGGCTCCCTTATTTCGATGTGTGCTACTTTGGCGTGTAGACGTTCCCTCGCTGTGCCTATTTCGATGTTGGGCTGAGCAACGTCGAAGTTGAACATCGACGTTGCCAGCCCTGGAGGACGTGACGTTATTCATCGAAATAGACTATTTCGATGTCGCAACATCGAAATAAGCTATTTCGAAGTTGGGTGCACGTGTAGACGTAGCCCAAATGAAATAAAAGGCGTCAGTTTTAAAAGAAACAGTACGAAATATTTTTTCACACAATGCAGTTAACCTGTGGTACCTGACATTGTCCATTGTTGGAAGACTGGATACTGGGCTTGATGGACCTATGATCTGACCCAGTATGGTTATTCTTATATTCTTACATATTTAGAAATAAAGTATTCATTGATACATTTCACAAGGTCATGTACATGTAACTCTGTAAGGCAGAAATAATACGTCATCCCTTGCAAAACTACATGAGATATTAGCCATCACTTTCCAGTCCTTCTCAAGAGCTACATCTTGGTCTACAGGTGCCCTGGATTAGCACATTTATAATTTGCATTGCCAACTTTACCATACCTAGTGCATATTCCTTTGGGATTTCTCCCCTCTTCCTGATTTATTTTTTCCAGATTACTGTGTTCAGATGATCATCTTCTGTAGGTTTGTGACCTTTCGATTTCACCCCATTATTAGGAAGAATATTTTGTTGCCACAGCAGCTTGCGGTCAGATATTCTGCCCAAATCTGTACAGAAGCTGGTGTCAGTTCAAGTTCTCTACTCGGTGGATGTCATTCTGGAGAAAATTCAACCCCCACCCCCCTCAAGTTCTCTACTTCCATTTCTCCAGAATTTAAGAGTTGCTTAAATTTATTTAGACCAATGATCCTAGGTGTCAGGCCTCATATTAACTGCTGAAGCCAATTTGTCACAGGCCACAAGCCAATATGTTCTGCGCACAACTGTGGAATATGAAAACATGGAATATAAGGCACAGCAGTGAAGGTAATAGAGCTCAGTTTAACTATTGGGGTGCAACAGATGCCAATTCCAGAATACACCACTGTGATCACCTACTCTGATTGTCTGCATAGCACAGGCCAGAGATCTGCCCCCATATAACTCCTTGTTCCTGGGCACCTGCACAGCTTGTCAAATATACCTTAAAGAGAAGGATGGCAAGTGGCAGTTATTGGGGTTCAATTCACTGGCCTATTCTCCCCCTGCCTCAGCAGAGTTGAGAGCCATGTGGGGGCTGGGCTGCCTCTGCCCGTTAGAAACAGCTTCCAATAGCACAGCCCATTCTGCTAATCTCATGTGTTCTGGAGATGTGATGAGTCAGGTCACAAAAACTGTCATTGGAAGTTCTGATTATATCACTGAGACCACCTAATGCCATCTGGCTTACCCCCTACACTCTTCTTCTGAGCCAGAATATCTGGCTCCCTCCAGCTAATACAAGGAAGTGTGGTAAGAGCCCCTCAGCACACTAACAAAGAGTCACTGAGAACAACTCGGCTGTGGGACAGCTTAGTAACAGAGAGTAGATGCAGCAACAAGGAGTGCAGCCCTAATGGGATGAAAACCCCAAGTAAATCCAATTTACACTGTCCAAATTTTTTTCACAGAGAAAGCTCCTAAAGTTCTCCCCCTTTATCAGTGAAAAGGCATATATATATATATATATATATATATATATATATATATATATATATATATAGCTGTTCCCCCACAGTTAATAACTATCAACACTGGTTTTGTTCCCAAACAAAGGAGATTTTATTAAGTATGAGAAGAAGGATTTAAGAAGTTGTAAGGGATGACAGACAGATCAAAGAAAGTACCTAAGCAAAAATTAATTACATATGACAGCGAAGCCTAACACACAGAGTAAATTGCCACAAATCATAATTTCTCACCCTAGTTCTTACTTCAGGTAATGTTCTTCAGATCAGAGATCATCTTTTATCTGATCCAAGTCTAACAGGTCCCCACCCACCATTGTAGATCTCTTCCTTCCAAGTTATTTCATGTGTCATCTTGTGATGGGGGTCAGTCTCTGAAATCAGCAGAAGACACTCGTGGTTTGCTGCCCATTCCTTAAATAGAATTTCACCAGTGTGGGATGTTTTGGTCCCATTCCCCCCACATCTCTAGAAAAGAAACACATTCAGGACACATTCTAATACCAGATGTCATGGTCATATGTCTTTGTAGCACTAACCACAAACTAGACATAGATTACTGTCTTGATTAGTGGGTCATTAAGACAGTTGCACTCTTACATCTAACATTCTAACATTCAGTTACATTCTAACATCCAGATTAAGAAATAGGATTATCCTTTATAATTTTTCTATAATGCCACCTAAAAGAATGCCTATCCACAGAAGCAGAATGTACGAATTCAGGGGAGTACAAACTTTTGAATGATGGAATATTTGCCCATTTGCATAAAACATGTTGGAGTAAGGCATACTGACCTATTCAAAACCACATTTATGTAAAAATAAGGGGGGCAATAGTCACAGGGATTGTTTAGATTTCTTTGTAATTTCTAACTGGCAGAGGCAGGTTGTTCTTAATTTCCTTCACATTGAAGGAAGAAGAAAACTTTACATAACTTTGGGCTTGTAACCGAAGCGTAAAGGGCAGCTCAGTGCTCTGGCAAGTCCATTAAGAGGATCCCTCCCAGACCAGATCTCAGTGTTTGTATTGTTCTGCATTTAGGTTTGACCCTGCCTTCGGGTGTGCTGGAGGAGATTTAAGAATCTGACTGAGCAAGACAGAGTTAAGCATGTTCACGTTGACAGAAAGTGGGTTCAGTATCTTAACCATGTCAGGTGGCATCCCAGGATCCAGCACATCACACCTGACCTCTTTCTTACCTTGTGTTTGGTGGTTCCACTGCCTATTTGAGAACTGTGTAAATTTACAATTGGATCCTTCACTCTATCTCCCTTTCTGAATTTCCACTTCTAAGTGTAGGCCATTGTATCATTATGAATGTGTAACCACATAGGAAGAGCCTGGCAAAAATTGCCTTGGTATTTATGTTTCCTGCACTCAAGATTTTGACAAATACGTTTAATTGTACTGCTGTTTTACTCCTATTATGATGTACAACATTTTGTTGAAACAGCAACTTGAGCTCAGATAATCACAGAATCAAAAAACAGAAGAACCGGAAGTAACCTGGAGATGTTGATGAGTCCAGTCCCCTGCCCTCACAGCAGGATAAAGTGCCATGTACACGTACTACATGATGGGGTCAAATTTAGCTACGACAGATCAGGAAAGGGATCTTGGAGTTATAGTGGATAGTTCTCTGAAGACATCCACGCAGTGTGCAGCGGCAGTTAGTAAGGCAAATAGGATGTTAGGAATTATTAAAAAAGGGATCGATAATAAGACAAAAGATATCATACTTCCCCTATATAAAACTATGGTACGCCCACATCTCGAGTACTGCGTGCAGATGTGGTCTCCTCACCTCAAAAAAGATATATTGGCATTAGAAAAGGTTCAGAAAAGGGCGACTAAGATGATTAGGGGCTTGGAAAGGGTCCCATATGGGGAGAGGCTAGAGAGACTGGGACTTTTCAGTTTGGAAAAGAGGCGATTGAGGGGCGATATGATAGAGGTATATAAAATCATGAATGGTGTGGAGAAAGTGAATATAGAAAAATTATTTACCTTTTCCCATAATACAAGAACTAGGGGACACCAAATGAAATTGATGGGTAGTAGGTTCAAAACTAATAAAAGGAAATTTTTCTTCACACAGCGCACAGTCAACCTGTGGAACTCCTTGCCCGAGGAGGCTGTGAAGGCCAGGACTCTATTAGGGTTTAAAAAAGAGCTTGATAAATTTTTGCAGGTCAGGTCCATAAATGGCTATTAGCCAGGGATAAAGTATGGTGCCCTAGCCTTCATAACAAGGGCAGGAGATGGATGGCAGGAGATAAATCACTTGTCTTCTGTTCTCCTTCTCTGGGGCACCTGGCATTGGCCACCGTCGGCAGATGGGATGCTGGGCTTGATGGACCTTTGGTCTGACCCAGTATGGCCATTCTTATGTTCTTATGTTCTTATGTTCATGTAGACCATCCTTGAGAGATGTTTATCTAATCTGCTTTTAAATAGTTGTAGTGATGGACATTCCACAACCTTCCTAGGTATTTTATTACACTGTATAACCACCCTGACAGGTAGAAAGTTTTTTCTATAGTACCCCCATCTACTTTGTATTTGCCTTGTTTTGAATAGGAAGATCATGAGAGACTTTATGAAATGCCTTAATAAATTCTAGGTATCCACTGCTTCTCAATCTAGACAGGATAGAACTAAAGAACACAGAGAAGCTCATGTATCTGGGAGCATCAAGATGTATGACTTAGAATCTAAAAGGAAAGTGAGACAAGAATAGCAAAAGCAAGAGCAAATTTTAAGGCGATCAGTAAGATCTGGAAAAGCAGAGTGATTAACTTCGGACCAAAGCGAAGCATCTTGAAAATGTGTATATTCAGAAATGTATTGTACCGATGTGAGACATCAGTGATGATGAAAGATACGAAGAGAACGATATTAGCATTCTAGTGGAGTTGTTACAGAGAGAACAGAGAATAGGTTGGATGTGGAAGGTCAGCAATGAGGTGTTATATATGAAGATAAAGCTGAAAGAGAAATTTCTGCAGAAGTCTATACAATGGAAGTTACAACTATATGGACATATTGGAAGAATGAGCTATGAGTGAAAAGACAAGAACCTGGTGTTCAGAATAATGGACTGTTCAAACCACAGAGAAAGACCCCCAGATGTAGTAGATTGATGTGGAGTTATTCTACAGAGTTTAAGCCACTCTGCACTGGACAGGAAAAGATGGAAGAAAATAGGGTTTATTTAGACACCAAAGGGTGCTGAGCCTATATTTCTTGATGACAAAGATGATGATAATGATGATATTCACATATTCAGGACCACATTTCCATAAAAATCTGGGGGTAGATTGTCACAACTGTCATGTTAATACTCTGGTGGTTCCTGTGACACTCTGGTGCCTTCAGTGTACCTAAGAGAGTCAGAGAACACTGCAGGCAGCCTAATCTTTCCTTTCTGATTCTTTTGTTGAGTTACTGTCGGGCTGGGATACTTAAAGCAAGAGCCCCCCGTGTGGGATTTTATCAATTCAGTTTTCTCCAAAGCAGAGGTTCTGGTTTAGAATTGCAGAAAACTGTGCTCCACGTTCTGCTTGGAGGCTCCGCCTCTGTTCCATCCTTTCACCAAAGGCCTTTCCCTCTGCTTCTCCAATTCTCCCAGGGTTAGGCACCATGTCCAGGCTGGAGACAGGCTGTGGGAACACAAACAGGAAGAGCCCGTGCTGCCGTGGGAAACCCAAACTCTTCATATGCCCTGCAATTTATTTCCTGGATACAGGAACACAGGCTTGGGACTCTTACTGACCCACCCCCAACCCAATGACCCATACGTAGGGAGGGAATGGCGCTCCTCAAAATGCTTCAGGCTTCCAGGCACCTCTTATCATGGTCCAGCTCTGGCTTCTCTCTTGGGAAGGAGAGGGATCCTTGAGCAATGGCAAGGAGCCAGGGGGATGAGTTTTGGGACAATCCAAGGAACACGTGATGAGACCCTGGGGAAGGGAGTCTAGGGAAGGAAGAGTGCCAAAATGGCTCTTGTCTCTGCCCATGTTTTATCATTTGGAAAGGTGGTCACCGTACAGTGAATGTGCTGGGCTGGGGTAGGAGCAGGCTGTGCCTCTCTTGGGCAACTGAGTACCATTATGATCCCCTCCCAAGCAGATGTATCAGCAGAGAGTGAAGGAGAAGCAGGGGACCTGGGCCTGACTCGCTTGCAGGACTGCCATGGGTCAGTCCCTCACTTACTGACAGCTTAATCTGTGGGGAATGGGCTTTATAGGTCAGAGATGCAAAGCCAGCAAAGTGGGAGGGCCTTCCTGAGTGGATTCTCATGGGGCTCCTGGGTTAATCATGTGTCTGATATGACTCAGTTGCAAGCACCTGCTTGAGGGCTTAGGGTAATGGTGGGTATTCCTGCTCCTTCTATAGCCTCAATTGACAGCTGGTGAAGCAATTATAGATTACTGTGCACCTGGAGCAGGAGGAACTGCCAGACCTGCCACTGAAGAACAGCTCTGCAGCTTTTTCTTTACCCACACTTGCTGAAGCAGAGACAGGAAAGTAACAGGCTGAGTATCATGGGAAACAACATTAACATCCTTTCAATTTATTGACTGCACTGGGAGCAACTGTGAGACTGGAGAAATCGCCAAATGTATCTTTCCTGGTCCAACATCTTAGTCGTCCTCTGGCACGGATAAACACAACTGCATTCCCTCTCCAACCCATCACCCATTGATCCAGGCTTTAAACACTTAACAACAACTCTCTGAAGAGTGACAACCAGTGGCTTATGACATCTCAGATAAAAGGATACAGGAAGGAACAGTAGGCCTTTGACTGTGTTTTTGGTCTCCCGTTTCCGTGTCATCTGACAAACATACTGACTATCCTTGCACGAAGGTGTTTGCTTTTCACACTGTACACGATGGGGTTCAGGAGTGGTGGGAACATCACACAGATATAGCCCAGGAGAATCTGAACCAATGGAGAAAAGCTTTTCCCGAGTCTATTCATCAAAGTTACGCTGAGATATGGTGTATAGAAGGAAAGGACAACACACAGGTGAGAGACGCAGGTATTCAAGGCCCTGAGGCACTCTGTACGGGATGTGATATTCAGTACTGTTTTGAGGATCATCACATAAGAGAGTAAGATGAGCAATGAATCCAAGCCTTCTGTTAAGAGTGCAATCAACAAGCCATAGATGCTGTTAACTGTGATATCTGAACAAGCCAGTTTCATAACCTCTCCATTTGTGCAGTAGCTACGCGTTGGGATAATTTCTCGACAGTATTGGTACTGTTTCAGGAAAATGGGTAATGGAAGCTTTAAGACCACCCCTCTCAGCACACACACGAACGACATCTTGGCTAGTCGTTCTGGTGTTAAGATGGAAGCATACCTTAAGGGGTCACGGATTGCAATGAGGCGATCGAAGCCCATCAACAAGAGCACAGAGGATTCGATACAGATAAGTGTGAGGATGAAGTAGAGTTGGGCGAAACAGGCATCATGGGTGATCTCCCTAGAGTTCAACAAGAATATTCGCAGTGTTGTCAGCATGGTGGTTATTGATAAGCCAAGGTCTGTGACGGCCAACATGGAAAGTAAAATGTACATGGGCTCGTGGAGGCTTGGATTAGTTTTTATAATGAACACAATGAATGAATTTCCTACTATTGATATTGCGTATATTAAGCAGAAGGGGATAGAGATCCAGAGATAGTTATGCTCCTGTCCAAGTATTCCAGTGAGAAGGAAGACTTCAGATTGAAATCTGCTGCCATTGATGGCTGACATATGGTACTAGACTGATCTGAGGAGTTTCTTCCTATTAAAAAAAAAAGACAGTTGATTTTATTATATTTTTTATGATATTTAGTGTTTCAGGTATGCAATAGTGATCAGCAAAAATATAGTATTGTAACTGGGCCACCAGCATTGCTGCAGTGTCTCGAAACCAATGTCAATTGTCCAGTTCCAGATGTTTCAAAGAAAGGTGGTAGAGGTCTGGCTGTTAGAGTTCCCTTTGTTCCAGATGCAGTTACAAATGTTTCAGGGCAAGCGGATGAAGCTCTACAACAGGCTACCTGCACCCACTAACTGGAAAGTTTTGTTTTATTGATCAGGAAGTTTTAGAACACTTATAACATATTTTAAAGCAAGCATCACTCCTATTTCTGGATTTTCTGGTTACCCACATAAACATCCTGTTTCTCTTTGAATCCTTCTATGATCTTCTTATGATATTACATTCCATATTCATTTTGAATACATGCTTGTGACATGATTATTGCGAGAGAAGTTCTGGAAAGCATCATTGAAAAGTTTATCATCTCCTGAGTGTAACTATCCTATTTCGAAGTCTGTGTTCCAGGTGTGCTATTTTGTCTTCAACCTGGCATCAGCTTTTCAGATAATAGTAACATGCAGACTGGGCTGATGGCAGGACAATGACCTATGAAAAGATTTAGCTTGTCTTTTTGTGGGTGCTCCATTCACCTAGGCTCCGTCTACACTAGCACAGTACGTCAAAGTAGCCTATTTCGAGTGAGAACATTGATATAGGCTACTTTGATGCATATCGTCTCCACGTTCTCTAGGGCTGGAGCCATCGACGTTCAATGTTGAAGTCGCGATGGAGAACATCAAAAGGAGCCGCACCAGAAGGAAATGCGGAGCGTCCACACACACAAGCGCTCCCTGTCGAAATAAGGGGCCACGAAAGCCCCAGGCCGCTCCCTTAAAGGGCCCCTCCCAGACACACTCAACCTGCACAGCATGAGATCCACAGAGCTGACAACTGGTTGCAGACCCCCTGCACACAGCATGGACCCCCAGCTGCAACAGTAACAGCAGCAGCAGCAGCCAGAAGCCCTGGGCTGAGGGCTGCTGCATGCGGTGACCACAGAGCCCAGCAGGGGCTGGACAGAGCGTCTCTCAACCCCTCAGCTGATGGCCGTCATGGAGGATCCTGCTATTTCGACGTAGTGGGATGGAGATCATCTACACATGCCCTACTTTGACGTTCAACGCTGAAGTAGGGCGCTATTCCCATCTTCGGATAGGAATAGACGTTTCGACGTCTCGCCACCTAACATTGATTTCAACATTGAATATCTCACGGCACGTGTAGATGTGACACATACTATTTTGATGTCGTGCCAGCTACTTCGAAGTAGCCTGCTAGTGTAGATGCACCCCTAGTCACTCATGGATGTTGTTATTCTACAGAGAATCCTGGTCACCTGATCCTAATACCCATTGTAGACTGTTGATCTTTCACTCTATGTGGCGGGGGAGTTACACAAAGGAATCATAACTTCCAGAAGTTCTGTAAAAGTCAGATTAAGAAGACATTCAAAGCCGGTGGGGGGAGTGAAAGTGGAAACTTCCTGCTAATTTGCATTCTTTCTATTGTTTTTGCCTGTGTTACAGCTCTTCTACTTTGGCTGATGTCCACTGTGATCACTTCAGGTAGTACCGTGGTAAAGTTAGATGCGGAAGATAGTCTCTCTTTCCCCTTCAGACAGGACAATGGACAATTAAATGCCTGGCTTTCTGTGGATGTTCCAAACTGCAATTGACTGAGAATGCTATGATGCTACAGAGACACTAGGTCACCTTACACTAATCTCCATTCCATCCTGGATGGCTGACCTGTTCCACTAGGAGAGGGGAATCAAACAAAGGATTCCTAATGTTACACAAATACTATGTAAATCTGGTCAGGAGAACATTCAGTGCAGGGGAAGGAGGGCTGCTGCCAGTTAGTAGTTTTTTATTATTTTCATAGTACTCTGATTTTGTGTTTTTTCCACCCCTTTGTCCTCTGAAAATATTAAGGTAGATTCCTTTTTAACAATGCAGCTCAGTTCAATCACATTTAACTGAGAGTGTGGAAGGTTGTTCATATCTTCCTCCACATTGAGGGTGGAGGAGAACTTCTTATATCTTTCAGTTTGGACCCCAAGGAGGATGGGCATCTCAGTGCTGCAGCGAGCCCATTAAGCTCAGCCTTTCCAGAGCAGATCTCAATGCTTGTCATGCTCTGTGGCAGGGTTTGCCCTACCCCTGGGTATGCTGGAAGAAGCTTCAGAATCTGACACAGCAAGACAGAGTTAAGTATGCCCTGGCTGACAGAAAAGGTGGGATCTGTGTCTTCAGCATGGCAGGTGGCTTCCAAGGGCCCAACCCATCTCACCGGGACTTGTTCCTACCTTGTGTTTGCTAGTTCCACTGACACCTGGACTCATTCAGACCCCATGTTTTCTAATTCCACTGCCTATTTCAGCACTGAATATATTCACACTCAGATTCTTTGCACCAACACCATTTCTGGATCTCCACTTCCAAGAGTAGCTTATTCTATCATTTTAAGCATGTTACAACTTAAGTCTTTTTATTTATGTGTCCTGTACTCAAGATGTTAATAAATATGTTTTATTGCCTAATTGTATATGCATTTTTCATTTGTTTTTTTTTTATTTCTCCACTGCTGAAAGTACAAATTATGGCACTGCATCTTTACACTACATGGGATATGTTATTTGGGACAGGTACATCATTTAACCAGAGCGACTTGAGTGTCGTCATTCACAATTTCTATGTGTAAATTCCATAAGATCCAGGCTCTCTTAACTTTAAATTACCAAATGCTTTCATTAATACACATTGACCTGCAAGATTTCCTCAAAGGAAGAGAAGTACTCTGCCAGGCTGGGTACTTTTTCCTGAATCCAGAGGTGTGGCTCATCCTACAGGCTTTTCTTCACCCTATGGGACAGCCTCCTCTAGCAATATAAAGATTTGTAAGTTTCTGGCAAGTTACAAATCTAATACAGACAGTTACTTCACCTGGGCAGGGGAAAGGTTAACATCACAAGTGTCTGTTGTAATGTTGTATAAGAACAAAGGAGACAGAAGCGACTGCAACAACTACCGTGGAATCTCCCTCCTAAGCATCACAGGTAAACTGTTCGCTTGCGTCATCCTTGGCAGACTCCAGAAGATTGCTGAGAGGGTGTACCCAGAATCGCAGTGCGGATTCTGTGCAGAGAGGTCTACCATTGATATGGTCTTCTCTCTAAGGCAGCTGCAGGAGAAGTGCAGGGAGCAGAGAAAGCCACTCTACATAGCCTTCATCGACTTGACCAAGGCTTTTGACTTGGTCAGCAGGGATGGTCTGTTCAGACTGCTCCACAAGATAGGCTGTCCTCCACGGTTACTCAAAATGATCCAGTTGTTCCACGAAAACATGAGAGGAGCCATCCAATATGACGGCACATTATCAGATGCTTTCAGAATCAGGAGCGGCGTCAAACAAGGATGCGTGCTTGCTCCGACATTGTTTGGGATCTTCTTCGCACTCCTCCTGAAGCATGCCTTTGGATCTTCAACAGAGGGCATCTTGCTGCACACAAGATCTGATGGGAAACTGTTTAACCTTGCAAGGCTGAAAGCTAAGTCTAAGGTGCGGGAAGTCCTCATCAGAGACATGCTGTTCGCAGACGATGCTGCTGTAGTGTCTCACACAGAAGACCAGCTTCAAAAACTGCTGGATCGGTTCTCCAAAGTGTGCAAGGACTTTGGGCTTACCATCAGCCTAAAGAAGACGACCGTACTCGGTCAGGATGTTGCTGAATCCCCATCAATCATCATTGACAACTATACGTTAGAGGTTGTCCACGAGTTCATTTACCTAGGGTCCACCATCACTGACACCCTGTCATTGGACACTGAGCTAAACAGGAGGATTGGAAAAGCAGCCACAACTCTGTCCAGACTCAGCAAGAGAGTGTGGAATAACAACAAGCTGTACACTCACACCAAAATGAAAGTCTACAGAGCCTGCATCCTCAGCACCCTCCTTTATGGCAGCGAGACTTGGACCCTGTATGCCCGCCGGGAAAAGAGGCTGAACGTCTTCCACTTGTGCTGCCTCAGGCGCATCCTTGGAATATCATGGAAGGACAGAGTGACCAACACTGCCGTCCTCGAGCAAGCTGGAATCCCAACCATGCACACCCTCCTCAGGCAGCGTTGACTCCGCTGGCTTGGCCACGTCCACAGGATGAACGATGGAAGGATTCCAAAAGACATCCTGTATGGTGAGCTAGCCTCTGGCAAAAGACCTCTCGGACGCCCCCAGTTGCGTTAGAAAGACGTCTGCAAGAGAGACCTCAGAGAGGCAGACATTGAGCTGGACAACTGGGAAGATCTAGCAGACAACCGCGGCAGATGGAGGCAGTGGTTACACAAGGACCTTCAGAAGGGCGAGTTGAAGATCAGACAGCTAGCAGAGAAGCGAGTGCACAGAAAGCACAATAAGGACTTGCCAGACACCCACTACATCTGCAAGAGATGCAGCAAGGACTGTCACTCTCGTGTGGGTCTTTATAGTCACAATAGACGCTGTAAATGAAGTCCTCAATTGAAACTTTAAAGGGCACGATCCATAGGCTATGCAGACTGAAGGATGCCTACTACAAGTGGCTGAATAAAGCAAACATTAAATTTGTACTCATATCCATGTGAGCATGTAATTATCTTTATGCTTGTATTGAATGTGATAGCATAAACTATATACAACAATGTTTCTATACCTCAGCCCTACTCTATGCTGAAACACAGGTCAGAGGTTGTGTTCTTTTATGATTTTATGAAAACTTTCCCTCAAGTATTGCAGGAGGGCTACATTCATTATCCTAAATGTAAGTGTTAGTGGTGGATTGTGGTCAATTACCAGGAGATTTGACAATTACTTCACCTGAGCGGGGGAAGAGTTAGCATCACAAGTAGCTGAATAACGCAAACATTAAATTTGTACTCATATCCATGTGTGCATGTAAATATCTTCATGCTTGTATAGGATGTGATCACATAAACTATATGCAACCATGTTTTTGTGCCTCAACCCTACTGTCTGCTGAAACACAGGTCAGAGGTTTTGTTTTTTACCATTTTATGGAAAGTTTTCCTCAAGTATTGCAGGAGGTCTGAATTTATTATCCTAAGTGTAAGGGTTAGAGAGAGTTTCCGGTTCCCAGGAGACAGTATTTGAGTACTTCTAAAAATATTTAATTACTAGGTCTGAGGCCTGACATGTGGCAGTCACAGTCTGGAGAGAGGACAGAGATGCTGGTAGCCTTCTAAATCTTAGTGCTACCTCTGGTAGGAATGCTGGAGTGCTCTTTCAGTCAGGAAAGAGAAATACATAATATCAGAGTTGTGATAACAGAGCAATGCTGCTCCAAACTCCTCTCTTCCCAACTAAGAAAGAATATGAGATTTCAGAGGATGCATTCTCTGGTTACATTTCTAAAGGAATTCACCTTAGGTATTTTGGGAACCAATCACTGATATTCTGAGGGGTCTCCTATTGCTCATTCCCTGGCAGAGTCTGGTCCAGAGCACACTGCACCTCTAGAAATGGGGGCTCTGGAGAAATCCTTATGAGGACATCACAGTTTAAAATCTCAAACTCTCCTAGAAAAGTCACATTTCTGTGTTCTTAAATAACACACTGAGCTGCATGGGCAGATGTGGGGGCAAGGTTCTGAAGCTATCATCATTCCCTGCCCTCCTACCCTGTCACTGACTCACCCCGACAGCCCAGCTTAGACCCCTGTAGCTGCGCAAAACATCTGCACATGGAAACAGCTGTCAGCCTTTCCCGAGACTAAACTTTTTAAAGATAGAGAAACCTTCCAACGTACCCAACTGCTGCTAGAAGGGGAGCCACTGGCACCTGAGGTCTTCACCCTAAAGGAGAAGGAGTTATGGGAGAGGTGTTACAAGCAGCAGGAACTGTGCGTTTATACAGGAAGGCAACTGACTTAATGAAGCATGCTGGCACATTCCCTTGGGAAGCACTTGGCCATCAGGGAGCCTGCTGCAGGCTCTCAGGTTTGTTCAACAGTTTGTTGTTGACAAATTCATACTGTTTTTTCTCACCTTACATGATGTTACTGGATTTTAAAATTACCATGAGAACCGTTATTGTACCCACTGTCTTCTCCACATCTTATGCCAAGTGGGCCAAGTGAGAGAAAGGAGCTCATGAGACTCTAATCCACATCTCAGGACTTTAGCACAGATGTGTCATTTACAAGTCTGGCAAAAGCAGAATATCCAAAGAAACAACACTGCCGGGTAACCTGGTCATGTGTTTCTCCCTTGTGAACATGATCCCAGGCAGAATTTTCCCTCTACACGAGCAAGAGTATGGAGACAACCCTGAGAACCACCATTTTAGTCTCCAGTCTTTAATCTCTATTTTGTCTGCAATCTCCAGGCTGTAGTTTTCAGGATGATCTGTGATATGAATTAAGCCTGAATAGACTGCTGGCCCATTATAACAATTGCTGTATTTCCAGACAGTACTAATATTTTGCCTGGTCACTTAGTGGACCAGAAAATCTGTGTGGCTTTGGTGAGATTGGTTCTGAGAGATTTGCTCATGTGACTTTGGGCTGGCCAGAGAAGCAACAGGGGTGCTCTTTTGACGAGTTTCTTTTGCCTTACAGAGGAGTAACCCCTTTCTGGGGCTCTTAGGTGGCCTGGTTTTAAGCAATTTGCCTCAGTTTGGTTGTCTTAGCGGTACACTAGAACCCTTCATATACTATTACACATTCCTATCTTTCAGTGTTTTGCCAATGGATGAGTAATATTCTCCATTATCATTCCTGTTACAGAAATTAAACTGATTGACATGTAATTTCCTGGGTTGTACTTGTTTCTCTTTTTATAGATGGGTGCTATATTTGCACTTTTCCCATTTTCTGGAATCTCTCCTGACTTCCATGACGTTTCAAAGATAATACCTAAAGGTTCAGATAGCTCCTCAGTTAGCTCCATGAGTTATCTAGGATGCTTCTCATTACCCCCTTGTAACTTGAACACATCTGACCTTCCCTAATAGTTTTAACTTTTTCTTTCCTTATTTTAGTTTTCACACTTACCCCATTTTCACTGGCATTCTTTATGGTAGGTGTCCTTTTGCCACCAATCCTTTTGGTGATAACTGAAAGAAAGAAGTCATTAAACACCTCTCATTTCCATTTTTTTCTGATATTGTTTTCCTCCCTTCTTTGAGTAACCGGACTACCTCTTATGCGCATGCCTCTTTCAAAAGAGGAATACAAGTATACACACAGACTATGAGTTAATTGTCACAAATTGTATCTTCTCACCCTTGTTCTTCAGGCAAAGTTCTTCAGGCCAGAGATGATCTTTTTTTCACCTTGGTCTGTCTTATGTTTGGCTTTGAGATTGAAGAAGAGGCAGTAGACACCAGGGATAATCTTTATTTTAGATACTTTTGATACCCCAAACCCTACAGACAAGTAGTACAGAGTGATGTAAATCTGTTTCAATACAGAGGATAAGTGACAAGCAAACTTACATTTGATTTTATATATCAGACACAGTTCTATTATTAATAAACTTACAAGAAGCTTTGTAGACGCTTAATTGGAATTCATAACATTGAGGTTAATTAATCTAATTTATTAGAAATTGAATTTATCTTGTAGTATAGTTGCAGCCAAAAATATTATCTACCAATCAAATACTTATTATGAAAAGTTGTATTGATATAACTTATCAATTAGTTTATTGCAAAATCTTTGCACAAAATTGTGAGTTCTGTGGTTGCACCTGAAAGATTCTGATTATCCAAAAATGAACAACAGTAATGTCCTGTGATACTTGCATTCAAAATGAGCATATCTCAGGATTATGCAGCATAGAGGTGGAGGGGCAGTTTGCTGGCGGCACTGTGGCTGGAAACTGACTGGGTAGAGCACGACTGGTAGAGCCAGTCGTATGTTTCCAGCCAAAGGGTGGAGGTGCCCCTACTCCCTGCAGTTGGGAAGGAGCTGCACTCTCAGCCCAGTGCTCAGAGTCAGTGCTTGGTTCCCCTCTTCTTGCTGCTTGTGGGACCCAGGAAACTGAGCAGGCATGAGCTAGTCAGATTCCTGGGATCCACAAGCAGCAGGGAGACGGGAACCAAGTTGCAGCCTGGTTCTTATCTCCCCGCCATTTGCATTACCAAGGAAACTGACCAAGTATATGGCTGCTCAGCTTTCCAGGTCCCACCAGTGCAGGGCAGCTGAGAAACAGGCTGCCGCTTGGTTCCCAGCTCTCCACCACTTGTGGGACTGGAGAAGCTGAACAGTCATGAGCTGGTCAGTTTCCCAGGTTTTGCAACTGGCAAGAAGCCTGGAATCAGGCTGCCTTCTGGTCCTGGGTCCTGCAAACCAGAGGAGCTGAGCACCAGCCTGCCACCTGGTTCCTGTCTACCCTCAACTTGCGTGAGGAACTGAGTTACACTGGAGTCGCAGGACCACAACCCCCACATTACTCAATTTACAGCATTCTAAGAACAGTCACGATGAGTCCCATTGTACTGTGAGGAAGATAAAATATATTACAAGAAAACTTTTTCTGCTCCCTTGCACTGGACATCTTCCCTTGTACCATATTGAAGATGTTGGTGGCAAAACTATTTGTGCCTCTCATTGTTCCTTCTCTGGCTTCACCCACATCCTTAGCCTTAGAGGGGAGCTACACAGTTTAAAAGAGACTGGAGTTTTTAGCTCAGTAAGAGATCTTTATGAAGAATGGAGGAATCATGGCAGACATTATTATTGAGGTCATGTTGTGCTCACATAAGCTGCGTCTACACGTGCACGCTACTTCGAAGTAGCGGCACCAACTTCGACGTTAGGCGGCGAGACGTCGAAGTTGCTAACCTCATGAGGGGATCGGAATAGCGCCCTACTTCGACGTTCAACGTCGAAGTAGGGACCGTGTAGACGATCCGCGTCCCGCAACATCGAAATTGCTGGGTCCTCCATGGTGGCCATCAGCTGGGGGGTTGAGAGATGCTCTCTCTCCAGCTCCTGCGGGGCTCTATGGTCACCGTGGGCAGCAGCCCTTAGCCCAGGGCTTCTGGCTGCTTCTGCGGCAGCTGGGGATCTATGCTGCAGGCACAGGGTCTGCAACCAGTTGTCAGCTCTGTGTATCTTGTGTTGTTTAGTGCAACTGTGTCTGGGAGGGGCCCTTTAAGGGAGCGGCTGGCTGTTGAGTCCGCCCTGTGACCCTGTCTGCACTTGTGCCTGGCATCCCTATTTCGATGTGTGCTACTTCGACGTGTAGACGTTCCCTCGCTGCGCCTATTTCGATGTTGGGCTGAGCAACGTCGAAGTTGAACATCGACGTTGCCGGCCCTGGAGGACGTGTAGACGTTATTCATCGAAATAGACTATTTCGATGTCTCAACATCGAAATAAGCTATTTCGATGTTGGCTGCACGTGTAGACGTAGCCATAGATTCCTCTGCAAGGTTCAACAGCTTCCTCCTTATGCCCCATTATAGTTCTTTTGCTACCAAGGGTCTTCATGTGTCATCTTGTGGCAGAGAGCAGCATATAAAGTCAGGAGAACACAATCATGGTTTTCTTCCTAGACTTACACAGAATTTCAGTTGTGTGAGATGTCTTGGTCCCATTCCCCCCATACCTCAAGAAAAAAATACCAAATTCAGAAGGGTTTCTAGTACCAGGAGACATGGCTGTATGTCTTTGTTGGACAAACCACAGTGTAGCCTTACAAGGAAAACAAGAAATACATAGGGTTTGTCATAACTAGCTCATTGAGTTCCTGAAATTTCACTAATAGCTTTCACTCAAAGCTCTAGGTTAATAAATAAGTTTATATATTCTATTTTTATAACTCTGTATACAAGAATAATACATGCACACAAATAGAATAGTGCATTCAGGGGAGTACAAGTTCTTGAATGATGGCTTATTTGCCCTATTTGCATAAAGCATAATCAAATTATGCATAATCACATATTCAAAACCACATTTCCATACAATTATGGAGGCAGACTGTCACATAGGTTACCTTGACCCTCTGATGGCCCCACTGACATTCTGGTGTCTCTAGTGGTACTTTGTGGCCTCAGGTACCACTACAGGCACCTATCATTTTCTCTGTGGTCCTTGCAATGACTAACTCCCATGCTGAGATAATTAAAGCAAGAGTCTCTGTTTGTGGGGTTGGAAGAATTCAGTGTTTTTCAGACAAAAGCTCTCCTATCTTACAGCCCCATCCTCCTCCTTTACTGAAGAGCCTCCAACAAACTTACTTGCTGGAGTAAACATTGGCTCAGGATTGCTGAAATCTGTGCTGCATGTTCTGCTTCGAGACCCTGATCCTGTTCCAAGTTTCACCCTAGGCTTTTCCCACTGATGCTCCATTACCACACCATGATGTACCCTATACAGGATGAAAATGGACTCTGGTAAGAGCTACAATAGTAGCACATACTGCCATGGCAAGCCTGAACTGTCCATCTGCCCTGCTATTGATATCCTAGGTTCAGGGGCACAGGGTTGGAGCTACTATGCAAACATCCTGCAGCCAACTGCTTGGGAGAGAGGGAGGGCCTGGGGCTCCCCAGAATGGCTTTACCTCCATTTAAACCTCTTATCATGGTCCAGCTCTGACTTTTGGAAAGATAATGGAACTTTGAATAATGGGGAGTATCCAGGGAGTGGCATTTTGAGGCAACATAAGGAAGAGAGGTGGAGCCCTTGGAGAAGGGAGTCAGAAGAATTTTCCACTATCGAAATAACTTACATTAAGCAGAGAGGGATAGAGACCCAGCAGTACACATTTTCCTGCTCAGGTATCCCTGTGAGAAGGAACACTTTTTCCGATATAGGAATCGGATGTCATTAATCATTGAAATAAGGTATTAGGCAGGTCCAAAAATTTCATTTCCTCAGTGAAATTAAAAAAAAAAAAGAAGAGGAGACTTGTAGGAACTGCCAGAGTGGATCAGAGCTTCAGTCCATCTAGCCCAGTATCTTATGGCCTGTTCCAGATGTTTTGGAGGGAGGTGGAAGAAACCCTGTAATTCCAGTTGCAGGGAACTTCCAGATTCAGTAGCTGATGCAGGTCCAGATATTTGAGATGCAGCAGAAGAAGCCCTGCTATAGGCAGCTATGAGATCTCCTGCACCTGATATAATTAACCTGTTTTTTATGTCTTTGTTCCAGGTGTGATACTTTGGCTGATGCCAACTTTCAACACTTCAGGTGCTGTAGCCAGACAAAGTCTCCCCCTTACAAGCCAGCTTGCTCGCTGCCCCCCACCCCCACACTGAGGTGCCTCGCAAGCACACAGGGCACGGAAATAGCTGCTGACAGCACAGTCTTTGATGTCTGTCATTGAGGCCCAGATGTGCTATCTCATCATGACCCTGAGAAACAGAAAGTACAGATAGAGGGCTAGCAGGCTAACTGTCAACAAGGGGTGGGGGGAACCTCAGTAAATCACCCCAGCAGGCATTGATGGATTTGATGCACACACACATACCATCGTGGAAAAGGAAATCTCCGCCCCTGCAAAGAATGTCCTGTACTCCCAAATTGCTTATCTCCTGTCTTACAAGTGCAAATTAAGTAAGAATTGCCCTTGTAACAAACTGGCGTCACAAAGACAGACCAGTACGATCTGGCACCACAGATAAGAAAGAGAATACGTAACCTAAAAGGGGTATAAAGGTGGGCCCAGCAGAACTCTAACTCTAAGTGCATTTCCACCAACTACCTGCTGGTCGGGTCAGGTGATTGCCTCCCGAGGTCTGCAGCTGGGGACGCCCAACCTCGTATTAGTCTTTCCGCGGAATTGAGTGACCGATCCGGCTTGGCTACGCTGGTATCGAGAGACGCAAGGAGGGTAAGATATACCCATGCAAGGTCTCCTTTTTTTTTTGGTGCGCATTGCTAAAGAATTAGAGCTCTGTAACTAGATGTCGTTGTATCAAGATATCATTGTGTTTGGTGGTAACAGATATCTTTGTATTGGATTGTAACGTAACCTGTTAACACCTGTACTTTGCTAGCATAGAAGAAGTAGACAATAGCCTTTTGTAACCGCACGCTTATAACTGTAGCTTAATAAACTTGTAACTAGTTAAGATCTAAGCCTGACTGCTGTTACTGTTTGTCACTGCAACACAGCCGGCACAATAAAAAGAACTTTAACCGTTTGGTTATCACAGCCTGGCCATCGTGAGAGTGCTAGGAGCTCCCTGCTCCGTCAGTAAAACACTGGGTTGTTTACGACCCAGGGGAATCCGTCAGCCTGTCCTGGCTGCCTGCAGCGACGAGCTCCCTGCTCTCGCAGTTTAAGACTCGGATAGTGTAGGGTGCGAGAAGAGTTTGTAATGGTCTCATGAGAGCAGATCGACCCCTCTGTGAATCCTCAGGAGAATCTAAACAGACCAGTCTGTGCAAGGT
Source organism: Carettochelys insculpta (assembly GCF_033958435.1). Taxonomy (NCBI): domain Eukaryota; kingdom Metazoa; phylum Chordata; order Testudines; family Carettochelyidae; genus Carettochelys; species Carettochelys insculpta. The sequence goes on along the minus strand of NC_134137.1, from coordinate 10,125,911 downwards.
GAAAGCTGCAAAACTAACTGCCATGGGAACAGCTGCAGAACAAGCCGCGCTTGCCAAGATTTCAAGGCTACGCTGGCAGTAGGCCACAAGAGATAGTGATAAGAAATGCATAGGCAATTTTAGGCAATCTTATGTTAACGAGCTCAGCTTTATCAGCTAGTGTTAGGAGGCCTGTTACAGAGCCTCTCCCCGAGCAAAGCTCCGATGCGTCGGGTTTCCCCCATGGGTGACTGCGGCATCTCCAGGGCTCCCGCCGTGGGTGTCACGCTCTTTCAATAAACCAAATATAGCACTCGCCTTCTGGGTGCAGCCTCGTCTCTGGGAAACCCGAGCCTGGTTGGCTACAGATGGTAACAAGGGCATAGTTGGTACCTCACCGCACATTACCTGGACACTGGCTAACAGAATTGGCGTAGTGTTGGCAGGATTGTGACACAGGCTGTACCGCAGTGACAAAATGAAACCAGTCACGATAAACAACATGGATTTCCCCAACATAGAGAAAGAATTCACCCGGGAAGGATGGGGTGACCCTAAGTGGGACAAGGAAATGTTGGAAAAGAACTGGGGACAATCAGAGGAATTATGGTTGCAGTTCTGTAAGCAACGAACTGCTTGTAAACTAAAAGGGAAAAAGGAGTATTGGAGCAGTTGCATCTGGGTGTGAGAAACAGCTTCTTGGACAAAAGCCCAGATTATAAGACCTTGAAGAAACTGCCCAACTCTGACAGCTTTAGTTCAAGTTCTTAACTCTTTGTGGTACAAAGTGTAGTTATGTAAACATTTATGTTGTGGTGTATGTGTATATGTCATGGAGTTTTGTTTACATTAATTGTTTTGCTAACACGTGTTTCTGTCATGTCATGGAGTTTTGTTTAATGTTGTTTGTTTGTCTGTCTGTCTGTTTGGCCTGCTGGTGCATCCATAAGGAGGGGATGCCTTCTGATATGGACACCTTCCAATATAGGAAAAACAGTAAGTTTAGGTATAAAAGATCTAAATCCCTTTAGTAATACTTAAAATGGTCATATCCAATAAAATGTCACTTTGGAAAATAAGCATGTGATTTGAGGGAAAGAGTAAGTGAGTAAGTCCTTAACTCTGAAGGGTCTGGAGAAAATTCAGAGTGAGTAGCTTGCAGAGTTTAGAAAGAACTGAGTATATGTGTAAATAGAGTATTCCAAGATGTAACCTGCCACCCCAAAGGGGGTAGAAAAGTATTCTTGTCTTTCAGAAACACAGGAAAAGCTGGTAGTTACTGAAGAACAACCTAAACATCATGAATCTCCTTTTAAAATGAAGAATGTGGTTTTGTATTTTATGTTTGTGCTTATCTTATTAATAGCATTATCAAATTGTCTATACAGGTAAGTTAAAATATACATGGGCTCACAAATTAAAACAAAAATGGTCTGTATATTGCTGCCTTATTAAATGCCTTGGCTGACACAGCAGCTAAAGCTGCAGAGCTTTCCCCTCTTGGGCCACTTCACTGTTTCCCATTTTTACAGATTCCCAGTCTCCTATTGCAACCCTTATTGATACTGCACTATTCCAAGATCAGGCCCTAAATTCAGAAGAAACTATCTGGAGACTGGATGAATGCCTTTTGCATCCTGAACACCTTTGGCGCTTCCCGGACAGCTGCCTGGTTGCGCCCAAGGTCCTTCTCCCTTATCTTGCTTGCATGCACCACAGCCTGACTCATGTAAGCGAAGCAGGGGGATGATTACTGCTGTTCAAACAAAATTGGTTTGCTTCCAAATTCTCCTAAGTGGCCCAAACAACTGTCTGGCTTGCCCTGTCTGCCAAGCCCACGACGTGGGCAAACCTGTAAAGACAGTTCTGGCAACCAGATCTCTGCCTTTAGGACTGTTCCTGCTGTTATAAATGAACTTCATTCAGCTACCTGAATGTAAATCTATTAAAATGTGCCAGTTATTGTTTGTTTGTTCTCGGGGTAGGTAGAAGAATGTCCATGCCAAAAAGCTGATACCGAACAGAACTCCACCTTAATTAAGGAATCCCTATGGAAGGTGGGAATGCCTAGTGAGTACCACCATGCCACCCAGCAACCCCTAAGTATAGGATGTGCATCAGCCCACCAAAAGAATAACACCCCGGCTGCACAGCTAAAAAACCTGGCAGATGCAGCAGCCCAGATCTCTGCCACCCAAGTAGGTTGGGAACATTTGTACCTATGGCTACGTGAGACTGAAATTATAAATTATGCCACTGCCTGTTTGCAGGACTTGGGATAAGTTTTTTGAGACAGGTTCTCAGTTCAATGACAGTGACGTTAGTGGCATTATTCACAATTTTTATGTGTAAATTCCAACAGATTCTGGCTCCTCTAACTTTAGGTTACCAAATGTATTCAGTAATATGTATTGCCTCTCAATATTTCTTCCAGGAAAGTTAAGTTCTTGTCCAGGCCAGACAGGTTTTGTCTGAATCTATTGACATGACTCATCCTACAGGCTTCTCTTCAGCCTCAGGTACCCTGCCTCCTCTAGCAATGTAAAGATTTGTGCATATCTGGTAAGTTACCAGTTAAGAGAGACAGCTATTTCACCTGGGTGGGGGAATTGTTTGTGTTACAAATGACTGAACAGTGCAAACACTACTTCTGCATTAATACCCACGTGAACATATAAATGACTTTAAGGTTGTATAACTGGTGATGAGCACAAACTCCTACAACCAAATTATTATACCTCAACTCTACTCTCTCCTAAAACACAGTTCAGATGTTTTCTCCTTTTACGATTTTTGGAAAGTTTTCCACACACATTTCAGTGGAACTCCATTCATTATCCTAAATGTAAGAATTAGAAAGAGTGTCTGGTTGGTTCCAGGAGACGGTATCATATAATTGTTCATTAAACAAACAGCTAATGGCACAAACTTATTGGAAATGATATCTGAGTACCTCTGAACTAATTAATAACTATACATATCAAAGCAGTAAGGCCAATATCTGAACCAGTAACCGTCATTGGGCTCGATATATAAAACACCCATTCCCGGAGGTGTGCCTCCCTAATTTATAATAAACCCAAAATCTGTTATTCAGACACGAAGAGGAATGCAGAAAAAGGATTTCAAAATCAAACGTGTGAGTATTCATGTAACTGGATCTTCATGAGAGTACTCTATTGTACTCTCTCTCTCTCTCTCTATCCCTGTTTTCTGCCTGTGTCTGTCCTATAGGTAGAAAATATGTGGCACCCAGGAGAGACCCTATGGCAGAGATGTGGATGAGCTGTGTGCTTTAGAACTCTATTGGTTTAACTCTAGAGATTTCTCTGTTATGGCTGTACTTGGAATAAACCCATCTGTTTTTTTCTTCATTTAATAGCAGGTCGCTGAAAAAGAAGTAGGAATTGAATCAACAGCTGAAGAATCAATGAGAAGTCCTGTTGCACTAGTCATGTAACTGGATTTTTATATAGGATATGGAAGCCATTCTATGCATCCAATGTATCTAGTGGCCACAAACAGTATGTTGGGGGGGCATATGATGTGTCTGATGAAAAATGACTATGCACAAATCTAAGTATGCTACTTATATTTCTGTGTCATTTTTGTAGGTAAAGTTATAGATTTTAGCTCTATTGTTGTATTAGGAATATTCAGAGACAAAAGTAGAGAATGGGAGACGTGATTGACACCCCAGTCAGTGTACTTCATTGAGACAAAGGACAATACATATCTAAGAATTTGAGACTTTCTCCTGGAATTCATCCAATGGCAGTTATGAAGCTGTATACCCACCATCTGGACCCCAGTCAGGAAGTTTCAATACTCGCCTGAACAACACAACGATGCAGTCTAAATGCACCTTTGGCTGCCTCAAGGCATGTTTCAGGGGCCTGCTTCCCTGTGTGGACATGTGGATCACAACATTGTCCAAGTTGTGGAGGCTTGTTGTGCTCTGCAGACCATTGTAAAGAGGGAGAGGGAGTCATTCTTCCTGAGGTATGGGGTGGCTACCAGCCACAAGGGGTATGCAAATGAGCAGTCAGGCACAGCTGCCATCTTCCAGACCCATCAGGATGGGTTGTGGATCTGCAAGGCTCTGAGTGAGATCTTTTCCCACAGTCCCTCATGACTCTTCTTGGGACGCCCCTCAGCAGGGTCCTTGAGCTCACAGCCCCACCCCATCCCAAACATGATGCCTCCCTTTGACTTCTCGCCCCTTCACAATCTGTGCACAATGAAGAGGTCCACGGGTGTGGTAAACAAATAACTGCTTTCCTGAAGTAAAGAAAAATGTGTCTAAAGAAACTGTGTAATATCAAGTTATTTACCGTGAAGTGCAAAGAACAATTGACAGGGGCAGGGCAGTTGGTAAAGGTGTTGGGGACCTCAGAATATGGAGGAGAAGCCCATGGTGCATTGGAAAACCCAAACTCTGTATCTGCCCTGCAATTTATATCCTGGGTGCAGGGACACAGGCTTGGGGCTCTTATTGACCCACCCCCAGCCCACTGCCCATGACACAGGGAGGAAATGGGGCTCCTCAAAATGCTTCAATCTCCCCAGGCACCTCTTATCATGGTCCAGCTGTAGATTCTCTCTTGAGGATGGGAGGGAGACTTGAGCTATGTCAAGGAGCCAGGGGGTGGGATTTTAGGACAGTACAAGGAACACAGGATGGGACCCTGGGGAGGGAAGTCAAGGGGAGGAAGAGTGCTAAGGGGCTCCTGTCTCTGTCCATGTTTTGCCATTTGGAAAGGTGGTCACTGTACAGTGAATGTGCCAGGCTGGGGTAGGAGCAGGCTGTGCCTCTGTCAGGTACCTGAGGAACATTTCCTTCCCTTCTCAAGCAGCTGTATCAGAACAGAGGGAATGAGGAGGAGGGGACCTGGGCCTGACTCCCTTGTAGCACTGCCATGGGTCAAACTCTAACTCGCTGACAGCTTAATTTGTGGGGAGTGAGCTTTGTAGGTGGGAGGTGCAGAGCCAGTAAATTGGGAGGGACTTCCTGAGTGGGTTCCTCCTGGGATTCTTGGGTTAATCATGTTTCTGATATGACTCAGTTGTAAGCACCTGGCTGAGGGCTTAGGGTAATGGTAGGTGTTGGTGCTCCTTCAATAGCCTCAGTCTACAGCTGGTGAAGCAACTATGTATCACTTTGCACCCAGGGCAGGAGGAACTGCCAGACCCCCCACTGAAGAACAGCTCTGCAGCTTTTCCTTTACCTACACTTGTTTAAGCCAAGACAGGAAAATAACAGGCTAAGTATTTTGGGAAACAACATCCACATCCCTTCAATTTATTGGCTGAACTGGGAGCAATTTTGAGATAGGAGAAATCACCCATATGTCTCTTTCTCTGGCCAACTTCCCAGTGGTTCTCTGGCACTGATAAACACAGCTGCTTTTAAAAGGCTGGTTCCTGCGTTGGTCTCCTGCCCTCATTCCTCTATCCTTCTTCTCCAGTCCATCACCCATTGCTCCAGGCTTTAAGCACACCACAAACGGTCTCTGCAGAGTGAAAACCAGTGGCTCATATCATATCAGATGAAAGCATACAGGATGGAACAGGAAGCTTTTGCCTGTGTTTTTGGTCTCCCATTTCCGTGTCATCTGACAAACATACTGACTATCTTTGCACGCAGGTGTTTGCTTTTCACACTGTACACAATGGGATTCAGAAGAGGTGGGAACATCACACAGATATAGCCCAGGAGAATCTGAGCCAATGGAGGAGGGCTGTTTCCAAATCTATTCATCAAAGTTACGCTGAAATATGGTGTATAGAAGGAAAGGACAACACAGAGGTGGGAGACACAAGTATTCAAGGCCCTGAAGCACTGTGTACGGGATGTGATATTCAGTACTGTTTTGAGGATTATCACATAAGAGAGTAAAATGAGCAGTGAATCCAAGCCTTCCGTTAAGAGTGCAATCAACAAGCCATAGATGATGTTGACTGTGATATCTGAACAAGCCAGTTTCATAACCTCTCCGTTTGTGCAGTAGCTACGTGTTGGGATAATTTGTCGACAGTATCGGTACTGTTTCAGGAGAATGGGATATGGAAGCTTTACGACCACCCCTCTCAGCACACATGCCAATGACATCTTCGCAATTCTCTGTGGTGTTAAGATGGAAGCGTATCTTAAGGGGTCACGGATTGCAATGAGGCGATCGAAGCCCATCAACAAGAGCACAGAGGACTCGATGCATATAAGTGTGAGGATGAAGTAGAGTTGGGCAAAACAGGCATCATGGGTGATCTCCCTAGAGTTCAACAAGAATATTCGCAGTGTTGTCAGCATCGTGGTTATTGATAAGGCAAAGTCTGTGATGGCCAATATGGAAAGCAAAATGTACATGGGCTCATGGAGGCTTGGATTATTTTTTATAATAAACACAATGAATGAATTTCCTACTATGGATATTGCATACATTAAGCAGAAGGGGATAGAGATCCAGACGTGCATATGCTCCTGTCCAGGCATCCCGGTGAGAAGGAAGACTTCAGATTGAAATCTGCTGTCATTGATAGCTGACATAAGGGACTTGACAGGTGAGAGTAGTTCAATTTTTCTGAAAAAGAAAAAAAAAGACTTTATGATATTAATGTTTCTGGAGTTCAGGAATGATCAGCCACTGCACCACCAACAGGAACATTGGCACTGCCAGAGTGGATCAGAGCTTCAGTGCCTCTAAAGCAATCTGAATTGACCACTTCCAGAAGTGTCAGAGAAATGTGGAAGAATTCTGGCTGTTATACTTCCCTGTGCTGCTGATGTAGTTACAGGTATGTTGGGGCAGGCGGATGAAACTTTGCAACAGGCTACCTGCACCTGCTAACTGGACATTTTTGTTGCGTTGATCAGGAAGTTTGCAGATTCGGGATCTCTAAAGGAAAAGAACTACACCTTTTTCTGGCAGGGTAAAGCCCAAGAAGAACCCAGGGAGCATGGTGTTGGCTTCGCTGTCAGAAACACCCTTCTACAAATGGTTGATTTAGTCATGGGCGGATCAGAAAGACTTCTTCAGATCACGCTTCAAACGTGCGCCGGTCCTGTCCACCTGATCAGCGCTTATGCCCCAACCCTGTACGCCACACCAGAAGTAAAAGACAAGCTCTATGACGTGCTTAGTGCTGCTGTAGCGCAAATACCTGCTCGTGAACAACTGTACATCTTGGGTGACTTCAATGCAAGAGTTGGAGCTGATTGGGCCTCATGGCCTTCCTGCTTAGGACACTTTGGCTGCGTCTACACGTGCACGCTACTTCGAAGTAGCGGCAGTAACTTCGAAATAGCGCCTGTCACGTCTACACGTGTTGGGCGCTATTTCGAAGTTGAAATCGACGTTAGGCGGCGAGACGTCAAAGTCGCTAACCCCATGAGCAGATGGGAATAGCGCCCTACTTCGACGTTCAACATCGAAGTAGGGACGTGTAGACGATCCGCGTCCCGCAACATCGAAATAGCGGGGTCCTCCATGGCGGCCATCAGCTGGGGGGTTGAGAGATACTCTCTCTCCAGCCCTTGCGGGGCTCTGTGGTCACCGTGGGCAGCAGCCCTTAGCCCAGGGCTTCTGGCTGCTGCTGCTGCAGCTGGGGGTCCGTGCTGCGTATACAGGGTCTGCAACTAGTTGTTGGCTCTGTGTATCTTGCACTGTTTAATGAAAGTGTGTCTGGGAGGGGCCCTTTAAGGGAGCGACTTGCTGTTGAGTCCGCCCCGTGACACTGTCTGCAGCTGTGCCTGGCTCCCTTATTTCGATGTGTGCTACTTTGCCGTGTAGACGTTCCCTCGCTGTGCCTATTTCGATGTTGGGCTGAGCAACGTCGAAGTTGAACATCGACGTTGCCGGCCCTGGAGGACGTGTAGACGTTATTCATCGAAATAGCCTATTTCGATGTCGCAACATCGAAATAAGCTATTTCGAAGTTGGGTGCACGTGTAGACATAGCCTTTGGTGTGGGAAAAATGAATGAAAATGGACAGCGTCTCTTTGAACTGTGCACATACCACAATCTGTGCATCACAAACACATTCTTCCGAACGAAGCCACAGCACAGAGTGTTGTGGAGACACCCACGCTCGAAGCACTGGCATCAACTAGATGTGGTCATCACTAGGCGTAACAACCTCAAAAACGTCCTTCTGACACGCAGCTATCATAGTGCTGACTGCAATACAGATCGCTTGCTAGTTTGCTCCAAGCTCAAGCTGAGACCCAAGAAGCTATACTGCTGTAAACCTGCTGGAAGGCCCCGCATTGACGCCAGAAAGGCGGCAAACTCGGAGAAAGCTGAGAAGTTCAGAGAGATCCTCCAGGAAAATCTGCGCAGCGGCCATGGGGGCGTCGATGCGACATCCAAATGGCAACATCTGAGGGATACAGTTTACAACACGGCCTTGTCGGTGTTTGGAAGAAGAGCTAGAAACGCGAACGACTGGTTCGAAGCTAACTCTGATGAGATGATTCCAGTCATTGAAAAGAAGCGTGCTGCACTCCTGGAGTACAAACTCTTACCGAGCCAGAGTACCCAGCAAGCACTTACAGAGGCCAGAAGAACAGTACAGCAGACAGCCAGGTGCTGTGCCAACAACCACTGGCTCCAGTTATGCAGCAGCATCCAGACCTGTGCCGACTTTGGTAATCTCAGAGGAATGTACGAGGGTATGAAGAAGGCATTAGGACCCATCCAGAACAAGATGGCACCTCTGAAATCCAAATCTGGTGAAGTCATCGCTGACAAAGCCAAACAGATGGAGCGCTGGGTCGAGCACTACTCCGAGCTGTACTCACGTGAGAACGTTGTGGTTGACGCAGCCCTCGATGCTGTCGAGCTCCTACCAGTAATGGACGAATTGGATCAAGAACCGACTGTGGATGAACTGAAGACAGCCATCGACAGCATTGCAGCAGGAAAGGCCCCTGGTCAGGATGGTGTACCACCACAGGTAATCAAATGTGCCGCGGACACACTCCTGGAATCTCTGCATGAGCTGCTGTGCCTGTGCTGGAGAGAGGGTGAGGTTCCACAGGATATGTGTGATGCTAACATTGTAACGTTGTTTAAGAACAAAGGAGACAGAAGTGACTGCAACAACTACCGTGGAATCCCCCTCCTAAGCGTCACTGGTAAACTGTTCGCTCGAGTCATCCTTGGCAGACTCCAGAAGATTGCTGAGAGGGTGTACCCTAAATCGCAGTGTGGATTCCGTGCAGAGAGGTCTACCGTTGACATGGTCTTCTCTCTAAGGCAGCTGCAGGAGAAGTGCAGGGAGTAGAGGAAGCCACTCTACATAGCCTTCATCGACTTGACCATGGCTTTTGACTTGGTCAGCAGGGATGGTCTGTTCAAACTGCTCCACAAGATAGGTTGTCCTCCACGGTTACTGAAGATGATCCAGTCGTTCCGCGAAAACATGAGAGGAACCATCCAATATGACGGCGCATTATCGGATGCTTTCAGAATCAGGAGCGGCGTCAAACAAGGATGCGTGCTTGCTCCGACACTGTTCGGGATCTTCTTCGCACTCCTCCTGAAGCATGCCTGTGGATCTTCAACAGAGGGCATCTTGCTGCACACAAGATCTGATGGGAAACTGTTTAACCTTGCAAGGCTGAGAGCTAAGACTAAGGTGCGGGAAGTCCTCATCAGAGACATGCTGTTCGCAGACGATGCTGCTGTAGTGTCTCACACAGAAGACCAGCTTCAAAAACTGCTGGATCGGTTCTCCAAAGTGTGCAAGGACTTTGGGCTTACCATCAGCCTAAAGAAGACAAATGTACTTGGTCAAGATGTTGCTGAATCCCCATCAATCAGCATTGACAACTATACGTTAGAGGTTGTCCACGAGTTCGTTTACCTCGGGTCCACCATCACTGACACCCTGTCATTGGACACTGAGCTAAATAGGAGGATCAGAAAAGCAGCCACAACTCTGTCCAGACTCAGCAAGAGAGTGTGGAATAACAACAAGCTGTACACTCACACCAAAATGCAAGTCTACAGAGCCTGCTTCCTCAGCACCCTCCTTTATGGCAGCGAGACTTGGACCCTGTATGCCCGCCGGGAAAAGAGGCTGAACGTCTTCCACTTGCGCTGCCTCCGGCGCATCCTTGGAATATCATGGAAGGACAGAGTTACCAACACAGCCGTCCTCGAGCAAGCTGGAATCCCAACCATGCACACCCTCCTCAGGGAGCATCGGCTCCGCTGTCTTGGCCACGTCCACAGGATGAACGATGGAAGGATTCCAAAAGACATCATGTATGGTGAGCTAGCCTCTGGCAAAAGACACCCCTGGACACCCCCAGTTGCGTTACAAAGATGTCTGCAAGAGAGACCTCAGAGAGGCAGACATCGAGCTGGACAACTGGGAAGAACTAGCAGACAACCGCGGCAGATGGAGGCAGGGGTTACACAAGAGCCTTCAGAAGGGCGAGTTAAAGATCAGACAGCTAGCAGAGGAGAAGCGAGCACACAGAAAGCACAATGAGGACTTGCCAGACACCCACTACATCTGCAAGAGATGCAGCAAGGACTGTCACTCTCGTGTGGGTCTTTATAGTCACAATAGACACTGTAAATGAAGTCTTAAATTGAAACTTTAAAGGGCGCGATCCATGGTCTGTGCAGACTGAAGGATGCCTACTACTGCTACTACTACTAGAACCCTTCTAACATATTTTAAAACAATCCTCACTTCATTTTCTGGATATTCTGATTACCCACATAACAATCCTGTGCCTCTTTGAATCTTTCCAAGCTCTTACTATGATATTACATTCCATATTCATTATCAAAATATGCTTGTGATACGATTTTAGCCTAAGTGAGATGTACTTTATGCAAGAGGAGTTCTGGAAAGCATCATTGAAAAGTTTTTCATATCCTGAGTGTAACTATCTTATTTCTATGTCTGTGTTCCAGGTGTGCTATTTTGGCTTCAACCTGCCACCAGCTTTTCAGATAGTTGTACTATGCAGACTGAGCTGATGGCAGGAAAAGGGACTATGATGAAATTTAGCTTGGGTTTTGGTGGATGCTCCATACACCTAATGATTCATGGATGCTGTGATTCAACAAAGACTCCTGCTCACCTGATCCTAATACACATTGTAGACTGTTGAGCTGTTCCTCTATGTGGCGGGGGAGTCACAAAAAGGAATCATAACTTACAAAAGTTCTGTAAAAGTCAGATTAAGGAAACATTCAATACCTGGCGGGGAGAAGGGGGAGACCTGTTGCTTGTTTACATTCTTTCTATTTTTTTTTTGCTTGTATTTCAGCTCTGCTACATTTGCTGATGCCCACTGTGGCCACTTCAGGTTGTACCCTGGTAAAGCTAGATGGGGAAGTGTTCCCCCACCTGCCTTCAGACCGGACAATATACCATGAAAAGGCTTAGTCTGGCTTTCAGTGGATGTTCCAAACTGCTATTGACTCATGGATGCTCTGATACTACAGAGACACCAGGTGACCTTATACTACCCTCCAACCAGGACTGTTGACCTTTCCCATTAGTAGAGGGGAATCAAACAAAGGATTCCTAACTTTATACACATTCTAGGTAAGTCTGGTGAGGAGAACATTCAGTGTAGGGGGAGGAGGAGACCTGCTGCTAGTCTGTATTTTTTCTATTATTTTCCTAGTACTCTGATTTAGTGTTTTTTCCACTTCTTTGCCCCGCTAAAGTGTAAAGGTATTTTTCTTTTTTATGATATGACCCAATTCTATCATGGTAGTGTGGCAGTTTTTTCATATCTTCCTCCACACTGAGGGTGGAGGAGAACTTCTTATAACTTTGGTCTTGGATCCCAAGATGTGATGGAGTGGGGGGAGTGCATGTGTGAGTCAGGCTGGATGTCTGAGGCAAGCAGAGCAGCTCCCAGTGGCTAAGGATGACCCTGGGGCTACAACTGGCAGGTAACACCTCTGCCCTGAATAAAGAGCAGGGAGGAGCTGAGCTGGGTTTTGAATCGGGGGCGGCAGTTTGAGGCTAGGAAAAGGGAGAGCTGGAAGGCAGCCAGCCTGAGGAGGGGGAAACCTACACCCCAGAGGGGCACCCCTCGGGGTCTTCTCCCCAGGACGGGTTGGAAGGACTGTCTCTGGCTGCTGTACTGTTGCTTCTGTGAGAAACTGGGCTTCTGTTGCCTAATAAACCTTCTGTTGTACCTGCTGAGTGAGAGTCACTCCTGCCAGCAGACGGGGTGCAGTGCAGGGGGACCCCTGAACCCCATCACACAAGACAGATGGACATCTCAGTTCTGCGGCAAGTCCATTAAGCTCAGCCTTTCCTGGGCAGATCTCAATGCTTTTATTGCTCTGCAGCAGGGTTTGCCCTACCCCTGTATATGCTGAAAGAAGTTTCACAATCTGACAAAGCAAGACAGACTTAAGCATGCCTTGGTTGACAGAAAAGGTGGGCTCTGTATCTTTCAGCTTGTCATGTGGCTACCAAGGGTCCAACCCATCTCACCTGCACTCATTCCTACCTTGCGTTTGCTTGTTCCACCGCCAGTTTGAGCATTGAATAAATTCACATCTGGATTCTTTACACCAACACCCTTTCTGGATCTCCACTTCCAAGAGTAGCCTATAGTATCATTACAAGCATGTAGCCACATGGAAAGTCTTTTTATTTATCTGTCCTGCACTCAGGATGTTAATATATACATTTTATTGTCTAATTTTATATTCATTTTTCATTCTTTTTTTTCTTCTTCATTTCTCCACTACTGAAAGTACAAATGATGCCACAACACCTTTATACTGCATAAGATATGTTTTTTGGACAGGTACATTATTTAACCAGAGTGACTTCAGTGTTATTATTCACCATTTCAATGTGTAAATTCCATACATTCCAGGCTCTCTTAACTTTAAATTAACAAATGCTCTCATTAATACACATTGACCCTCAAGATTTCCTCAAGGGAAGTGAAGTAGTCTGCCAGGCCAGGACACTTTTGTCTGAATCCAGAAATATGGCTCATCTTACAGGCTTCTCTTCACCCTCAGGGACCCCCTCTCCTCCAGCAGTATGAAGATTGTTACATATATGGCAAGTTACAAATGTAACACAGACGGTTACTTAACCTGGGTGGGGGAAGAGGTAGCATCACCAATGGCTGAATAACGCAAACATTAAATTTGTACTCATATCCATGTGTGCATGTAAATATCTTTATGCTTATATAGAATGTGATAACATAAACTGTATACAACATTTCTGCACCTCAACTGTACTCTCTGCTAAAACACAGGTCAGAGGTTTTGTTCTTTTACAATTTTATGGAAAGTTTTTGTCAAGTATTGCAAGAAGGCTGCATTCATTATCCCAAATGTAAGGGTTAGGGAGAGATTGTGGACAGTTACCAGGAGACTCTATCATACAATTGTTCATTGAACAAAGAGTTAATTGTATAAACACTTTGTGAACAGTATTTGAATACTTCTGAAATATTTAATAACCAAAAGCGGGCAGGGTGTGAGGCCTGACATGTGACAGTCACAGTCTAGAGAGAGGACAGAGATGCTGGTAGCCTTCCTAGGGCTACCTCCAAGGCAGGAATGCTGGAGTGCTCCTTCAGTCAGGAAAGAGAAATATCTCCTATCAGAGGTGTTAAAAAAGAGCAATGCAGTTCCGAATTCCTGTCTTCCGAATTGAAGTCTCTGAAAACGCATGATCTGGTTCCATTTCTAAAGGAAATGCACCTCAGGCCATTTGGAAATCAGTCAATGATATTCTGTGGGGTCTCCTATTGCTCATTCTCTGGCAGTGTCTTGTCCAGAGCACACAGCACCTCTAAAAGTTGGGGCCCTGGAGAAATCCTTGCAGGACATCACAGTTTCAAAACACAATGCTGACCTGGAAAGTCAGATTTCTTTGTTCTTAAATAACACACGGAGAAGCATGAGGAGATATAGGGGCAAATGTAGGGGCAGGATTCCCAAGCAACCATCATTCCCTGCCCTCCAGCCCTGTCACAGGCCAGCTGAGACCCTCCAGCTGCACTGAACATCTGTAAATGGAAGCAGCTGGCAGCCTTTCCTTGCACTTCACTTTTAAAAGACAGAGAAACTTGCCAACGTACCTAACTGCTGATGAAAGGGAGCTGCTTGCACCAAAGGTCTTCACCCTGTAGGATGAGGAATTATGGGAGAGGCTGCACAACGAGCAGGCAGTGTGTGTTTATATAGGGAGGTAACTGCCTTAGTTAAGCACGTGGCACATTCCCTTTGGAACCACCGGGCCATCAGGGAGTTTGCTTCTCGCTCTCGTGTTTTTTGGAAAGAGTTTGTTGTTGACAAATCTGCACTGTTTCTCCCCACCTTCCACGGTGTTACTGTATTTTAAAATAAACTTGAGAACCATTACTGTAACCCTTGTTTTCCCTGAATCTTATGCCAAGTGGACCAAGTCAGGTGTCTAATGAAAGCTGGTGATTCACTAAATCTGTTTATGTTTCTTGTACATATATGACAGCTTTGTATGTGAAGTTATTAGGGTGGATCTGGACCTGGGAATGTGGCTGGTCACTTTGTAGACTGGAAAACCTGAGTGGCTTTGGTGAGGTTAGTTCTGAGAGATTTATTCATGTGACTTCGGGCTGGCTAGAGGAGCAGCAGAGGTGCGATTAATTTGTTTTGCTTTATAGAGGAGGAAACCCCAGTCTGGGACTCTTTGGCGGCCTTGCTTTGAAGCAATTTACCCAGGTTTGGTTCTCTTAGCAGTGCCTGAGGACCTTCCATATTTTATTGCACCTTTCTATCTTCCAGTGTTTTGCTAATGGGTGAATTATTTGCTCCATTATCTTTCCTTTTATGAAGTTAAGCTGATTGGCATGTAATTTCCTGGGTTGTTGTTGTTTCCTTTTTTAGAGATGGGTGTAGATTTGCCCTTTTCCAGTCTTCTGGATTCTCTCCTGACTTCCATGGCTTTTCAAAGATAGTACCTCAGGGCTCAGATAGTTCCTCGGTCACCTCCAAGAGTTATCTGGGTGCTTCTCATTTCACCCTGGTAAATTGAACACATCTAACATTCCCAATTAGTTTTAACTTGTTCTTTCCCCATTTTAGCTTTCACATCTACCCCATTTTCACTGACATTCTCTATGCTAGGTGTCCTTCTACCACCAACCTTTTTGTCGAAAACTGAAAGAAAAAAGTCATTATACATCTCTTGTTTCCATTTTTTTCTGTTACTGTTTTCTTCTCTGAATAAGGGGACTATCCTGTCATTTGTCTTCCTCTTGCTTCTAATCACAGAGAGGTCTCCGTGTTATTCTGTATCTTCACAGAACAAAACAGCAGTCCTGTAGCCCTTTAAGGACTAACAAAATAATTTTTTGGGTGATGAGCCTTGGTGGGGGAAATTCACATCTTCAGATCTGAGGAAGTGTGTCTGCCTCACAAAACCTCACCACTTATTTACTTAGTCCTTAAAGTGCTCTAGGACTGCTTTTTTATCTTGTTTCTAATGTGTTTGTAGAAGGTTTTCTATTTTCCTTTTATACCTATAGGTAGTTTGAGCTTATTTTGTGCCCTGGCCTTTCTAAATTTCCTCCTATTTGTTTAAATGCAGACTTTGTGATGTGATATTGTTAGCCGATGGCCAAGGATGTTTGGTGAGGTGCCAGCTATGCCCGTTTTATACCATCCGTGACTTTAACCGCTAGGACTCACTGTCCTTTCGCGGTGGGGAGCCCGGGCCAGGCTGACGGATGCCCCAAGGTCCTAAACACCCGTGACTTTAACTGCTAGAGCTCAGAGCCCCTTCGCAGTGGGCAGTCAACACTGACTGACAGGTGCCCCAATGGCAGCACTAAGAGCCTTTCCACACCCGTGACTTTAACCGCTAGGATGCACTGTCCCTTCGCGGCGGGCAGTCAGGATTGACTGACAGGCACCCCAAAAGTTTGCCCCGTGGAGGTGGCACAACTCAACACTAGGCTCTTAGTACTCTCACCTAATGACCAGGCTTTATAGCCAAAATGGCTGAGGTTCTTTGATTGTGTTGGCTGCTTTACAGTAACCCAGGGGAAACAAGTCAGGCTTATGCACAAATGGTTACCAAAAATTTATTAAACTAGATTCTAATCATGTGGTTACAAAATTGCTAGTGCCTACTTATTCAAATGTATAGATGTTACACACACAAACAAGTTACAGACTGAAGCCACGATCCCAAAGAAAGAAAACAAAGTATAAAGCTCTATTTCAAAATATGTGTACACTAAAGATAGGAGATCAGGTGTGGGTGCTTCTTACCCTCCTTGCATCTCTCGATTCCAGCGGTGCCAAGCCAGGATCGGTCACTCAATTCCGCGGAAAGACGAATAAGGGACAAGGCTTAGGGACCCTTTTAGCTGCAGAAGCCTTGGGAGGCTGTCACTTATCTGACCAGCAGATAGATAGTGAAAAGCACTCAAAAATCATGGTGCTGTAGGTCCCATATTTATACCTCTGTACTCCTTTATTCTCTTTCTCCTTTCTTATGTCAAATTGGGGCTGGTCTGTCTGGGTGACACCAGTTTTCACAAGAGTAGTTTACACTTGCAAGGGAGAGAAACAATAAGTTTTGACTACTGGACATTACTTTTGTTAGGGTAAATATCTTTCCCGTCTGAAATGTAAGTGTGTGGGCATCATCTCATCAGTAGGGGCTAAGAGCCATGTCTGTCACAGCTCCTCTGCCTGCTGTGAGCCTAATCATTGTATATGTTCCCAGAGGCACATTGTAGCAGCACACCTGTGCTTTCTCGCAGCTTCAAAGGCTGTGCTGGAATTTACGTTAAGTGCCCTGTTGTTTTGGCTCCCTTGTTTTCCCAGCAATGCTGGTCTGAGAGGGGGCTGGCTGTCTGGCTACAGATATAGTTTCCACTTTTTGATCACTGAATATCTCCTATTTTAGCCAGACTTCGTCTTGTTACATGTTTCATATATTCCCTGCACAGTGGAATAGTTTGCTATTTTGCCTTTAATAAAGCCTCCTGGGAAAACTGCCAACTGCCTTTGATTGTTTTTGCCTCTTACACTTGCATGAGTTTGCTGAAATCTTTCTTAGAATCAGAGAATCATAGTGCTGGTAGGGACCTCAGGAGGTCATCTAGTCCAGCCCCCTGCTTCAAGCAGGATCAACAACCACTAAGTCATCCCAGCCAGGATCCTGTCAAGCCAGGACTTAAAAACCTTTAGGGATGGAGAATTCACCACCTCTCTAGGCAACGCACTCCAATGGTTCACCAACCTCCCGGTGAAGTAGCTTTTCCTAATATGCAACCTACACCTCCCCCTTTTTAGCTTCAAACCATTGCTCCTTGTTCTGCTATCTGACACCACTGAGAACAGGTTCTCTACATCCTTTTTATTTCTCCCCTTCAGGAAGCAGAAGATTACTATGAAATCGCCACTCGGTCTTCAATTCTCTAAACTAAACAACCCCAAATCCCTCTGTCTCTCCTCATAGGTCTTGTGCTCCCGCCCCTTAATCAATTTTGTTGCCTTCCGCTGAACATGCTTCTTCATATCCACATCCTTTTTATCCTGGAGGGGGTAGGGGGTGCAAAACTGGAGGCAATATTCCAGATGTGGCCTCACCAGTTCCAAACAGAGGGGAAATAGCACTTCTCTAGATCTGCAGTAAATGCTCTTCCTAAAACACCCCAATATGCCTTTAGCTTTCTTGGCTACAAGGGCACACTGTTCACTCATTTCCAGCCTTTCATCCACCATAACCCCTCTGTCCCTTTCCCTGGACTGCTGCTTAGCCAGTCAGTTCTAAGCCTATAACAATGCTTGGGATTCTTCCATCCCAAGTGCAGGACCCTACACTTTTACTTATTGAACTGTGTCAGATTTCTTTTGGCAAAATCTTCCAATATATCTATGTCACTCTGGATCCTACCTCTTCCCCTCCAATGTACCTACCACTCCCCCTTACTTGGTGTCATGTGCAAACTTGCTAAGGGTGCAATGCAGTCCCTCATCCAGGTCATTAATAAGGATGTTGAACAACACCAGCCCCAGAACCAAGCCTCCTGTAATACCTGAAATCCCGTGTCTTTATTTCACTGCCATCCCTTCTCCCAGTCCTTACATTCATGAACACTTTGGTTTAACCACCTGTTTCACCACAGATGCCTTCCGCTATTGAATTCTCAGCCAGACCTTCAATGGTAAACATATATATCTGTACAATTCCCCTATGCAGGAGGCCAATTCTGTTAACAGAGTTGGCTGTGTATTCCAAAATCCCGCCTGAATAATAATTTCCAGTTATCACTGTGACTGCCGACAGGCTCTTCTCCCAAGATCAGGCACAATATTATTAAAATTACCATATTAGCTGGGAACTCTGGTGTAGAGAGGGGCAACACTCATGCCATAGTAACATGGAGCTAGTGAACATGTGCAGCTAACTGGAGTTTTGTGAGGGAGTCCTCCAGATGAAGAAGGAGCGATTACATGACCCTTGGGGTGAGTTTGTTGTCTGTAGTGTGTGTGTGTTTGTGCTGTGGTGTGCTTGCTGCCTGCCTGAAAGATGCCATGTGGTCTCTTTGCTTGGAGCACCATGTGCTGACTGTGTGCTGAACCTAGCAGCCTGCTTGGCAAGGTGGAGAGCGACCCCTGAGCCCTTACTGAGGGGATGGGGCTACTAAGGCAGGGCAGGGCTTTATAAAGCCTGCCCCTAAGCGAGCAGAGGAGCTAGCAAACATGAGCAGCTAATAGGGGAGTTTTGCGATGGAGTTTAGAGGTGGTGTGTGAGGGAGGACTAGCGACACTTAAATCATCCGACTTGAATTTAAAGCCAATAACAACCTAACTTAATCCATGTGACCCTCTTCAGGATTAATAAAACAATGAAGGCAGAATCCCAGCAAGAGGGTGGGGGCTTTCAAGTTTATTGCATCCAATGTAGTTTGTATGATTACCTGACATCTGGGCAGATGGCCTATGAGTGCATCCTGTGCAAGGAGCTCCTGGCCCTCAGAGACCTTCTACATGCTTTGGAGACTAGGGTGGTGGAACTGGAGGAGGTGAGAGAGAAGGAGAGATACATAAATGAGATGTTTCAGGACATGACAGAATGGTACCACCTCCAGTCTGGCAGCCTTGGTGCTGCTGAAGATCATGAAAGTCTCAGGGAGGGAGAACATCTACTTGGAGCAGAGGAAAATGATCCCGTAGCTGGGATCCTCCTTCCAGATGATGTCAGAGTATCCTCTCTCCTGAGGATACCTCTATTGGGGAGGGAATTCCAGGTATTAGGAAGAGACAAGTTTTTATTATGTATGATTCAATCATAGGAACATAGAAACCAAGGTTTGTGATGGCTGGGAGAACCACATGATGACTTGCCTGCCGTGTGTGTAGGTTGAGGATCTTTGAGTCATCTAGGTAGATTTATGTGTAGTGCTGGTGGGGATGTGGTGGTCATGGTACAGCTTAGTACCAATGACATAGGGAAGAAAAGGGTGGAGGTGGATGCTAGGTAGGAGATTGAAGTCTAGGACCTCCATGGCCATGTTCTCTGAAATACTTCCAGTTCCACATGCAGGGATAGTTAGACAGGAAAAACTGCAGGGTCTCAATGTGTAGATGAGACGATGAGGTAGGAGGGAGGGGTTTAGATTTATAAAGAACTGGGGGAATTTTTGAGAAAGGGAAAGCCTACACAGGAAGGGTGGTCTCCACCTAAGCCAAAATGGAACCAGACTGCTGGCACTTAAAATTAAAAATCTCGTAGAGAGAGCAGGTTTTAAACTAAGGGCTGGGGAAAGCCAACAGTCGCAGAGGTGCAATGTGGTTCGGAAGGTGGCATCCGTTAGGGGAGGATCTCTTACTGGAGATTCTCTGTGTCCTAATCAGAAGGAGAGGATGAAACACGATAAACGTGGTAAAACACAGGTAGTATCTGACGAGGAGCAGTCAAATAAAACAGAATTCCTTTCAGTTATGCCATGTAATGGGATTCAACTAAAGAGAGATAAGTTTTTAAAGTGCTTATATACAAATGCGAGAAGTCTAAATAATAAGATGGGTGAGCTAGAGTGCCTCATATTAAATGAAGATATCAGTATAAGAGGTATCACAGAAACTTGGTGGAATAAGGATAATCAATGAGACAGAATAATATCAGGGTACAAAATTTATTGGAAGGACAGAACAGGTCATGCTGGAGAGGGGGTGGCACTATAGGTTAAAGAAAGTGTAGAATCAAATGAAGTAAAAATCATAAATGAACCAAACTGCACCATAAAATCTCTCTGGATAGGAGTCCCATGCTTGAATAATAAAAATGTAATGGTAGGGATATATTACTGACAACCTGACCAGGATGGCGGTAGTGACAATGAAAGGCTAATGGAGATTAAAGAGGCTACCAAAGCAAACAAACAAACAAAACAATAATAGTGGGGGATTTCAACTATCCCCTTATAGACTGGGCTCATGTCACCTGAGGACAGGAAGCTGAGATAAAGTTTCTTGAAACCCTAAATGACTGCTTCTTGGATCAGCTATTCCTGGAACACGGAAGGGGAGAGGCGATTCTTGATTTAGTCCTAAATGGAGCACAGGATCTGGTCCAACAGGTGAATGTGCGTGGACCTCTGGGTAATGCTGACAATAATATAATTAAATTTAACATTACGGTGGCTAGGAAAATACTACAGTGGCGTGAGACTGTAGTCTTTAATTTCAGAAAGGGGGACTACACAAAAGAGAGGAAGTTCGCTCAACAGACATTAAAACGTAAAGTACCTAAAGTGAAATCCCTGCCAGCTTCATGGTAACTTTTTAAAGACAACAAAATATTGGCTCAACTTAAATGTATCCCCCAATTTAGAAAACATAGTAAGAGAACTAAAAAAAGTGACACTGTGGTTAAACTATAAAGTAAAAGAGGCAGTGAGAGACAAAAAGGCATTCTTTAAAAAATGGAAGTTAAATCCTAGTGAGGAAAATAGAAAGGAACAACAACTCTGAAAAGTGAAGTGTAAAAATATAATTAAGAAGGATAAAAAAGAAGTTGGAGAACAGCTAGCCAAATAGTCTAACAGTAAAAAAAAAAAAAAAAAGAAAAAAATACTAAGTACATCTGAAGCTAAACAAGCAGTAGGGCCACTGGATGATCAAGCTGCTAAAGGAACACTCAAGGATGATAAGGTCATTGCTGAGAAACTAAATTACTTCATTGCATCAGTCTTCATGGCTGAGGATGTGAGGGAGATTCCCAGACCTGAGCAATTCTTTTCAGTTAACAAATCTCATGAACTGTCTCAAATTGATGTGTCATTAGAAGAGGTTTTGGAAAAAATTGATAAACTAAATAGTAAGAAGTCATGAGGACCAGATGTCAATCACCCAAGAGTTCTGAAGGAACTCAAATGCGAAACTGCAGAACTACTAACTGTAGTTTGTAACCTGTCATTTAAATTAGCTTCTGTGGCAGATGACTGGATGATAGCTAATGTGATATAAATCTTTAAAAAGGGCTCCAGGAGAGATTCTGGCAACTAAAGGCCAGGCAGTCTGACTTCAGTACCAGGCAAACTGCTTGAAACATGAATAATGAAAAGAATTGTCAGACACATTGATGACCACAGTTTATTGGGGAAGAGTCAACACCGCTTTCGTAAAGGGAAGTCGTTTTTCACCAAACTATTAGAATATTTTGAAAGGGTCAATAAGCCTGTGGACAAGGGGGATCCTGTGCATATAGTGCACTTAGATTTTCTGAAAGCCTTTGACAAGGTCCCTCACCAAAGGCTCTTAAGCAAAGTGAACTGTCATGGGATAAGAGGGAAGGTCCTCTCTTCGACTGGTAGTGGGTTAGAAGATCAGAAACAAAGGGTAGGAATAAATGATCAGTTTTCAGAATGGAGAGAAGTAAAGAGTGGTGTTCCTCAGGGGTCTGTAATGTGACCAGTCCAATTCAACATATTTATAAATGATCTGGAAAAATGGATAAACAGTGAGGTGGCAAAATTTACATATTACACAAAACTACTCCAGATGGCGTCGCAGGGTGGGGCCAGGAGAGGAAAAGACGGGAGTGAAAACAGCAGAGATGGAGCTGACAATGAAAGTGGGATCAGCTGAGGAGCAGGTTGTCCTAAATCAGTTAGGGCCAGCTGATTCCACTCAGGGATCCCTTTATCAGCCCTTCTCCATGCAGGGCAAGGGGAGGGTGGTGTTTCATTGCACTGCTGATTTCATCCCATTATCATGTACAACATGTTGTTGAAAGGACAGCTTGTTCTCAGATAGTCACAGAATCATAAAACACTAGAACTGGAAGGGACCTGAAGACATCATAGGGTCCCGTCCCCTGCCCTCACAAGAGGACAAAGCACCATGTGGACCATCCGCAAGAGATAGTTATCTAACCTGCTTTTAAATAGTTCTAGTGACGAAGATTCCACAACCTTCCTAGGTAACTTCTTACACTGTATAGCCATCCTGACAGGTAGGAAGTTTCTCCTATAGTAGCCCCGTCTATGTTTCATTCGCCTTCACGAAAGACTGTATCAAATGCCTTAATAAATTTGAGGTATACCAAATCCACTGCTTTTCAATCTAGACAGGGTTGAACTAGGGAACACAGAGAAACTGACATATGTGGGGAGCATCAAGATGAAAGATCTATAATCTAAGAAGGAAATAGAGACTAGAAGAGCAAAAACGAGCAAGTTGGACGGCAATGGATAAGATCTCGAAAAGCAGATTGATTATCTTTGGAATGAAGCTACATCTTGAAAACATGTATATTTAGCAGTCTATTGTACCTAAGTGAGACATCGGTGATAATGAGAGATACGAAGAGAAGGATATGGCATTCTAGAGGAGTTGTTAGAGAGACAACCGAGAATAAGTTGGATATAGAAGGTCACCAATGAGTTATTATATAGGAAGATACAGCTGAAAGAGAAAATACTGCAGAAGGTGATACAATGGAAGTTACAACTATATGGGCATATCCGCAGAATGAACTACAAGTGAAAAGATATGACTCTCGTATTCAGAATAATGGACTGTTCAAAGAAGAGAGAAAGACCCCCAGATGTAGTAGATTGGCGTGCAGCTAATCTAAAGAATTTAAGCCACTCTGCAGTGGACAGGGAAAGATGGAAGAAAATAGGGTGGAGTTAGACACCAAAGTGTGCTGAGCCCATATTTTTTGATGATGATGATGATGATGATGATATTCACATATTCAGGACCATATTTCCATAAAAATCTGGGGGTAGAGCGTCACAACTGTCACCTTGGCTACATCTACACTAGCACACTACGTCAAAGTAGCCTATTTCGAAGTAAGAACATCGAAATAGGCTTCTTCGATGCATATCTTCTACACCTCCTTCAGGTCTGGTGCCATCAATGTTCAACAATGAAGTAGTGATAGAGAACGTCGAAAGGAGCCGTACCAGAAGGAAATGCAGAGCGTCACACACAAGCGCTCCCCATCGAAATAAGGGGCCAGCAAAGCCTGCGGACAGGGTCACAGGCTGGACTAGCCCTTCTGGGGCAAGAGCAAGCTGCTCCCTTAAAGGTCCCCTCCCAGACACACTTGGTCTGCACAGCATGAGGTCCACAGAGCCGACAACGGGTTGCAGACCCTGTGCACACAGCATGGACCCCCCAGGTGCAGCAGCAGCAGCCAGAAGCCCTGGGCTAAGGGCTGCTGCACTAGGCGACCACAGAGCCCTGCAGGGGCTGGACAGAGCATCTCTCAACCCCTCAGCTGATGGCAGCCATGGAGGACCCTGCTATTTCAATGTAGTGGGACGCGGATCATCTACACACACCCTACTTCAACGTCGAACGTCGAAGTAGGGAGCTATGCCCATCTCCGGGTAGGAATAGTGATTTTGACGTCTCGCCGCCTAACATCGATTTCAATGTCAAAATAGCACATGGTGCTTGTAAACGCAACGCGTGCTATTTCAGCATTGTTCCAGCTACTTCAAAGTAGCTGGCTAGTGTAGACGCACCCCTTAACACTCTGTTGGTTCCTGTGACACTCTGGTGCCTTCAGTGGTATCTAAGAGACTCAGAGAATACTGCAGGCAGCCTAATCTTTCCTCTCTGATCCTTTCAATGAGTTACTCTCAGGCTGCGATACTTAAAGCAAGAGCCCCCTGTGTGGGATTGTATCAATTCAGTCTTCTCCATAGCAGAGGTTCCCCTATCAGCCCCATCCTACTTCTTCCCACCAACTTCCTTCCCTGAGTCTACTTTGGTTCAGAAATGCAGAAAACTGTGCTCCTTGTTCTGCTTGGAGGCTCTGTCTCTGTTCCATCTCTTCACTAGAGGCCTTTCCCTCTGCTTCTCCAATTACCCCAAGGTTAGGTACCATGTCCAGGCTGGAGACAGGCTGTGGCAACACAAACAAGAGGGGACCGTGCTACCATGGGAAACCTGAACTCTGCATCTGCCTTGCAATTTATATCCTGAGTACAGGGACACAGGCTTGGAACTCTTATTGACCCACCCCCAGCCAACTGCCTAGGACAGAGGGAGGGAATGGTGATCCTGAAAATGCATCAAGCTCCCCTGGCACCTCTTATCATGGATCAGCTGTGGCTTCTTTCTTGGAGAAGGGAGAGAGTCTTGAGTAGTAGGCATCCTTCAGTCTGCATAGACTATGGATCGCGCCCTTTATAGTTTCAATTGAGGACTTCATTTACAGTGTCTACTGTGACTATGAAGACCCACACGAGAGTGACAGTCCTTGCTGCATCTCTTGCAGATGTGGTGGGTGTCTGGCAAGTCCTTATTGTACTTCCTGCGCGCTCGCTTCTTCTCTGCTAGCTGTCTGATCCTCATCTCGCCCTTCTGAAGGCCCTTGTGTAACCGAGTCTTGAGTAATGGCAAGGAGCCAGGGGGTGGGATTGTTGGACAGTACAAGGAACAGAGGGGTGGACCCTGGGGAGGGGAGTCAAGGGGAGGAAGAGTGGCAAGGGGCTTTCATCTCTGTCCATGTTTTACCATGTGGAAAGGTGGTCACCGTACAGTGAACGTGCCGGGCTGGGTTAGGAGCAGGCTGTGCCTCTCTTGGGGCATTTCCATCCCTTCCCAAGCAGATGTATCAGCACAGACAGAAAGAGAAGAACAGGACCTGGGACTGTCTTACTTGCAGCACTGCCATGGGTCAGTCCCTCACTCACTGACAGTTTCATCTGTGGGGAGTGGGCCCAGTAAGTGAGAGGTGCAGAGCCAGAAAAGTGGGATGGGGCTTCTTGATTATACATATAATGTGATGGGGGCAAATTTAGCTACAACAGATCAGGAAAGGGATGTTGGAATTATAGTGGATAGTTCTCTGAAAACATCCACGCAGTGTGCAGCGGCAGTCAGTAAAGCAAATAGGATGTTAGGAATAATTGAAAAAAGGGATAGAAACAAAGAAGAATATCATACTTCCCCGATATAAAACTATGGTATGCCCACATCTTGAGTACTGCATGCAGATGTGGTCTCCTCATCTCCAAAAAGATATATTTGCATTAGAAAAGGTTCAGAAAAGGGCAACTAAAATGATTAAGGGTTTGGAACAGGTCACATATGAGGAAAGGCTAGGGAGACTGGGACTTTTCGGTCTAGAAAAGAGGAGACTGAGGGGCGATATGATAGAGGTATATAAAATCATGAATGGTGTGGAGAAAGTGAATACAGAAAAGTTATTTACTTGGTCCCATAATATAAGAACTAGAGGACACCAAATGAAATTAATGGGTAGCAGGTTCAAAACTAATAAAAGAAAGTTTTTCTTCACACAGCGCACAGTCAACCTTTGGAACTCCTTACCAGAGGACACTGTGAAGGCCAGGACTGTAACAGAGTTTAAAAAAGAGCTCGATAAATATTTGGAGGTTACGTCCATAGATGGCTATTAGCAAGGGGTAAGGTATGGTGCCCAGCCTTTTGTCGAAGGCGGGAGATGGATGGGAGGAGACAAATCGCTTGATCATTGTCTTCGGTTCACCTCCTCTGGGGCACCTGGCATTGGCTACTGTCAGCAGACAGGATAGTGGGCTAGATGGACCTTTGGTCTGACCTAGTATGGCCGTTCTTATGTTCTTATGTTGAATGGGTTCTCCTGGGGCTCCTGGGTTAATCATGTCTCTGACATGACTCATTTGCAAGCACCTGCCTGAGGGCTTAGGGTAACAATGGGTGTCCCTGCTCCTTAAAGAGTCTCAGTCCACAGCTGGTAAAGCAACTTTGCATGACTCTGCACCCAGAGCAGGAGGAAGTGCCAGACCCACCAGTGAAGAACAGATCTGCAGGTTTTCCTTTACCCACACTTGTTTAAGCAGAGACAGGAAAGTAACAGGCTGAGTATCATGGGAAACGACATCCACATCCCTTCAATTTATTGACTGAACTGGGAGCAACTGTGATATTAGGGAAATTACCAGTATGTCTCTTTCGTGGGCCAACATCCCAGTGGTCCTCTGGCATGGAAGAACACAGCTGCTTTTCTAAGGCTGGCTTCTGCCTTGGTCTCCTGCCTTCATTGCTCTATCCTCCCTCTCCAACCCTTTACTCATTGCTCCAGGCTTTACATACATCAGAACCACTCTCTGCAGAGTGAAAATCACCGGCTTATGTCATCTCAGATGAAAGGATACAAGTGGAACAGGAGGCCTTTGCCTGTGTTTTTGGTCTCTCATTTCCCTGTCTTCTGACAAAAATCCTGACTATCCTTGCACGAAGGTGTTTGCTTTTCACACTGTACACGATGGGATTCAGAAGAGGTGGGAACATCACGTAGATATAGCCCAGGAGAATCTGAGCCAAAGGAGAAGAGCTTTTCATGAATCTATTCATCACAGTTACACTGATATATGGTGTGTAGAAGGAAAGGACAGCACACAGGTGGGAGACACAGGTATTCAAGGCCCTGAGGCACTGTGTATGGGATGTGATATTCAGTACTGTTTTGAGGATCATCACGTAAGAGAGTAAGATGAGCAGTGAATCCAAGCCTTCTGTTAAGAGTGCAATCCACAAGCCATAGAAGATGTTGAATGTGATGTCTGAACAAGCCATTTTCATAACCTCTCCATTTGTGCAGTAGCTACGTGTTGGGATAATTTCTCGACAGTATTGGTGCTGTTTCAGGTGAATAGGCAATGGAAGCTTTAAAACCACCCCTCTCAGCACACACACCAACAACATCTTGGCTAGTCTCCGTGGCGTTAAGATGGAAGTATATCTTAAGGGGTCACAGATGGCGATGAGGCGGTCAAAGGCCATCAACAAGAGCACAGAGGACTCGATGCATATAAGTGTGAGGATGAAGTAGAGCTGGGTAAAACAGGCATCATGGGCGATCTCCCTAGAGTTCAACAAGTATATTCGCAGTGTAGTCAGCATGGTGGTAATTGATAAGGCAAGGTCTGTGACAGCCAACATGGAAAGCAAAATGTACATGGGCTCATGGAGGCTTGGATTAGTTTTTATAACAAACACAATGAAGGAATTTCCTACTATTGATACTGCATACATTAAGCAGAAGGGGACAGAGATCCAGAGGTAGTTGTGTTCCTGTCCAGGTATCCCAGTAAGAAAGAAGACTTGAGATTGAAATCTGCTGTCATTGATAGCCGACATTATGTACTAGACAGGTCTGAGGAAAAAAACTACAGAAAAGAAAAAAAAAAGGAGACTTTATGGTATTTAGTGTTTCCAGAGTTCAGGAATGATCCGTCACTGCACCCCCAACAAAAAGGTTGGCACTGCCAGAGTGGATGAGAGCTGCGGTGTTTCTAAACCCACATCAATCGGCCTGTTCCAGATGTATCAGAGAAAGGTGGAAGAAGTCTGGCTACTACAGTTCCCGATGTTCCAGATGCAGTTGCAGATGTGCCGGGCCACATGGATGAAGCTCTGCAACAGGCTACCTGCACCTGCTAACTGGAAATTTTTTTTCTGTTAATCAGGAATTTTTAGAACCCTTCCAAGATATTTTAAAGCACTCCTGACTCCATTTTCTGTATTTTCTGGTTACCCACATTAACATCCTGTGCCTCTTTGAATCTTTCTGAGCTTTTACTATGATATTAAGTTCCATATTCATTATCCAAATATGTTTATGGTATGATTATAACCTAAGTGAGATGTCCTTTATGTGAGACAAGTTCTGGAAAGCATCACTAGAAAGGTTATCATCTTCTGAGTGTAATTATCCCATTTCTATGTGTGTGTTCCACATGTGTTGTATTGGTTTCAGCCTGCCATCAACTTTTCAGATAGTCGTACCATGCAGAATGGGCTGATGGCAGGACAAAGGACTGTGAAGAGATTGATCTTGGCTTGTGGTGGATTGTCCATACACCTCGCGACTCATGGATGCTGTGATTCTATGCAGACTCCTGCTCCCCGATCCTAGTATCCACTGTTGACCTGTCCCTGCATGTGGCAGGGGAGTCACACAAAGGAATCATTACTCATAAAACTTCTGTAAAAGTCAAGTTAAGAAAAGATTCAGTGTTGTTGGGGGCTGGAGAAGACCTGCTGATAGTTTACATTATTTCTATTCTTCCTATCTGTTTTCAAGCTGTGCTACATTGGCTGATGCTCGTTGTGAACACTTCAGGTAGTAACATGTTAAAACTAGAAGGGGCAAATACCCTCCCCTCCCCTTTCAGACAGGGCAATGGACCATGAAAAGGCTCAGCCTGGCCTCTGTGGATGTTCCTAACTGCTATTGACTCATGGATGCTGAGATGCTACAGAGACACCAGGTCATGTTACAGTAATCTCCATCCTGGACTGCTGACTTTTTCCCATTAGGAGAGGGGAATCAAACAAAGGATTCCTAACTTTACACACATTCTAGGTAAGTCTGTTGAGGCGAACATTCAGTGTAGGGGGAGGAGGAGACCTGCTGGTAGTTTGTATTTTTCCTATTATTTTCCCAGTACTCTGATTTAGTGTGTTTTCCATCTCTTTGCACCCTTAAAGTACAAAGGTATTTTCCTTTTTAATAATATGATCCATTTCTATAATATATAAGTGGTAGTGTGGAAGGTTGTTCATGTCTTACCCCACATTGAGGGTGGAGGAGAACTTCTTACAACTTTGGGTTTGGACCCCAAGAGGGATGGACATCTCTGTGCTGCAGCAAGTCTGTTAAGCTCAGCCTTTCCAGAGCAGATCTAAAGGCTTGTCTTGCTCTGTGGCAGGGTTTCCCCTACCCCTGGGTATGTTGGAAGAGGCTTCAGAATTTGACAGAGCAAGACAGAGTTGAACATGCCTTGGTTGACAGAAAAGGTGGGCTCTGTATCTTCAGCTTGTCAGATGGCTACCAAGGGTCCAACCCACCTCACCTGGCCTTGTCTTAGGTAGCATTTGCCAGTTCCACTGCCAGTGTGAGCATTGAGTAAATTCACAATTGGATCATTTACACCAATACACTTTCCAGAGCTCCACCTCCAAGAGTAGCCGATGGTATTATTACAAGCATGTAACCACATGAAACGTCTTGTTATTTATCTGTCCTGCACTCAGGATGTCAATAAATATGTTTTATTGCCTAATTTTATATTCTTTTTCATTCGTTTTTTTTTCTTCATTTGTCCACTACTGAAAGCACAAATTATGTCACAGCACCTTTAGAGTGTATGGGACATGTCATTTGGAACAGGTACATAATTTAATCAGAGTGATTTCAGTGTCATCATTCACAATTTCCGTGTGTAGATTACAAGAGATCCAGTCTCTGTTAACTTTAAATCACCAAACACTCTCATTAATACACATTTGCCCTCAAGTTTTCCTCTAGGGAAGTGAACTCCTCTGCCAGGCTGAGCCAGTTTTGTCTGAATCCAGAAATATGGCTCATCTTAGAGGCTTCTCTTCACCCTCAGGGGCCCTGCCTCCTCTAGCAGTATAAAATTTTTCTGTATCTGGCAAGTTACAAATGTAGCACAGACAGTTACTTCACCTGAGTGGGGGAAAAGTTAGCATCACAAGTGGCTGAATAAAGCAAACATTACATTTCTACTCATTTCTCTGTGCACATGTAAATAGCTTTATGCTTGCATAGAATGTGATAACATAAACTGTATACAACGTTTGTACAACTCAGCCCTACTCTCTGCTGAAACACAGGTCAGAGGTTTTGTTTTACGATCTTACGGAAAGTTTTCCTGAAGTATTGCAGGAGGGCCGCATTCATTACCGTAAATGTAAGGGTTAGTGATAGATTGTGGACAGTTACCAGGAGACTATCATACAATTGTTCATTGAACAAAGAGTTAATTGTACAAACACATTGTAAACAGTATTTGAATACTTTTGAAATGTTTAATAACCAAAAGCTGGCAGGGTGCGAGAGCTGACATGGTAATCACAGTCTAGAGAGAGGACAGAGATGCTGACAGCCTTTTAAATCTCATGGGTACCTCCAAGATAGGAACACTGGAGTGCTCCTTCAGTCAGGAAAGAGAAATAAGTCCTATCAGAGCTGTTACAACAGAGTAATGTAGCTCTGAATTCCTGTCTTTCCAATTGATACAGGATATGAAGTCTCTGAAAGTACATGATCTGGTTACATTTCTAAAGGAAATGCACCTCAGGCAGTTTGGGAACCAATCACTGATATTTTGTGGGGTCTCCTATTGCTCATTCCCTGGCAGGGTCTGGTCCAGAGCACACAGCACCTCTAGAAATGGGGCCCTGGAGAAATCCTTAGAAGACATCACAGTTTAAAAACTCAAAGCTCACCTGAAAGTTCTTAAATAACACACTGAGAAAGCACAATCATATGAGGCAGATGTAGGGGCAGGATTCCTAAGCAACCATTATTCCCTTCCCATGAGCCTTCTCACTGACTAACCTCGATAGCTCAGCTGAGACTCCTTCAGCTGCACAGAACATCTGCACATGGAAACAGCTGGCAGCCTTTCCCCACACTTCACTTTTAAAAGAAAGAGAAACCTGCCAACGTACCCAATTGCTTCTAGAAAGGGAGCCACTGGCACCAGAGGTCTTCACCTTAAAGGAAAAGGAGTTATGGGAGAGCCTGCCCAAGCAGCAGGCAGTGTGTGTTTATATATGGAGGCAGCTGCCTTAATGAAGCATGCTGGCATATTCACTTGGGAATCACATGGCCACCAGGGAGTCTGCTGCAGGCTTTCAGGTATGTTGTACAGAGCTTGTTGTTGACAAATCCATACAGTTTCTTCTCACTTTACATGATATGACTGAATTTTAAAATGAACTCGAGAACCATTATTATAACCACTGTTTTCCCCTAATCTTATGCCAACTGGGTCAAGTCAAATGTCTAATGAAATCTGTTGATTCACTAAATCTGTTTATGCTTCTTGTATATCTATGATAGCTTTGTATGCGAAGTTATAAGAGTGGATCTGGACTTGCATTAGAAATGTAAAGTCCTGGGAATTTACAGAAGGTGGTCGGATTTCCTCCTTGCCAGACAAAGATTGACAATGAAGAAAGGCCCTCCTTAGACTCCAATACACATCTCACGACTTTTGCAGAGATGTATGTTCTAGAAGTCTGGCAACAGAACAATATCCCAAGAAAGAACACGGCCAGGTAACCTGGTCATGCGTTTCTCCATTGTGAACATGATCCCAGGCACAAATTTTCCTCCAGTGAGCAAACGTATAAAGACAGCCCTGAGAATCACCATTTTGGTCTCCAGTCTATAATCTCCATTTTTTCTGCGTTCTCCAGGCTGCAGTTTGCAGGATCACATCTGCTATGAACTAAACCCGAACAGACTGTCGGCCCATCCTAACAAATGCCGTCTTTTCTGAAAATATAAAGACCTCCGCTAATTCCATCTGCTACATTCCCTCATCATGGAATTTATAACTGATGTGTGCAATTGGACCAGTTCAACAAGTATTACTCTCACCACATTCTCTCTTTCTTCTTTGTTAATTAACCTTTATGTTTTAGATTGTCACAATTTGCTCTTTTGGGTGAGATCTACGTTCTATTGACATGGGAATAGGGCCGATCACTTTGTAGACTGGCAAACCTGTGTAGCTTTGGTGAGATTGTTTCTGAGAGATTTACTCACCTGACTTCGGGCTGACTAGAGGAGCAGCAGAGGTGTGACTAGTTTGTTTTGCCTTATAGAGGAAGAAACCCCAGTCTGGGGCTCTTTGGTGGTCTGGTTTTAAGCATTTCACCCAGGTTTGATTCTCTTAGCGGTGCCTGAGAACCCTTCATATAGTTACGCCTTTCTATCCTCCAGTGTTTTGCCAAAGGGGGAATGATGTGCTCCATTATCTTACGTGTTATAGAAGGTAAGCTGATTGGCATGTAATTCCCTGGGTTGTCTTTGTTTCCCTTTCTATGGGTGAGCGCTAGATATGCCCTTTCCAGTCTTCTGGAGTCTCTCCTGAGTTCCATGGATTTTCAAAGATTGTAGCTAAGGGCTCAGCTCCACAGTCATCTCCATGAGTTATCTAGAATGCTTTTCATTGATCATCATCATCATCATCAATATCCGTGGGCTCAGTGCCCGTTGGTGTCTGATGCCTCTCTCACTATTTCTTTCATCTTTCCCTGTCTAGTGCGGAGTGACTCAGTTTCTGTAGACTAGCTCCGCACCAATCTACTACATCATCTATCCACTTTCTCTGAGGTCTGCCTCTCCTATTAGAGCCATCCATTATGCTGAACACCTGGGTCTTGATGTTTCGTTCGTCGTTCATTCTGCAAATATGTCCATATAATTGTAGTTTCTGCTTTTTAACTTTCTGCAGCAGATTCTCTTTTGGTTGTATCTTTCTATATAATTCCTAATTGGTGACCTTCTTCATCCATTCTATTCTCAGAATCTTTTGACAACAACTCCAGGAAGGACTGCTAGGCAGAGATGTCATTCACCTTTCGAGGAGAGGGAAGATCCTATCTGGCCACAGGCTGGCTAACCTAGTGTGAAGGACTTTAAACTAGGTTTGATGGGGACAGGGAGCAAAGCCCACACGTAAGTAGAGAAGATGGAGACCTGGGAGATGGGCAGAAATGGGAGGGAGCACAGGCTATAATGGCAGAGAAAAAGGAAGGTCAGGGCAAAATTGGGAGGCAAGATCAAATCAATATCTTAGATTCCTATAGACAAATGCAAGAATTGTGGGTAATAAGCAGGAAGAACTGGACTTTCTAATAAATAAATACAACTATGACATTGTTGGCATCACAGAAACTTGTTGGGATAATATACATTGATTGGTATGTTGGTATGGAAGGGTACAGCTTGCTCAGGAAGGATAGACAAGGAAAAAGGGAGGAGGTGTTCCCTTGTATATTAAAAATGTACACACTTGGACTGAGGTGGACATAGACATAGGAAACGGATGTGTTGAGAGCCTCTGGATTAAGCTAAAATGGGTATAAAACAAGGGTGATGTCCTACTAGGAGGAGACTAGGAGGTCTATATCCACTCCTTGGAAAGTTCGGCACTGCTGTACTGATGTTATACGTCTTCTTCTTATCAATATAACATCTATCATGTTCTTGGACTTCCTGTCATTCGAGCACCACGTCCACTTCCTGAAGTCCTTTTCTTGGAATCATGTGTTGCATATCACCATCTCATGCTCTGTAGCAAACTCTAGTTGTTTCTCACCTCGTTCATTTCTTTCTCCATGTCCAAACCTTCCCATGATTATCTGTTGATTATCTGTTGATTATCTCTTCCAACCTTTGCATTCCAATCTTCTCCAATGATCAACACATCTTCCTTCGGTATCTCTTCCACCGTCTTTGTCAAGTCTTTATAGAATAGCCCAATCTCTTCCTCCCTACTGTCCGATGTGGGTGTATACACTTGAAGGACTGAGATGTTGAATGGTTTTGCTTTGAATCTCACTACCATAATTATTGTACTCACCGACTGGTATCCTAATAATGCTCTTCTAGCTGTTTTGCTAAGAAGAAATACGACTCCTGCGTCACACTTTATCAGAGTGACATCTGAGGCAGCATCTTTTATCATTTAGTTGTTCTGGCATCAGATTTCATTCATAATGCTGTTTGACGGTCAGCACATCGACACTCACCTGACCAACACTCCTCCTTCATCCAGGCTTGGGACTGGCATGGAGCTCATAGAGGCTTCATGGCAGAGTTATTTTGTGCCTTGGCCTTTCTAAATTTCCTCCTATTTGTTTAAATAAAGACGTTGTAATGTGGTATAGTTTAAACCTTTTGATCATTGAATATCTGCTAATTTAGCTAGACTTTGTCTTGTTACATATTTCCTATCATTCCTGCACAGTGGAATAGTTTGATATTTTGCCTTTACAAAAGCCTCTTGGGAAAACTACCAACTACCTTTGTTTTTGCCTCTTACACTTGCTTGAGTTTGCTGAAATCTGCTTTAGAATCTTAGAATCAAAGGGCTGGAAGGGACCTCAGGAAGTCATGTAGTCCAGCCCCCTACTTCAAGCTGGATCAACTCCAACTAAGTCATCCCAGCCAGGATCTTGTCAAGCTGGGACTTAAAAACCTCTCAGGATGGAGAATCCACCACCTCTTTAGGCAATACATTCCAGTGCTTCACCTGCCACCCCCCGGTGAAGTAGTTTTTCCTAATATCCCACCTACACCTCTCCCTCTTGAGCTTCAGACCATTGAGTAATGGCGAGTAGCCAGGGGGTGTGACTTTTGGGCAGTACAAGGAAGAGAGGTGGACACCTTGAAGAAGGGAGTCAAAAGAGTTTCCCAGTATTGAAATAGCCATATATTAAGCAGAAGGGGAAAGAGATCCAGCACTAGATGTCCTCCTGCCCCGGTATCCCGGTGAGAAGCAACACTTGCTATTGGAATCTGGTGTCATGAATAGTTGAAATTAGGTACTAGACAGGTCCAAAAATTTTAGTTTGTCCTTGAAAGTAAGAAGAGAAGAGGAGACCTAATGACATTTAAGCTGTGTCTACACGTGCACGCTACTTCGAAGTAGCGGCACTAACTTCGAAATAGCGCCCGTCGTGGCTACACGCGTCGGGCGCTATTTCGAAGTTAACTGCGACGTTAGGTGGGGAGACGTCGAAGTCGCTAACCTCATGAGGGGATTGGAATAGCGCCCTACTTCGACGTTCAACGTTGAAGTAGGGACCATGTAGACGATCCGCGTCCCGCAACGTCGAAATTGCCGGGTCCTCCATGGCGGCCATCAGCTGGGGGGTTGAGAGATGCTCTCTCTCCAGCCCCTGCGGGGCTCTATGGTCACCGTGGGCAGCAGCCCTTAGCCCAGGGCTTCTGGCTGCTGCTGCGGCAGCTGGGGATCCATGCTGCAGGCACAGGGTCTGCAACCAGTTGTCGGCTCTGTGTATCTTGTGTTGTTTAGTGCAACTGTGTCTGGGAGGGGCCCTTTAAGGGAGCGGCTTGCTGTTGAGTCTGCCCTGTGACCCTGTCTGCAGCTGTGCCTGGCACCCTTATTTCGATGTGTGCTACTTTGGCGTGTAGACGTACCCTCGCAGCGCCTATTTCGATGTGGTGCCGCACAACGTCGAAGTTGAACATCGACGTTGCCTGCCCTGGAGGATGTGTAGACGTTATTCATTGAAATAGCCTATTTCGATGTTGCTACATCGAAATAAGCTATTTCGATGTTGGCTTCACGTGTAGACGTAGCCTTAAGTGATACAAGAGATCACGGAAGATCTGCAAGAGCATAGTATTGAATTCACACCACCACCAAGAAGGTAGGCAATGCCAGAATGGATGAGAGACACCTGGTCACCTAATTCTAATCTTCATCCTAATGTCAATCCTGGACTGGTGACCTGGTCCACTAGAAGGAGGGGTATGAAACAAAGGACTCCCACCATAGAGAAATTCTATATTAGTTGGGTAAGGAAAACACTCAGTGCTGTTGGAGGGGGTGCCCTGCTTCTAGTTTACATGATTTTATTATTATTATTATTATTATTACTATTATTACTATTTGGTCTGCTTTACACCTGTTTGACCTCTTAAAACATATCTTTTTTCTTCGTTAATAAATATATCAATTGTTTATAATGTAACCCAGTTTCTGTTATTTTTAACTGATGTTGGGCACCGGTTGTGTTTCTCTTCCTCCTTATTGAGGGAGAAGGAGAACTTTGGGTTTTCCCACAAAGAGGGATGGTCATCTCAGTTCTGTGGTAAGTCCATTAAGCTGAGCCATCCTAGAGAAGATCTCAATGGCTGTATTGTTCTGTGATGGGTGTGGCACTACCTGTGGGTATGCTGGAGGAGGGTTAATCATCTGAATCAGCAGGACAGAGTTAAGCGTGTCCAGATTGACAGAAAAGGTGGGCTCAGTATCTTCAGCATGTCAGGTGGCATCTCAGTGTCCAACCCATCATATCTGGCCTTGTTGCTACCTTGCATTTCCTAGTTCTGCTCTATTTGAGCATTTTGTGAATTTACAACTGGATGCTTCACACAAACGATCTTTCTGGATCTCCACATCCAAGCGTAGCCCATTGTATCCTGACATGTCTGTAAGCCAATGGAAAGTGTCTGCAAAATCTGTCTTTGTCTGTCCTGCACCCAAGATATTTATTAATGTTTCATTGCCTTTTATTACATTTTTTTTCCTTTCTCCAACACGGAAATTACAAATTACACCACTGACTCTTTGCAGGACTTGTGTTAATTTTGTTGATACTGGTTCTTAATCGAATGACAGTGACACGAGTGGCATTATTGATGATTTCTATGTGTAAATTCCAACAGATTCTCGCTCTGCTAACTTCAGGTTATCAAATGTTTTTAGTAATATTTATTGGCCCTCTAGATATCTTCTTGTAAAGTGAAGTACTTGGCCAGGCCAGACCGTTTTTGTCTGAATCCAGAGATATGGGTCATCTTACAGGTTTCTCTTCACACTCAAGTGCCCTGACTACTCTAGCAACATAAAGAGTTGCACATATCTGGTAAGTTTCCAGTTAAGACTGACAGCTACTTCACCTGGGTGGGGGAAGGCTTTGTGTCACAAATGGCAGAATAGCGCAAAAACTAGTGTTGCACTAACACCAAAGTGAGCATGTAAATGACTTCATGCTCATATAACAGGTGATGAGCATAAACTACATACAGCCAAATTCCTACACCTCAACTCTACTTTCTGCTGAAACACAGGTCAGATGTTTTGTTATATTATCCTAAATACAAGGAATAGGAAGAGCATATGATCAGTTACCAGAAGGCAGTGCCATACAACTGTTCTTTAAAGAAAGAGTTAATGGCACAAACTTATTGGAAATGATATCTGAGCACCTCTGAAATATTTACTAACTGAACACATAAAAGCAGTGAAGGCAATATATGGACAAGTAACAGGCATTGGACTCAATATATAAAATACCCGTTCACTGAGTATCAAATATCGGAGGGGTAGCTGTGTTAGTCTGGATCTGTAACAGCAACGAAGGGTCCTGTGGCACTTTATAGATTAACAGAAACAGATGGTCCAGCACCTGATGAAGTGAGTCTTTGCTCATGAAAGCTCATGCTCAAAACTTTTCTGTTAGTCTATAAAGTGCCACAGGAGCATTCACTGAGGTGTGCCTCCCTTATACATAATAAGGCCAAAACCTGCCATTCAGGCATGATGAGGGAATGCAGGAAAAGGATTTCAATGTCAGAGTATTCAAGTAATTGGATCTTCTTATTACCCACGAGAGTAGCCTATTGCTCTCTCTCTGTCTCTCCTGTTTTCTGCCTGTGTCACTCCTGTATATATAAAATATGTGGCACCCAGGAGTGACCCTGTGAACAAAATGTGTTTGAGCTGGGTGCTGTAGATCTCTATTGGTCTAACTATTAAGATATGTCTCTTATGGCTGCATTAGGAGAAACTCATCTGGCTTTTCTTCATTTAATAGCAGGCTGCTGAAAAAGAAAGAAACAATAAGTCCTTTTGCACTAGTCATGTGACTGGATTTTTATATTGGATATAGAAGCCATTTTATGTGTCCATTGTATTTAGTGGCTCCAAACAGTGTGTGGGGGGCTGTGTGAAGTGTTGAATGGAAGCTGATGATGCCCTGAATCTATGTATGCTACTTATATGTCTGCATCATGTTTGTAGAAAAA
Organism: Carettochelys insculpta; assembly: GCF_033958435.1. NCBI lineage: Eukaryota > Metazoa > Chordata > Testudines > Carettochelyidae > Carettochelys > Carettochelys insculpta. Next base: position 10,087,828 of record NC_134137.1, on the reverse strand, counting down.
GTTATAGGTTTTAGCTCTATTGCTGTATTAGGAATATTCTGAGCCAAAAGTAAAGAATGGGAGGTGTGATTGCCAACCCAACCACGGTACTTGACTGAGGCAAAGGAAAATACATATCTAAGAATTTGAGACTGTCTCCTGGAACTCATCCAAAGGTAATTATGAAACTCTATACCCTCCAGCTGGACCCCAGCCAGGAAGTTTCAATGTTTGCCTGAGCAACACAACAATGCAGTCCAAGTGAACCTTTGGCTTCCTCAAGGTATGTTTCAGGGGTCTGCTTACCTTTATGGATGTGGGGGGAGGGGGGGACAAAACATCCTCCAAGTTGTGGAGGCTTGTTGTGCTCTGCAGAGCATTGTAAGGAGGAAGGGGTAGTCATTCTTCCTGAGGTATGGGGCTATTACTGGCCACGAGGGCTATGACAATGAACAGCCAGGCACAGCTGCCATCTTCCAGGCCCTTCAGGGTGGCCTGTGGATCTGGGAGTCCGTAAGTGAGATCTTCTCCTACATTCCCTAATAACTCTCCCAGCAACACCCTCCAGCAGGGACCTTGAACCTACAGCCCCCATGCTCACCAGGATGCCTCCCTTCAAATCCTCACCCCTCCACAATCCCTGCATGATGAAGAGGGCTATGGGTGCAGTGAACAAATAACTGGTTTCATGAAATAAAGAAAACTGTTTTTAAAGAAATTATATAATGCCAAACTATTTACCATGAAGTGAAATGCAAAGAACAATTTATAGTGTTGGGGGGGGGTGCTCGGAACATGGATTGTTTGGGGACCAATGAACCCAAGGAGGAGTGGGACACCGAGTTGTATTACCCTTGGTTACCTTCCTGTCATGAGTTTGTGGCCCCTGTCCAAGCTGAGACCGGAGAGAGGAAAGGGTGGGAAAGGTCTGTGGCAGGGTCTGCATGGGTGGGGATTACAGGGGCTTCAGGGGCTGCAGCAGGGTCTGGATGGACATAGAGGAATGGGGGTCTGAGGGGCAGGATGATCGGGGGGGTTGGATGACAGAAGGGGCGGGGTGGCCTCATGGCAAGTGTACAAATAGATATTGCCCATAGCGTCATGCAGGGGTCCTGGATGCGGTGAGGGAGAGCCAGAAGCTGCAGGGCCATGGAGGTGGCTGTGCATGGCAGGGAGACCACATTCTCCCAGACATTGGTGACAGCATCAAAGCTGGTCCTATTTCCCACAACCTCCACTCTGTGTCAGCCCTGAGCTGGTGCTCCATTGTGACATGGATGGCCCACAGGGCAACATTGCAGGCTTCTGGGAATCCTCATAGACCTTTCTGCTGTGTGCTTAACCTGGTGGCGATGTAGTAGTGGTTGGCCTCATGGTGAAGTGCAGGTGGCTCAGCTCTTGGATAGTGTGGGTCCATCTGTAAGGAAGACAAGTAGGAGAGACAGTGAGATGTTCATGCAACCCCAAAGGCCCTGCTACCCACCATGAGCATGGTCCAATACCCCCTGGGCCAAAGGATGAGGATTTCCTGGGAGCAAAGCCATGTGTAGCCTGCACAGAAAACATTGCCACACAGGATTTGTGCAGTGCCTCTGGGACCATGCTGACTGCTGCAGCCTATCCCCTGGCATTGGGTTTGTGGGCAAGAGGAGGGTGTCTGGCCTCAGGAGGGACCCTTCATGGGTGGTGGGTGAGCCAAAAGCAGGTTGGGCCTTCCCGCAGCCCACACACACACACACCTGTGGTTTGCAGCACTGCCCTCCGGAGAAAGTGCTGCCTCTTTCCTGCTGCCGTGCCACGTGCTGCAATCCTCTGAGCGTCTGGGTTCAGGCCAGCAGCCTTGTGGCTAGCCCACTTCCAGATGTGGCAGGTGCTGAGAGGGCCCCTCTGTGGGGCCTGAGTCTTGCTCATTCTCCGTGAACCTTGCAGTGAGATGCTGCCCATTCCCAGGGACTGTCTCCTGGGTCCCATTGGTGCACAATACTGCGACATGTGGTTCCTCGTGCTGAGACTGAAGCATGAGGTCCCACTTGGGCCATCTGAGTGATGAACACAGTACATCCCATCTGTGCCCACCTTCCATGCCCTGGGGTGTGAGATGCATGGGGTACACATGGGAATGACCTTTTGCATCTCTGTCAGTACTCAGGATGTGGCCTGGCTGCTGGGGATTGTGTCCAACATGCATACAAGGCTGCTGGACTCTGAGTTTGGCTGTGCATGTGGTGTGGGTTGGGCCTTACATGACTCCCATTCCACCTCCTTTAGGGTCTCCCACTGATGTGGTGGGTCTCGTGCAACATATTGATGTACAGGTGTTGGGTGATGTTTCCCATCCCAGACAATACTGAGGTAAGAGGCGCCCAGCAGAATAGCACAGAATCACTGAGAACAGCTCAACACTGGGAGGACTTAGTGGCAGAGAGTAGATACTGCAGTTAGGACCGCAGATCTAATGGGATGAAACCCCCAAAGCAATCCACCTTACTCTGTTAAAAATTTTTTGCAAAGAAAGCTCATAAAGTTCACCCCCTCTATCAATGAAAGGGTGATATGTATGGCTGTTGCCCTCAGAGTTAATAATTATTGACACTGGTTTTGATCACAAAAACAAGTTATTTTATTGAGTAGGAGAAGTAGGATTAAAGTGGTTGTAAGGGATGACAGACAGATCAAAGTAAGTTCCTAAGATAAAATTAACTACATTCTCCAGCCAGGCCTAACACCCTAAGAGTAAATAGTCAGAAATTATAATTTCTCTCCCTAGTCCTTACTTCAAGTATTGTTCTTCAGGTGAAAGAGAATAATTTTTTTCTTAACCAGATCTAACATGTCCCTGCCCCCCATTTTAGTTCTTTTCCATACAAATTTTTACATGTGTTATCTTGTCAAGGGTGTCAGTCTCTGAAGTCAGCAGAAGACAATCATGGTTTGCTTCCCTTTCCTTAAGTAGAATTTCACCAGTGTGGGATGTCTTGATCTCATTCCCCTGACATCTCCAGAAAAAATACCAAATTGAGGATGCATTCTAGTACCAGATGGCATGGTCATATGTCTTTTTAGGACCAACTGCAGACTAAAGATAGATTCTTGTCTTGATGAGTGGGCCATTAAGTCCCTTGAATTACACTAATGTCTTTCATTCCAAACCCTTGATTAAGAAATAGGATTATATTTTATACTTTTTCTACAACGTCACATACAAGAATACACATGAACAGAAATAGAATATATACATTCAGGGTAGAACAAGCTCTTAAATAATGGGATATTTTGGCATTTGCATAAAACATGTTTGAGTTAGGCATAGTCACATATTCAAAACCACATTTCCATAAAAATGGGGGGTCAGATTGTCACAGAAACTGTTCAGATTCCTTTTTAATTTCTAAATGGTGGGAGGCAGGTTGTTCTTAATTTCCTCCACATTGAGGGTTGAAGAGAACGTCATAAAAGTTTGGCTTGTACCCAAAGAGGGATGGACATCTAAGTGCTTTGGCAAGACCCTTAAGCTGAGCTCTCCCAGAGCAGGTCTCAATATTTGTTTTGTTCTGTGGCGGGGTGTGGCCACATCTCTGTGTATGGTGCAGGACACAACAAGACAGAGTTAATACATGTGCTTGTTGTTAAAAAGTTGGGCTCAGTATCTTCAGCATGTCAGGTTGTGTATCAGGGTCTAGCCCATCACATCTGGCCTTGTTTCTACCTCGCAGTTGCTAGTTCCATTGCCTATTTGAGCATTATGTGAATTTACATTTGGATCCTACATAAACGCCCTTTCTGGATTTCCACTTCCAAGTGTAACCCATTTTATACTGACATATATGTAATCACATGGAAAGAGACTGGCAGAAAATCTCTGTATCCTGCACTTAAGGTAGTTATAAATATGTTTCATTGCACTGTGGATTTCATCTCAGTATTATGTATAGCATTTTGTTGCCATGGCAGCCTGGGGCCAAATATTAATAGAATCATGGAATCATTGAACACTAGAATTGGAAGGGACCTTGGGAGGTCATTGAGCCCAGTCCCCTGCCCTCATGGCAGGACCAAGTACCCTCCACATCATCTTCAGCTGATTTCTATCTAACCTGCTCTTCAACACGTCTAGTGATGCAGATTCCACAACCTCCCTAGGCAATTTATTCGAGTGCATAACCACCCTAATAAATAGGAAGTGGTTTTTTTTCCCTACTGTAGCCCCATTTTAGTTGTATTTGCCCAGACAATTAAAAAGCAGGTCATGCAAGACTGTATGAAACTCCTTCAAAAAGTCTAAGTATATTACATCGACTGCTTCTCCGTGTAGATGGGACTGAACTAGAGAGTGCAGAGAAGTTTATTTATCTGGGGAGCAGCAAGATATATCATGATCTAGACTCTGAGAAGTATATAGAGATTAGAATAGTGAAAGCAAGGGCAAGTTTGAAGGTGATGGACAAGATCTGGAAAAGGAAAGCAATTAACTTAGGAACAAATATGAGCATCTTGAAAATGTTTGTCTTCTGCAGCATATAGTACAGATTTGAGACATGGGTGATTATGAAACATTAGAAAAGAAGAATATTGGTGTTTGAAGGAAGTCAAATTAGAAAGATCCTGAGAATTGGATGGATGGAGAAGGTCACAAATAAGGTACTATATAGGAAGATATAGCCAAAAGAAAATCTACTACAGAAGGTTATACACTAGAAATTGCATCTTTTCAGGCATATCTGCAGAATGAAAAATAAACGAAGAGTCAAGACTCTGTTATATGGCAAAAATATGGACAGTTCGAAGAGGAGAATTGGGCTCCAGAGAGAATGGGTAGATGATATACCAGATTTTGCAGAATCAGTCTGCAGAAAGTAACCCATTCTGTACTGTACTGTACAGAGAAACATGGAAGGAAATAGTCAGGGAGACATCAAACACCAGTGGGCACTGAGCCCATGGTTGTTGTTGATATTCACATATTCAAGAACACATCACCAGAAAAATCTGGGGGCAGGTTGTCACAGGGGTCACCTTGAGATGCTGGTGCTCCCTATGACACTCTGGTGCCTCCAGCAATACCTAATGGCCTTAGGCAACACGGCAGGCACCCTTACCTTGCCCCTATGGTCCTTACAATCATTTTCATTCAGGCTGGGATACTTGATAAAAGAGCCCCTGCATGAGGTTGCATCAATTCAGTCTTCTCCAAAGCACAGGCTCTCCTGCCAGCCTATTCCTCCTCCTTATTGAAGAACCTTCCACCAACTTCCTTGCTGGAGTCAATGTGACATCTCAGGTGAAAGGCTACATAACTGAACAGAAGGCCTTTGCCTGTTTCTGGTCTCCCATCTTTCCTTCAATAGGCAGAGTGTAAAAGGGACCCTTCAGTTGACAAACATCTTGACTATTCTCGCACGAAGGTGTTTGCTTTTGACACTGTACACAATGGGGTTCAGGAGGGGTGGGAACATCACATAGATATAGCCCAGGAGAATCTGAATGAAAGGAGAAAAGCTGTTTCCAAATCTATGCATCAAAGTTAGGCTGATATATGGCGTATAGAAGGCAAGGACAACACAGAGGTGGGAGACACAGGTGTTCAAGGCCTTGAGGCACTCTGCTTTGGATGTGATGCTCACTACTGTTTTGAGGATGATGACATAAGAGAGGAAGATAAGTAATGAATCCAAGCCTTCTGTTAAGAGTGCACTCCACAAGCCATATATGCTGTTGATTGTGACATCTGAACAAGCCATTTTCATAACTTCTCCATGTGAGCAGTAGCTACGGGTTAAGACATTTTTTCGGCAGTATCGGAAACGTTTAAGGAGAATGGGATATGGAAGCTTTACGAACACACCTCTCAGTACACACACCAACAACATATTGGCTATTCTCTCAGGTGTTAAGACGGAAGCATATCTTAAGGGATCACGGATTGCAATGAGGCGGTCAAAGCCCATTAACAAGAGTACAGAGGACTCTATACATGTAAGTGTGTGGATGAAGTAGAGCTGGGCAAAACATGCATCAAGGCTGATCTCCCTAGAGTTCAACAAGAATATTCGCAGAGTTGTCAGCATGGTGGTTATTGATAAGCCAAGATCTGTGATGGCCAACGTGGAAAGTAAGATGTACATGGGCTCATGGAGGCTTGGATTGGTGTTTATGATGAATACAATGAAGGAATTTCCTACTATCGATACTGCATACATCATGCAGAAGGGGATAGAGATCCAGTGATAGATGTGTTCCTGTCCGGGTATCCCAGTGAGAAGGAAGACTTCAGATTGAAATCTGCTGTCATTGATAGCTGACATAAGGTCCTAGACAGGCCCAAGGAGTTCAGTCCTTCCTAAAGGGAAAAAGAACAGGATATAATTCAACTGTTTCAATGTGTGCGTTCCAGATGTGCTATTTGGCTTCAATCCGCCATCAACATTTCAGACTGTGCAGATGGTAGGACAATGGACTATGAAAAGGTTTAGCTTGGCTTTTGGTAGATGCTGTAAGCACCTAGGCCGTTTCTACACATGCCACTTTCTCCGAACATGGCATACTAATAAACATTATGAAACATGCTTATGAAGCGTGGATGTAAATTCTCAGTGCCTCATTAGCATAGGGTCACATTATTTGGAGTCTGGAAGAAGCTCTTTCGGACTCCACAACTTTGTGTAGACGCATTGCCCCTGGGGGATATGCCAGAAGGAAGTCCTCCTTCTGGAGGCCACTTCTTCCCAATTTTTTTTTTTCTGCTGTTCCAGCTCTGCGACTTTTGGCTGATGTCCATGGTGAACACTTCAGGTAGTACCATAGTAAAGCTAGATGATATGGATATCCCCATCCACCCTTTACACCCCACAATGGACCATGAAGGCTGTGTTTACACTAGTCCAAAACTTCAAAATAGCCATGCAAATGGACATTTCGAAGTTTACTAATGAAGACCTGAAATACATATTCAGTGCCTCATTAGCATGCCAGCAGCCACAGCACTTTGACATTGATGTGGCTCACCGCCACGCGGCTCATCCAGATGGGGCTCCTTTTCGAAAGAATCCCCACAACTTTGAAATCCCCTTATTCCAAACACCAGATAGGAATAAGGAGATTTCGAAGTTACCGGGGTCCTTGAGCTAGTGTAGACTCGCCGAAAACTCTTTGCCTGACTTTCTGTGGATGTTCCAAACTGCTATTGACTCATGGATTCAGTCACGCTGCAGAGACACCACATCACCTTATACTAATCTCCATCCCATCCTGGACAGTTGACCTGTTCCACTAGGAGAGGGGAATCAAACAAAGAATTCCTAAATTTATGCAAATTCTATGTAGGTCTGTTGAGGAGAACATTCACTGTAGGAAGATGGGGAGACCTGCTCCGAGCTTGTATTCTTTCTATTATTTTCCTATTTCTCTGATTTAGTCTGTTTTCTGTGCTTTTGCCCACTTAAAATATACCTTAAGGTAGTAAATAAAGATACATTCCCGTTTTATAATATAACCCAGTTTCTGTAATATTTAAATGTTGGGGGGGAAGTTTGTTCATATTTTCTTCCACATTGAGGTTGGAGAAGAGCTTCTCATAACTTTAGGTTTGTGTCCCAAGAGGTATGGCCCTATCACAGTGCTGCAGCAAATCCATTAAGGTCAGCCTGCACAGTGCAGATCTCAATACTTGTATTGATCTGCAGGAAGACTTTGCTAAACCTCTGGGTATACTGGAAGAGGTTAAGAATCGGAGACAGTCAGACAGATTTCATCATGCCCTATACTAGTAGTAGTAGGCATCCTTCAGTCTGCATAGACTATGGATCGCGCCCTTTAAAGTTTCAATTGAGGAATTCATTTACAGCGTCTATTGGGACTATAAAGACCCACACGAGAGTCACAGTCCTTGCTGCATCTCTTGCAGATGTAGTGGGTGCCTGGCAAGTGCCCTGGTTGACAGAAAAGGTGGGCTCTGTATCTTCAGAATGTCAGGTGGCAAGTAAGAGTCCAACCCATCACACCTGGCCTCATTCTGACCTCACGTTTGCTAATTCCACTGCCTGTTTGAGCATTGAGTGAATTTACAATTAGCTCCTTCACACCAACACCCTTTCCAGATCTCCACTTCCAAGGGCAGCCCATTCTACCATGACAAACGAAAGTGCCTGGCAAAAACAGTCTTTTTATTTATCTATCCTGCACTCTAAATATTGATAAATATGTTTTATTGCCTAATTTTAGATTCATTCTTCATTGCTCCACTACTGAAAGTACAGATTATGCCACTGCATCTTTACAGTACATGGGATATGTTATTTGGAACAGGTTCTTCATTAAATCAGCATGACTTCAGTGGCAACACTCACAAACTCCATGTGTAAATTCCATCAGATCTGGGTTCTGTTAACTTTAAATTGCAAAATGCTTCAACAATGCACATTAGCCCACAATATTTCTTCTAAGAAAGTGAAGTACTCTTCCAGCACAGGCCACTTTTGTCTGAATCCAGAGATGTGGCTCATCCTACAAGCTTCTCTTCACCTCAGCGACCCTATCTCCTCTAGCAATATAAAGATTTGTACATTTCTGGCAAGTTACAAATCAAACACAGACAGTTACTTAAACTGGACAGGGGACGGATTAGGATCATAAACAGCTGAATAGCACAGACATTATATTTGCACAGCTATCCATTTGAGCATTTAAATATTGTCATGCTTGTATTACACATGATAAAATTCAACTACATATAACCATGTTCCCACATCTCAGCCTTTCTCTGCTGAAACACTGGTGAGAGGTTTTGTTCTTTTACAATTTTTTGAAAATGTTTCATCACGTATTACAGGGGGACTCCATTCATTACTATGCATCAGTCTAAGAAAGAGCTTCTGGTCAATTACCAGGAGACAGTATCATGCAATTGTTCTCTGTACAAAGAGTTAATGGCACAAACTCCTTGTTAACAGCTTATTCTTTCCCCCCTTATCTTCCTTCAGAGACAAGCTCTCAGGACAGAGTGGGACAAAAAAGGTCATCTGGATTTCTTCACAATCTGACAAGATCACGTCACCTCAGCCATCATTCAGTTGCTTGTGAGCAATAAAACTCTAGTAGGAGCTCTATGACTTTTCTTGGGTTGTGTCAGTGTGTAACCTGTATCGGGGCTGCAATCAGGATATAAATTATTCCTTCCCTGAACTCATTCACTCACTAATTCATAGTAATCCCACAACTGTTATTCAGGCATGATAAGGAAAAGAAGGAAATGGATTTCAAAGTCAAATGAATGAGTTTACATGGGACTCACACCTCATTTCTTGGATGAGAGTAGTCTATTGCTGTGTCCTTCCTCTTCTCTGCCTGTGTCTGTCCTGTATGCATAAAATATGTTATACCTGGACAGGCCTGGAACAGCAATGGAACTGAGCTGTGTGCGGTGGAGCTCTGTTGGGTGAAATATTGAGGGGTTTAGGATAGAATAATCCCTTCTGGGTAGCTTTGATTTTGCGCCAGGCTCTTGCAAAAGAAGCAAAAAAAGTGAATCCCCAGCTGAAGGACAGCTCACTCAGTGAGCACTGAAGGTAGGTTCAGAGAAAGCACAGAGTAATAAGCACAGAAAAGTCTATTTCATGTCTCCAGTCATTTTACACAGCTCGTTCTCCCAGTTCTGGGAGTCTGTGCAAAGGTGGGGCAGGTGTTGCTGAGAAACTCTTCAGACTGAGAGGGTCAGACACTGCTGGGGAAGTCGGAAGTCCCTTGGTGTGTCTGTGTCCCTGTCACTGTGGAAGAGTTAAAATCACAGATGTGGACACACAGCTGTTTGAAAAGCCCCTTATTCAACTACCTTACAATTTATTCCTGCTCTTCAGATTGAAGCATTTTTGGTTCAGGAAGGCCAGCGGGTGACTCACTTTAACCCTATTCATACATTCCAGCAGGGCTGAAACACTGGCTGCTAACCCAGTGAGATCCACTTGATCAACACCATTACTTTGCATTGTGTTGAGGCCCAAGGCTGAGTCTGTGGTAGGGTAGCTGGTGGGATTCTGCCCATGAGAGGGCACGGAGTGAGGCCTGACAACCGGCACTCGCAAACCAGACAGAGGACAGAGACACTGGCAGCCCTGTAACGCTTAGGGGTACCTACCAGGAAGAAATACTGGAGTGCTCCTTCAGTCAAGAGAGAGAAATATGTCCTGTGAGAGCTGTTGTAACAGAGCTCGGCAGTTCCAAATTCTTATCTTTCAAACTGGGACAGAATAAGAAATCTCTGAAAATGCATTTGCTGATTACGTTTCAAAGGAAATGCACCTTAGTTAGTCTGGGAGCAATCACTGATACTCTGTGGGTTCTCCTATTGCTCATTCCCAGAGCACACAGCACCTCTGAAAATGGAGTCCCCGGAAGCATGGTTGTGAGGACATTCCAGTTGAAAAGCTCAGCGCTCAGGTAGAAAGGCACATTTCTGTGTTCTTAACTAACAGCACAATGGGCAGCTGTAGGGGCAGGATTCCCAAGCAGACATCATTCCCGGCCCTCCAGTCTTGTCACTGACTCACCCCGACAGACCAGATGAGGCCCCTGTAGCTGCACAGAATATTGGCACATGAAAAAAGTTGGCAGCCTTTCCCTGCACTTCACTTGTTTAAGGTACAGAAACCTTCCAACATACCTAATTGCTGCTAGAAGGGGAGCTACTGGCACCAGAGGTTTTCAGCGTAAAGAACCAGGAGTTACAGGAGAACGTGCAAACGCAGCAGGGAGTGTGTGTTCAGCTATTGAGGAAACCACCTTAATGAAGCATGCTGGCACATTCCCTGGGGAACCACATGGCCATCAGGGAGCCTCCTCAGGCTCTCAGGTTTGTTCAACAAAGTTTCTTATTGACAAATCTGCACTATTTCCTCTCACCTTATATGATGTTACTGGATTTTAAAACGAACACGAGAACCATTGCTATAAGAGTGGATCTGGACTTGCATTAGAAATGCAAATTTATAGGAATTCAAAAGAAGAGGTGTGGTTAGCTCCTAGCCAGGCAAACATTGATTTAAAAGAGAAAGTGGCTCATCAGACTCCAATCCACATCTCAGGATTTTAGCAGAGTACTTTCATCTGGAAGTCTGGCAATAGCAGAGTATCCCAAGAAAGAGCACGGCCAGGTAACCTGGTCATGTGTTTCTCCATTGTGAACATGATCCCAGGCACAAATTTCCCTCACATTAGCCAGGGTATAGAGACGATCCTGAGAATCACCATTTTGGTCTCCAGTCTTTAACCTCCATTTTGTCTGCATACCCCAGGCTGCAGTTTACAAGAATATCTCTGCTCTGAACTAATCCTGAATGGACTGCTGGCCCACCTTAAAAATTGCTGCATTTTAGGGACTATTAAGATAGCAGCCAGTTCCATCTGTTGCAGGCCAGCCTCAAGGAATTTAGGGCTGATGTATGGAATTGGACCACTTCAACAAGTCTTCTTCTCACCAAGTTCTTTATTTCTTTCATTAAGAAATCTTTATATTTTGGTCCTGTCCCTAAATATTCCTGGTCCCTGTGCACCTGCACAGCTTCTCTGGTGTAGGTTAAGTAGCAGCAGAGCAGATAGCCAGTTATTGGGTTTCATTTACTGGCCTATTGCCCCTACCGGCCTCAATAGAGTTCATAGTGGTGTGGGAGCCAGGTTGCCTCTACCCTTTGGAAACTCTTTCGAAGAGCATAGTCTATTCTGTCAAACCATACGGACATGGGCTGTGATTAGTTGGGTGACACATACTGTCATCGGATGGGATGATCATATCCCTGAGACCACCTACTGCCCTCTGGGGCTCCCCCTACTCTCTCCTGAGCCAGAAGTTCTAGTTTCCCCACCGAAGACAAGGAACTGAGGTAACAGCCCTGAAGCACACAAACACAAAGTCACTGAGAACAGCTCTGCTGTGGGAGGGCTTCGTAACGGAGACTAGATACAGCACCCAGCAGCGCGGTTCTCATGCAATGGAAACCCCGAATAAATCCACCTTACTCTTTACAATTTTTTTTCACACAGAAAGGGAGATAAGTACAGCTGTTCCCCCACAGTTCATCATTATTGACACTGGCGTTGATCACAGATGAAAGTGATTGTATTAAGTAGGAGAAGTAGGATTTAAGAGTTGTAAGGGATGACAGACAGATCAGAATAAGTTATTTAGCATGCCCAGGCCTCCTTACCTCCATGATGACGGCCCTGACCGTGGCATTTCCCATTTCAAAATGGTGGCCGATGGAGTGCTAGCTGTCTGGAGTGGCCAGCTTCCAGACAGCTATAGCGACCCTCTTCTCTATGGGGAGGTCGTGCTGCATTCAGGTGTCCTGGTTCCTCAGTGCGGGGGTGAGCCACAGTCAGAGCTCCAAGAAGGCCTGACGGTGCCTGCACAAGTTCTGTAGCCACATGTGGTCAACCCACTCCCCCATTATCAGCTACTCCCACCACCTGGAGTTGGTGGGGTAGTGCCAGAAGCAGTGCAGAACCCGGCAGGGGAGGAACAGGGGAGCCCAGTGGTTAGGATGATCCCTGTCTGTCCCCAGGGAGTGCTCCCATGACACTCGCTGCTGGGTGGCCTGCCGTGCAGCACCTAGAAGAGGGCTTGCTCCCTGGATAACAACATGGAAGGCTTCCAGGTGCTTCTGCAGCTGCTGCTGCTGCTGAGGGTCCATGGCTGCTGTGATTCAGTCTGGGAGAGTGTGGCTCGTGCTCTGTACAGTGAATGCACGGGTTATCAGGGAAGGTGTGGAGCTGTTACTGGATGAGAGAGGTAACCTAGTGACAGATATTGTTGGAAAAGCTAAAGTGCTCAATGCTTTTTTTGCCTCAGTCTTCATGGACAAAAATCAAATTCCACATCACGGTCCCAGACAATGCAGTATGGGAAGGTGGAGGGGAGCCATCTACGGGAAGGAACAAGTTCCCAGCTATTTAGAAAAACTAGATGTACACAAGTCCATGGGTCTGGATTTAATGCACCCGAGGTTACTGAGGGAATTGGCAGAGGTTATTGCTGAAACTTTGGCCATTATTCTTGAAGACTCTTGGAGATTGGGGGAGATACCGGATGACTGGAAGAAGGCAAATGTAGTGCCCATCTTTAAAAAGGAAAGAAGGGAACTATAGATGGGAACTTATAACTATATAAGACAATCCAGGGATCGACAGACCAGTCAGCCTTACCTCAATCCCTGGGAAAATAATGGAGGGAAATCCTCAAGGAGTCCATTTTGGAGCACTTGGAAGAGAGGAAAAGGATCAAATTAGCCAACATGGATTCACCAGGGGCAAGTCCTGCCTGACCAATCTGATTAGTTTCCATGATGAGGTAACAAGCTCTGTGGACATGGGGAAGTCAGTGGATGTGATATACCTGGACTTCAGAAAAGCTTTTGATATGGTCTCCCACAACATTCTTGTCCATAAGTTATGGAAATATGGATTGGATCCTTGAAAAATAAAATGGTTCAAAAGCTGGCTTGATGGTCGGACCCAAAGGGTGGTGGTAAATTGCTCAATACCTGGATGACTGTCAGTTTCAAGCAGAATGACATGAGGCTTGGTTCTGGAGACGGTGTTGTTCAACCTCTTTATTAATGATCTGGATGAGGGACTGGATTGCACCCTCAGCAAGTTTGTGGATGACACAAAACTAGAGGGCAAGGTAGATATGTTGGAGGGTAGAGAGAGAATCCAGAGTGACCTGGATAAATTGGAGGACTGGGCCAAAAGAAATCTGATGTGATTCAACAAAGAGAAGTGTAGAGTGCTGCACCTGGGGTGGAAGAATCCCATACATTGTTACAGTCTAGGCACCAACTGGCTCAGCAGCAATAGGATGGCAAAGGACCTAGGAGTTATGGTGGATGAAAAGCTTGATATGAGTAAACAGTTTGCCCTTGTAGCCAAGAAAGCTAACAGCATCCTTGGGTGCATTAGGAAGTAGTGATTCCCCTCTTTTTGGCACTGGTAAGGCCACGTCTTGAATATTGTGTCCAGTTTTGGGCCTCCCAGTATAAAAAGGATGTTAAAAAGGCTTAGCCTGGCCTTCTGTGGATGTTCCTGGCTACGTCTACACGTGAAGCCTACATCAAAGTAGCTTATTTCGATGTTGCGACATCGAAATAGCCTATTTCGATCAATAGCGTCTACACGTCCTCCAGGGCCGGAAATGTCGATGTTCAACTTCGACGTTGCTCAGCCCAACATCGAAATAGGCGCAGCGAGGGACCGTCTACACGTCAAAGTAGCACACATCGAAATAGGGCTGCCAGGCACAGCTGCAGACAGGGTCAACGGGCGGACTAGCGCTTCCGGGGCAACAGCTAGCCCCTCCCTTAAAGGGCCCCTCCCACATACACTCAGCCTGCACAGCACGCGGTCTGAGGAGCCATAGGCACACAGACCCTGGGCGCCGCAGTCATGGACCCCCAGCAGCAGCAGCAGCAGCAGCAGCAGCAGCTAGAGGTCCACCCAGCCCTCCCGGCAGGAGCAGGGCTTGCCCTGGCCCATGCCATGTGGGAGGCAGCTGAGTACCTCCTTGCCCCAGGGGAGGAGATGCCCCCAGGGCAGCAGGGCTCAACCCCTACCCCTGCAGAACCCCGCTCCACCCCCCGCGTCACACGCCGGCGGCTGTGGAGCTACACCACCAGCACCGACTGGTGGGAGCGGCTGGTGCTTGGGGAGTGGGACGACGACCACTGGGTCCGCCACTTCAGGATGAGCCGACAGACATTCCTGGAGCTGTGCCAGTGGCTCAGCCCCGCACTCAGGCACCGGGACACTGCCATTCGGCGTGCCCTCCCTGTGGAGAAACGGGTCGGCATCGCTGTCTGGAAGCTGGCCACTCTGGACAGCTACCGATCCGTGGGGCAGCAGTTTGGTATGGGAAAGGCCACCGTCGGGGCTGTCTTCATGGAGGTAAGAGAACCCACAGGGGCAGGGCAGGTGGGCCACAGCAGGGCAGGGGGGCCAGGATAGGGGGGCCAGGGCAGAGCAGGGGGGCCAGGGCAGGGGGGCCAGGGCAGGGCAGGGGGGCCAGGGCAGGGGGGGGCAGGGCAGGGCAGGGCAGGGAAGGGCAGGCCAGGGCAGGGGGGGCAGGGCAGGGCAGGGCAGGGCCACGCACACCCTGCTCACCCCTCATTGGGGCTGTCCCATGTGCTTTCTCTGCAGGTCGTGCGTGCCATCAACGCCATGCTCCTGCACAGGCTCGTGAGGCTGGGGGACCCACATGCCACTGTCGCCGCCTTTGCCACCCTGGACTTCCCCAACTGCTTCGGGGCTCTGGATGGGACTCACATCCCCATCCGCGCCCCGCAGCACAGTGGAGGATGATACCTCAATCAGAAGGGCTACCATTCTGTCATTCTGCAGGCCTTGGTGGACAGCCGGGGACGTTTCCAGGACATTTACGTGGGCTGGCCTGGCAGCACCCATGACGCCCGGGTTTTTCGGAACTCGGGCCTGTGCAGCCGGCTGGAGGCAGGGACCTACATCCCCCAGCGGGAGATCCCTCTGGGGGACACCACCATGCCCTTCGCAGATGCGGCATACCCCCTCCGGCCGTGGCTCATGCACCCCTACACGGGCTATCTCTCCGCTAGCCAGGAGCGCTTCAACGAGCGCCTGAACCGTGTGCGCCAGGTGGTGGAGCGCTCATTTGGCCGCCTCAAGGGACGCTGGAGATGTCTCCTGACCCACCTGGATGCAGGCCCCAACAACATCCCCCGGATTGTGGGTGCCTGCTGCGCCCTGCACAACCTCGTGGAGAGCAATGGGGAGACCTTTCTGCAGGGCTGGGCCGCGGAGGCTGGCAGGGCACACGTGCAGCCACCTGCTGCCCCCAGTCGGCAGGTGGACCCCAAGGGGACCCGGGTCCTGGAGGCCCTGCGGGCCCACTTCGACCAACAGGCCGCAGGGTGAACTCTGCCCAGGCCCCCTACTGTCCGCCCCTTCCTCCCCCACACTCCTGCCCCAACGCCCACACCATGGAGCACCCCACCGTCCCCCCCTCCCACTTGTCCTGGACAAATGACAGCACGAACTTGTGGCTGAACGTAAATTTTTTTTTTCTGGTCAAACCTTTTTTTTGGGGTGCAAATAAATATGTGAAGCACAAACAGAAAACTAGGTACAAACGTTCAACCAAAGAAATATGTACAAAAATAAAACAATCCAAAGAAACAACTGTGTGGCATACATAATAAAAAGAAAACCAGGGAGGAGAAAGGGGAGAACTATTTACATGGGGGGGATGGGGCAAACGGGGGCACCAAAAAAACAGGGTCCAACTATATACAAGGGGGGGCCACGCCGCACCTGCAGTCTGGTCCGCGGCTGGGTGGGAGCGGGCTGGACCGGAAGGCATCGGTGCCGGCGAGTCTCAGGTGGCTCCAGGGGTCCCTCGGCGCTCTGGCCCTCGCGAGTGGGTGGTGGGGCGACGGCGGACGGGCCGGAGATGGCTGGAGCAGCTGGTGGTGGGGCTGCAGGAGCGGGCAGGGCGGGCGATGGGTCGGCCAGCGCGGCATGGGGGGCCAGGTAGTCGACGAGCCGGTTAAATATCTGCATATAGGCCCCCCATGCCTCCTGGCGCCAGGCCAGCGCCCGCTCCTGCAGCTGGAGGTGCTGAACCAAGACCTCCAGCTGCCGGCGGAGGATGGCCCGCAGCTGGGGGTCCGTCGCCGTCGGTGGTAGTAGGCGCGGGGTCCGCCGTCTAGCCCTCCGCGGGGCCGGTCGTTCCTCGGCCGAGGGGCTGCCCTGGAGCGTTGGTCCCGGAGGGCTCTCCAGGACAACTGAGGCTTTGCCAGCGCTCTCTTCCGGTCCTTCTGATGGTGCAGGTGCAGGTGCAGAACACAGGAGAGGAGGGGGGAAAGAAGAATGGAGACAGGCGTTAGTGTGGGCCCTGAGCCATGGCCTTTGTCCCCGCCGCCCTGTGCTGCAGGTTCCCCATCCCCGTCCCCGGGAGATGATGCTGAGATGGATGGGGTTCAGGGGTCCCCCTGCCCTGCACCCCGTCCCCTGGTGGGAGCGACTCTCACTTCACCCCGCAGGGTCTGAGAGCAGGAGAGGTTTCTTAGGCCACAGATGGCCAGTTTCTGGCAGGAGTGACGGCACCAGCTGTCGGAAGAGACAGTCCTTCCAACCCGTCGTGGGGAGAAGACCCCAAGGGGGGACCCTCTGGGATGCAGCTTTCCCCCTCCTCAGGCTGGCTGCCTACCAGCTCTCCCTTCCCCTAGCCTCTACCTGTGGCCCCCGCCCTCGCCCCCCAATTCCAAACCAGCTCGGCTCCTCCCTCCTGTTGCCTCAGGGCAGAGGTGTCACCTGCCAGCTGTAGCGCCAGGATCCTCCTTTGGCCCTGGGAGCTCTTCGGCTCTTGTGGCTCATATGTAGCCTGAGTCTCCCTTTGGCACTCCCCCCACTCCATCGCATGCTGCTGCTGCGGGGTGTCCCACCCACTCCGTCGAAGTAGGGCATGTGTAGCCGTTGTGTGTCCCGCAACATCGAAATAGTGGGGTCCGCCATGGCAGCCTTCAGCTGAGGGGTTGAGAGACGCTCTCTCCAGCCCCTGAGCTCGATGGTCGCCACATGCAGCTGCCCCTTAAAGGTCCCTGCCCCCTGCCTTCCTGTGCAGGAAGCTGAGAGAGCATGCAGGTGGCAGCACAGCCACGCGGCCAGCCTGCACTCCCCTCTGCAGCCACAGACACCCCTCCTGCTGCCATGGCCTCCCGCCAGCCCCGCAAGCGACCCCAGGGCACCCCCCCCAAGGGGAGCCAGGGCTCCCAGGCTGGCAGCCAGCATGGGAAGAGGCAGCGGGGCCCCTCCTGGACAGAGGACGAGCTTCAGGACCTGCTGGGGCTGTTGAGTGAGGAGGAGGTGCTCCAGGTATTGGGGAGCAAGAGGAGGAATGCGGATGCGTTCACCAGCTGGCCGAGGGCCTGGCCGCCCGGAGTCACCCTGCCCACACTCCTGACCATGTCAGGAGTAAGGTTAAGGAGCTGCGGCAGGGTTACTCCTGGGCCCGGGATGCGGCCGGCTGATCTGGAGCTGCCCCTGTCACTTCCCCCTTTTACAGGGAGCTCAGGGAAATCCTGGGCCCCCGGCACACCTCCTCCCCTCTGGCCACTCTTGATACATCGGCCGACGAACCCCAGAAGGCCCCAGAGGCGGAGTCCGCCCCAGAGGTAAGCTCTGCACTCCAGGGGCCCCCCCAGGAGCCCACCCCTAGGGCACTGGAGGAGGAGAAGGAAGGGGGATCCTCCTCCAGTGATGGGGGGCTGCGGATCACCATCCCGTCCCAGAGCTCCAGCAGGGCATCTGCCCACCGGGTGTCCCCCAACCATGGGAGCGGACCATCAGGTATGTACCCCCCCGGTGCATACCCCCAGGGTTGAGGGGCGGGGGCAACAGACATGACCAGGGCCTCCACATGCCCATGGCCCCAAGGACAGCAGTGGCATGTCCCTCATAAGAGTGCATCAGCCCCTGCCCCCCCAGCAGGACATTGTCATGCCCCATCCCTGGGGGTGGGGGGAGCGGAACCTAGGGTCCCCCGGGGAGAGGGGGTTGGACACCCATCATCAGCAGCAGCATCTCCCAGGGGTGGGGATGGGGAACCAGCAGCAGAGGGGTTGGGGGACAAGGGCCATGGCTCGGGGCCCACACAGATGGCTGTCTCCACTCTTCTTCCCCCCTTGTGTTCTGCAGCTGCACTATCGGAGGGACCGGAGAGTGCCAGCGAGGTGTCAGTGGTCCTGGAGAGCCCACCCGGGCCATCACTCCAGGCCAGCCCCTCAGCGGAGCACCGACCAGCCTCAGGGTGGGGACGACGGCGGACCCAGCACCACTCCTGGACGGCGACGGACCCCCAGCTGCTGGCAATCCTCCGGTGGCAGCTGGAGGTCTAAAAGCAGCACCTGTGGGTGGAGGAGCAGTGCCTCCAACTGCAGGAGCAGGAGCTGGCCTGGCGCCAGGAGGCATGGGGGGCCTTTATGCGCACCTTCAAGCGCATCGCGGACTATCTGGCCCCCGCATGCCGCACCAGCTGCCGCTCTGCCTGCCCCGCCTGCTCCACCCGCCGCTCCACCCGCTGCTGCACGCGCCGTCGCACTACCATCCGCCACCGAGGGCCCTTCTCCCGACGGGGACCTGGGGCCTGCAGACACCCACCGGCCATATCTCCTGGTCCGCCCAGCCCCCAGCCAGCTCCGGCCAAGCCTGAGGCTGAAGCGCGGGTCGCGGCTGCCCACCCCCAGCGCTGGACATTAGGGGGTGTGGGGCCCAGGACGTGGCCCCCCCTTTGTACATATCCCCTTTACTTGTGTTTGGTAAATAGTTTGTATTAGACCCCTGTTATTTTATGATGATACCTGCCCCCCCATGTAAATAGTTCTCCCCTTCCTTGTCTTCCCCTTTTTTTTCCTTTCATCATATAATACATATATATAATATTTGTTTTGGTTGTAAATAGTAAATAGATAAACGTACTCGGTCAGGATGTTGCTGAATCCCCATCAATCAGCATTGACAACTATACGTTAGAGTTCGTTTACCTCGGGTCCACCATCACTGACACCCTGTCGTTGGACACTGAGCTAAATAGGAGGATTGCGCTACAAAGATGTCTTCAAGAGAGACCTCAGAGGGGTAGACATTGAGCTGGACAACTGGGAAGAACTAGCAGACGACCGCAGCAGATGGAGGCAGTGGTTACACAAGGGCCTTCAGAAGGGCGAGATGAAGATCAGACAGCTAGCAGAGGAGAAGCGAGCTCACAGAAAGCACACTAAGGACTTGCCAGACACCCACTACATCTGCAAGAGATGCAGCAAGGACTGTCTCTCTCACGTGGGTCTTCATAGCCACAGTAGACACTGTAAATGAAGTCTTCAATTGAAACTTTAAAGGGCGCAATCTATAGTCTATGCAGACTGAAGGATGCCGACTACTACTACTATATATAATATTTATTTTGGTTGTAAATAGTATAATAATAATAAGAGTTCAACGTTTTCTGGTTTCATGAAAAACGTCTCTTTTTATTTACAAGAAAAGTCGGGGGGGTGTGCTCTTGGGTGCTCTGTGGTGTGGGCATAGGGGCAGGGAGTGTTGTGGAGGATGGGGGGGTGCAGTGGGGGGCCTGCCAGCGTTCACCCCGCGGCCTCGTCGAAATGGTTCCGCAGGGCCTCCTGGACCCGGGTCCCTTCGGGGTCCACCTGGCAACTGGGGGCAGCGGGTGGCTGCACATTGGCCCTGCCAGCCTCCACAGCCCAGCCCTGAAAGAATGCCTCCCCCTTGCTCTTGTCCAGGTTGTGGAGGGTGCTGCATACGCCCACAATCTGGGGGATGTTGGTGGGGCCCGCATCAAGGCGGGTGAGGAGACACCTCAAGCGCCCTTTGAGGTGGCCAAATGTGCGCTCCACCACCTGGCGCGTGTGGTTCAGGCACATGTTGAAGCGCTCCTGGCTGACTGACAGGTGGCCCGTGTAAGGGTGCATGAGCCAGGGCCGGAGGGGGTATGCCGCGTCTGTGATGATGCAGAGTGGCATGGTGGTGTGCCCCACAGGGATCTCGTGCTGGGGGATGTAGGTCCCTGCCTCCAGCCGGCAGCACAGGCCCGAATTCCGGCATACCCGGGCGTCATGGGTGCTGCCAGGCCAGCCCACATATATGTCCAGGAAGCGGCCCCGGCTGTCCACCAAGGCCTGGAAGACCAGTGAGTGGTAGCCCTTCCTGTTTAAGTAGTGTCCTCCACTGTGCTCTGGGGCTCCCTTTCCCTCCCCTGCCAGGGCTCCCCTCCCCTCCCAGGGCTGCCTACCCTCCCCCCGTGGGTCCTCTTACCTCCATGAGGACAGCCCCGACGGTGGCCTTGCCGACGCCAAACTGCTGGCCCACGGATCGGTAGCTGTCAGGAGTGGCCAGCTTCCAGACAGCGATGCCGACCCGTTTGCCACACTGAGGGCATGCCGCATGGCAGTGTCCTGGTGCCTCAGTGTGGGGGTGAGCCACTGGCATAGCTCCAGAAATGTCTGCCGGCTCATCTGAAAGTTCTGGAGCCAGTGGTCGTCGTCCCACTATCCGAGCACCAGTTGCTCCAAACAGTCGGTGCTCGTGGGGTAGCTCCACAGCCGGTACCGTGCGTGGCGGAGGGGGAGAGGGGGGCTGCAGGGTTTGGGGTTGCTTCCTCCTCCCCTGGGGGCAGCTCCTCCTCTGTGGCTAGGATGTGATCAGCTGCCTCCTGCATGGCATTGAGCAGGGAGAGCACTGCTCCTGTAGGGGCGGCTGGGTGGACCTCTGGCGGCTGCTGCTGCTGCTGCTGCTGCTGCTGCTGCTGGGGGTCCATGACTGCGTTGCCAAGGTGTGCGTGCCTATGACTCTGCAGACAGCATGCTGTGCAGGCTGAGTGTGTCTGGGCGGGTTCCTTTAAGGGAGTGGCTAGCTGTTGCCCTGGAAGTGCTAGTCCTCCCTGTGACCCTGTCTGCAGCTGTTCCTGGCACCCTTATTTCGATGTGTGCTACCTTGGCGTGTAGACATTCCCCCGCAGTGCCTACTTCTATGTGGTGCTACACAACGTCAATGTTGAACATCGACGACACCAGCCCTGGAGGACATGTAGACGTTATTCATCGAAATAGCTTATTTCAATGTAGCATTCACGTGTAGACGTAGCCGTAGCGTGCATGGGATATATCATTTGGAACAGGTAAACAATTTAATAAGAGTGATTTCAGTGTCAACATTCACAGTTTCCATGTGTAGATTACAAGAGATCCAGTCTATGTTAACTTTAAATCACCAAACACTCTCATTAATTCACATTTGCCCTCAAGATTTCCTCTAGGGAAGTGAAGTCCTCTGCCAGGCTGAGCCTGTTCTGTCTGAATTCAGAAATATGGCTCATCTTAGAGGCTTCTCTTCACCCTCAGGGGCCCTGCCACATAACTGGCAAGTTACAAATGTAACACAGACAGTTACTTCACTATCTCCCAATGATGTGAAGGGTCTCATGCACCTTATCGAAGGACAGGTTTTGGATGATGTTTCCCATCCCAGACAGTATTGAGGTAAGAGCCGCCCAGCAGAATAACCCAGAATCACTGAGACCATCTCAACACTGGGAGGACTTAGTGGAAAAGAATAGATACAGCAGCCAGAACCGCAGATCTAGTGGGACGAAACCCCCAAAGCAATCCAAGTTACTCCGTTTAAAAATTTTTCACAAAGAAAGCTCATAAAGTTCACCCCCTATGTCAATGTTGCCCTCAGAGTTAATAGTTATTGACACTGGTTTTGATCACAAATAGAAATGATTTTATTAAGTAGGACAAGTAGGATTAAAGTGGTTATAAGGGATGACAGACAGATCAAAGGATGTTCCTAGGGTAAAATTAACTACATTCTCCAGCCAGGCCTAACACCCTAAGAGTAAATAGTCACAAATCATAATTTCTCACCCTAGTTCTTACTTCAGGTACTATTCTTCAGGTGAAAGAGATTTTTTTTTTCTGAACCAGATCTAAAATGTTCTCGCCCTACATTTTAGTTCTTTTCCATCCAAGCTTTTTCATGTGTCATCTTGTCAAGGTTGTCAGTCTCTGAAGTCAGCAGAAGACAATAGTGGGTTGCTTTCCATTGCTTAAACAGAATTTCACCAGTGTGGAATGTCTTGATCCCATTCCCCTGACAACTCCAGAAAAATACCAAATTGAGGATACATTCTACTAACAGGAGGCATGGCCATATGTCTTTTTAGGAATAACTGCAAACTAAACATAGATTCTTGTCTTTCTGAGTGGTCCATTAAGTCCCTTGAATTGCACCAATGTCTTTCATTCTAAACCCTCGATTAAGAAATAGAATTATACCTTATACTTTTCCTACAACATCACATACAAGAATACACATGAACAGAAATAGAATATACTATATAGGAAGATATAACCAAAAGAAAATTAACTACAGAAGGTTATACAATAGAAATTGCATTTTTTCAGGCATATCTGCAGAATGAATAATAAATGAAGAGTTAAGACTCTGTTATTTGGCAAAAAAATGGACAGTTCGAATAGGAGAATTGGGCTCTGGAGAGAATGGATAGATGATATAGCAGTTTTTGCAGAGTTAGTCTGTGGAAAGTAACCCACTCTGTACTGTACTGTACTGAGAAAGATGAAAGGAAATAGTTAGGGAGACATCAGACACCAATGGGCGCTGAGCCCATGGTTGTTGTTGATATTCACATATTCAAGAACACATCACCAGAAAAATCTGGGGGCAGATTGTCACAGGGGTCACCTTGAGATGCTGGTGCTCCCTATGACACTCTGGTGCCTCCTGCAATACCTAATGGCCTTAGGCAACACTGCAGGCACTCTGACATTGCCTCTATGGTCCTTGCAGTGATTTACACTCAGGCTGGGATACTTGATAAGAGAGTGTGGGGTTGCATCAATTCAGTCTTCTCCAAAGCACAGGCTCTCCTGCCAGCCTCTTCCTCCTCCTTTACTGAAGAACCTTCCACCAACTTCCTTGCTGGAGTCAATGTGTCATCTCAGGTGAAAGGTTACATGACTGAACAGAAGGCTTTTTCCTATGTTTCTGGTCTTCCATCCCTCCTTCAAAAGGCAGAGTGTAAAAGGGACCCTTCAGTTAACAAACATCTTGACTATTCTCGCACGAAGGCCTTTGCTTTTCACACTGTACACAATGGGGTTCAAGAAGGGTGGGAACATCACATAGATATAACCCAGGAGAACCGGAACGAAAGGAGAAGAGCTCTTCCCAAATCTATGCATCATAGTCAGGCTGATATATGGTGTATAGAAGGCAAGGACAACACAGAGGTGGGAGACACAGGTGTTCAAGGCCTTGAGGCACTCTGCTTTGGATGTGATGTTCAGTACTGTTTTGAGGATGATGACATAAGAGAGGAAGATGAGGAATGAATCCAAGACTTCTATTAAGAGTGCATTGCACAAGCCATATATGCTGTTGATGGTGACGTCTGAACAAGCCATTTTCATGACTTCTCCATGTGAGCAGTAGCTACGGGTTAGGACATTTGTTCGGCAGTATTGGAAGAATTTAAGGAGAATAGGATACGGAAAATTTATAACCACCCCTCTTAGTATGCACACCAACCACATCTTGGCTATTCTCTGTGGTGTTAAGATGGAAGCATGCCTTAAGGGATCACGGATTGCAATGAGGCGGTCAAAGCCCATTAACAAGAGTACAGAGGACTCTATACATGTAAGTGTGTGGATGAAGTAGAGCTGGGCAAAACATGCATCATAGCTGATCTCCCTAGAGTTCAACAAGAATATTCGCAGAGTTGTCAGCATGGTGGTTATTGATAAGCCAAGATCTGCGATGGCCAACATGGAAAGTAAAATGTATATGGGCTCATGGAGGCTTGGATTGGTGTTTACGATGAACACAATGAAGGAATTTCCTACTATCGATACTGCATACATCATGCAGAAGGGGATAGAGATCCAGTGATAGTTGTGTTCCTGTCCAGGTATCCCAGTGAGAAGGAAGACTTCAGATTGAAATCTGCTGTCATTGCTAGCTGACATAAGGTCCTAGACAGGCCCAAGGAGTTCAGTTTCTTCCTAAAAGAAGAAGAAAAAAAGGAGACAATGATATTTAATGTTTCCGTAGTCAGGAATGATCAACAAAAGCATCGTCTTGCAGTTGCACCCCCAACAGGAAGGTGGGAACTTCCACAGTAGATCAGAGCTCCAGTGCATCTAGACCAATATCAACTGGCCTGTTCCTCATGTTTCAGAGAAAGTCTGAAGAAATCTGGTTATTATACTTCCCTCACTTCCAGATTCAATTACACATGCATTAACAGGTGTGTTGTTAACAAGACACGAGAAGTCATTCTCCCGCTCTACTCTGCACTGGTTAGGCCTCAGCTGGAGTATTGTGTCCAGTTCTGGGCACCGCCGTTCAGGAAGCATGTGGAGAAATTGGAGAAGGTCCAGAGGAGAGCAACAAGAATGATGAAAGGTCTAGAGAACATGACCTATGAAGAAAGGCTGAAAGAATTGGGCTTGTTTAGTTCGGAAAAGAGAAGATTGAGGGGGGACATGATAGCAGTTTTCGGGTATTTAAAAGGATGTCATAAGGCAGAGGGAGGGAATTTGTTCTTCCTTGCCTCTGAGGATAGAACAAGAGGCAATGGACTTAAATTGCATAGGGGAGGTTCAGGTTGGACATTAGGAAAAAGCCCCTAACTGTCAGGGTGATCAAACACTGGAACGAATTGCCAAGGGAGGTGGTAGAATCTCCATCACTGGAACTATTTAAGAAGAGGTTAGATAGATGGCTTTCAGGGATGGTCTAGAAAGTGCTTGGTCCTGCATGTGGGCAGGGGGCTGGACTCGATGGCCTCTCAAGGTCCCTTCCAGTCCTACTCTTCTATGATTCTATGATGTGTAGGGTACCTGGGAGAATCTCTGGAATGGGCTCCCTGCAGTCTCGAACTGGAAATTTTTGTTGTTTGATGCTGGAAGTTTTAGAACCCTTCCAAGACATTTTAAACCAAGCGTCACTCCATAAGCTTGAATTTCTGGTTATCCACATAAACATCCTTTGCCTCATTGACTCCTTCTAAGCTGTTGTTATGACATTACTTTCCGTATTTATTATGAAGATATGCTTTTGATATAAGTTTGACCAAGTGAGATGTACTTTATGGAAGAGAACTTCTGAAAAGCATCATTATAAAGGTTATAAATTCTTCTATTTCCATGCGTGTCTTCCAGGTGTGCTATTTTGGATTCAACACACCATCAAAATTTCAGACTGTACAGATGGCAGGACAATGGACTATAAAAAGGTTTAGCTTGGCTTTTGGTAGATGCTCTAAACACCTAGGATGTTTCTACACATGCCACTAAAGTGGCATACTAAAAAACATTCTGAAACGTGCTAATGAGGTGGGGATATAAATTCTCAATGTCTCATTAGCATATGGTCACTTGATTTGAAGTCTGGAAGAAGCTCTTCTGGATTCCAAAACTTTGTGTAGACGCATTTCTCCTGGGGGATAGTCCAGAAGGAAGTCCTCCTTCCAGAGGACAGGTTTTCCCAAATTTTTTGTTCTGCTGTTCCAGCTCTACTGCTTTGGCTGATGGCAATGGATAACACTTCAGGAAGAGCCAGTGTAAAGCTAGATGATGTGGATATCCCCATCCACCCTTTAGACCCCACAATGGACCATGAAGTGTCTTAGCCTCACTCTCTGTGGATGTTCCAAACTGCTATTGACTCATGGATGCAGTCATGCTGCAGAGACACCACATCACCTTACACTAATCTCCATCCCATCCTGAACGGTTGAACTGTTCCACTCGGAGAGGGGATTGAAACAAAGAATTCCTAACTTTATACAAATTCTATGTAGTTCTGGTGAGGAGAACATTCAGTGTAGGGAGATGAGGAGACCTGCTCTGAGCTTGTATTTTTTTTTAAACCTTAAGGTAGTAAATAAAGATATATTCCTGTTTTATAATGTAACCCAGTTTCTGTAATATTTAAATGTTGGTGGGGAAGTTTGTTCATATGTTCTTCCACATTGAGGTTGGAGAAGAACTTCTTATAACTTTGGGTTTGTATCCCAAGAGGTATGGCCATATCACAGTGCTGTAGCAAATCCATGAAGGTCAGACTTCACAGAGCAGATCTCAATACTTGTATTGATCTGCGGGAGGATTTAGCTATACCTCTGGGTATGCTGGAAGAGGTTTAAGCATCACAGGCAGTAAGACATATTTCATCATGCCCTGGTTGACAGAAAAGGTGGGCTCTGTATCTTCAGAATGTCAGGTGGCAAGTAAGAGTCCAACCCATCACACCTGGCCTCATTCTGACCTCACGTTTGCTAATTTCACTGCCTGTTTGAGCATTGAGTGAATTTACAATTAGCTCCTTCACACCAACACCCTTTCCAGATCTCCACTTCCAAGGGCAGCCCATTCTACCATGACAAGCGAAAGTGCCTGGAAAAAACAGTCTTTTTATTTATCTATCCTGCACTCAAAATAATTATAAATATGTTTTATTGCCTAATTTTAGATTCATTTTTCATTGCTCCACTACTGAAAGTACAGATTATGCCACTGCATCTTTACAGTACATGGGATATGTTATTTGGAAGAGGTTCTTCGTTTAATCAGCGTGACTTTATTGGCAACATTCACGAATTCCATTTGTAAATTCCATCAGATCTGGGCTCTGTTTACTTTAAATTGCAAAATGCTTCAACAATGCACATTAACCTACAGTATTTCTTCTAAGAAAGTGAAGTACTCTTCCAGCACAGGCCACTTTTGTCTGAATCCAGAGATGTGGCTCATCCTACAGGCTTCTCTTCACCTCAGCGACCCTATGTCCTCTAGCAATATAAAGACTTGTACACTTCTGGAAAGTTACAAATCTAACACAGAGAGTTACTTAAACTGGACAGGGGACGGATTAGGATCAGAAACGGCCGAATAGAACAGACATTAAATTTGCACAGCTGTCCATTTGAGCATTTAAATATTGTCATGTTTGTACTACACGTGGTAACATCAATTATATATAACCATGCTCCCACATAGTTACATATAACCATGCTCCCACATCTCAGCTTTTCTCTGCTGAAACACTGGTAAGAGGTTTTGTTCTTTTACAATGTTTTGAAAATGTTTCATCACGTATTACAGGGGGACTCCATTCATTACTATGCATCAGTCTAAGAAAGAGCTTCTGATCAATTACCAGGAGACAGTATCATGCAATTGTTCTCTGTACAAAGAGTTAATGGCACAAACTCCTTGTTAACAGCTTATTCTTTCCCCTCTTACCTTCCTTCAGAGACAAGCTCTCAGAACAGAGTGGGACAAAAAAGGTCATCTGGATTTCTTCAGAATCTGACAAGATCATGTCACCTCAGACATTATTCAGTTGCTTGTGAGCAATCAAAGTCTAGTAGGAGCTATATGACTTTTCTTGGGTTCTGTTGGTGCGTAACCTGTATCGGGGCTGCAATCAGGATATAAAATATTCCTTCTCTGAATTTATTCACTCACTAATTCATAGTAATCCCAACAGCTGTTATTCAGGCACGATAAAGAAAAGAAGGAAATGGATTTCAAAGTCGAATGAAGGAGTATACATGGGACTCACACCTCATCTCATGGATGAGAGTAGGATACTGCTGTGTCCTTCCTCTTCTCTGCCTGTGTCTGTCCTGTATGCATAAAATATGTTATACCTGGAGAGGCCTGGAACAGCAATGGAACTGAGCTGTGTGCGGTGGAGCTCTGTTGCGTGAAATATTGAGGGGTTTAGGATAGAATAATCCCTTCTGGGTAGCTTTGATTTTGCGCTAGGCTCTTGCAAAAGAAGCAAAAAAAGGTGAATCCCCAGCTGAAGGACAGCTCACTCAGTGAGCACTGCAGGTAGGTTCAGAGAAAGCACAGAGTAATAAGCACAGAAAAGTCTATTTCATGTCTCCGGTCATTTTACACAGCTCGTTCTCCCAGTTCTGGGAGTCTGTGCAAAGGTGGGGCAGGTGTTGCTGAGAAACTCTTCAGACTGAGAGGGTCAGACACTGCTGGGGAAGTCAGAAGTCCCTTGGTGTGTCTGTGTCCCTGTCACTGTGGAAGAGTTAAAATCACAGATGTGGACACACAGCTGTTTGAAAAGCCCCTTATTCAACTACCTTACACTTTATTCCTGCTCTTCAGATTGAAGCATTTTTGGTTCAGGAAGGCCAGCGGGTGACTCACTTTAACCCTATTCATACATTCCAGCAGGGCTGAAACACTGGCTGCTAACCCAATTAGATCCAATTGATCAGCACCATTACTTTGCATTGTGTTGAGGCCCAAGGCTGAGTCTGTGGTAGGGTAGCTGGTGGGATTCTGCCCATGAGAGGGCACGGAGTGAGGCCTGACAACCGGCACTCGCAAACCAGACAGAGGACAGAGACACTGGCAGCCCTGTAACGCTTAGGGGTACCTACCAGGAAGAAATACTGGAGTGCTCCTTCAGTCAAGAGAGAGAAATATGTCCTGTGAGAGCTGTTGTAACAGAGCTCGGCAGTTCCAAATTCTTATCTTTCAAACTGGGACAGAATAAGAAATCTCTGAAAATGCATTTGCTGATTACGTTTCAAAGGAAATGCACCTTAGTTAGTCTGGGAGCAATCACTGATACTCTGTGGGTTCTCCTATTGCTCATTCCCAGAGCACAGAGCAACTCTGAAAATGGAGTCCCCGGAAGCATGGTTGTGAGGACATTCCAGTTGAAAAGCTCAGCGCTCAGGTAGAAAGGCACATTTCTGTGTTCTTAACTAACAGCACAATGGGCAGCTGTAGGGGCAGGATTCCCAAGCAGACATCATTCCCGGCCCTCCAGTCTTGTCACTGATTCACCCCGACAGATCAGATGAGGCCCCTGTAGCTGCACAGAATATTGGCACATGAAAAATGTTGGCAGCCTTTCCCTGCACTTCACTTGTTTAAGGTACAGAAACCTTCCAACATACCTAATTGCTGCTAGAAGGGGAGCTACTGGCACCAGAGGTCTTCAGCGTAAAGGACCAGGGGTTACGGGAGAATGTGCAAACGCAGCAGGGAGTGTGTGTTCAGCTGTTGAGGAAACCACCTTAATGAAGCATGCTGGCACATTCCCTGGGGAACCACATGGCCATCAGGGAGCCTCCTCAGGCTCTCAGGTTTGTTCAACAAAGTTTCTTGTTGACAAATCTGCACTATTTCCTCTCACCTTATATGATGTTACTGGATTTTAAAATGAACACGAGAACCATTGCTATAAGAGTGGATCTGGATTTGCATTAGAAATGCAAATTTCTGGGAATTCAAAAGAAGAGGTGTGGTTAGCTCCTAGCCAGGCAAACATTGATTGAAAAGAGAAAGTGGCTCATCAGACTCCAATCCAAATCTCAGGATTTTAGCAGAGTCCTTTCATCTGGAAGTCTGGCAATAGCAGAGTATCCCAAGAAAGAGCACGGCCAGGTAACCTGGTCATGTGTTTCTCCATTGTGAACATGATCCCAGGCACAAATTTCCCTCACATTAGCCAGGGTATAAAGACGATCCTGAGAATCACCATTTTGGTCTCCAGTCTTTAACCTCCATTTTGTCTGCATACCCCAGGCTGCAGTTTACAAGAATATCTCTGCTCTGAACTAATCCTGAATGGACTGCTGGCCCACCTTAAAAATTGCTGCATTTTAGGGACTATTAAGATAGCAGCCAGTTCCATCTGTTGCAGGCCAGCCTCAAGGAATTTAGGGCTGATGTATGGAATTGGACCACTTCAACAAGTCTTCTTCTCACCAAGTTCTTTATTTCTTTCATTAAGAAATCTTTATATTTTGGTCCTGTCCCTAAATATTCCTGGTCCCTGTGCACCTGCACAGCTTCTCTGGTGTAGGTTAAGTAGCAGCAGAGCAGATAGCCAGTTACTGGGCTTCATTTACGGGCCTATTGCCCCCACCGGCCTCAGTGGAGTTCAGAGTGGCACGGGAGCCGGGCTGCCTCTACCCTTTGGAAACTCTTTCGAAGAGCATAGTCTATTCTGTCAAACCATACGGACATGGGCTGTGATTAGATGGGTGACACATACTGTCATCGGATGGGCTGATCATATCCCTGAGACCACCTACTGCCCTCTGGGGCTCCCCCTACTTTCTCCTGAGCCAGAAGTTCTAGTTTCCCTGCCTATTACAAGGAACTGAGGTAACAGCCCTGAAGCACACAAACACAAAGTCACTGAGAACAGCTCCGCTCTGGAAGGGCTTCGTAACGGAGACTAGATACAGCACCCAGCAGCGCGGTTTTCATGCGACGAAAACCCCGAATAAATCCACCTTACTCTTTACAATTTTTTTTTCACACAGAAAGGGAGATAAGTACAGCTGTTCCCCCACAGTTCATCATTATTGACACTCGCGTTGATCACAGACGAAAGTGATTGTATTAAGTAGGAGAAGTAGGATTTAAGAGGTTGTAAGGGATGACAGACAGATCAGAATAAGTTATTTAGCATGTCCAGGCCTCCTTACTTCCATGATGATGGCCCTGACCGTGGCCTTTCCCATTTCAAACTGATGGCTGATGGAGTGCTAGCTGTCTGGAGTGGCCAGCTTCTAGACAGCTATAGCGACCCTCTTCACCATGGGGAGGTCGTGCTGCATTCAGGTGTCCTGGTGCCTCAGAGCGGGGGTGAGCCACAGTCAGAGCTCCAAGAAGGCCTGACGGTGCCTGCACAAGTTCTGCAGCCACATGTGGTCATCCAACTCCCCCATTACAGGCTACTCCCACCACCTGGAGCTGGTGGGGTAGCGCCAGAAGCAGTGGAGAACCCGGCGGGGGAGGAACAGGGGAGCCCAGTGGTTAGGATAATCCCTATCTGTCCCCAGGGAGGGCTCCCATGACACTCGCTGCTGGGTGGCCTCCTGTGCAGCACCTAGAAGGGGGCTTGCTCCCTGGATAACAACATTGAAGCCTTCGAGGTGCTTCTGCTGCTGCTGCTGCTGCTGCTGCTACTGCTGAGGGTCCATGGCTGCTGTGATTCAGTCTGGGAGAGTGTGGCTCGTGCTCTGTACAGTGAATGCACGGGTTATCAGGGAAGGTGTGGAGCTGTTACTGGATGAGAGAGGTAACCTAGTGACAGATATTGTTGGAAAAGCTAAAGTGCTCAATGCTTTTTTTGCCTCAGTCTTCATGGACAAAAATCAAATTCCACATCACGGTCCCAGACAATGCAGTATGGGAAGGTGGAGGGGAGCCATCTACGGGAAGGAACAAGTTCCCAGCTATTTAGAAAAACTAGATGTACACAAGTCCATGGGTCTGGATTTAATGCACCCGAGGTTACTGAGGGAATTGGCAGAGGTTATTGCTGAAACTTTGGCCATTATTCTTGAAGACTCTTGGAGATTGGGGGAGATACCGGATGACTGGAAGAAGGCAAATGTAGTGCCCATCTTTAAAAAGGAAAGAAGGGAACTATAGATGGGAACTTATAACTATATAAGACAATCCAGGGATCGACAGACCAGTCAGCCTTACCTCAATCCCTGGGAAAATAATGGAGGGAAATCCTCAAGGAGTCCATTTTGGAGCACTTGGAAGAGAGGAAAAGGATCAAATTAGCCAACATGGATTCACCAGGGGCAAGTCCTGCCTGACCAATCTGATTAGTTTCCATGATGAGGTAACAAGCTCTGTGGACATGGGGAAGTCAGTGGATGTGATATACCTGGACTTCAGAAAAGCTTTTGATATGGTCTCCCACAACATTCTTGTCCATAAGTTATGGAAATATGGATTGGATCCTTGAAAAATAAAATGGTTCAAAAGCTGGCTTGATGGTCGGACCCAAAGGGTGGTGGTAAATGGCTCAATATCTGGATGACTGTCAGTTTCAAGCAGAATGACATGAGGCTTGGTTCTGGAGACAGTGTTGTTCAACCTCTT
Organism: Carettochelys insculpta; assembly: GCF_033958435.1. NCBI lineage: Eukaryota > Metazoa > Chordata > Testudines > Carettochelyidae > Carettochelys > Carettochelys insculpta. The sequence goes on along the minus strand of NC_134137.1, from coordinate 10,055,339 downwards.
TATTAATGACCTGGATGAGGGACTGGATTGCACCCTCAGCAAGTTTGTGGATGACACAAATCTAGAGGTCAAGGTAGGTATGTTGGAGGGTAGAGAGAGAATCCAGAGTGACCTGGATAAATTGGAGGACTGGGCCAAAAGAAATCTGATGTGATTCAACAAAGAGAAGTGTAGAGTGCTGCACCTGGGGTGGAAGAATCCCATACATTGTTACAGTCTGGGCACCGACTGGCTCAGCAGCAATAGGATGGCAAGGGACCTAGGGGTTATGGTGGATGAAAAGCTTGATATGAGTAAACAGTTTGCCCTTGTAGGCAAGAAAGCTAACAGCATACTTGGGTGCATTAGGAAGTAGTGATTCCCCTCTTTTTGGCACTGGTAAGGCCACATCTTGAATATTGTGTCCAGTTTTGGGCCTCCCAGTATAAAAAGGATGTTAAAAAGGCTCAGCCTGGCCTTCTGTGGATGTTCCTAACTGCTATTGACTCATGAATGCTGTGAAGCTACAGAGACTCCAGGTCATGTTACAATAATCTCCATCCTGGATCTCTGACCTTTTTCCATTAGGAGAGGGGACTCAAACAAAGGACTCCTAGCTTTACACACATTCCAGGTAAGTGCTGAGGAGAACATTCAGTGTAGGGGAAGGAGGAGACTTGCTGTTTGTTTCTGTTTTTTCATTATTTTCCCAGTATACTGATTTAGTGCGTTTTCCATCTCTATGTCTCCTTAAAGTTTAAAGGTATTTTCCTTTTTCATAATATGATCCATTTCTATGATATTTATCTGGTAGTGTGGAAGGCTGTTCACACTGAAGGTGGAGGAGAACTTCTTATAACTTTGGGTTTGGACCCCAGGAGGGAGGGACATCTCTGTGCTGCAGCAAGTCCATTTAGCTCAGCCTTTCCAGAGCAGATCTAAAAGCTTGTCTTGCTCTGTGGCAGGGTTTCCCCTACCCCTGGGTATGTTGGAAAAGGCTTCAGAATTTGACAGAGCAAGACAGAGTGGAACATGACTTGGTTGACAGAAAAGGTGGGCTCTGTATATTCAGCTTATCAGATGGCTACCAAGGGTCCAACCCACCTCACTTGGCCTTGTTCTTAGGTAGCGTTTGCCAGTTCCACTGCCAGTGTGAGCATTGAGTAAATTCACAATTCGATCCTTTGCAACAATACACTTTCCAGAGCTCCACCTCCAAGAGTAGCCTATGGTATTATTACAAGCATGTAACCACATGAAACGTCTTTTTATTTGTCTGTCCTGCACTCAGGACGTCAATAAATATGTTTTATTGCCTAATTTTATATTCTTTTTTCATTCTTTTTTTTCTTCATTTGTCCACTACGGAAAGTACAAATTATGCCACAGCACCTTGAGAGTTCATGGGATATGTCATTTGGAACAGGTACATAATTTAATCAGAGTGATTTCAGTGTCATCATTCACAGTTTCCGTGTGTAGATTGCAAGAGATCCAGTCTCTGTTAACTTTAAATCACCAAATACTCTCATTAAATCACATTTGCCCTCAAGATTTCCGATAGGGAAGTGAAGTCCTCTGCCAGGCTGAGCCAGTTTTGTTTGAATTCAGAAATATGGCTCATCTTAGAGGCTTCTCTTCACCCTCGGGTCCCTGCCACATACCTGGCAAGTTACAAATGTAACACAGACAGTTACTTTCCTATCTCCCACTGATGTGGAGGGTCTCATGCACCTTATTGAAGTACAGGTATTGGATGATGTTTCCCATCCCAGACAGTATTGAGGTAAGAGCCGCCCAGCAGAATAACCCAGAATCACTGAGACCAGCTCAACACTGGGAGGACTTAGCGGCAAAGAATAGATACAGCAGCCGGAACCGCAGATCTAGTGGGACGAAACCCCCAAAGCAATCCAAGTTACTCCGTTTAAAATTTTTTCAGAAAGAAAGCTCAGAAAGTTCACCCCCGATGCCAATGTTGCCCTCAGAGTTAATAGTTATTGACACTGGTTTTGATCACAAACAGAAATGATTTTATTAAGTAGGACAAGTAGGATTAAAGTGGTTATAAGGGATGACAGACAGATCAAAGGATGTTCCTAGGGTAAAATTAACTACATTCTCCAGCCAGGCCTAACAACCTAAGAGTAAATAGTCAGAAATCATAATTTCTCACCCTAGTTCTTACTTCAGGTACTATTCTTCAGGTGAAAGAGATTTTTTTTTTCTGAACCATATCTAACATGTTATCGCCCTACATTTTAGTTCTTTTCCATCCAAGCTTTTTGATGTGTTATCTTGTCAAGGGTGTCAGCCTCTGAAGTCAGCAGAAGACAATAGTGGGTTGCTTTCCATTGCTTAAATAGAATTTCACCAGTGTGGGATGTCTTGATCCCATTCCCCCAACAACTCCAGAAAAATACCAAATTGAGGATGCATTCTACTAACAGGAGGCATGGCCATATGCCCTTTTAGGACCAACTGCAAACTAAACATAGATTCTTGTTTTTCTGAGTGGTCCATTAAGTCCCTTGAATTGCACCAATGTCTTTCATTCCAAACCCTCGATTAAGAAATAGGATTATACCTTATACTTTTTTCTACAACAGCACATACAAGAATACACATGAACAGAAATAGAATATACTATATAGGAAGATATAACCAAAAGAAAATTAACTACAGAAGGTTATACAATAGAAATTGCATTTTTTCAGGCATATCTGCAGAATGAACAATGAATGAATAGTCAAGAATCTGTTATTTGGCAAAAAAACGGACAGTTGAAATAGGAGAATTGGGCTCTGGAGAGAATGGATAGATGATATAGCAGATGTTGCAGAGTTAGTCTGTGGAAAGTAACCCACTCTGTACTGTACTGTACTGAGAAAGATGGAAGGAAATAGTTAGGGAGCCATCAGACACCAATGGGTGCTGAGCCCATGGTTGTTGTTGATATTCATATATTCAAGAGCACATCACCAGAAGAATCTGGGATCAGATTGTCACAGGGTTCATCCTGAGATGCTGGTGTTCCCTATGACACTCTGGTGCCTCCAGAAATACCTGATGGCCTTAGGCAACACGGCAGGCACCCTTACCTTGCCCCTATGGTCCTTGCAGTGATTTGTACTCAGGCTGGGATACTTGATATAACAGCCTCTGCATCAGGTTGTATCAATTCAGTCTTCTCCAAAACACAGGCTCTCCTGCCAGCCTCTTCCTCCTCCTTTACTGAAGAACCTTCCACCAACTTCCTTGCTGGAGTCAACGTGTCATCTCAGGTGAAAGGTTACATGACTGAACAGAAGACCTTTGCCTATGTTTCTGGTCTTCCATGCCTCCTTCAAAAGGCAGAGTGTAAAAGAGACCCTTCAGCTAACAAATATCTTGACTATTCTCGCACGAAGGTGTTTGCTTTTCACACTGTACACAATGGGGTTCAGGAGGGGTGGGAACATCACATAGATATAGCCCAGGAGAATGTGAACGAAAGGAGAAAAGCTGTTTCCGAATCTATGCATCAAAGTTAGGCTGATATATGGCGTATAGAAGGCAAGGACAACACAGAGGTGGGAAACACAGGTGTTCAAGGCCTTGAGGCACTCTGCTTTGGATGTGATGTTCAGTACTGTTTTGAGGATGATGACATAAGAGAGGAAGATGAGTAATGAATCCAAGCCTTCTGTTAAGAGTGCATTGCACAAGCCATATATGCTGTTGATCGTGACATCTGAACAAGCCATTTTCATAACTTCTCCATGTGAGCAGTAGCTACGGGTTAGGACATTTTTTCGGCAGTATTGGAAGAGTTTAAGGAGAATAGGATACGGAAGGTTTATAACCACCCCTCTTAGTATGCACACCAACCACATCTTGGCTATTCTCTCAGGTGTTAAGATGGAAGCATGCCTTAAGGGATCACGGATTGCAATGAGGCGGTCAAAGCCCATTAACAGGAGTACAGAGGACTCTATACATGTAAGTGTGTGGATGAAGTAGAGCTGGGCAAAACATGCATCAAGGCTGATCTCCCTAGAGTTCAACAAGAATATTCGCAGAGTTGTCAACATGGTGGTTATTGATAAGCCAAGATCTGTGATGGCCAACATGGAAAGTAAAATGTACATGGGCTCATGGAGGCTTGGATTGGTTTTTATGATGTACACAATGAAGGAATTTCCTACTATCGATACTGCATACATCATGCAGAGTGGGATAGAGATCCAGTGATAGTTGTGTTCCTGTCCAGGTATCCCAGTGAGAAGGAAGACTTCAGATTGAAATCTGCTGTCATTGCTAGCTGACATAAGGACCTAGACAGGCCCAAGGAGTTCAGTTTCCTCCTAAAAGAAGAAGAAAAAAATGAGACAATGATATTTAATATTTCCGAAATCAGGAATGATCAACAGAAACATCGTCTTGCAGTTGCACCCCCAACAGGAAGGTGGGACCTTCCACAGTGGATCAGAGCTCCAGTGCATCTTGACCAATATCAACTGGCCAGTTCCTCATGTTTCAGAGAAAGTTGTTTTTTTACTTCTCATGGTGGGTAATTCAGGTTTATGAATATTTGGTAAAGTTCTTGTAGTTTTTGGTGTCTTTCAGTTGGATCAGAGCAAATGCAATTGTACCTAGAGCTTGACTGTAAACAATGGATCTAGTCACGTGTACAGGATGGAAATCTGAAGGGTGTAGATAAGTATAGCGATCAGTAGGTTTTCGGTACAGTGTTTTACTGGTCAGGCCATCCTTGATTAGTACTGTAGTGTCCAGGAAATGTACCTCTTGCATGTTGTAATCGAGGCATAAGTTTATGCTGGGGTGTAGATTGTTAAAGAAACAAATCGACAGGGCCAGACGCATACCCAGAGACCAGCTACTCCAAAATCGGCCCAAAAAAGCCAAAAACAGAACACCACTGGTCATCATCTACAGCCCCCAACTCAGACCACTGCAATGAATTATTAAAGACCTACATCCTATCCTTAATCTGGATGCCACACTCTAGAAGGCCCTGGGTGACAGGCCTGTTCTCTCCTACAGACAACCTCCCAACCTCATGAGGCTCCTCACTAACAGCCACAGTCTATACCCCAGGAATACCAGTCCTAGAACCTTTCCCTGCAACAAAGCCCGCTGCCAGCTTTGTCCACATATCTTCTCTGGAAATACCATCACTGGACCTAACCAGGTTACTCACAGAAACATGGTCACTTTCTCATGCTCCTCCACTAACATCATATACGTCATCATGTGCCAACAATGCCCAGATGCTTTGTATATTGGTCAGACTTCTAACTCCCTTAGACAAAGGGTCAATGGGCACAAAACAGACATCAAAACACTCCAGATCCACAAACCAGTTAGTCAACATTTTAATGGAATGGGGCATTTTGTCAATGACCTCAAGGTATGTGTCTTACTGAAAAAGAATTATCACACCGTTTTGGAAAGGGAAACAGCTGAGCTGGCTTTTATATTCAAATTCGGCACATTAACATATGGTTTAAATCGTGATGGGAACTATCTGAGTCACTAGAGGGGCTTGTCTGCATACTTGGCTCAATCTAATTCTTGATCTTCCCCCCCACCCCTCTACTCTCTGATTTGCTCACCTTGATTATCTTTTTCTGATTTGTCCTCCTTGCTTACTGTTTTTTGGTTCTCTGTGCCTTAAATATTGAGTCTGTTCTGGTCTGGCTATGGTCTGAAGAAGTGGGTCTGTCCCACGAAAGCTCACCTAATAAACCATTTTGCTAGCCTTTAAATTCCTACTTGACTGCTTTTTGTTTTGATAGTGTATAGACTAGCATGCCTTCCTCTCTGTTTCTATTTCTATGTGTGTGTTCCAGGTGTGCTATTTTGGATTCAATACACCATCAAAATTTCAGACTGTACAGATGGCAGGACAATGAACTATAAAAAGGTCTAGCCTGACTTTTGGTAGATGCTCTAAACACCTAGGATGTTTCTACACATGCCACTAAAGTGGCATACTAATAGACATTCTGAAACATGCTAATGAGGCGGGGATATAAATTCTCAATGTCTTATTAGCATATGGTCACTTAATTTGGAGTCTGGAAGAAGGTCTTCCGGACTCCAAAACTTTGTGTAAACGCATTGCTCCTGGGGGATAGTCCAGAAAGAAGTCCTCCTTCCAGAGGACACTTCTTCCTGATTTTTTTTTCTGCTGTTCCAGCTCTGCTACTTTGGCTGATGGCCATGGTGAACACTTCAGGAAGAACCAGTGTAAAGCTAGATGACGTGGATATCCCCATCCACCCTTTAGACCCCACAATGGACCATGAAGTGTCTTAGCCTCACTTTCTGTGGATGTTCCAAACTGCTATTGACTCATGGATGCAGTCATGCTGCAGAGACACCACATCACCTTACACTAATCTCCATCCCATCCTGAACGGTTGACCTGTTCCACTAGGAGAGGGGAATCAAACAAAGAATTCCTAACTTTATACAAATTCTATGTAGGTCTGGTGAGGAGAACATTCAGTGTAGGGAGATGAGGAGACCTGCTCCGAGCTTGTATTTTTTCTATTATTTTCCTACTGCTCTGATTTAGTCTGTTTTCTACCCTTTTGTCCCCTTAAAATGTACCTTAACGTAGTAAAGAAAGATATATTCCTGTTTTATAATATAACCCAGTTTCTGTAATATTTAAATGTTGGTGGGGAAGTTTGTTCATATGTTCTTCCACATTGAGCTTGGAGAAGAACTTCTTATAACTTTGGGTTTGTATCCCAAGAGGTATGGCCATATCACAGTGCTGCAGCAAATCCATTAAGGTCAGCCTGCACAGAGCAGATCTCAATACTTGTATTCATCTGCAGGAGGATTTTGCTCTACCTCTGGGTATGCTGGAAAAGGTTTAAGAATTGGAGACAGTCAGACATATTTCATCATGCCCTGGTTGACAGAAAAGGTGGGCTCTGTATCTTCAGAATGTCAGGTGGCAAGTAAGAGTCCAACCCATCACACCTGGCCTCATTCTGACCTCACGTTTGCTAATTCCACTGCTTGTTTGAGCATTGAGTGAATTTACAATTAGCTCCTTCACACCAACACCCTTTCCAGATCTCCACTTCCAAGGGCAGCCCATTCTACCATTACAAGAGAAAGCACCTGGCAAAAACAGGTTTTTTTATTTATCTATCCTGCACTCAAAATATTGTTAAATATGTTTTATTGCCTAATTTTAGATTCATTTTTCATTGTTCCACTAATGAAAGTACAGATTATGTCTCTGTCTCTTTACAGTATACGGGATATATTATTTGGAAGTGAGCTGTGTGCAGTGGAGCTCTGTTGGGTGAAATATTGAGGGGTTTAGGATAGGATAATCCCTTCTGGGTATCTTTGATTTTGCGCCAGGCTGTTGCAATTGAAGCAAAAAAGTGAATCCCCAGCTGAAGGACAGCTCACTCAGTGAGCACTGCAGCTAGGTTCAGAGAAAGCACAGAGTAATAAGCACAGAAAAGTCTGTTTCATGTCTCCGGTCATTTTACACAGCTTGTTCTCCCAGTTCAGGGAGTCTGTGCAAAGATGGAGCAAGTGTTGTTGAGAAACTCTTCAGACTGAGAGGGTCAGACACTGCTGGGGAAGTCAGAAGTCCCTTGGTGTGTCTGTGTCCCTGTCACTGTGGAAAAGTTAAAATCAGAGATGTGGACACACAGCTGTTTGAAAAGCCCCTTATTCAACTACCTTACACTTTATTCCTGCTCTTCAGATTGAAGCATTTTTGGTTCAGGAAGGCCAGTGAGTGACTCACCTTAACCCTGTTCATAAATTCCAACAGGGCTGAAACACTGGCTGCTAACCCAGTTAGATCCACTTGATCAACACCATTACTTTGCATTGTGTTGAGGCCCAAGGCTGAGTCTGTGGTAGGGTAGCTGATGGGATTCTTCCCATGAGAGGGCACGGAGTGAGGCTTGACATCTGGCACTCGCAGACCAGAGAGAGGACAGAGACACTGGCAGCCCTGTAACGCTTAGGGGTACCTACCAGGAAGAAATACTGGAGTGCTCCTTCAGTCAGGAAAGAGAAATATGTCCTGTGAGAGCTGTTGTAACAGAGCTCGGCAGTTCCAAATTCTTATCTTTCAAACTGGGACAGAATAAGAAATCTCTGAAAATGCATTTGCTGATTACGTTTCAAAGGAAATGCACCTTAGTTAGTCTGGGAGCAATCACTGATACTCTGTGGGTTCTCCTATTGCTCATTCCCAGAGCACAGAGCACCTCTGAAAATGGAGTCCCCGGAAGCATCGTTATGAGGACATTCCAGTTGAAAAGCTCAGCGCTCAGGTAGAAAGGCACATTTCTGTGTTCTTAACTAACAGCACAATGGGCAGCTGTAGGGGCAGGATTCCCAAGCAGACACCATTCCCAGCCCTCCAGCCCTGTCACTGACCTACCCCTACAGATGAGATGAGAGCCCTGTAGCTGCACAGAATATTGGCACATGAAAAAAGCTGGCAGCCTTTCCCTGTACTTCACTTCTTAAAAACAGAGAAACCTTCCAACATACCTAATTGCTGCTAGAAGGGGCGCTACTGGCACCAGAGGTCTTCAGCGTAAAGGCCCAGGAGTTATGGGAGAACGTGCAAAAGCAGCAGGCAGCGTGTGTTCAGCTATTGAGGAAACCACCTTAATGAAGCATGCTGGCACATTCCCTGGGGAACCGCATGGCCATCAGGGAGCCTCCTCAGGCTCTCAGGTTTGTTCATCAAAGTTTCTTGTTGAGAAATCCACACTGTTTCTTCTCACCTTACATAATGTTACTGGATTTTAAAATGAACATGAGAAACATTCTTGTAACCACTGTTTTCCCCAAATCTTATGCCAAGAGGACCATGTGAGGTGTCTAATGAAATCAGGTGATCCAGCGAGTTTGTTTATGGTGCTTGAATATCTGCATTAGTTTTGCTTGTGAAGCTATAAGAGTGGATCTGGACTTGCATTAGAAATGCAAAATTCTGGGAATTCAAAAGAAGAGGTGTGGTTAGCTGCTAGCCAGGCAGAGATTGATTTAACACAGAAAGTGGCTCATCAGACTCCAATCCACATCTCAGGACTTTAGCAGAGTCCTTTCATCTGGAAGTCTGGCAATAGCAGAATATCCCAAGAAAGAGCACGGCCAGGTAACCTGGTCATGTGTTTCATTTGCAGGACAAGCCTAATCCAGTAAGTGTCAATTGTCACAAATTATAATTTTTCACCTTAGTTCTTACTTCGGGTAACATTCCTCAGGCCAGAGAGGATCTTTTTTTTTTGATCTTGGTCTGTCTTGTGTTTGGCTTTGAAAGTCAACAGGTGCTGATAGACACCAGGCATAATCTTTATTTTACCTCAAGCAGTAGAGACGAGTGATGCAAAGTGATGTAGAACTGTTTCAGTCCAGAGGTAAGGGACAAGCAAACTTACAATTAATTTTACAAATCAGACACAGTTCTACTCTTAACAGACATGCAATTGATTTTTACAAATCATATATAGTTCTATCATTCTAAAAGGTACAAGTTGGTACCTATTCCTATCAGAAGATGGGAACAGTGCCCTACGTTGACATTAAACATTGAAGTAGAGTGTTTGTAGACAGTCCGTGTCGCGCTACTTTGAAATAACAGGGTGTTCCATGGAAGCAATCAGCTGAGAGGTTGAGACGTGCTGTCCAGCTCCTGTGGGGCTCTATGATCACCGTGTGCAGCAGCTGTTAAAGCACAATGGACCTGGATTTCCTGTGTCAGGAAGCTGAGAGTGTGCAGGTAGCGTCACAGGCACCTGTCAGCCCTAAATGCCCTCCAGAGACCCTGAACTGTCCAACCAGCACCCATGGCAGCCAGCCAAACCGCTGAGTGCCCCCAGGGCTCCCCCTCTGAGGGGTCCCAGGGCCCCCCAGCAGCCAAAAGGGATGCTGAAAAGAGGTGGGGCCCCTCCTGGATGGAGGATGAACTCTGAGACTTGCTGAGGTTCTGGGGTGAAGAGGTGGTGCTCCACGTGATGGGGAGCAAGCAATGGAAAGCAGAAGCGTTTGCCCGACTGGCCGAGGGCCTGGCAGCACAAGGTCACCCTGCCCACACTCTGGATCATGTCTGGAGAAAGGTGAAATTGCTGCGGCAGGGTTACACGTGGGCCTGGGACTCAGCCAGCTGGTCTGTGGCTGCCCCCTCTGCTTGCCCTATGACAGGGAACTCAGGGCCATCTTGGGCCCCCAGGACACCTCCTCCCCCATGGCCACACTGGAAACCGCATCCACGGAGTCTCATCAGGCTTTAGAGCCAAAGTCCGGCCCGGAGGCCAGCCCCTCCCCCTGGGGCCCACCCGAGAAGCCAGCCCTCGGGGCGGTGGAGAAGGGGTCCAGCAGCAAGGAGCAGGGGGCTCCTCATTGACCTCCCCTCCTGGAGCACCAGCAGGGCATCCACCCACTGGATTTCCCTGAAGGCACACACCTCTGAGCCATGGGCATGGGCAGCAGACATGACCAGGGGACCCACACACTCCTAGTGGACTCTGACCCACAACTGCCCAACCACAGAATGGTCCCAGGATGGCAACATGACCATGAGCACCTGTCAGCACCCACATCCATGGAGAGCGCCATGCCCTAGCCCCAGAGCAGGAAAGAACCATGCAATGGGGCCACCAAAAGGGAAACCACACCCACAGATGGGGGACAGAGACCCAGCACCCAAAGGAGGACAGGGGGCATGGGCCACTGGCCAGGGCACAGTTCTAACAGCCTTCCCCTCCCGTTCACCCCCTTTCTGCAGCTGTTCCACCCAATGACCTACCTGCTGCCCCAGCCACGTCACCTGCCGCCCCGCCTGCTGCCATGACTGCTGCCCCATCTGCCAGCCCCTGAGGACTGAAGCCCACTGAGGCTGAAGACTGGCCAGGGGAGGCATCCTGGCCCTACCTGCTGGCCTCCCCCACTCCCAGCCTGCTGCGCTGGGAACTGCGGACAAGGGAGGGGCTGCGACTCAAACCCGCTGGGGGTCGTGCCCCTCTACCCCCACTCCAGACTGATGGGCCAATGGCTGAGCCATTCGCTCGCCTCCCATTTGCATATAGTTGTACCCCCATTTGTATATTAGTTCCACTTTTTGTTGTGCACATACCATACCAGACAGTTTTATCCGTTATTCAATAATCCCCTGTTTTATTTTTCAAAGAATGCTGTGAGATGTGTGGGTGGTGGGGGTGGGGTGCGGGTGGAGGCGGCAGTGTGCAGGAGGCCTGCCGGAGATGGCCAGGGAGGTACTCAGGGGTCCTCCTCATCAAAATGGGCCCGCAGAGCTTTGTGGACCCATATCCCTTCCTGGTGGGCCTGGCAACTGGGTGCAGCAGCCGGCTGGTGGAAGCCTGTGCCAGAGTCAACTGCCCACCCCGGACAAAGGCTTCCCTCTTGCTCTTGACAACGTTGTGGAGAGTGCAGCATGCACCCACAACCTGGGGGATGTTCTGGAGACTGACGTCCAGGCAGGCGAGGAGGCACCACCACTGGCCCTTCAGGTGGCCAAAGGTGCTCCACCACCTGGTGCGTGTAGTTCAGGCAACTGTTGAACCACTCCTGACTGGCATTGAGATGGCTGGTGTACAGGCACATGAGCCAGGGCTGGAGCGGGATAAGCAGCACCTCCCATGATGTAGGATGTAGGTCCCTGCCTCCAGCCAGCGGCACAGGCCGAACTTCTGGAAGATGTGGCAGCGTATGTACAGCCAGACCAGACTATGTAGACATCTGGAAACGTACCTAGCTGTCCACCATGGCCTGCAGGACCACGGTGTGATAGCCCCTCCGGTTTATGTATTGTACCCCGCTGTGGTCTCAGGCGTGGATGGGGATATGGTAGCAAATCCTGTGATGGCCGTGGCCAGGTTCCCGACTTGGATGACCCTCTGGAGCAGCAAGACATTGAGCACATGGGCCACCTGTGGGAAGGGGACACGAGCGCCCATGAGGGTGTGCAGCGAGCCCCAAGCCCCTCCCCCTGACACCCCCTCAGGTATCTCTCTCCCAGGCACCCCCCTGCCCAGCCCCTCCTCCCAGGTACCCTCCCTGGGCACCCCTCTGCCCAGCCCCTTCATCCCAGACACCCCTCACTCCCCAGGCCTCCATCACCTAGCCCCCTCCCTCCCCAGCCCCACACCCGAGCCCCCATCCCTGGCCTACCACATCCCAGTGGGTGCATGCCCAGACCTCCTTATCTCCATGATGATGGCGCCGACCATGGCCTTTCCCATTCCAAACTGGTGGCTCACTGAGCAGTAGCTATCTGGAGTGGCCAGCTTCCAGACAGCTATAACGACCCTCTTCTCCACAGGAAGGGCGCGCCACATCCAGGCGCCTCAGTGTGGGGGTGAGTCACTGTCAGAGCTACAAGAAAGCTTGCCAATACATGCAGAAGTTCTGCAGCTACATGTGGTCATCCCACTCCCCCATTATCAGGTACTCCCACCAGTTGGAGCTGGTGGGGTAGCACCAGAGGCAGTGGAGAACCCAGCGGGGAGGAACAAAGGAGCCTAGTGGTTAGGGTAAACCCGGTCTGCCCCCAGGGAGGGCTCCCATGCCCTGAGCTGCTAGGCAGCCTTGTATGAGGCACCTAGAAGGGCACTTGCTCCCTGGGTGACAACCTGGAAGGCTTCCAGGTGCTGCTGCTGCTGCTGCTGCTGAAGGTCCATGGCTGCTGTGACTTGCTCTGGGAGAAAGTGGCTCGTGCTCTGTACAGTGAATGTACAGGTTATCAGAGAAGGTGTGGGGATGTTACTGGATGAGGGAGGTAACCTAGTGACTGATAATGTAGGGAAAGCTGAAGTACTCAATGCTTTTTTGCCTCAGTCTTCATGGACAAAAGTCAAATTCCACATGACGGTACTAGACAATGCAGTATAGGAAGGTGGAGGGCAGCCATCTGTGGGGAAGGAACAAGTTCTGAGCTCTCTCGAAAAGCTAGATGTACACAAGCCCATGGGTCTGGATCTAATTCACCCAAGGGTACTGAGGGAATTGGCAGAGGTCATTGCTGAACCTCTGGCCATTATCCTTTAAGATTCTTGGAGACTGGGGGAGATACCAGATTACGGGAAGAAGGCCAAGGTAGTGCCCATCTTTAAAAAAGGAAAGAAGGGAACTATATATGGGAACTTATAAATATATAAGACAATCCAGGGAACTATAGACCGGTAAACCTTACCTCAATCCCTGGGAAAATAATGGAGGAAATCCTCAAGGAATCCATTTTGGAGCACTTGGAAGAGGGTAAAACGATCAAAAGTAGCCAACATGGATTCACCAGGGGCAAGTCCTGCCTCACCAATCTGATTAGTTTCTGTGATGAGGTAACAAGCTCATGGACATGGGGAAGTCAGTGTATGTGATATACCTGGACTTCAGAAAAGCTTTTGATATGGTCTCCCACAACATTCTTGTCCATAAGTTAAGGAAATATGGATTGGATCCTTGGACTATAAGATGGATAGAAAGCTGGCTTGATGGCTGGGCCCAACGGGTAGTGGTCAATGGCTGAATAGCTGGATGGCAGTCAACTTCAAGCAGAGTGCCGCAAGGCTTGGTTCTGGAGATGGTGTTGTTCAACATTTTTATTAATGACCTGGACGAGGGACTGGATCGCACCCTCAGCAAGTTTGTGGATGACACAAAACTAGAGGGAGAGGTAGATACTTTGGAGGGTAGAGAGAGAATCCAGAGTAGCCTGGATAAATTGGAGGATTGGGCCAAAAGAAATCTGATGTCGTTCAATAAGGAGAAGTGAGGAGTGCTGCACCTGGGGTGGAAAAATCCCAAACATTGTTACATTCTGGGTACCGACTGGCTCATCAGCAATACGATGGCAAGGGACCTAGGGGTTGTGGTGGATGAAAGGATGGATATGAGTAAACAGTTTGCCCTTGTAGCCAAGAAGGCTAATGGTATACTAGGGTGCATTAGGAAGTAGTTATTCCCCCCTATTCGGCACTGGTAAGGCCACATCTTGAATATTGTGTCCAGTGTTGGGTCCTCTAGTATAAAAAGGATGTGGATGTGCTGGAGCAGGTTCAGCGAAGGGCAACAAAAATGATTAAGGGTCTGGAGCACAAGACCTGTGAGGATAAGCTGAGGGATTTGGGTTTGTTTAGTTTACAGAAGGGAAGACTGAGGGGTGATTTAATAGCAGCCTTCAACTTCCTGAAGGGGAGCTCTAAAGAGGATGGTGAGAAACTGTTCTCAGTGGTATCAGATGGCAGAACAAGGAGTAATGGTCTGAAGTTGAAGAGGGAGAGGTGTGGGTTAGCTATTAGGAAAAACTGCTTCCCCAGGCACGTGGTGAAGCACTGGAATGTGTTGCTTAGAGAGGTGGTGGATTCTTCTTCCCTCAAGGTTTTTAAGTCCCGGCTGGACAAGGTTCTGTCTGGGATGACTTAGTGGGGGCAGATCCTGCTTGAAGCAGGGGGTTGGACTAGATGACCTCCTGAGATCCCTTGCAGCCCTATGATTCTGTGATTCTGTGAATGGGTTGGGCTGGGATAGGAGCAGACCATGCCTCTCTCTTCGGGGAGCTAAATACCATTTCTATCCCTTCCCAAGCAACTGTCTCGGTATAGAGGGAAGGAAGAGGAAGGAACCTGGGCCTGACTCTCTTGCAGTACTTCTGTGCGTCTGTTTCTCACTGCCAGGCAGCTCTGTGCTAAGTCTTCGGGGAGTCAGCTCAGTAGATGGTAGGAGGAGAGGCAGCAAATGGGGAGGGGTTCCCTGAATTTCTTCTCCTGGGTTAATCATGTCTCAGAAATAACTCATTTGAAAGTACCTGGCTGAAGGCGTAGCATAAGGGTGGATGCTTCTGCTCCTTAAATAGTCTCGGTCCACAGATGGTGCAGCCCCTGTAGGTAACGCATCACCCAGAGCATGAAGAAGAGTCGGACACACCGCTGAAGAACAGCTCTGCAGCTTTTTACTTTACCCATGTTTGTTTAACCAGAGACAGGAAAGTGACAAGACAGGTGTCATGGGAAACCACACCCACATACCTTCCATTTATTGACTGCACAGAAGGAATTCTGAGACCTGAGCAATTGACAACATGTCTCTTTCTGGGCCAGCATTGCAATGGTCCACAGGAACTTGATAAACAATGCTGCTTTCTAAAGGTTGGTTCCTGCCTTGATCTCCTTCCTCTCATTGCTCTGTCCGCCCTCTCCAGCCTAACACCCATTGTTCCAGGCTTTACACACATCGTAACTGCTCTCTGTAGAGTGACGATCAGTAGCTCATATTGCGTTGAATGGAAGAACCCTGTGTTTCTGGTCTCCCATCTCTCCTGCACTAAACAGTGTGTCTAATGGACCTTTTAGTTGACAAATATCCTAACTATCCTCGCACGAAGCTGTTTGCTTTTCACACTGTATACGATGGGGTTCAGGAGGGGTGGGAACATCACATAGATATAGCCCAGAAGAATCTGAACCAAAGGAGAAGTGCTGTTCCTGAATCTATGCATCAAAGTTAGGCTCATATATGGTGTATAGAAGGCAAGGACAACACAGAGGTGGGAGACGCAGGTGTTCAAGGCCTTGAGGCTCTCTGCTTTGGATGTGATACTCAGTACTGTTTTGAGGATCATCATATAAGAGAGCAAGATAAGCAATGAATCCAAGCCTTCCGTTAAGAGTGAACTCCACAAGCCATAGATGCTGTTTACTGTGACATCTGAACAAGCCATTTTCATGACTTCTCCATGTGTGCAGTAGCTACGGGTTAGGATATTTTCTTGACAGTATTGCAACCGTTTCAGGAGAATGGGATATGGAAGCCTTATGACCACCCCTCTCAACACACACACCAACCACATCTTGGTAATTCTCTGTGGTGTTAAGATGGAAGCATACCTTAAGGGGTCACGGATCGCAATGAGGCGGTCAAAGGCCATCAACAAGAGCACAGAGGACTCAATGCATATAAAAGAGTGGATGAAGTAGAGCTGGGCAAAACATGCATCATGGCTGATCTCCCTAGAGTTCAACAAGAATATTCGCAGTGTTGTCAGCATGGTGGTAATTGTTAAGCCAAGATCTGTGATGGCCAACATGGAAAGTAAAATGTACATGGGCTCATGGAGGCTTGGATTAGTTTTTATAATAAACAAAATGAATGAATTTCCTACTATCGCTATTGCATACATTATGCAGAAAGGAGTAGAGATCCAGAGGTTGATGTGTTCCTGTCCTGGTATTCCGGTGAGAAGGAAGACTTCAGATTGAAATCTGCTTTCATTAAAAGCTGACATAAGGGACTAGACAGGTCCAAGGAGTTCAGTTCTTTCCTAAAAGAATAGAACAGGAGACTGTGAGATTTAGTGTTTCAGGAGTTCACGAATCATCAGCAAAAACATTGCATCTGACAAAGTGGGTCTTTGCCCACAAAAGCTTATGCTCCAGAATATCTGTAAGTCTGTAAGGAGTAACAGGACTTTTTGTTGTTATCGAAGATACAGACTAACACATCTACCTCTCTGTTACTCAGCAAAAACAAAGTATTACAACTGCACCACCAACAGAAAGGTTGGCACTGCCAGAGTGGATCAGAGCTGTGGTGCATCTAAAAAATATCAATTGGCCAGCTCCAGATGTTTCAGAAAAAGGTGGAAAACTCTGGCTATTAGAGTTTCCTACGTTCTAAATGCAGTTACAATGAGTCGGGGCAGGTGGAAGAATCTCCACAATAGGCTCCCTGCACTCAGTAACAGGATATTTTTGTACTGTTAATTAGGAAGATTTAGAACCCTTCCAAGATATTTTAAACTGATCATCACTCGTTTAACTCCATTTTTGTGGTACCCATATAAACATCCTGTCCCTCTTCAAATCCTTCTGAGCTCTTTCTATGACATTAAGTTCCATATTCATTAAGAATATAAACTTGTGATATGTCTATGACTTTAGCGAGATGCACTATATGCAAGAGAACTCCGAGAAGACATTATTGGAAATGTTGTCATCTGCTGAGTAAAATTATCCTGTTTCTATGTATTTATTCTAGGTGTGCTATGTTGGTTTCAACCTGCCATCAACTTTTCAGATAGTATCATGTAGACTGGGCTGAGGGCAGGAGAATGGGTTATGAAAAGGCTTAGCCTGGCTTTCTGTGGATGCTCCAAACATCATCTGAGTCAACGATGCCGTGATGCTACAGAGACTCCTGGTCACCTGATCCTAATGTCCATCCTGGACTTTTGACCCATTCTGCTATGTGGTTGGAGAATCACACAAAGGAAATTGTGTAAAACGGAGGTTAAGAAAACATTCTGTGCTGGGGGGAAGACCTGCTTTTCATTTCTGCACTAGTGAAAGTACAAAATATGCCTCTGCCTCATTATTTGGGGCAGTTTCTTCATGTAATCAGTGATTTCAGTGGCATCAATCATGATTTCCATGTGTAAATTCAATTAGATCTGGGCTCTATTATCTGTAACTTACCAAATGCTCTTAGAAATACACATTGTCCCTCAAGATTTCTTCTAAGAAAGTGATGCACTCTACCAGGCCAGGCCACTTTTGTTTGAATCCAGAGATGTGGCTCATCCTGCAGGCTTCTCTTCACCTCAGCGACCCTGCCTCCTCTAGTGACATAAAGATCTATACATATCTGGTGAGTTACAAATCTAATACAGACAGTTCCTCAACCGGGATGGAGGAAGGATCAGCATAACAAATGTCTGAAGAGCACAAACATTAAATTTGCTCTCCGATCCATTTCTGCATTTAATTATTTCCATGCCTGTATAGCATGTGATAACATACACTATATACAGCCAAGTTTCCACAACTCAACCCTACTCTGCTGAAACACAGGTCAGGGGTTTTCTTCTTTTACAATTTTATGGAAATTTTTCATCATTTATTGCAGGGTGACTCCATTCATTATCCTATATGCAAGGCTTGGAGAGAGCTTTTGGACAGTTAAAGGCACAAACTCCTTGAATATGGTATTTGAGTACTTGTAAAATATTTATTAACCAAAAGTGTTGAATCAGTAGAGTTACCACTACTCCTTCCTGCTTTGATTCCACTAACATTGCTGCTGGCTTTCAATAACTATGTACATCATCAGTGTTTGTTATATCTGCATTATAAAGAAATGTTTCGGCATGACTTTTTGCACATTTTCCCTTCAGTACACTCATGAGAACTTATTCTTTCCCCTCTCATCTTCTTTCAGAGATGAGCTCTCAGGAGACAGTGGAAAATAAAATGTCATCTGGATTTCTTCAGAATCTGACAAGCTCACATCACCCCAATCATCACTCAGTTGCTTGTCTCCTACCAAAGTCCAGTAGGTCCTCAATGGGTTTTCTCAGGCTAGACTCCGGGATGGGGATCAGTGTATAAAAATACTCTCTCCCTGAACTTTCACTCACTATTACATAGTAATCCCAACACCTGTTATTCAGGAGCGATAGGGAAAAGAAGGAAATGGATTTCAAAGTCAAATGAATGAGTTTACATGGGACTCGAACTTCATCTCATTGCTGAAACTTTGGCCATTATCCTTGAAGACTCTTGGAGATTGGGGGAGATACCGGATGACTGGAAGAAGGCAAACATAGTACCCATCTTTAAAAAAGGAAAGAAGGACAATCCAGCAAACTATAGACCCATCAGCCTTACCTCAGTCCCTGGGAAAATAATGGAGGGAATCCTCAAGGAATCCATTTTGAAGCACTTGGAAGAGGGGAAAATGATCAAAAGTAGCCAACATGGATTCACCAGGGGCAAGTCCTGCCTGACCAATCTAATTAGCTTCTTTGATGAGGTAACAAGCTCTGTGGACATGGGGAAGTCAGTGGATGTGATATCCCTTGACTTCAGCAAGGCTTTTGATGCGGTCTCCCACAACATTTTTGTCCATAAGTTAAGGAAATACGGATTGGATCCTTGGACTATAAGATGGATAGAAAGCTGGCTTGATGGCTGGGCCCAACGGGTAGTGGTCAGTGGCTCAATATCTGGATGGCGGTCTGTTTCAAGTGGAGTGCCTCAAGGCTCGGTTCTGGGGCCGGTGTTATTCAACATCTTTATTAATGACCTGGATGAGGAACTGGGTTGCACCCTCATCAAGTTTGTGGATGACGCAAAACTAGGGGGAGAGGAAGATACATTGGAGGGTAGAGAGAGAATCCAGAGGGACCTGAATAAATTGGAGGACTGGGCCAAAAGAAATCTGATGCGGTTCAATAAGGAGGAGTGTAGAGTCCTGCACCTGGGGCGGAAGAATCCCAAACATCGTTACAGGCTGGGGACTGACTGGCTCAGAAGCAGTACTATGGCAAGGGACCTAGGGGTTATGGTGGATGAAAGGATGGATATGAGTAAACAGTGTGGCCTTGTAGCCAAGAAAGCTAACGGCATACTGGGGTGCATTAGGAGGAGCATTTCGAGCAGATCTAGAGAAGTAGTTATTCCTCTTTATCCGGCACTGGTGAGGCCACATCTGGAATCTTGTGTCCAGTTTTTGAGCCCCCAGTATCAAAGGAATGTGGATTTGCTAGAGCAGGTTCAGCGAAGGGCAACAAAAATGATTAAGGGTCTGGAGCACAAGACCTATGAGGATAGGCTGAGGGATTTGGGCTTGTTTAGTTTACAGAAGAGAAGACGTAGAGGTGATTTAATAGCAGCCTTCAATTTCCTGAAGAGGAGCTCTAAAAAGGAGGGTGAGAAACTGTTCTCAGTGGTGTCAGATGGCAGAACAAGGAGTAATGGTCAGAAGTTGAAGAGGGAAATGTGTAGGTTAGATATTAGGAAAAGCTACTTCACCAGGCGGGTGGTGAAGCATTGGAATGCGTTGCCTAGAGAGGTGGTGGATTCTCCATGCCTTGAGGTTTTTAAGTCCCGGCTGGACCAGGTCCTGGCTGGGATGACTTACTAGGGGTTGATCCTGCTTGAAGCAGGGGGCTGGACTAGATGACCTCCTGAGGTCCCTTCCAGCCCTATGATTCTGTGATTCTGTGATGAGAGTAGTCTATTGCTGTGTCTCTCCTGTTCTGTGCCTGTGTCTGGACGCCCCATCATCTTGGGCATTGGCACTCTCACTGAAGGACTGTCTGGTTATGTGGACTCTGTCCTCAGACCCTATGCCACCAGCACTCCCAGCTATCTCCGAGACACCACTGACTTCCTGAGAAAACTGCAAGACATTGATGAGCTACCAGAAAACACTATCTTAGCCACCATGGATGTAGAGGCTCTCTATACCAACATCCCACACAAAGATGGAATAAATGCTGTCCGGAACAGTATCCCTGATGATGCTACAGCACATCTGATGGCTGAGCTCTGTAACTTTATCCTCACACACAACTATTTCAGATTTGGAGATGATATATACCTTCAAATAAGCGGCACAGCTATGGGTACCCGCATGGCCCCTCAATATGCCAATATTTTCATGGCTGACCTGGAACAGCGCTTCCTTAGCTCTCGTCCACTAACACCCCTTCTCTACTTACGCTGCATTGATGACATCTTCATCATCTGGACCCATAGGAAGGAGACTCTGGAGGAATTCCAATGGGACTTCAACAACTTTCACCCCAACATCAACCTCAGCCTGGAACAATCCACACAGGAGATCTACTTCGTGGACACCACGGTGCTAATACACGATGGCCACATCAATACCACCCTGTACCGTAAACCTACTGACTGCTACATCTACCTTCATGCCTCCAGCTTCCATCCCAGACACACCACACAATCCATTGTCTACAGCCAAGCATTAAGATATAACCACATTTGCTCCAACCCCTCCAACAGAGACAAACACCTACAGGATCTCTACCAAGCATTCTTGAAACTGCAATACCCACCTGAGGAAGTGAAAAAACAGATCAACAGAGCCAGACGTGTGCCACGAAGCCTCTTACTACAGGACAAGCCCAAGAGAGAAACCAACAGAACACCACTAGCCATCACCTACAGTCCTCAGCTAAAACCTCTACAACACATCATCAGGGATTTACAACCCATCCTGGACAATGATCCCCCACTTTCACAGGCCTTGGGAGGCAGACCAGTCCTTGCCCACAGACAACCTGCCAACCTGAAGCAAATCCTAACCAGCAACTATACACCGCACCACAGTCACTCTAACTCAGGGACCCATCCATGCAACAAACCTTGTTGACAGCTCTGCCCACTTATCTACACCAGCAACACCATTAGAGGACCTAACCAGATCAGCCACACCATCGTGGGTTCCTTCAGCTGCACATCTACAAATATAATTTATGCCATCATGTGCCAGCAGTGCCCCTCTGCTATATACATCGGACAAACTGGACAGTCTCTACGTAAAAGAATAAACGCACACAAATCAGATATCAGAAATGGCAATATACAAACACCCATAGGAGAGCACTTCAATCTCCCAGGACACACAGTAGCAGACTTAAAAGTAGCTATCCTACAGCAAAGAAATTTCAGGACCAGACTCCAAAGAGAAATTTCTGAGCTACAATTCATCTGCAAATTCGACGCCCTCAGCTCTGGCTTAAACAAAGACTGTGAATGGCTGGCTAAATACAGAAGCAGCTTCCCCTCCCTTGGTGTTCACACCTCCAGATCAACTGCTGGCAGTAAGCCTCACCCTTGCTGACTGAGCTAATCTTGTTATCCCCACCCTTGCTCTGGCTTATTTATACCTGGCCCTGCAGATTTCCAAGACCAGCATCTGATGAAGTGAGTCTGTGCTCACGGAAGCTCATGCTCAAAACTTTTCTGTTAGTCTATAAGGTGCCACAGGACCCTTCGTTGCTGTGTCTGTCACGTATACATAAAATATGTTATACCTGGAGATGCCCTGGCACAAAAAAATGGAGCTGAGTTGTGTGCTGTGGAGCTCTATTGGGTGCACTATGATGGGTTTAGGTTACGATAAACCCATCTGGATCTACTTTATTTAGTAGACGACTTGCAAAAAGAAGCAAAAATGTGAATTCCCAGCTGAAGGACAGCACACTCAGTGAGCACTGCAGGTAGGTGCAGAGAAAGCACAGAGCTACAAGTTCAGAAATGTTTATTTCCTGGGTCCAGCAGTTTTAAACATCTTGCTCTGCCAGATCTGGGAGGCTGTGCAGAGGTGGGGCAGGTTTTGCTGAGAAACTCTTCAGACTGACAGGGATAGACACCTCTGGGGAAGTCAGAAGTCCCTTGGCCTTCCTGGTTCACTGCCACAGTGGAAGGGTTAAAGTCAGAGAGGTGGACACACAGCTGTTTGAAGAGCCCCTTGTTCAACTAATTTGTGCTTTATTTCTGCTGTTCAGATTAAAGCATTTTTCGGTTCAGGAAAGGTTGCGGGTGACTTAACTTAACCCTAGTCACATATTGCAGGAGGGCTGAAACACTGGTTGCTAACCCAATTAGATCTACTTGATAAGCACCATTACTTCGCATTCTGGTGAGGCCCAAGGTTGAGTCTGTGGTAGGGGGGGATGGTGGGATTCTGCCCATGAGGGGGCAGGATGTGAGGCCTGACATCTGGCACTCACAGACCAGGGAAAGGACAGAGACACTGGTAGCCCTGTAACTCTTAGGAGCACCTACTGGGTGGAAATACTGGAGTGCTCCTTCAGTCAGGAAAGAGAAATATGTCCTGTGAGAGCTGTTGTAACAGAGCTCGGCAGTTCTGAATTCTTATCTTTCAAACTGGGACAGAATACGAAATCTCTGAAAATGCATTTGCTGATTACGTTTCAAAGGAAACGCACCTTAGTCAGTCTGGGAGCAATCACTGATATTCTGTGGGTTCTCCGATTGCTCATTCCCAGAGCACACAGCACCTCTGAAAATGGGGCCCCTGGAGAAATCCTTACAAGGACATTACAGTTGAGAAACTCAAAGCTCAGTTAGAAAGTCAGATTTCTGTGTTCTTAAATAACAACAGCATGGGCAGATGTAGGGGCAGGATTCCCCAGGAGACATCAGTCCCTGCCCTCCAGCCCTGTCAGTGACTTACCCCCAACAGACCAGCTGAGACCCCTGCAGATGCACAGAACATCTGTATATGGAAACAGCTGGCAGCCCTTCCCTGCACTTCACTTGTTAAGGCCAAAAAAACCTTCCAACATACCTAATTGCTTCTAGAAGGGGAGCTACTGGCACCGAGGTCCTCCGTCTAAAGGGCAAGGAGTTACGGTAGAGCATGCAAAACCAGCAGGCAGTGTGTGTTTGCATAGGGAAGCAACCCCTTTAATGAAGCATGATGGTGTATTCCATTGGGAACCATGCGGCCATCAGGGAGCCTGCTACAGGCTCTCAGGTTTGGTCAACAGTTTTTTTTTGTTTTGTTTTTTTGTTTTCAAAAATCTGTACTGTTTCTTCTCACCTTACATGATGTTCCCGCATTTTAAAATGAACAAGAGAACCATTATTGTAGCCCCCTTTTTTTTCCCTCTATTTTAGGCCAACTGGGCCAAGTCGGGTGTCTAATGAAAGCTGGTGATTCACTAAATCGGTTCATGCTGCTTGTATATCTGTGTTAGCTTTTTATGTGAAGTTATGAAACTGGATCTGGAATTGGATTAGAAATGTTAAGTTTTGGGAATTTACAAGAGATGTAGTGAGCTCCTAGCCAGGTGAAGACTGACAACAGAAAAGGTGGGTCATCAGACTCACCAGAATATCTCTGCTATGAACTAATCCTGAATGAACTGCTGGCCCAACCTAACAAATCCTGTCTTTTCAGAGACTATTAAGATAGCAGCCAATTCCATCTGCTGCAGGTCTGCATAAATGAATTCATGACTGATGTATGGAATTGGACCACTTCAGCAAGTATGACTCTCATGATTTGCTTCCTTTCTTTTATTAATAAACCTTTTCAGTTTTGCATTTGAAAGGATTGGCCCAATTTGCTCTTTCAGGTAAGATCTAACTGTATGTTCATCTCTGGATGTGGCTCGTCCCTTTGTGGACCAGAAAACCTGTCTGGTTGGTGAAATTGGTTCTGAGAGATTTGCTTGTGTGACTTCAGGCTGACTAGAGGAGCAGCAGAGGTGTTCTTGTTGACTGGTTTGGTTTGCCTTATAGAGGAGGTAATCCCATTCTGGGAATGCTAGGTGGCCTGGTTTTAAGCAATTTGCCCAAATTTGGTTCTCTTAGTGGTGCCCGAGAATCCTTCAAATATTATTACACATTACTATCTTGCAGCTTTTTGCCAATGAATGAGTTATTTGCTCCATTATCTTTCCTGTTACAGAAATTAAGCTGCTTGACATGTGATTCCCTGGGTTGTCCTTGTTTCCTTTTTATAGATGGGCACTATATTTGACCTTTTCCACTCTTCTGGAGTCTCTCCTGACTGCTGTGACTTTTCAAAGATTATATGTAAAGGTTCAGGTAGCTCCTCAGTGAGCTCCATGAGTTATCTGGTATGTTTCTCACTATACCCTGGTGACTTGAACGCAGCTAACTTTCCGAATTAGTTCTAACTTTTTCTTTCCCTATTTTACCTTCCAGACCTACCTCATTTTTACTGGCATTCCCTATGTTGGGTGTCCTTGTGACACTAACTTTTAGGTAACAACTGAAAGAGAGACGTCGTTAAGCACCTCTGTCATTTCCATGTGTTTCTGTTGCTTTCTGCTCTTCCTTTAGTAAGAGGAGTACTCTGTTCATGAGCTTCTCCTTGCTCCTAATCATAGAAACAATGTTAGTCTGGGCCTTCACAAGACAAAATAAGCAATCCTATAGACCCTTAATGGCTAACAAAATAATAATAATAATAGCAATAATAATAATAATAAAGTAGCAGTAGTAGATGTTGGGCTTTTGTGGGGCAGACCTACATCTTCAAGATGTGCGGAAGTGGGCATGCCCTGCAAAAACTCATTACCATATAAATTATTTTGTTAGTCCTTTAAGTGCTGTAGGACTGCATTTTTGTCTTGCTTTTATTGTGTTCCTAGAAGGTTGTCTACCTACAATTTATGCCTCCAACTAGTTTGAGCTCATTTTGTGCCTTTGCTTTTCTAAATTTCCTCCTATTTGTTTAAATGCAGACTTTGTAATCTCATTAACATCCCCTTTTCAAAAGGCAGGGGCTGGTGTAGACATAGCCCATGTCTTCCTGAATTGTAAAAATGTGTCCCCATTTGGAAAAGGTTGGGAAACGCTGCAGTAGTTGAGTGGTAGCTGCTATTATAGCAACCAAGTCAAATATCAATATAGGTCAAAAATAATCAGTTGGAAGGATTGAATGACATAGTTTCCACATTTTTATTTTTGAAAATCACCTAATTAAGCCAGTCTTTGTCTTGTTTACATTTCCTGTCTTTCCTGTGCAGTGGAAGAGTTTGCTCTTGTGCCCTTAATAAAGTTTGTTGGGAAAACTCCCAACTGCCTTTAATTGATTTTTACTCTCACCTGAGTTTGCGTAGCACAGGTCAGAGACCTGACCCTGAATATCTCCTGGATCCTGTGCACCTGCACAGATTCTCTGATGTAAGTTAAAGAGACGGATGGCAAAGAGCCCCTGACTGGGGTTCAATGCACTGGCCTATTCTCTCCTTGCCTCAGTGGAGTTCAGAACAGTGTGGGGCTGGGCTGCCTCTTCTCTTTGGAAATTCCTTCCAAGAGCAAAGTCCATTCTGCCAAACCATAAGGACGGGGGCTGTGATGAGATGGGTCACACAGTCTGTCATCTGATGGCCCTGTTCTTCTGCCCAGAAGCTCTGCTTCCCCCACTTAAGAAAAAGAAGTTAGGCAACAGCCCCACAGCACATTAACACAGATTCACTGAGAACAGCTTTACTCTGGGAGCACTTAGTCGCAAAGAGGAAACACACAGCCCAGGAGCACATCCCTAATGTGATGAAAAACCAAAATAAATCCAACTTACACTTTACAAATTTTTTCACAGAGAAAGCTTGTAAAATTCACCCCCTTTATCAGTGAAAGGGATATATGTACAGCTGTTCCCCCAGTGTTCATAATTATTGACATTGGTTTTGATCACAAACAAAAGTGATTTTATTAAGCAGAAGCAGGATTTAAGTGGTTGTAAGGGATAACAGACAGATCAAAATTAAAAAAAAAAGCAGTCAAGTAGCACTTTAAAGACTAGCAAAATAATTTATTAGGTGATGAGCTTTCGTGGGACAGACCCACTTATTCAGATCATAGCCAGACCAGAACAGACTCAATATTTATATTTAAATTTGTCTTTATATTTATAAATATAAATATAAATATAAATATAAATATAAATATATTTATTTTATATAAATGTATGTATTTAATATTTAATTTATATAAATATATATATAATATATTTATATTTATATTTATATTTATATTTATATTTCAATATGTCTGTCCCACAAAAGCTCACCTAATAAATTATTTTGCTAGTCTTTAAAGTGCTACTTGACTGCTTTTTGTTTTGATTGTATATAGACTAGCATGGATCCCTCTCTGTTACAGATCAAAATAAGTTACTTAGGCAAAATGAACTTAATACTCAGGCCAAGCCTATTATGGTAAGTGTAATTTGTCACAAATTATAATTTCTCACCCTAGTTTTTACATCAGGTAAAGTTCTTCAGTTCAGAGAGGATATTTTTTCTGGTCTTGGTCTGTCTTTTGTTTGGCTCTGATATTCAATTAGATGCAATAGACAATAGGGATAATCTCTTATTTTAGCTTTTATTGATACTCAAAACAATGCAGGCAAGTAATGCAAAGTGATGTAAATGTATTTCAATACATAGGATAAGTGACAAGCAAACTCACAAGCTGATTTTATAAATCAGACACAGTTCTGCTGCTAAAAAAATTACAATTGTTTTTTACAACTCATTCACAGTTCTACCATTAAAAAATGTACAGTTGTCAGGTGGAAGGTCATGGTCTCATTTCTTTTCTACACACAGAAGTATTCACAATGCAATTACTGTTAAGAACAAGTTGGAGCTCCTGGTTGTAGAGAATAAGGTAGTTGGTTACTTTATTCAATCCCTTCCAACTCATTATTGTTTTGATCTATATTGATACTTGACTTGGTTGCTGTATCAGCATCTACCACTCAACTACTGCAGCTGTTCCCAACCTTTCCCAAATGGGGACGCATTTTAACAATTCAGGAAGACTTGGGCTATGTCTACACTAGCCCTCACCTTTTGAAAGGGGGAAGATAATGAGACAGTTTGGCAAATGCTAATGAATATGCACCTCCCTATTAGAATAATATTGGCCGTGGCGATTCAAAAGTCCCACACTCGGAGGCTAAAGCGGCTGAGGGAGAGTCACAAGCAAAACATTGAAAACCGAGAAATCAGCTACACAGAAGGGGCGGGGGATGCAAAGAGGGGGAAGAGAGAAGGGGTGGGGAGGTGAAATTACTGCCCAAGGGAATAAAAGAAGTAAAGTAGCACTTTAGAGACGAACAAAATAATTTGTTAGGTGAGCTTTCGTGGGACAGACTGTTCTGGTCTGGCGATGGGCTGAAGAAGTGGGCGTGTCCCACGAAAGCTCATAACCTAATAACTTATTTTGTTCGTCTTTAAAGTGCTACTTTACTGCTTTTTTTGATAGTATATAGACTAGCACGGCTTCCTCTTTGTTACCGCCAAAGATTATTAGTTGGCTTGCCTGGGATCACTACGACTAGGAAAGACATGGAAGCTGTCTTTGTGATGAGTAAGGAAGGGGGTCTACGCTTCTGTTTTTTCACTGGGGGCCACAGGGCAATTTTTTAAAATGTTCCAGGGGCTGAACACAAAATAACCCCAAGCCTCCACCACCACCTGCACACCAGCCCCATTCTCAGCCTTAGACCCTCCCCCCACAGCCCCAAACCGCCCCCAGCCTTACATTCCCCCAGCCCCAAACTGCCCTCAGGCTTAAACCCCCAAGACTTAAACCCCCAAAACTGCCCCCAGCCTTAGACTCCCCCAGAATCCCCAAAACTACCCCAGGCTTAAATCCCTCAGCAGTCCCAATCTGCCCCTGCAGCCTTAGACCTCCCCAGAAGCCCCAAACCACTCCCAGGCTTAAACATCATACAAGCTCCAAACTGCTCCCAGCGCTAAACCCCGCTCCCCAAGCAACCCCAAACCACCCCCAGGTTTAAACCCCACAGCAGCCCCAAACTGCCTCTGGCCTTAGACCCCACCCCAGCAGCCCCAAACTTTCCAAGGCTCAATCCCACAAGAAGTTGGGTTAAGAAAACTTTCAGTGACGGGACAGAAGAGGAGATCTGCTGCTGGTTTTCATTCTATTACTTTTGTAATACTCTGCTTTGGTCTGTTCTCCACTGCTTTGACCGCTTGATATAAACCTTGTGGTAGTTAGTGAAAGTACATTCCTTGTTCATAATATAATCCATTTTCTTTAATATTCATCTGTTGCGGGGGAACATTGTGCATATCTTCCTCCACATTTAGGGAGAAGGAGAACTTTAAATAACTTTGGGTTTGTACCCCAAGAGGGGTGGACATCTCAGTGCTCTGGCAAGTCCCTTAAGGTCAGACCTCCCAGAGAAAATCTCAGTGCTTGTGCTGCTCTGTGGTGGATTTGGCTCTGCCTCTGGGTATGCTGGAAGATGCTTAAGAATCTGATTCAGCAAGATAGAGTTAGAGTGTGCATCCCACCAACTGATTTGACTTGTTTTTTCTCCTTTCTTGATGTATACTACTGATAATGGGCCCTTTCCACCCTGACTGAATAGACCTTGTCAAGTGAGGGATAAAAAGGCATCTTTGAAAAGGAGGAAGGCAAACATAGTGAGGTAAATAGAAAGGAACATAAACACTACCAAATTAAGTGTAAAACTGTAATAAGGAAAGCCTAAAAAGCTTTTGAGGAACAGCTATCCAAAAGCTTAAAAAGTGATAACAATTTTTTTTAAATACCTTAGAAGCAGGAAGCCTGCTAAAAATCCAGTGGGTCCCCTAGACAATACAAATGCGAAAGGAGCAAACAAGGACGATAAAGCCAATGCAGGGAGACTAAGTCATTTCTTTGCTTCAGGCTTCATGGCTGAGGATGTTGGGGAGATTCCCAAACCTGCACCGTTTTTTGTGGGAAATGAAACAGAGGAACTGTGCCAGTTTGAAGTGTCATTAGCAAGGTTTTGGAAAAAATAGATAAACTTAATGTTAACAAATCGCTGGGACCGGATGACATTCATCCAAGGGTTCTGAAAGAACTCAAATGGGAAATTACAGAGCTATTAACACTAGTTTGTAACCTGTCCTTTGGAATAAGCTCTGTACCCAATGACTGGAAGATAGCTAATGTGACACCAATATTTAAAAAGGGCTCTAGAGGCGACCCTGGGAATTACAGACCAGTAAGTTTAAGGCCAGTTCCGGGCAAACCAGTTGAAACAATAGTAAAGAATAAAATTGTCAGGCACGTAGAGGAACATAATTTGATGAGCAAAAGTCAACATGGTTTCTGCAGAGGGAACTCATGTCTTACTAATGTTAGAGTTCTTTGAAGGGGTTAACAAACATGCTGACAGGGGAGATCCAGGGGATATAGTACACTTAGATTTCCAGAAAGCCTTTGACAAGGTACCTCATCAAAGGCTATTATGTAAATTAAGTAGCCATGGGATAAGAGGGAAGGTCCTTTCATGGACTGAGAGCTGGTTGAAAGACAGGAAACAGAGGGTCGGCATAAATGGTAAATGTTCTGAATGGAGAGGGGTAACTAGTGGTGTGCCCCCAAGGGTCAGTCCTAGGATCAATCCTGTTCAATTTATTTATAAATGATCTGGAGAAGGAGGTGAGCAGTGAGGTGGCAAGTTTGCAGATGACACTAAACTGTTCAAGAAAATCAAGACAAAGGCAGACTGTGAATAACT
Source organism: Carettochelys insculpta (assembly GCF_033958435.1). Taxonomy (NCBI): domain Eukaryota; kingdom Metazoa; phylum Chordata; order Testudines; family Carettochelyidae; genus Carettochelys; species Carettochelys insculpta. The sequence continues at coordinate 10,025,474 of NC_134137.1, read as the reverse complement.
TCAAAAAGATCTCATCAAACTGAGTGATTGGGCAACAAAATGGCAAATGAAATTTAATGTGGATAAGTGTAAGGTAATGCACATGGGGAAAAAAACAACTATACTTACAGTATGATGGAGGCTAATTTATCAATAACTAATCAGGAAAAAGATCTTGGAGTTATCATGGATAGTTCCTTGAAAACATCCACACAGTGTGCAGAGGCAGTCAAATAGACAAATAGGATGTTAGGTATTACTAAAAAAAGGGATAGAAAATAAGACAAGGAGTATCTTACTGCCCCTATATAAGTCTTTGGTACGCCTACATCTTGAATATGGTGTACAGATGTGGTCTCCTCAGCTTAAAAAAGATATCTTGGCACTGGAGAAGGTTCAGAAAAGGGGAACTAGAATGATTAGGGGCTTGGAACAGGTCCCGTATGATAAGAGGCTAAAAAGATTGGGACTTTTCTGTTTAGAAAAGAGAAGGCTGAGGCGGGACACGATAGAGATATATAAAATTATGACAGGTTTGGAGAGGGTGAATGAGGAGATGTTATTTATTTGTGCCCATAATACAAGAACTAGAGGACACCAAATGAAATTAGTGGGTAGCAGGTTTAAAACTAATAAAAAAAAAGTTCTTCTTCACTCAGCACATAGTTAACCTGTGGAACTCCTTGCCAGAGGAGACTGTGAAGTCTTGGACTGTAACAGAATTTAAGAAAGAGGTTAGGTCCATAAAAGTCTATGGCTACGTCTACACGTGCACCCAACTTCGAAATAGCTTATTTCGATGTTGCGACATCGAAATAGGCTATTTCGATGAATAACGTCTACACGTCCTCCAGGGCTGGCAACGTCGATGTTCAACTTCGACGTTGCTCAGCCCAACATCAAAATAGGCACAGCGAGGGAACGTCTACACAGCAAAGTAGCACACATCGAAATAAGGGAGCCAGGCACAGCTGCAGACAGGGTCACGGGGCGGACTCAACAGCAAGTCGCTCCCTTAAAGGGCCCCTCCCAGACACACTTTCATTAAACAGTGCAAGATACACAGAGCCAACAACTAGTTGCAGACCCTGTATATGCAGCACGGACCCCCAGCTGCAGCAGCAGCAGCCAGAAGCCCTGGGCTAAGGGCTGCTGCCCACGGTGACCACAGAGCCCCGCAAGGGCTGGAGAGAGAGTATCTCTCAACCCCCCAGCTGATGGCCGCCATGGAGGACCCCGCTATTTCGATGTTGCGGGACGCAGATCGTCTACACGTCCCTACTTCGATGTTGAACGTCGAAGTAGGGCGCTATTCCCATCCCCTCATGGGGTTAGCGACTTCGATGTCTCGCCGCCTAACGTCGATTTCAACTTCGAAATAGCGCCCAACACGTGTAGACGTGACGGGCGCTATTTCGAAGTTACTGCCGCTACTTCGAAGTAGCGTGCACGTGTAGATGCAGCCTATTAGCCAAGGGTAGGAATGGTGTCCCTGGCCTCTGATTGTCAGAGGCTGGAGATGGATGGCAGGAGACAAATCACTTGATCATTGTCTTCAGTTCTCCCCACCACTCCCCGGGGCACCTGGCACTGGCCATTGTCAGCAGACAGGCTACTAGGCTGGATGGACCTTTGGTCTGACCCAGTATGGCTGTTCTTATGTCTTTATGTTCCTTTTTAATGGGGCCCCACTCTTTAAATACTCCTCTGAAGCATCCCCCACTCATGCATCTTATGAAGAGGGTTTTGTCGATGAAAGCTAGTGTTCCCTAGTATGTTAGTCTATAAGGTGCCACAGGACTTCTTGTTGTTCTCTATATATAACCACTTTCCTGCGCCTCAAGTCTACTCTCTGCTGAAACAATTTTACAGAAAGTTTTCCTCAGGTATTGCCCTCCTTTCCTTATCCTACATGTAAGGGATAGAGGGAGCTTCTGGTCAGTTACCAGACAAAAGTATCATTCAGTTGTTGAGTGTACAAAGAGTTAATTGTAGAAAGTCCTAGTGAACAGTATTTGGGTACTTCTGAAACATTTAATAATCAAAAGTGTTGAAGGTGTAATGTTACCACTCCTCCCTGCATCGATTCCACTAACACTGCTGTTAGCTTTTGATAGATATGTGTGTCATCTGTGTTTGGTTTGTCATAACTATATCACAATGAAACTTTTTGCACATTTGTCCTTCAGTACACACAAGTGAGATCATTCTTCCCCCTCTTCTCTTCTTTCAGAGGTGAGCTCTCAGGACAGAGTGGGACATAAAATGTCAACTGGATTTCTTCAGAATCTTGCTAAATCACACCCCCTCAGCCACCATTCAGCTGATTGTCAGCAACGAAAGTCTAGTAGTTCCTCTATGGGTCTCCTCAGATTCTGTCAGTGTGTTGTCTGTATTTGGGCATTTTGATCAGTATGTAAAATACTCATTCCCTGAGTTTTCACTCACTATTACATAGTAATCCCAACACCTGTTATTCAGGCACAATGAGGGAAAGCAGGAAATGGATTTCAAAGTCAAATGGATGAGTTTATATGGGGCTCGAACTTCATTTCATGCATGGGAGTAGTCTAGTGCTGTGTCTCTCCTGTTCTCTGCCTGTGTCAGTCCTGTATTCATAACATATGCAGCACTAGGAGAGGCTCTGGGACAGAAATGGATCTGAGCTGTGTGCAGTAGAGCTCTATTGGGTAAACTATTGAGGGGTGTAGGATAGGATATATACATCTGTCTCTTCTTCATTTAATAGCAGGCCATAGAAAAGAAGCAAAAAAGTGAATCAACAGCTGAAGGACAGCACTGCAGGGGGGTTTGGAGATAGCACAGAGCTAGAATCTCAGAAAAGTCTGTTTCCTGGCTCCAGCAGTTTTAAACAGCTTGTTCTGCCCGTTCTGGGGAGTCTGTGCAGAGGTGGGGCAGGTGTAGCTGAGAAGCTCTTCAAACTGACAAGCATAGACACTGCTGGCGAAGTCTGAAGTCCCTCGGCCTGCCTGGTTCCCTGTCACGGAGAAATATGTCCTATTTCACCTGTTGTAATAGAGCCCCTGCTTCCAGCCCTGTCACTGACTCTTCCCAGCTGCCCCGATGAGACTACTGGTGCCAGCAGCTCAGTGTCCAGCAGCAATTAGGTATGCTGGCCCAGCCTTAGATCCCCGCAGTAGCCCTAAGTGTCCCCCAGCCTTACATTCCCTCCCTCATCCCTCTGCTGTCCTAAACAGGCTCAAACTTAGACACTCCCGCTCCTCCCATAGCCTCTTCCCCCGAGGCTCATAGACTGGGTGGCTCCCCCTGTCCTCTTGCCCCCCCGTGGGTAACCATCTTTAAAACCAATTAACTCAAGTGTTAAGCTTTCAGCACCTAAGTAAAAGGTTACTGTTTTCTCTAGTGTTAGTGAGAACTGCTGCAGACCCAAGGTATCTCTGTTGAGAGACAGTTGCTGGAATCGGCAGTGTTAAGGAACTGCAGATGGTTTCTTTAACAGCCACATTCATCTGGGAACTGCCCAGCTGGCAATGCTTAACAAATCTATCAGTTACTGTGTTGCAAAATAATGTATTAAATTGTCAGTTCTATGGCTGCATCTGAAACCTGCTGTTTATTCAGAAGTGACCTATTCTAAGAACAGTCACCATTAGTCCCAGCAAGTTCCATTGTGCTGTAGAAAAGATAAATTATATTCCAAGAGAACTTCTTCTGCTCCCTTGCACTGGACATATTCCCTCATACGTTATTGATGATGATGATGGCACAAACTGTTCCTGCCTCTAATAGTCTCTCCCCTGGCTTCACCCCAGATGTTAGCCTGACAGAGGAGCTTTTAGTTTAGTCACAGATATTTATGAAGAATGGGGAATCATGGTAGACTTTATTATTGTAATCAATTTGGGGTTACACAGATGCCTCTACAAGAGCCAACAGCTTCCCTTCATACCTCATTAACGTTCTTTTGCTTCCAAGTTTTTTCATATGGCACCTTGTGGCAGAGAACAGCATGTGAAGTGAAGAACATAAGAACATAAGAACATAAGAATGGCCATACTGGGTCAGACCAAAGGTCCATTGAGCCCAGCATCCCATCTGCCGACGGTGGCCAATGCCAGGTGCCCCAGAGAAGGAGAACAGAAGACAATGATCAAGTGATTTATCTCCTGCCATCCATCTCCTGCCCTTGTTCTGAAGGCTAGGGCACCATACTTTACCCCTGCCTAATAGCCATTTATGGACCTAACCTGCAAAAATTTATCAAGCTCTTTTTTAAACCCTAATAGAGTCCTGGCCTTCACAGCCTCCTCGGGCAAGGAGTTCCACAGGTTGACTGTGCGCTGTGTGAAGAAAAATTTCCTTTTATTAGTTTTGAACCTACTACCCATCAATTTCATTTGGTGTCCCTTAGTTCTTGTATTATGGGAAAAGGTAAATAATTTTTCTATATTCACTTTCTCCACACCATTCATGATTTTATATACCTCTATCATATCGCCCCTCAATCGCCTTTTATCCAAACTGAAAAGTCCCAGTCTCTCTAGCCTCTCCCCATATGGGACCCTTTCCAAGCCCCTAATCATCTTAGTCGCCCTTTTCTGAACCTAAGAAAAGACAGTTATGGTTTGCTTCCTAGACGTACATAGAATTTCACCTGTATGGGACATCTCGGTCCCATTCCCCACCATGCCTCATGAGAAATACCAAATACTGAAAGGATCATAGTACCGGGAGAGATGGTCATATGTCTTTGTAGGACCAATCACTGTTTAGGCTTACAGGAAAACCAAGAAATACATAGCGTTTGTCTTGATCACTGGATCACTAAGTCACTAAAATTCCACTAATGGCTTTCACTCAAATCCTTGGATTAATTAATAGGATTACACTTTCTCCTTTTTAGAACACCACGTACAAGAATAACACATGCACACAAATAGAATATTTGCATTTAGGGCTGTACAGAATCTTGAATGATAGTTTATTCATCCCATTTGTATAAAACATATTTGAGTTATGCATATTCACATAATCAAAACCTCATTTCCGTATAATTATGGAGGCAGATTGTCACACGTCACCTTTGACCCTCTGATGGCCCCACTGACACTCTAATCCCTCCAGTGGTACCTTAAGCCCTCAGTTACCACTGCGGGCACCTAACCTTTTCTCTACGGTCCTTAAAATGATTTATTCTCTGACTGAGATACTTGAAGCACTGGGTCTCCTACCTTACAGCCTCATCCTTCTCTTTTACTGTAGGGACTCCAACGAACTTACTAGCTGAAGTCAACGTTAGTTCAGGATTGCTGAAATCTATGCCACATATTCTGCTTGACGACCCTGTCTCTGCTCCATGTTTTCTCCCTAGATTTTTTCCCCTGGTCCTCATATTCCAACAATGTGGTGCACCATGCCCAGGCTGGAGATGGACTATGGTTAGAGCTACAGCAGGAGCATATGGAAAGCCTGAAATCTCCGTCACCTCTGCAATTAATATCCTGGCTGCAGGGACACAGATTTGGGGCTACAATTTAAATATTCCATAGCCAACTGCTTGGGACAGAGAGAGGGACTATGGCTCCCCAAAATGGCTCTATCTCCCATGGCACCTCTTATCGTGCTTCAGCTCTGAATCCTCTCTTGGAAAGGTGATGGAGATTTGAGTATTGGGGAGTAGCCAGTGAGTGGGACTTTCAGGCAATACAAGGAGAAGGGTTTGTGACCTTGGAGAAGGGAGTCAATAGTTAAGATGCGTGGAAGGGGCTCTTGCCTCTGCCCCTATTTTAACATCTGAAAGGTTGGTCACCCTACGATGAATGGGCTGGGCTCTGGCAAGAGCGGGCCATGCCTCTATCAGGGAGATAAGGACCGCTTCCATTTCTTTCCAAGAAGCTGTATCAGCACAAACAGAGGGAAGGAAGAGGAGGAAACCTGGGCCTGAGTCTCTTGCTGGACTACTATGTGCCAGTCCCTCAGTTCCAGACAGATCTGCTCTTAATCTGTGGGGAGTCGGCTCAGTAGGTCTCTGGTGCAGCACCAGCAAAGGGGAAGGGGCTGCCTGAATGGCTTCTGCAAGGTCCTCTGTGTTACCAATAGCAACCACTCTCTCCAGAGTGGAGATCAGTAGTCCATGTCATCTCAGATGTGAAGATTCAGAATGGAACAGGAAGCCTTTGCCTGTGTATTTGCTGTTCCCTTCCTCCTGCACTACATTGGATATGAAAGGGACCTTTTCATTTGACAAATATTCTGACTATTCTAGCACGAAGTTGTTTAGTTTTCACACTGTACACGATGGGGTTCATCAGGGGTGGGAAAATAATGTGGACCATACCCAGGAAAATCTTAACCAGGGAAGCACCATTAACAAATACATTTATAAAAGTAAGGACAATCAATGGCATATAGAAGACAAAGACGGCACAGAGGTGGGAGATGCAGGTGTTCAAGGCCCTGAGCCTCTCTCCATGGGATGCGATGCTAAGTATTACTTTGAGGATCATCACATAAGAGAGGAAGATAAACAGTGAGTCCAAGCCTAGAGTTAAGAGTGTGATACACAAGCCATAGATGCTGTCGACTGTAAAATCCGAACAAGACATTGTCATGACCTCTCCATATGAGCAGACACTATGGGACAGGAGATTTTCTCGACAGTATCGTAACCGTTTAAGGAGAATTGGATATGGAACAATTACAAGTACCCCTCTGAGCACACACACCAACCATATCTTGCCTAATCTCTGTGGTGTGAAGATAGAAGCATACCGTAAGGGATCACAGATTGCAATGAGACGGTCAAAGGCCATGAACAGGAGAACAGAAGACTGAGTACATATAAATGAGTGGATGAAGAACACCTGAACAAAACAAGCATCAAGACTTATCTCTCTAGAGTTCAACAACAGTATTCCTAATATTGTAGGCATTGTGGTTATTGATATGCCAAAGTCTGTGGTAGCTAACATGGAAAGGAAAATATACATGGGCTCGTGGAGGCTTGGAGTTGTTTTTATAACAAATACAATGAATGAATTTCCTACTATTGAAATAACATACGTTAAGCAGAAGGGGATAGAGATCCAGCAGTAGACGTCTTCCTTCCCAGGTATCCCTGTGAGAAGGAACGCTTGATGCTGGAATCTGGTGTAATTGATAGTTGACATAAGGTATTAGATAGGTTCAAAAATTTTAGTTCCTACCTGAATTGGGGAAAAAAAACCAAAGCAAAACAGGAGACTTAATGACATTTAGTGATACAGGAGATAAGCAAGAAAATAGTCTTGGGTTTGCTTCACCAAGGGGATGGTAGGTATTGCCACGCTGAATCAGAGCTTCAGTCCATGTTACCCAGGATCTATTGGCCATTTCCAGATGTTTCAAAGGAAGGTGAAATTCCAGTTCCAGATGAACTTCCAGATTCAGTAGCAGATGCAGGTCCAGATGTTTGAGATGCGGGTTTAAGAAGCCCTGAAATAGGCAACTGTGAGTTCACCTGAATACAATATAATTATGCTCTATCTATTTCTTTGTTCCAGCTGTAGTACTTTGTCTGACGCCTACTGTCAACACTTCAGTTACTTCTGTGGAAAAGCTAGACGAGGTGAGTAGCCCATCGGACAGGGCAATAAACTATGAAAATGCTTAGCCTGGTTTTCTGTTCACACTTCAAACTGTGATTGACTCATGGATTCTGTCATGCTATGGAGACAGCTGGTCACCTATTTCTAATATTCCTCCTAATGTCAATCCTGGACTGGTGACCTGTTCCACTAGGAGGAGCGGGAAGGAAACAAAGGATTCATACCTTAGAGAAATTCAATATAAGATAGATAAGAAAATCTTTCAGTGCTGAGGGAGGGGGTGAGCTGCTGCTAGTTTGCACATTTTCTATTTTTTGTTCTTTATTCCTCATTTAACCACTTAAAATATCTTTTTTTAGTTAATAAATGTATCTATTGTTTATAATATAACCCAGATTCTGTTATAGGGAACTGATGGGGGTGAAGGCAAATTGTTTTTTTCCTTCCTGTGTATTGAGAGAGAAAGAAAACTTTATATAACTTTGGGTTTGCCCCCTGAGAGGGATGGACATCTCAGTGCTGTGGCAAGTCCCTTAAGATGGGCCATTGCAGAGAAGATCTCACTCTTTGTGTTGTTCTGTGGAGGGTTTGGCCCTACCTGGGGGTATGCTGGGTAAAGGTTAACAATATGACTCAGGAAGACAGAGTTAAACATTCCCCAGCTGATGAAAAAGGTGGGCTCGTTATCTTCAGCATTTCAGGTGGCATCTAAGGGTCCAACCATCACACCTGGCCTCATTGCTACCTTGCATTTGCTCGTTCTGCTGCCTACTTGAACACTGTGTGAATTTACAGTTGGATCCTGTGCACAAACAAACTTTCTGTATCTCTACTTCCAAATGTAACCCATTGTATGCAAGTAACTGTTTGTAAAATGCCTGGCAAAATATGTCTTTGTATTTATCTGTTCTGCACTCAAGACATTCATAAGTAGTTTTTATTACCTAATTTCATATTTTATTTTTCCTTACTCAACTACTAAAAGTACAATTTTTGCCACTTAGTTTTTGCAGTACTTGGGTTAATTTATTTGGGCAGGTTCTTAATTGAGTTACAGTGAATTCAGTGGCATCATTTATGATTTCCATGTGGAAATTCTAACAGATCTGACCCTCAAGATTTCTCCTGGGAAAGGGAAGTTCTCTGCCATCCCTGACCGGTTTTGTCTTAAGCCAGACATGTGGCTCATCCTACAGGCTTCTCTTCACCCTTAGGGGCCTTGCCTCCTCTAGCAATATAGAGCTGTGTACACATCTGGCAAGTTACAAGTTAACACAGACAGCTCCTTAATCAGGTCGCAAGAGGGGGTTGTGTCACAAATGGTTAAAAAGTGAAAACATTAGGTTTGTACTTATATCCAGGTGCGCATGTAAAGAACTTAACTCCTATTTTGAGTGATGAGCATAAAGTACATCCAACCACATTCCTACAACTCAACTCTACTCACTGCTGAAATGCAGGTCAGAGGTTTTGCCTTTTTATTCTTTTTGGAAAGATTTCTGCAGGTATTGTAGGGGGACTCCCTTCATTATCTGAAATGTAAGGGCTAGAAAGAGCTTCTGGTGGGTTACCAGGAGACAATCTCTTTGTAAACTGTGTTTGAGTACTTGTGAAATATTTAACTGAATACATCAAAGCAGTAAAGCCTATATCCAGACCAGTTTCAGGCACTGTACTTAATATATAAAACACTCATTCCTTGAGGGGTCTGTTTCCTAATACATAGTGAGCCCAACACCCGTTATTTAGGAACATGGAAAGTTTTTCAAAATAAGATGGATGAGTGTTCACGTAAGTGGAACTTCATTTTACCCATGAAAGTAGTCTGTTGTTTCTCTCTCTCTCTCTCTCTCTCTCTCTCCTGTTTTGTGCCAGGTCAGTCCTGTACACATAAAATATGTGGCACCCAGGAGAGTCCCTGTTACTGAAATGTGGCTGAGCTGTCTGGCTCGTCTTAATTTAGTAGCATGCCAAAGTATAAGAAGTATAAGAAGCAGGAATTGAATTAATAGCTGAAGAAACAACACGAGGTCCTGTGGCACCTTATAAACGAGCATACATGCAGCATAAGCTGTCGTGGGCAGAGATCCACTTTGTCAGATGGTGCCACAGGACTTCTTGTTGTTTTGGTAGATACAGGCTAACACAGTTGCCCTCATCTGACACGTCTAGCTGAAGAAGAGGTCACTCACTGAGCACTGCAGAAAGCACCAAACTACATCATTTCCTGCCCTTCAGCCCTGTCACTAACTCACCTGGCAGCCTAACTGGAAGCCTTGCAGCTACACTGAGTATCTGCACATGGTATTAGCTGTCATCCTTTCCCTGAACTTCACTTTATAAACTCAGAGAAACATACCAACGTACCCAACTGCTGCTAGAAGGGGAGCCACTGGTATCAGAAGTCTTCAACCTAAAGGACGAGGAGCTATGGAAAAGTTGAACAAGCAGCAGGCAGTGTGTGTTCAACTATGGAGGCAACTACATTTAAGAAGCATGCTTGCACATTATCTTGGGAGCCACTTGGCCATCAGGGAACCTCAGCTGCTTCGCTTCATGTGCAGCAGTTTAACTCTGTCACAGCCTATGGCAAACTGCAGGAGGCCATATCACAGGGGATCTGGGGAGATGCTACCCAGCTGGACTGCAGCAACAGCTCTGGTGCAGTCTCTCAGTTTTTTTTAGATACCGTATATTCTTCACAAATCCTTTCTATTTCTTCTCACCTTATTATTCCCTAGGTTTTGGCCAATGGATGCATTATTTCATCAGTTATCTTTCCTGTTACAGAATTTTAGCTGATTGGCATGTGATAACTGGGGTTGTCCTTATTTCCCTCTTTTAGTTAGGTGTTATATTTGACCTTTTCCTGGTTTCTGGAATTATAACCTTCTTTAACAACTTTTTCAAAGATAACAGCCAAAGGTGCAGGTACCTCCTCAGTCAACTCCTTGAGTAATCTATAATGTTTCTCATTTCACCCTGGTGCCTTGCACACATCTAAATTTGCAAGTTAGTTTTAATTTGTTCTTTCTCTATTTTCGTTCCAGTCCTACCCTATTTTTACTGACATTCTCTAACTTAGGTGTCCTTTTGCCAACAGCATTTTTGGGAGAAGTGGGAAAAAAAGGCATTAACACCTCTGTCATCTCCACCTTTTGTCTTATTGTTTTCTGCTCTTCATTGAGTAAGAGGCCTGCCCACTCCTTGGTCTTCCTCTTCAAATGTGTTTGTAGAAGGTATTCTACATACTACTTCTGCCTCTTGCTAGTTTGAGCTCCTTTTTTGCCTTGGCCTGTCTAATTTTACTCCTGTTTGTTTAAATACATACTTTGTAATTAAATGTAATTTCCACTTTCAGTAATTTAAGATCACCTAGTTAACTAAGGTGGTCTCGTGCCATATTTCCCATCTTTCCTATGACGTGGAGTAGATTGCTCTTGTGCCCTTAAAAATGTCTCTTGAGTAAACTGCCAACTGTCTTTAATTGTTTATTCTCTTGCCCTTGCCTGAGTAGCTGAAGTCTGCCTGCCTGAAATCCATTGTCTTTATTTTGCTGCTCTCCTTCCTGCTACTCCTTCGAATCATAAAGTTTCTGATTTCAACAGCTCTTTCACCCAACCCGCCTTCCATTTTCATATTCTCAACCAGTTTTTCCCCGAGATTCTGCTACACAGTAAGGCCATTCTATTAACAGTGCTGGGTAGAGTAATCCAATGTCTAGCCTGAATAAAAATTCCCAGTTACCACAGTTGAGAGGATCTTGTCTCAAGATGAGGTCTTACACTATTAAAATTATGACATAGTTGGCAACTATTGTGCAGAGGGGTAACGCTCAAATCATAGGAGAATTATCATATTTACAAATAAAAACCTGTTGATACATTTCACAAAGTCACGTACAGGTAACTTGGGGAGATAGAGTGAATAGTGTCAGTAAACGTGAACATCCATATTCACACCATCACTTTTAGAACCAAATTTTTAGCCATCACTTTCCAGTCTTTCTTAACTATATCTAGAACTTCTGTTGACGGATTGCATCCAAACAGCAAGGTACATCAAAAGAGCAGTAAAATGGCCACCCAGAATCACATCAGATAGGGCTTCAGGTCACCATTTCCTCCACAGAGCCCCATCAAGGTTTCATACTCAAAAGGCCCATTCAGACACCCGCTGGAGGGCAAGGATGTTCAGGATGCAACCTACCCCCTCATACCAGGGCTTATGAAGTCCTACACCAACCAGCTGGAGCCCAGCAAGGGACTTTCAACTTATTTATGACAGAAAATGCTTCACAATCTGGATGTGCCATGGATTGTGTCAGCAAAATGAACATTTTATTCACAGACTCTGCAATGTAGACATAGCCCTCAGGTCTGTCTCCTGCTGCTCTGGGATGGCACCTTTGTACTTTGTTATGCTGACAGCTGTATTTAATGCATATTCAGTAGTGGTTTCTCCCATCTTCCTTTGTATTTCCTCTATTATCCTGTGCCAAGATGCCAATCTTCTGTAGGTTAGTGCAGTGTGGAATTCCTTCCAAACCTTTTCAGAAGCTGGTGTCAGTTCATATTCTGTAGCTGGCTTATATCATTATATGAAAATTGCCCCCTTCCCCAGTTCTCTATGTTCAGTTCCCCAAAACTTATACATTACCTGAATTTATCTAGACCTAAGTTCCTAGACCTCAAGTCCCAGGCTAACTGCAGAAGCTGATTTCTTACAGAGTGCAATCCAGTATGTTCTGTGCAGTACAGCTAAGTATACTGATATGGAATATAATGCAAAACAGTGCAGATAATAGAGGTCAGCTGGTCTTTTGGAATGCAGCAGATTATAGTTCCGGAAAGCACCACTATAATCACCTCGACTGACTGCCTGTGTAGCACAGGTCAGAGATCTGCCCCCAGATAATGCCTGGTCCTGGTGCAACTCCATAGCTTCTCTGATGTATGTAAAAGGAAGGGACGGCAATGAGAGAATTACTGAGGTTTGATTCATTGGTCTATTCTTCCACTTCCTCAGCACAGTTCACAGCAGAGGGGGTGCTGGGCTGACTCTGCCCATTGGAAACCAATTCCAAGACCAGGCCTCATTCTGTCAAATCCAGATGGACAGAGATCCCCTTGAAACTGTCTTCTGATGGTCTGCTCGTTTCATTGAGATCATTTACCTGCTCTCTGATATTCTCCACAACTGGTCCTGCTAAGTCAGAAGCTCTGCCCTCCTCTGGCCAAGGTAAAAAATTGAGGTAACAGCCTGACAGCAGAATAACACAGAGGCTGTGTCTACACTAGCCCCAAACTTCGAAATGGCCATGCAAATGGCCATTTCGAAGTTTACTAATGAAGCGCTGAAATGCATATTCAGTGCTTCAGTAGCATGCAGGCAGCCGTGGCACTTTGAAATTGATGTGCCTCGCCG